>NC_134240.1:22685710-23935710 GCF_965152275.1 Natator depressus
AGTAAACAATAGGAAAACCAGTCAGTTGATTGTGTTAATGAAATGCTGTTGCTATGGAAAAAATTGTCCCGGTAAAGGTGAAAACACATACACTTTTCTTTCTGTACCACACTCCAAGAGGATACGAAATCAAGTTCAAAACAGCTCCTTGAAAATGGATCTGTCATGATCATGGGTACAACCAAGGACTATTTTTAAGGGGTTCATTTCCTTACACCCCCACCCCCCCCAAAATATTCAGATATAATTTGGAAATAAAGTGCCCACTGCCAGCTACTGGAATGATCTGCGAATCTACACAAGGCACATGCCATATTTGCCCTGTGACTCTTTCTTCCCTTTTTAGTCTGAAGCTATAGGTCCTTCTGAATAAACTCTTACAGGCAGCTGCAAATGGATGTAGCTGCACGGGAGTCAATGCAGGTACACCGATTCACACCAGCCCTTAGACTGATATTTATGGCAAACCTGACATCTGCACAGTAACCTAGGGAAGCAGACATGATTAGTGACGTTAAATCATCTGCTCCTTCATCTGCAGCTCCAGTAACAGAAACATCTGGCTCTTGTCTTTCCATCTTCTAATGGGATGAAATCCTGAAGCTAGCAGTGCAGTTTTATTTTGGGGCGGGGCAGGAGCTGTTGAAAATGTAATGACAAGGGGCTGTCAACTGTACTTTGCTAATGGTAAAATATGGAACGGTTACAAATTATGGGCCAAAATCTACCCTCTGGGACACTTTGGTGGAGTTATTCTGGATATGCAACAGTGCACATGAAAGCATAATTTGGCATTTGCTATGGGAATTGATTTACATCTTGAAGAGGTACCTCCAGAACACAACACTGTGGCACTTGCACAGCTCTTTGAGCCAACATGGTTGAGGTTCCCTGAACCAACAACTTGTAAAATTAAATGGAACTGCTTCTCCTCTCACTTACATGAGTTTTGTGTGGGTGTATCTGCAATGTCTTCAGTGCTAGGTTCACCTAACTCATATAGTTGTACATGAGAGGAGAGTCATAGCCAGTGTACAGTAGCACCTCAGGGTTATGATCCAGGGCTGGAGCACCCACAGGGAAAAATTAGTGGGTGCTCTGCACACACCGGCAGCCAAGCTCCCCCCTCCCCATGTCCCCTCCCCTCCCCCCCGAGCGTGCTGCGTCCCTGCTCCTCCGCCTACCTCCCAGTGCTTCCTGCCGCCAAGCGGTGCTTAGGACTTTCCGGGAGGGAGCGGGGAGGAGGCGGGGCAGGGGCGGGGACTTGGGGGAAAGGGGTGGAATGGGGATGGGAAGGGGTGGAATGGGGGCGGTAGCGATGCAGGGGCGGGGCCAGGAACGGTGGGGGGGTCGAGCACCTACTGGGAACAGTGGAAGTCGGCGCCTATGACGATCACCTCAGGAATGGGGGTTGTTCATAACTCACTCTGAACAAAATGTTATGGGTGTTCTTTCAAAAGTTTACAACTGAACATTGACTTAATATAGCTTTGAAACTTTACTATGTAGAAGAAAAATGCTGCTTTCCCTTTATTTTTTTCGTAGTTTATGTTTAACACAGCACGGTACTGTATTTGCTTTTTTATTTATTGGTCTCTGTTACTACCCGATTGTGTACTTCTGGTTCCAAATGTGGTATATGCTTGACTAATCAGTCCATGACTCTGATGTTTTGTAACTCTGAGGTTCTCCTATATTTACATACATGGGGTTTCCATATTTGGACTCGGACTCTGATCTCAAGTCTACTGAAGTCAATAGAATTACACTGGTGTAAAGCCTGTGTAAGAGAGGTTGAATCAGACTCAGTGACTTCACTGGAGTTACTCTGGATTTACACCAGAGTAACTGGGATCAGAATCTGGCCTTTGATTTGTATCACTCTCAAGGTAGTATTGCAGTTCAGGGCAGGGGAGAAGGCTGCATTAAATCAACCACTGGAAAAGAAAATCGAGCAGCCTTTGCTGCTGTCAAGTGTTCTGTTTTGTAACCTGCAAATCTCCACTTGAGGATTAGGAGCATGATGAGTAGTGTCATGGCAGTTCCTCCTGGCACACTGCTCAATGAACAATTCCTGACTGCACACGTGGTATAATAGCAGGGAATGGAGCTTCTGCCCTTTTTCAGGCTTAGCCCTGTGGCTCTGAGAATCATGACCTGCCTGAGTCTGAGCCTGTGAGAACAATGCTGGGATGTATGTACCCACGCACTGTGTCAGGCAGGGATAGAGTCAAATGCCTCCCAAGGGAACGAAACAGGGAGTTTGCTCCAGCAGGAAAGAGAGGACTCCCATCTGGTTCATCAAAGCAGTTCCGTAAATGAGAAAAAGAAAAGGATTACTTGTGGCACCTTAGAGACTAACCAATTTATTTGAGCATAAGCATGGTGCATCCGATGAAGTGAGCTGTAGCTCACGAAAGCTTATGCTCAAATAAATTGGTTAGTCTCTATGGTGCCACAAGTACTCCTTTTCTTTTTGCGAATACAGACTAACACGGCTGCTACTCTGAAACCTGTAAATGAGAAGGAAGTGTCCTAGGGGAAGGAGGGAGCAGGGCTAGGAGACTCCTAGATGACTCCTTCACCAGGAGGCATGAAGACCACAGAAACATGCCTTTGACTGTACTCCTCACTAGAGGCTTTAAGTTACAACTGTTTATTTCCCTTTTATTTTGCTTACCCCTCACCGGAGCGAGCCTGCCTGGGTCTGACAGTGCTCTCTCACCTTTGGCCAAAGTTGCCTGTGTTCCATACAAATCTGGTATCCCCTTACTCTTATGATTGATAGTTATTCACCTCAGATGAAAAGAATCATGGGGCTGGGGTTGAAGGGAGTTATTTACACGGAAAGATGGAATCCCTTTGAGTGTCTGGCATGAATAATGTTTTGGTGTTCCTCATTCTGGATCTTTGTCATGCAGTGAGCCCCCCTACTGGGGCAATGGCAGGTTGAGAAGTATGCTCTGTAAGTTAGCCAGCAGTCATGGGCTCTCTGGTAAAAGGTATGTGCCTTAACGAGACAGTGCTTTGTTTCTTCTGTTTGTTGTTTCCCGTTTTTAAATAGTATCTGGTATTATGGTCTTGGGCCATCCTTGTGTGAGTGCCAACAGCAAGGTGATTATGTCCAGGGAGCAGCCGTTGAGAAAATACATCACCTCACAGAACAATCCAGTGACACTTCTTCCTCTGTTCATTATTGAGAGTAAATTAACTATGAAAACCGGGGCAGGCCAGCCAGATCTGACAGTATGTCTAAATTTGTTCCTGATTTTTTAAAAAAGAACACGTTAATGTTTAATTGACATGTTCCACTCCCTTGGTTGAATGTGTATCTGTGGCAACTCTACATGCAACCTTGGTGTGCAATTTTCCATCTTTCCTGACTGAAAAACAGTCCCTGGGACTGATTCTCCTCTCATTTACACCTGTGTAATTCTGGAGTAACTACACTGAAGTCCATGGAGTTACCCTAGTTTTACACCAGTGTAAGAGGAGAATCAGACTCCCTGGGTCTAATAGCTGGACAGGAGACTGAAAGTTGAATCCTCACTGCACTTCCTAAAGTAACGAGGGGGAAAACATGCTGAGTAAATCCATGCCTATGCTCCAAATCTGGATGCTTTAAGGTAAGCATTCCACTACAGCTTGTGCCACACTGTCAGCTATATGCTGTCTCATTGTCTGTTTTTTAGTTCAGTGTGGTCCAACTGCTTCCTGGTATGACAACGTTGTTGCATCGTACTTCACAAGGGATTGAGCCAAAAATAAAAATTACAGTTGCATTTCTCTGTATTAATATGTGGTCTCTTCCAGCATGAGAAATGCTGTAGGTATTTGCTTTCATGACTCATCAAGTATTTTCCTTCTGTGTTACAGTAACCTTCTTCAAATGGAAGCACTGTAAAATATACTGTGGGGCTCAATCCTATGTAGGCAGGGAATTTGCATTTTATGATCCTGATAGGTCATATTCAGATCTTATACACTGCTCATGCTAAAAGACAGATTCACTATTGAGATTACTGTACTCCAAAAGAAGATGGCTATGCAGGTCTAGAACGTGACCTGCAGATGACCTCCTCTTTAATAAAAGTACAACATGGAGAGGCTACCTCCATGTCCACAAAAGATGGACCCAATGCATGCTGGGACCTGTGGGCTCTATGGGCTGAACCACTGAATTAAAGAGGAGGGTGGCTGCCATATGCTCCACTTCATTCAAATAAAAGGCCTTGAAGTCAATGAGAATTGGGCACTAGGGGTGGCCTTGGACTCCTGATAAATTGCCAGTGTGGCCCTGGTTTGGGCCAAGTGAAACATAATGCTAAAGTCTGAGCTCTCATGGCATCCGAGGGCTGTTTGGGACCATCTCTGCTATTTAAAAATAATTACATATGTACAAAGTTGCTGAATGTAACAGAAAAGCCCATTCTAAATTGTGCTTGGGAGTCATGGGGTCATTTTGCCCCCTTAGCAATAAAAATAATACTCTGCACTTAGAAGAAAGCCTGTGTGTAAGGACGTCAAATTTTATACATATTTAATAACCCCCACAAGCCTTTTACAGACGAATTCATGGAGGCACAGAGATTAAATGCCTTTGCCACGCACTCACGAAGTGGTGTTGGCATTTTAAATATAAAATTAAATTCTACTCCATTATAAGGGATGTAGAGGGTCCACTTCATCTACCAGTGAGGTACAGCCACCTCAGGGGTGAACCATGGTAACTATCAGTGCACAATACCACTCAGCAATTTAAAGGAGGAAGCAAGAAAGAATGCAGTGTCCAATCAAAAGTCTGGACTCAAGAGAAAAGGCTTGTCAGGCTCATGGTAAGTTTGGGTCATCTAGCAGAATAAATCGTATTTTCCATATAACATAAGGGAGCTCTGTTTGAATGTTCTGTACTTTCTTAGCGAGACAAGGTGGGTGAAGTAATATCTTTTATTGGACCAACTTCTGTTGGTGAGAGAGACAAGCCAACATGGCTACAACTAAACTGTTTTTCTTATCAAGTTGCCCCTTCTGTTCAGCAACACAGTACTACAGACCCAGTTCCCCACTTACCAGAGCTGCTGGAGATAGGCATGACAGGTTTCATTCTGACTGGAGCTTATCTGCTGTAAGCAACTGGCTTCCAAAATCATCTGTGGTTAATTTAATTTTTTTTTCCCCCAATTTTGTCAGCTGCTGCTACTATGTCCTGAGAAAAGGATGTCCTTACACCTCCAACGTGGTCAATTCTCTACTTTAAAGTTAGACTTTTAAAATTAATATTAAAATACAGTAGAACCTCAGCATTACGAACAACTCGGGAATGGGCGTTGTTCATAACTCAGAAATATTCGTAGCGCTGAATAAAACGTTTTGGTTCTTTCAAAAGTTTACAGCTGAACATTGACTTAATTCAGCTTTGAAACTTTACTATGCAGAAGAAAAATGCTGCTTTTAACCATCTTAATGTAAACAAAACAAGCACAGAAACAGTTTCCTTACCTTGTCAAATCTTTTTTTTTTTAAACTTTCCCTTTATTTTTTTAGTAGTTTACATTTAATATAGTACTGTACTGTATTTGCCTTTTTTTTTTTTTTTTTTGGTCTCTGCTGCTGCCGGATTGCATACTTCTGGTTCCAAATGAGGTGGGTGGTAGACTGGTCAGTTCGTAACTCTGGTGTTCATAACTCTGAGGTTCTACTGGAATCAAAATCAGTTAGAGCCAACTCCTCACCCTCCCACCATCCTCATTCACTTGGCTAGACCCAGAGCTTCCACACAGGCCGGGGAGGGAGGAATCCAATAGTCAGCATCAGCGGAGCTGCTCTAGGGGTCCACTTGCTCTTGCAGTTTCAAGAACTGCTTGTTGGGGATTCTACATAGCACTTGAAACCCTATTGGGGTGGGAGGGACCATGGGTGGAGGTGCTGGTTTTGCCACATGCTAGGCAAGAGGTGTGCCTGAGAGTTTTTCAGCCAAGCTCTAGGGGTATCAGAGCTTTGCTAAACTTTCCCAGCGTGAGTTCCCATAAGTGAGAGTTGGCAAATGGCAGGGGATTTTGGTCTACGTTATTACCGAGGGGCCCTTTGTCTCTAGCTCTCCAAACCAGAAATGGCATTAGCTATTGTAATATCTAGTCTAGAGCCATGCGATAATAATGCTTTGCACGTTTACCTTTCGTCCCATGATTTCTAAGTGCTTTACATATGTTAAATATCACCCACAATCCCCCGCAGTGAGACAGGTCAGTATTGTTATCTTAATCTTACAGATGGAGAAAGTGAGGCTCAAGGAAGTTACACTTGCACTGTGAATCAGTGGCTGAACTGGAATGAAACCAGGGATGACTACCTATCCTATGCCCCAGCCAGTAGACAACATTGCCTCCCTCTCAAGAGTGCAGCAATGTTTCTGGCTGTCTTTCCTTTACTTACAAGGAGGGGGATGGATAAGATGCAGTGGTGAATTCCAGGGATTGCTGCATGGCTCCCATATAATAAATAACATGGCTAGAGATTTAAAATATTATCAAAGAGCTTTTGCAGCTGAGGTAATATTCCGATTACCATTGCTCTGATCAGGGGCTTTCTACGCTGTAGTTCTTATAGCTATAAGAACTACGATTTACATTTATGGCTTCATAAATCCATCCTGCCTTGATCCCGGGGGCTGGACTAATAACCCATTAGCAGCCCCTTTCAACCCAAATGCTCCAGTGATCATAAAATATTTAGAGACAGGTCAAGCCTAGGTAATTTGAAGAATAAAGATTATTTCTCCCTGCAGGGACTGTACTGCAAAGTCTAACCTGAAGCTCTGAAGACTTTTCCCTTACTGGACTGTGCAGACAGCAACTCAAAGTAAGAGAGTAAGGAGAAAATGACCCAGCCATAGACCCTATCTGACAAAGGAGAATGAGTTCTGTGACTCTGGAGAATTGGAGACCTTCCAGAATCAAATCATCAGTAAAGTTATTAAAGGAAAGATACCAGGGTGTGAAATTAACTTCACCCGTATATAGCTAGAGTGTTTACAGATGGAATGCATGGAGATAGCCGGGAAATGCAAGCCAAGATCAGGACACAAGTTCTGCAGTCCTTTGATGCCACTTGTTCATGGTGTTAAGACCACTTGATTTGCATAATTGGAGACCTTGTCCCCCCTCTTGGCCCACCACCAATGTTGCCCTCCATGGTGTGCTGTCGAGAATCAAATCACTGGGCACAAGGAATCCTAACAGTTCTGGGCACAAGCTGTCCCCAGCTGGGATCACAAAGACATTTCCCCCCAAGCAATGTCCAAGTAACATTCTGGAGTTCACACAGCCTCCCATAAAAAAATCTTATAGTAGTTACTGTCAGAGGGAATATGGGACTGTGCCTCATGGCAATTTAAGTTCCTGCTGCAGAGAAGCCAATATTGTTTTTATTCTACCGAGCAGTCTTTGAGTCATAGAAATCAGAGACAGAATAGACCATTAGGGCTCACTGAGCTCACCCACAACCATAGCAAGATTGTTCCTTGCAGAACATTACAGAGCGCTTTGTCCAAACCAACTTAAACTCCTGCCAAGGCTTCCACCATCCCCCTGTGGGACTATACTGGAGTCTGATTGACCTTATTATTAGGGAATGTTGCTAGCCAGACATTTTCCTTTCCTTTTATGACATGAGCTGGTGCTTCTCACATGCAGAACCACCCTAATCCTTGCTCTTATTAATGCTGACACTCAATCATTTACCCCCACCCCCAGCCTGTACATATTTAGTCCTTTTAACCGTTGCGTATAGCTTTCCTTATAGATCAATCCTTCCCAGTGCTATGAATAAATAGAAGACTTCTGTTCTCACCAACAATGGTCTTTTAACAGTTGCAAGAACAAAATAGCGACCCTGCTAAAAAATCCCAAACATTTGATGCATTTTTAAATCTGTAGCTCCAGCTGGTTTCTTCTTTTTAAAGTAAGGGTTTTATCGAGTATGGAATCTGGTGAGAAAATGAATGGAAAGCATAAGCATTAGTGGATCTCTGTCTGAGGGGACTTCCAACTGACCACGAAAGCAAACCACATACAAAGTAGCAGCGGGGTACTTCAGTTAGGAACACCTAAATAATCTATATAAGCTAAAGAGCAACATCTTTCCCTTCATTCTGATCTGACTTTACAGATCATTTAGAGCATGAAATTCACCTGGTGGTCCTCTAAGTTTCAAAGCAGGGTGAAAGACTGGGAGGTGTCTACACATTCTGTGCCTCAGAAAGGGGAGACTTTATGGGAGCTCTGAACATACCTGCACAGATGAGATGCGCTGAGGGACTGGATACTGGCACTGTGCTTAAGCAAACTAAGTGGCTAGGAACCTCCCCGTAGTGGGGATGGGGAAAGGGGTCAGATTATTTCATCCTTCCCCAGCAACGACAGCCACTTATGTTACACTCATAAGGAGCACTAGCAAGTCCATGTAAAAGGGAAAAAATATTGCAACATGTCCTGCAAAGGGATAAGAGAGAGGTAAATACAAGATTCTGATTGCTATCTACAAAAATCTAAATACCTTAGTAACTGCTATTAGTTGATACCCACCTATAAAAGTGAAATAGTGGTCCTTTTAGGCTCTGGTCATGTAACGCAATCAAAGTAAATATAAAACTCACCACAACAGACAAAACAGGAGAGGGTCTACAATGGAAAAATTGGAAGGAGTCCAGTGAAGGGCAACAAAAATGATTAGAGGTCTGGAACACATGACTTATGAGGAGAGGCTGAGGGAACTGGGATTGTTTAGTCTATGGAAGAGAAGAATGAGGGGGGATTTGATAGCTGCTTTTAACTACCTGAAAGGTGGATCCAAAGAGGATGGATCTAGACTATTCTCAGTGACAGCAGATGACAGGACAAGGAATAATGGTCTCAAGTTGCAGTGGGGGAGATTTAGGTTGGATATTAGGAAAAACTTTTTCACTAGGAGGGTGGTGAAACACTGGAATGGGTTATCTAGGGAGGTGGTGGAATCCCCTTCCTTAGAAGTTTTTAAGGTCAGGCTTGACAAAGCCCTGTCTGGGATGATTTAGTTGGGGATTGGTCCTGCTCTGGGCAGGGGATTGGACTAGATGACCTCCAGAGGTCCCTTCCAACTCGGATATTCTATGATTCTAATGAGGGTGGATGGAACACTTCAAACTTTAATAAATGAAAGCACTTTGCATGTGAAAATGAAGCCAGGTTCTCTATCCTTCATTTTCATTTTCTTTGGCTCTTAGCTTCATAGATCCCCATCCTAAGACATCCTAACTAAAGGATGTGTCCAAAACAGGTAGCAATCTCCTCAATCCACAGAAAACATAACATCACCAGAACTTGGCTGAATGTCCAACATAAATTTGTTGCTGATGAGTGATTCCTCAGTGTGTCCCCAATAAATCAAAGACCTTCCAGAGCAACCAATGTAAACATACTCTCTTTTTTTTACTATCATCAGAGCTTCACAAAAAGATAGGTTTCCTCTTTTTAAATTAAACTGACGGCAACACAGAAAACATTCAGTACTTGGAAAATAACTTCATGAAGTGAGAGGGAAGGTTGAGAGTACAAATCAGTAATGTAAGGGTTAAAAACCTTACAAGAATGTTGAAGTTATTAAAAAACAAAAACAACAACTATAAAAAAAAAACCCCAAACCCAGCCAGTATGAATTCAGGAAATTCAGAATTGAGGTTAAATTTCAAAGAAACCCAAATGTTATGAACATCTAGAAATGCATAGCAAGGTCATCCAAACAACCTTAACACTGCCCCATGTTGCGATGCCCTGAGTGAACCCAGGAACTTTGCCATAACATTTTCCATCCATAACAAACAGGTTTATCACATAAAGGACCACAAAAGCCAGACACTGGAGACAATGGAGAAAATCTTTCTATATTACAAAGGAACTCTTCGTTTTTTCCTCTGCCAGATGCTCTCATGGTTTATCATGGGCTCAGCACAAAACAAAGTAATGTCTGACTGACTATTTTGGGAGATGTAATGGAGAATTAAGCATTCTTGTGGCATTAAGTTATCATCAGTTTGGGAAAATTTCCAATAAGGGAAATTTTTTACCATTTAAGGCAGTCTGTTACTGTGTTTGGAAACTTCTATTGGACATGTTTCAGAGTAGCAGCCGCGTTAGTCTGTATCCGCAAAAAGAAAAGGAGGACTTGTGGCACCTTAGAGACTAACAAACTTATTTCGCTCATGAAAGCTTATGCTCTAATAAATTTGTCAGTCTCTAAGGTGCCACAAGTCCTCCTTTTCTTTCTATTGGAGAGTATGCCCAAATAATATAACCTGATTCAGAACAGTTTCTTGCAGTGTTGTTGTAGCCATATTAAAGAGACAGGGTGGGTGAGGTAATATCTTTTATTGGTGATATTAACTTCTGTAGGTGAAAGAGACAAGCTTTTGAGCTACACAGAGCTCTTCTGAAGGAAAAGGAAAAACAAAGAGTTCCTTTGTAATATAGAAAGGTTTTCTACATTGTCTCCAGTATCTGACTTTTGTGGTCCTTTATGTGACAAACCTGTTTGTTATGGATGGAAAATGTTATGGCAAAGTTTCTGGGTTTACTTTTCTGAAAAGCTCGGTGTGGCTCGAAAGCTTGTCTCTTTCACCAACAAAATTTGGCCTCTCTCAGAACAGTTAGGGAGCTGAGTATCTTTACCGGTTGCAAAGTCAATAATGATGCTCTAATTGGGATCCTGCTATTCAAAGAAGGTAAGAAAAGGAACGAAAGGAATTGTTCTCTGTTCATAAAAGAATATTTGCCGTTCTCTAGCCTAAAAGATATTCAAGGCGACAGAGAGTGAATACGCTTCTCTTTATATAGTGCAATAACTCCCGACAGGTACCTTTGCTTTCAAAGTTCCTTTTCTGTCTCAAGATGTGGTATTCTCTCCCTATTAAATTTACACTATAAAGTGCTGTGTCTTGTTGCTGTTTCCATTTCCAACCCATTTATTATTATTTTTTAAATCTGCTACTTCAATCTTGTTAAAAGTTTTCTTGTGAGGAGCATAAGGAACTAAAGCAAAAAAGCAACAACACCTCCACAGTCCAGAGTGCCCAGATCTTCACAGCTCTGGCATTCAAACAAATCGCTTAGGTGTGTGCTAAAATTCTGCATAGCTCCTGTGTGGACTAACAACAGAAATCTGGGTGGCTACAAGGCACCCAGGCATACAATAGGCATACAATAGGACGTCTGCTCAACACACTATATGATCTTTCTCATCAACTTTATGCCACATGAGAAAAAGAAACACTTTCCACCTAGATAACTACATACATAAAGCCTGACTAGCCTCACTTATGCAGGTGTAAATCAAAAGGAAGTCTATTGAAATGAATGGCGTTACAGTGGTGTTAAAATTCCATAAGTGAAAGGAGAAACAGGCCCATACTGTCTGCAAAGACTTTTCTGTCCTGGCCAACTGCCTGTTTGCCTGTTGTTAAAGCCAACCCTGTATGTGTGTTTCATTCACTCTTCATACAATCACAGCTTTGTAAAAATATGACAATTAACTTGACTACCAGACTGTCTCTATCCTAAGGAAACCTAGGGCCGATTTCTGCTCTGAGACACCAGTACTGAAACTCAATGGGAGTCTCAAGTGCATATCTAAAAGGAGAATGGGGATGTTGGGTCTCGCTGCGGTTTTGCCATTGTTCCTGAAGACCAGATGGGCCTCTGCTGGTTCTCAAATTCCCTAAACTCTGAAGTGTTCAGATTGGTGAGACACCTCAGGCTAAATTCAGAGGTAAAGTGTACGGTGATGTAATTTACATGTCAATAAGTGTGTGTCAGAGGGGCCAGGGACTACAAGCCAAATTATGGTCTTGATTTCAGTCAAGAAAAGCCAAAGATACCTAGCGGTATCTACACTGTGAATGCTTCACAGCTCTGAGTGACGTAGCTAGGTCAACCTAAACGTTAGGTGCAGACCAGGCCCAAGTTACATCAGGATAGATTCATACCACTTCTACCACCCACCTCTGAATTTGGCCTCACCGCTCATCCACTGCCCTGATCAGTCCCATTTATTTATTTTGCTAATTTGTATAGCATCTATCACAGAGGCCGCTCTATGCAATGATAAAAACAAAACAAAGGCTTAAAGAGGCAGGAGAGTGGCAAGCTGTGAGTGCAGGAAAAGGCAGGAGGGGACTGCTGCAGGACAAGGAAGCAAATCATTTAAAATATTGTTGGACTGTCCCAGTTCATGGGGATTGCTAAGAGAGGTCACTCTGACCCTTTGTCTGTTTGTGTCTTGAGGGAAGGCCTTCAGGTTCAGTGAGAGTGACACTGCCATTTCAGCATCAACTTGGGGTAATTCAGGACAGCAGTTATGGTGACCCTAGGAGGGAGAGGCAAAAATCCCCACCACAACCAGAGACAAGGCGCAACAGTGACAATCTCATAAGGAAAGGGTAAAAATAGTGTAAATGGTGGCTCCATAAGGACAAGGCTGAGAAAACCCAAGGAACCTGCATGGCCATTTGGTAGATAGGCTAGATTAGACAGGCAGTACTACATGATGCATTAATCAGTCCATTCCCTTTTATGCTCGTCTATAATCAATTTATTTTCTTTTTTCTTCCTGCTGAACAGTTTTAACTCCATTTACCTCGCTTATGGCCCTGATCTGCTATACGTCACATGCTGTTTCTTTTATCATACTCACCATGGTCATGAGCAAATACAAACAAGTTAAGTCCTGTCAGCATCTGGGCTAATTCATCATAGCGGCCGCAGTGTTCCCCAGCACCATGAGCGATAAACACAAGGGCCCTAAATGGAACATCAAGGTATAATGCATTAACTTGGAAATCAGCCTAGAAAGGCACCAGAGCTGTGGGTAAAAATAGCATCATCATTTTATCAACAAGCACCTCAGACATCAACAAATTCAAGCCAGGTAAATGTGGGGCCCGAGTGGCATTTAACTGATGGTACCATGATGAGGAAGGAAGCAGATTGTCCATAAAGACCTAGGAGCACAGGAGAAGAAATAACATCACATGAACCTCGAACAGATGGCTTGATGGTGGCAGGCCTTTGGCTATATGTGAACCAGCTGCACACTGGATGGATGTACTGTAGTTTTCCACCTGGCTCAGCGCGAGGCTGCCACAATGGGAAGCTACAGGTCAATATTGTAGGTGGGTCTCTGTAACTCTCCTTTATCAGGCTAATTACATTCTGGACTGGACTTTGCTCCTATGGAAATAAATGGAAGTGTTGCGATTGACTTCAGTGGAATCAAGGTTAGGACCTCTCTCTGTAGTTTCACCCAGATATATTATTATACACTTTCGGACTTAAATTGTTGTTCTGACTTACATTGCTGCACACAATGTTAAATGGTTACAGGATTTCAACAAAAATATGAACGCAAACCAGAACCCAGGACCTGAGTTGAAGTTTGGGGAATGCTGGACTTGATCCCAATATCAATGTTTTTACCCATTTTCAACCCAGAAATAGCTGCACTACAGAGATGAGTAAAGTGATTCCTAAACAGTTACAGCAACCTTAGGCTCACAGAGCGTAAACCACTCTCGGATCCTGCTGTGTGAAAGGCGCTATACAAATGCTCCTCACTAAGGACTCACATTTTACAAATTTCTTACACGTTCAGAGGAATATCATCAAATAATGAAAATAATGGTTTGAGTTTGGAGAAATTTTCCTGTGTCTTTACTGGACAGTATTTATAAAGAATGTTGATTTTGTTGTAAAAATAATTATGGCCGAGTGAAACTCCAGAAGTTTGCTCTGATTGGTAGATCTTTTTTCACCCCTATTAAATTTTAGTGTCTCAAATCTGAGGTGTTCATTTAAAGGTGTAATCTGTTGTCAGAACACCTGTAACCACACTAGAGACCAGAGACCGCTACTTCAAGTTTTTCAGTACTGTATATTTAAAAAAATCCTAAAATGAACTAATAATAAATGGTAACAACAATTTACATTTAGTGAAATCTTCAACCCTATTTTCACAAGGATTTTTGATACAGCTGTAAAAGATGTATTCACACTAAGAAACTGCTTTGATCTTAGTTATATTTAAACTTAGAGACGATGCTAGATGCTGTAGTAATCACTGCCCCATCTCTTTGATTAACACTGATTTGCAAAATAATTGCTAATGCTAGACAACTTGACAGACCATCCATTCGAACTAGACAGGCTTCACGAAGCAAAGAGTAGATTCTCTAACAGCTATCTATATAAGGTTACCCTGACATTTCATTAATGCTAATCAGTAACAAGAAGACCAGGAAATGTAGCATCCCTAGCCCTGGGTGTTAGAGAGCATTTGATAGGCCACACTAGGGGTTCCAAAATGACCTGTCATACAGTAGTAATGCCTTGAGTTAACATTTCCCTTAGAAAAGGCTAAGAGATCTTAAGCCTTCAGAACAAGGGGTGTGGGGTGGGAGAGAATTCTGAAGCAAACTCAAGATGACTAATGCACATTCTTTAGATCCTGCTTGCTTTGCTTGTCTACAAGTTGAACACCAAACCAAAGTAAGGGAATAAAAAGGAGAATTTTTTGCCGGTCTATATCTGGCATTTCCAAGGTGTCCCTCACCATGGTCTCCAGGCACAACAAGTAGTTTCTCAGATGACAAGTCATTTAAAATACCAACAACATACCAGGTGACCTTCATGGTATGCAATTTCTGGTGAAGTGAGCAAGCCGGTAAAGTGAGAGCCTTGTAGGGAGACATTAATTGCTACTTTATCTTGCAATTACACTGGAGGCTAAATTTTGCTCTCATTCATACCCATGCCGCCTCATTGACTTAGAACAAGATTAGCTAAAGTGCTGAGCACCTTACTGAAATATGTGGAAACTGAGGGAGTTCAATGTTTCACAAAATTAAGGGTATAGGGCCCGATCCTGCAGCCTTTACTCACAAGTAATTCTTAGTCCCAAATGACTGCAATGGAACTAGGATATAGCAGTTCCGGAACTGGATCCTTAAATGTCATATGGCAGGGACCTTGTCTTTAATTTGTCTGCAAAGCATCATGGATAAAATTCTCAAATGCACCTGAGGGTATGTCTACACAGCAGATAAACAGACATGGCTAGCCTGTGTCAGCTGACTCAGGTTCACAGGGCTTGGGCTGTGGGGCTGTAAAACTGTGGTGTAGATGTTTGGATGCAGGCTGGAGCACGGGCTCTGGAATCACCGTGGACTCCCTCCAATCATAATGCTTGTGAAAAGGAAGAAATACAATACAGCAAATAGGAAACTCTTTTCAATTTTTATCTTAACGTTCCTTTTTTGGTGTCATTTAAAGTTAATACAGATACACTGCAGGCTTTAGCACTTTGTAGGACTGCGGTGTCTATGGACTTGGCAAGCAACAACTGCAGGGTTGGCCTCACAGGAAATTGGTCTTAGAATGTACCTTCATCTCCAATTGTAATTCTGCTGGCAAGATCATTTGGAAGTGACGTGGCTCGGGTAGAAGCCAGTGCTCACAGCTTGAAATGCTTTTCTGAAGACTGAGTTATGCCTGAACCATGTTAATTTCATAGGCTCCATGAGCTCAGCCAGAGGAATCTTTGTGGTGCTTTGGATGCTTCAAATGACTCTGGATGTGGGATCTGTAGTTGCTAAACTTTGTGACTAAACATCATTTTGGACTCAGTTCAGCAAGATACCCAACCTGATGCCAAACTGTAAGCATGGATGTAGTCCAATGAAATCAATGAGACGATACATGTGCTTAAGTGCCTTGATGAATAAGGGTCGTAATGCATGGTAGTGGTAAGATTATGCCATTACTCAGAGAAAGCTGGTACATGTTTGGTAAAGAATTTTTTAAAATATATAAATTAATGTTTATCTGGCATATTTTTGTAGCCATCACAGCAAAAGTAGGTCTCAGCTCTCAACGCTTTGAACCCTTGTATACTTACCATTATAATTACACATCCTGTAATATATTATTTCTTACTTTTAGCCAGCAATTTAAATTATGCTGGTCTCAAGTCTGTGCCAAAGGAGAGCAGTTTGCAGGGAACGTATTCAGTCCTGGATCAGTGCCAAGGAAACTGCTTTACTTGAGAGACTGGCATTGTTTTAAGGGTTGGTATCTTGTGATCCCTACCCTCCACCAAGGCTAGAAACAAATGTTTCATACCATTAGAAAATTGGGATTCAAGTCCAGTTGGGCCATGAGATATACTTTCTTGTATTATTTTATTTATCAAGATAGAGACCACTACAATATTAACTAGAATGGCATCGGGGGAGGAGGGGCAGCACGAGGGAGAACAAGACTGTAAGCAGAATGATGTGATTGTAAGATCTGTTATCTTGTGACCAGACAGGGCTAAAGACACTTTAGTGGGACCGGTATGCATTCTTTTAGGACCAGAAAATGTCTCCAAGCCCTGAAACTACACTTGTAACATTCTACATACATGAGCAGTTTCTCTGACTTTCATAGGACTACACACGAGTAAGTGTTTGCAGATCTAATATCTTACTGGATCCCAAGATTGCAACAATTCCTTCATCTACATAGTGTTGGGATGAGATTTTTACAGCAGACATGACCGCCAGAGTAGAATAACATTGGTAGGTTATTCAGCGATACCAGAAAGTGTTGTTGTTATAAATGAATAGAGCTGAGACAGAACTGCACAGCACACATAGATTTCCATACAAAAGGCTCCACCGGAATCCATCTAGAGCCAGCATGAAATAATGCAGAGAAACAGCTTGGAATGTATGATTTATCGGGTCTTTTGAAAATGTGAAACATCAATGTGAATAGCTCACAACTGATCTGCTAAAAAATGCAAAGAGCTGAAGCAAACGGTGGAAGGATTCCCTGGACAATGCGACTGAATGAGTAGAGTGATTCCATGCAGATCTCTGAAATTTAACATTTTAATAACAGATATTTTGTTTAAAGGCTATTATCTTTTAGGAGACACTGGGCTAAAGTCTGAGGTGAATTACGTGGCGTTGTAAAGTAAAATGCCAAGGCCTAATCTTCCCTTCCCATCCCATTCCAGGGTAAACCCAGAAGAAGGGATCACAAGGATCCTGTCGCAAAGTCTTCCCCAACTCCCCCTTCCTCCATTTCCCCACCAAGGTGGTGGGATCTGCCCCAGCAGAACCGACTGCAAGGTCTGCTGCCCCAAACCTGGCAGACTGATGGGCACTTTGGAAACGCAGACAGGCTAGACAGAATTTTAAAAGACTTTGTGCTTGAGATACCTCTCACACCAGTTTTATGCTGTTGTAATTCCACTGATTGCAATGGGGTTAGTCCTTAGCTTCACTGGAATAATGAATCAGGGATCCTAAATCTAAATACACAAATGCAGGCTCAGGTCACACACGATTGAGAAGTGTGTTAACATAAACGCTTTGTACCAGGACTACTAACCCCCCCCCCCCATCAGGATCTGGTAATTTATGAACCAGACTGGATTCAGTTTTGTACTGGGTTTTACTCTTTGCTCTGCTACAGACTTGTTATGTGACCCTGGGCAGGTCAATTCACCTCTTTGTGCCTCAGCCTCCCTCTCCCAAGGTGTAAAATGGGGATTGCGTACTTGCCTATCTCCTAGGAGTGCTATAAGGATTAATGCATTGACATCTGTAGAGCACTCTGAGAGCCTCAGATGGAAGATGCTATAGATATATTGTGATGGACTGGACTAGGCCTAAAGGTCCCCGCGGGAGGCCTCAGGGTTCTGCCATCCCAAAAAGGAAGAGTGGGAGAGGTCCTCCAAGTGTCCTAGAGTGGTTGGGAGGAAGAAACCAATCACAGGGGCTACTAGAATGGCCAATCAGGGGCCAGGAGGGCTATATAAAAGGAGCTGCAGAACAGAGCAGCAGTTAGTTGCTTTTTTGGAGCTGGAAGAGAAAGAACAGTGTTCCTGGCTGGAAGAACAAAAGGACCAAAGACAGTCTGCTGGCAGGGACTGGGGGAGCGAGAGAGCTCCTGGCTGGCTGCTAGGACTGAGCCAAAGACAGTTTGCTAGCAGGGATTGGGGGAGCAATAAAGGAGCTCCTAGCTGGCTGCTGGGACTAAGCAGGGACTCAGCCCGGGGAGGGCCACAGGATGATAGTGTCTCCAAGGAGGAAGCCCTGGCGATATGGCCCCATACCAGGGTTGGGACTATTTAAAGACTGAGCCCAGGGAGGGCTAGAGAGACATCACCAGAGGGGTACTGAGATAGGCCCTGGTGGACAGTATACCCCAGAAGGGGTCTGTTCTGGTTCTTATGCAGATAGCATGTGTGACTCAGCCAGAGGACTCAGTCGCTGAAAAAAACCACCTGAGAACCAAAAGGGGGAACCAGAAATGAAAGAATGCAGACAAATCCAACCAGAGAGGGTGCTCATTAGAGGTGGGTGCTGACCTTGTTACGTATGTACAAAGTGTAAAAGATAGGCCCAACCTGCAAAATCCAGCTCTGGATCTGAACTTCCCCAGAGACCTGTCACTAGTACTAACATGTAGGCGGAAATTTTCAAAAGTGCCTAAGGGATTGAGACACATAAGTCCCACTGACAGGCAATATAATAAGCAACTTTCTATCACGCATATGCCACATTAATTTTCACTTAAAATGAAGTTGTTATGGATGAAAGATAGCTGCATGGCCACAATGCCATGGAAAAGGATTAAAGTGCGCACTAGCTAATAGCTGTCACATGCAATGGGTAAGAGCTAGAGTTGCCAGAAGATTACTGACCCAACCTCTCCTTCTTTGTCTTCTAAGAGGCCTGTACCCAGCCTTGAAGGGTTTCTGAAAGGACAGAACTTGCAGTTCAGTGGGTCAGCTTTATGAGTGGTTCATTCTTAAAATCAAAATGCAATGGGTGCCAGCTGAGTAGATGCCCAGGAAGTAATAAGAATAGTGCAATGAAAGAGGCTGAGTTTTCAGGGCATGAGAAAGCTACATTTAAAGGGCCAGAAGCTGTATGCCAAGAAATCACTAATATTTAAGGCATTTTGTTTTTTTGCCAATCAAATTCAATATTGAAACCTGTTGATTTAATAACCAGACACAAAGCTTTGCTGTTTAAAAGTGTGGTTCTGTTCTGAGAAGTGACTGTAAAAATGACCCTTTCTTACTCAGCCAATCTGCTGCCAGGGCGTATTCAGCGCCATTTCTACGGACTCTTCTGACTAAATAAGTTTTTACTACTTTTTGCTCCTGTTAGCCCATAGCTCTGCAAAGCCAACACAGCTATGAGTGAGGGAGCTGCTCAGGCAGGAACCAAGCAAGGTTAATTAAGAGAGAGGCTCCGCTTGCCCACTCCCAACCCCACTCAGTGCAGGATTGTGTCCAGTCCTACTATATATTCAAGGCGAGAAGGGATCATTTTGATCATCCAGTCTGACCTCCTCTAGAAAACAGGTCATATAATTATACCAAGTGATTCCTGCATCAAGCCCAGAACTTCTGGTTGAGCTAAAGCATACCCGACATGTCCCTAGGCACAGCATCTTCATTGCCCCTCTGCCTACAACTGACCTTCGTGTTGCATACAGTTTTAGAGAGGTAAGGAGCCCCAGAACGCCAGTGCCCCTAGGCACGTGCCTACTGTGCCTAATTGGAAATCCGGCCCCGGACGTGCTGTGGTCATTTATTCAGTTCTTACTCAGGCAAGCTGTCCCACTGAGTTCTGAGCAAGTAAGAATTTCAGGCTTTTGTCCCCTGTGAACTTCAAAAGTGTCTGTATCTATTTTTTTATAAAGCAGGACTGCACAATTCCCACCCAGTGGCAACGGTTTGAAGTAGAACATATAAATGTAATTCACTATAATACTTGGACCAAACAGTACAGTTTGTAACTAGGCAACTTCTATCATAGTGTGCAAAAAGAACTCTTGATTATTTCCTGCATAGGCTCAGTTATCCATCCTCACATTTATCCTTCCAATCCAACTTAGTCTGCAGTCCTTGCTGGCTATAGAAATCTTCATCTGTTATCTTCAAGCAAGGTGGATAATTTACTTTTTATAACCTATAGATTTCCAAGGTAATACAAATCCCCATGTATCCAATTCCTTCTGGACTGATTTCAAAGAGGCAGGAGGGAAAGGTCTTGGAATCCCATATGTTTTGGAGACGGAACTTGCAGGACTGATTTATTTTTTAAGTGCAAGGCAGTTATGTATTTTTAAAATACCTAGAGGTTAAGCACTGTGATTTCAAATGAGTAATTCTTTCTCAGCATATTCCAGAACTGCATGTCAGCCCTGGTC
This sequence comes from Natator depressus, assembly GCF_965152275.1. Classification (NCBI taxonomy): domain Eukaryota; kingdom Metazoa; phylum Chordata; order Testudines; family Cheloniidae; genus Natator; species Natator depressus. Next base: position 22,706,011 of record NC_134240.1, read on the forward strand.
ATCTATGAAAAGAATCTTTGCAGTGAAAGGGTATTTTACAAGCTGTGTCAAAAGCAATATTAGGAACTGATCCATTGGGAAATTAGTAATGTCATCAGCAAAGCATGTGCCAAAGCTCTGAGTATGGTCCAATTAATTGAGTACTCCATGTCTGTCACAAACCAGAGGTAGGAGGAGAATGTTGAGTGTAAACAGTTAAATGTGACATTTTATAATCCTGTTAAGTCAGTGATTACTGGAACATGTGCTTTATGGGCTGAGTCATTTTCCATGCTTTGGGTATACAAAAGCTTGTATTACTGGCACATTAGACATTACAGTAGTCCATCTACAGCTGATTTACAGTAACAAAAGTTTACATACTTTCGCCTACTGCAACGTACATCCAGCTCAGCATTATTCCTTGGTCACAGCTATCTACCTAGCTAAGTCTCTGGCTACAGTAGACTTGTTCCCTTAAACATTTCCACCATTGCTAACACCACTTCAGCTTTACCTGTGGTCACAACGGTAGAAACACTAAATAAACAAGGAGCCCGTTTCCACTGGCATTTAAAGCACTGGTTTTGTAGATTGGGTTAGCCACAGTGAGTAAAACACCAGCAGCTGAATGGTGCACTGTCCACATTAGAGCTCCACTGGTAGAACTAAAGCTAGTGATAGCAATGATGGAGAAACAGCCCAGTGCAGACAACCCCTGAGTTGCAATTACTTAGGGCACATGCAAGCAAAGCTAAAGGCACGTTGGATGCATTTACTGCAGTATGGCTTTAAATAGAAAGGGAAATCAATACTCATTTACAGTATCTGGCAATCACTGAACCAAAACATACATGCACAGCTACAGCAAAGCAGAAATAACAACACTTATTGAAATGGCAAGCTGTTATTCTGCTGAGGGAATGCTGTGTCTTCTGTGCATTCTTTCATTAGCAACTGAGAAATACTGCCCATCTTGGCACATTTTAAAAACTGTAACAATGTCCGAAGCAAACAATCAAAATACTACGATTGTTAACTCAATGGCTGCTGGACTCTACTCAGCATTCCTTTTGGACTACCAGCAAACCAAGATGTCATAGTTAATATGTGGGATAGCACAGGGGAGTGTGCCTCACTCCAGGTTTGGAAGAGCCAAAGGATTGCCATTTCCGCCTCCAATGGTGTCGAACTGTCCAAGCCATGCCTGGCAAGGAGCACGCTTTTCTCTGTCTGAAAATGATTTGGGGCTGGCAAGATGTTATGAAGTCTTAATGTTGCATTTCAATGTGATGCTATTTTTATAGGACATCACTACTCTTTGTGCCATGACTCTCCTTCCTGATGTAACAGCGAATTTGTATCCCAAAGTGGTGATGCAAACTCCAAAAGGTGGGAATCAGTAAAAGCAGAAACTGCAGTTTTTAAACAAATAAACATTCCCTAACCACTGCAGCAAGAACCTGAAGATGAAACTGGAGATAAACAAAAGTGAAACTCTTCATTGATTTCCATTGCCCTGTCTGGGAGAATGCAACCAGTAAACAACTAACATAAATAATAACAGCTAGCTCCCATATGGTGCTTTTCATCCACAGAACTCTCAGTGCTTTACAAAAGAGGCAAGTCTGTTATTCCCATTTCAAAGCTGGATAAACTGAAGTAGAAGAAGTGAAATGCCTTGCCCATGGTCACACAGCAGAGCAGTGGCAGAGCTGGAAATAAAATCTAGAGATGAAATCCTGGCCCCACTAAAGTCAATGGGAGTGTTGCTATTGGCTTCAATGGCACCAGGATTTCACTCTAGATCATCTGAGTTCCAACCCAATGCCTTGTCCACTGGGCCACAGCGAATGGCAAAATGTATTTTTATACGTCTTTCTGTTCTGATAACCTACAGTGGTGTTAGTAATGTAAAAAGGGAAATGTACTTGTTTACAATAGAAGGTATTTTTAAGTTTATGGTGTCCCTTGCTAAAATCCCTTATAGTCAGCCTGAAGGATAGTTTAAATGTTGACCTACGGAATATCCCTTTAATGAAATGAGATTATAAAGGAAGCTCATAATAATACAGTGTTTTAATATTCCAAATATTATAAAATAGCTTTCGTGTCAGATTAAAAAAAAGGACAGCTTCACTACTAAGTCAGCTAGATGTTATCTCCAGAGGAGCTTAATTACTTACTGCTTCCTCATCACTTCTCACTCCTTCAGCCCAGCAAATTAAGCCACCACAGATCTGTGGAGTTTGACAGGTGAGTTTGAAACCTCACTGTAGTGGCATTGAATAACAAAGGTAAAAATGTTAAAAAAAGACCCATCTGTATAGCTGCAGAAAGCTGACAGACACCGCAAATTAAATCTTCTTTCTATTCTCAGATAGGACAGTCTTTTCCATCCACTTAGCCTCAAGCCTGAACAGGAAAGAGGGAGATAATACACAATAGCCTCTTGTTCAGCTCAGGTCAGTGAGTTTCCTGAAAAGAGAATACTACTCTTTCTTCCTTGTAAACTGTGTTGTTTGTTTACTGTACCTTCTCTTTATTTATCTGGCTGGTACAATCTATACACAATAATAGAGTACACAATTACTATATTGATTTATTCCTTATGAGTGTCTGAAGTCCTTAAAATTCTGTAGACCTTCTTGTTCTTCTTCCCTTATCTGATCACTACCTGGGCAACTTATTCCTAGGCTTCGTCTACAGTACCAACTTATGTCGGTATAACTATGTTGCTCAGGGTTAGGAATTTCCACACCCCATGAGCAATGCAGTTATACCGACCTAACTTCTGGTGTAGACAGCTCGATGGGAGGGCTTCTCCCGTCATTTTGATAGCTACTACCTTCTGGGGAGATGAATTAACTTTGCTGACAGGAGAAGCTCTCCCATTGACATAGACAGCATCTTCACTAAGCGCTACAGCGGTGCAGCTGCACTGCTGCAAATGTAGACATGCCCCTAGTTGAAAGGTAGAGTACACACCTTGAATCACTGGGCAGACTTCAAGAATGTCCCCAGGACATCAGGAACAAGACACCTTCAGAGAATGCTGAGTAATATTTTTCCCTTCTTCTACAGAACCTTCATAGAATCATAGAATATCAGAGTTGGATGGGACCTCAGGAGGTAATCTAGTCCAACTCCCTGCTCAAAGCAGGACCAATCCCCAACTAAATCATCCCAGCCAGGGCTTTGTCAAGCTTGACCTTAAAAACCTCTAAGGAAGGAGATTCCACCACCTCCCTAGGTAACCCATTCCAGTGCTTCACCACCCTCCTCGTGAAAAAGTTTTATCCAACCTAATATCCAACCTAAACCTTCCCCACTATAACTTGAGACCATTACTCCTTGTTCTGTCGTCTGGTACCACTGAGAACAGTCTAGATCCATCCTCTTTGGAACCCCCTTTCAGGTAGCTGAAAGAAGCTATCAAATCCCCCTCATTCTTCTCTTCTGCAGACTAAATAATCCCAGTTCCCGCAGCCTCTCCTCATAAATCATGTGCTCCAGCCCCCTAATCATTTGTGTTGCCCTCCGCTGGACTCCTTCCAATTTTTCCACATCCTTCTTGTAGTGTGGGGCCCAAAACTGGACACAGTACTCCAGATGAGGCCTCACCAATGCCAAATAGAGGGGAACGATCACGTCCCTCAATCTGCTGGCACTGCTCCTACTTATACGGCCTAAAATGCCGTTAGCCTTCTTGGCAACAAGGGCACACTGTTGACTCATATCCAGCTTCTCGTCCACTGTAACCCCTAGGTCCTTTTCTGCAGAACTGCTGCCTAGCTACTCGGTCCCTAGTCTGTAGCAGTGCATGGGATTCTTCCGTCCCAAGTGCAGGACTCTGCACTTGTCCTTGCTGAACCTCATCAGATTTCTTTTGGCCCAATCCTCTAATTTGTCTAGGTCCCTCTGTGTCCTATCCCTACCCTCCAGCGTATCTACCACACCTCCCAGTTCAGTGTCATCTGCAAACTTGCTGAGGGTGCAATCCTTCCATCTAAGGACATCAGCTCACTTTACAAATAATTAATTTAACCTTACAACACCACTAAGGCTTATTACACTTATTTTATAGATGAGGAAACTAAGGTGCAGAGAGAGTAAGGGCCCAGTCCTGCAAACCATTGATCATGAAAGGTCCTTGCAAAAAATTAGCCCCAGAAATTAGCCCCAGTATCAAACACTGTGTTAAGACATAGCCAATCACTGTTTTGACCGCATTATTTGTATGTTGACTGTTTTGTCTTTTCAGCTTCTGAGGCTTTGTTCCTTCATCATCTTTTTTTATGGTAGTGTCCAGAGACCCCAGTCACTATGCTAGTTGTTGTACAAATATGTATGAAGACAAGTCCCTGCTTGAAGAGCTAAAAACCTGATTCCCTAGACTTACATTAAGTAAGGAGTCTCTTTGGTGTCAGTGGGAGTACTCGTGCCGTATGGGACTACTTGGTCTAGAAGGGTCATAATACAATAAATGTTATTTTTGTGAGCAATACCAGCAACTTCTAACAATAATAATAACAGTTCCATTGATTTCACTGGGATGCCCTGCACCAGTAAGGGAGTGCAGGATCAGGTGCTAAGGGACTGGGTGGTCTCACAGTAAGGCCCGCTGTAGAGCAGTTTTTGTACCATTATAACTGTGTCACTTGGGAGTGTGTGATTTTTTTACTGATAGAGTTATATCAGTACAAGCCCGAATGTGGATGTAGTTATCCTGGTATAAAGGTGCCTTATTACCTTTCCTGTACAGGAATAAGCTATAATAGGATAAGCACATTTATACTGGTGTAACTGTGTCCACAGTGGGGGCGGGGTGGGGGTGGGGGATTGTGCCATTTGCATATGGTATAGTTAAAGCACTGCAACTTTAGCGTGTAGATAAGGCTTACGGCTATGTTCTACATGGCAAAAAAAAAAATGTAGTCTTAAATTGGGTTAGCTAACCCATGCTAAAATAGCAGTGAAGACACAGCAATTTGGCTATGCAGCTTGAGATCAACCCCAGGCTGCTATAAGCTTAAGCTTGAACTCAGGCCGATAACCCCAGTAACCATGTCTTCACTACTAGTTCAGCCCAAGTTAAGAACACACCTTTTTTTTTTTTTTTTTTTTTGGCAGTGTAGACATACCCTCAGAGTCAAAGCCTACTCCCACACTAGTAATCCCTGTAATGTGAAATGCACTATTTGCATGAGTGTGGGGAGAAAGATTTAACCTAAGTCAGTGACAGAACCAGGAACAGAACTCAAGTCTCCTGAATCCATGTCCTGCAAATCAACTACACAATCATCCTTCTTCCCTTCTCATCCTTCCTCCCCTATCAATCTTCACATGGCTGGGGAGCACGAGTCCAAGAATGTGTCAGGCTGGAGGCACCTGGATAGCTCAGATAATTCTGCTGTCAGTTCAATTGCCTAAGGGCCAGCTTGGAATCCCATATCTATGGGATTCATTATGGGGCGCTCCTAAAAGCAACTCCTGCTCTCATACAAGTATCCACAGTGGTACACTGCTTTCATTTTGCATTCAAGAGTGTTGCACACCTGGGCTCAGAAACTGACCCTACTGGTGCAGGTGTCCCAAAGACACAGGCAGGATAATAATAGCTGCTATTCATGAAGCAGCTTGTTTGCCTTTTTTCTTGGGTCCCATTGCAAAACAAAGACAGATTTGTTTATGTGGAATATTCTTGTGGTAACTGGTAAAAAATCATCCTACTAATGAAGGCTGTTGGAAACATCTACAGCAAGAACAGAAGCAGCCCTTCTGGCTGTCAAAGGGTCCCTCATATTTGAAGCTGGTTTGTTATTTTCCCTTGGAAATGAAAAAAGAAAAAATAACCATAAGAGGATGTTCCATTTCCAGTTAAGATAATTCATCACGGTGCAAAGAAAGCATTAGCACTAAGGAGAAACATAAATGATTGCAATATAGAAGAGGGAAGTATTTAGAAATGCAGGCAACAACACACTATAGTACATAATGACAGGTTTCAGAGTAGCAGCCGTGTTAGTCTGTATTCGCAAAAAAGAAAGGGAGGACTTGTGGCACCTTAGAGACTAACCAATTTATTTGAGCATAAGCTTTCGTTGGAATGCATCCGATGAAGTGAGCTGTAGCTCACGAAAGCTTATGCTTAAATAAATTTGTTAGTGTCTAAGGTGCCACAAGTACTCCTTTTCTTTTTATAGTACATAAAGCGCTGAGTATTGATTTGACAGTGTTAATCTTTAAGCAAAAATATGTTACTTCCTCTATGTGCTGCATATGATGTATGACAGTGGTTTTCAGCTGTTTTTCATTTGTGGGCCCATACAAATTTCAAATGGAGGTGTGGACCTCATTGGAAATCTTTGCTATAGTCTGCAGAACCTCAGAGGTCCGCAGACCACAGGCTGAAAACCACTGATGTACAGTAAAGTGAGCTGAGTTCATCTCAGGTGCAACTGTATTGACATCCGTCAGCTTACACCAGGGATGAATTTGGCCCTCACATACTTCAGCTTAGTAAAGTTTCTCCCACTCCATCTGTAGAAACAAAACCCTTCCCCAAAGTGAATGACGGGAATTAGCTTCTTTGAAAAGTGACCAGTTTGGACGTCTTTAGCAGTCAGGCCACCACCTCCTTTAAGAAGCAAAGAACAAAACAAAGGTGCCTAGTTGGTTTTTCCTGACTTCTAAGAACAAACTCTGCCATTGTAAAAATGAGGAATCTGTTTGTACACGAGGCCCCTTAGGTTTTTCTCCCAGATGTGGGAGACCCTGGCCATGCCTAGTTAGCTACACTGAGTGGCTTACATTGAGGCCCTGCTTTTTAGTCTTAGCAAGGGGGACCCCGCCCTTTGCGGGCCTTCTTATGTCCCTTCCAGTGGGGGATCAAAAGGAAAATAAATATTCCAACACACCAGAGAATAACTTCTTCCTCAAAGGGGGAAAGGTCAGCAGTACCTTCTGACTTCAGAACTGTCTGCACAGCAGTTTTCTAGGAGCCCTTCTGGCCAGGTGAATCCGGCTCCCTGTCACAGACTGTACCCTGGGAGTTTGCGGCATTCCCTGTAGGGCTCTGGGTGGCAATCTCCTGGATCGGAGCTCTCCCTGTGGCTTCAGGTGTCGCTCCACCCATTGCCTGCTCAGGGAGATCTCTCCCCAGCCTAGATGACTGCAGTCTCCTCCTTTTTAAAGGTCTGCTTCCTACTGTAAGTGATTGACAGGGCTGGAGAGGCAGGACTACTGCCCCCTCAACTCCCCAGCCTTTCTGGCGCCCTGTCACATACCCTCCCCCCAAAAACGACACAGGTGTGTTGCCTTCTGGGGTGGGTTTGCCTTCCTTGTGCATTGTAGCGTCCGTGCTCCGAGAAAAGAAACTGGCATTACTAGAACTTTGCCTGGCTGACGAGGCACCTGGAACTGGTACGGCTGTAGAGGTTCCAATGCATGATTCTCATGATTCTTCCTTCGAGAAGTCTGGGTTGAAGAGCGCGGGATCATGACACAACGTCTCTTTCAACATTTTAAAGGTTGCATCACAATTTTCTGACAACTGCGCTTTCTGTGGTTTCTTGTATCTTGTCACGGATGTATGTGGGGCTGCAACGGTGGCAAAATTAGGGACAAAGCATCTGGAGTATCCAGCCAACCCTGAAAATTGTCTAACTTGCTTTTTAGGTGTGGGTATCGAGTAGTTGGTCAAAGCCTGCACCCTCTCCACAAGTGTGTGTGCCTCCCACCGTACAGCCCAGGTACCTGGTTATTTTATTTCCAGATTTGCTCTTAAAAACATTAGTGATCAGGCAATCTGCAGTGCTGGAGTAACATGGTGGAGGTCTGGGCTATATATGACTACATCATCCAAATAAGCTGCAGCTTACCGCCAGGGCCGTCCCTAGCTATTTTGGTGCCCTACACAGCCCCCTGGGGGGGCTGTGTGGGGCCCCAGGCCTCCAAGAGTGGGAGCAGGGGGGGCTGGTCCCAGGCCTCCGTAGGGGGAGGGGGTGCAGGGGTCTGGCCACTTCCTGCGGGAAGTGCAGTGACCTGGCCCCAGCCTGCTCTGCTCCCCTGGCTCCCAGCCACACCACCGGCGAGTGCTGGGGGGCGGTTCCCCTCTCCCCCGAAGCCTGGGAGCCAGGGGAGCGGAGCAGCCTGGGCCAGGTCACTCAACTTCCCACAGGAAGTGGCCAGCCCCGTACCCCACGGAGGCCTGGGGCCCTACACAGCCCCCCCAGCTCCCGCCCGCGGAGGAACCGGAGGAGGAGGGGGGAACCGCCCCCCATCACTCACCGGCAGCGCGGCTGGGAGCCAGGGGAGCGGAGCAGGCTGGGGCCAGGTCGCTCTACTTATCGGTGAGTGCAGGCCTGACCACTTCTGGAGTCCTCAGAGGAGTGGGGGCAGGGCTGGGGCAGAGCAGGGGCGGGAAGAGGCGGGGCTGGGGAAGAACAGGGGCCGGGGCCTGGGGAAGAGCCGGAGCAAGGGCTGGAGCAGCACGCAGCTGCGCAGGGCACCATGAAATTTGGTGCCCCAAATTTCATGGTGCCCTACGCAGCTGCGTGCTTTGAGTATGGGTAAGGATGGCCCTGCTTATCGCCCATGTGGAAGGAGCATCTGATCCATTAACCTCCGAAAGGTCGCCTCCACCCCATACAGCTCAAACAGCATCATTAGAAAATTGTACAGTACAAAGGGCATGGTGAACACAGTGCGAATTTGGAGATAACCAGTACATGATTGAAAAGGCTGGAGAGGCCGGGCTATCGCCACACAAGAAGCTTTCCCTGCACTTTCCTCATCAGTGTGGGGGTCTATCAGGGTGGATTTGATTTAAATCATGATTTAAATCACTAGTCAGGAAGACTCGATTTAATCATGGTTTTCTACATAAAAGTACATTCTTGTTGGTTGTTATAACCTTAATACATATTCTTCACAACTCTGAGATAGATGTAGGTTTCATTTTTAGAAGGTATACACTATACATTTTTAAAGTGATTTATTTTGAAAACTTAGTTTTACAGCTACATCAGAAAATCAATTATTGATTGGTTATTTCATTGACCAAAGGTAATTGAAGCAGATATTTATGAAGTCATGGGGAGGTGAACTATCTCCAATTCAACAGGTTAATCATTAATATTTGGAGGATTTTCTTGCCATGCTGTATTAGGAGGAGAACATCACCAGACAGACATTTAAATGGTTTTATTTAACTAAAACAACAACGTTCTGTATTCTGGATTTTTTTCTTCAACAGCAAACATAGAATATTTTAACAAAACAAGCATATGAATTTTTGAATTTAAACATTCAAGTTTTTTAAAATCAGGTTTCTTTTTGTTAAAATTGTTCTTTTAAAAAAATATTTCATTTAACTATTTTAGTTAAAAACAAACTTTTTAAAAAAAAACCACAACCATTTTTGCTGTTAACAAGCATGTTATCTCTGGAGACACAAATCCACAGTTTGAGAACTGCAAAACTAAGCATCTCTGATGGTATCTTCTAGACTGAGCACTGAGTCCCATTGGGTAGATAGAAAGATTAACCTAAATAATCTATACAGAAGTCCCTGGAACCCCATAAAATTGGGTGCCTAATCCATGAACTATTGGAACTCATTTACAAAACTTTTCTTAAATTTACATGAATATATTGTCTCATACTATAAAATTAGAATTTATAATCCCTATTCCATGTTGAGATATCTTTGAGCTATAATGTATCTTAATTAAAACTATCTTTAGATAGGTTTTTTCCTCAAAAAGCATTTTATCAAAAAAATCCGATTTAAATAAAAAAAATCTGATTTAAAAAAAATAATTGATTTTTATCCACCCTCGGGGTCTATACACCCTGTCACATTCTTCCTTTCCCCCCCTTCCTCCCCCCTCCCCGGTTAGTTGCTTATTTATTCATTTTGTAAGTGCCTGAAACTTTCATTAAACCGTATTACTTGGCCTTGCTGTGAGCTGTGCTGTTTCTCTGGACATGCTATAGAAATTCTGGTAATGAACTGCCAAAATCAGCAAGCAATATGTAATGATTTAAGGCTCCATTCAAAATAAAACCTGCTTGGATTTCTACACCACAGGGGCAAGGCCCAAGAGGGAGAGGGATTTATTTTTAACATTGGGTTGGTCCTTTGGAGCTGTTAAACTGGAAAGAATTAAAGGGATTTTACAAAGGATAAAGGCTCTAGAAACATTAAATGCAAAAATAGTTTTGTTGTATTTCTAAAATGTTATTTTTAATAGTAATTTAACTCTTTTCAGCTGTAGATTGGAAGGCACTTCACAAAGGTGGATAAGCTTCATGCGGGCCATATAAGCAACTAGATAGCTAGACAGATTATTATTTCCATTCTACTGATGTGGAAGCTGAGGCCAGGTCTACACTAAAAAGTTAAGTGGACCCAGCTACATCACTGCGGGGTGTGAAAAATGCACACTCCTGAGTTAGATAGTTAAGCTGACCTAACCCCGGGTGCAGGCAGCACTAAGTCGACAGAAGAATTCTTCCATCCACCTAGCTTCTGCCTCTCAGGGAGCTGGATTACCTACAGTGACGGAGGAACCTCTCCCATGTAATGAGAGTTTATGCTGAAACACGACAGTGGTGCAGCTACAGCCGTTTAAATGTAGACATAGCCTGAGGCATTGAGAAGTACAAGATCCACATTTTCAAAAGTGTCCTCTAACATAGGGTGTCTCAGGCTTGGGGTGCCTGACCTGACAAGCACAGGAGCTGATTTTTTTTAGACGTGCTGAGCACACTTACCTCCATCTGAAGTCGATGGGAACTACAGGCACTCTGAAAGCCCAAATTGTCTCAAATTTGTCCACACAAACATGATGGCGTCCAAAACCCGTGGCTCAGTGGTGGGCAACCTGCAGCCCACGGGCCGCATGCGGCCCATCAGGGTAATCTGGTTGTGGGCCGCGAGACATTTTGCTGACGTTGACTGTCCGCAGGCACAGCCCCCCGCAGCTCCCAGTGGCCGCGGTTGCCCACCTCTGCTGTGGATGCTTTTGAAAGTGTCAGCTTATAGGACTAGCTCAAGCCCATACATCTGTGTATGCTGGGCACAGAACATGGGTTTCTTAACTCCTTGCCTTCATTTCTATTCAAACAGCCAGTCGGGGACTTAACAATGCTACGGTTTTTTCTACTGTAAGCGCTACTTTTTAACTAAGGCTTTGTCTACACTAGTGGTGTAAGTCAATCTGAGTTACGCTACTTAAGCTACGTAAATTACGGTGTCCATGCTGCGCTATGTCTACGGGAGACGCTCTCCCATTGACACAGCTTCTGTCTCTCGTTGAGATGGATTAATTAAGTCGACGGGAGAGTGCTCTCCCGTTGACTTACTGTGTCTTCACCAGACCTGCTAAATCGACGCCCACTGCAATGACCGCAGCAGTGCCGATTTAGCCATAGCGTAGACAAGGCCTAAGGTAGGATTCCCTTAGTTGCACAATGTCCTGCATGTAGGCAGAAGTGAATCTGTCCTGGTATTAATGACTAGCTGATACTCCAAACACTGCTGAACTGTCCTGAACGTGCTCTGCAGTTATAGCTTTCAATGCGTTGGTTAGCACCTGATGCAAAAGGGTTAACCATTGTCATGCTATACAAGATATGCCTATTGCATCACTATGATGAATGATTTCAGAGTAGCAGCCGTGTTAGTCTGTATTCGCAAAAAAGAAAAGGAGGACTTGTGGCACCTTAGAGACTAACCAATTTATTTGAGCATAAGCTTTCGTTGGAAAGCATCCGATGAAATGAGCTGTAACTCACGAAAGCTTATGCTCAAATAAATTGGTTAGTCTCTAAGGTGCCACAAGTCCTCCTTTTCTTTTTATGATGAATGAGTCAGTCATTGGATTCCACATAAAACAGATTCAACAAGTTGAACAACTTACAGGTATTACCCAAATGCACCTGCCCTGCTGTCTGCAGAGAGGGCTGAGTAGAACAAAACACCCACTCCAAGGCTCCCACATTGGGAATAACATCCCACCCTAAAGGAGTGAGAGGAAAAGACCACCACCTCCCTTCCCTAGCCCTATTTTTATCTAATCTATCTATCCCATACCCATCACTGTGGCACCAGAGTGCCTTTGTTTCATATGAGGTAACTCCCTAAATCTTTCTTCTCAACAAAACAACAGCCAGAAATCCTGGCTAAGGATCTTTCAGTGGGGATGGGGGTTCACTCTCTATATCCTTGGCCTTTGTGGTTCCCTACATTCATATGTACCAAAGATTCCCTATGCACAAGTATGGGCCAAGGGGATCTGTGGATGCTCAGTGCCATACAGGACCAGGCCTTATATATTTCTATCCACTAAGCAAGAGATCCTATAAACGCCCCATTTTCCTGACAAATCATTTGACACAAAGCTGCAGCCCTTTAGTCCACTGCAGCTGTTATCCACCTTAACATGCCTATTTCCTAGGAGTAAAAGATGGGCACTTTGGAAGGAGTAGTAGCTGTCACCTGGCCCTGTTCTCAGGGGTATTTAGCCATAGTTAGAGCATGGCCCCAGGCCAGTGGATTTAATTTTATTTTATCTTTGGCAAATTTCCTGTTTCTTTCCCCTGGGAAGGGGCCAAGGGTAATACATTCTCTACCAGTGGAACGCAAGTCAATGCTAACCTTTGGACACCTGCAGCTATCTAAAGCCCTTAGCTGGGATTTGATCAATGAAAGGTCCTGTTTGAGCATTACAGCAGCACATGTTAATATTAAGGTTCCCAAAACAAGTCAGCAGTTGAATAACACTGCATTTATTGTAGCTAAAATAATAATTGCAATAGTTGCCCTCATCAATATTTGAAACAGAATGCATTCATAACGGGCCTGTAAACCTTCCCTCCTGATCTCATTTTCATTGAATGTTTAAAGTTGGATGAAAGTGACTGAGCTTCAGCATATAAAAGAGAAAAACTCTTGGATACTTTTGAAGAAAGAGATAAATGTATTTTCTGTTGTTCTTTCGATATAAACATTTCAAGAGCATTCATGACAGTAGGATCTAGGTACTAAATTGTTATTCAGTTACTTACACACTCTCTCACACACACAAAGCAAAGCTAAAAATAAACATCCCCCTCCCCACACACACACTTAAGAACTACTTGTAAATGAGCAGCACTGATCCTGTTTACTTTGTTGTCACAAAACTAGGGCAACGTCACTCTCAATTAACTGCTTGGTGTGCAGAGCCCTGAAAAGATGAGCTAGTGCGGGGAATTAAACACCAAGTTTTAACTTCCACTTCATCATCCTTTCATTTCTTGATCAAAGACTCATCTGCTCCCCACTAATTTTCTAAGAAATTAAACATGAAAAGAGAATGCAGTTCCACAACTGAGTGAAGAACACTGTGGGCAGTTAATGATTAATTAGCATTATAATACGTGACAGGCTGGTTTCACAGAAGAAGCTTGTTTTGCTACTGAATTTGTTCCGTAGAGGAAATCTTGAGGCTGGTGCCAGAACTATATACAAACCAATGCCAAAAAGTTTCCTCCTGGTTTTTGGAAGACACACTGGGGTTAGAAATAACTGCTTGAGTTGCTGCCTGGACCAGGTGATTATAAGCTAAGACAGTTGTGCTATAGCCTGATCCTAAAACTGTTGACATGAATGGGACTGACTTTAATGGGCTTTGGGTCAGGCCCCAAAAGTTCACCTGTTCGGTGACAGGATAACAGTGGATGTTGCTTCAAGGACAGCAAACTGGGTTTTCCCACATGTGCACTTCAGGAGTACTTGTGTCATCCACATAACTCCTGTCTGGCTTGGTAATGGTTATGGGAGCTGAAGCAGAAGGCTAGGTAACCTCAGCCACATTTCTACTACTCAGCAAGACCCACTGATTGATCCTGAAACAGAAACGTGACAAAGGATTTGGACAGCTGGGGCAGAAAAGTTTAACTTCCCACTATTCCTTGGGCAGCCATTTCCCACAAATGTTTATCCCTGCAATGTAAAAATAAACAGAGCTCGTCCCGTTTGACTGCAGAAAAGACAAACAATAGGAGAACAGATGCATTTCCATATGTAGCTATGTGTATAGCTAGTGCTAGCATTCATACACATGAAGCCAGCATCTTGTAACTGTGACTGGCAGGTAGAAGTGAGACCATAAATAAGTAGAGAAATGCACAGGCAATTTTCTAGCACACTACCAAATTCATGCTTTTTAAAAGCACATAACCTAACTCAGAAGCCATTACAGTAAAGGACTATGAATAAATAAGAGATTACTTAAATTTCTTTATCTGATTATTTGTCCACGTTCCATCACTGAGTTCAGCTTTGAAACCACAGCCAATTTAAAGTGGAAGATCCATCCAAGTAATTTTCCAACTCTAAATTTAGTAAGAAGTAAATTACATGTAGTGTGTAAAAACTGTCATTGCACTGGGATTTATAGCACCACTGTTACAGCTGAATGAGACCTCTAATGTTTGATTTATTAACACTAAAAATAATGACAAAGGCTGGGCAACGAAAGCCTGTGTATGTCACACATCTCTGAAAGTTGGGGATATCTGTTTAAAAATATCTGCTATTGCTGTAATGCATCATATGGATGATATTTCCAAGGCGACTGAAATGTCACCCTGTTCAATTGAGAATGAAATGAAAGTAAGTACAAATCTTGCAAAACATTACTCAAGTAAGTAGTCCTCATTTATGCAAGTAGTAAAGCCTGCTCGGGAGACTGAGGAGTTATAGGATCTAATCTTTACATTGGAAGCGCTCTGGGGCAGGGATATGCCTTTTTATTGGTTCTGTAAAGCACCACAAACACCTATGATGCTGTATAATCTATAAATAATAATAAAGTTACATTAATGGAGGCTTATTTATTGAAAACAAATGCATCATTTGAAAGTGCTCACCTTGGAGTTGTGGCTGGTTTCCAATATCTGCAGAAAAGATATTGTCCATCTGTATTGACCATATGAGGAAGGTCCTGATAAGGGATATTCTGAGGACTCCGTCTTGGGGAATTTTCCTCGGGCATTCTAGAAGACTGACCTATAAGGTGTTGGAAGAAACAGGACATACTTTAAAGAGGAGCAGGAGAGATATTGGCAGAAGGGTTTACTAAGTACACACATTCAAGAAAGTCAATAAGGCAACTGACACTAATGGAAATGTTTCTCCCACCCCACCAAAGATCCACAAAACGGTCCTCAATCTCATCTGCTTCTTGCAACTCCTCTGAGACTGAAGACCCACTTTTCTTTTCTTTTTTTTTTTTTTTAGAGCAAATGATCACATTAGGAGAGAGAGGGGAGATAACAACCCAACCACACTGTTTCCTTACTGCTTTTTTCCCCTTCTCCCATCTGTGTTTATTTTACATCGTTTTGGGAAACGGCTTTTAAAAAGCATATTGAGCTGCAATCAAGTGCAAATTGTAAAGCACCACTATGGATACAAGGAGACAGCTGCATAAAAGATTCATCTCTCTTAACATCTCCAAAGAACGGCAAAGGGTGCGCAGTAATGAGGTGCCTGGTGGCACTGTGTGGTTATTATGCTCTTTTCTGACATCTGAAAAGGAAAACATATAGGAGGATTCGCAGCAAACCTGTTTTCATCCTGTGCAAGGGTTTGCATCCCAGAGAGACGCCGGCATTGCAAGTCAAATACAAGCATATAGAGCCTTTTGCATAACGCCGCTAAAATACATTAACACCCAGCCAAACATTCAGCGCCCCCAGCCCCAGATCAATTCCTTTCTGTTGCAAAAAAAAGGGCAACACAGATCTCTTCCCCTTGCAAGCTTCTGTGCTGGCTGCGATCCGCTCCCCCGAGCTCCTTGTTCCAATCTCTCTTTAGGGAAACTCGCCTGTAATTCATCACTTCTTGTTCATTTCATCACTTTTCTTAAACAAATCGCATGTGTGGGCTGAGGTGGTGGTGGGAGGGGAGGTGGTGGGGAAGGGAAGGCTGCAGTCCACTTTCCAGAAGCTGCTGCACACACATCAAAGGCACCTTGAGCACAGGCAGCTGTGTGGCACTGGGAGACTTGTGGAGAAAGTTACTGTTGCTGCAGGTTGCTTGCAAACTTTACTTCCTTCCTGTCACTTGCTGTGAAGGGGCATGGGGCGGGGGGGGGGGCAGGGAGAGAAAGTGGGGCTCTCCCCTCGGCTCCCCGCTGCAAAGTCATCTCGAGTGAAAACAACACAACTTCCCCAGCTGCCTCTCTCTAGTAGCGAGACCGGGCAGAGGCAGAACCCAAGAGACCTGTCATCTGCCCCAAGGCCAACCAGAGCCAAGGCAAAAAAATAAAATAATAATAAAAAAATCCCCCTGGGTTTCAAACGCACCGAGCAGCCCCGGTTGCAAATGCAACAGACACCCCCGGCTTCCAAGGCAGCCGGGATTCGTGGCGCGCCCCGGGCTGCCGGCACGTGAAGGGCGAGGGAGCGGCGCGGAGGGACCTTACCCGGGGCGGAACGGCGCGGCGTGCTCGCAGCTGCCCGTGCACTCCGTGGCCCCGGGAGCGGCCGGCGGGCGGGCGGGCTCCGCGCCGGCGCCCCGCCGCCTTGGCACATCCGCGGCGGTTCCGCCGGCGAGTTAATCCGAGAGCGAGAGAGGAGCTGAGCGGCTGCGCCGAGCAAAGCCCGGCGGGCAGCGGCCCAGGAGGGCAGGCGCGCGGGGGCCGGGGCCAGCGCCAGCGGGAGGAGGGTGGAGCCGCCGCCGCGGCAGGAGCCGGCGGGGCACGGCGAGGCTCCTGGCTCGGGGCAGGTCGCTCTGCCCGCTGCACGTGTGGCCAGGCCGGGACCCGCAGCAGCCCGGCCCCAGGGTCCAAACGGGGACCCCGACCCAGGTGCTCAGCTCAGGATCTCCCCGAGGGCGCAAGCAGGGCTCTGAGTCCTGTCGTTGGTCCAGACGCCAGGGCAGCCGGTGTCTCCTCCAGCGAGGCGTTCAGTCAATCATAAATTAATAATAACGAGCCTCATGTCTAGGCAAGCCCGGGGAAACCCCATGGAAGAGGCGATCCCCACGCACGGTGGCTTGCTCGCCTCCCTGGTCTCAGGTGGCACCGTGGCACAAATGGCCAAGCATCACGCCACGGTCTCCCTCTTCAGAATAAGAGCATCCTAGCAGCAACTGGCCCAGGAGCAAATCCCGTGGGAAGCTTTTCAGACCAGTTAGCTAGGTCCTCCATTACTGCTAGCCGAGAATCGGGCTCCGTAGCTAGAAATGGGGGCTCTAATACCAGAGCTATGGGTTTGGCTTGGACAGGCAGACAGACATTAGGTGCACTGGAAACGTGAAAGAGCTACAATCTGGAGAGAAATGAGAGAATGAATCGAATGCCCTTTTACATTTCCCCAGCTTTGATCCCATCCCCGTGGTTCTGGTTCTAGTCTGATCCCAAACTAGAAGCAGCCCAGGTTTGTTGTGCTGGTTCAGATGTGCAGCTGCTCTTGTGAGATTTCTACCATTTGGGGCCAAACGCTCCCAACACTTTCAAAGCCACTCAGTCCAAACCCAAAAGCCTGAATATTGCCCAGAGTCCAGATCAGTATCCCAACACCACCTGGTTGGCTCATCTGTAATTATAACCTGCTTTATGGTACATAACAAATGCTTAGGGAAACTGTCAAAACTAATTTCTCTTGAGTGAAAATCATCTCCTGGGTTTAAAGGCAAATGTCCAGGTACTGAATTTAAGAGCTTGATCCTTCAGTTCTAATGCTAGCAAAACTCCCAACTCAGCATTTATCAAGTACTTTGTGTATTGCCTACCTCAAGAGTGCAGAGTCAGGCCTTTTATGCTTCATCATTTAAGCTTTAATTTCTGGATGCCTAAGGATGTCCAAGAGCTTCCTGGCATCTTAAGAAAAAGCAGCTATAAAAATACATTTTAAAAACTAGGCAACATGCCCAAATAAATCCCAAACTGGGAACAAAGGCTGAGGAAACGAAAGAAAAATATAATCAACGACTAGTACAGAAATCTCTCAGCCAAAACATATACATATTAAAGAGGAAATCAAAAGCACATTTTTATCTTATTGTCATTTATATTAAACCCCTTCAAGGAGTTTGTTCATTACAAACAGCAAAGGCAAAATTATATAATTCCAGAAATGCTAATGTATGGAAATCCATCCAGGGACATTTATAATGAGCAGGATTCAGGATTCCAGGTGAGGCGGGGGCCTTCTCAGAGCCTGAGAACAGTATGTTCAAATAGCATATGATTTCTTAGCTCAACTACTCTACAAGTGTTGCTGTGTGTTGTTAAGCAGCTGTTGCATTCCACTTCACTGGTGGGTGAACCAATCTTATGTATATAAAACACTTTGTGATCCTTTGGGTTACAAGGTGCATTAAGTGTAAATTATTATTATATATACGGCTACCATCTGATCAGTTGACATTTAGTTCAACAGCACTATGGGCCCAATCCTACATTCCCTGCATGCTCCCAAATTCCCACTACTTCACTGGGAACTCTGGGTGTGCAAGGAGTGTAGGATCAGGCCCTCCGGGGGCATTTGGGGATAATTCCCTTTTGCAGACACACCTTCTGTCTTGTGATGTAACTGTAGAAATTAAAAGACGCATCTGACTGTCTGTCTGATATTCCTCATGACTTCTGAGTCCTAAATAAGAAAATTATTCCTGGGAAAATTGGATGGATTGGGAGTGAGGGATCCACCTGTTTGCGATCAACACAACATGTAAGGGTCCAGCTCAGCAATTATTGCAGGCTAGTCTCCAGTGAGAAAACAAAGGGAGCTGTGAGAGTGCAGTGATTGCCAGATGGTAACATCGTTTGCTTTCTCTAGTCTAAGGAGTGAGGCATAATTTGGAAATATATTTTAAGCGCAATCAAATTCCTAATAAAAATAGAACTAGGCTCGTTTATATCTTTACACTAACTTGATAACAGCTCGGATTTACGAGGTGCATCCAGAAAAGTTGTTTAGTGTAAGAAGGGTCAAACCCTGTTTGCTATCAGGAAGTAAGCAGTCCCATTGACGCCAGTTTTACATATGTGAGTACACAGAGATAGATTTGGCCTAAAATAGGGCAAATGACAGAAAAAGAATCCAGCACTGGAGAGAGAAAAACATCACATATAAATGAGGAATGGATAATGGAGGGGAGGAGATGGAAGGTCTGAAAGACATTAGCAGGAGGGAGAGAAGGATAATGGAGGAAGGGACGCGTGGAGGGCAGGGAAAGTGACCCTGGAGCAGAGATGGGCATAAGTTTCTCTTTGCCATTAGACTTCCAGTCACAGAATGACTTTTTAATGGATTATTTCCTTTTAGCATGCGCAGGTAAAGAGATTTTATAAGATCCTTCTGTTCCAGTTGACTGTCATATCCTTGTTAATTGCAAAAGAGTAGTCTGATTTGAGAAGTGGATTTAATGGGAGATTTTGCTAAACCATTTGCAATTCGCTGAACAGGATCATAAAACAGCCAGCTTCACTGATGATGATTGATGAAAATTGGATCTCGGGAAGCAGAATTAGAACATAACTAAGAAATATCTGGATATGAAAGAATTAACTATAAAGATGAGATATGCCATAGGTTACAATACACAGAGAGCAGATGGAAAGAGCAACGGAAAATGTAAGCCAAGAGAGCACATGGGGAACAAGAAGACAACGAAGAAAAATTAAAATGCAAGAGAAAAGCAAAGAAGACAAAGTAGCAACTGCAATCAATTTGCAATAATTGTTTTAGTTTTGCCACTCTCTTTGGCCAATTCTTTATTCCTCCCTATCCAGAGTTTAGTCACCAGGCTTTACTTCTTTTGTGCTTTCTCCTTTAGCTTGCCTCTTGGTATTACAGGATAAGAAAGACATGTACAGAGAGAGGCAAGGGGGTTGGGATGAGCTGCTTTTCTTTGACCTAAAATATGTATATTAACTCCTTGCCATATTCATTAAAAACATAGGGTTGGTGCCATACACACTGGGTTGAGAAAAAATAAATAAATTATAATCTCCCTGTTGATCAAGTTCATGCTTAATGATGGCCTCAAAGACTAGCTCTGCATTGGCCTGCTGTCCTTTGGCCCATGCACCAATTCAAAGTTAGTTTTACTTTAGAAGGAGGGTTTAGAGCAAAGACCTGAGACCCAGAAAACCTATTTCCAGGCTCTTCCATTGACTTGCTGACCGAGTTTAGGCAAGTCATTTCTCTGTGTTTCTCTGTCTGTGTTCCAATGGGAATAATAATACTTAATCTTTAAAGCACTTTAAGACCCTGGATATGAGTGCAAAGTAATCTCATTATGTGAAAGAAAATGATTAATGTTTATAAGAGTCCCTACTTATTTGCAGGAGAGAAGGGATTCTTTTTGCCAATGGTCCGATCCTGCTCTCATTGAAGCCAACAACAAAAGTCTGGCTTGGTCTACGCTTAAAAACTAGCTCAACCTAGTTTGCTGAGAGCTGTGAAAAAAATTGCATTCTCAGCACTGAGGTTAAGTTGACCTCACCCCTGATGTAGACTCAGCTAGGTTGCAGGAAGAATTATTCCGTCAACTTAGCTGCCGCCTCTTGGAGAGTTGGTTTAACTTTATCGATAGCAAAACCCCTTTTGTCGGTGTCTACATTACAAGCACTACAGCGGCATAGCTGCAGTGCTGCTGGTATAGTGCTTGTAATGTAGACATAGCCCCTAACTTCAAACAGGACTACTTATATGAGTAAGGAGAGCAGGATCTGGCCCTAAGTCTCCCCAAATACACATAGTTAAACAAAATCTTGTGTTTAAAAATACACTGTTTGAATATGTTTCAATCTTTTTCATTAATGTTTAAAAGGTGACCCCCTTCCCCCTCCCCGACTTATTGTTCTAATTTGAGAACTGGCTGTTTTATTGAGACAAGCAATCAATGTTAAAACCCACAGAAGAGTATTCCTACTGAGAATCAGAGGCATTCATTGCGCATACAGAAAACATGAAGCACACACCCTTCAAAGATAGATAATTTAAAGCTAAAGGCTGAAACTCCACCCCAAAGCCTTGGTTCCCTGACAGGAATTGACCAGCTATTCCAGAATAACTATTCCCATATAATTTAGTGATTCTAGAATCACTGTCCTATGTGGACACTCTGTTCCAGAATAAAAATGATTTGTGGAAGGAATAATTATCTTGGAATAGTCACTTCTATTCTGGAATAGTGTCCACACAGGGAGGTATTCCAGAGTAGCTATTGTGGAATACTTATAGCCGATCAATTTCTCCATGTAGACAAACAGGGACTGTTACCCTCAGAGGTTGCAGGAGGTAAATACTGACTGTTACCCTCAGAGGTTGCAGGAGGTAAATACTGCAGTCCTTGGGCACGAGAGGCACAGTAATGGCTTCTCTTTATCCATAGCACATATGGGTATTTTGAAGACTATATTTTAACAACCTTCCTTTGTCATATGCTTTTTCAGTATTTCCCTTTTCGTCGTCGTTACCAATATTTGTTTCTAAACAGAAGCTTCCTGTTACATAATTAGCCTGTTTGTCCTGCATGATTCACTCACATTGTGAGAGTGAATTGCCATGTTACTACTGAAGCACTTGAAGGGAAATCCTGTCCCCGCCATTATTAGGATAGAGTGCTTAACAGATCTGTTCTGGGACAGTATTTCCTGTGTTACTGTGGTGTGGTTTCATATAGCCATATTAGTACATTGATAAGATGTCAGTCCTAACAGTACAAACAGGAGTTTTTCACTGCACAGTATGTTATCGAAAGATACCTTAAAGGAAAAGGTTCTAATCTTTGAACTTTAAAATACATAAAAATAAGCATATGATAACATGGTAAATTCTCTTGTATCTCTTTGTACAGCCTTGTATTTCAGAAGTTCCTATCTTTTCTTTTCTCATTTTACTGATGATGGCTACATAATCCACTTTACAAACCTGGCATAATTGCGTCAGGAGTAAATAATATAACAAAAAGACATGGTACTTCTGTGGCGGATGGAGTGGTGCTTTATTTTGGTAGCCAAGCTGGAATCACTGACTGAAGAAGAGGTGCTATTGTGCGGCTTGGTTCTCTTGCTGCTTTGCCAATTGACAAAGCATCATCCATCATGTTTTGCCTTCCAATTTTTCCTTGCATGTTTCTCAGCTCATCATAACATAATTATGTTTCAGTTTCTTCTCGTCAGGGGCCGATACTTTCTTTGACTAAGACAACAGCTGCACAGCACAACCTTGATGAATCCCCATAAGGGCAAAAATGTGTCTGTGGTGTTTGTTTCTGCCTTAGCAACCCAAATGTTAAAGCTGCTTCTGCTTCTTCTTCTTTTTTTTTTGGACAAATGATGTTATTGCTTCTCAAATGCACCCAAGCCTGGTGCTTTCATAGCGGGTCTCAAAGTGGCACCCATGTTGTTTTATACTGTAATTTGTACTTGAAATATTAAGCATCTTTGCTGGGTTGTAATTTTTAAGTGTTGAAAGGCTGATTCTGTGGAATTGCCTTTTATCGGCCCATAAACACTGACATGGTATTTTATAGGATCATAATTACGGATACAGAATTTATTTTATGAATGACTGAAAGTCATCACAAGAGAGGCTTGGACCTCCCTCCCTTGTGCTTCTGCGATACATGTGAAGTAGGCTTCAGTATTGTATTCGGCCTTATTAAAATACTTAGCTCTTACATAGCTGTTATCAATGGATGTTAAAGTGCTTTGAAAAAGAAGATATGTCATTATCTCTATTTTATAAAGGGGGAAACTGAGGCACGGAGCAGTGAAGTGACTTCCTAATGTTAGACGCAAGCTGGGAACAGAATCAAGTCTCCTGGCTACCAGTCCAGTGACTGGTTCTCTGTATCACAATATTCCATGTCCTGGAGTAAATTTCACCCACAGAGTAACATATTCTCATTTTATCTGTGTTCGGCACAACAAAATGAGACTCCATCTTTCAGATCATACATACCATGAATGTTGTGACCCCGTCACACTCATGGCACTCTTCGGAAGCGTAGAGATGTTAGCTACAGTGTCCTGGCCAAAATACGGTTTGAATGATATAACAGGATGGTCTGTCCCCTTAAAGGTAATGGGGATTAGGGGTCAGCCAATCCCTGTTCCATGGCATGGCCCTGTTTGGGAGTTCTGATGCACACGAGGGCCTAGGAAATGGCAGAGGCAGATACTGGGAGAGAGGAAGTGGTCCTAGGGAAATAATGAGTATTTGCGGGAAAACCCACACTACTGTTCCTTTAAAGGTCTGGGACCAGGAGCCTTGTAGTGAAGGATGGGGCAAGGCTCACCTCTCCCATATATGCTGCCTCTTGCCCTCTTTGCTCACAACAAAAAGACAGTAGAAGGGAAAGGACTGCTTGTCTCCTGTTCCATCCCAGCCCAAGGGAGAAAGGATTGGGTGGTGAGACCTGATCTCCAAGCCATGTCGGAAGGCTGGAAGACTGCACCCCACCAGAAATGCCTGGGTGGAAAGGACTTTGTTAGGAAGGTTTTGTTTTCTGTTCTGTTTGTACGAAAGACTTTGTTGACAGTTCAGGTGGAACTGGATGAGTGTGATTCAAAGGGGCCAGCTGGGAGAAGCTGGCCTGAAGCAGAGCACAGCCCCATGGAGGAGGAATGTGGGGAGGTCACAAACCCACAGAGGGGGTTTTTACTGATCCCTTTTCCAGGGAGTGGCAAGATATAGCTCTATGAAAGAGGACTGTGGGACCCCCAGAGGACCAACAAAAACTGTTTGTAAAGAATTAGTAAATTAGTCATCCTCTGTCCTGTCCCGCGCAGAAGGGGAGTGTTGTTTTAAGTACTTGACTGTGGGATTTATTAGGAGAGTGGTTCTCAACCAGGGGTATGTGTACCCCTGGCGGTATGCAGAGGTCTTCCAGGGGATACATCAACTCATCTAGATATTTGCCCAGTTTTACAATAGGCCATGTAAAAAGCACTAGCAAAGCCAGTACAAACTAAAATGTCCTACAGACAATGACTTGTTTATATTGCTCTATATACTATATCAGCAGTTCTCAAACTGTGGGCGAGTTCATTTTAGTGGGGTCGCCAGGGCAGGTGTTACACTCACTGGGGCCTGGGGCAGAATGTCAAAGCCCGAGCCCTGCTGCGCAGGGCTGAAGCTGAAGCTTTTAAGTGGAGTGAAACTTGGGGTACACAAGACGAATCAGACTCCTGAAAGGGGTATAGTAGGCTGGAAAGATTGAGAACCACTGTATTAGGAGCAGGGGTGAAAGTAAAATTAAGCTCTTACCGGTACGGGGCCAGCTCTGCCCCCGCCCCAGAAGGGGTGGGGTCTCGGGTGGAAGGGAAGGGTCAGGGTCCCCCGGCCAGCCCATCGGCACTGCCTGGCCTGTACCGCCTGGGGCTCCAGCAGGGATTTAAAGGGCCCGGGGCTCTGGCAGCAGCATCTGGAGCCCTGGGCCCTTTTAAATCGTGGCCCTGGGGCAGCTACTTCTTTTGCCCCCCCGTCAGCGGCCGGGGTGGGGGGGAAGGGACAACGACATTAAAGCGCAACGACATTACTGGTACGCCGTACCGGCCTGCACCACCTTACTTTCACCCCTGATTAGGAGGAACTGGGGATTAGGTGCCTGCAGGGCCACTCCATGCTATGTGGGGGTGCTCTGGAGAATGCACCCTGCCACAGCTCTCTCTAATTCTTCCTATAGTTTCACTTTCCGTGCTGATCTTTTGGGGTTTGTTACTGCATGCTGTTAAACAGCTGCTACCTTCCATCCCAGGGCTCGATGCATTTCAGCCGTAATGATAATAGTAATAGTGAAATAACTCCTATAAGCAGAGCCATATCAGGGAACCATGAAGAACTCCACTCCTGTGAGTAGTACCATTTATCCATAAATATGTAAATAATCTAGTCCATTTGGTTTCTAATGTGCTTTGAGATCCTTCAGCATGAACGGCATGTATACATGCTGTAATAATAATTTTTGTCACTATCCACCACATTAATTCCTTATCTAACTGGATGAAACTCCCTTTGGTGTGGATGGAAGTTGCACTCACTTATGCCGGGGTTAAATTGAGCTCTTCTTATATCTAGCCAAAGAATTGTGAGTACAAGTACCAGCCATATTTGTTTGTGTAAAAAAGACAACTTGTTTATGGCGTTGGTCCTTACCACATATTTATGGATCACTAGTATCCAGTATAGCTGGATAACTTGCCGTGTGATATTTCTTACATATAAAAACGTGTGTAAATTCCAGCAATGGGAATATGATCAGACGTCTCTATAGGTTTTCTCACATTCATATTTGGTTTCTTTGCTTAATCCACTTACACATACCAATATATGGCTGTGTAAGATGTGAATTTTCTTTGATTTATGTGCAATAATTACTTCCTAACATCTGCATAACAGATTTTGTAGGAAAAGAAACTCTGCAACATTAAAAAATAAATGTATGAAATCTTTAACATCTCTGTTACTGGGTTTTGTTATCCACAGCTGACTGGATACATTCCCAGCCAGGACGCTGGTTCAGCAAAACAGCTGCATTAGTGATTTAACTGCGGGCCTGAGTCTGCTCCTATTTACATCAATGTAAATCAGGAGTGATGCAGCTGAAGACAAAGGAATTACACCAGTGTGAAACTGGTATGAAAGGAAAAGTAAGCATCATGGTAGAGAACAACCAGGGAACTTCAGATATGATGCTTTGATGGCATAGGATACTGTGTTAGGGCCTGATCCAGCAAAAATTTCCTACCAGATATATTGCTTTCTAGTGAGATTATTATTATTTAATAATTTTATATTGTGGTAGGGTCTGGAGGCCAACTGTACCCTAGTCCCATGGATTTAAGTGAAACTACTTTTGGTAGTAAGCACTGAACTCAGTAGTGAGTATTTGCAGTATTGGCCGCAAATTATTCATTCTTATTTATACAGTGTCAAAAATGTTCTGGATTCATTATAATTTACTGTGTGATTTGTAGTACTGGGAAATATATTCATTGACATTCTTTCAACAGTGCCTTAGTACAAGGGATAATTAATCTGGAGATTTCCTTTGAGAAAGGGAATTTTAACCAAGGAATGTTGAAGTCAAATACAAGCTATAGCATCTCTCAAGAGCCCAATACTATTCCCAGTATCGGGACTGACTTCTACTCAGTTGTAAAACAATATACGGTTGTGTTACCAGAAATCTTATCATTCTGCCTTGTAGATGGGCTTTCAAGTAAGACAGATATTAAACCTCTCTAGGCCTCTATTGCCATCCTTTAATGAGCTGATTTGTTAATTATTTGCCAGTACCAACAGCTACTGTTACAGTATGTGTGAGGTCAAAGAATGCCAGCAGTGAATATCAGATCTTGGATGTAATCTCTGATTACTCTTCTAGCAAAGGCATAGGTAGATATGTAAGTGATTTGGACTCTGTGGTTGCTGCAGGGGTGGCACACATCGTAAGAGCGGCCATACTGGGTCAGACCAATGGTCCATCTAGCCCAGTATGCTGTCTTCCGACAGTGGCCAATGCCAGGTGCCTCAGAGGGAATAAACAGAACAGGTAATCACCAAGTGATCCATCCCCTGTCGCCCATTCCCAAGTTCTGGCAAACAGAGGCTAGAGACACTATCCCTGCCCATCCCGGCTAATAGCCATTGATGGACCTATCCTCCATGAACTTATCTAGTTCTTTTTTGAACCCTGTTATAGACTTGGCCTCCATGTGGATTCATACTGGAGTCCCATGGATAGTACCCCTTGTACTCCAAGACACAATGAACCTAAATTCTGCAATAAATACCCATCAATTCTGGGGCAGGAAACCCGCCATTCTATGGCAATGAAATTAAGGCTATTATTTACTCACAGGTAATTTTAATAAAAGTCATGGACAGGTCACGGGGCAGTAAACAAAAATTCATGGCCCCTGATCTGTCCATAACTTCTACTAAAAATACCTCTGATTAAATCTTGCTGTGGGGGCGGGGGGAGGGGTGCTGTTGCGGGGGGGGAGGCGGGGGGCGCCCAGGGCCAGTGGCACCAGTTGCCGGGGTCCACGGAACGCGGCTGCTCCAGCCAGCCAGCCGGCCAGGGACTGCTGCCTGGGGCTGCCAGAGCAGCGGCTGGTGTGGCTGTTCCTGGGGCCACCTGAGCAGCTGGTGCCAGCTGCTTGGGCGGCTCTGGGATTAGCCACACTGGCCCCTCCAGAAGTTGAGGAGGTCGCAGAAAGTCAAGGAATCCTAATGATAATCTAGTTCATTTGCTGATTTGCTGAATCCACTCTAGAGGCTCCGTAACATTTTTATGCAAACCTAGGGAAAGGGGGAAGGTTATTTCCTATAGGTTGGATGTTTAGGGTTCTTGTAGAGACAGCACCCAGCTGCTAGCAGGTGTACGTGGCAGCTGAATAAAGCTCCATCCTTTCCAGGCTTCCAGGGTTGGGGGGATGGAGCAGGGCACCAGAAGGAGGGTGGCAGCAGCCGGGGTCTGAGCCTATGAGCTGCGGGCACTGGGCAGAGCTCAGTCCTCCCTGGGCTGCAAAGTGTGTGAAGGGTCCTTCGCAACACACATATTTTCCAGGCCAGATTAAGCTATAGGCACCATAAACCCATGCCTGGGGCCCCAGCTCCCAGAGTCATGTAATTACATGAGAACCTAAGTTTTCTGGCTGTGGGGCTCACGTCTGAGATGTGACTCGAATATAACCAATGCAGTGAGTGATGTCTGGCTGAGTCAACATCCCCACCCCCTCCAGAGCCCCACTCAGAACTCTGTGTCCACCACACACTTTGCATCCTGGCGGGAGAGATTTCTGCTTGGGGCCTGTGACTCATGTACTCAGCCCCTGGCTGCCACATTCCCCCCAGCCAGAGCACACATCTTCAAAGGTAGGGAAGGGTGGCCCTGATGAGCCAGGAGAGCTGCTGTCCTCCTTTCTGTCTCCCCTAATTATGGACAACAGGGCAGGAGAGTATAATGCAAGAGAATCCCAACTCTTGACATTGCAAGTCTTGTGATAGTTGGTGTTCTTCTTGAAACCCCAACTCCCGGAATTATTTAATTAGGAAAGTATCTCTGTTTTTTTTAAAAAGTAAAGTTTCCAGCCCTCACGGTTTCAGAGAAAAGCTTGAAAAGAGTCACCCCAGTGCACCCTAAAGGCTTGGAAACCAGAAGGCAAATCATTTTCTTTTTGTAAATCTCATGAATTTTTAGCCACCCTCATGATTTTAGGGGGCCTAACTCACAATGATCTTTTGACAACTTGGTGTTGCCAATGCTGAGGATGTGCTGCTTGAGGCAAGTGGCAGAGAAACTGCATGGTGCAGCCAGATCCTGGCAGGCAGAAAGAGCAAAATGTTGGGCAGCTGGTTGCAGCAACATGGCAGAGTCCAGGGCCAAAACAGGGAATTCCACAGCAATTTGGTAACATGCCAAATTCCATGGAACATTCTGTGATCACTGTGTACCTGGGGCCCTGCCTATGAATTAATGCTACCTGCAACCTAGACTTCCTAGGGAAAAAAACTGACACTGTGTGTTGAACATGTGTAGACACCCCAGGCTTCTATTGAAGAGCTAGATCCTGCAAACACTATCCTTACTACTCCTAGTAGTAAGCACTATGCCCAGCAGTAAGTGTTTGCAGGATTTAAGACTTTTGAAAATACTCTGAGGATGCCCAGCATGCCTCAGTATAATATGAGGGCACACTTGTGCAGATAGCCCGAAGTTTTAACACTCTCTTCCTGGTTTGGTTTGTTTAATTCCTTGTGAAATGATTTTTTTTCCTCTCAAGGAGTTTGAGCTGAACAGTCTGTGACCATATGCCAAATCTCAACATGCCTGAGGGCCATCCTGCATTTCCCAAAGAGAACCCTTTTTTAAACCAACTTCTGCTGAAACACTGGAACTTCACCCATTTATGTACGGCAAGCCCCTTCTTTTTTGATCTTTGAAGGCAGCAGTGACATGATGGCTAGATGAAGTGCTTATTACAATTCTGGATGCAGTGCAACACATTTTAAAAGCTTTTTACTTAGAAACTATTCTGTGTGCTATATATATATTCGGAGGTGTTTTTTAGTATTACTAGGAGCATATGTATAAAAACATGATTTTTGTTTTTTGAAATCAGTAATGCATTTGCTTCTGTTGATTGTGTCTTACTTGAATAATTAGTATCATAATACACCTTTATACAAATCCTGTGTACATTGTGGCAAGCTGGACCCAGTTTCTGGAGCAAGGTCTCCTGGTTTCTGAGGTTCTCTGGGCCTAAATTCTGCAGAAAACTGGAAATTCTGTGGCATCTTCAGGTAAAGTTAGCTTTTACTGATTTTAAATATGAGTATTAATAATGAATTCGTTGCAGTATCCCTTGTGCTGTTCATTTTTATGATATGTAAATGTATTTTACATTGCCTCAGATTTTCAGTCTGCTGTAAATTTTTGTATGGACAATACAGTTGCATGTTGGAACAAAGCCAGAGATTTGGGCAGCTACTTGGAGTTTTTGGCACCTGAGAACATATGGCACCCAGGATGCAGTTGGGACTTTCACAATGGAGAGTGGCTGCATTTCTTCTTTTCCTCCTTGTGGACAAGGGTGGAAGGGACTTGAAATTTTGGGGGTGGTATGTGTTGTCCTAATTCCCCACCACAGCAACTCTTGACACAAACATTTTCCCAGTTCCCCCTGTTCTTGTGTCAACAACTATGGTTAAGCAGAATTAGCTAGATATTGCTGCCAAAATGATCAGCAGTGAAACAGTGAACAATATTGACAATTAAGTCATCATTAAGTTTCAGAGTTAACACATCACTACAATTAAGGAAATTCACACATCATAGAGCTATTGTTTGCAGACTGAGAAGGATGAGACAGCAATTTGGTTCACGTTTGGTAGTTTTCCTTCAAAACAACAAAATTTTGAAATGTATTGTTTAAAATGAAAGCTTAGAGTCTGTTGCTCAAATCTGCAGCAGGATGTGGATTTTGTGGCAGAACTTCAGAATACAGGAGACCCTTTTTAGCATCTTCCACATAAGGATCTCACAGCACTTTGAATTCTAATTAATCCCTGCGATGTAGGAAAGTATAATTATCCCCATTTTACAGATGAGGAACAGAGGCCCAGAGATGTGAGAGGCTTGCCCAAGGTCACGGGGAAAGCTAAGGCAGAGCCTGGATCAGAACCCAGAGCCAAATTCTTCCCCAGTATAATTCTACTGGAATCAACTGAATTAAACCCAGGACAAATTGGCCTCAAGTCTCCTAGCTGTACCTTATCTATACAACTACTCTTTGTTCCTTTATGACTTGTGGTCATAATCCTCTGTTTCATCACAACCCAACTCCAGAGCAATCAACTGAAGGTGGGGCTGGAGGAAGCTCCTAGTACTGCTCTTCCAAGAGTGTACCAGGTGCCATTTAGGGTATGTCTCCACAGCAAAGGAAAACCCACAGCTGGTCTGTGCCAGCTGACTCAGACTCGTGAATCTCAGCTGTGGGGCTGGTTTATTGCTGTGTAGACTTCTGAGTTTGGGCCTGAGCCTGGGCTCCAGGATCCTGTGGAGTTGAAGCCTGTGACCTGAGCCCTGTGAGCCCGAATTGGCTGGCATGGGCCAGCTGCGGGTTTTTCTTTGCTGTGTAGACACACAAGTGGCTGCTAGTTAGTCAATACACTCTTGGAGTTATAATGCTCCTGCTGCTTCAGACTGTGCACGTCCCCTCCCCACTTTCAATATAGTTCTGCTTGTGGTATCCTTAATTTGGCCCCATATGTGTAATACAATTGCATCTATACTAATCTTTCATATAGTAAAAGCACTAAAAATGAGGTACAGAAATGTATTTCTGCAAAACTCATTAACCTCACACTAAAAGAAAAGGAGGACTTGTGGCACCTTAGAGACTAACCAATTTATTTGAGCATGAGCTTTTGTGAGCTACAGCTCACTTCATCGGATGCATACTGTGGAAACTGCAGAAGACATTATATACACAGAGACCATGAAACAATACCTCCTCCCACCCCACTCTCCTGCTGGTAATAGCTTATCTAAAGTGATCATCAAGTTGGGCCATTTCCAGCACAAATCCAGGTTTTCTCACCCTCCGCCCCCCCCACACAAACTCACTCTCTTGCTGGTAATAGCCCATCCAAAGTGACCACTCTCTTCACAATGTGTATGATAATCAAGGTGGGCCATTTCCTGCACAAATCCAGGTTCTCTCACCCCCTCACCCCCCTCCAAAAACCACACACACAAACTCACTCTCCTGCTGGTAATAGCCTATCCAAAGTGACCACTCTCCTTACAACGTGCATGATAATCAAGGTGGGCCATTTCCAGCACAAATCCAGGTTTTCTCACCCCCCAAACCCATACACACACAAACTCACTCTCCTGCTGGTAATATCTCATCCAAAGTGACCACTCTCCCTACAATGTGCACGATAATCAAGGTGGGCCATTTCCAGCACAAATCCAGGTTTTCTCACCCCCCCCCCCACACACAAACTCGCTCTCTTGCTGGCAATAGCTCATCCAAACTGACCACTCTCCCCACAATGTGTATGACAATCAAGGTGGGCCATTTCCAGCATAAATCCAAGTTTAACCAGAACGTCTGGGGGCGGGGGGGTAGGAAAAAACAAGGGGAAATAGGCTACCTTGCATACTTAGCCACTCCCAGTCTCTATTTAAGCCTAAATTAATAGTATCCAATTTGCAAATGAATTCCAATTCAGCAGTTTCTCGCTGGAGTCTGGATTTGAAGTTTTTTTGTTGTAAGATAGCGACCTTCATGTCTCTGATTGCGTGACCAGAGAGATTGAAGTGTTCTCCGACTGGTTTATGAATGTTATAATTCTTAACATCTGATTTGTGTCCATTTATTCTTTTACATAGAGACTGTCCAGTTTGACCAATGTACATGGCAGAGGGGCATTGCTGGCACATGATGGCATATATCACATTGGTGGATGTGCAGGTGAACGAGCCTCTGATAGTGTGGCTGATGTTATTAGGCCCTTCTTTGCATTTCCTTTCCCACCTCAGCTGACATAAAGAGATGTTCTGTCCTGTCTAATCAGCCTCTTCCGGCTGTCTGATTAGTTCACTGACATCACAGTTCTTCTTTGAGCTATTCCAAGTCATTTCCAGAGAAAGAACCATGATGCTGAGATGCTGGATTGTGGCATCCCTGCATGAAACAGGCTGAGGGACAAGGAAGAGGGAAACTTTTCTTTATGTACAAAAGATTTAGTCCTGCCCTACTTACTCAACTATACATTTGTGCAAGTCAGTGGAGGTTTTGCCTATAAGCCTCAGCCAGCACATATTACTCCGTAATAACCACTTATCCGCAATGCTCAGAAAGGAAACCCCAGAAGAACTGCTATACATGACAGTTACATGGGTTGTTTTAGTTTTTTTAAAGCCACTTTAATGTGATGGAGGCTCCTTTTCATGTAAAAGACGGAAAGAACCTACAAATGAAACAACATCAAGCCCTAAAGTGCAAAACTGCAATTTGCATACTTCGGGGCAGCTGCTGTGTCTGTCCTTATTACCACCACTGGGGTGCTAATTCAGCCACAACTTTCTCATTTATTTAAATGAAAAAGCAGCGGGTGGCTGGCATGCCACATTAGCTGCAAGGCAACCCGGGAATCAAGTTGACAGAGCTAGAAAGAGATTTCAATTCAGAGGGATTTAGGGGTCTTGCTCCCTGGACTGGTGGACACTGGCAGGTTCAGAAGTGCCCTTGGTCTACAGTATAGGTCAACACTTAGCTTAGAAAAAAATCAGTATTTGTATTTTGTCTGAAATGGAGAACAGACACAGGACGGAACTGGAATTCTCCGTCCAAGTAATCTTTCTCTCTAAAATATATTGTTGCCAAAATAGTCTTGTCTCTACAGTAATACAAATATTTAATACTAATAATCTGTGTTTGTATAGCATTTAGCGTAATGGGGTCCTGGTCTACAACTAGGCTCTTGGTGGTACAAATAGATAATAATACTCTTCCGGACTCATTCCTCCTGCTACCCTCTAGTGTTCTCAGATTGTAAGTGTGTTGCATTGACTTGCTCCTTCTCTGTTCAGCTGGCATTCGGTACAACAATCAGCTACTTTGCTTGTGCACACAGGCCCTGGTTCAATAACGTACTTAAACACGTGCTTCACTATAAGCATGTGAGCAGTCCATTGTCTTCAATGGGATTACTCACCTGCTTAAAGTTAGGCACCTTGCTGAACTGGGGCCATAGTGCTGCAGGTGATTCCCCAGGGGAAGCAGTAGTGTGCCCCATGTCCTAGAGAAAAGGACTGATACCTAGAAGAGAGGAAATATTCAGTCACCCTGGGCCACATTTGGAGAGAGTCTGGACAGCCCCTTCAGTGTGTATGCTGCACCAATTTAGACTCTGTCTAGACTTCCTTAGGCCTTCTAGACCAGGGGTGGGCAAAATACGGTCCGGGGGCCACATTCGGCCCTTCAGACGTTTTAATCCAGCCCTTGAGCTCCTGCTGGGGAGCAGGTTCTGGGGCTTGCCCCGCTCCATGTGTGCTGTAGCTCCACACAGCTCCCGGAAGCAGAGGCTCCTACGCGTTCCGGCTCCTGTGTGTAGGGGCAACCAGGGGGCTCTGCACATTGCCCCCGCCCCAAGTGCCGCACCTGCAGCTTCTATTGGCCAGGAACCATGGCCAGTGGGAACTGCAGGGGCAGCACATGTGGACAGAGCCACCTGGCCATGCCTCCACATAGGAGCCAGAGGGGGGACATGCCGCTGCTTCCAGGAGCTGCTTGAGGTAAGCACCGCCCGCAGCCTGCACCCCTGACCTCCTCCCATGCCCCAACCCCCAGCCCTGATCCCCCTCCAACCCTCTGAACCCCTCAGTCCCAGCCCAGAGCACCCTCCTGCACCACCAGCCCCTCATCCCCTGCCCCACCCCATAGCCCGCACCCCCAGCTGGAGTCCCTACCCTCCCCACACACCCAACCCGCTACCCCAGCCCGAACCCCCCTCCTGCACCCTGAACTCCTCATTTTTGGCCCCACCCCAGAGCCCGCACCCCCAGCTGGAGCCCTCACCCCCTCCTGCACCCCAACGCCCAATTTCGTGAGCATTCATGTCCCACCATACAATTTCCATACCCAGATGTGGCTCTCGGGCCAAAAAGTTTGCCCACTCCTGTTTGAGACTCATGTTCACTAACATGGAACCTACAGGTAGTCCACCCCAACCCACAGATCTGGAGCTCCAAGGAACTCCTGTGTAGAGTTTTCTGTGGGATTTGTAGAGTGGAGTGGACAGGCTAGGGAGCCATTCACAGTGGTGGAGTGAAGCCTAGGGCCTTATAATTTTAGACTAGAACTTTGTGAACCAGTTTAATGAACCACCTGTGTGAAATTACGAACTTGTCAGCTCAGCACAAGCCAGAACAAAACCACTGAGCAATGACAGGATTGGTAATGAGTGAAGAGAAGGTTAAAATAGCATGTAGGTCTGAATGTTTGAATGGTGGCAGTAAAAGAAAGTGATCAGATGGTCATGACGCTGGATTGGAAAGGAAATTAAACCATGCTGTATTTTCTGAAGCGGGTATAAAAAGTAACCAAAAAACCTCTACAAAAACCAATTAAAAGTCACAGTTGCTTGTGTATCTATCTGTTGCTAACCATGACACAGAGAAAAGCTATATCTATGGAAGACTTGCATATATAGTAAATAAGCTACACACAAAATAGGCTTTTAATCATGGATGAACTGTAACTATATTGTATCCAATCCTGCTCTCTTTACTCAGAAAAATGTACTCCCTGGAAGTCAATGTGTGTTTTTCTTAAAAAAGGAGGGCAGGATCTGGTCCATACAGCTTGGTATTCACTAATGAGCAATGATCAGAAAGAAAATCCTCTGTTCATGCCAGTTACATGGAAGTTAGTATGTACTGCATGGACAGTGTCATGGAAAACTCCACACCAAAACCCCAAACCCAACCGGGGTTTCCATTCCTTTATAATATTTACCTGTACATCTGCCTTTCTATGTATATATCAGTCTTTGTCACAAACAATACACTAACCTCTGCACCTCCCTGTGACGGCCTTTATATTTTAAAAATGTTAAAAGAATCACTTATTTGTCCTATTATCACAAGTGTTTTTTCCTTTTCCTATTACTAATTTGCTGAAGTTAAGTAAAAACGTTAGTCCTCACCCACTCCTCCAGTCAGTCATATTATACTTATAATCACCATGACAACAGATAATGATCTCATAAAGGAAGGATTATGACTCAATTGCATGAAGAAGAGGAAGTCAGGGTTGGTTTACACTGAAGAAGAGCTTTAATTTCAGCAGAAACATCTTGGGCCTGATTCACCACTGTGTTACTCCAGTTTTACACAGGTAAAACATCACTGATTTCAGAGGAGTTACACTGGCATAGAACTAGAGTATTATAGTGATGAGTCAGGCCCCTTGATTAATTTCAATTAATTGCAACAGAAATATTCAGAATTACATTAATGACAAAAATAAATTTGTTTTAAAAGCCTCAGTTAGTGTTTTTATGAAACAAGCTCATTATCCAAATTAGCTCAAGAAATACACCCAGAAGTGAAACATGATTATTATTATGTCAGCAATATTATTTCAAAGAAATACAATTTATTACATAAGCAGTCTGTGTTAACCACCAAGATACTATAAATTGTTCCATTTAATAGGGGAACAAGGCAATTTGGGGGAATATCGTTCACTTTTATCACAGCTGTGGCATTTCATCCCCAGTCTAATGTTCCTTCTTGCTTCTAAAAAAATATGGTGTCAGACTGGATATTTTTATTTCTAAGATAAAGCTGAAGTTTTAACAAGAACAATCTAGTAATTTATACAACCATATATCCATGCAATTTGTTCAACAGAAGAGAGGAGCAGGCATAAAATTTTACCAGCTTAATTTTTTTTTTAGTTCAACTGGAAAATTCTATGGCAA
The DNA here is from genome assembly GCF_965152275.1 of Natator depressus. Taxonomy (NCBI): domain Eukaryota; kingdom Metazoa; phylum Chordata; order Testudines; family Cheloniidae; genus Natator; species Natator depressus. Next base: position 22,742,020 of record NC_134240.1, read on the forward strand.
TTTTTTGTATATGTATTTTTTTTCAAAAGAATTACATACCTTGGGACAATCATCTTAAAAGCAAACAAAATCAGCGTTAGCAGCTGAGTGCACCTGAGTGTTCTTCCTGGTGCTTTTGAAAAACCTGTGATGATAAACCACTGAATGCAAGTAGCGGAATAAAAAATCTTGATAAGGAAACATATTTCAGTTTCAATTTTCGAAGCTATTACAATTAATCAACAGTGTGTTTAAAAAATAAAAAAGAGAGGAAAAACGATTTTCAGTACCATGAGACCAGCTTTAATAGCCCTTTCAAGTAAAACTGTAGGCATAAAATTAATCCATTGTGTTACCTTAATTCTAAGATATATCTTTTCTGTCCTTCAGCTTCTCCTCTAATTTACACTGTTTTACATTGGTGGAACTATATTGGCTCATATCCTCAGCTCAGTAAATCAGTGTACTGTAGCTTCATTGACCTGGCCTCTTGACATCAGGGGATTTACTCCTGATTCACACCAATGTGAGAGGAGAATCAAACCCTCACATCTTCATATCTAAATCTCTAACCTAAAATGCCCTTCCCTTTTTTTTCTGCTCAGAGCTGAGAGTTAAGGTCTCAAAGTTCAACTTTGTTCAGGAAACCCCCCTAAAACCTTTAGTTTTAAAAATTAATGCTTCCCTTTTAAAAGGCCCCAATGTCCCTTACTGAGCTACCTCAGCTTTAAGTGACCTGGTAAGAGCAGAAGAGAGGGACAATGGCAGGTGGAGGGAGGAAAAGCGCCTCTTGGATGCTGCAAAGCCAGTGTCCCTGATTCTGAGCTGTGTTCAGGCAGAATGCAATGCATCTTAGGGAGTGGTTGTGGACCAAATGATGGTGTTCACCATCTTTGTGGCTCCCCGAATTCTGGGGCAGATGGAAACCAGTTTGATCCCTGGCCTAAGTTAGAGCTACCTAAAGGGCCATTACAGAAGCCAAGAATAACTGGAACAGAGAGATGTTTTAGCCCAATGCCCATGCTAAGCCCTCTATGTCAGGGATTGTGAGTGGGTGATATAGAACTATAATGTGGTCTCTGTGCCTTCCAGGGATTTTCCTGAACTGGGGAATATCCAAGGTAGTTGGAGTGGCACAGAGCAGGAGGAATGGAGTTGTGGGGGCAGAGTCAGTGCCAATAGGCCTGAAGGAGTCCATACCTCTGTAATATAGGAACTGCAAATGGCACCGTGGAAATAAGAGAATATTCTGTACTGATAACACACTAAGGGCCAGGTCCTGCCATCCATACTCAACGGGAGTTGTGCACATATATCTGAAGAAAAAGTTTGGCTCTTAGAATTATGGATGGAACTCTACCCTTTAATCCGTCACTATGATAACTCAAACCCTAGTCTAAATGTGCTTGGCACAATGGCATCCCATACCCTCGGGTTTGGGACAGAATCCTACCCTACCCAGAATCTTACCCAGAGCAAGAGTAGAACCATTTTCTACTGAAGCCCCAGTCCACGTTTCCTTTTATGTGGGAGTGGAGAAAGGCTGATGGATCCATTTAGGACAAATCTATAAACTTAACTTCTGCCAGTGAGAAGGTGCAGTGGCAGCTGTCTGGTCACACAAGGATCCCAATGTTTTCTTAATGGCTATATGTGGCTGATGACAAATCAGTTAGTAGAAGGAAGAGGGGTAGTGAGGAGATGCCAGTGCCAGTCCAAGGACTTTCATTTAGTCCTAATGTACTCTGCATGTGACATTAATACGGCTCCCTCTCACAGCCAGGAATCCAGCCAGGCCTAATAATAGCCCCTGGCTCCCTCTCTGTCCACATGAGGCTCTCAGATAAGCAGCAGCCATATGAGGTATCTCTTTCACTCCCGTTTGCCCCCCCCCCCCCCCATCTCTCTCTCACGCAGTCTCCCAGACATATGCAGATCCAGAGGCGTCGGGGACAATAGGGAGAAAGGTAGATATATCCACTCCCATCTCTCGGCACAAGAGAGAAGGGGATTTGCTGCTGAGGCTCAAAAGCAGTGAGCAAGTGCCACTGTGGATTGTTGGGTGGGTGTTATTGTCATGGGCAGGGTTGGAGAGGCCCTGAAGATCTTAGGGGGCCACTTAGGGATGTCAAAACTGGGGCCCATTGGCAGTTACATGAGGCAGATAAATTGGAGCCCTTTGCACCTGTTGGGCACCCCCTGGAGATGCTGAAACAAAGGCCCTCTCACTTCCATATAGGGCTCTCTGTAGATTTCAAAATGGGGATATGGGACTCATTCCCAGGGATCTCAACATGGGAACCCCTGAGAACATCAGACTGGGGGTCTGGTACTTATATGGATTTGCAGTAGATGTGAAAACAGAGACTCTCTGCGGATGTAGAAATTTGGGGGTCCCAGTGCTGCACACACCAATATAGGGGACCTTTGCACTCTCCACAAATCTGAAAATTACGTGCACTTTCAGCAAGGGCTCTTGGAGAACCAGTTGCTCTGCTGTTTTAGGATTTTCATGTGCCTAGGTCTGGCCTGGACCGTGGAGTTCTGAATTTGTAGTGTAGGTGTGTCATTGTGAATTGTGGGGTTGTTATGAATTGAACCTGTATTGTGGGGTTGTTCTAGATTTACTGCTATGTTGTTGCCAGGGGTTGCAGGGTAGTTGGTGCGGGCGGGGAGGGGGGAAGAGCCTTACAATGATATATTCCTGCTGCTGACTGAAACTGAAACTAAGGGAAGTTATAGGAAAGGATAGATTCACATAAATTGCACAGTAACTAGTGAAATGCTGATGTCAAGGGGTCAGGGTTCTACAACCAGCAAGCTATTTGAATCTCACTGTTGATCGACAGGAGATGTTAACTCTTAGAACACTAGCATTTGCTAACCAGGTGATTTGCTCTGGTAAGTGAAAGTTTCAAATAATTATTGTCAATTATATTTCATAAGTTTTGCCAATTTCAGAAATGAAAGTGGAAATTGGTTTATACAAATTATTAAATTACACGTATTGTAGTTGCAAAATAGTCCAAACAATTTATAAAAGCAAAAACATGAATAATATTTCAAGCTTTCCAGTATTTTCTGGTATATCAAACATGTTCTAGGCAAACAAAAAGAGAAACTTGAGAGCTTTGGAAGATGGATTTAGTTAACAGAGCAAATTTTAGAAAAATGGCCTCGTTTTCTGAACACATAATTTTGGGTGTGTAAAATACTTGTGCATGCACTTTTTGTTCACTATCACTTCTCTGTGCAAATAATATTTTTATATACGCAAAAACCATCTGCAAACTGCAAACTGAACAAAAATGTATAACTTATATCACTTTCATGTGCCACTGATTAGTGCACAAAAACTGCTCATACAGGAATTTGCTTGTGCTAATTTTTATGTGCACAAAGTGCCTGATCTAATGCCCACTACAGTCAATGGGAGTCTCTTCATTGATTTCCCAGGGTTTTGGAGCATTCTCGAATTAAAGTCAGGCTAAGGCATCATAGAAAAGGTAGCCCACTTGGTCATTTTATTCCTAGCTCTTTGATATTTATGAATCTATAAGATTTTAAAGAAAAAAACATTCCTGGTATTTGCTGAGATTGAATCAGTATTAATCTAACTCCACTTCAGGGCTCTGGGCTGGCAATAAATGCAGCTCTCAATGTCAGAACTTTCCAGGATCACACACGACACAACCCCTTTGAAAAGCAACCAAAGCATCTTCAAGTATCCACTGATCAAAGACACAGCCAACAGTTTTTGTAGCATTGTAAAATGCTGAAGACCCCATTGTTAAGTGTTGTGTTGTTTCTCCACACACAAAGAGCAAAACATTATGTTCAGTCCGAATTATTTTTACTTTAGTTTAAGAGAGCAACAAAACCAGGAAGAAGAAGTGTCCATGAGGGAGCAGTGTGTGCGTGTGTGTGTCCTCTGTAACAACCTGACCTGAACGTAACACAAAATGGCTGCCAGTCTCTGCTGACAGCAGTTAGCATTTTAAAAGTACAGTACACACAAACAGGGTCATAACAGTTACATAGCTATATACAATACATCACAGTAGGGAACACAAGGTCATGTATGCTGCTTGTCACTCATGATCCTGGTTTTTTTTTAAATGAAAGTTCTCATGCACACCATTTGCACATTGGAGATCACTGGGGAGCCTATCAAGAGCATGTCTAGCAACAAGCTTTCTAGCAGAAGCCAGCCCATGTGTGGGGTGCATAAAACCTCACATTTCCTAGGACTGCGTGAAAATAAATATATACTAAAGGGTTTTGAAAGAAGAAATGAGCAAAATACACACACACTGTATGTTATATGGACCAATCTCATCCCAAGGACAGAATTCTACTTGCAATGTCTACAACCTCAGAAAAGTGTAAAGACTCATCACCCCCATCCCTTCCAGCTCAAAGCAACTCAGTGCACATCACCTAGAACAATGAAGAGACATTAGTTATAGGTCTGATCCAGCTCCCATTTAAATCAATGGGAGCCATTCCTTTGACTTCACTGGGACTTGGATCAGGCCCGATGGGCAAAATTTTCAAAAATGTCTGTGTGACTTAGGAGCCTGTGTCACAGTGAAAGCCGAAATCACTTTTGAAAATGGGACTTGGGCTTCCAAGTCATTTAGGTGGAGGTTTTATAGAAAGTAAAGCCCATTACTAACAACATCTAAAGGCCGTACAGTAATATAATACTGGGATTCTAAACACACGGTTTATAATGTTATCACCCTGATATTGATTTACCTCTCCAGTGGCTGCTAGCCAAGGCATAAAAGTATATTTAATCAACATATTTTCTTCATAGCTCATCAGAGCATAGAAACATAAAGAATATGTAGTCAGAGGCCCCAGTTTTTGGCTTTGACTGAGCAGTGCTTGGTACAGAACCCAAAGGAAGATGGGACAAAGAAGGCTTTGTACCACCTTTGTATCCTCCAGATTCTAGGACTGGCCTGAAGGCTGCTCTATCTTACATTTGACTGCCATCTTCCACAGGGGCTTATTCTGGTGGCTGGGAATTGTTGGAGCACAAAGGTAATCCAGCCACACCCCTTTCCCTCAGCCAGGCCACCTGTGTAGGGACTAAGAAGGAATGACAGACTCACAGTGCTGACTCTACCCCAACTGAGAAATCTCTCTATACAAGGGAAATCTGTGGTGGTGGTGGTGGGGGGGGGGTAGCTCTACCTGGTTTACAGTCCCTTTGCATTGGAGCAGCACAAAGGGGCTGTAGTGGAACTGAGAATCGAGGACAGAGTACGCTTACAGTATGATAGCTTCATAAAAGCCGAAATTCATGATTCTGAGATAACAACTGTGTTTTTATTTATATTTTTAACTGTTCCTGCAGCACCCTAGAGCCTCGGAGAGGGTAAGCTTTAGTTTCTGCATAACATTATGTATTATTATTATTAATAAGGTTCACTTCACAAAGAAGAATATTAAATTAAACTAACAAAACAGGTAAAATAAAAATAAAGGTAGCAGACCAGAACAGGAGGTAAATCAACAATGTTGCTCTGAAATAAAGTAACATTTGCAATTGAAGATTTGCAGTTGGATCCATTTTTCATAGCCAAAAAATATGAAATCAGCAAACAAGGCTATAAATATATTTTGGGCGCCTGGTGACCTTACAAAGCATTCAAGCATTGTACTGGAGGTTTTATAATGACATCCAAGCCCTTTGCTTGATATAAATACAGTATCTGGCTGCAATTTACATTTGTGTCCCATTTATCCTCTCCTTGATATAAATGTTCCATCTTTTCCCTTTATAAACCAGAGCAGAAAGCAGAGCAGTCCCGTTTTATTATTATCCTTTTAATAACCTTTCTAATAGTGTAAGTGAGAGTAGTAATGTCCTTCCAGTTACCTCACCTAAATGAAATGTTCACTGAAAGTCAGGAAGAGAATGGTGGTTTTGTAGCCGAAGCATAGGAGTGAAATTCTGGACCCACTGAAATCAATGAAAGGATTTTTTCACCCCTGGGTTTTATTCCTGGTTCATCTTCAATCTTCCTCAGTAACCTTTCAGTTCTTTGTGCCAAAGTTTCCTCATCTGTAGAATGGGGAAAAATCCCTACCTCACAAGGGGGGTTGTAAGATTTCATTCAGTAATGTTTGTGGAAGCACTTTGAGATCTTTGATTGGAGGAGGCTAAAGAAATGCACAGTTCTTATGAGGAGAGGTAAATATTATAACTTCAGATCTGAAAAGTGTTAACTCAGCAGTTAAAGTTGAAGTAATTTTCATCCTTCTTCATAACAAAGTATAAAAAAAAGACAACTCCTACTTAAAAAAATCAAGGCCCAATTAATTAAGGCCCAATTAATCCTACAAGCCCTCCATATCCAGAACTCCCAGTGAAGTCAGTTACCAGATCAATAATGTAATGGGTTCTCAAATATTCAGTTTCAATGTAGACAGCAAAAAACAGCTGTACTGTCATCTTTCACCAGCACAGGGCCCAATCCTGAGATCCGTTTTCTTTCTCCCCTAAGTTTTTATTCCAGCAAAACTCTCATTTCCTTTCACTGAGTACAAACGGAGTCATAAGCTCAGAATTTGGCCCTCAGAGAGACTACGAAGTTATGGTTTATTTTCCAGATACATTTTTAAAATGTGGTAATAATCCTGATCCATTGCTCAAATTTGTTGTGTTGACCTCAAGACTTGGAAAACGGAAAGAAGTGACAAAGTCAATTGATGTGTCTGGCTTTTACTATAGGTTCAGTGTAAGAAATCCACAACTTGCTAAAACAGCATGATGACTAGTTATGCAAACATCTTAACAACTGAAAACACAGTCCTGGGGCTGGTACTGTAGCTGCACAGCCCTTCCTCACTTGGGAGATAATTATGATTTCTAAACTTTGACACTACAGAGAGATGTGGACTCTGCCGTGAGGAGCCCCTTAGTGGATTTTTTTGATAATTTCATACACTTATGTTTTTCATAGTGATGTGGTTTTTTTTTAACAAAAATAAGCCTACAACCTAGAGTCTTCTTGTTAAAGCTTCAGGAAGCTGCTCACCACTGCTGCAGTCTGAGATCCTGCTCCTGCTTGTGTATAATGTTTCTTATTTGAATAGTCCTATTTAGTGTTTGCAGGATTTGGAAACAGGTTTATGATAGTATTTATAACAGCTTTCAAACATGGCTATACCATGGCTTTACAGCCTGTCTACAAATCACTTACCCTGTGACATGATTCCTTAACACAGCTCTGTAACAGTACTGTCTCATTATCACCCTACAAACAAAAAGTGTGTTAAAACACCGATTCCTCTAGACATGACAGATACATGTGCATTGGCACAGATTTACAAGGCCTCATTCTCCCCTCACACCGATTTTATATCAGTGCATCTCCAAGTCCATAGCTTGTTAAACTGAATTGGGGAGGTTGTGGGGCACAAAGAAAAAGATTACAAAACCACTGTGTCCTTCACATTTTTTCCCTATGGATAAACATAAAGATACAGTATATAAATAATTAAAATTCAATTAAAATACCATCTGGGGCCACTATAGATGGCATCAAACCTTGTTAAACTATGTCACTGAATTACATAAAGGCCTTTGGAAAGGCTGTAGCACACAGTTTAGAAACATAGGCCGGATTCTCCCCTCAGATACCCTGGTGCAAATCAGTAGTAAACGGAGTTACACTGGTGTAAGACAATGCAGACTCAGGCACATTGTTTAGTCCCAGACCCCTCCCAACAACACTACCAGATCATATTATTTTAAGTTATTATCCATGCTGGGAGGAATGGCCATGTTTTAACAGGGTTCTCCAACATGGTAAATATCATAGTGCAGGCAGACAGGACTGTATTTTTAAACACGCGGGAAGAGTGGAGGCCCTCAGATGTGATGGTGATGGGTAGGTAGGTAGATAGAACCTAACTCTCTCCCTCCATACCTCTTTCTTCTGCTTTCCCTCCACTGGTTCCAATGTTCGTCTTCTCCTCCGCCCCCAGCACGCTGTCCTCAGATCTAAGAACAATCCCCAACCCTATGTATCCCCGTGGGTCTCTCCCCACTTCCTGCAGCCTTTCCCCTGCTCACCTGGGGTCATCCTCCCCTCCCTTGCCATGCGAGCACCAGGTTCAGGGTTGCCTTTCCTCAGTGATATCTTCTCTGCCTGCCCTATTGTTCTCCTCAAACCCACAGAGAAGGCTGCCAGCAGGGGGAGAAGCAGGGTGGTATCTGTTACTGCACCGAGTACGAGGCTGCCTCATGGCTGTCCCTGCTAGTGGGAGGACAGAAGTGCAGGGATTTTCTCTCAATAGCCTTCTGCATGCTGGGAGCTGAGCCGGGAGATGCAGTGGGGACAAATGGGTAGGTGGTGCCACCCAATGTCTGCCCATTGCCCATTACGTCTTTGACTTAAGCAGAATTATAACAGAATGACTCCAGTTTGAGCAGAGAACCAGGTCTGTTGTGTAAACAGTCCCTTTCTATGGTCTCAGTGGGCTTGAATCTCTACTTCCTTGCGTTATATACATTTACTCTGGTGTAAAATGGTAGTGAATCTGAATTCTTCACTGACTTGCATTGGTGGTCATATTTTACGCCTGCTTCACAGAAGTGTAAATGACTATACAAGGTGTGACGTAATGAAGAATCAAGCCCACAATTGTTGTTAACCTTTTGGGCACATTTCCTGCAGTCCTTACCCAGACAAAACTCCTGCTGAAGTCTTTAAGGATCAGTGAGCACTGAAGTGTGCCACTGATGGACTAGATGATTTCAAAATAATCAAGCGGTCTGAGCTAAATGAGGTGAACTATAAGGGGACATTCAGCATCTGCGTGGTGGACTGTTTTTCTTTATGGGTGTGTATGTGTGAACTGAAGCTTGAAGGCCTGATCCATGGACTTTTACAGTCATTGAGAATCTTTCCATTTGCTTTAATAGACTTTGGATCAGGCCTTAAGAGAGGTGACAGCAGGGAGCCACAAAAGAGAACGCTGAAAGGGAGGTTTGGGGTTTCTTTGACAAGAAAACTGAGGGGAGAAAAGGGAAAAATTACTGAACCCCAAAGATCATTTGAGGTGGCCTTTGTCTTTGGAGAACACGGACTCACAAAATGTTATTCCAGTTATTTGCCAATGTAAATGTCCTGAAATCAGGCCCTTTGTATTTAATTTTTATATCTGTGACTTGTCAGGAAAAAGGGAGAAAAACTGAGAGCCAAATGACAGAGATAAAATTATAGTAGTTGAAAGTATATTTTTTCCCTTGGAGTTTTATCACATCTAAAACTAGTCAAGGCAGGCAAAAGACTTTAATTAGGGATCAATCCTGCATTAATTGCACTCCCAGAACTCCCACTGGGTTGCAGAGTTTGCAAGGCAAATACTGGAACATTGTGCTAGCCTATGACAGCCTGAAAGTGATTCTAAATGGACTATAAACAGAAGTAAAAAGAAAAAAGAAAAGGAGTACTTGTGGCACCTTAGAGACTAACCAGTTTATTTGAGCATGAGCTTTCGTGAGCTACAGCTCACTTCATCGGATGCATAGCATATCGTGGAAACTGCAGAAGACATTATATACACACAGAGACCATGAAACAAAACTTCCTCCCACCCCACTGTCCTGCTGTTAGCAGCAGGACAGTGGGGTGGGAGGAAGTTTTGTTTCATGGTCTCTGTGTGTATATAATGTCTTCTGCAGTTTCCACGATATGCTATGCATCCGATGAAGTGAGCTGTAGCTCACGAAAGCTCATGCTCAAATAAACTGGTTAGTCTCTAAGGTGCCACAAGTACTCCTTTTCTTTTTTCTTTTTACGAATACAGACTAACACGGCTGTTACTCTGAAACCTATAAACAGAAGTGAAACTGACCAGTTGATTCTCAGAATCCAGGCTGAGATAAATGTAAAAGGTAATGGTGACAAGTAAATTTTAAATTTCTTTCAATTTTAATAATCTGAGGTGTGAAAGCTATTTGTCACATAGGTAAGCTCAATAAAATATATGACTTTTAACCTGACAGCGTACGTCAAAATAGGCTCAATTGATGAGTATCAATACCAATAACTGATTTTTAGGCTAAGCAGCAACACAGGGCCTGATTTTCAGTTAGCAGGTAGGTGGATGTCTACATATGATATCAGTAAGAGTTTTGATTGACTGAGGCCTGGAGGACTTGTCCTTGCAATTTTAGTTCCAATTGGGACGTAATATTTAATTGCTTGGATCTCTCTAAACAATACCATAAATATTTGGTAGCATGCATTACATCATTAGAACATTACTGTAATACAATATTTTTTTCTATTAAATGCCAGTGACCTGTCAGAATGTTAAAATATGTATCAGTTTTAAATGCAGAATGAAAAGTATATTTCATTTGTTCAGGCATCAAAAATGAGAGGGAAAATAATATAGTCCTCATCTTGGAATCAAGCTCAGTTTGAAAATGAAACTGTTACACATGCTCAGGTATGTATTAATGTTTTATAACCTGTCCTTTAGAAATGCTTACTATCGTTAGGATTTAACAGCAAAATTCAACTGTCAGAGGATTTATTCTTATAAGAAAATTATATGCTTTCCTCCCCCCAGAAATATTTTATGATGAAGGCATATCACTTCGAGAGCAATCAGACATGCAAGTAGCCCTTCTAAAAATCAAGCAAGTTCTTGAAGAGATTTAAAAATAGAAAATTTTGAGTTTTATCATGGATCACAAGACTGAAGGGAAAAGGAAGCAGCGACATAGCTTGACTTTACTGGATCAATTAAACAGTATGAAAGAATTAACACAAATGATTGATGTGGTCCTTGTAGCAGAAGGTGAGAAGTTCCCCTGCCATAAACTGATATTGGCTGCATTCAGTCCCTATTTCAAAGCTATGTTTACCTGTGGCTTGCTTGAGTGCACCCAAAGAGAAGTGGTGCTCTATGACATCTCGTCAGAGAGTGTGTCCATAATACTCAACTACATGTACAGTGCAGATTTGCACCTCACTAATTTCAATGTCCAAAGTGTTGCTGTTGCTGCATTTTTTATGCAGATGGAAGATGTTTTCAATGTGTGTCAGAAATACATGATGGACCATATGGATGCTTCCAACTGTGTGGGGATCTACTATTTTGCAAAGCACATTGGGGCAGAGGAATTGTCCGATCAAACCAGGCAATATTTGTATCAGCACTTTGCTGAGGTGAGCTTGCATGAAGAAATATTAGAGATTGAAGCACAGCAATTGCTGAGTCTCATAAGATCAGATGATCTGAATGTATCCCGGGAAGAGAGCATTTTGGACTTGGTCCTCAGATGGGTGAACCATAGCAGAAAATCACGTGTCGAGTACCTGATTGAACTCCTGAAGCAAGTGAGACTGGAACTTGTAAGTCCTTCTTTCCTAGTGGAAGCTCGGAAAAGGAACACGGTGCTTCTCTCTAACTCAGAATGTCATGATATGATTGATGGAGCGTTAGAAACTATAAAGAAATCCACCCACCCCTCTCTCAGTCTTCGCTATGGCATGGAGACCACCAGTCTTCTACTTTGCATCGGCAATAATTCTCTGGGGATTCGATCAAGACATGGTAGCTATGCAGATGCCAGTTTTTGTTACGCTCCTGCAACACAAAAGACTTACTTCATTTCCTCCCCAAAGTATGGTGAGGGTTTAGGATGTGTGTGTACCGGTGTTGTCACTGAGAACAATGATATTATTGTGGCAGGGGAGGCCAGTGCTGCCAAAATGTCTAGACAAAAAACCAAGAACATTGAAATTTATAGGTGTGTATCCTCAAACGGGAGGAAAAAATTAATCATTGTTTTAAAGTTAAACAATAAATAATGTTCCTGGAGCAGGAAAAGGCCACTAGAGAAAGCATTCTTCTCCCCATATGTTTGTATGCGGATTTCAGGTACCCAAAGCAATTTGTTACAAAGGGCAATCTGTCCCTCTCCATGAAACACTGAGGCATCTCCTTCTATATTAAGGGCCAAATCCTGACCCTTTTACTCATGAGAAGGCCCATTGACTTAGATGGAATCCTTGTATAAGTAAAGTGAACTGGATTTCATCCTAAGTCTCTTTCTGTAGACCTCATATTCCCCTAACCGAAAGGTCATCAGTTTGTTAGTATTTTCTTTCCTGGATCATTCCTCCAGGTCATTTATTTAATAGTGATGCTGATGTCTGAGATGTGGAAATTAATGAATGAGTTTGGTCATTCGTGAATCTACACCCAGCTTTAACTATACCATGCTGATGATGCATGGGAGCTAAAATGTAATAACCATAATCATAATATTAAATAAATAATTATTAATAATTAATAATATTGAAACCTTCACTCTGTTTTTACTCATTCCTCACTCAGATAAACCCACATTAAGGAACATAGGATCTTTGCCAGAATCAAGACTGATTACAAACTGAAGCCAACATCAGCAAATGTGGGGCCTAAATTGAGGCGCATAAATCCACAATTAGACACTTAAATAAATGTGGCCTTTGTTTCAGAGGTGCTACTGCAGGTTTCACTGAGTGCAGTGGGAGTTATGAGTGCTCAGCTCATGCAAAATAAGGACACTTTAATTGTGGTCAATATTTTCAAACTTGGGTGCCTAGAATTAGGTTCCTAAGTCCCTACTAAAGCCCTGATAGTGCAAACACTTATGCATGTGAGTAATTTAATGCACATGACTAATCCCACTAAGTTCAAGGCTAGAAATGTTTCTCTCTGTTGACAAGAGAAAGAACTTCTGTTGTCACTGTAACATCATCTGAAACTGGAGAAGGGAGATTTAAATACAAAATTGATATGATTTTATCAGAACCACAGTTTCTAATTTTGGATTTTCCTACAGGTACCACAATAGAGGAAACCGGTTTTGGCAAAGTTTGTGCACTACTCAGTTTCGTGAACTCTATGCCTTGGGCACTGTTCATAATGACCTGTATGTCATAGGAGGGCAAATGAAACTGAAAAATCAATATCTGGTCACAAACTGTGTTGAGAAGTATTCCATGGAGCAAGATAGCTGGAGAAACGTGGCACCTCTTCCAGTGCAACTGGCCTGCCATGCTGTGGTAACAGTAAATAATAAACTCTATGTGATGGGAGGCTGGACACCACAGGTAAAGAAGTGTACTAATTATTTTATTCTATAAAAGCTAGCTAACCTGGCTTATGTGCTGCCTAACTTTGTGGCTCTTCTTGCATAGTTTAAATACCTCAGTTATAAGCAAAAAATAAATTGCACTCATTCCTCTCACATCTTTAATGGGAAAATCAAGCAGGCCAAGGAGAAATAATGTCCATGTCATATAATCTTCAATTTATATGCTACCTGTAATAAAGGCAGTTGTTTCAAAGGGAGTTTCTCAGTGAGAAAAAAATTAAAAATGCATCCTGTCTAAACACAGTTTCACTCATGTTCCATTTTTAAATAGTCATGGGGTAAATCCTGAAGTCCTTACTCAGTTTTTAATCCAGCGAAACGTTAATTAAAAAGAAATCATGGTGATGATTATACTTGGCTCTTCCCTGGCACTTTCACATCCCACTAGTTAATAATTGTCCTCTATAACTTTTCTATCAGCAGCAAATAGTTGTGTTTAAATAAGAGACAGAACAAATCCTGCATCTTGGCAGGGTGTTAGACTAGATCAATGGTTCTCAAACTTCATTGCACCGCCACCCCCTTCTGACAACAAAAATTACTACATGACCTCAGGAGGCAGTGTCGAAGCCTCAGCCCACCTGATCACCGCCACCCCAGGTGCCGGGGCCAAAGCTCAAGCCTCACCACCCCATGCGGGAAGTGGGGCAAAGCCGAAGCCCAGGGCTTCAGCCCCAGGCAGGCGGCCTGTAACCTGAGCCACACTGCCACCCAGGGGCTTTGGCCCCAAGTGGTGGGGCTCAGACTTCAGCCTCAAGCCCCAGCAAGTCTAACACCAGCCCTGGTGACCCCATTAAAACAGGGTCGTGACCCACTTTGGGTCCTGACCCATAGTTTGAGAACCCCTGGACTAGATGACCCTTGCGGTCCCTTCTAACTCTATATTCTATGATTCTAAGACATGGACCCATACTGGAATCCAAAATCCAACCCCTATAAACTTTGGTAAATTTCAGGTCCAAATCCATATACAAGCTTCACAGCTCAGCTCCATTACTTGGGGAATCTCTTCCGTTTTTAGGTGTTTGGGTTTTTTTTTTTTTTTTATAAAAAGTTAAAACTTTCAGTGGAAAAGCAAAAAGAAAAGGAGTACTTGTGGCACCTTAGAGACTAACCAAGCTTTTCATCAAAAAATTAGTTTGGTCACAAATGCAATTTTCCACCAAAAAAATTTGTTAGACTTTATTTGGGACATTTATAATATATGTTGTTGTCTGTAGGATATTAAAAATGTGATCACGTCTCATTGGTTTGGGACCACTTTTTAGAATCAAATCTTTAAAAATTTAAGACTAAAACATGTTCAGAAAACACAATTTCCATCTGTTAAGATATTCTGAGTTTGGAAATCCCTAAGGAGGAAAGAGAATGTTAAGAGAGTAGGTCTGACACTGAAACTGAGCAAAGATACTTTCTCTTTTTTAAATAATTAAAATACAAGGACGTACTTAACATGGAAATAATATGGCTGTAAAAAGCTCAAGCTGGGTGGTGTGTAATATAACAAAGATAGATGTTAAGGTAGACGCCCAGCTTTTGTCTAGCTTGATAGCTCTCTAAAACGAAGGAGAAAATGCCTGAGAAGCTATTGTCCTGAATATTGAGCCAAGACTGGTAAAAATACACGCACCTGGGAACTGATACCTGCCAACTAGCACTTTCTGTGACAATTCAGGAGGACGTATCTATGCATAGAGTTGTTTGGGATGAGCAGTTTAGCATTAACTGATAAGGAGTTACATAAGAATCTATCTGCACAGGTCAGAATGCATTAGCCACAGTGGTGAAATAAAGATTTTAAGACCAATGACCCAGTGGTAGGTGTGTTGCTTCAGTATTAGTATTCCCCTCTCAGGCACTAAGGGTGTATATTGGGGTGGGAAAACTACGGCCCGTGGGCAACATCCGGCCTGCCAGCCAATTTAATCCAGCCCTTGAGCTCCTGCTGAGGAGCGGAGTCTGGGGCTTGACCTGCTCCCGCACTCCAGCCGGAGCGTGGGGTCGGGGGCCGCTCGGCATGTGCATGCCACCACTCCACAAGACTCCCACAAGCAGCAGCATGTCCCCGCTCCGGCTCCTCCATTTAGGGGCAGCCAGGGGGCTCTACGTGCTGCCCCCGCCCCAAGCGCCACCCCCGCAGCTCCCACTGGCTGGGAATTGTGGCCAATGGGAGCTGCAGGGGTGGCGCCTACAGACGGGGCAGCGCACAGAAGCACCTGGCTGCACCTCTGCTTAGGAGCCGGAGGGGGCACATGCCACTGTTTCTGGGAGCTGCTTGAGGTAAGCGCTGCCCAGAGCTTGCACCCCTGAACCCCTCCCGTGCCCCAACCCCCTGCCCCAGCCCTGATCCCCCTCCCATCCTCTGAACCCCTCGATCCCAGCCTGGAGCACCTTCTTGAACCCCAAACCCCTCATCCCCAGCCCCACCCCAGAGCCTGCACCCCCAGCCCAGAACCCCTCCCGCACCCTGAACTCCTCATTTCTGGCCCCACCCCAGAGCCCATACCCCCAGCCAGAGCCCTCACCCCCCTCCTGCACCCCAACCCCAATTTTGTGAGCATTCATGGCCCACCATACTATTTCCATACCCAGATGTGGCCCTCGGGCCAAAAGGTTTGCCCACCCCTGGTGTATATGTATGATATTGTCAAATGAGCAGTATGAAAGCATATTAAAGTTTCTCAGGTTAGGGGTTATCTTTATATTTGCGCAACCCTGAGCACTCACTCCATCAGCCTTGACAAAGATTAATAATATAACATTGCTATAGTGCCATAAGTGTACATATCAGTTCACAGAACATAGTCAAAGATATGCTCTCCCCCCTGAGACCTTATAATTGAAATAAGACAAGGCAAACTCAAGACAGGACATATAACAACAGCTCAGGAGAGGGAGGGCCTGACTCACCACAGCATTACTCCAGTTCTGCACTGGTGTAACTGCACTGACGTCAATGTAAAATTGGAGTAGTGCAGTGAGTATCAATCAGGCCTATGGAACTGGGAGTTGTTAATAATGAGAAGGAAAGAAGGATTTTATGAAGGGGTTCTGTCAGAGGGTAGCTGGCCCTCTGAGGGGGTCCGGAGCTCAGCCTACCTATGAAGGCTCAACGAGGGGTACATGAGACAGCCCAGGTTCACCTGGGACTAATTACGTCATTGAATAACTGAGAGGCCATTAATTAGGCAGGGAAGCACCTCGGCATCATAAAAGGAAGCTACTCTCCGTGGGGGTGGGCCAGAGAACAGAGGTTCCTGGGGAAGGGAACTGTCCCTACAAGGAGAAAGTTCTCAAGGGGAGCCTGGTGAGGGGACTCACCAGAAAAGGAAACCAATAAAGAATGTTCCTAGGTGGGAGAGGCTCCGAAGGGGAGGAGCTATGAATGCCAAGGCTTAGTGGCCCCTGTGGAAGGACTTCATCAGGTAGCAACAGAAGCCCCTGATCAGAGGAATTCTAGGCTATTCTGAGGATGGGTGGTCATGGTTTGATCTCTGTGAGGATCTTGACCCAGAATGAGAGACCCTTCCCCAGCCAATGACAAAAGGCCCTGGCTCCAGAAGATGATTCTGGGACAAGAGGGCCTTGCTGGTAAGGAACCTGGACATAAGTGGGGTTGATGGACTAAGGTTAATTCAGCCCCCCTCCCTCTTCGGCTAGAGATGCAGAGGGGGAGGCCTGTTTGTATACTGTTCCACCTTTGGGTTACATAAACTAGACCCCTGCAGGGGCCCAGTTCAATACACATGTGTCTTGTTGCCCTTAGTGAAAGCCCACTGTGGAAACTGAGGCAGGGATGTAATTGTGATGCTATACTGAAAGGCTGCTCGAGGAGTGAGGACCGCCATCACAGGTAGGTTTGGGAGGAGGCTGATGAGGGCAGTGAGATGGTTGTGGACTCTGGGAGCAGAATGGAAGAAAAGTGTGAAGTTGAGTGTTCTGTACACAAAAAGCAAAGCGTGCACGTTCAGTGTAAATTACTTTCATTATCTAGCCTTTGATTCCTTGCCCATTGCCATGATGTCACAGTGTCTTTATACTAAGGAAAACAACAAGCAAAAAAGAACAAATATAACAACCCCATCAGTAAGCAGAGTATGCGTGTGTGTGCTCTCTCTCTCATTGAAATACTTCAGAGCCGTCCCCCACAGCAGACTACTTACATTTAAAGGGGCCATCACATAATTATAGCTGAAAAACATAATTATAGCTGCTTATGTAACACCAAAAGAGGGAGAAAATGGGGAGGAAGACTGGAATGAACAGGGGGGGCAGGAGTGGGTATGGGAGGGGTATAATGGGAACAAAGCTGTAGTTGGAAGCCAGGGGGTTATTATTAAAACTATTAAATGGAAAGATTTAGCAATTGTTCAGTTTTAATTATTTGTTGATTAAATAAATAGACATTAATTCAGAACAAATATTGTATATAAAGAGGTTCTTCGAACAGCCTTTAAAGTACCCCATCAAAACTCAGCATCAGTAACCAAGTAAACAGAAATTCAGTCTTCAGGAGAAAGGTTTTGACTTATTCTTAGAGCTTCACAGCGGCCTTGTAAAAGAGCTATGTTCTGTCAGAACTGCATCCATAGATGTTTTGTTATTACCCAAATCCTCCGCTTTTTTGCCATAGAATATAAATGCATTGTTATTCATCTGTCTTCTACAATGTACTTCTAGCCACAAGTCATGGGTGCTGGTAAATCGTAGTGAGTATTAATCACTTCACAGCTATAATTGATGTGTTTATGTTATTTATCTGCTCAGCTGTCTGCTGTGATTAATTGCACGCAGGCATGTCCAGAGGGCTCCAAATGTTGTATTATTATATGACTGTCATATTTCATACAGATGGATCTCCCTGACGATGAGCTGGATCGATTAAGTAACAGAATGTTGCAGTATGACCCAGGCCGAGACAAATGGACAGAGTGCACACCAATGAAGTACTCCAAATACCGTTTCAGCACAGCTGTAGTCAACAGTGAGATTTATGTCTTGGGTAAGAGGAAACAGATTTTTAACAGATAGCACAACCACTTTTTATTTTTTCCAGCAATTTGCCTTCGTGAAATGAAAGACTGCCCCTTTTGTTTTCAACAGTAGGGCAAAGTATATTGGACTCAATGGATTGAGTTTTTCATTTTTTTCATAATTTCTTGCATTCTTAAATTCAGTTAGGTGAAGCTGAAATGAAACTTTATTGCTCTGGCTTAATAGCATTTCTTTAACCCCTTCCATCTGAGGATCTCAATGTTAATGAATCCAGACTCACAACACAGCCCTTTTGGGTAGGGAAGTATCATTACTACCATTTTACAGCTGAAGAAACTGAAGTACAGAAAGGTGAAGTAACTTGCCCAAGAGATCTGGCAGGGAGAGACTAGACCCCAGCTATCCCAATCTCGTGCCTTAACCTCAAGACCAGTCTTTTTTATTTTGGGGTCCAGTGCAACTTCCATTAAAGTCAATGGGAAGATTCCCATCCACTTTGCTACTGTCAAACATCGTGGAGAATAAAGATAAACCAGAACGAAGAGAAGGTGATGGTTTAATGCAGAAAAAGAATGAAGGCGTTTCAGGCATAGGGGGAAAAACAGGAAAAATACATAGCTTGGAAGGAGAGTAGATAACAGGAAGGGGAGTGGGAGGAAATGAGAGCAGAATTATAGGCAAGGGCTTGACTGTGCAAGGCCTTGAAAAGATGAGGGTTAGAAACTTGAATGTGACATGGAATAAAAGAGGCAGTCAGTAGAGGGTTTCCAAGAGGGGAGTGATATGAGGGGAGTATCATTGGGTAGCAGAGGAGGAAGATGACTTCCACCCTGCCCTTATCTTGGTTTAGAGAGACCCTTGTCTTCAGCGGAACCGAGTGTCCCCATAGGCATAGCCAGGAATAAGCATCAAAAAGTGGAAAATGGTTAGTGCCAAAGGTCACTGGCAGGTGAACTTCAGCATGTTGTCAGATAAAGGTAGTGTTGCCTATGTAGGTTCAAAGGTGCTTTGAGATGACCAAATATAGATGAAGTCCAGTCCTCTGTGGTAGGTACAATAAGGAAAGCTTGAAACAGGCCATGTAGTGCGTAAGTAGAGGCAGCAGCAATGGCAAGGAAGAAAGAGGCTCTATTCAAGTATTTCAGGAACAAGTGTCCTGAGATCAAGACCAAGAATTCTGTGATGATACAAAAAAGGCAGGGAGAGAAAAATGAAGCAGTCTTGGGATGCATTTGATTAAATAGATTGGCAGTCTTCTGTACAGTAAATGTGATACTGTAACACAGAGAAGCTTTCTGAAGAGCTGTGGTTAGTAAAGAAAAACTACATTCAGTGTCCTCAGTCTAAAATGTCACATGGCAAGAAACATGTATCGCAATGAATAAAAGAATGAAATATATATAGTTTTGCTGAAAGTGCCATTTTAGTCTGAAAAGTGGCTGCAAGAATGGCAATGTGGAGTTCCATGTTTATGGTCTCTTCCTTAACTCAAGATTTGCTTCGTTCACAAGTGAAAAGCTGTATTCTGCTATTTAAAACTGTCAGTGCCACAAACTGAGCAGGGTTCTGAACGTCAAGTTGTGTTCTCTCTTGCTTGCCAGTCAATACCAATAACAAAGATTCTGTATGTGGAACTTTGCTAACAATTCTGTTGATGATGTGTGAGCCAGACGAGAAGCCTGCTCCCTCTCCCATCACTGTGTCAATTCTTCAGGTCTAACAGGAGCAAAAGGAGGTTAAAACACTGGGGCTGACCTTGCATACCTTTACATGCATAGTCCTTCCATTATAGCAGCTCCACTGAAATCAAGGGGATTATTCATGTGAGTAAGGATTTGCAGGATTGGGCCCTGTCATAGACTTGCTGGTCCTTCAAGAGGATTTGGACTTAGGTTCACCTGTGACAGATCAGCTACCCTCCCCACCCAGCTGATCGTGATCAGCTGGGGATCAGGTGGCTCAATTCACTTATCAGACCCAGATGGTGAGGAGTTGGGTGAGAGAGCTTATTTGTGGAAGAGAGCTACAGGAGGGTGATTGTCTCCTGTGATAGGCCCTGAAGGGAAGAGGTCCTATTGGGACCCGGGAAGTGGGCGGGCAAAGCCCGTCCACTGCTAAAGGATCCCCCTCCAGCCTAAGAGGGGGATCCACAGGACCGGGACACCAAATAAATCCGGGGGACAATTAATGAAATAACAGAGACAGGAGTGTGGTCAAAGGGTCAAATGAAGGGAACCAGACGGGGACACTGAAGGGAAGAGGTGGTAGGGAAGAAGGAGTCTCCTGCGGCAGGCCTAGGAAAAAGCCAACTCCCAAGCAGATGGGCTGGAGATAGGTTGGGATTAAGGATGCAGCCTGGGGAGAATCAGACTGGGGGAAGGAATCCAGGGAACAAGCCTAGAGGGTCAGCAGCTTGGTAGGAGCAGAGCCTCTTCAGGAGAAAGTCTGGAGGCTCAGCATCCTACAAGAGTGGAGAGTAGCCTATGAGGGGCAGAAGGCCCTTTTGTTTTATATTTTCTTTGGACTGGAGACTGCTACTTGACAGAGCCTGTGGCAGGACAGTGGTTGGGACTAGGAGGGGAACAGATAGTGTCACTGCTGCAGTATGTCACAGCGGGTCACAAAGGGGTATCAGGATGCTGTGCTGCCACAGACCTTTAGTTTTGTTACTAAAAATAAGCAAATGGGATTAAAGGCACAGAGGCCAGAATCTGATCTCTCATAAAACAGTGTAAATTGGAAGTAACTCCACTGAAGCGAGTAGAGTTACTTGGAATTTACATTGGCATTAACTGAGATCAAAATCTGCTCCAGGGAGCAGTTCTCTTGAGAAAGACAATGCTATGTTTCCAGTCACACTGCTGACCATATTTGCACTTCTGTTAAAATTGGCATTTTGTAGGCTGGTGCTGGCAGTGACCACCTTGCTTACAAGACAGTTTCTTCTGGTAAAATAATAATAATAAAAAAAAATCCTACAGAAAGAAAACAAAAGACAGATTTCTGGACACATTGTGCCTTTAAATACACTGCAGAAACTCTGTTATGTCACCAGAATTACTGCAGATTTACACCAACGCAACTGAGGGCACAATTGCACTTAAAATTCCTAACAGTAACCATCTGAGAGTCCTGTGTAAAAGATTGCAAACCATTTTTCCTCTCCAAGCTGCAAAAGAATTCTAATATTAAAACAGGTTGGTAACAGCCTGGTAGTCACTGGTATGGGTGTTTCATTCTGCTAGTGTCACAAATGGTCTCATCTCTGGCACTAGGCTTCCACATGCCAACTAGAATTAAAACCTTGCACAAAAAATACACGCCATGGTTTATTCACAGTGACAAGTGTGTGTTACCTTGTGAATTCTCAGATTGTTGGGCTACAAAAATGGATACACTTCTCCTTATAAAGACAATTGTGATGGTGTCCTCGCTAGGCAGACAGACAACTCGTGACAGTAGAAAGAACAAGTTGAAAGCTTTCTTAATCTGGTTGCCGAAGCTCTTGGTCATGCAGATGACATCCATGAGAGAATGAGAGTGGAAACAACCAGGGCTGATGTGGACAGGCCAAAGAATAATAACTGTCATGGGGAATGGTTAAAATCCATGGCCAGCTGCTCAAAGGCATGGATCCTCAGGACATTACATTGTTTCACAGGGAATGTCAAGCACTGTGGGAGGCTAAAAAAAGACTGACAATGCCAATTTGTTCCAAAAGCCAGATTCTGAAGACTTTCTGAGGGACTCCCTGTATACTGTGTCCCCCCGCGATACTATGCATTATGGCTGCCATTCCAGAGAAGCTATGCAGACTTGTTAAATCTGCAGCCAATTTGCAGATTATGGTGTAATTTCAGTAGAGCTGGCAAAGGGAAGTGTAACTTTACCTCCCTGTGTTGCTAAGTTACTGTGACCTGGGGAGAGAGTTACTCTAGTGGAGGTGAGGTAGTGTTCTTCCCTCTACCCTCGGTGAGGATTCCAGATGATGGGTATGGCTTTAATTCCCACCAGGGCTCTATACAAGCTCTGCTTTTGGGAGCATCTGAGGAGGCACTGAACAAACCTACTGTGCAGAGACTCTGAACATGCTTCTCTCCCTCCCAGTGCTACCCTCTTCTCAGGCTGCACTTATGGTATCTGATGTAAATGTAGTTGTGGCCTTTGTGTGGAAGAACATTGTCTCCGTGGGTTCCCTGAGAGCTGCATGCATCTTAGAGGGTCCACTGGTTTGTGGAACAAACCTCACCTCTCCCTCCCCCCCGCTTCCATAAGGGGAAAACCCTGTCTTCTTAATAGAATGATGAGAAGGAAACTCCATGAAAGAAAGCTCATGGAGATCCCTGCTGCCTGTGTGATTTAAATAAATAAATGGGAGAGAATATAGCCTCTCCTTGAATAAATGCTCAGCTCATAAGAATGGTATTGCAGAAAAGCTAGACTTAACTCCTTTCAAACAAAATTTAACACCTGCATCCAAACTAAATAAGATTTTGGGTTTTTTTGAAGCAGGGTCCGTGTTTTCCTGTATGTTTGAACAGCAACCAGCACCATGAGGCCCCAAGCAGGACTAGGGCCTCTGGGTGCTACTGGAATTCAAATAAATAACTAAAGAAATTAGCTAAGACCAATATGAAGCAAAAGGCATGCATGCCATATTTGCTTTGAGTAAATTGCCATAACATAATTTTTTATATTCGGATCCAGATTCTGCTCTCAGTTCCATGGTGTAACTCTGTAGTAACTCTGTTGACTTCAGTGGCGATACTCCAGACTTACACCATTCTAACTGAGATCAGTATCTGGCTTTAAGTCTTTCATGTGTTACTGTAGGCACAGAACATAGAATACACAGGCACTGCCCAAGAATATTCTCAGTCCAAATGAGAACTGAACATGCTGACCCTGGAGACTAACTACTCCAGATCCTTTGGTGTGAGAGAACCTGTGACAGAATATGGACAGTGCTTTATTTAAATTCCAAACTAGAAATACACGTGGATAACTACATAAGGCCTGATTCTGGTCACACACCAACTTTACACCTATGTAATTCTCCTTACTTAAATTAAGTTATTCCTGTGTTACACTGATGTAAGGGATATGAAAAACACTCATACTGTTTGAGTGATTGTATTGTTCACAGAACCTATACTATGTGTTTTTTATCAGCTGTTCTACTTAGAATTGGTTGTTGCAACAGATAATGTTCCTGGAGACTCTTATGCTATTTAAAGGGCATACATAATCCTTCCAAGTAAATGAACAGCCTTTCCTGAGGCTCAGAATCCTTTCTCCTATTCACCACATTCGACTGATCTTAGCTCTTTCTCTCCATATTTTCCCAGGAACATAACTATATTCGTTAGAAAGCTCAAGAAAGAGTGGTATTGTGTTCTTAATGACAGAGCCAATTGAGATACTTCTGGAAGAAAACCAGATGGGAAGGCTCTATTTAAGGTCATGCATTTTAATCTCTTGCTTAAAAATAAAAAAAGAAATCCTTTGCATCTGAGACTGTGAAAACTCATTACGACTGATGAGTAAATTAGAAAAAGACCTGCCAAATGCACCAGCTCATGCTAAAACACTTTCAAAAGAACTGCAGTCTTTGAAATATAGGTCAGTGGTAAGTGATATTGCATCAGCATAAAGGCATTAGTTCTGCATTGTTTTTATGTTATGTAATCCCTGTTTTTATAAATAAGAAAATATAGAAGGAATTAAATGAAAAATCCTGTTAGTAAGGACTTGGGAATCAAAGAATCTTTGTTTATCCTCCTTACTCTGGAATACCACCTCATTAAAACAGAGTTTTCCCTGAGCTCTTGCTGAGAGCTTCTCTTTAAAGTTTTAAGCAGTTAAATGAGGTTCAATTAAATTCTGAATGTCTCCCTCATAAAATACTTATTTGAATGTGGTACTCAGGGGTCTCTCTGGGAAGGAAGGTTTGTGTAGGAGGAAGTAGAAGGAGAAATTTTAACTTTCATGCTTCAGTATTAACTGTGCCTTTGAATAAATTATGGTGCTTCTAAAGTAAACATGTCTATTCATAAATACATTCTGGATTTCCTCTGAGTAGCAGATAATGGGCCCAATTCTGCCCTTGGTTACCCCTGTTCACGTCTGACTGTGGTAAGTGAGCTTGCATGGCAGTTGAACCAAGAGCAGAATTTGGCCTGATTCTGGCTATCAGAAGCTCCCCCATGTCATTGAGAGGCTACCAGCAGGTTGTAGGAGAAGCTGGAACTGAAATTGTGGCTTGTTGGCAACCGTTTGCTTTTCTCATGCCTGCTTCCAGTCAAGCTTTTCCTTCATGTTTTGCTACAAGACACGTTACGTCATCTGTTTTTTCTGCAATAGTAAAGAATGGCAGGTGGTTTTCAATTCCATCTCCGTAAGAGTCTGTCAGAGCTAGCATTATGGCTCCCTTATTTCTCCCTGAAACCAATTATGCAGCACTGGTTTACAGGGAATGAGAGAGCAATGCAAGTCCTAATACTCAGCTTGAGTGCTGTTAAAGAGTAATGATGGGAAATGTTACGTAAGGGTTTAGAGCTATTAAATCCATTGTGGATTCCAGAGATCAATTTAATAGTGAATTATTTTACAGAAAGAGAGGTAGCAAAGGAGCTTAGATTTAACTTGCTTATTGGTGAACCTGCTCTGTTTTTTCATCTTCATTTCTCTTTGATAAAAATTCAAACAAGGACTGAGAATACTTTACACTGCCTGTGTATTGTGATCAAAGGGCGTGAGAAGGTGGGGAAGTATTACAGTCCCCATTTGACAGAGCTTAGATGATCTGTAATTTCACCTGCATACATTTTTTTTGCACAACCAACTTGGGACCCCTCGGTGGCAAATACCCACCACACTCATGGAAGTTTGTGGGCTTTGTGGGTGCTCAGTTCTACCGAAAATCAAGACCCATGTGTCTCAAGTTGAGTATCAGTGAACTAAGGCACCCAAAATTAGTGGCCATTTTCGGAAATTTAGGCTTCAGTAGCATGGCTGAGGTAATATAACCCATGTCTCTTGATGCCGAGGTCGGTATCAGACCCAACCCCCACTCCCGCACAAAAGGGATATATTTATGGGTATTTTAAGGCTCTAATCACCATTCCAATTAAGCCCTAGCACAGGGGAGTACTACTAGTTACTTCCATCCCTCCCCCACCATCTCAACAGAGATACCCACCCAAAATCCTGAATACTGAATTTTACCATGAGTTTAAGTTTACCCATCTTTTCATACCACTGTTCCCTTTACCATTTCCTGTTTAGTTATTGTGATGGATGTGACTCAAATCCCATTTAGTCTCACTGTGTAAGAATAAGGGAGGGGGAGGGGAAGAGAGTTGTCCTAAAGTGAAACAATATTCTTTGCCTTCAGCCAATCAACAACGTGTGGGTATATGTAAGGCACAGCACTGTATCTCATTGAAATTCTGAGGATGTACCGATCACATCACCTACCCTGCATCGTCTTCTTTCATCAAAAGCCTTGTCTTGTAATCCTGATTTCTTAATAAAGACTAGGTATTGTATTTATATATTTATTTTACTAATGGAGCCTCAGGTTAAATTTAAAGTCCATTAGAACTGCTGCTTGCAGAGTGCCCTTGAAAGTGTGTTTGATTGCAGAACCATCCAAGCATGATAGGGAAAGCTCTGAAGCATTAACGGCTTTGGGAACACAAAGGTGGCTTTGCCGACTTATTTTAGTCCCACAGTGGCATCTGAACTGTCTCCTGGGGAAAGAAAATAACATAAAGAGTCTATATGTTGAAATGGTGTGTTTGCAAGGGACAGTGCTCTGGAATTAAATCCTCTTTTGTGACAGATGTGAAAATGACAGGCAGAGAAGTGTTCAAAACTCCCAGAGTGAAATCCACCTCTCCCTGCACAAAGGTCAAGTAATCGGGCTTTGCGCAGAGAACAAAGCTGGGTGGTGGTGGAAAGAGATTGAATTCACCCACTCTGTTAATGGCAAAAGTCCACAGGGAGGTGGGGCAGGGGAAGGGGAAAACAATGCAGACCTTCTAGCTGCCGTTCCAGACTATAGGCTGAAACAACAGTTGCTGCTCCTTCACACACCATATACAGGAGTTTTGGGTCAGTGGAGCCATTTATTTTTCATGGCACCTCTCCACAGCTCTAGGTAGTTTAAGATCTGCACAATTAAAAGGGTAAAAGTCCAGAATAGAGAGGCATGCCCCCATCATCTCCATTGTCCTGCCAGAACATTTGGCAGGACAGCTGCCTCCCCCAATCAGCTACCACATCAATCTCTTCTGTTTTTTCTGGATGCTTCCCGAGGCTTTTCACACTATTCCCATCTTGTGTGGATTAAGCTTCAGACAGTTCTCCCTCATCCACTTCCCAGTCTCAGCCAAACACCAAGTCAGTTACTTAACTGCTGCAGCCAGGTCAAATGAGGTAGAAATGCAGCCTGAAGGTACCACAGCAGTCCACATGTTCTGACTAACCCTCTTGACGACTTCGTAAACTCATTGTACAGGAAGGGCAATAAGGTAGAACCCTCTGGACTGGAGTGTGAGCAGTTGCAATATACAGTAGATTCTGACAAAGAAAAGTTTCTTCATTTCCAACTATCTCCAACCAGGCCTCCACTCAAGGGCCAATTTGAGTTTCCTTCACTGTAAGGAATTTCTGCATTGTGGATAAAAGTTGAAAGGACGGGCTTTAATTGTCAGCCTCTGCGGAACAGAATCTGTGTCTTCTTTCTTGGAGTATAGGCAAGTCATGCCTACTGAGATCCTGGAGACAGTGCAGGAGCTTTGAGTTGCTACCTGCAAGTGTATGGCTAAGCAACTCTAGCAGTATCTGGAGTTTGCAGATTCCTTTGCATTATCTGCTAGCTTATTTCAGTGTTAGCATTATCTTAAAAGAGAAGCATAAAGCCATTCTCCTCTGGGTCTGATTCCTCATTGCTTAGAATACCCTTTTAGAAGCTTGAAAATTATATTTTATTCCCATCTGATTTTTTTTCTCATTTTCTGTTTGCCAAGCATTGATTTTTGTCTGTCTTGAATGAAGCTGAAATTGGATTTCTCTGTAATGGCTTGGTAAGGTACACATAAAAACTTAGACATTTCATATCTAGAGGACTTTTCCCATCTGATTATAACTACTTTTAGACAGGTCAAATTTAAGGCCTAAACTGGTTGATGGCAGTTTATTTAATTTTTTTAATATACTAGTGTTTAGTTTAGGCTTTGAAAGTGACTGGTGATAGACCATTAAAGTTTATTTCTTTAATAATTATACAAGGAAAATGTTTCAGTCTTCTCTCCCAGGGTTGCCACCATGAGTTCCTGTATTTGGTGAAGTTTTGGATTTTCTACTAAAGCAGATCACTGGCATGTTACACACATGGTGCTGATTGAATTCTATTCTGGTTCAGTGTAAATTGTCCTTTTCATTCCTTCCAAAATTGCAGTGCCCATGATTATTGCATTTTTTATTGTAGTTACAGAATTCACAAGATGATTAAAAGAACGGTAATAATGTTCCTTAGAAAGTTCCAGAGGTGGCTCTCCCCGTGAGGCACTTGGGACAATACCATGTTCACAAAAGCTAGGCAACTAATCAGAGTCAAATAAACTTACTGCCATCCCCACCCACTGCTATTCACAGCTTTAATTTAAACAACAAAGATCTTCCATCCTTCAGATGAAGGATCCACGTAGGAGCAGATACTTCTGCACCCTACACTGTTACTCGCATTCCACCAGCGGATACCGTAGAAGCAGTGCTTTTGGGAGGCCACTGGATTAAACAGCCTGGCTGTCATATTAAAGGACCAAGGGGTACTTTAAAGGTACCCTTGAGAAACAAAAACATGGTCAGCTAAGGAAGATACAGTGTCCCACCTTTATAGGTTAAGACCAGCATCTTAAATCCTGCTAGGAACCATTAAAGAGTCAGGGCCGAGTACTGTGCACCAGTTTGGTATGCTCTTGGTATGAAGCACCATTTAATAAGAGTGCAGAATTCAGCTGTCCAAACTTTCATTGCCAAATAGTCTTAAGGCATAGCTCCATTGAAATGGGATTATAACGAAGGCATGGATAACTGTAGAAGGTGTGAATTGAAGGAGCAGGTTGCTTTTTTCTCACCAGGAACAGATAGAAAAGAGCAGTTTTGATCACAGCTGCCACCTGTGCCTCTTGGAATAGCTTAGGATCTAATATGACCTCCAACTGCAAACCTGTGCAAGAGGCAGCATGTGCTCTTCCTTGGTCGATCAATAGGATTGATGGAACCACTGCCATTTTTTCTGGATACTTATCCATCCTGTCCACAGTATCTCCACTGTGTGTAGGTTGAGTTTTGGTCAGCTCACCCTCATCCAACCCGCCACTTGCAGCCGAACACTGAGTAAATTACAGACCCTCCACAGCTGCCGGTCCAGTCTGTTGGCTGAAATAGCAGTTACTGCCCCTCCACACACCCTGTGCCGGAGTTGTGGGCCACTGGAACCACATCACGTATATTTTCTAGCACCTTTACACAGCTCTAGGCAGTTTGATATGCACAATCAAAAGGGTAAAAGACCAGAATAAAGAGATCTTGCCCCATTATATCAATGCTCTCCTGCCAGATTGCTCTGCAGAACAACAGCCTCCCCCAAACAGCTACCACTTCCCATCTCTGCCACTTTTTCTGGATGCCTCACCAACCTATCCACATTATCTCCATCTTGTGTGTGGATCAGCTTCAGACATCTTGCCCTCAATCAACCCCCAGGCCCAGCCAAACTCTGAATCAATTGCACAACTGCCCCAACCAGGTCAGGTAAAGTAGAAATGAGCATCCTCAGCTACCTGAAAGCACCGCAGCTCCCAGATTTGTGGCCAGTTAGAATGAACCCACTGACCCTTGATGATGGGAGGGAGATTTCTCATTGGCTTTACTGGGCTTTGGATCAGGCCCTAGGCTCCCAAACTCCTGTATCAGTTCACTGCTGTGAACTCAAGGTAAAAGTGGGGATGGGTGGTCTCCTCTTTGGTTGCTCTAAAATACTGATCAGGAATAGCGAGATGTGCCTAGGGCATTATAGCCCCCGCCTTTACAGAGCCCCTCACAAATGCCTTTGGAGATGGTACAAAAGGTTAAAAATAGGGCTGGCAAACTATTGAAAAAATTAATCACAATTAACGATGCGATTAATCGCACTGTTAAACACTAATAGAATACCATTTATTTAAATATTTTTGGGTGTTTTCTACATTTTCAAATATATTGATTTCAATTACAACACAAAATACAAAGTGTACAGTGCTCACTTTATATTTATTTTTATTACAAATATTTGCACTGTAAAAAACAAAAAAAATAGTATTTTTCAATTCACCTAATACAAG
The DNA here is from genome assembly GCF_965152275.1 of Natator depressus. Lineage (NCBI taxonomy): Eukaryota > Metazoa > Chordata > Testudines > Cheloniidae > Natator > Natator depressus. Next base: position 22,771,573 of record NC_134240.1, read on the forward strand.
TACTGTAGTACAATCTCTTTATCATGAAAGTTGAACTTGCAAATGTAGAATTATGTACAAAAAAAATAACTGCATTCAAAAATAAAACAATGTTAAACTTTAGAGCCTACAAGTCCACTCAGTCCTACTTCAGCCAATTGCTCAGACAAACAAGTTTGTTTACATTTGCGGAGATAATGCTGCCTGCTTCTTGTTTACAATGTCACCTGAAAGTGAAAACAGACGTTCGCATGGCACTGTTGTAACCGGCGTCGCAAGATATTTACGTGCCAGATGTGCTAAAGATTCATATGTCCCTTCATGCTTCAGCCACCATTCCAGAGGACATGCGTCCATGCTGATGACGGGTTCTGCTCGATAATGATCCAAAGCGGAGCAGACTGATGCATGTTCATTTTCATCATCTGAGTCAGATGCCACCAGCAGAAGATTAATTTTCTTTTTTGCTGGTTTGGGTTCTGTAGTGTCTGCATCTGAGTGTTGCTCTTTTAAGACTTCTGAAAGCATGCTCCACACCTTGTCCCTCTCAGATTTTGGAAGGCACTTCAGATTCTTAAACCTTGGGTCGAGTGCTGTAGCTATTTTTAGAAATCTCACATTGGTACTTTCTTCGCATTTTGTCAAATCTGCAGTGACAGTGTTTGTAAATCAAACATGTGCTGGTCATCATCCGAGACTGCTATACTATGAAATATACGGCAGAATGCAGGTAAAACAAAGCAGGGGACATACAATTCTCCCCCAAGGAGTTCAGTCACAAATTTAATTAACACACTATTTTTGTAACGAACATCATCAGCATGGAAGCATGTCCTCCGGAATGGTAGCTGAAGCATACGAATGTTAAGCATATCTGGCACGTAAATACCTTGCAATGCCGGCTGCAAAAGTGCCATGTGAACGTCTGTTCTCACTTTCAGGTGACATTGTAAATAAGGGTATGTCTATACTACCCGCCGGATCAGCGGGCAGCGATCGATCCAGCGGGGGTTGATTTATCGCGTCTAGTCTAGACGCGATAAATTGACCCCCGAGTGCTCTCCCGTCAACTCTTATACTTCACTGGCATGAGAGGCGCAGGTGGAGTCGACGGGAGGAGTGGCAGCAGTTGACTCACCGCAGTGAAGACACCGCGGTGAGTAGATCTAAGTATATTGACTTCAGCTATGTTATTCACGTAGCTGAAGTTGCGTAACTTAGATCGATTTCCCCCCACCCCCCCCAGGGTAGACCAGGCCTCAGAAGCAGGCAGCAGTATCTCCCATAAATGTAAACAAACTTGTTTGTCTTAGCGATTGGCTGAACAAGAAGTAGGACTGAATGGACTTGTAGGCTCTAAAGTTTTACATTGTTTTGTTTTTGAGTGCAATTATATAACAAAAAAAAATCTACATTTGTAAATTACACTTTCACAATAAAGAGATTGCACTACAGTACTTGTATGAGGTAAATTGAAAAATACTATTTTTTATAATTTATTATAATATTTATAATAAAAATTAATAATATAAAGTGAGCACTGTACACTTTGTATTCTGTGTTTGTAATAGAAATCAATATATTTGAAAATGTAGAAAAACATCCACAAATATTTAATACATTTCAATTGGTATTCTATTGTTTAACAGTGCAATTAATCGCAGTTAATTTTTTTGAGTTAATGGCATGAGTTAACTGTGATTAATCAACAGCCCGAGTTAAAAACAATCCCAATGAAGAGGCAGATAAAAAAACATTGCCTACTGTAGGCTCCTTTCACTGACTGGCCATTTTAAATGACACCATTTTAGGGGCAAAGTTTCAAAAGGCCCCTCCCAAAAACTGCGCTAGCAATATTTGCAGCCATACCCTTTAAAATGTAAGCGAGTAATTAAGTGCAGAAGCATCCATTTTGGTCTCATAAACTTGTGGGGTCCTGAATGGGCATGTGTATTTGGAGGCCCGTTGGAAATCTGGCCATTAATTTGGAAATTGCATGAATATTGCTGTCATTTTATATTTAAAAGTGGGCACATGCACACATGCACACACAAAAGAGCTGCTTTAGCATGGAGATGCCATCAATGCTCATTATAGGGTATTGTATCGAGTGGCACAGATGCAGAACCTGCTGGAGTACATCAGCATATTAATCCTTGAGATCTAAAGGCTGTGAATTCAAAACCCAGAGCTGCTCACTGGAAAATATTTAGAGACACAGTGCCTGCCGTACAATTTCAGTGTGCAAACATTGCACACTGAAGATGGAGTGAGGATGGGGAGATACTGGTGCTGAATGTTGCAATATGTTCCAAGAAATGAAAACCAGGAGCAGTTTTTTGAAGGCCCAGCTATTCTAAAAACAGAATCCAGACATCCTAATTAAGTCTCAACTAGTAGGGCTTGTTTTAATTCACAAGAAAAACAAGAATTAAAATTCAACTGCTGCTACTGCCCTCACAATGCATTATGTGTTTCCATTTGGAATGTGGTCTGAGAACAGAATTTGAAAGGAATATAAAACCCTACATATTTACCCATTTGAACCATTATGGGACTAGTTTCAGAGTAGTAGCCGTGTTAGTCTGTATCAGCAAAAACAAGGAGGAGTCCTTGTGGCACTTTAGTGACTAACAAATTTATTTGGGCATAAGCTTTCGTGGGCTAGAACCCACTTCATCAGATGCATGGAGTGGAAAATACAGGAGCAGGTATAAATGCATGAAAAGATGTGAGTTGCCTTACCACTGTGAGGTCAGTCTAATGAGACAAATCAATTAACAGCAGGATACCGAGGGAGGAAAAATAACTTTTGAAGTGGTAATGAGAGTGGCCCATTTCAGACAGTTGACAAGAAGGTGTGAGTAACAGTAGGGGGAAATTAGTACTGGGGAAATTAGGTTTAGGTTTTTTAATGACCCAACCACTCCCAGTCTTTATTCAGGCCTAATCTGATGGTGTCCAGTTTGCAAATTAATCCCAGTTCTGCAGTTTCACGTTGGAGTCTGTTTTTGAAGTTTTTTTGTTGAAGAATTGCCACTTTTAGGTCTGTTATTGAGTGACCAGGGAGATTGAAGTGTTCTCCTACTGGTTTTTGAATGTTATGAGATTAGTCTTTCTTGAGTCTCTACACAGACTGAGACTAAAGAAAACTGGGTTCTAATCTTGAATCTGACACTGACTGGTTATATGACCTTGGCCAAATCACTTAATTGATGTCTGTTTCCTCATCTATAAAATTGATTTTGTAACACCTGCCTCTCAGAGGTGTTCTGAAGTTTAATCAGTTAGCATATGTAAATTATTTACAGCAATTTGAGATCCTCTGGTAGAAGGTGCAAATAACAAAATTTATATGAAATATCTCTATTTTTAAGTATCTATCTGAAAACTTGCATTGATGTATCTGATACTTACTATGCATTTCACTGAAATACAGTGGTATCCCGTAAGGATCAGTTTGGTCAGGTTTTGTTTTGACTTACAACTGAATGATCACTATATCCAGAGCCATAAAGCAGTGAATTTTCAAGATCAGATGCATACAGACATTCAAAGTCACTATCTCATATGTATACAGCACGTTTTACCAGGCATCTTAAGACCCGGGTGATAGGTCAGACAGATATTAACTGTCTTTAACTGACATTCCTGCAAACTGGACAGCTATTTTATCTGCAGCCAGTTTGCCCTTACAAAGGGATGATACTCTTTCCTACCTTTTGCAAAATCCAAATGATTCTTGATTAGTGAGAGTGAAGGGCAAACCCACTGACACCAAATTACTTTTGGAAAGCAATTTTTGATCCTTATAACTGAGTGATCATGTGATCTGGCTACTACCAACAAACAACAAGTAACTACAGTCAAATTCTTCTGTGTAATTAAAAAAAAAAAAGGGAGGTCGAGTACCTTGGCATTTTGCAAAAGTGCCTCTTGCCCTTCCTGCCATATCTAGGTGAGAATGGAGCTCCTTTGGGGCAGCCGTGAACTCTGTAGTAAAGGGGCGTGGCTTTTAATTTGAAAGCCTCTTATTACCAAGCTTCTGGAGATGAAGAGAGAAAATCTATGAGGAGAAAAACTGAGAGCATGTAAATAAAAAATAACCCCATAAGGACAAGAAAGCAGCCAGTTTCAGTGGCACTCTGGGACTGCCGTATTTCTGTCTTGGTGTCCTGTGTATTTGATATATATCTTTCTCTGCAGGAGGAATTGGCTGCTTGGGTCGAGACAGGGGACAGGCACGGCAATGTCTTGATGCAGTGGAGATTTATAACCCTGATGGGGATTTTTGGAGAGATGGGCCTCCGATGCCTTCTCCTCTCCTCAGCTTACGAACCAACTCCACTAGTGCAGGCTCGGTGGAAGGGAAGCTATATCTCTGCGGAGGATTTCATGGAGCAGGTATTGAATACATCTGAAAGGAGTTTGATGTTTCTTCCACAATTTAAGCTTTACCATTCCATCACACATACAGTCACTGAAGGGATGACTGAGTAGCCTAATCATCAGGTTTAAAATACCGAAGTTCCCCAGCCCCATAGAGTTGCACCTAGCAGAGTTGATTCAGCCATTTGTATTTCTGATTCCTAATGTCAATATAAATTGAGTACCATGCTGTTTACTTGCTTTCAGACTTTTGGCTGAAACACATAAGGTGTTTCAGATTCCAAGATTCTGATCTCTGCTACACCTGTGAAAATCAAACTCCACTAACTTCAGTAGGGTGATTCCAGATTTACATCAGTGTACCTGAGATCAGAGTCTGCCCCTAAGTTTCTATGTTAGGCACACTAAAAAGTTTTGGATATTTTTCTAAGAGTAAGGCTTTGTCCTGAGTCAAAATTTCTATTCAGCATAGCTACCTGGCCTTCATTACCACAGTATTTGAGCACCTCATTTCCTGCCCCCCTTTCCATCCTATGGCTGGAGAGATATTAATGGGCTACTTCACCTTGAATGGTACTTTGAAATATGTGTTAACTACTTATGCTAAACAATCTGCTCCACCTTGTATTTAGCTGTGACACTCCGGGAGCTTGTCCACACGTACAGCGCTGCAGCTGTGCAGCTGCGCCGCTGTAGCGCTTTGGTGAAGATGCTACTACACTGATTGGGAGAGCTTCTCCCGCGGTGTAGTAATCCACCTCCACGAGAGGCAGTAGTTATGTCGACGGGAGAAGCTCATATGTTTCCCAGACCTGAAGAAGAGCTCTGTGGAGCTCAAAAGCTTGTTTTCTAAGAAGGCCTTTGCACAGCACCCCTGTGAGGTAGGAAAGTACTGCTATTCCCCTTTTACAAGCAGAGAAATGGGCTTGTCCAATATCATAGAATCATAGAACTGGAAGGGACCTCGAGAGGTCATCTAGTCCAGTCCCCTGCACTCAAGGCAGGACTAGGTATTATCTAGACCATCCCTGACAGGTGTTTGTCCAACCTGCTCTTAAAAATCCACAATGATGGAGATTCCACAACCTCCCTAGGCAATTTATTCCAGTGCTTAACCACTCTGACAGTTAGGAAGTTTCTCCTAATGTCCAACCTAAACCGCCCTTGCTGCAATTTAAGCCCATTGCTTCTTGTCCTGTCCTCAGAGGTTAAGAAGAACAATTTTTCTCCCTCCTCCTTGTAACAACCTTTTATGTACTTGAAAACTGTTATCATGTCCCCTCAGTCTTCTCTTCTCCAGACTAAAAAAACCAAATTTTTTCAATCTTCCCTCATAGGTCATGTTTTGTAGACCTTTAATCATTTTTGTTGCTCTTCTCTGGACTTTCTCCAGTTTGTCCACATCTTTCCTGAAATGTGGCGCCCAGAACTGGACACAATACTCCAGTTGAGGCGTAATCAACGCGGAGTAGAGCGGAAGAATTACTTCTCGTGTCTTGCTTACAATACTCCTGCTAATACATCCCAGAATGATGTTTGCTTTTTTTGCAACAGCGTTACACTGTTGACTCATATTTAGCTTGAGATCCACTATGACCCCCAGATCCCTTTCCACAGTACTCCTTCCTAGGCAGTCATTTCCCATTTTGTATGTGCATAACTGATCGTTCCTTCCTAAGTGGAGTACTTTGCATTTGTCCTTATTGAATTTCATCCTGTTTACTTCAGACCATTTCTCCAGTTTGTCCTGATCATTTTGAATTTTAATCCTGTCCTCCAAAGCACTTGCAACACCTCCCAGCTTGGTATCCTCCACAAACTTTATAAGTGTACTCTCTACTTTCCCACTCACAATATCACGTAGTGAGTCTGGGACAGAGCAGGAAACTGAACTCAGGTCTGCTGTATTCCAAGCTAGCATCGTAACGTTTTGGACCATCCTTTCCCGCTAAGGTTTACGTCTTTGCACTCAGTGTGCTGGCATCTGCCCTCCATATCATAGGTTACTGCACTGTATACAGAATCTTTGTAAAACACTTTGGGATGAAAATCACGTATATAAAACTACACTTTTATTATCTGCATGCATGCACATAAAATATGCACACACAAAACCTCCTGAGATAGCACCAGCTGCCCCATATCTTTTTTTAGGAGAAAGTGGATAGGCAAACATATTCTCCCGCACTGAGCGTCATGTCAGGCTAACTGTCTTCACATGGTATCACTATGAGACATGTATCCTTCACATGGCAATGACTCCTGTTGCTTTGAATTTCATATACATTTTACTTGTGCAGTAAACTCTCCTTTAAAGCTGCCTGTCTAGTTGAATGATAATGCTGTTTTGTCACATAGGTTTCTAACTCACCTTCTTTCCCATTACCACTGTGAGGGGAAAAAAGGTTATGTATTGTGACAGGGTCAGGCCAGATAGCTACAGGATAGTGATTAATAATAAGTAGGTCCCTTTTCCCTGGGTAAGTTAACAGGGAAGGTCTTTTTTTTTTTTTTTTTTATTGAAACAGAAAAAAATTTTATTGTGACAATTACAAGAATTATCAAAAACCAAATCAAAGTATGCAACAAAACAACGCAAACAGAAGGTATAACACAGCAGCTTTCAGGAGGGAGAAGTGTTCAGGCTAGCCTGGGCCCAGAGCGGGGGGCTTGGTCTTCCACCCTCCTGAGTTACCTGGTGGCCTAGATAACAGGGAAGGTCCCAGAACAATCAGGAACTTGCTGGAAACAATTAAAGCAGACAGGCTGACTAGAACACCTGCAGCCAATCAAGAAGCTGCCACAATCAGTTAAGACAGGCAGGCAAATCAGGGCACCTGGGTTTAAAAAGGAGCTCACTTCAGTTTGTGGTGTGTGTGCGAGGAGCTGGGAGCAAGAAGCTGAGAGTGAGAAGGCGTACTACTAGAAGACTGAGAAATACAAGCATTATCAGAGATCAGGAGGAAGGTCCTGTGGTGAGAATAAAGAAGGCGTTGGGAGGAGGCCATGGGGAAGTAGCCCAGGGAGTTGTAGCTGTCACGCAGCTGTTACAGGAGCCTCTGTGGACAGCTGCACTCCACAGGGCCCTGGGCAGGAACCTGGAGTAGAGGACGGGCCCGTGTTCCCTCCATCACCCCCAACTCCCTACTTGATACCGGAGGAGTTGACCTGGACTGTGGGTTCCACCAGAGGGGAAGGTCTCTGGCCTGTTCCCTGATCCACTAGGTGGATCAGCAGAGACTGTGGGGATTGTTCTTCCTTTTCCCCATGCTGGCCAGTGATGAGGCTAACTGAGTGAACGGCAGATTTGAGCCACGAAAGTGGCCAAACTGAGGGCTGCTGTGAACCTCTGAGGCGAGCAAATCCGCCAATAAGTGCAGGACCCACCAAGACAGAGGAGGAACTTTGTCACAGTATGAATATTAACAGGCATATTTTGTGTCATCTTTGAGCCAAGAATTTTGTGACCTCAAAGCACTAGTGGTTATGACACATCATTGTGTTTCCATGGCAAACATTGTGCTATCATGTTTTACTAGTTTCTCACAGCAACATTCGGATTCAAAAACAAAAAGCCTAAACCAACTAAGTGCAAATTTCAAAAGACTGATCAGATGCAACAGTAAATGAAGCAATTACATTCATCATGACTAACTGTTTAGTATGAAACTTTCTGAATAAGGGCACTATGGTAGCTTCAAAGACATCAAAAACACCCAGTCTGAACACCATCACACTTTGGCACTGAGTCATATGTAAAGGGTGCTGGTACTGGGATTAGAAAAGGGAGAGAAGGAGGAGTCAGAGTGTGTGTCTGAAAGTCCCCAGGTGGATTTCAAGATGGTGAAAATCTTAGAATCATAGGGTTAGAAGGGACCACAAGGGTCATGTGGTCTAACCCCCTCCCAAGTTGCAGGATTTCTTGTGCACAGTCGCTAAACCATCCAAGAGAGAGATGGCTATCCAGCCTCCTTTTGAAAACCTCCAGTGAAGGAGCTTCCACTACCTCCCTAGATAGTCTGTTCCACTGTCCTACTGTTAGGAAGTTTTTCCTGAAATTTAATCTCAAGTGAAGTTTTGTGGGTGCATTAGATGGGAAGTCAGACTAGATGATCATAATTATCCCTTCAGGGTATGGATCTATGGACTATCAGAAGTTAGGTTTGAGTGGACGCTTTTTGATTTGCCCCTCTTGCAATCTTTCTGTTATGTGTTTGTACAATGCCAGCATAATGGGTCCCCACTAGTGCAAAATAAATAATGACATAACGTTCTTTTAATGTAGTTGGGGTTTTTTATTTAGATTGCAAATCCAGCACTTGGAAGTTAGTAAATGTCAGTTTTACAGTTGCCAGTACAACTTCCGTTCTGCCCTGAATGCACTAATGAGGCAGGGTCCCTGCAGGAAGAATAGGATGCAATCATGTCACTGAAAACTGCATCCCTAATGCCTGTGCATAAGGGGGCCAAAATACAGCTGCACCGACAACCGTCAATCCGGCGGTTTGGTTTTCTTACTTTCAAACACTTGACTTTGCAAATTAAATGATGTTCCTTTACATAGTGGTTTTTTTTTTGGGTGCAATTTCTGAGGTTTTCATTAAAGGAGAAAGGTAAAGCCAGATTTTATTATGCACAACTCTAGCAACCACCAATCACACATCATCAAGAGGGTTTGAACTCTAGGTCATCAGCATGATAGCACAGACATTGACCCCTCATACTGCAGGACTAACTGGCAGCAAAAGGCTATTATTCCAGAGGCAAAAATGGGCAGATGGGACCATGTGCTGGGCCCAGAGGTGTGGTTGGGGTAAGCCTGGTTCTCTCTCTTCTCTGCCATGTCCCCTGGACATTGTGGGAGCTCCTGCCCCATGTGGTGCCACTGAGGCAGGAGGAGGAATGAGCCCTGGTGCTATGTGTTGGGTTCGGGCTGGGGTGAGGACTGGGGTTGATGGAGGAAGCCTGGCTGGGCTCCCCTCACCCTCACGTAGCTGCTCCAGCAGCTCCCAAGCATTTCCAAAATAGTGTGTGCTGTTTCTGCTGCTTTGGAGCAGCCTGGGCGCAGCTCTCTAGAATATTCCTGTTTGGCTGCTATTTTGGCATTCTGGCAACGTTTTCCTCAGGCACACAATGGAGCAGGGCTGCCCAGAGGATTCAGGGGGCCTGGGGTCTTTGGCGGTGGGGGTCCTTCCGCTCCGGGTCTTCGGGGCACTTCGCTGAAAACTCTCCTGGGGGCCCCTGAAAACTCTCCTGGGGGCCCCTGCAGGGCCTGGGGCAAATTGCCCCACTTGCCCCCCCTCTGGGCGGCCCTGCAACGGAGAGAAAGGGGTCTGGTAATTTTCAGATGTTTATCACTCAGCCAAACCTAAACGGTATTTCACAGGACAAGCTCATGGCACATCTGTAACCTCAGCCGAATTTCAAAGGGCTGCTCGCTGCTGTGAACTCTTGAGGTGTCAGAGCTTCTCAAAAAAGGCCAAAAGCAATTTTTATAATGGAAGTTGTTAGGCAACCTAAATATCAAGGTTGCTACCAGCTCTCCCTATAATAATAAATCAGTCCAACCCCCACAGCCCTGATTCATCTTTGCTTGTACTTAAACCTAATCTGGATCCAGCCCAGGGCTCAGATTGCACCTCCTTAGTGAACTGGTATGGTTTGTTTTTGTTTTGTGTGTTTGGCTGGCTGCCATTTTGATTTTGCTCCTGTGCCCTTCACACTGCCTAGCTGACACTCAACAGCCATCTTGAGTTGTTATCGGCACCTCTGGAGAATCAGAGGCCAGAGGCACCACATGCAAACACACACCTGGGCTCAAAAGCACCAGCTGTCAACTACCTGAAGGCCCCAGACTTGAATGAGGAGAAAGTCAATACCGCACACTGGCTACTGCTCCTGCCACCAAGTCCCTGGGCTGCCACTGCTTTAAACTCCCGTGGTTGGGGGCTCCACTCATTGCCACTTCTCAAGCCTCTCAGCCTGCCTGAGAGAGTACAGCCAGAGTAGCAGTAACAGCCACCTCAGCAGCACGGGAGGAGCAACTGTACAGGCAACAATCCAAAGCCCCACGAAGGGGGAGTCAGTGGGCCTATTGAGCCCTGCTGAGAGTGAGCTGAACCCAGAAGAGCATGCCAAACAGTGCAGAGTGTGCAAGGGTGAGCTGAGCCCAAGATGTCTCCAAGACTCACCAAGGGTAAGCTGAGCCCTGGTAGGCCTCTGAACCCCAGGGATGGCATAATAGCATTTTATTTGGATGTTTCCTGTAGGGCAGGGTTTCATTTGTGGGTGGAGCTTTGGAAAGTACCACTTTTTTTCAGTTTGATCCTTGATCCAGATCTGGACCCTGGCTCATCTGTGTTGTCCTGCTGAGAGGCGCCATCTTCCCGTAATATTACTTCTGACAATGGCCATTCTAGGTATGTGAAAAACCATTTCTGTTCTGCTGAAATTCCAGTTTCAAATCTGCTTTAACTTGACTTGGGAAGCTTAATTCTGTAGCCATTAAAACAATGGTGTCCACATTAACTGGCTTGGTTCTCCTAAGAAGTGAACTAATATTAAGTCAGGAGGAATTATTAATCTATTTGTCTCTGACGCTCTGCTCCCCCAGGCATTCCAATGTCACAAATGCTATCTGTCAGCAATATTGCAGCCCCCAGCAAGATGCACAGAAATATGGTGTTTTAATTAATTAAAATCTTGTTGACAATTAATCTATAGTTTTGCAGACAATGACGATAAGTGCTGCTCTTAAAGTGAACATTCAGAATAATGCAATGGGCAATAGCCATCTCGTGTTCTACTAGATGTTTTGCTGAGCTACTGCCATAGCTGCGGATTTTAAACCAGCTTTTGTAGCTTCCTGCATAATGGTCTTGTTGATACATTTTATATTTCCTTTGCCTTTTTACATAAAATGAAACCCTAGCCCCTGCACAGGGTTGACAGCTATTAGTGTTTCGAGCTGTGTGTATGGCATAAGCAGTCACATTAGCATGCTTCACTGAAGGATGTGGCAAGCTCAAGTTAAGTTATTCAGCATTACATATTTATAAAATGCCTGCCAGTTGGGTTTCCTATTTCTTTCACTGATTCTGAAGATAAAAATGTTCATGGGTTAAAATCGTGGAGGGGGGTGTGTGTGGGGGTGTGTGTGTGTGCGTGCTTGTTAGAAGTGGGTTATTTGCTTTCACTCTAGGTTTGCCAAGGTGCAAATTTGTTGACCTTCACATGTTGTCAAGCTTATGTGCTTTCCTAGGCTTGGGGGAGGGATTGAATCGATCTGAGGAATTGGTAGAAGCTGTACTTTTGCTAGGGGTTTTTGTTTGCAGATATTGACCCAATTGTATAATTAATAGAGTTGTAGGAATAAATTCTGGGCATACATGCAGATATAATTTTTAAATTATTTTTAAAAATTAAATACTATTGTTTGCTAAGAGCACATGCCTAGGCTGTCACTCAAAACTACCCACCCTCATATGTCCTTGGCTGTTTTGCAAAACAAAAGGAAAACTACCTGAATTCAGCTATTAAAGGCCCTACCTCAAACACAGGGTCTGCTGCTATTGGTCCATCACATATAAAAGTCCCTCCGAACCTCATCAATTAACTCCACTTGATACTGAGCTAGGTGTATTTGAAGTGGCAGTTAACCCCTTCTCTACCTCAAATACAGTTCAGAGCAGTAATATATGTTTATACCAATGTTGTTACAATGAATTAAAGACGTAGCTAGTATGTTTGTGCACCACTGCCTTCTCCTGGATGAAATCAGAGATGCTTAACTGTGTGTCATAGGACCCATCCTGTTAATAACAACTGGAGATTCTCCTTTGGCTTAAGTGGTAGGGGAGTCTCTGATTTTGGAGCAGGAGGGCCTGAGTTACATCCTTGTAGTTATTATGAAGTTCCAAGTAGCCACGGCGTGCAGCATAGGGACACTCATGAACTCCTAGACAACCATGGAATTGTTACATTTATATACTGTGACAAAGTTCCTCTTCTACTTGGGTGGGTCTTGCACTTATTGGCAGATTTGCTCGCCTTGGAGCTTCACGGCAGCCCTCAGTTCGGCCGTTTTCATGAATCCACAGTCTAGGTCAACTCCTCCTGTGTCTGACCAGGAGTTGGGAGGTTTGGGGGGAACCTGGGCCCGCCCTCTACTCCGGGTTCCAGCCCAGGACCCTGTGGAATGCAGCTGTCTAGAGTGCCTCCTGGAACAGCTGTGCGACAGCTACAACTCCTTGGGCTACTTCCCAATGACCTCCTCCCAACACCTTCTTTATCCTCACCATAGGACCTTCCTCCTGGTGTCTGATAATGCTTGTACTCCTCAGTCCTCCAACAGTTGGCATTCTCACTCTCAGCTCCTAGCGCCTCTTGCTCCCAGCTCCTTACACGTACACCACAAACTGAAGTGAGCTCCTTTTTAAAACCCAGGTGCCCTGATTAGCCTGCCTTAATTGATTGTGGCAGCTTCTTGATTGGCTGCAGGTGTTCTAATCAGCCCGTCTGTCTTAATTGTCTCCAGAAGGTTCCTGATTGTTCTGGAACCTTCCCTGTTAGGAGACGGAATCGTTTCTTTGCTCGCTTCTGAGCTATCTGCTTTCCTTTCTTTCCTGAAGCCCCCTGGCCCAGATTCTTCACACTTTTCCTTTCGCTTAGTTTCCCCCCCCGCGTTTGGGCCGGACGCTTTGTTTTTTTGGTTTCGTTTTTTTCCGCTTTTCTGAGCTGCGTCAGTGTGCTGGCCGGTCGCCAGCACCCCCCCCAGACGCCTGCTTTTGGACTTTGCTTTTTGCTTAATTGAAACCCCCAGAGGAGGGGGGGAGGACTGCCGACCCGCTGTCCAGAGAGGGGAGTGGACGCCCCCAGACCCAGCCGTTTTGTTTTTTTGCCTGGACTTTTTTCTTATCACTACAACATTCCTAGCTGCCGAGAGCCTTGGGACAGAGCCAACAGCTGCAACAGATGCCAGAGGCCGGAGAACTCGCCCGAGCAGTTATAAATCATCGTGGAGAGAAGCCGTAAGACTGAGGGATTTCCTTTGAATTATACCCTCGGGGGGGGGGAGTTGACTGCGTTCCAGCTGCGTCTGTGGCGGCACAGGGGTGTAGCAGGGAGCTACCCCCAGATCCACCGGTGCCCCAACCCCCCCACCACTACTACGACTATCACGGCCCCCGCTGCCTCGTCCCTGCTGGCGATCTGCCATCTGCCTTCGGATCCAGCTGTTTGCTTTGGACTTTGCCTTTCGGACCGGACATAACAACCAACCAAACGAGACTCTTTGGACAATTGTGGTGGGTCGTCCTCCCTCCAACCCCCACCCCCCGGATTGTTTATCCCATAGTTTACCCCTACTACCGGACCCCGATTTTTGCCCCCCCCCCCTTCTTCCGGTGTCTCCCTGTCTCTCCCTGCTTACAATGGCAGAGATGGAGAGACGCAAGGCCCCTCCAACGAAATTGGTTGTCCCTTCCCCATCTACCCCCCTGCCCACCCCTCAAGATTTTCCCACCGCCTCCATTGTTAGAACCCCTGCCCCCGCCCCCGCTGGGGCCTCGGCAGTGGGAGGCACCGGGGCAATTACTACTGCTGCTTTGGTTTTTGCCCCATTAGATTCTAGGAACCCCCCCCCAGTTCGACGGAAGGGTCGGGGCGGGCCGAAAGGAAAGGGCCCCGCTAAAGCCGCTGGGCCCTCCATGGCAGAGGCCGCCCCCACCACTGTGGCCTCATCATCGATCGTGGCACCCCTCCCAGCTGTTCCCTCCACCAGCTCTGCGACCGTCCCTCCCCCGGCCCCCAGGACGTATGCCCGGGCGGCGGCAGGCTCCCCCTCGCCTGCCGCCTCCTCATCTCGCCCACCCACTACCTCCGCTACCATCACTAGCGCCCGGGGCCCTCTTCCCGCCCTGACCAGGAAGCACGGTGTCCGTTGCCTCCTGGTGCCCGCCTCGCCCCACGTGGAAGCATACGTGCAGGCGTTGGCGAAGGTGGTAGGACCCATGGCCATTGTGGCGGCCTCCAAGATGTATGGGAAGGTCGTTTTCTTTCTGGCTTCGGAGACTGCCGCCCAGGAGGCGGTGGAGAAGGGCCTAGTGGTAGGAGGGGTGTTTATCCCCCTAGAACCGCTAGAAGATCTGGGCGTTCGCCTCGTCCTCACCTCCGTTCCTCCCTTTTTACCTAATGTTGCCCTGTTACCCGCTCTTTCTGCCCTGGGAAAACTTGTTTCTGCTATTAGCCCTCTCCCGTTAGGCTGCAAGGACCCCGCCCTCCGTCACGTCCTCTCGTTCCGCCGGCAAGTGCAGATTTCACTGCCGGCGGGGGTGCGTGACGGAGAGGCGCTTGAGGGGTCCTTCCTAGTTCCCTACCAGGGAGCCCGCTATAGGGTCTTTTATTCCACCGGAGAGGCCCGGTGCTACCTCTGCCGCTCGGCGGGGCATGTCCGTAGGGACTGCCCTTTGGCCCGGGGGAGAGGGGCACCTGAGACCCCCGAGACCCGGCAGGATATCGGCCCTGTCGTTGCCGACACCCCTGGCCACCCGGCACCTGAAACCACCCCTCCTCCCACCCGATCCAACGCTGCCCCCGTCCGGGCCCAAGAGGTATCTTTCCAACAACGCCCGGGCGACCACGGGAGTCCCGCTCTTGCTGTAACCACCTCGGCAGAGCCTCTGGAGGAGAGTGTGGCACAGTTATTACCAGGTGCAGGAAAGGGCTCGCCCCAGGGAGAACCCCCCGCCCCTCCTGCTCCCTCACCGCTATCCCCCCAAACCCCTGAACCTTTGCCTCCGCGCCCCGCTCTGCCCCCTGCTATTCAATCCCCAGATGACGCTATGGAGGGCTGGACTGTAGTCCAGGGGAAGCGAGGCAAGCGGAGGGCTCGAGCCCCGCTGCATCCATCTGACGCGGAAGCCCCCCGGAAGACCAGGAAGGGAGGTACTGATCTTGAGCCTCCCGCTTCGGCCACGAGTGAGATCCATTCGCTGGTGTCGGGAGGTGAAGATAGACTGGCATTGGAGGGAGGACTCCCCCCTCCGCGGGGGACCCTCCCCTCCGAAGCCCCGGAGGAAGCCCCTTCTAATCGGATACCACCTGAACTCCCTACGAACCCCGACGTGACCGTTGAGGCGGGCCCTAGCGGAGAGGCCCCCAGGGTAGTAGGAGTCGGCCTCTCCTCTGTGTATGCAGAGATTGAGGCCCTAGATTTGACCCCGGTCACCCAGGGAGGGGATGATTTACTGCCGGCCAGCCTCGTTTTAGGTAATCTTACCCCAGGCCCCCTTTCCCCATGTTCTCTCCCCCTGACTGCCTTTCCGGGTGAGCACCCCACGGAAAGTGGTTTACCACCTGATGCCATGGCTGCCACGACCACCCCGAAGCCAGCATCTAGCATTGCTCGGAGCCCCCTCCCTTGCCCCTTAACCCCCGACCCTGCTCAGGAGGCATCTTCTTTTTGCTGCTCGCCTCCTGAAGCCCAGGGCCTTACCTCTGCCCCTGTCCCCACCCCTGTCCCGGTTCAATTTCCCTCCTCCTGCAAGGCTACTGCCGCCCCTGGGGTTATTTCTTTTCCGCCTTTTGCAGACCCCCCCCAGGGAGCAGTCTTTACGTTTTCTAGTTGCGACTCATTAGGAGTTGCGCTTTTCCCCCTGCCATCCCCTTCCACTCCAAGGCACGAGATGGATTTACTAACCCCAGCCTGTCAGACGCCCCGTCGGCGGTCCGCACCCTGCCTACCCGCCTTAGCGGACCTCGAGGCTGTATTAAGAACCCCATCGGGGAGTACCCCGGAAACCGTAACCCCATCCCCCCATGAGCTGCGGCATGCACTACGGCAGTTCTTAGAGCACACCCGTGGTGCCCGCAATAGGGCACAGCTGGCTCTCCAGCGATGGGGGGACTTCGATCAACTTGTTCAGGCCGCAAGGGCCCTTATGAAGGAGGGCAGAGGGCAAGGGAGGCACGGTGCTGCGGCCTACGAGCGGGCCCGCGGCTTCCGGAAAGAGCTACTTACTTATGGGATGGGACACGGGTTGCTACGCGACCCGCCGGGGGCCATGAGCACCCCCACCAATGAGAACTCCCCACCCCCCCGGCCCTCCGCATGACACCTCTCATTATTGTAACCCTGAATACCAGGGGCTGTAGGATGGCTCTCCGCAGGTCCCAGGTGCTCTCCTACCTTCGGGAGGGGGGGTACTCTGTGGTTTTCCTGCAGGAGACCCACACGGACCCAACCGCCGAGGATAGGTGGCGGCTGGAGTGGGGGGACGGGGTGTACTTCAGCCATTGCACGACCTGGCAAGCTGGAGTGGCGACCCTGTTCTCCCCCGCCCTGCGGCCCGAGGTGCTAGGGGTCACTGAGGTCGTACCGGGCCACTTGTTGCACCTCCGAGTTCGTCTGGAGGGGCTCGTGGTCAATCTTGTTAATATCTATGCCCCGCAAGTGAGTTCACAGCGGCCACAATTCTACCAGCAGGTGTCCGATTTTCTCGGCACCCTAGACTCGCACGAGTGCCTGATCCTGGGAGGGGACTTTAACACTACCCTCGAGGAGCGGGACCGCTCGGGGGCCGAGCCGAGCCCGGCCGCCGCGACCATTCTCCGAGACATAGTCGATTATCACTCCCTAGTGGACGTCTGGCGTGACCATCACCCAGATGACACTTCCACGTTTACCTTTGTCCGGGTGGAGGCCCATCGGTCACACCGCTCTCGGTTAGACCGTATTTACCTATCCCGTTTCCATCTTTCACAGGCCCACTCCTCCACCGTGCGGCCGGCCCCTTTTTCCGACCATCATTTAGTTACCGTCACGGTCTCCCTCCGTGCGGAGGGACCGGGGCCGGCCTACTGGCACTTTAATAACAGCCTGCTGGAGGACGAGAGCTTTGTGATGTCCTTCCGGGAGTTTTGGCTGGCCTGGCGGGAGCAGTGGCGTGCCTTTCCCTCGGTGCGGCGCTGGTGGGATCTAGGGAAGGTGCGCGCCAAGCTCTTCTGCCGCAACTACACTCGGGGCGCCAGCCGACGGAGAAATGCGGCGATAGAGCAGTTGGAACGGGAGGTCTTAGAGCTGGAGAGGCGCCTGGCCGCCAGCCCCGGCGACCCGTCCCTCTGCGGAGCGTGCCGGGAGAAGCGGGAGGAACTTCGAGCCCTCGAGGACCACCGGGCCCGAGGTGCCTTTGTCCGGTCCCGCATCCGCCTCCTTCAGGAGATGGATCGCGGCTCCCGCTTCTTCTATGCCTTGGAGAAAACGAGGGGGGCCAAAAAACACGTCACCTGCCTTCTAGCGGAAGACGGCACCCCCCTCACGGATCCGGAGGAGATGTGTGGGAGGGCCCGTGACTTCTACGCAAGCCTTTTCTCCCCGGATCCGACCGATCCTGGCGCTCGCGGGGTGCTCTGGGAGGAACTCCCCACGGTCAGCGTGGGCGACCGAGACCGGCTAGAGCTGCCTCTCACCCTGGCCGAGTTCTCGGAAGCCCTCCGCCGCATGCCCACCAATAAATCTCCGGGCATGGACGGGCTGACCGTGGAGTTTTACCGCGCGTTCTGGGACATCCTCGGCCCAGACCTAGTCACTGTCTGGGCTGAGTCTTTGCAGGGCGGGGTCCTCCCTCTGTCGTGCAGGCGAGCGGTGCTTGCCTTGCTGCCGAAGAAGGGGGACCTCCGCGACTTACGAAATTGGCGTCCCCTCTCGCTCCTTAGCACGGATTACAAAATCGTAGCGAAAGCAATTTCGCTGCGGCTAGGGGCCGTGATGGCGGACGTGATCCACCCAGACCAGACCTATACTGTCCCAGGTCGCAGCATTTTTGACAACCTCTTTCTAGTCCGAGACCTTTTGGAACTCGGGCGGAGAGACGGTCTGTCGTTCGCCCTCCTGTCTCTCGATCAGGAGAAGGCGTTCGATAGAGTGGATCATGGGTACCTCCTGAGCACCCTGCGGGCGTTTGGATTCGGACCTCAGTTTGTGAGTTTTCTCCGGGTGCTGTACGCCTCCGCGGAGTGTTTGGTTAGGCTCAACTGGACCCTGACCGAACCGGTCAGCTTCGGGCGAGGGGTGCGGCAGGGGTGCCCCCTCTCAGGCCAGCTGTACGCTCTGGCGATCGAGCCTTTCCTCTGTCTCCTCCGCAGGAGGTTGACGGGGTTGGTGCTGCGGGAGCCGGAGCTGCGGCTGGTCCTGTCGGCGTACGCCGATGACGTCCTCCTCGTGGTCCAGGACCCGGGCGACTTGGCGCGAGTGGAGGCATGCCAAGCCATTTATTCAGCAGCCTCCTCCGCCCGAGTCAACTGGGTCAAGAGCTCTGGCTTGGCGGTGGGGGGCTGGCGGCAGGTAAGCTCCCTCCCACCCGCGCTTCAGACCATCCGGTGGAGTGCCGGCCCTCTGCTCTATCTCGGCGTTTACCTTTCTGCCACGCACCCTTCTCCGCCGGAGAACTGGCAAAATTTGGAAGGCGGCGTGATTGAGCGGATCAGGAAATGGACGAGGCTACTCCGATGTCTCTCCCTTCGGGGGAGAGCACTGGTGCTTAACCAACTAGTCCTGTCCACGCTCTGGTACCGGCTCAACACCCTAGCCCCGGCCCCGGGTTTCCTGTCCCACCTCCGGAGATTGATTCTGGAGTTCTTTTGGTCAGGATTGCACTGGGCCCCTGTTGGAGTTCTTCATTTGCCCCTGAAGGAAGGAGGGCAGGGCCTGAAGTGTCTGTACACTCAGGTCCGCGTTTTCCGCCTTCAGGCCCTGCAGAGGCTCCTTTATGGTGCAGGTAGTTCGACGTGGAGCATATTGGCGCACGCCTTCCTACGCCGCTTCCATGGGCTCCGATATGACCGGCAGCTCTTTTATCTTTCTCCGAGAGGTTTTCCGCGAGACCTCTCCGGGCTGCCGGATTTCTACCAGGACCTCCTCCGGACCTGGAAACTGTTTTCAACCACCAGGTCTGTGGCGGCCATCGTGGGGGCAGATCTCCTCACGGAGCCCCTGCTACACAACCCCCAACTTCGTGTGCAGGCGGCGGAGTTCCGCACGGTGCGCCAGAGGTTGGTCCTGGCGGGAGTTACGAGGGTCGGGGACCTCCTGGACTACGACCGGGGGGACTGGCTGGATCCCCTGACGCTCGCTCGACGCATGGGGCTCTCCAGCCTTCGCACCCCCCGGCGCGTGCTTCAGGAGGTGGAGGCCGCTTTGACCCCCGCTGCTCGGGCTTATGTCAGCCGAGCCTTGCGCGAGGGCGCACCCCGCCCATCCTTTACCCCAGGCCCACCGGACCTTTCCATCGGGCCCCTACCTTGCCGATCCCAACACACCCCTCATCCTTTCACTGCAAGCCGGCTGCATGAATTGCAACCGGTCGGTTTTCAAGTTGCATCACGGCAATATTTATATACACTCACGCTCCATACCCTTCACGCCCGCACCCTGGTGTCCCGCCCCGACACAAAGTGGCGAGACCTCCTACCACCCTTGGAGGGGGAGCAACCTCGGTGGGCCAGCCTGTACTCCACCTTGGTCCCGAGGCCCGTCGGGGACATCAGTTGGCGGCTCCTTCACGGGGCCGTGAGCACGGGCGTGTTTTTGACACGTTTTACCTCCGTTCCAGAGACTTGCCCCTTCTGTAATGTGAGGGAAACCCTGGCGCACGTCTATTTAGAGTGTGCCAGATTGCAGCCTCTTTTTCGGCTCCTCACAAACATTCTTTTGCGCTTTTGGCTTCATTTTTCCCCTCACCTCTTTATCTATACACTCCCCATCCGTGGCCCCACCAAGTCGCGGGATCTCCTGGTTAGCCTCCTCCTAGCCTTGGCTAAGACAGCCATTTATAAGACCAGAGAGCGGAGGTTGGCTCATGAGGCGTCCTGCGATTGTAGGGCCGTTTTCCGATCCTCAGTACATTCACGCATCCGGGCGGAGTTCCTCTGGGCGGCGTCCACCGACTCCCTTGACACCTTCGAGGAGCGGTGGGCGCTGTCCGGGGTTCTCTGCTCGGTGACCCCGTCCGGTTCCCTCCGTCTGACCCTCTGATTGAGGGACAGAGCGAGAGACGCCAGCCACAGCCGTTAGCTGCTGTGAATACCATCATTATTGTTATTTAGGAGGGGTCTTATAATACATGGATGTGCCCCCCTCCCTCCCAGCCACCCACCCCGCAGCCGTGCCCATCTTGTCGGGCACTCTCAGGAGAGGGAGGGTCGGTGACCCTGGGCGCGGCACTAGGTAACTCGAGGGGGTGGAAGACCACGAGTGTCGAGGAAGCCCCCCCGCTCTAGGCCACCAGGTAACTCAGGAGGGTGGAAGACCATGAGTGTCGAGGAAGCCCCCCCGCTCTGGGCCTGGGCTAGCCTGAACACCTCTCCCTCCTGAAAGCTGTTGTGTTATACCTTCTGATTGCGTTGTTTTGTTGCTAAGTTTTTCTTTATCTTTTTGTAATTTCTGTAACTGTTACAAATAAATTTCTTTTCTGTTTCAAAAAACCTTCCCTGTTAGGAGACGGAATCGTTTTTTCGCTCGCTCCTGAGCTATCTGCTTTCCTTTCTTTCCTGAAGCCCCCTGGCCCAGATTTTTCACACTTTTCCTTTTGCTTAGTTTCCCCCCCGCGTTTGGGCCGGACGCTTTGTTTTTTTTGGTTTTGTTTTCTCCCGCTTTTCTGAGCTACGTCAGTGTGCTGGCCGGTTGCCAGCACCCCCCCCCAGACGCCTGCTTTTGGACTTTGCTTTTTGCTTAATTGAAACCCCCAGAAGAGGGGGGGAGGACTGCCGACCCGCTGTCCAGAGAGGGGAGTGGACGCCCCCAGACCCAGCCGTTTTGTTTTTTGCCTGGACTTTTTTCTTATCACTACAACATTCCTAGCTGCCGAGAGCCTTGGGACAGAGCCAACAGCTGCAACAGATGCCAGAGGCCGGAGAACTCGCCCGAGCAGCCGTGAATCATCGTGGAGAGAAGCCGTAAGACTGAGGGATTTCCTTTGAATTATACCCTCGGGGGGGGGGAGTTGACTGCGTTCCAGCTGCGTCTGTGGCGGCACAGGGGTGTAGCAGGGAGCTACCCCCAGATCCACCGGTGCCCCCAACCCCCCCACCACTACTACGACTATCACGGCCCCCGCTGCCTCGTCCCTGCTGGCGATCTGCCATCTGCCTTCGGATCCAGCTGTTTGCTTTGGACTTTGCCTTTCGGACCGGACATAACAACCAACCAAACGAGACTCTTTGGACAATTGTGGTGGGTCGTCCTCCCTCCAACCCCCACCCCCCGGATTGTTTATCCCATAGTTTACCCCTACTACCGGACCCCGATTTTTGCCCCCCCCCCTTCTTTCGGTGTCTCCCTGTCTCTCCCTGCTTACAATGGCAGAGATGGAGAGACGCAAGGCCCCTTCAACGAAATTGGTTGCCCCTTCCCCATCTACCCCCCTGCCCACCCCTCAAGATTTTCCCACCGCCTCCATTGTTAGAACCCCTGCCCCCGCCCCCGCTGGGGCCTCGGCAGTGGGAGGCACCGGGGCAATTACTACTGCTGCTTTGGTTTTTGCCCCATTAGATTCTAGGAACCCCCCCCCAGTTCGACGGAAGGGTCGGGGCGGGCCGAAAGGAAAGGGCCCCGCTAAAGCCGCTGGGCCCTCCATGGCAGAGGCCGCCCCCACCACTGTGGCCTCATCATCGATCGTGGCACCCCTCCCAGCTGTTCCCTCCACCAGCTCTGCGACCGTCCCTCCCCCGGCCCCCAGGACGTATGCCCGGGCGGCGGCAGGCTCCCCCTCGCCTGCCGCCTCCTCATCTCGCCCACCCACTACCTCCGCTACCATCACTAGCGCCCGGGGCCCTCTTCCCGCCCTGACCAGGAAGCACGGTGTCCGTTGCCTCCTGGTGCCCGCCTCGCCCCACGTGGAAGCATACGTGCAGGCGTTGGCGAAGGTGGTAGGACCCATGGCCATTGTGGCGGCCTCCAAGATGTATGGGAAGGTCGTTTTCTTTCTGGCTTCGGAGACTGCCGCCCAGGAGGCGGTGGAGAAGGGCCTAGTGGTAGGAGGGGTGTTTATCCCCCTAGAACCGCTAGAAGATCTGGGCGTTCGCCTCGTCCTCACCTCCGTTCCTCCCTTTTTACCTAATGTTGCCCTGTTACCCGCTCTTTCTGCCCTGGGAAAACTTGTTTCTGCTATTAGCCCTCTCCCGTTAGGCTGCAAGGACCCCGCCCTCCGTCACGTCCTCTCGTTCCGCCGGCAAGTGCAGATTTCACTGCCGGCGGGGGTGCGTGACGGAGAGGCGCTTGAGGGGTCCTTCCTAGTTCCCTACCAGGGAGCCCGCTATAGGGTCTTTTATTCCACCGGAGAGGCCCGGTGCTACCTCTGCCGCTCGGCGGGGCATGTCCGTAGGGACTGCCCTTTGGCCCGGGGGAGAGAGGCACCTGAGACCCCCGAGACCCGGCAGGATATCGGCCCTGTCGTTGCCGACACCCCTGGCCACCCGGCACCTGAAACCACCCCTCCTCCCACCCGATCCAACGCTGCCCCCGTCCGGGCCCAAGAGGTATCTTTCCAACAACGCCCGGGCGACCACGGGAGTCCCGCTCTTGCTGTAACCACCTCGGCAGAGCCTCCGGAGGAGAGTGTGGCACAGCTATTACCAGGTGCAGGAGAGGGCTCGCCCCAAGGAGAACCCCCCGCCCCTCCTGCTGCCTCACCGCTATCCCCCCGAACCCCTGAACCTTTGCCTCCGCGCCCCGCTCCGCCCCCTGCTACTCAACCCCCAGATGATGCTATGGAGGGCTGGACTGTAGTCCAGGGGAAGCGAGGCAAGCGGAGGGCTCGAGCCCCGCTGCATCCATCTGACGCGGAAGCCCCCCGGAAGACCAGGAAGGGAGGTACTGACCTTGAGCCTCCCGCCTCGGCCACGAGTGAGATCCATTCGTTGGTGTTGGGAGGTGAAGATAGATTGGCATTGGAGGGAGGAATCCCCCCTCCGCGAGGGACCCTCCCCTCCGAAGCCCCGGAGGAAGCCCCTTCTAACCGGACACCACCTGAACTCCCTACGAACCCCGACGTGACCGTTGAGGCGGGCCCTAGCGGAGAGGCCCCCAGGGTAGTAGGAGTCGGCCTCTCCTCTGTGTATGCAGAAATTGAGGCCCTAGATTTGACCCCGGTCACCCAGGGAGGGGATGATTTACTGCCGGCCAGCCTCGTTTTAGGCAATCTCACCCCAGGCCCCCTTTCCCCATGTTCTCTCCCCCTGACTGCCTTTCCGGGTGAGCACCCCACGGAAAGTGGTTTATCACCTGATGCCATGGCTGCCACGACCACCCCGAAGCCAGCATCTAGCATTGCTCGGAGCCCCCTCCCTTGCCCCTTAACCCCCGACCCTGCTCAGGAGGCATCTTCTTTTTGCTGCTCGCCTCCTGAAGCCCAGGGCCTTACCTCTGCCCCTGTCCCCACCCCTGTCCCGGTTCAATTTCCCTCCTCCTGCAAGGCTACTGCCGCCCCTGGGGTTATTTCTTTTCCGCCTTTTGCAGACCCCCCCCAGGGAGCAGTCTTTACGTTTTCTAGTTGCGACTCATTAGGAGTTGCGCTTTTCCCCCTGCCATCCCCTTCCACTCCAAGGCACGAGATGGATTTAATAACCCCAGCCTGTCAGACGCCCCGTCGGCGGTCCGCACCCTGCCTACCCGCCTTAGCGGACCTCGAGGCTGTATTAAGAACCCCATCCGGAAGTACCCCGGAAACCGTAACCCCATCCCCCCATGAGCTGCGGCATGCACTACGGCAGTTCTTAGAGCACACCCGTGGTGCCCGCAATAGGGCACAGCTGGCTCTCCAACGATGGGGGGACTTCGATCGACTTGTTCAGGCCGCAAGGGCCCTTATGAAGGAGGGCAGAGGGCAAGGGAGGCGCGGTGCTGCGGCCTACGAGCGGGCCCGCGGCTTCCGGAAAGAGCTACTTACTTATGGGATGGGACACGGGTTGCTACGCGACCCGCCGGGGGCCATGAGCACCCCCACCAATGAGAACTCCCCACCCCCCCGGCCCTCCGCATGACACCTCTCATTATTGTAACCCTGAATACCAGGGGCTGTAGGATGGCTCTCCGCAGGTCCCAGGTGCTCTCCTACCTTCGGGAGGGGGGGTACTCTGTGGTTTTCCTGCAGGAGACCCACACGGACCCAACCGCCGAGGATAGGTGGCGGCTGGAGTGGGGGGACGGGGTATACTTCAGCCATTGCACGACCTGGCAAGCTGGAGTGGCGACCCTGTTCTCCCCCGCCCTGCGGCCCGAGGTGCTAGGGGTCACTGAGGTCGTACCGGGCCACTTGTTGCACCTCCGAGTTCGTCTGGAGGGGCTCGTGGTCAATCTTGTTAATATCTATGCCCCGCAAGTGAGTTCACAGCGGCCACAATTCTACCAGCAGGTGTCCGATTTTCTCGGCACCCTAGACTCGCACGAGTGCCTGATCCTGGGAGGGGACTTTAACACTACCCTCGAGGAGCGGGACCGCTCGGGGGCCGAGCCGAGCCCGGCCGCCGCGACCATTCTCCGAGACATAGTCGATTATCACTCCCTAGTGGACGTCTGGCGTGACCATCACCCAGATGACACTTCCACGTTTACCTTTGTCCGGGTGGAGGCCCATCGGTCACACCGCTCTCGGTTAGACCGTATTTACCTATCCCGTTTCCATCTTTCACAGGCCCACTCCTCCACCGTGCGGCCGGCCCCTTTTTCCGACCATCATTTAGTTACCGTCACGGTCTCCCTCCGTGCGGAGGGACCGGGGCCGGCCTACTGGCACTTTAATAACAGCCTGCTGGAGGACGAGAGCTTTGTGATGTCCTTCCGGGAGTTTTGGCTGGCCTGGCGGGAGCAGTGGCGTGCCTTTCCCTCGGTGCGGCGCTGGTGGGATCTAGGGAAGGTGCGCGCCAAGCTCTTCTGCCGCAACTACACTCGGGGCGCCAGCCGACGGAGAAATGCAACGATAGAGCAGTTGGAACGGGAGGTCTTAGAGCTGGAGAGGCGCCTGGCCGCCAGCCCCGGGGACCCGTCCCTCTGCGGAGCGTGCCGGGAGAAGCGGGAGGAACTTCGAGCCCTCGAGGACCACCGGGCCCGAGGTGCCTTTGTCCGGTCCCGCATCCGCCTCCTTCGGGAGATGGATCGCGGCTCCCGCCTTTTCTATGCCTTGGAGAAAACGAGGGGGGCCAAAAAACATGTCACCTGCCTTCTAGCGGAAGACGGCACCCCCCTCACGGATCCGGAGGAGATGTGTGGGAGGGCCCGTGACTTCTACGCAAGCCTTTTCTCCCCGGATCCGACCGATCCTGGCGCTCGCGGGGTGCTCTGGGAGGAACTCCCCACGGTCAGCGTGGGCGACCGAGACCGGCTAGAGCTGCCTCTCACCCTGGCCGAGTTCTCGGAAGCCCTCCGCCGCATGCCCACCAATAAATCTCCGGGCATGGACGGGCTGACCGTGGAGTTTTACCGCGCGTTCTGGGACATCCTCGGCCCAGACCTAGTCACTGTCTGGGCTGAGTCTTTGCAGGGCGGGGTCCTCCCTCTGTCGTGCAGGCGAGCGGTGCTTGCCTTGCTGCCGAAGAAGGGGGACCTCCGCGACTTACGAAACTGGCGTCCCCTCTCACTCCTTAGCACGGATTACAAAATCGTAGCGAAAGCAATTTCGCTGCGGCTAGGGTCCGTGATGGCGGACGTGATCCACCCAGACCAGACCTATACTGTCCCGGGTCGCAGCATTTTTGACAACCTCTTTCTAGTCCGAGACCTTTTGGAACTCGGGCGGAGAGACGGTCTGTCGTTCGCCCTCCTGTCTCTCGATCAGGAGAAGGCGTTCGATAGAGTGGATCATGGGTACCTCCTGAGCACCCTGCGGGCGTTTGGATTCGGACCTCAGTTTGTGAGTTTTCTCCGGGTGCTGTACGCCTCCGCGGAGTGTTTGGTTAGGCTCAACTGGACCCTGACCGAACCGGTCAGCTTCGGGCGAGGGGTGCGGCAGGGGTGCCCCCTCTCAGGCCAGCTGTACGCTCTGGCGATCGAGCCTTTCCTCTGTCTCCTCCGCAGGAGGTTGACGGGGTTGGTGCTGCGGGAGCCGGAGCTGCGGCTGGTCCTGTCGGCGTACGCCGATGACGTCCTCCTCGTGGTCCAGGACCCGGGCGACTTGGCGCGAGTGGAGGCATGCCAAGCCATTTATTCAGCAGCCTCCTCCGCCCGAGTCAACTGGGTCAAGAGCTCTGGCTTGGCGGTGGGGGGCTGGCGGCAGGTAAGCTCCCTCCCACCCGCGCTTCAGACCATCCGGTGGAGTGCCGGCCCTCTGCTCTATCTCGGCGTTTACCTTTCTGCCACGCACCCTTCTCCGCCGGAGAACTGGCAAAATTTGGAAGGCGGCGTGATTGAGCGGATCAGGAAATGGACGAGGCTACTCCGATGTCTCTCCCTTCGGGGGAGAGCACTGGTGCTTAACCAACTAGTCCTGTCCACGCTCTGGTACCGGCTCAACACCCTAGCCCCGGCCCCGGGTTTCCTGTCCCACCTCCGGAGATTGATTCTGGAGTTCTTTTGGTCAGGATTGCACTGGGCCCCTGTTGGAGTTCTTCATTTGCCCCTGAAGGAAGGAGGGCAGGGCCTGAAGTGTCTGTACACTCAGGTCCGCGTTTTCCGCCTCCAGGCCCTGCAGAGGCTCCTTTATGGTGCAGGTAGTTCGACGTGGAGCATATTGGCGCACGCCTTCCTACGCCGCTTCCATGGGCTCCGATATGACCGGCAGCTCTTTTATCTTTGTCCGAGAGGTTTTCCGCGAGACCTCTCCGGGCTGCCGGATTTCTACCAGGACCTCCTCCGGACCTGGAAACTGTTTTCAACCACCAGGTCTGTGGCGGCCATCGTGGGGGCAGATCTCCTCACGGAGCCCCTGCTACACAACCCCCAACTTCGTGTGCAGGCGGCGGAGTCCCGCACGGTGCGCCAGAGGTTGGTCCTGGCGGGAGTTACGAGGGTCGGGGACCTCCTGGACTACGACCGGGGGGACTGGCTGGATCCCCTGACGCTCGCTCGACGCATGGGGCTCTCCAGCCTTCGCACCCCCCGGCGCGTGCTTCAGGAGGTGGAGGCCGCTTTGACCCCCGCTGCTCGGGCTTATGTCAGCCGAGCCTTGCGCGATGGCGCACCCCGCCCATCCTTTACCCCAGGCCCACCGGACCTTTCCATCGGGCCCCTACCCTGCCGATCCCAACACACCCCTCATCCTTTCACTGCAAGCCGGCTGCATGAATTGCAACCGGTCGGTTTTCAAGTTGCATCACGGCAATATTTATATACACTCACGCTCCATACCCTTCACGCCCGCACCCTGGTGTCCCGCCCCGACACAAAGTGGCGAGACCTCCTACCACCCTTGGAGGGGGAGCAACCTCGGTGGGCCAGCCTGTACTCCACCTTGGTCCCGAGGCCCGTCGGGGACATCAGTTGGCGGCTCCTTCACGGGGCCGTGAGCACGGGCGTGTTTTTGACACGTTTTACCTCCGTTCCAGAGACTTGCCCCTTCTGTAATGTGAGGGAAACCCTGGCGCACGTCTATTTAGAGTGTGCCAGATTGCAGCCTCTTTTTCGGCTCCTCACAAACATTCTTTTGCGCTTTTGGCTTCATTTTTCCCCTCACCTCTTTATCTATACACTCCCCATCCGTGGCCCCACCAAGTCGCGGGATCTCCTGGTTAGCCTCCTCCTAGCCTTGGCTAAGACAGCCATTTATAAGACCAGAGAGCGGAGGTTGGCTCATGAGGCGTCCTGCGATTGTAGGGCCGTTTTCCGATCCTCAGTACATTCACGCATCCGGGCGGAGTTCCTCTGGGCGGCGTCCACCGACTCCCTTGACACCTTCGAGGAACGGTGGGCGCTGTCCGGGGTTCTCTGCTCGGTGACCCCGTCCGGTTCCCTCCGTCTGACCCTCTGATTGAGGGACAGAGCGAGAGACGCCAGCCACAGCCGTTAGCTGCTGTGAATACCATCATTATTGTTATTTAGGAGGGGTCTTATAATACATGGATGTGCCCCCCTCCCTCCCAGCCACCCACCCCGCAGCCGTGCCCATCTTGTCGGGCACTCTCAGGAGAGGGAGGGTCGGTGACCCTGGGCGCGGCACTAGGTAACTCGAGGGGGTGGAAGACCACGAGTGTCGAGGAAGCCCCCCCGCTCTAGGCCACCAGGTAACTCAGGAGGGTGGAAGACCACGAGTGTCGAGGAAGCCCCCCCGCTCTGGGCCTGGGCTAGCCTGACCACCTCTCCCTCCTGAAAGCTGTTGTGTTATACCTTCTGATTGCGTTGTTTTGTTGCTAAGTTTTTCTTTATCTTTTTGTAATCTCTGTAATTGTTACAAATAAATTTCTTTTCTGTTTCAAAAAAAAAAAAAAAAAAAAAAAAAAAAAAAAAAAAAAAAAAAAAACCTTCCCTGTTACCTTACCCAGGGAAAAGGGACCTACTTAAGCTGGGGCTAATAGATCTGCCTTCTATTACCTTCCTGTAGCTATCCGGCCCGACCCTGTCACAATACAGATATTTAAATAGCTAACCCAAATGTATTTAACTGCCTCCTCCTCATCATTTACATGAATTGCTCTTGAAAACAAATATATAAATTGGAATAGTGTTTAGTTTCTAGCAGGGCAGTGCCATGTTGTAATTACTGTATTCCAGCTGAGCTAATGAGTTTGGATCTCAGCACCATCCTTTCCTGAGAGTGGACTAGCTTAACGGTTTTTTATTTTGACTAATCTACCATAACGTCTGCTCCCTTCAGTCTCATCTGTTATATGATTTAGATGGAGAATAATTGTGGTGCTTGTTTTGGATTATAGTGGTTATAGTACATTACTTGAAGCAAATTAAATTTAGACATATTAAGGAGCCTGGCACAGTAAATACTGTACTTGTGAAGTTTGGGGGATGTGGGATTGGAACAAAACTGTTTCTCAAGCACCCTGCTATGTTCCCAGTTAAATAAAGCAGGAGGGCAAGTTCTTGGCTGATTGCTGCCTGTTTGTTTGCAACGCTGCTTGTTTCCCTGATCAGTTAGAATTTACTAGGTAACACTGAACATTTAAAGTTCTCCTGTCCACAGTTATTATGTTTTGAATACATTTTCCTATTAATAAATGGGATGCAGAATCCCTGTTTTGTTTTGCCCAGAACTAGCTCATCATAAGCTGTCAAGCTGCAGGCTCTCAACCATCTATCAAGCCTGCATGTGGAATCCACACTAAGAAGCTGCCGAATGACCTTTCACCTAATTTTCACACTAACCAGAGTAATATGTAATTCAGCTCTTGGGAGAGAGAGAGAGAGAGAGCTCTAGCAAGCTCTGTTCCTAGAGATGGCTGCCCACTTATCCAGCATTCATCAACCTAAAACACACAACAGTAACTAAGGCTGATATAGGTCACAGAAGCAATGACGATCTGCACCTGCTTGCTACAGGTTCTGAATTTGACCCCGTGTTTGATGGGAAGATATTAGTAATCCAGTCACACTTCAGATCAAGTTTCCATTTATATCTAGTTTGGAAAGTGTTAATAAATGTTCAATAAATGTTCAACAATTGTTATAGAGTCCAATAGGTTGCTTATAAACATGGCTTATAGCCATATATAACATCTGCTGATGTACTTATAACTGTCTATAACATATTGTTACCCCCTGGGGCCAAAATGTGGGGTCTAGTAGGTTGTTCCAGCTAGCAGCAGAAACTGGTGATAGTCGGGATTTCTCTGATGCAGTTTTGTTCACTTATAAAGAATGTACAAAGTCCTGTGTCTCTGAATGCAGAAGGAACCAAGAACAAAAGGAGCACTTTCTTAGCTTACAGCCCAAGCCTAGGGTTGCCAGTTTTGGCTGGCCGTATTCCTGGAGGTTTCATCACATAACATAATCTTTAATTAAATATTAATCTTTAATTCCTGGAGACTCCAGGACAATCCTGAAGGGTTGGCAATCCTACCCAAGCCACTTTAGACCCAAAAGCTGTCTCTGTAGCTTTATCCAGGGACACCCTGTGCTGAGAGGCTACTGCTAAGCTTTCTTGTGGTTTTTTGCCTCTGCTTTTGTTCTGTTCACCATTTCAGTGTGTGTGCTCTCCACCCACACACCAGCCCACCTGGTCACAATGCCTAGTCAAACCCTCCGCTCACCTGCAGCTAGTTTCTGAGCAGACTCTGTTAGGGTTTGTATTAGATGTGACCCTTAAGTGTCTCTTACAACTGTCTTAAATGTGGGACTTGGTCACACATCAGTTTGAATGAAGTTTTAATTCAACCCCTAACAATGTTTCACACACCTCATAACAATATACTGCTTGTGTCTACAACATGCTTATAACATTTATTAATCCTTTCTAAACCATTTATCAACGGGATCTTAGCACAGAGTGGGATCAGTAATTCTGTTTCTGTAAGGGCCTGGTCCTGCAGCCCTTACTCATGTGCTACTGAAGTCAATGCACCTAATCTTGTGACCATTGAAGTTAATGTGAGTTTTGCCATTAACTTCAGTGGGAACAAAATCAGGCCTGAGGAGAGTATGCATGAGCGTAAGGGATGCAAGATAAAAGGATAAATAATTAGAAAGGTTCTGGATATTGAAACCCAAACAAAGACAGTTGAAATAGCAGTGGAAATGGGAGGTCCTCCCTCTAAGCCACCACATCCACCTTTTAAAAACAGCGTATAGGTCGTGAGTGCACTGACCGCTCATGAAGTTGAGACTAGGGGGCTAGAAGCATTAGACGCTAGGTAGGCAGATCGATAGAGGCCTTGTCTGAATTGGGTTCATTCTCTGTACAGATGCACCGAACTGTAAGATACATCGCACCACTGTACACCCAAGTCACCATGTGCCTCCCAGTTCTCCCCGAGCTCTGGTGGGTCCGTACCCTGCACCAATTCTATGCCTGGCACAATGTGCACTGGCCAGTGTGCTGAGGGGTGAAGCCCAGGCTTTCCCTGTTCCCTGCACACATGCACAGGTAAGGAGATGTAGTGACTCTGCAAAGGGTGTGCTCTGTGATGTGGGTAGCCAGCTCAGAGGAGTTAGGGAGCACCGTATACCCCCGTGCTCCCCTGCATGGGCACACAGGATGGTTCACAATCTGGCTCTTAGTGATGGACAGAAATGGGATTGAGTACGACAGACCTGGAGAAAACATTTTCCTCTTTTGTCCAATTGCAAGTCAGGATTTCATGTCTCCCATGATGACAGGCTAACAAACCATTTAACCCATTGCAGCAAAAGCATGTGCATTCCCCTGCCCCCAAGCTTGTAACATTGTAACAGGTAATTAGGAAGGCAACTATGAATGGCCATGAATAATGTGGCGGGAGGTGTTGTAGTCATGCTATATGGAGAGAACATTATGTGTTTTCTGGTACAGAGAATCACAGAAATCAGAGACGTGTACATTGTAAAGGACCTTAAAAAGACAGGTGAAAACCCCACTTGGTAAACAAACCAATGCTGGAATCAAAGCATTTCAACAGTGACAAGTCAGATTTAGAATAGCTGTTAAACGCCAATGGCTGGAGGTGTTGGAGAATAAAGACCAGAATGAGGATCTGCCAGACATTTTGGGGATCTGGTGGGTCTGTAATGCCTGAATGAATCCTTCAAGGAAAGCTAAGAGCAGCCAGTTAACAATTTAGCAGCTAGAGTTTTAGTGGCTGTTTTGAAGCTGATCCAGGACAAAGAGTTAGGGTGCAGTATGGAGATGTGTGTGTCAGACATAGAAAAGTGGTATGACGATGTGGGGGGAAAAGCCAGGACTGAGATCAGCAGGTGTGCAGAAAGGAGCTTGGGAGAGGAATTTCACAGACCACAGAAGCCTACTGATGAGAAGCAGACACATGAATGCTAATTCCAGCTGTGACAGTGACATACGTGTGGCCTTTGTTGAGCCTCTTAATCACTTCATGCATCAGTTTCCTCATCTGTAAAATGGAGGCAATAATATTTACACCAATGGGCTATTAAGGATTGATTAGATACTGGACCAAATTTGTGCCTGGTGTAACTCCACTGAAGTAAAATTAGTAAGGATTAGTTTGTTCCCTTGTCTCTAAAGTGCTGTTCAAATATTTTCCTCATATGTTCTTATGGTTAAAGCACTGGACTGGAATTCCAGAGTTCCAGTTGCCAGCTCTGCTACAGAATTCCTGTGTGACCTTGGGCAAGTCACTTCATTTTCCTGTGCCTCAGTTTCCCTTTTGTAAAACATTAATAATAATACTGATAAAATAAGGGTGTTGTTGGGGTAGATTCATTAATGACTGTGCAGCTCAGATAATACAGTGATGGGGCCATGCAAATACTTGGCTAGATTTGCAAGTGGTGCTTACACTTCAAGATGGAAAATAAATATCAAAGAGATCAGAAGTAATACATAACCTATATCCACAAGGCAAAGTTGTTACCCCCAAACCACATATGGAATGCAATTTGTCAGAACAGAAAAACAAATAAAATATTTATAGCATTGCCTGAAGCAATATTGTAGGTCTTAACATGCAGTGGTCCATCTTGATTCAAGTGGCATGAGAAATCATACAATGAAAAATCAGTCCAGTAATGCTGGATAGTGAAATGCATTAAAAAATATAGCTTTTAATAGAATTGGATGTTTCTGAGCATATGGATGGAGGCGGCCATCTTATTGAAAAGTAACATTCTCTCTGTCAGTTTCATCCTGCTTTAAACACATGGAGAGAAGAACATTGTTATGTAAAAAATGATACCATTTTGTTTACAAACAAAACATTATGGGCCAAAGTGTTAAGCAGGATTTTGAAGATTATGCCTGCAAATTCTGCATGCAGAATACTATAGTTTGCATATGTGAAATGTTATTTTTTATTGGCAAATTAAAGCCTCAATTACAAAACAAGGTCTTTATTGCCTGGAAAAGGTGGTTTTATAGGTGCAGTATTAGGCCTGGTCTGTACACAGATTTTGCACCAGTATAACTATGCCAGTTAGGGGTGTGATTTTTACCAATATAGTTGAATCGACACAATCTCTAGTCTGACAAAGTTATACTGGTATAAAGATGCCTTATACTGTTATAGCCTATTCCCCTTCTTATATAAGAATAAGCTATACTGTTATAAATACTTTTATAGTGATATAACTGCATTCTCACTGGGGAGAGGGGGTATTGCACCTCTTTAACTCTACCAGAATGTTAAAGTGGTACAACTTCTGTCTGTAGACAAGCCCATAGGCAGAGTTAACCGGAGCTAGCCTACCATGGGTGAAGCATCCCCTCTGCAAAGTCCTACCCAATCTAGACCCATGGAACTGCATCCCCACTGGTGCTTTACTAGTCTGTGTGCTTGGCTGGATTTCTAGCAGGATATCCCATTGTTCTTCGTGGAATATTAAACTGGACTACTCTCTGAATCCATTCACAGTGTATTGTAGGAGAAAGTGTCTGTGCTATGTAGGCTCCTGTGAGGAAATCTTATGGACCTTACTCAAAAAAATACCTCTCAGGATTACTTCTGATGGTTCAATCAGTATCTCTAGCAGAATGAAATCTCAGTTTGTGTAACAGTGAAATCTATTAAGTGACCATTTGAGTCACTAAAAAGAAATAATTTGCTTAATGTAGGTGGTTGTCTAATAAAAGTGGAGCAGAACTGTGCTAAATTTGTTTGGGGATACTGTGGGGTGGTTTCTTAAGAGAAGTTGCCCAATAAGGGTGATCTCTTGAGTGAGTGTAGGTTCTACTGTGCACTCATAAAATCACTTTTCAGCAAAATAAGCTACTATAAGAGATTAAAGCTTAGAAATACAAATTATAATTAAAATAACGGAGAAACTGATGAGACAGTGCTTAGAGCATCACTTGAGTTACCTCTAAGCTAAGGTTTGGGATTCGCGTTAAAGCCTGAATCCAGACTAGAGACTGGAACCAATGGCCCCAAACTCACACAAGATATTCTTGCAAAATTTTGGCCCAAAATAATATTAGACAATAGTGGCAATAAATAATACTTAGCTCTTACATAGCAGTGGAAGTCTTATGAGATCATCTCTTTTTGTGAGATTTCTACCCTGTTCGGCTGAAACCTTGCAGGAATGCATTGGCTGTGCACAAACTGGATCTGCAGCATTGGTCCTTTCTGTTTTTAGACCTAAAATCTGGAACCAGAATCACAGAACCACATTTGAATTCAGTGATTTGAATTTGATTCCCACCAAAATTCAAAGGGCTTCAGAGATGAAGAACCAATTTTAGCCCATTTCTTGTTAACATATTTTTTCTTTGTCTCACATAATTCTCTTTATGTGAACTTTCTGAACCAAATGGGTGTAGTTTCCTTTTCAGTTAAGCGAGATAAGACTAGAGAAATTATTGCATCCTTTATTCCAACAACATAGACTCTCTTTTTTTCTCTCAGGAGTTGAGCGTTAACTAACACCCCATGTGCTGGAAAACAGAATTCGTAGAGAGAGGAACAAAACTGGTTACAACAGCCTACAAAAAAGGGAAACAAAAGACACTAAAGGTTATGAGTCATGAGGGTCAGGAAAAGACACAGCAAGACTTGTGGGGAGGATTTCTGAATCTTCCTTTGATGTTTTAATTAGGTTTTTTTTTTTCAAGTGTTGCAATCCTCCACAGAATGTTTTAGACAGCTCCACTGTTTGATTTTCTCACTCGATTGTCTCATTTTGTCGTGATCCACGCCAAAGAAATTCCTGGCATAATAATTTATGGCATAAAGGAGTTGATCTAATAATAAATAACAGGACTGGAGCCTCCAGTGTCACATACTGGGGCTGCTTGTGTCTTCCTGTTTGCTTTGAAAAAAACCCTTCTCACTCCTGCTGGGTCATATAGAAACAAGAGCTCTTTGCTGGTGCTTGTAGATGTCATTTGTTTACAGTCTCTGTCAATCAAACCTTTCTTCTCCATATTTTAACTGGGTGTTTTAGCAGCTTGTTCTCTTCTTTCATGGATGGATGGTGCTTTCCTACTTATTATTCTTCCTCTTTCCTTGCTGAACTGCATGAGTTTGATAAGCAAAACATCACGACTGGTTAGCTCCCCCCGGGCTGTATGAAGAAATGGAACAAGGGCTATTTAGATAGGGACAAATCCTAATGAGGTCTTACTCAGGTTATATTCAGGCTTTACTCAAGAAAACTCCTGAAGGGGAATTAAAACTAAAGTAAGAGCTCAGGATTTAGTTCAGTGAAAAATGCAGCCTACGTCTTGTTCAAACTTGTTTTCCCCTCTTCCACAATTAATTGTGGGCAAAACTGAGAAAAAATTATGATTTGGGGTTCTGAACTGAGACAGAAGCATCTCTTTGTGTTACCATATGAGAAACGATGTGATCGGAGTTGGTGAATAGTTTCTTTAGGAATGAACACATGGCAGAAGGCACAGGTAATTGGAAACAGGGTTGGCTTTGGGTGCTCACCACACCAGTTGATGTGGGGGAGCTACACTAATGTAGATTTACCCCCAGTTATCAGGGTGGGGAAACTTATCCTGAAATTCTTTTTTCCACATGACTGTCCCCCACGTCCTGAAAGCCAACCTTCCAGGACAGTTGAAGAGCCCTGGATGTATGTTAGGTCTCGTGATATTGAGCCATCGTGACAATTGTTTTCACCTGTTGCTCCTAAATCATAAGAAGACATGGATGTTGTGGATAAGACTGGGGAACTGCTAAGACTGTTCTCATGGGAGAGAATGAATGGCCTGTGCTCCCCAGGTTACAAGCTTTGCAGCTCTCTGGAACGTCAACATTTTCTTTCCTCTTCTTTCCTTTGCTGGTTGATCCACAAAGCAAAATTGCTGTCAGCCTCAAAGAAGGGAAAGGTACAAATGCTCTCACATACACTCACTAGAGATAAAGGCATAGGTTTTGAGGGCATGTAAAAAAGGATCAAGAGCAGCCTCCAAGGAAGAGATGAATGGGAGTGCCAGTCTGGACACACTGCACAATGAAACCTGTCACCAGATTATTAGGTCTCAGAGAAAATATGTTGGGTATTTAATGTTTCTTATTGTGATAGTTCTTCTCCTGGTGGTTGTGAAATGCCTGTGCTTGCGAATCTTTGAGACTCAGCTTTTAGTAAAGCCATCTAGAGAGTCATCTGATGTGGAGGAAGGAGACTAGTAGCAAAACACATTGACATCCTCTTCTCAAAGTAAGCAAAGTTTAGATTAAGGTCACTTGCTGTGAGAACCTAACTTTGAAATGAAAAGAAAAAGTGAGTAAAATGAAAGCCCTTTTCATTTATAGAAAAGAACTTGGCTTTGAGTAGCAAAACTGCTGGAAAGTTCAGGTCCTGTGTCAGCAAAGAAAAGGTTTTTCCTTTTTCCAGGAAGTGTAATGCAGCACTGCATCTAAAGAAGCAAAATTCTCCCTTCTCTGGTGGCTCTTTTGTTAAGTTAAGATTTGTCAGCCTCAATAAAAAGCATTTTGTTGTAAGAATGGCTGTGATTTAATGTGGTTGCTCTACCCTGATTGTTTATGACAAGTTCCTCACAAAGAGGAAGGATTAATTCATTAATTTTGCAAACTTCTTTGACCCTGTTGACTTTGCCTTTGATATTTTGTTGTTGCTACTATTTTTCAGCTCGCCATGAAATTATCACCAAAGAGATCCTAGAGCTGGATACGTGGGAAAACCAGTGGAATGTGGTGGCCATCAACGTCCTCATGCATGACAGCTACGATGTCTGCCTTGTAGCTAGACTGAACCCCCGAGATCTTATCCCCCCACCCTCTGACCTAGTGGATCAATAGAAATGCAGTTGTTCCTTGTGCTTCCAGATTCTGCTGTAGCTGAAGAGCTCAGAATAGAGAGAGATGTGCAGCTCGACCTCGGAAGTGGCCTGAGGTGAAAATTGGGTTCTACAGAGATGAGTCTGTGACATGCTCAAGCAAGCAGTGCCTTAGACCTGTGATCTCAGCCACTGCTATGTACTCAGTATTGGTACTTCAAGCTTTTGTGATTGGTACAATGGGCTTCCCATCCCAATAAGCCTCTGGAGTTGGCCCAGGCACCCTACCACAGCACTTCATCGTTTAGCCGTGTAAGCTCTAATGTACTATGCAGGTTGGGCTGCTGTGGGCCTTAGCCTCACCATCATAGTTGCAGCTCAAGGCCCATTGCAGGGTAAAGCAGCACAACTGAATGAGAGCCCTAGCAGGTGCAGATAAAGTTTCAAGGGAAGATTCTGCCTTCACGTACATGCTGTGCACCCCATTGATTTCAGCAGGGTTAACGTGGGTGTTAAGAGCTTGCAGAACTTGGTCTGAAATTGGTACAGTTGCCCAAAGGGGTAGATTGAAGCTGGCCCAGTGCATGAGCAGTGGTAGTGAGAGAGAAGAGGCAAGGAGCCTTCCTTTCTTTTGCACTCCTGCAGAGGGGCCAAGCATAGTCCCAGTGGGGAGCACGGACTAGAGCAAACAGTAATACTAACTACCTTAAAGAGGTTGGGATGAATGTAGGCTGTGGCCCTGCCTCCATCCCCTCTGGAGGTGAACCAGTTTTGGGGGAGAGCATCCTGCATCTTCTCTCAGTATTCTGAAGCTCCTGCACCAGTGTCAGGAGGAAATCCAATGCTCAGGGGCTTGTGCTGCTGTGTGACCAGGTGTAGCCAGTACCTTGAAGGTACAGTTTGGCTCAGTTTTGAAGCCCTTATTAGTTACAACTTTGAATACAATATTTGAAAAGGGGGGGAGAGAAATGAAACACAAAAATAAAAAATAAACCAACTTTATCATCAGCAAATGAGATTTGCTGCCATGCATCCACACAAAGAGAACAAAGATTGCGACGGCAGCTCCTCAGCAGTCTAGCAGTCATTGTTTATATCAGGGTATTGTTTAAATAGAAGTAGCTTTCATGTAGCATTGGGATAAACTCTGCACCAAAAGAGGGATTTTGCTGTTTCCAGAGGGACTTAAGAGTAGTTCAGACAGAATGATCACACTGAGCTTCTTGAAACAGCATTAGGTTCACAGGATTAGATGACAGTAGACTAGAAATGTGCTAAAGTCTCGCAAGGTAGCTGATATCCAGTTTGAATTAGTAATATCCTTTCATGTGTACTCTGATGCCTGCCTCATAGTGTATCTGAGTGTCAATTCCTAGGCAGTACAGGCAAGGGGATTGGGAATCTGAGCAGTTCTGTTGGGCTGAAACTACAATTGAGAGGATGCTGCTTTACTCATAAAATGAGACCATCTTTGGAGAACATAGCACTATGTTATAAAGTGCTGAAATGCTCAAGAATTCATTTGCAGCAAAACGTTGCTGCTTTGGGTCACAAGACCAACAACAAAAAGGGCAAGAAGTGATCAGGAAAGACAGCCTGAGTCCCCTCCGAGAGTTTGAGGACAGTCACTTGCAGAGCAGGATTCACATACTGGAATGGTGCTCCACACTCTTCTTGAATCCTATATTTGGTTCCAAAAGTTCCAGCAGTTTATCATTCTCCCTGCTGTGACTAGTAGCAGGAGGGATGGAGAAGATGACCCGAATGGCCTTTCCCAGCTCTAATTTCTGTGATTCACTAACTATTCCCTTGACTATCCAGTGGGACTATCAATCTGTTTTATAAAAACACTCAACTGGAAGTTCACCAAAGGTTGCTCGATACATACAGAACTGCACTGAGGGTCAGTTGGGCAGTGGGTATTTTGGTTTTTAGAAGGAAAGAAGAAATGAGGCTATGAGCCTTATGAGTCAGCCTATATCTCCCTGCATGTTCCCTAGGCAGGATATGTTTGACAGTCTAAACGTTCACATTTGTGTCTCTTGCCTTTGTAACGTTAAATCATTCTTGTTCCTTTCCTATGTTGACATATGACCTAGTGTAACTTTAGGGCCAAGATTGCCAAGATTGCCTCAGTGCTACAAGCTAAGGTGGCCAGTTCTTAGGATCTCTTCTGAAAACCTGGGTTTTTACATGCTCTTGGCTGTCAGCACCCAGGTGACATTAAAGTTGCCCGTTAACGTGTTGTAAAAAACACTAGAGAGTTTGCACAATTTCTTAAATCATAACAAAGGACATTTTCCTTAACCCTTGCTTTCACTGCAGAAAAATTATATCTGCTGTGTTGAGTCATTACAGTTCAGCTACACAGCTTTCTAGCTGACAAGGAGTGATACTCTTGAATGACAACTCACTTAGGTGGAAAGTTCTTAAAGACATAGTATCTATCCTCAAGGTTACTTTGAACACTACATCAACATCGATCAGTTTTGTTTCTTTCCTTTATTATTTTTCATTTACAGCTTAGTGGGGAAAAATGTGTTGTTTTTGTTTGTTTTTATGACTACTCCTGCTCTGGCTTCTAACTTTCCTAAGGTTTAAAACTTAAATAGATCTACAAGGGATGTGAAATACACTCCATTATAGAGAGCTGCCCCTGAAGATCCTAGGGGGACTTAAGTGAGGACATTCCGGTTTGTGGTGGACACAGCTAAAGCCCCTCCATCAAGCTTGCATGCCTGGGATGAAGTGACCTTTCCTCCCCACTCCATATCTATTGTTTTTTGTATAGTTATTGAAATAACTGAGTGAAAACTGTGTAGTCCATCAAGGTCTGTCTTGCTAGCAGAAGGCAGTACCGATTGATATATTGTATACCCTGTGTTTGGATCCCGCTGTCAGAGCTGGGGTAGGTTCTGGGGGCTGTTGTCATTTAGTGTGGCCTCCTCTCATTAGAGATACCTCATGAAGTGAAGGAGCTCAGTCAGCGTTGGCATGCCCGGAGCACTGCTCAGCATTCTAATCAAAGCTAGCAAAACTTTCGTCCCTTGTCCTGAACTCATTTTCTTTTCTTCTTGTGGGGCGAGGATTGTTTTGCTTTGGAGTTGTTTTTTCTGCTCTTTCGGGGTGGTGGGGAGAGGATGGGGGTTTTAGATTTTGCTGAAGCCACCCAAGTGTCTCATGGTGGAAAGTCCAATACAGTTGCTCAAGGTGGAATTCTGGAAATGCTTACAGTTCTGGAAATTCTGTGGTCAGTCTAAAAGATCTGGAAAGCCCAGGTTCTCTAAACTTTCTAAACCAATAATTAGTACTGTAATAAAAGCTTGACAGGGACAGGAGCAAGAAAGCTTATTGGTAGATACAGTTTTGAGCCAAAGTCTTTCTCACATCTCTTGATTCTTGCAATCCCACTGCCACCTTCATGATTTCAGAGTTAATTTCACACTCATGGGAAAGTTCGCACATACCCACAATAATTATTTGTTTCATCCATGGCCCATCTCTGGTTAACTGAGGTGGCCAGTTCTTAGGACCTCTCCTCAACACTCAGGTTTTTAAATGCTCTTTACTGACAGAATCAAAACGACAGTAAAGTTGCCCTTTAACATGTTAACTCAGATTTTTCCCAAGGCTGTGCTGACATCCGTAATGCTAGTATGCAAACAAAGAAGTATTGGCAAGATGTGGCACTGTATAAATGGAGGCTGTTAAGCAAAAGCAGACATATTAATTTCAGTTTTACTTGAAAGTCTGAAATACATCACCGTTTGCCAAATTGGAAGGGACAATTGAGAGGTAATTTAGAGTATTGCAAACAAAGGAGAGGAGGAAAAAATGAAAACTCTATGAAAAGTTACTTGGCACTGTGTCCATTCTGTCTTGGGTTTTTTTTAGTGGTGTCCATGTACAACTGAATGCACAAATATCCATGTTCATCATTTGCACATCTAATCATTGTGTTTCCACATGCACTCATGGTAACTGTGCATGCAGACAATCAACTAGTAGATATCTAATTGTCCGTGTGCACAAACAGTGATTGTGATTGCTTGGGGGACCATAGTTTGCATGTGCAGTGATTATATACACACACACATTAGTGTGTGTGTGTGTGTGTGTGTGTGTGTGCAGTTCTGAAAGTCTGGTGGGCCAGATTCTGCCCCTTTGTGTCTCTCAATTAGCTCAAAAGAACTGGATTCTGGCCTTAATTTGCCAGCAAATAATTCCCCTGGTGGGTATAAAGCCGTCAGAACTAGCTCCCGCACCAGCACCCCCCACATACACGCCAGCATAGGGGGCAGATTGAAGGCATAGTGGAGCTCTACTATGCAAATCCTCCACTGGCATAGGATCCATGAAAGGTCTACAGCAGTGATGTAATTTAGGGCACCTTCTATGATGCTCTAATACACACTGGAGCCAAGATGGGGTAGAATGGCACCCCCCCACACCCCACTTTCCACATACCTGAGCTCAGAGGCGTGGGAGGATTGATCCCTGCACCTCACATTTATGCCCAATTCATCCAAACAATTTAAAATGTATAATGAGTCCCTTCAATCAGTTTAGGTGCAATAAAAACATGCTAAAAATTATTTCTTTGAAAAAGGAATGCAAAAAGTGTTTGAACATGTTCATGAAGGTCTATATTTTGTTGGCTTCCTACAAATCTGTAAAACTAGGGTACTCTTTTTAACATCTGTTTTTCCCACTGGTTGAATTTTTAGTTTTGAGGGTCCTCTCTTTCTCTGTTATGGCATATGAAGCCCTTCTGGCAATTTGATTCATGAACCATCATGCTTTGAATCCGTAGGTCAGAATACCAGCTACACTTGCGCCTCTCCCTAAAGGTTTTGAAGCAGACATAACAGATCATGTACCAGCAGTTTCCAAAAGAAGGCATTTCACCCCCAGTTGTGCTCAGCTGGAACTAGAACGTTAGCAGTTTACTACCATCTGATACTTGGAGGTTGAAAGTAAAGGATTTATTAAAAATTGGCTGAAATATACACGGGATGTGGTCATAAGTGCACCACCCTTATTTTCCTTGGCAAACATCTCATCTCCGTGTATGTTGTACCATCCCCTCTGAGTGTCTGATGGAATGATTTAATAACCCACCCTCTGATTTCAGCCACAGTGTAGTCTGCAATATGGGTCGTGAATTTATGCTGCACAGTGCAAAGAGCAGCAGAGTGTTAGAGGGCCGTGACGCCATATAGGCAGACCTGCCTCGCTATAGGAAGTGTTATTAAATTATATAGCACATAATAATGCATTCTGTAATAGATATGCTGTGTATCTTAATTCTAGATTTTTTTTATAAGTTCTTTACTGCAGGAGATGTGGTCGTTTCCACCAAGCCACATGGCAATTCTGCCCAAGTCCCAACTCAGCAAAGTATAAACATGTGCTTGCCTTTAAGCATGTGAATATTCTCATTGGATTCAAAGGGACTATTCACATGTTTAATGTCTGACACGTGCTGAAGTATCTTATTGAACAGGGACCAATAACTGGACTGGAAAATCCTCTGTGTTTCTAACATCCTCTGCTTTAAATCAATTGAATTGAAAAGATACCTTTTTTCCCTCAGGCCCCAGGCAACTTACTAGGGCTAGATGCTTTGACCATGTCTTCCTGCTTCTCCAGTCCCTTCAGTGCCTGCCACTCTCCTTTCAGATGAAGTTCAAAGCTTCCCATCCTCATTTTCAAAGACTTGCACAACTCTGGCCATCCCTGTATCTTTCCTCTCATGTCTGCCTACATCTCATCCCATGCTCTATGCTCTAGTTTCTCTCTTGATCATTCCATTTGTCTCCTTGGCAAGCTTCCAGCTTCTCTCCTACTTCCACGCCATCCCTTAGACTTAGAACAATGTCTCCATTTATGTTTACCCTACCCAGCTTCCTCCTCCTCCTCCTCCAAAAACCTCTTTAAGATCCCTCTGTTCCATGAACCATTCTAGCTTTAGAGGGTATGTCTACACTGCATTTAAAAACCCACAGCTGGCCCATATGTCAGCTGACTGGGGTTGCAGGGCTGTTTAATTGTGGTGTAGATATTCAGGTTGGGCTGCAGCCCGAGCTAAAATGTCTACACCACAATTAAACACTCCCATAGCTCAAGCACTGTGAGCCAGAGTCAGCTGGCACAGGCCAGCTTTGGGTTTTTAATTGCAATGTAGACATACCCAAAGAGTACAGAGGATCCCATACTGAATCCCTGGATTAAAGCACCCCAACACTGGGGGAAGTTCAGATTCCAACCAAAATTTTGCGGCTCAGTCTCATGGCTAATAAAGATCACCTCTTTCTCTATGTTTGCTGGGCTTTGCAATGCCCTTGGCCTTATGGCTACAACACAGACCTCAGAGCTAGGAGACCTGAGTTGTAGTCACAGTTCTGCCACAGTCTCATTGTGTGACCTTGGGCAAGTCACTTTACCAGTCTGCTTTAGTTCCGCTATCTGTTAAATGGACGTAACGATACTGACACATCTCAGAATGGGGTGGGAGGATTAATTTGTGTTTGTAATGGTTCTGAGATTTTTGGAAGAAAAGGACTAGGTAAGAGAACAGAACCAAGTGCCTAGTACATTCATGCCACACCAATAATAGTAACCTGTGCAAAGTATTACTGTTGTCTCTGATCTTTGAACTTCAGTTGCCGCACAAAGAGTCTGAAGCATAGATGATGCTACCTTCCCTTTTGCAGAGTGGGTTATTACCTCAGACCAGATTCTCTCCTGTGACTACAAAGGGCCCACATCTCACCAGAGAACCCAGTCTCTAATGTGTAAAGTCTTAATATAGATACTTCTTCTGAATTTCGCCTTTTCCCAGTCACCCTTTGTAAAATTGCATGATTTTGCCAGCTTTTCTACGGAGAACATGCCCTGTTCTGGCCTGCTGGTGCTTCTGGTTCTTCACTACCAGAAGTAAAGTGCTGGTGCTAAAATGTTATTCAGCTCCACAATTTCATTGTCTCATTCCTTGGCTTCAGAGTGGGGAAAACTTACCTCACTAGGCACACAGTAATGAAAGAGAACCCATTTCTCGCATGGACCCTACACCTGACCCCTTCCTTCAAAAATGCTGCTGAGATCACTGCAGTATTTTAAAATTAAAAACAGTGATTCCCAGTTAGAGTCAGGCAAATAAATGTGAACTTTCTAATACAGAAGCAAGTGCAG
Source organism: Natator depressus (assembly GCF_965152275.1). NCBI lineage: Eukaryota > Metazoa > Chordata > Testudines > Cheloniidae > Natator > Natator depressus. The sequence continues at coordinate 22,815,924 of NC_134240.1, forward strand.
AGAGAGTTGTCTAGAGGTAAGAGCACAGGTGTGGGAATTAGAACTCCTGATTTATATTTCCAGCTCTGTAACTTGGGCAAATCACGAAACTTTGTTGTGTTTTGGTTTAGCCATGAATAAAGCACATATAAAAACACATCTACCTTTATGCTCTTTGCTGTTAGGAGGTGTAATTAATTAATGTCTGTAAATCACTTTGAGATCCACAGATCAAAAGCACGATAGAAAGGCAAAGTTTTATCATTACTCTATAATTGCCATCCCTCTGGTTTTGTCAACACCATTCTTCAAAGCTCTCAGAAACCTATTCTTCTTGTGTTAGGAGATATTGGGTATTTGCAGATAACAAGGAGTGTTTTGTGCACTCCTTAACAGGAAAGGCAATAAAGGATATCAATTCATGTATAAGGAACACTGTACATTATCTAGGGAAGGGAGGAACGAGGTGTATATGTGTACTCCTTGGCTGCTAGTAGTGTTTCTAGAGATGCAGCACTAATCACAGAAATGAAAGAGGTCACTCTTTGGAGCTAAATTTGAGCTGTAATCTTTAAAAATAAATAAATTGTGCTTCTTATGAAAGTGTTTCTGATTTAGTAAATGATGTAATTTGACAAAGTGCACAGACAGCCATCAACAATTGGTAATAGGCAGAAAATAGAAGGTGGTTTATAGGGGCGCAGTAGACTCACTGGGTAACTGATACCTGAGCTGAATTTAGACCATACACCTCACTAGCTTTGATTAGGCAAGCAGCTGTTGGAAGTCTCCTGGGATTCCTATAAGGAATATACATCTGCCATTCACCTAACTGGCCGCTTCAAGGCACAATTGTGCCAAAGAAATCACCTGAAAAAAAAGATTTATTAGAGGGAGCATCAGGACTTTGTTAAATGTAAACATAGCGCGATCTATTTGTTGAAAGTACTGGAGTTACAACATAGATTAATGAGACCTTATCCATCCTTCTGCATATGTAGCTAATTTTAGCTGACCCAACAAATAATGTATAAGGCTTAAGCTCTGGGTCCCAAAAGTTCCGTTCTTCCAGGGATGGGCAAATTGTGCAGAGATCACCTTTATTTTTTAATCAGTGGTGAGGTATGTTGACTGCTGTGGTTTGCAGTGATAAAATACACAGTGAAGTTTATGCTGCAGGACAAGATTGATTTTAATTAGGAAGCTGGTTTAGTTGCTTTGTTTCACTTGACCTTTTAAATTGAAAGCCTGTGTTAGAGTTAATTGATAACTTCTTAAAGAAGAAAACAAGCAAGCAAATAGTGAGTAAACACCAATATAAAAAGAGAAGGGGGCCTGACTTTTACTCCCTTGCACTGGTGTAAAATAGGTGTGACTCTTTTGAAGTCAATGGAGTTGCATTGGTGTAATAAAAGTGTAAGTGAGAGGAGAATCAGGCCTAATATTTTCCCCAAATTCAAACTCATCTCAGGAAGAGGCTCACAGTGTTGGATTCTTCCTCTCTCGAGTGAACCAGAAAAGGAAAGAGGAATACATGGCTTGGGGGATTGCTAATAGAATAGTGCACCTTTCCTTCTCGATCACTGGTTCAAATCTAGTGCTGGTCAGCAGGGTTTGAAAGTCATTCCCAGCTGATGGCTGCACATTGTCCCATGTGAAGTGAGTTGGTGGGTCTCAGTTTAGCTCCTAGTTGATAGATATCCAAATTACTAAAAAAGTATCATCATGGTTGGTTTCCTTGTTGGCACTCTGAGAAGAAAGGTCAAGGTCTAAATGGACCATGGAGATTTGCATTCCGCTCTGATCCTCAGACATCATTCCTCCAGGTCAGGGTTGAGGAACATTGACATAACAGTCTGGAGGAAGCTTGCACGGCTTTTTCTTGTAGTTGTACCTCTTCTATGGATGGGAAGGGGTCAACACCCAGGACTGACAGTCTGGCATCTCTCATGGGTACTAAACTCCTCCTTTTCAGACTTAAGAAGATAAATAGAAAGGGGGTAGGGTGGGGGAAGAAGAACCCTCTGTCATACCTAGCCTTGTCTTTAAACTCACCTTAGCTGTTGTCTGGCTCCACTCACAATAGAAAAGAACATGTTAAGAACAGTATAACCAGTTATCGAGCTAAGGTCATCTTAACACCTGTGGAGAGGAGAAAGGCAATATTTTGTCTCAGTCCCAAATGTCACAGCAGACACTTCAGCCGTGTTAAGTTTTGGTATGCTTATTACTGTGCCTGGATAAAAACTCTCAGAATAATGGGCAAGGTTGTCAGTCTGGTGTGTCCTAAGATGTCTTTGAGCTGAGGGTGAAATTCTGCTGTCTGTTATACTGAGAATACCACTGAAATCAATATGTTTATGCTGGTATAACTGAGTCGCTAACCAAATCTCTAAGAACAGGTACCTTGGGCTTTTCCTGGTGATTAAAAAAATATCCCATGATAAACCAATGGAAGGAGTTGATCCTGCCAAGTATTTTATATGGAGATTGATTTCGTATGTGGCTGCCATAGGACCTTTGACTATTATAATGTATGTCAGTGATAGAATCCATTGCCCCTGTTACATAATAGCCAAGATGAAAATGTCAGTAGAAAGTGGTGTGCTCCCTGAATGGAATGTGGGGTTACTGGTTTGTCCTCTGGCTTCCTTGCTAGCTGCTGGGAAGGGCCATAGCAAACAAGTTTGAAGAGCTCTTTTCTAAGATGCTCATGCTAAACAGGACATCATGCACACAACATGCATTCCTAGATTGCAAGGTGTTTGCAAATTTCACCTGTAATTCAGAAGATACAATAACTTGAGCATTCTTAATACACTAATTCTTTTAAGGTGCCTTGAGTAGTGAGGCCAGGGGGCCAAACTGTGATCCCATTGAAGTCAATGGCAAATTTCCCATTGACTTCAGTGTGACCAAGATTTGAGCCGTAGTCATTGTGTGAAACGTTTACATCAGAATACCCTTCAGACAGCAGGACAAATTCAGGGGTGAATCTAGAGGAGTCTAAGTTGATGTAATCACATGTTACACCAATTTAAACACCTCCTACAGTCCCATACACATACTTTGATTCCTTTAAACATCCTGATTTGCGGGATGCACTCCCACTTTCCAAACTGTAAAGTACACCTTTCTGTCCTCACCCATCACCTCTGAATTGTGCCTGCTGCAGGTAGCTGAGTGTAAAAGAGTCTCAAACGGTTTCACTCACATGCTGAAAGGGAAGAATGTAGCAAGAAAAGCAACTAACCGGAGGATGTGACTTATACCTTCCAGTTCCTCAGTTACACTGACTTAAATTCCCTTACAGTCATGTATGTGTTGGTGAGGGAGTGTAAGGCAGACTGACACATAGCAGCATGCACCTCACTCTGAATTTGGACCTGTAAGTCTCATTCTCTGGAATGCCTTATGGAGGCAAATAGGCAAAGGCAACACATGCACAAGAGCCTGGGTTCTTCAGTGATTTGCACGTTAATAGCTTAAGTATTTTGCCATTTGTTGGCCTGCCCATGTTCTCATACCAGGATACCAAGGAGAACAGGCACAAGGCCATGGTGTTGAAAGCTCCTTCCCACTATTCATATCTGATATATGATATAACCTTCTGTGTTAAAATACTTATTTAAAAATTGAATGAGTGTCCTCCCATGTGAAGTAATAGAGCTTGGAACAGTCATCTAGTGCACTAAATAATACTTATTGTGCCAAGAAACTTGATATTTTCCCTGAACAGCTGAATCCCTTAACTGATGGGGGGCAAAAAAGTTCAAAAAAGCCACAGTACTAAAAACGTACCATGAAAATCTCTCCGCCACTTGATAATGTCTGTAAAACTCAGAGTGTTAACTTTTCTGGGGACATAGCAGACTTGTCTCCTGAACGTTTCAATTGGCCAGTGTCCTAGCTCTTTTGAGTTCAAGGAGGATTTTTAACATTCTTGTGCTCCTGTGAAATTGTATAGATCAACGTCTAGATTCTGATTTATTTGCTTAGCTGATCTCTTGCAGCAACAGGAAAATAAATCTTTCCAAATATGACTCCAAAGTAAATGTTGATTAGACCACCTTTAAATGATATTTCTGGTTAGGCATCAGAGGGGCATAATCCATTCTATATCACAAGTGGGAAGGATACCACTCTGGGGACTTGATCCAGCTCCAGCTGAAATCGGTAGGATTTTTGCCATTGACTGCAGTGGGAGCATGGTCAGACCTATGTTGTAAGTCCATTCGCACTCAGAGGAGCCCACTCTGAGATATGGAAATAAGCAGGCATTAAAAGGTGACTTAAAAAATGGACCAGACTTGGTGAGAAATTTATACTTAATCTGCATCCACAATATGAATTTTAAGTAGGAAAGCAAGTGTTAAGATATCTCGTGGGATATCCATCTGGAATACATGTCTGTGATTAACCTAACTAGTTGCAGGAAGTCACTGTTTCACCAAAAATTACCAGAAGAATCATTTCTAAGGCAGAGGGACCCAACTTCTTAAGGAATCAGTATAAAAATTCTAATCGCCTAAGTCTACTAAGCGACTACGAACACCATCTGCTCTACTTAAATTATAGCAAATTTTGGGGGGATATCAATTAAACACCTTACCATTAATTTGATGTTAACAAAACCATTCAAAGCAAAACTGAAGTCAGGGAATAATGGAAATATCAATAGCATCTCAGGGCTTGCCCACGAGTCAGAATGCAAAAGAACTGTTTATGGGTTAGTAATACAACCTATCCCCTATTTTAATAAGGGAAAGGAAAACCCATTAGAAAAACCCTACAGAGACATCTAGCTCCATTACTAAACATCTGCAGTCACCTTCCGCATATTGGTGTATTATGGAGATAAGATTTCATGGTCAAAAAATTATCAAATAACTTTTAAGAGTCAGACAGAGATTGGAAATTCAATACAATTTTTATTTATGAAGGTTTTTGCTCACAAGGGTCCCTGGGAGATGTAAAAGTTCAAATGAAATATGATAAAAATCAAATCACATCAAAGCTCATTCATTCTGTACCAAATAAAACAGGTCCGGTTTCAGCTTTGGTTTTAAAACCAGAGAGGGAATTTGCTTGATGAATTTCTACTGCTACGCAGAATTCCAAATCAAAAGAGCACGGTTGCTAAAAGAATGATTTCCAGACAGTTTTGATTTAAATGTTGATATTGTCATGAGACAAGAAGTGCAAGATTGAAGGAACTACTTTGTAAGCTGCAAAGATCCGTAGGATAAACAGGACACTGAATTGGTGGCTTACTTTAAGGATCAACAATGTAATTTTACATATAGAGCCTGCTTTTCAAGTACTGTATGCACACAAAAGTATACATGCAATTGCATGCTTAATTTGCATGCAAAATTATTACAACTGCAAGCATAGTTGGACACACAAGTGGCTGTGTGCACAGATACCCGGTTTATGTGCACAACAGCAGTAACTTCATGTACAAATTAAGCATGTAATTATGCACATGGAATTGAATGCCTGGGTTTTTGAGATTCATGCCCGAACACAGGTTTGATAGACAAAAGGTTAAGGGGCTGTAGGCCCTGGTCCAAGTTCTAGTTTTATATTCAGTCCTGGACCAATGTCAAAATAAACATGCTAGACTGAAGAGATCAGTTACAATTTCATGTCCAATATCTTGAAAACCATCTGCCCTTGAAGTCACATCATTCCTATTACCTTCTTGCTTTGCCCTCTCCCAATTTCAATTCCAAACGTGTGTGTTTTAAGCACAAAATGGGTTTTAGCTGATATCTCAAGAAATATCAGAGGTAAAGATTAATGCTTTATACCATTAACTGGATTCCAGGCTCTGAAAAAGCATGAAGCAATGATTTCTGGTGCTTGATGATTTCAAGACAGCAGTTACTAAAATCACTTTAGGAATTAAGTGTATTTGGAGAACAAGATAATCAGAATGACGTGAATCTTGTGACCTGCCAGGGCTACAAACACTTAGGGAAGACCGGTACAAATGTTTTCAAGACCAGTACATTTTTTACAAGGACTGGTCCTGGGCCATCGCTCTGAAAATAAAAATATAAATGAATTTCAATCCCTGGGAGTGTTGTACTGAAAGTGCCTGATGTGGATTTGAACTTGAGGCCTATCATCCTTTACAAAATCCACTCAGAAAGGCCACAATAAAATGAGTCAAGTAAGCCAATGAAAAAGGACATTTCTCTAAAGGAAAGAAAGTTTTCTTGTATTTCTTTATGCACACAAAGTTGTTATGGTGACTGTAAGAAGCAAATGTTTTTTTGAAATCAAAGAGAACATACGTAAAGCTGTAGCCAAATCAAGAATTTGGGTGTTTTAAAATAACTCAGACCTGCTTTGGTCAGAAGTAGAGCAAAACACATCCCTCCCTGCAGTTATTGGTACCATTCTTTGGGCTTTATAATCTTGTTGAAATATTAGCCCACTGGTTCACGACTGACATTTTTTGTCATAGCCCAGGGGTGGGCAAACTTTTTGGCCCGAGTATCACATCTCGGTGGGGAAATTGCATGCAGGGCCATGAATGTAGGGCTGGGGCAGGGGGTTGAGGTGTGGGAGGGGATGCAGTGTGTGGGAGGGGGTACAGTGTGCAGGAAGGGGCTCAGGGCAAGGGGCTGGGGCGCAGGAGGGGTGTAGGTATACGAGGGAGCTCAGGGCAGGGGGTTAGGGTGCAGGAGGGGTGTGAGGTGTGGCAGGGGGCTCAGGGCAGGGGGTTGGGGTGTAGAAGGAGTGCACCAGGGGGTTGGGGTGCAGGAGGGGTACGGGGTGCGGCAGGGGGCTCGGCAGGGGGTTGGGGTACAGGAGAGGTGTGGTGGGAGGGGTGTGGGGTGTAGGAGGGTTGCGGGGTGCAGGAGGAGTGCAGCAGGGGGCTCAGGGCAAGGGATTGAGGTGCAGGAGAGGTGCAGCAGGGGGTTTGGGATTGCAGGAAGGGTGCGGCAGGGGGCTCAGGGCAGAGGGTTGGGGTGCAGGAGGGGTGTGGGGTGCAGGAGGGGTGCGGCAGGGGGTTGGGGTACAGGAGGGGTGCGGGGTGCGGGAGGGGTTCAGGGCAGGGGGTTGGGGTACAGGAGGGGGTGCAGGGTGCAGGAGGGGTTCAGGGTGCGGGCTCTGGCCCGGCGCCACTTACCTGGAGCGGCTCCAGGATGGTAGCAGCGTGCGCCAGGGCAGGAACGCTGACTCCCTGCCCTGGCCCTGCACATGCTGCTCCCGGAAGTGGCCAGCACCACGTCCCTGCGGCCCCGGGGGGCGGGGAGACAGAGCGCTCCGTGTGGTGCCCTAGTCTGCTAGGGAGGTACCCACAGGCGAGGGCAGCGCGTGGAGCCCTCTGTCCCCCATCCCCCAGGGGCCGCAGGGACGTGGTGCTGGCCGCTTCTGGGAGCAGCGCAGGGCCTGTGATGCCATGGGGGGTGGCAATCCCGCGGGCCAGATCCAAAGCCCTGATGGGCCGGATCCGGCCCACGGGCCGTAGTCTGCCCACCCCGTCATAGCCTGTTGGTTCACGATGACTGATATGTTAGGTGCTGTGATGGAATCCTGTTGCTGACAGTGGGAGGAACCAGACGCTTCAGAGAAAGATGCAAACCTCCCTCATCTCCGCCCCATCCCTGCACCATAATGCACCTAACTGAGTTTTTATTTGACGGGGGGGAATTTCTGCATGGCCTCAGGTGATCAGCATAATTTGGTTATAACGTATCCTCCGTGAGTGCATTTTAGCAAATAAATGTGAGGTTTATTACAGAGATTTCTTTTGTTAAAAATCGTTCTAGAATTGTTACCCCAATGAGTGTGTGCATATAATCTGGAGGCCATATTTGAAGATTCCGGACAAAATCTTGGCCCTGTTGAAGTCAATGGGAATTTTGTCACTGACCTCAATGGGATCAGGATTTTGCCTTTGGTCTTATATGTGAACAAGGCATATATTATTAAAAGGGATGTATTGTAATGAGAGCCAGGTAATTGACCACCTTATAAAAGAGTAGAGTTGTAATATTGCCAGATAAGAACATAGCTGAACAAAAATACAGTATTATAAAGTATCATTCATACATTATTATGTGAGTTGCAGCATAAGTACCTGCAGAGCTTAAGTTATAATGAAAGCGGGGCCGGGGTGCAAGCAATTTTTTTTACATTCATAACTGATGCAGCAAGTCCAGAGGTGCTGGGGCTCAGCCCTGGCACAAATTAAGCACTGAGTACATGCAGGATAGTGAAGTGCCGGGAGCCTGGGTGATAAAATTGGAGAAATAGAGGTCTGAGTCGTAAATGTAGTCCAGAATTCAAGACATCTGATGCACAGTTACACAGGGTCATGGGGCTAAGCTCTCATGTCCTGGTGATGATATTGGAAATTCCTGTGCTCACTAAAATATCAGACTCAGGCCTGAAGGGAAAACAAAACCAATTATTTTTAAAATCTGTAGGGCCACTACACCTAAATTTGGATTTAGGTGCCACAGTTTACACACCCAAGTTTGAAAATTTTGGCACCCACCCCCAGATTGATATCTCCCAGGAACTTTGCGCTGTTTGAAATCTGCATCCAAATTTTGCATCTCAGGTTTATTTCTGTTTAGGGCAGGAAGTAAAGATAACACCATATCCCATAGCAATTGAAAGTATCATCATTTAGCATGTAGTCGCTTCAATTGGCAATCAGATGGGCTATAGGGAAATTAAATTTAAAAATTACCTCCTTCATTAAGCACCCAGATGACTTAGTCCCTGAAAATGTTTTAGTTTGTGTGTATCTTGGGGGAGAGAAAGACTAGTACTCCATTTTACGTGATGTGTCTCCGTTGACTATATTTACCATGTAATTACTCTGTAAATGAATCTCCCACTGCAGGTTTATTAAGAAGCTGTCACGGTTTACCTTTTTTTTTTGCATCTATGAACATATTTGTCAACACACCTTCAAGATTCATATGTAGGCTGGGGAAGAGCATCTCCTGACAAAAGACTCCAGGTGAAATTCTGGCCCCATTGAAGTCATTGGGATTTTTGCCATTGACTTCAATGGGGTCAGGATTTCATCCTCCATTTGATTCAGGGGTCGGCAACCTATGGCACATGTGTCAAAGACGGCAAGCGAGCCGATTTTTAATGGCACGCTGCTGCCTGACGGGTCCCGGCCGCCGGCCCCGCTCAGCCCAATGCTGAACCCAGGCCGGAGCAGGCTGAGTGGGGCCGGCGGCCAGGACCCTGGCAGGCAGCAGTGTGCCATTAAAAATCCTGCCCACCCCGGCAAGCTCTTCTCTGCGCCTCTGCGCCTCCCTCCCCCCCGACCCCCCCACTGAGGGGGCAGGGTGAAGAAGTTTGGTCTGCAGCTACTGCTGCAGGGCAGGCAAGGTCCCCCCCCCCGCCTGTTCCCCCAACGTACTGGGTTCCTGCCCCTCCTCCTCTCCCTCCCTGTCGCCGATCCGCTGATGGCCCTTGCAAGGAGAGGGAGAAGTGGAGCCGCAGCGCCCTCGCTGCTCAGGGGAGGAGGCGGAGAAGAGGTGGGGATGGGGCCTTGGGGAAGAGAGGTGGACTCAGGGCATATCTCCTCCAGGCCCCTGCTGTGAGCCGCTCTGGGCAGGGGGCTGGGAGCACCCCCAGGACCCCAGCCCACACCCCCAGCCCTCTGCCCTGACCCCTACGCCCCACACACACACCCAGCCCTCTGCCCTGACCCCTGCACCCCCCCACGACCCCTGCCCTGACCCCTTCATCCCCCACACACACCCCGCCCCACTGCCCTGACCCCTTCACCCCCCCACACACCCCCAGCCCTCTGCTCTGATACCTGCATCCCCTTTGCACCCCCCCAGCCCTCTGCCCTGACTCCTGCATCCCCCACACCCCCAGCCCTCTGCCCTGACCCCTGCACCCCCTCACACACCTCCAGCCCTCTGCCCTGACACCTGCATCCCCTTTGCACCCCCCCAGCCTCTGCCCTGACCCCTGCACCCCCCACACATCCCACCCCCCTGCCCTGACCCCTTCACCCCCCTCACACACCCCCAGCCCCCAGACCTCTGCCCTGACCCCTACCCCCTCACACACCCAGCCCTCTGCCCTAACCCCTGAACCCCCCCACACTCCCAGCCCTCTGCCCTGACTCCTGCACCCCCCACACCCCCAGTCCTCTGCCCTGACCCCTGCACCCCCTCACACACCTCCAGCCCTCTGCCCTGACACCTGCATCCCCTTTGCACCCCCCCAGCCCTCTGCCCTGACCCCTGCACCCCCCCACACACCTCCAGCCCTCTGCCCTGACCCCTGCACCCCCCACACATCCCAGCCTCCTGCCCTGACCCTTGCACCGCCCCATGACCCCAGCCCTGACTCCAGCACCCCCACACATGCCCCCAGCCCTCTGCCCTGACTCCTGCACCCTTCTCACACACCCCCAGCCCCCCCCACTCCATGCCCTGACTCTTGCACCCTCCACATTCCCACCCTCACCCTGAGCACCAAATGGCAGCTCCTGCACGCGCCCCCCACAACATTCCACTTGCACCCCTCGCACCATATGGGAGCTGCCTTGGTAAGCACTCCACACCCAAACCTCCTGCCCCAACCCTGAGCCCCCTCCCTCATTCTAGCTCCTGGTCAGACCCTACACCCCAACCCCCAGCCTGCTCCTTCACCCCCAGCCCTGTGCTCAGTGCACTCCCACCCTCAGCTCAGTGCAGAGAGAGAAGAAGAGAATGGGCTAGAACCAGGGAGAAGGTAGGTACCCACTCTATGTGGGCAGGGCTGGGATCCCAGACTGGCAGTGGGCTGAGCAGGGCCGGCAGCTCAGACCCTGGCTGGCAGGAGCCGGCGGACGGAACCCCTGAGCGGCAGTGGGCTGAGTGGCAGCGGGTTGAGCTGCTCAGCCCGCTGCCGGTCTGGGGTCCTGGCCACCGGCCCCGCTCAGCCCGCTGCCAGTCTGGGGTTCTGGCTGCCAGTCCCTTGCCAGCTGGGGTCCTGGCCACAGGCCCCGCTCAGCCCGCTGCCGGCCTCGGTGAACGGAACCCCAGGCTGGCAGCGGGCTGAGCAGGCCGGCGGCGTAAGATCAGCATTTTAATTTAATTTTAAATTAAGCTTCTTAAACATTTTGAAAACCTTGTTTACTTTACATAAGACAATAGTTTAGTTATATAATATATAGACTTACAGAGAGAGACCTTCTAAAAATGTTTAAATATATTACTGGCACGCGAAACCTTAAATTAAAGTGAATAAATGAAGACTCGGCACACCACTTCTGAAAGGTTGCCGACCCCTGATTTGATTAAAGGGGCACCAATTTGCTTAGATTCACAAGTGAAGATAGGATTTTATTTTATGTTTTATGCTTGCACAAAACCCGATAAGCACAGAAATGTTTTCCTAAGTCTTTAAAATTCTTAGATTCTATTAAAATAACTCTTTAGATTGCAAGCGCTTTGTGTGTTTTTTTGTTTTTTTTTCCATTTCTGAATTTGAGATTTTTATTTATTCTACTAAGGAACAGCAGAGCAGTTTCTCAAACTCACTTTATCTTGGAAATGTCTTCAGTGCGACTTGTAAACCCACAGGAGTAGTATTTTTACCACTGGATTTGATCAATCTTGTATATTAGCCAATTGATTAATTAGAGAGTCTGTATCTAAGGTCCCAGTCCTGCAAGGAGCTCCATGCAGACAGATCCCTATGGGAAGCCTGGTTGAAGTCAATGGGGCTCTGTGTGGCACAGGGATCCATGTGCATGGAGCTACTTGCAGGATGATGGACTAGGTTTGTACAGCATTTAGCACCAGGGGGTTCTGGTCCTGAATGGAACTCTGGGTGCCACTGTAACAGAACTATTAAATAATAACAATAATGATATGTGCCTAATGTGCATGCATATTTCATGCAAGTTAACCAAGATGGCATCATAAGTAAAGCAGTTCTTCCACCTTGTGGTTAAACAGAATATTAGTCCGTGAGCTTTTTGCATTAAATATCAGATAAGAGCAAGTGGAAAAGTAACATTAAATGGACACATTGTGCAAAACCCCACTGCTACTGTGAAACCCTGCCCCACACACTTACACTAGACAAATAAACTTCAGTCATATACATAATATGAATGCTAAGTATATAAAGAGTACGCAGACACGTAAGTTAGTGAATGTGATTAAGTTGCCCTCTTGTGATCGGAGCCCTGTCTAAGATGATGTAAGACCTAGCATCATAACAGCTAACAAAAAGGCTGCTTTAGCTCTAGTGGAAGAGGCTGGTGTTTATTGCAACCTACAAACCTTGTCCTGCTGGTTAAAGTATTGCAGTGGAAAGTGAATGAGAATGTGGTCTTGACAAAAGGAAAAAAATTAGCCCATTCCGCTCAGCTTCCATGAATGACACAGGTGAGCAGGTCAGTGCACATAAAGGGGATGAGTAATTCCCAGGCCTTCCTCCCTATTCTCACCCCCAGCCATTCTTCCCATTTCCCATGTGGCTATTTAAGCAATCTTGCTATTCTTTGTGGGTTCCATTAGGAGATAATTCAATACAAGATGGGTCCACCATCCCAAATCAGCCATGCCAGAATGCAGCCCAATTCCAAAAGCAGTAATTAAATGTCAATTCTGCACTAATGTAATCGATGTATAATGAGATATATAATTTTGCAGTAAATGCTTAAAATTTTCACTGTGTGAAACAGTGGAACACATTGGCTAACAGACTTTGCAGCCAGTAAGTGAATATTAATGTTTTTAATGGTCCTAAATTGCACTTCAATTCTGATGCAGGATTATCATGGTTATATAAGAGAGACTGATTTGGTTCAAGGAAGAATGGCAAGGCATGAAAAAAACAAACTGTTTAAAACTTATGCCTGATTCTCTTCAGATATTGCTTGCTTTTGAACAGTGACTTATTATTATATCATTAATTATATTATTAGTATTATTGACTATTTCTGTTACAATAGCATCTAGCGGCACCAATCAGGATCTGGATATTGTTGTATAGGTACAAACAAAGAGTAAAAAAAACAAAATCGTCATCTGTGACATTTTCTTTTAATGACTCAGTTTATAACCCTGGTCCATGTGCCAAATTTATTCCTGGTTTAAATCCACTGAAGTCATTTGGGTTACACCAGGCAGGCATTTGGCCCATTGTCTCTTCTTGACTGAATATAATCATCCATCTATAACTATATCCCCAGTCTGTTTTGCTCTTCAACAGAACCATTGGGTTCAGATCTGGAGATGAACCCAGACTTCCACCAAGTTCTGGGAAGGAGTTAGCAGGCTTCAGTTCCACTGATCTGGCTCAGGTCTGTATCTAGTGATAAGTTTATTTTTCCTACTGTAATAAACAAATCAAAATGCTTCATTGTCTGAAGTTATTTTCCAAAACCAATAACAAATCAAGAAATTTGACAGATGGGCAGTGTCAAGAATAGCACAATCTGTTTCTTTAGCTATTCTTATCTCACAAATAAAGGCTACCAATATAAACAATCGGGGAGGAGGAGAGGGACCGCATACCTCCAAGAAGCCAATTTTAAGAGTGGATTTAATGCTGGTGAAAAGAATTGGATTGGGATCTCTGAACACTTAAGTTATTTATTTATTCACAGAGCAAGTGCAGCAGAGGCAGCTGCATGACAAGCTTTTCCACTCTTTCCCCACTACCCTGTCAATGTGCCACAGCATGATCCAGAGGTACCATCTCTGGGGAGAGGATGGATTTTAGTATCCACATGATGCTGTTTTGACACAATGCCACCATGTGCCAGATCTGATAACATTCTGGCTTACTGTGATAAGGATAAAAAGATTTTGCTTTTCTATTGCACATTTCATCCAAGGATTTCCAATCTCTTTACAAAAGTGAGTAAAGATCATTACCCACACTAGTGATGGGGAAACTGAGGAGCACAATGTATCTGAATTGACCAAATTCACAAAATGAGTCAGGGGAATAGTCTGGCGTAGAACCCAGAATTACAACACTATGCTTAATATACCAAACCAGAGCTCTCTACTTTTTTTACATAAGGTCATAATCCCATCTCTTGGTGTGAAGGTGTTCTGAAGCAATGTGACACTTTTTGGACATAACATCATATTGTGTCACAGCATGATGGCATTTTGATGCAGTGTTATTCTGTTGCTCCAAAATGTCATCAAGCTGTATCGTGGTACAATGATGACACGGCACAAAAGACATTTTCCACAGGTATCACAGGTAAGGACATCCTGATACAACATAACGACATTTTCACACATACTATTTAATGTCATTTTAATGTTTTGTCACAGTATTTGAATATTTTGCTTCAATGCAAAGTCAAATCCCCTACTCTGTCCACATTTAAGTCCTCTGAAAGACCCACTTCTCCCAGGATGCCTACAGTGAATCTAGTTGACTTGTATTAAAACCCCTATTTGTTGTTTCCCTTTTCCTAACCTCTACTTGTCTGTCCGTCCTGAGTCTTCAGGGCAGGGATTGTCCCTTCATGAATCTAAGGGAAAAAAGGAGTTCAGGAGAGCTGGCAGTTTCTCAGAAAGAATATTAAAGCAAACTATCCTCATGCGAAGATAGGAAGACTAGTAAGAGGCCAATATGGCTCCATCAGGAGCTCTTTGATTACCTGAAAATCTGAAAGGAATCCTACAAAAAGTACAAACAAATAAATTGTTAAGGATGAGAATAGCAAAAGAGTATAGGGACAAAATCAGAAAGGCAAAGGTACAAAATGAGTTACATCTAGCAAGGGACTTAAAAGGCTAAAGAAGAGTTTCTATAAATACATTAGGAGCAAGAGAAAGACAAGGGAAATTGCAGGTCCTCTATTTAGTGGAGAAGGAGAGCTAATAACCAATGACATCAAGAAGACTGAGGTGTTTAAGGCCTATTTTGCTGCAGTCTTCACTAAAAAGATAAATTGTGACCAGGTACTTAACACAATTAATATTAACAACAATGAGGAATGAATGCAAACCAAAATAGGGAAAGAACGGGCTAAAGACTATTTAGATAAGTTAGTTGAATTCAAGTCAGCAGGGCCTGATGAAGTTGAAACAATTATCAGTTGTTATCTTTGAGAACTCATGGAAGACAGGTGAGGTCCCAGAGGACTGGAGAAGGGCAAACATAGTACCTTATTTTAAAAAAAAAGTTTTTAAAAAGGGAAACAAAGAGAACCTGGGGAATTGTAGACCAGTCTGCCTAACTTACATACCTGGAAAGAAATTGGAACAAATTATTAAACAATCCTAGAGGCTAATAGGATTATAAGGAATATCGAAGATGTAGTTGTCAAGAACAAATCATGACAAACCAACTTAATTTCCTTCTTTGACAGGGTTACTGGCTTACTGGATAAGGGGGAAGTGTGTAGACATGACATATCTTGATTTTAGTGTTTGGCGCAGTCTCACATGACAGTTTTTTAAGCAAACTAGGAAAATGTGTGCTAGATGAAATTACTATAAGGTGAGTGCTCAACTGGTTGAAAGACAGTACACAAAGTAGTTATCAACAGTTCGCTGTCAAAGTGGGAGGTCATATCTAGCGAGGTCTTGCAGGGGTCAGTTCTGGGTCCAGTATTATTCAATATTTTAACTACTGACTTGATTAATGAAATGGAGAGCATGCTAATAAAATTTTTCAGATGTCACCAAGCTGAGCGAGGAGGGGTTGCAAGTACTTTGGAAGACAGGATTAGAATTTCAAATGGACCTTGAAATTGACAAATTGGTCTGAAATCAGCAAGAGTCAATTCAGTAAAGACAAGTGCAAAGTACTACATTTAGGGAGAAAAAATCAAATGCAAAACTACAAAATGCGGGATGACTGGCTAGTCCATAGTACTGCTGAACAGGAGTGGGGATTATTTTGGATCACAAATTAAATATGAGTCTATAATGTGATACAGTTGCTGAAAAGGCTAATATCATTCTGGGGTGTATTAACAGGCGTACCATATGTAAGACACAGGAAGTACTTATCCCACTCTACTTGGCACTGGTGAGGCCTCAGCTGGAGCATTGTGTCCAGTTCTGGATGCCATGTTTTAGGAAAGATGTGTATAAATTTGAGAGGGTCTAGAGGAGAGCAACAAAAATGATAAAAAGTTTAGAACACCTGACCTATGAGGAAAGGTTAAAAAAAAAACTAGGCATGTTTCATTTTGAGAAAAGAAGACAGATGGGGGACCTCACAACAATCTTCAAATAAGATAAGGGCTATTATACAGAGGACTATTATTAATTGGTCTCCCTGTCCCATTGAAGGTAGTACAAGTAATTGGGTTAATCTGAAGTAAGGAGGATTTAGGTTAATATTAGAAAAATCTTACTAACTATAAGGATAATTAAGCACTGGAACAGGCTTTCAGGGGAGGCTGTGTGAAATCTCTATCACTGGAGGTTTGAAACACCTGTCAGTAATAGTCTGGGTTTACTTAGTCCTGCCTCAGCACACTATGCTGGATTTGATGACCTCTCAAAGTCCTGTCTAGCCCTACATTTCTGTGATTCTATGAATGTCTGGAAAGTGCCTAGCACATCATAAACAAATACAATAATAATAAATAATAATTAGGATGCCATCATATTTATGACATTCTGATGTAACAGTATAATGTGTTGATCTGACACCACAGTGTCAATGACTTTCACAGCTTCATCCTGAGTCTTGCAATAAGTGGTGTTTTCGTAAAACCCCAGCTCTTGGAGTCCGGTGAGTGCATGAGAACAGTGGCTTTCATTTCTGAAAAAAAAGTAAGTATGTAGTCTTCACGGATGCAAAGAAAAACTTGAAATGGGAGCTACTAAGGCTTAAAAACAGGCTTTGGGCAAAAAAACAAAAAAGACCAATCAACAGAACCATACTAGGGTTGCCAGGTGTCCGGTTTTTGACTGGAACATGCAGTCGAAAGGGGACCCTGGCAGCTCCGCACCTCAGCCCTGAGCCCCCTCTCTCACCCAAACACCCTCCAAGAGACCACACCCTGCACCCCCTCCTGCACCCCAACCCCCCACCCCAGCCCTGAACCCCCTCTCACACCCAAACTCCCTCCTGGAGCCTGCACCCACACCCTGCCCCCCACCCCTGCCCCAGCCCAGAGCCCCCTCCCGCACCCTGAACCTGTAATTTCTGGCCCACCCGGGAGCCTGCACCCCCAGCCGGAGCCCACACCCTAACCCCCTGCCCCAGCCAGGTGAAAATGAGTGTGAGAGGCTGGGGGAGACTGAGGCACAGAGGGAGGGGGATGGAATGAATGGGGATGGGGCAGCAGAGAAGGGGCGTGGCAGGGGCAGGCCCAGGGGGATGGGATAGGCCTGTTCAGTTTTGTGCGGTTAGAAAGTTGGCAACCCTAAGCCATATGTGTATTTATTTTTTAAAATCTCATCTCAACCTCATGATTTTTCACAGCTAACCCTTCCCCTCCCCCTCCAAAACTTCCAGGTTGGCCCTTCCTGTAAGAAAACTAATGTGCCTAGACCCACAGCTTTAAGATGGAGACTAAACACGCGAAGACTACAAGTCCCAGCAGGCCATGGGTCACCTTGGGGGATCGTTTAGACCCAAGGAGGCGCATGGAATGCTGGGATTTATAGTCCCCTGGGTCCAATAGGTACAAGGGAATGCGCCGTGCGTCTTGCCGTAGTGCATGCTGGATGTTGTGGTGTCTGGTGGGCGCAGTGCATGATGGGAATGATAGCGCCTGTGGCCAGGGCGGGACTCGGCGTCGGTGCCTGCCAGGGAATTGTAGTTCTTGGGGGTGCCGGAAGTCTGCAGCGCCTGCGCGGAGGCACTCGGCCGGCGACCCCGTGCGTGGCAGGAAGCGGAAGGGGGCCGGTGGGGCTCGAGCACTGACGTGTCGCTCGGAGTGAGCAGGAGCCTTCGGCCGGCCTCTGCTCCCTCTTTGGACAGCAACAGCGGCCGAGATGGGGAGTGAGTGTCGGCGCGCAGCCGGGGCCGGGGAGCGATGTAGGGGTGCCCGAGCTGTGCCCCGGGTTGGCGGCGCCCCGCTGCCCTCCCCCGCCCCCCCCCAGCTGTGCCCCGGGTTGGCGGCGCCCCGCTGCCCTCCCCCGCCCCCCCCCGCCCCCCAGCTGTGCCCCGGGTTGGCGGCGGCCCGCTGCCCTCCCCCGCCCCCCCCCGCCCCCCAGCTGTGCCCCGGGTTGGCGGCGGCCCGCTGCCCTCCCCCGCCCCCCCCCCGCCCCCCCAGCTGTGCCCCGGGTTGGCGGCGGCCCGCTGCCCTCCCCCGCCCCCCCCCGCCCCCCAGCTGTGCCCCGGGTTGGCGGCGGCCCGCTGCCCTCCCCCGCCCCCCAGCTGTGCCCCGGGTTGGCGGCGGCCCGCTGCCCTCCCCCGCCTCCCCCCCCCGCCCCCCAGCTGTGCCCCGGGTTGGCGGCGGCCCGCTGCCCTCCCCCGCCCCCCAGCTGTGCCCCGGGTTGGCGGCGGCCCGCTGCCCTCCCCCGCCCCCCCCCGCCCCCCAGCTGTGCCCCGGGTTGGCGGCGGCCCGCTGCCCTCCCCCGCCCCCCCCCGCCCTCCAGCTGTGCCCCGGGTTGGCGGCGCCCCGCCGCCGCCCCCCCCCGCCCTCCAGCTGTGCCCCGGGTTGGCGGCGCCCCGCCGCCGCCCCCCCCCGCCCTCCAGCTGTGCCCCGGGTTGGCGGCGCCCCGCCGCCGCCGCCCCCCCCCGCCCTCCAGCTGTGCCCCGGGTTGGCGGCGCCCCGCCGCCGCCCCCCCCGCCCTCCAGCTGTGCCCCGGGTTGGCAGTGTACTCTTTGTGCAGGGGCTGGGAGGTGCTATTGCTTCCTGAAATCTGCTGCTATCCCAGGGTCCCTCCAGGACCCTTTTCTTCCCCACTAGCCTGTGTTTGGCTCTAGGCCCTATGGGGGATATTGGAGCGGTTACATTTCTGAGAGCCATATTGGGCTCATAATGCTGTTTTTGACACATTATAGGTCTTATTTTTTTTATCAAACTGTTAAAACAGGATTATCTTCTTGTAATATGAATGTGCACGCTGAGCAGTCAAACACAGTTTTCCTCGTTTCCTTTCCTGTTTCTGCTGCCTTGTAAATTTCCTCGTATTAGGATCAGGGTTAGCTTTCTCATGTTGGCATCCCTTCTACTCTTGCTTAGGCTTTTCTTATTAGCTGGGTGTTCTAATTTTGATGACATCAGGAAAGAAATTTTCAGCAGCATGCAAAGTAGCAAATACAAATTTTCTTATGGTAGGGAAGGCTCTGTATGATGCCAGGAGGTCAGGGTAGAGTACTTGACAGGTACTCTTGGCTTCACTTGCCTGTGGATCATCTAATGTTTAGTAGGAGTGCCATAGTAAAAGAAACTGCAAGCTGAGTGGATCATAGTCTGTAGCCCTAAACTAAAAATCAGTCATTCTTCCTGAATAACAGAAACCCACAGCAATGAAAGATGTTCATGTCCCTAGTTAATAGAAGTTTCAAGATAGTCTGTTTGAGGAGGAGGAATTGGTTAGGTTCTGGAAAAGAATTTTGGTTTCATTGTTGTAAAAGTAAAAGGTAGATGTGGTATTTGCAGAAAGTGAAAAACCACAATCCA
The DNA here is from genome assembly GCF_965152275.1 of Natator depressus. Classification (NCBI taxonomy): domain Eukaryota; kingdom Metazoa; phylum Chordata; order Testudines; family Cheloniidae; genus Natator; species Natator depressus. The sequence goes on from NC_134240.1 coordinate 22,835,476, forward strand.
AGAAATTTCTGTTGGAAATTAATAGCTTAATATCTAGTAAACTGTTTCTGGTCTAGACTTAAACAGGGTACATTTAGTATCAATTTCATATTTCCACAGAGCTACTGAAAGCGTTCAAGTTTCAGTGCTCTTGTGCTGTCTTTCATGAAATGGATATAAAGGAAATAAATCCTACCACATAATTTCTGCAATCTGAGATTCGACTGTTGTCCTGAGAGAGTCAGCCTGCCTCCCTTTGAATTTCCTTGGACCTTATGTTCCTGTCTTGGAAAAACAGTTTATTTTATAACTGTTAAATCTGAAAGAAGAGTTCATAGTTCAGGCCTGTATTATAGATACCTCCCATTTCCTTAAATCTTAAGGCTCAGGTAACTTTCAGACCTCACTGGCTTTCTAAGGATAAATCTCCTCATGCTGGTGAGCAGTTTCACACACAAATCTTGTGGGATTGTTTGAGTAACTATTTAACTAGTGCCCTTAAGGGGTTCATTCATTCATCCCCAAAGTAATTTCACCCTTCCACATAAATTCAGTTATTCACCCTATGCCTCAAATAACCACCATCAAATAGAAGTTGGAAGGATGTGGAAGAGTATATCTCTAGAAAACAAAATAAGTTAATGAAACTAACATTCTCTTCCTCATCCTTCTCAAGAAAGAGTTACAAAACACCCAAATCAGCCATGTGTAATAAGTTTGCTATTTGTTATCACACTCGTTCAAAGGTGCAACTGCCTTGTTAGCGCAGTTAGCCAGATGTACCTAGGACAGATAAGGGTGAGGTGACCACCTAGTCCCTAGCCCTTGCAAATTTAGAAATTTCCATTTTTTTAAGATGTCAGTAACTAATCATCAGGATTGCCATAAATTCCATATCTGTGTGTTCACTTTACCATCTAACTTTTTATTTTGTTTTACAGTTAAATTTCTTGAAGTGATCAAGCCCTTCTGTGTTATCTTGCCTGAAATTCAAAAGCCAGAAAGGAAGGTATGTTATTGAGATGTCCTTCAGAACTCTATTTGTAAGAGAGAAGGTTTCTAAGCCTAAGGTGTGTAACTGTCAGCAGTGCAGTTACTTTTAACTGAAATAGTTACACCATTACAGCCCTAGTGTGAACAGTTGTACCCAATATAAATCATCTTTACACTGGCATGAGTGCATCCATGGTAGGTGTTGTACTGCTGTAATTATACCAGTACAATTGAAGCAGTACAACTTTTGTGTGTCGGCAAGGCCTGAGGTATATGGTGATATATATATGAGAGAGAATTAATTTCAGAGTAGCTAAAAATGGTATCTTAAAATTCAAAATACTCTTCTTCTTTTTCCCCCATCTCCCTTAAAAACAACTGATTTGAACAAATAATCTTAGATTGGAATTTTTGCCGAGAGCTTTTTTTTTTTTTTGGTAGGCCGTTAAACTAAGAATCCATTTCAGTGGTTCAGTACTGGAATTACCTTATACTGCTTGCATAAGATTGTTTGCTTGGATGAAAGTTTCATTAAAGATTTACCATCTTTCCTTCTAGACTTCATATAGTGTAGATGGGATGAAAAGGGACTTGATAATTTGCTTTTTTCTAGTATTTTACTCTAAGTATGCAGTTACATGATAGAGTTTAGTTGACTTGCTTAATAGACGAGTTGTTGTGACCAGTGACAACCCATTCAGTTTAACTCCTGTCTTTTTCTCTTTTTCTTCAGATTCAATTTAAGGAAAAAGTGCTATGGACAGCTATTACACTTTTCATCTTCTTAGTATGCTGCCAGGTATGTTTGTAATGTTCTTTCATTTTCCTTTCAAATAAAAAGAACAAAGTCAGCGCTTTAATTTAACCCCACTTCACTTTCATTGCTTGGAAATTCAGATTCCCCTGTTTGGTATCATGTCATCAGACTCGGCAGATCCTTTCTACTGGATGAGAGTGATTCTGGCTTCAAATAGAGGTAAGATCCTGCTTCAGGTAGCTTAATTGCCAGCGTAGGGTTTCTTCCACTGGCTGTGTAACTTGGCTTGTTTGAACAGTTGGGATTTTAGTCTTAGTTTATAGATTTTTTTTTTCTAATGAAGTGAACATCTGGATTGGAGCAATAAACATGGCATAATAGAAAAAATGATAAATCTGGGGATTGGAATTTGGCACAAATGCATTAAAATTATATATGAATAGACACATTATCAATTGCATATAGCCAAGTGGAGGAAAAATAGCCTTTGGAGAGAAAGTGGGAACAAGACAGCTCATAAATACCCATATATAATAGAAATTATAAAACTCCTGCAGTACATTCCATGTATTCTGATGCACATTCCCAGCTATAAGATCTTTGTACTTTTTTTTCTTACGGACACCTTTGGTCAGTCACACAGAGTAAAACCTATGCTGGCTGCTCAGTTGTCCAGTTGCTCACTGAAGCTTTTTTGTGTTGATATAAATCAGATACAGTATCAATCACTTTGGTGCACCATTTGATACTAGTTCAGGTATGTGTATATGTATCTGGTCAAATCAATTGATTATAGCAAAATGGGAAGTGCAGAGATGTGCATGTAACTGAGAAACATGATTATACCAAAAAATATTAGAATGTCATCCTTCAAAGGAGGAGATTGAAGCTTTACCATTTCTACACCATCTTATATCTGGCGTAGGTACGTCAGAAAGCAATAGCTTTAATGCAGGGCACATGATACTAAGGCGTGATTCATTGTCTAGCAAATTAATTTTCATCAAACTTCAGTTACCTTCTAAAACTTTTCTTTTTAAACTGACTCAGAGAAGGAGGTGCCACGTGTCTCTTATTGTTCTGTCTGTACCATGAGGAGGTGGGAGGAATGAAAAGTCAAACTTTGCACTTCGTGGGGGTCTGGAAATGGTGAACTGCAACAATTGGCTTTCTGCATCTGACAGGAACATTGATGGAGCTGGGTATTTCACCCATTGTCACTTCCGGGCTCATCATGCAGCTCTTGGCTGGTGCCAAGATAATTGAGGTTGGGGACACTCCAAAAGACAGAGCTCTCTTCAATGGGGCGCAAAAATGTAAGTAGCAGCTGATATCAAGGAGGCTTTTCTAGAATGAGACCTGACATTAACAATGGATGTCGTGAACTTGATCGCCTGAAAAATCTTGAAATCGCACGTGTAGGCCTCTCCAGATGTTAGTTTTCTTGATTCTGAATTTGTTAGTACTTCAATACTCTGATTTATTGTCTGCTGTTTCTTGGCCCATCTGAAATTTTCTGGTGGGTTTCAGTTGAGTTCTTAGTGGTGGTCACGTGATGGTGTCCCTGCTGCAGTTTCAGCAGAGAGACCAAATATTAAATGGACCATGGAGATACCAATACCGCCCAGACCTCTAAATGTAATTGAGGCATATTTGATGTGGTAGAATGGTGAGGCAATTCTGTGCTGCTGCTGTCCTTCTTGTGTGAACTTTAAAAGGACTTGAGACTCAAGTCCTTTTAAAGTTGGCTCTTTTCAGTAGTAAATGTTGCTATGCTATCTCTGTAACATACAGATTTCAGTTAATTTTAGTCAGATCTTCTCTACAACTTGTTTCTGTACAAGGAACACTTAAGTTCCAAAATCTGTTTACTGAAGAAAAACTCACCTAAATTGCTTATGTATCAGCTTAATGTTTTACTTTGTATTTAAAAAAATATTTCCTGCAAACAAGAGTGTTTAACACTGAGAATGTTGCTTCATCTGTTTTAGGTTTAGATTAGTTTTCTCTCATTGCTGCTGTGCAGTGTTTTTGTTGATCCTAGAGTTTCCAGTGACCGATTTCAGTGCTCAAACTTCATTTTGACATTGCATTTAGATGTCTATTTCATTAGTTTTTTGTATACTCCTTCCCCCTGCTACCCTTTTTTCACTAGTCTGCAAATGTCTTAAACTGACAGTATTTTTTGTCGTCTTTTACAGTGTTCGGCATGATTATTACAATTGGTCAGTCTATCGTCTATGTAATGACAGGGATGTACGGAGACCCATCTGAGATGGGTGCTGGTATCTGTTTGCTTATCACAATTCAGGTAACTTTTATACCACACCCTCTACATCACTCCTCAAAACCATACTTCCCTTTTATCCTAAAGGAGTCTAGAGGGTGCAGTTATGCAACCTCATGGAGTGATGGGAAAGGAGCGAGGAGAATTGAAAGCACACATGTCTGCCAAGCAAAGAGGATATCTGATCTTCTCCTTGTTATCGTTGATACAAATGTTTTGTTCCATTAAGTCAGCATTATTACAAAAAATAAAAAGGGATGAAGTCTCCAGTAAATAATGCTATTTCTTTTCTTGCAGCTTTTTGTAGCTGGGTTGATAGTTCTACTATTGGATGAGCTTCTACAGAAAGGATATGGTCTTGGTTCTGGCATCTCTCTCTTCATTGCTACCAACATCTGTGAGACTATTGTATGGAAGGCATTCAGCCCCACCACTGTGAACACAGGCCGAGGTAACTCTTTTTGCTTGTGTTAAGATTTAAGTATTCTGTAATATGAAAGATGACTAGATTATCTGAGTAGCTTCATGTTCACTTTTCCCACATTCTAAAGCTCCACTCATACATAGCAATTTCTACAGTAACCTTCCAGAGCACAGAGAATTTCAGCAACAGAAAAGTTGTGTTTCTATGCACAAAAGAAAAAAAAATTAAGGAAATTAAGTTAAATAGTAAATATTGCTCTTGACCTCTCAACTCCTGTAATTTTTTCAAGTGGAATCCTAATTATAATAGAGATGTTTGTATGCAAGGTAGAAATGCATGTGTAATGCAAATACTGTGAGAGAAGACTCCAGAGGTTTAAGATGAATGGTATATAAGCAGCATATTACCTTGCTTGAGGGAGGGAGTGCGTCCTGCCACTCAGCAGCTACCCCTATTGTTGATTTGAGTGACACTTTTTCCAAAGGCTAATCAAATCATCCTCAGTTGCAAGGATAGGGAATGAGGTTCCATAGGGGACATGAGGAACTGAAGAGAGAGGAGATGGAAGTATTGGGTGCTCACAGGAAGGCAGCTAATTTCATTTGTGCAAATAAGCTGTAACTCTATAATATAGGATGATCAGGTGTTCAGTCCACAGCTTTCTCCATTTACTTTACATTGTTTATTGTAAGTCTGCAGAATACCTCCACCAGATCTTTACTGTCTCCTTAAATGTATGCTTTAATCAGAATCTGGAATGAAGAATGGTCATACTAGCTCAGTTTCCTGTCTTCTGACATTGCTCAATGCCAGATGCTTCAGAGGGAATGAACAGAACAGGGCAGTTATTGATGATCCTGTCGTCCAGTCTCAGCTTCTGGCAGTCAGAGGCTTAAGGGCAGTCAGAGCATGGGGTTGTGTCCCCGACCATCTTGGCTAATAGAGATTGATGGACCTATCCTCCATGAACTTACCTAATTCTTTTTTGAACCCAGTTACACTTTTGGCCTGCACAACATGTCTGGCAACAAGTTCCACAGGTTGACTGCATTGTGTGAAGAAGTACTTCCTTACGTTTGTTTTGGTCTGCTGCCTTTTTAATTTCACTGGGTGACCCCTGGTTCTTGTGTTCTGTGAAGGGGTAAATAACACTTCCTTATTTGCCTTCTCCGCACCAGTCACGATTGTTTTAGACGTCTCGCATATCCCTCCTCAGTCATCTCTTTTCCAGGCTAAACAGTCCCAGTCTTTTTAATGCATCCTCAGATGGAAGTGTTCCATACCCCAGTCATTTTTATGACCGTTCTGTGTACTTTTTTCAATTCTAATATATCTTTTTTGGGGATTGGGCAACCAAAACTGTGTGCAGTATTCAAGGTGTGGACATCCCATGAATTTATGTAGTGGCATTATCGATCCCTTTCTTAATGGTTCCCAATCTTCAGAATTGGTTGCTGGGAGGCATATGAGTCTGTCATTTCAAAATGTCACTTTTATTTAAAGGGCAGTGGTTTTGTCCCACAGAATTCATAGTTATAGCAGAATCCAAGCTGTTGCTTATTAAGAATCTTGGGTCCATAAATTTTGAACGCTCTTCTTTCTGTGTGATTTTTCAGCAGGACAGGAGAGTCAAAATCGCTTGCTTTGTGATAGCGAGTTCTCAAAGCACAGAACTTCAAAGTAGGAAAACAGAGCAATGCATTTCTTTGAAATGTAACTGTCATAAAAAGTGATTACAACTCTGTTTCCCTTTTAATCCCATAATGCTGTGTTTTGCTCTGTGTTGCTGATAAGTATTCTGGAAAACCTAAATTTCTAACAAGAAATTTGTTCTCAGGTGCAAATTGCTCAAACTTTTTTGGATAATTCAGTGCTTCAGGATGCTCTGAATTCTGTGGGTCTAAAGTGTACTGTTTACATCTCTCTTGTTCCCTGTGTTTTATAGAATCATTGTTTTGTCTTCTAGTATGTTCTTTGGCACTGTCTAAAATAGTCAAATGGTGTGGAATCCATACCTGTATGAAATTAGTAGATGTAGTTTACACTATGAAGACAATTGCATTCTTCCCTGTATTAACATATTTCTTATAGAAGGAATTGCCTTTAGGGTGTGATTTTTCAAAAGTGCTCAGCATTGGCCTAACTGATCCTATAGAAATCAATGGTAAAACCCTTACTGACTTTAGTGGGAGCAGAGTTAGGCCAACAGCAAGTGCTTCTGATAATCCCACCCTAAATAATGTATTTCAGAAGCCTAGTTAATGTCTTAGTTCAGGTATTAAGATAACTGAACTCATTGTCCTTCCCCTCTCCCTTTCTCATTCAAGGAATGGAGTTTGAAGGAGCCATTATTGCTCTGTTCCATCTGCTGGCTACTCGTACGGACAAAGTCAGAGCTCTCCGAGAGGCCTTCTACCGCCAGAACCTCCCTAACCTCATGAACCTGATTGCCACCATTTTTGTCTTTGCTGTTGTCATTTACTTCCAGGTCAGTCAGAATCTAAAATAATGTTTAAAACCCCTGCTGGTAGATGTAGTAAAGTCACCTATTTCACAAATGCAGTCTGATAAATTTTGAGTACAGATCCTGACAGCACTTCCATAGAAAAGCTGAAAATTGTGAAGATAAATACGAATTTAAGACGTTCAAAATCTTTGGCTCTTTTGTGGCTTTAAATCAGAATTGACATGGCTGAGTATTTAAAAATTGATTTTTTTTCTGCAGCTTGAAGAGTTAAACTTCAGCTTTTTAGTGCATGCAGAAGACTCCTAATGACTTCTGGGTGTGCATGCAACAGCCAGGGCTTCAATTACTTGATCTAAAAAGGCTGGAACTCCACCCTTGGCTTTCTGTGGCCCCTGAAAGGCTTGAGAACTATTGTAGACTGAGAGAGATGATGGATGTGTACTAACAGACCTTGCTAAAAATGCCTCAACGTTTTGCTGAAAATACCATGAGCCCATAAAAACCTGAGTTCATTTTGGAATTTATTGCAGCAAAATGGCCAATAAGTAGCAAATAAGGTTTTTTTTTGTGTGTACCTTTGAAATTTCCACTTGTGGGCACTATGCTGAGTTCTTCCTGTAATTTCAGACTCACCTTTTGAATATCTTGGCATTTCATAAATTCACATATTTAAGCTGCCCTGTGCAACGATCTAAATGGGTCTGAGGTCTTGGCAGAAGGGTTTAAATAAAGGGCTGAGCTAGCAGAGTGTTTGACACTCACATGGTTCATGGCAAGATTTTTGTTGAGACCTTGCATGTGCTGCAGTTGTGTGGTTTACTTCAGAGTTACAGTGGGGTTTTCACTTGGCATTTTTCAGGGCTTCCGAGTGGACCTCCCCATCAAATCTGCCCGCTACCGTGGCCAGTACAACACTTATCCTATCAAGCTGTTCTATACTTCCAATATTCCGATCATTCTTCAGTCTGCCTTGGTATCTAATCTGTATGTGATCTCCCAGATGTTGTCTGCTCGCTTCAGTGGCAACTTGTTGGTTAGCCTGCTGGGCACCTGGTCTGTAAGTATCCACCTGTTTTCTGTAGCCTGTTTTACACCATGCAGGGGCCCCACTAGAATGCCCAGCTTCGGACATGATCTCTGTAAACATAGTGACACTTTCCCTGGCAAAATTATGCACATTGAGACTAACAGCCCAACATGTGATGTTTTCCCTTCATTATTGACTGTGGAATATATTTACCGTGTGTGTTTAATCTGTGGCTTGCTATTACTTTTTCCTCCCTTGCAAACCCGGTATCTTTTATTTTTTCATTTGTCCCTTGTGTTCCCATCTTTAGAAACTGCTCATAATCTGAAACTTGAATTCCCTTGTGCAGCCCATGTGCGCACACAAACTCTACCTATTAAAAAAGGGATGATGCATTTAACCAGGGTTAGTCTAACTGCTAATAAATAGGGACACAAAACTAAACAGTACAAACCTTTTTTGTTTCTTTTCAGGATACTTCATCTGGAGGCCCTGCTCGCTCTTATCCAGTCGGTGGACTTTGCTACTATCTCTCACCCCCTGAGTCCTTTGGTTCGGTGTTAGAAGACCCTGTTCATGCAGTTGTTTATATAGTGTTTATGTTGGGCTCCTGTGCTTTCTTCTCCAAGACATGGATTGAAGTTTCTGGCTCCTCTGCCAAAGATGTAAGTTAAAGAAATTGTTTTACAGGATAAAACCAGGAGAATTATCCTGCAGTAATTACTACCTCAGCAGTAATATTGTGAAATGGACAATATAGCCTGGTGCCAGCCTTGCCTGTTAGTAATACCACTACTTACGTGGAGTGCCTTTTTGTCTGTGGATTGCAAAGCACTTAAAGCTGGGCAAGTATTTCTGTCCCCATTTTACAGAGGGGAAAACACGCACACAGGTAGAACCCTGATCTCCTGATTCCCATTTGGGGCCCTATTCACTGGATCACACCAAAAAACCCTAGGTGGGTGGTGTAGGAATAGAGATGTATCTGAGATGCTTGAATATCACTTGAGTAGCATAGAAAGAAACAGAACAATATGAAAGAGAAACTTCATAAGGAGCATAGTGCGTAGCCTGGAGCACTACATATGGAGCATAGTGGTCAGATGACAGCTGCACTGTGTGAGGGTAATTATCTCATTAAATACGTACACACAGTATTTTAATACTTCTGTGCCTAGAAAAAAAAAAAGCTCTCATGGGATCTTTGTAGGGACTGATAACTGGAAGTAGCTGTGTTTCAAACTTGCTTAATTGACGGTATGTTAAAAATAGTTCAGCACATCTACATACCAGTAGCTGGCCTATCTAAGCTTCAATCATTCAGATGTGTAACACTCAAGAACAAAATATTTCATTCTTAAATTGAATTGCTTGTTGCTATTGGAAATGGTAAAGTGGCTGACAGTATGGCAGGTTTTAGTTAGGAAGAAATAGGTTTTGCACAATGAATATTTTCATTTGGGATGGATCTGGCTGCTTGCTGCCAAATGTGGCCGAGGTCCTGCTTGGAACTCTGTACAGATCTTGGCTGGGTTTTGCTTGTGTGTCACTCTATTAATCATGGCTTAGAATACTGGAACAAGGCATTTTACACTTTAAACATAATTGGGAAAAGCTCCACTTTGGTTTTTATTCTGTTTCTTGGAAGATGGCTGACATGTAACCACAGAAATGTCATGCTTTCAATTCCAGATACCTAGGTGGTTCTGTGAAATTAACCTAAAAAAATGAAACTAAATTTCTTTACTAAATTTCTTGGCTCAATACAGGTTGCCAAACAACTAAAAGAGCAACAGATGGTAATGAGGGGCCATAGAGAAACCTCCATGGTCCATGAACTAAACAGGTGAGCTACAAATATGTCCGTGGCTATATGTACCAAATGTTCATGTAATATCAGTGCTACAGTAGGCACTGTCTTCAGAAGATTAGAACTTGGTTGTCCTTTCAAGCTCAGTTCTAGGGTGATATGCTAGCCTACTGCATAAGGTCATGTCTCCTGCTGGAGGCTGGGCCTATAAACACTGTAATCTACTGCTACCTCACAGCTGAAGGATTTAGCTCAAGTAGTAGACCTGTGTCTGGTGCTGAAGGTCCTGGGTTCAGTCCTTGCTGACAGCCATGGTGTGAGCATGCAAACATATGGGTCCTCGCACTAATATAAAAGCTCTCACACAAACAGGCTAGCAATCAGCTGGCCAAGGTACCTCCAAAAGCCCTTCATTGCAGGGTGATGGGTATGGAATCACCTAACTTTGTAAGCCGTTATTCTTCTTCGAGTGATTGCTCGTGTGTATTCCACTATAGGTGCAGGTGCTCGCCACGTGCACCGGTGTCAGAAGTTTTTCCCCTAGCAGTATCCATAGGGGAGCGCCCTTAGCGACCCCTGGAGTGGCTCCTCCATGGCGCGGTATAAGGAGTGCTGCGCGCTCTCCCCACCCTCAGTTCCTTCTTGACGTCAGTGAAGGTGCTTCGGAACTGCTCGGCTCCAGCTTTGCTGCAGCTCGTCCCCAGAACTCTTGTTCGTTCAGTGTATGGTACCTGTAGTTAGGTTTGGTTTAGTTAGTGTGCCCAGGTTGGGGCATGCCCCGCGCCCTGGGTTTTAAGTCGTGTGACACTTGTAGGTGGCCGATGCCTGTGAGTGAGCCGCATGCGGACTGTTTCTGCAGTTAGGGTGAAACCCATCTTGGCGATAGTTGCAAGATTTGCAAGTCATTCATGCCTCGGACCGAGAGAGAGAGAGACACGTTAGGCTCTGGGCCATCCTGATGGCGTCGGCATTGATCCTGACTCCGGCGCACTGCTCCAAGTTGGCACCGGGTACCGTGGTGTCGGTGCGTGAAGACCCCCCGGCGCCATCTACCAGTTGGCACCGCTCCCTGTCCGTGGGGCATGCCAAGAAGGCTAAGAAGAGGCCTTCGCCGCCGCTGCGCCGGAGTAAGACTGGGGGGAGAGGCTAGGTCCATGTTGGGTAGGCCTCCGACTCAGGTTGAGCAGAGTAGCCTGGCCCATTCGGAGCAGGCTTCCCCAGATGTCCTGATGCCCTCCACCCCAGAGGCCCTGCAAGCGGCCCGGGATGTTATGTCTATGCCAGTACCAGGAGCACCGCCAATGTTGGCCCCACGGTCCAGAGGCAAGCTGCTGCTGGGATCTCCGCAGTTGCCTTCGACTGTGTACCAGGGAATGTTCCCGACGCCGTTCGCCGCTCAGTGACCATCCCGGGTGTAGTCCACGTAGGTTGCTGTCAACCCCCCCACCAGGCTGTCTGGCTGGGTTCCATCTGACAGACTCCAGGCACCGCTCCACCTCGAGGAGTGGACACCGATGAGACCGAGGCAGACGACACTGAAGGGCCTCATCTCAGAGGGGTATAGTAGCCAGTCGTGACATGAACATCGACGCCATTCCCTTTCATCGTCACGCTCGAGGACCCCGCCATGACACTGCTCCCACAGCCCCGGGCGTCAATTGCTGGCTCGGATCCACCTGCCGGAGCCGATCTCAGAGCAGCTGCTACCAGCAGTACTGTTCCTTCACGTCGGGGTCACGGTCTTGTGGTCGGCGCTCCTCCCAGTCCAGGGACAGCGGCAGGTCATATGTCAGCCCCAGCCTTTCTTCATAGTCGTCCATCAATGGGCCAGGCCAGCTAGGCCCACAGCCAGTTCCGTCGGTGCCACAGCAGGTGCAGTGGCACTGGGCCCTGTGGCCGGTGAAGTGGTACTAGTGGGCACCGTGGTCCCCGATGCATCTCCTGGTGGGGGCTCACTCGGTGGCAGGAGCCTCAGAACAGCCATCGGCCACCCTCTCCTGGCCTCCGAGGAAGGAATTGGCAGGATGCACATCTTTGGCGCTGTGCCCAGAGAGCGACCAGGTGGTGGATCCTCCGGTGCTGGTGGACACGCAAAGTACTGCGCCTGTCTCCTCGCCCTCCCCTGAATAGGCGATTATGGTCCCTCCTCCCTCCGTCCCACAGGAGGACTCTAAAGTCCACCAGGAGCTATTGAAAAGAGTGGCATCAAACCTCAACCTTCAGGCAGAGGAGGTGGAGGAGCCCTTGGACTCCCTTTTTAACATCCTGTCGGCCTCGGTACCGGGCAGGGTGGCCTTGCCACTCCACGAAGGGGTGGTGAAAATTTCAAATGCCTTGTGGAAAACCCCAGCCTCACTGGTCCCCATCTCGAAGAGAGCGGAATGCAATATTTTGTGCCCACCAAAGGACATGAATACCTATACACCCACCCTGCTCCTAACTCCCTGGTGGTCGAGTTGGTCAACCACAGGGAACAGCAGGGCCAACCAGCCCCTACTCTGAAAAATAAGGATTCAAGGAGGCTGGACTCATTTGGCGGAAAAATTTATTCGTCCTCGAGCTTCCAGTTACAGGTGGCAAACCATCAGGCTCTTCTGGGCCGTTATGAGTTCAGTCTGTGGAGCTCTCTGCCCAATTTCGAGGACTCCCTTCAGGAGCATGACAGGAAGGAGTTCAAAGCTCTGGTGGAGGAGGGTACAGCTGCTGCCAGGGCAACTCTGCAGGCAGCATCAGATGTGGCGGACACAGCTGCGTAGTCCATAGACTCCGCGGTGTCCATGAGAAGGGTATCATGGCTCCTGCTGTCTGGGCTGTCCATTGAGGCACCTGCTGCGGCACCGACATAAAACTGCATGGCCTGAAAGACTTCTGCACTATGCTTAAGACTCTTAAGATAGGCCACCCACTCTAAATACGAGCTCCCTTATAAAAAGTCGCAGGACTGTAAAAAAACACCCACAGAGGCTGGGTCCTCCAAGGGCAAACAGGCAGGGAAACGGCAGTTTTGATGGTACGCCTGGGGGCGACTTAACAGTTCACATCAGGGATCCATCCTCAAAGCTTCCCTTCTCCAACCGGTTGTGTGCGTTTCTCCCAGAATGGTCGCAGCTGACCTTGGACCGATGGGTCCTCAGCACCATCTCTCGGAGCTACACCCTCCAGTTTACCTCTACCCCACCCAACCACTCTCCCACCCTGTACCCCTAGGGGGAGCCCTCTCACGAGGCTCTGCTCGAGCAGGAGGTGGGGTGGCTCCTTGGCCTAGGAGCGGTGGAGGTGGTTCTAGCAGAGTTCAAGCGCAAGGGGTACTACTCTCGCTACTTCCTTATCCCGAAGAACAAAGGGGGGCTCAGGCCCATCCTGGACCTGCGAGGCTTGAACCAGTTGTGACAGGGTCAGGCCAGATGGCGACAGGAGAGTGATAGAAGGCAGATATATTAGCCCCAGGTTAAGTAGGTCCCTTTCCCCTGGGTAAGGTAATAGGGAAGGTTCCAGAACAATCGGGAACTTTCTGGAAACAGTTAAGACAGACAGGCTGATTAGAACACCTGCAGCCAATCAAGAAGCTGCTAGAATCAATTAAGGCAGGCTAATCAGGGCACCTGGGTTTAAAAAGGAGCTCACTTCAGTTTGTGGCGTGTGTGCGAGGAGCTGGGAGCAAGAGGCGCAAGAAGCTGAGAGCGAGAGGGCATACTACTGGAAGACTGAGAAGTACCAGCATTATCGGAGATCAGGAGGAAGGTCCTGTGGTGAGAATAAAGAAGGCGTTGGGAGGAGGCCATGGAGAAGTAGCCCAGGGAGTTGTAGCTGTCATGCAGCTGTTACAGGAGCCACTGTAGACAGCTGCAATCCACAGGGTCCTGGGCTAGAACCCGGAGTAGAGGCTGGGCCCGGGTTCCCTCAATCCCCCCCAACTCCCTACTTGATACCAGAGGAGTTGAATTGGACTGTGGGTTCCACCAGAGGGGAAGGTCTCTGGCCTGTTCCCTGATCCACTGGGTGGATCAGCAGAGACTGCGGGGATTGTTCTTCCTTTTCCCCATGCTGGCCAGTGATGAGGCTAACTGAGTGAACGGCAGGTTTGAGCCATGAAAGTGGCCAAACTGAGGGCTGCCATGAACCTCTGAGGTGAGAAAATCCACCAATAAGCACAGGACCCACAAGGCAGAGGAGGAACTTTGTCAAACAGTATATGGTGAAACTCAAGTTCCGCATGGTCTCCCTGACCTCCATCATTCCCTCCCTGGATCCCGGGGACTGGTACACCGCCCTCAATCTGCAGGCTGCATACTTCCACATCCATATATTCGAGGGGCACAGACGCTTCCTACATTTCACGGTGGGATGGGAACACTACCAGTTTACAGTCCTCCCGTTTGGACTGTCCACTGCCCCCAGGGTATTTGCAAAGTGTATATCTGTGGTGATGGCCTACCTCAGGCGCCGTGGGGTCCAGATCTTCCCTTATCTGGATAACTGGCTGGTCAAGGGCAGCACCCAGTCGCAGGTATGGGACCACGTGGCGCTCCATATGTTCACATGCACCACTCTGGGCCTGTTAGTGAATGACACCAAGTCCACATTAGTCCCAGTACAATCGGGGCGGTCCTGAGCCTCCCTCCCACCGGACAGTTTTGAGACCCTGAAAGGGCTCATCAACACAGTCACAATGACAACAGTCAGAGCGTGTCTCCCGCTCTTGGATCACGTGTTGGCGTGCACATATGTGGTTTGTGCCGCCAGGCTCAGTATGAGGCCCCTCCAGCTCTGGTTGGCCTCTGCATTCTCCTGGGCCAGAGACAGGATGGACCAGGTCCTCACTGTGCCCAAACTGGTGATCGCCGCCCTTCAGTGGTGGTCCTCCCCAGGGAACATGGTCTGTGGGGGACTCGTTCAAAGGCAAGCCCTTGTTGCTGGAACTGGTGTCCGACGCATCGGACCTGGGGTGGGGAACCCATGTGGGAGATGTTCAGACCCAAGGTCTGTGTTCTGCACAGAACCTGGCCCTCCACGTAAATGTCAAGGAGCTGTGTGTGGTCCGCCTGGCATGCATGGCCTTCCGTTTGCACCTGGAGGGCAGGGTGGTCAGGGTTCTCACGGGCAACATGGCCTCGATGTTTTACATCAACAGGCAAGGCAGGGCCTGATCCTCTGCCTGGAAGCCTTCAAGTTGTGGGACTTCTGTATAGCCCACGACATTTGCCTACAGGCCTACCACCTACCGGGCACCCAGAACTCATGGACTGATCACTTGAGCAGGGACTTCTCTTCTCAGCACGAGTGGTCTCTTCACCCAGAGGTGGAGCACAGACTTTTCCAAGAGTGGGAACTCCCCAGGTGGACCTGGTCACGACTTGACAGAAGAGTCGCTGTCTCCGGTTCTGCTCCTGGAGGGGCTGGGGCAGGGTGCTATCTCTGATGCCTTCCTCCTGTCCTGGTCAGGCCAGTTTCTCTATGCCTTTTTCCCCATTCCCACTGATCAGCAAGGTCCTGGAAAAGATAAAGACGGACAGGGCCCAGGTCCTCCTGAATGCCCCAGCATGACCCAGGCAGCATTGGTATGGGACCCTCATGAGCCTCGCTGTCGCCCCACCATGGCTGCTACTGTTCCGCCCAGACCTGCTCTCCCAGCACTAGGGCTGCCTCCCCCACCCCAACCTGGTGGCACTTCACCATACCATGTGGCTGCTCAATGGTTAGGCCGGGAGGAAAGGATGTGCTCGGAAAGGATTCACTGTGTCCTCTTGGAAAGCAGGCAACCCTCCACGTGCCGAGCCTACTTGGCAAATTAGTCTACGTTCTCCGAATGGGCAGCTGAGCAGGGCGCTTCCCGCGTGACTGCCCCGATCCAGCTCATTTTGGACTACCTCCTTCACCTTAGAACCCAGAGCTTGGCGCCCTCGTCCGTCAAGAGGCATTTGGCTGCCATATCAGCCTTCCACCCACTGGTGCAGGGGCACATGGTGTTCTCCCATGCTATGACTGGCCGATTCCTTAAGGGATTGGATCATCTCTTTCCGTACGTTAGGCCCCCTGTCCCGCAGTGGGACCTGAACTTGGTGCTGGCCCGGCTGACGGGCCCCCGGTTTGAGCCACTAGCTATGTGCTCTTGGTTGCACTTTTCGTGGAAGGTAGCCTTCCTCATTGTGATCACGTTGGCACCGCGGGTCTTGGAACTTGGGGCCCTGACCTCGAAGCCCCCGTACACGGTGTTCCATAAGGATACGGTACAGCTCCGCCCACATCCTTCGTTAGTCCCAAAGGTGTTCTCCGCCTACCACATAGGTCAGGACATTTTCCTGCTGGTCCTCTGCCCCTAGCCCCATGTGTCCAGTAAGGAGCGCCGCCTCCACACGCTGGATGTGAGATGGGCTCTGGCCTTTTACCTGGAGCGTTCAGGAAGTCTTCGCAGCTGTTCATCGCCTTGGCCGAACGCGTGAGAGGTCAGCCGATCTCCACTCAATGATCTCCAACTGGATCACCTCGTGTATTCGCGCCTGTTATGACCTGACTGGAATTCCGCCGCCATCGATTGTGCGGGCGCGCTCGACTAGGGTGCAGGCCTCGTCTGCTGCCTTTTTAGCCCATGTCCCCATTCAGGACATTTGCAGGGCTGCCACATGGTTTTCAGTTCACACGTTCACCTCGCATTATGCGATCATCTCCCAGACAAGGGAGGACGCCGAGTTCGGCAAGGCTGTGCTCCGTGCTGGGAATTTGTGAACTCCTACCCACCTCCAACAGATACAGCTTGGAATCACCTATTGTGAAATACACATGAGCAATCACTCGAAGAAGAATTAATCATAGTCACAGATGTCTCAGTTACATACCTCTATGGGTAAGAGTTACGGTGTTCTAAATGATATTGTTTTAAATCCCAAATAAGTATTTAATAAACTACTTGGTGCAGAGGTGGGGGACAAAGTGACCCTTTTAGTTCTGCAGCGCTTCCCACTGCAGTTCTCACCTCTAATATGGAGGTGTAATATGTGGAGAGACTACAGGTCCCAGCCTGCTTTGCTCCATCTCAATGCTAGCTGTAAGTCACTTGAAATGAGATGGTGCATTTTCTAGGATCTAATTGCCATTGGCTGCCCCTGTGTTTACAGATGTGGCTGGTTGTAGTCTATTCCATTCCATTCCCAGGCAGCTTGGTGGTGATTGTCCTCAGCTGGGCCATGCTTGGGGCTCCTTACCTAGTATGCCGAGCCTAGTGCACGTTCCTCCTCTTGGATTGCTGGACCAGGGAGGAAGAGGGTGTTTTGCTACTGAGGGCCTTTGTTTTTATTTGTAATAGTTACCTTAAGCTGCAGGGGAGCTGCTGAAAAGGTATTTAAGATGCCTAGTTGTATGAGGTCTAGCTTCCTGTTCTTTTAAAGGGATTGATTTTTTTCCCTCATAGAAAACACTCACCTCGTTGATTCAGACTGTTCTCCCAGATAGGTATAACCTACAGCGGAGGTCCCCAAAGTGTGGGGTGCAGCACCCTAGGGGGGCATGGAGGAACCTTTGGGTCGGCATGGTGTGGCCTGGGCCAGCCCCCATGGGGGTGGGGAGGGAGCGCCACCCAGGCCCTCCCCGTCCTCAGCCCTGTCCCCAATCTTGGCTTGGCTCGGCTCCATTCCCGGCGCCGCACCAGTACCGGCCACTGGCCATGGCTCCATTCCCAGTCTGGGGCTGAGGCCGGGAGCAGAGCCGCACCTGGCCATGGGCCCAGCTGCCAGCCCCCATTGCAGGCTAGCTGCAACTCCACTCCTGCCCCCAGCCTTGGCCCCCTTACCACTGGCCACTTCTCGGGCTGTGGGGGAGCATGGACAGGGGTACAGTGCGGGGGGGGGGGATGACCCTCAAGTTTGGGGACTACTGTCCTACAGGAATACCAATCCCTGGTGCGAAAGGTAGCATGATGTCTGACTGTGCTTTTCCTTTTACCATTGTATTTTACAGGTACATTCCCACAGCTGCTGCGTTTGGTGGTCTCTGCATTGGTGCTCTCTCTGTCCTGGCAGACTTCCTTGGGGCAATTGGGTCTGGAACTGGAATCTTGCTAGCTGTTACTATCATTTACCAGTACTTTGAAATTTTTGTAAAGGAACAGAGTGAAGTTGGGAGCATGGGAGCTCTTCTTTTCTAAACCCAGCTTCTGATGGACCTAGGAAAGGGGGAGGCGTATTCTTGAATTATCCAGTCAGGTGAAAAGAAATAAAACAAACTCGGGCACATCATGCTATAGGAACATGTATTTTAATAATGTTTCCAAAGTGCATTTCCTTTTGTTCACTTTTTAGCATATTGTTTGTGTTTTATAAATTGTTGGAAAATGTGCAAAAACACTTTTAAAGAAAATTGTTTATTTTTAATTACTTATTAGGAAAACCAACTTCCTGAATTGGATTTAGTTTGACAGCTCTTTAATTTTTCATCCCCTTGCAGGAATGATAGATGAATGAATGAATCAAGCCTTTGTAGGCTTAGATAAATAGACATGGGGGGAGGGCTATGTATTGGAAGGGATGTTTTTTCTATATATATTGTGTTTGCAACTCCTCTGCAGTGGATTAGCTGAGGGAAATCTCTCCCTCTGATGCTGGAGTTCATTAATTATGGTTGTAAGCACAAACAATGTTTAATATGTTCAGTTTTGTATATTTTTTGGAATATGGCATATTTGGTGACGCATTTTCAGTGTATTTTTACAAAGGTGTCTCTACTTCCAAATGTCTTGTAAACTAAGCTAGGTTTTGTCAAATGCTGAATATTGGCTTGAGACTGTTGCCTAGCTTCTGTAGAGGTTAGAAGTGCTTTCCCTTCCGTAAGCTGAAAACTCAGGTCAGTCTAGGTTTCTCAAGGGGGAAGCAATTACTGTGCCTAGGAGTTGTAACCTTAAAACTTGGTAATATGGGGAAGCCTTGTAAATGTTCTAACTACCATTGACCACAGTCATTTCTAGCTCTGGCACTGAAACTGAAACTAGTTGGGGATTGCATGTCACAACTTTTTAGAGGTAAATCTTATTTTGTCTTTTGATAAACCAAGACTTCTCTCATTAAAAATAAGTAATAGTCTAGCAGCAATGAGGATATCCTCATCTGACTGCTTGTTTCTAGTGAATTGTATGAGATTCGTTGCTACAGAATGCCACAAGTGTAATTGACATATCTGTCCCAAAGTACCTAATTTATGGTCCTGGACAGGAGATTAGTCTGATAACTTTGTCACTGCCCATGTAAAAAGCATCCCTTTGCCATCTCTGAAGTATGTTTAAAATATACCCGTGCTGACTTGAATAGTGTGGAATGAAAACACTTGCCTGGACACCTGTGGCCTCCTGTTTTGTTTTGAGGGCCGCTCCTATCAAAATGGAGAAGTCATCTTAAAAGGCTTAAAGGAAACTGGGGAAAAAATCCTCAACTTCTAATTTTAAGTTAGATTGATCCTTGGCACCTTAAATGTTGACAAATGCAAACATTTTGTGTACAAAGGAATCCTGCAAGTAAAGTTTCTTCCTCAAACAGTATTGGTCAACCTGGGAACCAGAATGGGAAGGGGTAGTGTTGAAGTGTTTCTCTGTACTGCACCAATATGACTGTATATTCTACTGTTACTCTGAAAACGTAAAAGATGGTTTGTGCTTTGAGTGTCAGAATCTTTTCTATTATGTTCCTGAGAAAAGCAGAGCCAGAGCCAGAAACTCTTGCTGTATTTGCCACCAAGCTCTAACAAATGTGTGAGAATTCTGCAGGCTCTGTATGCTATGTACCTATCAGTAGAAACTTAAACGCTTAAAATGGGACAAGGACCTGAATTGGAAAAAGGGCAAAAGTAATGGAATAAAGTAGCCATGAATAAAGAAAATGTCATAAAAGTCCACTTGTTAACTTCACACTACATTCGTCTGTTTTTTATCGAGGGTCTGTTTTGAAATAGCAGCATGTGACAACAGAGTTTTTGATGCAAAATCTGAGATAGTTCAGAGGTGACTTTTGATGTGGGGGAAAGGGGATGTCTTTCAGAAAGACCAGTCAAGGACCTCACTTCTGGGCACACAGTTCTGGCTGGGCTGGAACTGTATTTGCGTTTTCAGTTAGAACTTCTCTTTGAACTGGCTGCAGTTTAGACCAACAGTTCTGGAGTTTCTGGTGAATAGCACTTGTTCTGTGCATCTGTATTTTGTTGCCTAGTGGTGGAACTTTGTACATCTTCAAGCAGATACGTCCTGAAGGCAGGATCTGATGATCATACAGTGGATGTTTAGAATAAAAACAAAGAGCTAATGCCTAACCAATCTGCTTTATAATTAAATAAAGTACATATTTGGAACTAACAGTTGACTTTTAGTGCTTTAAATACTGCTGCAAGTGCATGCCTAAAAGACTCTTAAAATGAATGGTAAGACTGATGCGTACTAAAGAGTATACAAAGACAGTTCCTGCCCCAGAGAGAATTTAAGATCTAGGTATAAAGCAGGATTCAGCAGGTGTCTAAGACATGCAAATGAGCATCAAGATGGGGATGATGAGGTGAAAAAACCAACAGAGGTTGATAACAGCTGAAGTATTGCCCAATATCTAAATGTTACTAAATGTGTCTCTACCAACGTTCTTTGTAGCATGACCCTATTTAATTAAAAGAATCAAGGGGTGAGTGGTTTCAGACTGTTGTCTGCCCTGTCCTCTGAGGTTGCATGTTTCTGATGTGGTGGGGAAGGAAGACGTTAATTTGCCTTTTAGAAGGCGTTCTTTCCTTCCCCTGAAAATACTCTTCTCCCTGCTCTTGTGAAGTTCAACCTGTGCTGTCATTTGTAATGCCACTGTAGAGTAGAGATGCTTAAAAGTGGTGTGGGCAGCAGAATGGGGTTATGGTGCTGTTCAATGCACTTTAGCAGCTGGAAAAAAGGACATCTGAAATTATGTAAACACTTGCTTCGTAAGCAATAGTTGTAGTTGCCATAGGGATATTTTGTGATCACAAATGAGAGGAAGTGGTCCACACAATTGTAGATATGAGGGGAGGCGTCCATAAGGTAATCGCTGTTAAAAATGTTTCAGAGTGGTAGCCGTGTTAATCTGGATCAGCAAAAAAAACGAGGAGTCCTTGTGGTACCTTAGAGACTAACAAATTTATTTGGGCATAAGCTTTCATGGGCTAAAACCCACTTCATCAGATGCATGCAGTGGAAAATAAAGTAGGAAGACATATTCACACATATATACAGACACGCACCACGAAAAATGGGTGTTGCCATACCCATTGTAACAAGACTAATCAATTAAGGTGGGCTATTATCAGCAGGAGGAAAAAAACTTTTGTAGTGATAACCAGGATGGGCCATTTCAAACAGTTGACAAGAAGGTGAGAGTAACAGTAGGGGGAAAATTAGCATGGGGAAATTAGGTTTTTTTGCCAATTTTCCCCCTACTGTTACTCTCACCTTGTCAACTGTTTGAAATGGCCCATCCTGGTTATCACTACAAAAGTTTTTTTCCTCCTGCTGATAATAGCCCACCTTAATTGATTAGTCTCGTTACAGGTGAAATGGCAACACCCATTTTTTGTGGTGCGTGTCTGTGTGTGTATGTATATGTGTGTGTATGTCTTCCTACTGCGTTTTCCACTGCATGCATCCGCTGAAGTGGGTTTTAGCCCACGAAAGCTTATGCCCAAATAAATTTTCGTCTCTAAGGTGCCACAAGTACTCGTTTTTTGTTGTCTGTTTTTTTCTGTTAAAAAGTTGTCTGCACCAAGGAAAATCTTCAGAACCCCTGTTGTAGGCAATATTCTAAATGGATTGTGTGGAGAGGGGGGCCAGTCCCTGGTACAACTGTAGCCAGCACTATAGAGAGTTTATTTACAGTGGCAAAGCACTTTGCAACTAAGCTACTGAGCACCTCTGTGTCTGTCACTGAGGTGTAAGACAAGATTATGACTTGCGCAATACGCTAGTTAGGGTAAATCTTCAATAAATGTGGAATCTTGACTCCAGCCTCTGCTTTTCCCACTTGATCTCCCTTTCAGTCAGTGTCGGTAAGCAGTGACATGTTTCTGGTGGCCTTCAGTTCCCTCCAGCCTCACAAAGTCACATGCAGCTTTTTGTGTACTGCTGTTTGCTTATTGACAGGGTATGACATAACTGACAGGTGCTCAGTCAGCTTTGTGGGTGTCTGGAATGCTAACGCGGTTTCCTGATATGTCTCTCAGTATGCTGACTGAAGTTTATGCCCTTGGGAAGGGCATTATGGCCCAGTGGATGTACTCACTGATGGAGGACGAGGCTTTCACAAAGAAGTGTACAAAGATATGGAGGAAAGCTAACAAAATTTTGAAGCTCTCTTATTTCGTATGCTGCTTGGACTGTGTACCTTTAGAGTTTTTCTACCTTTCCCTTTGCCAGATTTTTTACATGAAATTCTAGCTTTTGCCTACTTCCTGCCTAAAAAGGTCGCAGTTTGAACTTTGGCCAGCAAGGATCAACATCGCTGGCATCCTCCCAGCTGTCCAGGGACATCTGCAGGTGTTCAAACAATGACTGCTTGTTGAAACTTCTTTTGTTCTGTGAAAGAGGATCTTCCAGTTTATCCAAACATCCCTGAAGAACTCTCTTGAAATTGTAATGGCAGCTTTCCCACTGGGGGGTGCTCTTCTACTGCAGTTCAAGGCACTCGTTCCTTGATGTTGAAAACGCAGTTAAACATGCATCACAGGTGTAGTTGTCTTTTTACTTTTTTTTTTTGTTGTTTCGATGTGTTGCACTGATTTGCAGTACAGGGTAAAATGTAGGGAACAGTGTTATCAAATATATTGGCATAGCCCCTAGAATCAGAGTTGATGCTCCGCTGCGGAAGCTGTACAAATGCATAAAATTATAGTCCTATTTTAGTGCTTACAATCAATGAAAGCATTTGGGCCACACAACCTGCATCCCAGGGAGGCCGCAGCTATCGGTGTCACTTAATCTGCTGAACATTACCACACAATCTGTGGGAAATTGATGCCTGGATTGGGACAATTTTTACAGGATTGAGAAGACACTATTACATGAAATTGCAGGGGGAAGAACAATCTTAAAAACAAAACAAAAATATATTCTATGTTCGGGTCCTAATTAGTCAGCAAGACTTTAAGCTTCCATTTCACAATATGAGAACAGACTGGCCCACTAAAACGGGGCTGTGTTCTAGGGTCTAGTCTCTTGTTGACCCTCTGGCTGTTACAAATATCATACTAGCCAAGTTGGCAGCACTTGGTAGAAAGGAAATACCATGGCAATTGGCACCTCTCTTGGCAGTTTCCAAAGAGAGGCTAAGGACTGCAAGGGACAGAGACTGCCACGCCTTGTCACCATGGAGTGGATGCTCATGGTCCAAAATGGGACACAGGTGATCGGGGATGAGGGGGGTAAGACAGCCTCTTCCAGGCTTCAGGCCTGTTGATCTGAATGTACTAGAGTTTTAAAAACAGAAGGAATACCGTTGGATAAGCTATGATTCAAACACTTCTGCATTGCTTTAGTGAAATCACAAGGATGACCTGTATGGATCCTGTCCCAGACCTCCTGTCCTGTATGCTGTAGACAAGCTGCAGCTGATGATTCCCACGTATGAAGTGAGCACTGAGGAAGACACTAGCTATCTGAAACCTGAAACATCTGTTTTTGAATGTTATTGTGTCTAGCCACTCATTGGTTTACAGATGATAGAATCATAGAATATCAGCATTGGAAGAGACCTCAAGAGGTCATCTAGTCCAACCCCCTGCTCAAAGCAGGACCAATACCCAACTAAATCATCCCAGCCAGGGCTTTGTCAAGCCTGACCTTAAAAACCTCTAAGAAAGGAGATTCCACCACCTCCCTAGGCAATCCATTCCAGTGTTTCACCACCCTCCTAGTGAAAAAGATTTTCCTAATATCCAACCTAAACGTCCCCCACTGCAACTTGAGACCATTGCTCCTTGTTCTGTCATCTGTCACCACTGAGAACAGTCTAGATCCATCCTCTTTGGAACCCCTTTCAGGTAGTTGAAAGCAGCTATCAAATCCCCCCTCCTTCTTCTCTTCTGCAGACTAAATAATCCCAGTTCCCTCAGCCTCTCCTCATAAATCACATGCTCCAGCCCCCTAATCATTTTTGTTGTCTTTCACTGGACTCTTTCCAATTTTTCCACGTCCTTCTTGTAGTGTGGGGCCCAAAACTGGACACAGTACTCCAGATAAGGCCTCTCCAATGCCAAATAGAGGGGAACGATCATGTCCCTCGATCTGCTGGCAATGCTCCTTATACAGCCCAAAATGCCGTTAGCCTTCTTGGCAACAAGGGCACACTGTTGACTTATATCCAGCTTCTCGTCCACCATAACTCCTAGGTCCTTTTCTGCAAAACTGCTGCCTAGCCACTCAGTCCCTAGTCTGTAGCAGTGCATGGGATTCTTCTGTGATAGCTGTACTTTCTGTGGTATAGAGAAGACCATATGCAGGTTTTCCTGACAGAGTCTCCCTCTGGCTGGGTAAAGAAGAGCAAGACTCTTCAGCTTTTTTCTGATTTGTTCAGTGCTGTGCATTTCTGGAGCAGTCCGGGATAGTGAAAGCAGGCCAGAATTTATAATAAACTTTCTCCTTAAATGATGAGACCAGTAATGGTTTAATTATGGAGCATAGCCTTAGACAACTGCCCACAGTTGAGAGAAATATAAACTTTTATATTTTCATTCTGCTTCAAGCTCTTTTGTTTGTTTTTATAATGGCTGCCTAGCTGATTCGATGATCGCTTTAGACCAAGTTGATGAGGAGGTGGGACAAGCTCTTTACTTCCTGTGATGCATATTGGAGACAGTATTTTTAATCTACGGGCAAGAGGAGAGGTTAATTTGTCACTGGGAGGGACTGTGCCAATAAGTGATCAAGAGTAAGTAGTGTTCCTTTTTCTTAAACCACTTACCGGGCCACATTAAATTCAATGGAGTCTTGCCACTAACTTCAGTGGGGCCAAGGTTTCACCCTTTGTTGGTGAAGCTCTGAGATGCTCAGTTGCAAGATACTAGAAAAAGACAAAGGTGGGGAAGAGGATGGTTTTTAATAATTTACATATTTACACATTTTTACAACTCAACTTGGGTCCATATAAACTATAATTTAAAATAATAAATAATTTTCCTTTCTAATTAAATCCTTGTGTTATCTTACCTCGAAGCTCAGTTCAAGAGCATTCTATGGAAAAGAAGTTGCAGAATTAACCCTTTGGAGACAGTCCGTTCTGCTGGAGACCAAGGGGTGCATGTGTAAATAGGGCTTTTCTCGAAGGGTCCTGGCCCTTGATTCTGTTTGTATGGAGGGAGAAGAAGGAGGGGTAAATATAAGGTGAAGAATTAGGATAAATATTCAGCTCCTTGATGTAGCTTGGGGGCATCTCAATTTTTCCACTTGTTTTATGCATCTCTAGTACCTCAGGCCCCACGTCATCTCCATCATTCTCCCAGCTGAGGAGATTTGGTCTGGACTCCACTGTGGGTGCCATAACTAGGTGAAGTGGGATCACTGTCTCCTGCAGAAAGCAAACCTGCTTCCTCCGTTGCTGGGCCCTGGAACAGGAGAGATGCTGCCCTGAGCCAGATCTCCCACATGACAGTGTAGAGCGCACAAGGCCATTGGTCCGTTAGTCACTTCTTAATAAACAAAAGGAGGCTCTTTGAGCATTTCTCCACCCGGATCCCACTGTAGGTACCATAGGCATGCAAGGCTGGAACCGTTTAGCTAGCAGTGTCGTTTAGGTCTGTACATTTGCCTTATAACGCCCCTTACAACGGGGAGTATAAAGGCAGAGCAGCCCTAGTTACTATTCAGTTTCTTCTCACCATCCCTGGTAGCTAGTCAGAGCCGCAGTGTCCTGCTTACCCCATAGCTTAGATAGTGAGGATCATTAGTAAGCTATCTTGTGGTGCAGCAATACATTCCTTATGATTTGAACTTACAGTCAGGAGACCACTGTAACAGGACAGTGATAAACTATATTCTCTCCACCTCAACCCTAAGCTTGTTACTTCTGCAGTGAGCCCCAGACTGTAAGAAGCAAAGGGGTGGGGTGTCAGAGAGTCAAAAGGGGGGAGAGGTAAGAGCGCTGTCAGTGCCTCAGCATAGTCATGTCTTTGTTCTCGTTGGCTGATTGTCTGATCACAGCCCTGCCTTGTTTTTGACTCATGCAGAATGTCCCCAGCAGCAGGGAGAGTGCTTCCTTTTAACGAGTCCAGTAGGTGATGGGCAGAGCTCTGAGTGTTTGTGAGTCATCGACACGTTATATTTACTAAAAGAGAAGAGAAAAATAATTATCATCTTGTGTCTTAAAAATATATTTTTTAAAAAGCCTCATCTTATGGCTGGAGTGAGGCAACAGAGTCGTGGAACTGACTATAAGGTTCTGCAAACAGAACTGAAGGAATGAGGAAGACCCCATTCTTGACCTCATAGGCCTGCTAGCACTGGAGGATGCAGTTGACACCCTCATAGGGAGGAAAGGAAGGAAGGGGAGAAAGCAGCTCCGGGGGGTGGGGTGGGGTTGTTAGCAGGTTATAGATTGTTGTAATAAACCATAAATCCAGTGTCTCTATTCAGTAAGTGATTTTTAGTGTCTAGCAGAGTTATGAATTTAAGCTCCCAGGGTTGTCTTTTGAAAGTGTGTTGCAGGTTTCTTTGAGGATGAGGACTGATAGATCAGATATAGAGTGAGCACTTTGTGAAAAGTATTCACCCAGAGGTGATGTGGTGTTTTTGTATTTTATCATTTTCCTGTGTAACCTCATTCAAGAGCATAATGATTGTCTGGTTTCACCTGCATAGTTGTTGGGGCATTAGTGCAGCGGATGAAGTAGACGACATGTTGTGATAGGCCTGTGGAGGACCCATGGAACTTCCAAGGTGTGTTGTGGGGGGAAAGAGGCAGTGTTGATTATTGCCGTGGTATATGTATGTATAGTGTATGTCTGCAGGTTTTGCATCTGTTGTTCTGGTAGGGTATGGTGCCACTTTGAGTTGGTGTGTCCTGGTCTGTGGGGAGTTTGCTTCTGATGATGTGTTTGGAGAGGTTGGGAGGTTGTGTGAAGGCCAGAAGAGGAGGTTCAGGAAAGATTTATTTCAGGATGGGGTATTTGAGTGTGGGTTGTAGTTGTTTGGTGATACCCTGTATGGGTTCCAGTTGTGGGGTGGTAGGTGACAACTCGGGTGGGAGCCTCATATGATGAGTAGAATGAAGTAGAAGGGCTCTCTAGCAATAAGGAAAAATGGTGGTCCTGTGGTAAGGGGTGAGCTTAGAACTTGGGGGACACCATCTCAATGCTCTGCTCTGTCCTTCCTGTGTGACATCAGGTGAGTTACTGAATCTCTCTCTACCTTCGTTTTTTGACGGTAACATGGGGATAATACCTCACAGGGATGTTGTGAAGATAAATTCATCAAAAATGCGCTCACGTACTGTGGTAATAGAGACCTTGTAAGTATGATAGATCTGGTTGGAGGATTCATTCTTTTGTGGCTTTGACCAGTACATGGTGTGTCTGTGTGAGGGATTCTGCTAACACCCCCAGGTCTTTAGACACAGAAGTAGTGTGAGAGGATTCATTCTCTTATGCCTCTGATGCCTTGTAGTGGGGAAATCACTTGATACCTCAGGAAACTAGACACATTTCACTCTCTATATAAAAATGAGGGGGAGATTTTCTAAGGCACTCATGATAGTTAGACCCCCAGCGAGGCACTGAAAGTCAATGGGAGTTTGGTGCCTACCTCTCACTTGTACCTTTGAAAATCTTCCCTAGTATGTCTAATGCTGGAGATACTGAGCTGGAAATGGAATTTGTTTTGCATTCCCAAAGTTAACAGAAGGCAGTGTTCTCTGGGACTAAGACAGGGATCTGGGAGTCAGGACTCCAGGTTCTGGTCTACCTTTGCTACAGACTCACTGTGATAGCTTGCAGGCAGGTCACTTAATCACTGCCTGCTTGTGAGATGGGGATAGTGCGGACCTTCCTCAAGCCAGGATGCGAGACTTCGTTCATGCGTGGTTATGAAGTGCTCTGAAACTTGCAGTGTGGAAAAACACGGATAAAAAAGCAACGTGTTGTTATAACGAATGACTCAAATGGAGTCACTTCCTCCTTCCACTGCGAACTTTCTTAAGTGGCCACTTTTCTTAAGTTGGTCTTTTACTGAAGGCTGAACAACACTGTACTGGAAATAATGCAGTTGCTATATTATTTGTATTACAGCAGTGTCAAGAGCCCCCGCAGCCAGATCAAACCCCCACTGCACTAAGCACAAGCTCCTGCCATGAAGAGTTTACAGTCTTAGGATAAAATTTTGAAAAGCTCCTAAGTCACATAGGAGCCTACATCCCATTTTGAAAGGTGACAGGTGCCTAAATCCTATTGACTTTCAATGAGACTTAGGCGCTTATCTAAGTTGCTTTCAAAAATGGGATATGGGCTCCTAAATCACTTAGGAACTTTTAAAAAATGTTAGTCTTGATTTAAGACAAGTTGCAACAAGTGACAAACAAATGGGAGAGAGCAAGGGATAGCAGTGACATTGTGTCTGCATAAGCCAACAGTACGCATATCCTTGTTATGTTAATGTAAACCAGTGGTTTTCAACCATTTTTCATTTGCAGACCCCCCAAAAAATTTCAAATGGAGGTGCAGTCCTTTTGGAAACCTTAGACATAGTCTGCAGATTTCCAGGGGTCTGTGGACCCCAGGTTGAAAACCACGGATGTAAACCAATAAGCAGATCAAGAATAGGGATATTTAAAGGAAGACGGATATCGATGTAATTCTAAATGATCTAATCTCTGATCTCTCCAATTTCTAATACACCCATCCCTATGGTATCTAGATGACGGAGACAACATTAAAATGGTAGAGTGTATCCATAAAAGACATCATCTTTTCACCTTCCTTTTGGTTTTTCAAGCTGCTCGTGTTCATGGGGGAGGTGATTTTATGTGTTTTCTCCATTACACATCACAGGGCCAATTTGCTGCCATCATTGTTGGGCAGGTATGAGGTAAAAGTCGGTGTAACACCGACAGATCCCAGTTGTCAGTGGGCAGGATAGAATCTGGGACCTACTCTGGAGCTAAATGCATGAGCCTCTATTGCATGAGTTAAAAGCCACATGGCTCTTAGCTAAGGCTGTAGCAGATTTATTTATCTCTAAGTGGTCTCAGTGCCACTAGAGGGGACAGAACCCCACACCCAGGAGGTGTGGGTTACATTGGGTCTTGCATTGTACCCTGAAGACAGCTCAGATTGGGCCAGAGGTTCCATTGATGAAATCCTTCCATTGAGACTATTCTGTAAGTGACTCCCAAATCCCCCTCCCTTCTCTGGGGCTGTGTTGGCTCCAGCGTCTCCAGTGAACAGAGCTGTTGCCAAGAACAGGGCAGTCTCTAAGGTAGCCAGGCCCAAGCCTGTGAAGGGTTAAATTTGAGGACAAGGACATACTGTAGGTTGTGCTTAGACAAGCCTCACTCCTATCGGTCAGTGGCCGGAGCGCTGTGTGGCCGGAGCTCTTCTGCAGGCTCCTCAAGGTGAGCACTACACATGCTGACCCCCTCCTGCAATGTCCTCCAGTCTCAGCCCTGTGGGAGGGAGGATGCCTTTGCTCTGGAGAGAGACTCTATGTGCAGTGTTGTTGTTGCTGCCATAATGTGCAGTTCTGACAGCCCGGCTTCTCTGCGTGTCTCTTGTAAACCATTTGGCAAGCACGTAAGCTTCCTGCCAAACGTGTCCTGAAAATCCCAGGGGATTTAGGGAGTGGAGATGAATGCCCTGACAGGTGATCGATGGAGGGCAGAGTCGGCCTTTCTTCATCACACATCAGACCTTTGCACCCGTACAAAATGGAGAGTACAATGTGCACTGGAAAGCACCAGGAGCTTCATCCCCTTAGTCGATGAGTCCTGGGAGAGACAGGCGCCCTGCAACTAGCCTGACATGCCACACCCCCACACACAGACACTGAGCAATTGACTGAGTTAATTCTTTTGTTTCTGTTCTGTCACATGCAGGTCTGAAACCCTCTGGGAGGTGCCTGGAATTGTCTCCTCCATTACTCCCCCCCCCCCCCCCCAAATTCTGTGTCTTTTTTAAAATTCCCTCCTCTTCCACTCCTGGGGGGGGCGGGGGAGATTGTTCATTCCTTGATCCTGAGGCAGACTAGCGGGGGGGCGGGGGGGAGTTTCTAAAACTAAAATTACAAGATTTGAGGATTTGGGATGGGGGTGGGGGCAACAACAGGGGCAGTGGGAGGAAGTGAGAAGATTCTGAATGTTCCTGGAAAGAGCCTTGCTGCATTCTGGACTGAGCAAAATAAATACAGCCCCTGAAAGATCTACCCAGCGGGACAGGACTCTGTTGGAGTATTTAGTTATCTGTCTCTCTAATCTCAGGTGCCTAACACCTTGAAATCCAAGTTAGTACAAGATAGATGGCCAGACAGAGTGGATGCATTCAATAAAGCTGCTCTTATAGTTCTTTACATTAATACTGAGCCTTAGCATGTCACTCCCAGTGGTCTAGGAGATAACATACAGCTCTAAGAATCTGGTAGAGTTTGGGATAGAGAAGGAAAGGACCCCAGCTGCTGACAATGGTCTAGTCAGAGCGGCAATGAGCTGCCCATGACCCAGAATTTAGACATTCCTCTGTTCCTAGAGAACTGTCCTGTGGGCAGCATTTGGCACTGCAGGTTCCAATAATGCCAACTAAAAATGTTGTGGATGGTTGATGCTAGTATTGCTTTTGATAAGGGATTGGACAAAAGAGCCACTGGTCAGGTGTTTGTTACTGTTTCTATTTCTAATGCTCCAGACAGTAAGTTTGTGGTTTCAGTGACACTGCAAAGCAGCTTCATCCAGGAATGAACTGCACTTAGCAGAAACCTTACTAGAGGAGCCTGTGTAGATGTGGTGGAAACACCAGCATCACCTTTTTCTGTCCTTTGTGTGACTGTGGTGCAGGCCTGCTCCTGCTCTCATTGAAACCACTGGGAGAAAGACGTGGGGCCATATACTACAAGCTGTCAGCATCAAATTTATAGCTTACCCGTGGGATGAATTTGCCCCTGAGTTTTAGTTTTGCAGAGGATAGTCTCATGGCCCTGATTGCATGCTAAATTCCAGCGCTGCAAGGGTGATTGTGTCACAGACGCACCCTGGAGTTGGAGGTGGCCAAGTGTGAGGCTCAGCGGGTTCTGAGCTCAGCACTGACACCACAAGTTTATAGTGAAATGCTTCCCTTCTCCACCTGGATGTAGGAGCTCTGGCTGCACACACCCAAGAGAGTTAAAAACCTTCAAGTGAGTATTTCAGGCTGAATCTGGGAAAATGTGAATCATGTTCTGGATCCAAGCAACCCTGAGCTTCAGAGAGGATGTGAAATTTGGATCCATGTCTAGCTTCTAGTGCATGGGACTGGAGAAAGGAAGAAGGGATTGGGGAACTTTTCCCTGTGGGATCTCTGCAGGCTGGTGGTCCCAAGCTGCTCTTCTCCACCCCCTTACGTGTGGAATTCATTAATTTTCCCCCCGATGAAAAATTGTCTTGTGCTCCTGCTCTGGAAGGGGCTGACTCTGATTATTTCCTCTGCATGGAGAACACATGCAGTGGTGGCTTTGCCCTGCTCCCTTTTGTTGGCCCTCTGGCTCCTTCCTCTCATCTCTGTTCTCCCTTGCCCCACTGGACTCCTCTGTCATTTCTCATTTAAGCTCCTTTACATCTGTGCAGGCTTCAGGGTACAGCACGGTCCCAGTTGGACGGCTGTTGCTGAGACTCTCTCATCGTTGGTATGTGAATCAGGAAGATCAAGGTGTTCTCTGACAATGGGGACATTATGTCAAGGTTTCTGTATGTACTGTCCAGTCTACAGAGTAGAGAGACCACCCCTCCCCCGCATTGCCAGCTAGTGAGAGAGTCCCTGTATCCCAGCAGGCTGGATTATGTGACTGATGTCACAGCCATGAATATAAAATGTAAAAGGCATTCAGAGTAACTGTCATAGTGTTTTCACCAGTTGGGATTATTGCAGGATACAAAGCAGCTGAAGCCAACTGTAAAATGATAGCAGAGAGTGCAGGGATTGGGGCCCTATGTGCACGTTTCCAAAATGGGTTGGTAAGCGTGTGTGTGTGTGTGCAGATCTGTAAAATGAATGTAGATCTAACGCATAGCTCCACGAGCAGCCTCCATCTGCTCTCTCTCTTGATTGTCTCCTATTCAAACACTTCACTGTGTTTTACGGGCCTCGAACTTTCTAGGAAAGAATATCAGCTGTGTCTTCCTTAGCAATGTTGTTCCTTCTCTTGCCCTCTTCTCCATCCCATCTTTCCTCTCCTTTACCTCCTGTGTCTCTTCCCCTCTTGGATTTCCTGTAATATTCAATCATGTTTGAAATATTCCTGTTCTGTTTTCTCTCCACACTAGTTGCTTGCTCCTTTGTGGTATCATGTCCAACACACTGTCATTACTTCCCTTTGGTTTCCCCCCTGCCTTCCCTTTTGTTAACCTAGTTCCCTCCTCTCCCTCTTTCTTCTGTGTTCTCTAGATTTTCTTTCCCCTTTCCTGTATTCTCTCCTTCCATCTGAATGTTCCTTCAACCCCTCCTTCCCCACCCCATTTCTCCCTTTTCTCATTAGCTACCTGCATTCTCGTAACTCTAACCCCTACAACTTAAATTCACTGTTCTCTCACTCTCTCCTTCCATTTACCTTCTTTCCAAGTGTCAAGGAATCCCCGGGCGATGCTCTGGAACTGTTTCCTACGAAGCCAGTCAGGACTCTGGGGAAGTCTCCTTTCTGTGAGCAGACTGTCTTCAGGACACACAGCTCACACAACTTCCACCTTCCTGGATCTGACCTTGGAGTATTCAGCATCCTCTGCCCCTCCGTGTGCTTCCAACAGCGAGTGCACCCAGGCGGGCTCCTGGGGAAGCCATAGGGTCCTGCACCCCAACTTCGCAGTCAGACGTGACTCTCAGCCAGCCAGTAAAACAGAAGGTTTCTTAGACGACAGGAACATGGTCTAACACAGAGCTTGTAGGTGCAGAGAACAGGACCCCTCAGCTGGGTCCATTTTGGGGGGCAGTGAGCCAGACAACCACATCTGCACTTCACTCCATATCCCCAGCCCGCCTCAAAGTGACTCTCTCCAGCCCCTCCTCCTCTGGGCTTTGTCCCTTTCCCGGGCCAGGAGGACACCTAATTCCTTTATTCTCCAAGCTCTCACCTTGCAGGGGGGAAGGGCCAGGCCATCAGTTGCCAGGAAACAGGGTGTTGGCCATTCTCTGTGTCCAGACCCCTGCACACACCTGCCCTCTAAGACTCTGCAACGATCATACACCCTTATCCCACCACCTAGATACTTAAGAACTGCATAGGGGAAACTGAGGCACCCCCACAATATTCAGAGGAAATGTTAAGAACAGTCCTGCTTCGTCACACCAAGCCCTCCATTCTCTCCCATATCTTCAGCACCATCGTAATGAAGTGAGGATAACTGAGGAAGACTATGGGTGAGCAAGCCCAGAATAACTTCCTTGTGTTTCTTCATTGTAGGTCTTCTCTGCTTTACCTCCTTCACACCCATATTGAAGAGCAAGACCAACATGCTACTCACACAGTGCACAACAGCCTGAGAGAGGTATGATGACTGTCAGGATCTCAACAAGGGCAGTCGGGACCAAGGGTCAGAGCAGGGGCAAACCTGAGGATTGGGAGTAGCAGAGGAGTTTGTAGTCAGGGTCCAGGCCAGAGGGTCTGAATCAGAAGGTGAAGTCCAAATCAAGCCAGGAATGGTCATGGCAGCTACAGGAGATCCATACTGTTGCCTGGACAGTTCCTGGAATGCCCCTTAGTTTTATATAGGGTGGGGAGCCAATCAGGAGCCATGAGGCTGCTGCCTGTCAGACCCCTTGAGGTGTGACTTCTCATGGTCTGGTGGCCACAGCAAGGCATGGGCAGTGGAGTGCAGGCTGGTTACAGCTGCTGCTGGGTGGCAGCTCAGCAGGCCTGGGTTCTAGACACATGGAGCCTCACAATGATCTTCCCATTTTGAGAACCTCCGCACTCCTGCCAGACTGCCAAGTCTACTCTCTCAGATGGTGCTCCTTCCTGGCAGCATGTAGCCCCCAGGAACTGAGACATGGAGCAGAATGTATGTTTGGCTTTGATGATTCGACAGGGCAAATCTTGTTGTGGGCAACTCCCCTGAAGTCGATGGGGCTGCATGAGTGGAAGAGACAATGGAATCTAGGCCTGTGAGATCTGCAAAGAGCAATGTCCAGCTCATCGGGCGGGAGGATTCCCTTGGGCTCAACTAGCAGAGCTGTTGCCTATGGCTGAGAAGAGATCCTTTGGGGCTGTAGTAACACATGGAATACACATGAGTTGCACCTAGCCAGAGATTGAGGGAGTGAGCTAATTCTTGGACAAGTCCACGCTGGCATTTTGCCACCAGCTAGTAGATACAGCATAAAGCATTGTGTTACAGTGGCATTCTGTCTCCAGGACTATGCCAATACAGCAGATAGATTAGCATGGTCCCTGACCCGGGCACCACTGGGAGCTGAACTGACAACTTGCTAGGTTCCTGAGAACCACCCTTAATTTTTTGGTTCTTTTATTATCCTTGACACTTGCACAGAAATAGCCTTTGACTGTGCTAGGTCACCAGCAATAAAATCTGTAATTGACCAGCTTTCTCCTCACTCTGGTTACTGGGAGAGGGTAGCCACTGGTCGCATTTGTTAGCTCTTCAGTCCATGTTTGACTATTCCTGGCCTAGGAGAAGCCCCTTTTAATGTTCTGAATACTGAGCGTTGGAGGGGATAGAGGAGGTGGTAGGTGGTTTGCAGTCATTCCACCTTTGAGTGTGATGCAGTCAGATCTCATAAGCTAAGCAGGTTTGGCTTGGTCAACACTTGGAAAGGAGACTTCCAACAAAGCTCTAGGTGCCTCAGTAAGTGGTTTAGTAGGGTTCACTCTTCCCTCTGTGTCAGAACTGAACCAAGGCCCCAGCATGTTGGTCAGGGGACTATATTGCTGGAGGTGCCATCTTTCACCTAAGATACAAAACCAGAGCCCTGATCACTTGTGGCTGTTAAAGCACCTATGTCACTTGTTCTAAGAGGGTGGGTCGCAGGAGCGTGGATATCCTGCTGAAATTCCAGTCTAGATAATTTCATTCTTCCTCTCTAAATCCCCCTGTGGTTTCAGATGGAGATAGGGTTCTTCACTTCCTTTTCTAAACTGTTGTGCAGCATTGCTGTGCCCTGTTAAACCGTTGCTCCGCTCCGCTCCAGATGTAGCTACATTTCAGTGGCTGGTGATATGATCCCTGTGTCTAGTGAAGCAATACTGGGATGGAAGACGCAGTATGGCTATAAAATATTATTAATTTAAAAATAAATATTGCAAACGATGCTGAGATTCTTTTCTTCGGCCCCTTTTTCAGTTCAGAACACTTTCACTATTTAATTAAATAATTCTGAATGTCTCTCTCTCCAGACTTTTTATTCTAGTCCCACTCCCTGTGATTTCTACAGAAGGGGTGGTGGTGTGAATGACAGAGTAATAACGTGCTCCAGCTCTTGCTCCGAGCCCAGTGGCAGGTGTCCCAGTGCCCCTATTGAATGCCACCATCCAAAAAAAAAAATTATCAACAATCTTCCTTCAACAATGATTTATTATTGCCATAATTTGCCTTGGTACAATGAGCCGCAGCACGTATTTCTGCACCCGGGTGACAGCAATTTGATGGCTCCAGGTTCCTATTTTATTTAGTCTTGAGCCTAATATGATTTGGTTACACTTGCCCCCCTCCTCCCTACCCAACCGTTTCTCATTTTGTTTTGTTTTGTACGAGTGTGTGTTTCGCATAACCCTGGGCCGACTGACAGCGCTTGTAAAAACCAGAAGTCGATCTTGCAGTGGCTTTTCACCATTAATCAAGCTGCCTGGAATTGGAAAGTAACACTGACAGGCTTTTATCTTGGAGAGAAGGAGGATGGCAGATGTATTTTATGGTGGATGAGCCTTCACGGCTTCTATTAGGCTGGGACTTCAGTGGTACAAGGTGGTGGTTTGCAAAAGGGGGGAGTGGGGGTGGGAAGGAGGAGGCGGAGGTGTGGGGGGGAGGAGAAGCTGGGGAGCAGCCTATAGATAAATAGATCCGTCAGTCAGGCAATGTGGAGGTCTCTAGGCGGCCAGCCATTGTAGGTGACAGAAAAGGCAATCAAAGACAAAACAAATCAAAAGGTACATCTTATCAGCAGCAGGCCAGCTGGACTTCCACAGCACTCAGAGGCCCCGCAGAGGGCAGGAGAAATTAATCGTGCTGTCGAGGCCAGAGAAATTGTCGCCGCTGAAGGTCCAAGTTCAGGCAAGCAGAGGTGGCCAACGTTAAAGGAGAGAGAGAGAAAGCGAGAGAGTGGGGGTGAGGAGAGGAGAAAAAAAAAAAAGAGAGAGAAAGCGAGTGCTGGTGTCCCGCCACCTCCCTCCCTCTCTCCCCCGGCTGCCTCGGTCTCCTGACAAGTGCATTCATCGTGCGATGATAGCTCGGCACCTATGATTGGTACCTTTAATAATATAGCCCTCGCTCAGCTGTCACCCTGAAAGAACAATTTTTCCTCCCGCTTTC
The DNA here is from genome assembly GCF_965152275.1 of Natator depressus. Lineage (NCBI taxonomy): Eukaryota > Metazoa > Chordata > Testudines > Cheloniidae > Natator > Natator depressus. Next base: position 22,871,898 of record NC_134240.1, read on the forward strand.
CTTGATGCAAAGATACATCCGTAATGAGAAGTGTGACAGAAAGTGGGAGCGCGGGGAGCCAAGGAAAGTTTGGAAGAACATTAATCAAAAAGTGAAGCTGGAGGTGATGCTGGCTGCTCGGAGTGACAGTGCCATCAATACACAGCCAGGAGAGGGGGCGCTTTGGCCTTAAATATCCTGTCATGTTCCTGACTCTTCAACATTTCCATGCACCCATGGTGGGGGCAGCTGGTCTCTCCTCCCACCCCCACCCCCAAGGAGTATCAACTTTGTAAACCTTCTTCCTTCTGCACCACTGAGAGAGGGTCCCACCTGGAGTGACTGGGAAACATCCCAACAGGAAACGGGCCAGATTTGCTCTTACAGTAGTGTAAAACCAGAGCAGCTCCACTGCACTCAATGGATTCACACCAGTGTAACTGATGGCGGAACCTGTACCCTTTTCCCACTGTCCCAGGAAACTCTGGGGCTGTGAGTCCACAGATGATTTCCTTGTGGTTGAGATAACCATAACTTGCTCTGGGTAATAATTCTATCCTGCAGATGTAGCAAGAATTAGTCTCACCACCCTCCCTTCTGAGAACGGCTGTGTGGTGGCTGCCATATTTCACCAAGTAAGTGGCTGCCTTCCAGTGGGGAGGTGAGTGATCCATACATCTCTGGTGTTGGATGTATCTGCGGCCTGGTCTGTAATGTAGTTGGGATCCTTCAGGAGAAAGGTATTGTGGATTAGGCTACGTCTTGAAGTCCTTACTCCATCCATGTTCCCATTGAAGTGAACTGAATTAAGTCTTCAGGATTTGTCCTATTATTATTAACATCCATTTTATCTTCTTGTGCTTAGACACCAGACAGCACTGCTTAATCCTGGTTTTAGAGCTTTATGAGGCTCCTAGAGCATGTGTTGTTTAGACTCTCTAGCACATCTACCTTACATCCTAAAGCACCTATGCATCCTTATAAAACTGGTTCACAACTATCCAGCCTGGCGCAGTGTAGCTACATATATGACTGCTCCTCTGGAGGGGGCGCAGGAAAGGTAAACCAGGAAAGTTCAGATTCAGCATGTTCAAACTGAGGTCTAAAAGAAAAGCCAGAGTTCAGGTCTGCATGGGGACAGAGAAGGGACCAGGGGAGAAACATCTCTGCCTTATTTAAGAAGGTGAATAGGTGACAGTACCCTGGCAGAGAATTCTTTCCTGTGGTTTTAACAGCATTCCACTGTACCCAGATCTGCTCATGTGGTTAATGGTGCCCTCAGAAGAACCCCCCCGGGCTGGATTTCTTTAGCCTTATTGTATGGCAGCCTAATCCCTTATTCTATTCATTCTTGGTCTTGTACCTACTGCTGATTTGTTCAGCTGCATCTATTTTTGTTTTAATCCCAACAAAAGAGGGGATTGCAAGTGGATCTGGTTTAAGTAGGTTTGTCTATAAAGGCTGGAGAAGCCAGGCCCTTTAGCTCATTGTCTCAAATATTGTAGGCTCATGAGGACAGAAGGGGATGTGTGATGGGGTATACCAATGCCACACTGGGCAACACAGGGTTAACAAGCCCACATGAGCTCAAGTGGCCCTGCCTCATCACACCACAGGGTTAACAAGCTAACATGAGCTCAGGTGGCCCTGACCCATCACACCTTTGAGTGATGTTGGAATTGGAGGGAGGAGCTTAAGAGGGAGAAACCCAGCTTTGTTCATAGCAAACCAGGAAGGAGAGCTGGCCTTCAGCACCTGAAGAGAGGGCTGCTCCTTGGTTCACTACTGCTTGATAGTTCCCTCCTTGAAAGAAGGAAGGGTCTGATCCTGACTCACTTTGAGAGGGGACTGTTCCTCTCTACTATGTGTGGATTCAATTTACATCCATAGACTGATGAGTGCTCTTCTGAGGGAGGAGAGCCTAACCCAACTTTGGGATGATTCATTTATGTTGATTTCCCTTTATCTATTCACTGACCTTCAGGGAAGGGGTGGACTACCTAGGGCCTAGCCAGAGGGCTGAGCCTAATAGGACTGGAAGTGGAGTGGGAAAACCAAATGACCATCACAGTGCAGCAGCCTGGGTGAGTGCTGGGGCCCTGCCTAGAGCTTAGGGAAGGAGCTCTAGTGACAGGGGGTTACGTGGAATATGCTTAGAAGCTGTTCTGTTCTGTTGTGTGCTGTTTCCAAACATCAGAGGGGGATTACTTTCATCCACCTCCCATGAACATACATAACTTCTGAAGACAGTAATGGGAGTTACTTACACCATATATCAGGAATAAGGGTTGGTGGAGAAGATACTCCTTAAAGAGCCACAGATGCATATAGAAAAAGGAGAAGGAGGGAAAATGGCAAAGGCAGAGAAATGAAGATCCTGTTTCAATGCAAATGTCCTTGGTAATAAAGCATAAGAGAAGGAGCTAATAATCCTGGGAAATTCTCCAATGCTTTCCATCCAGGCATTTCATGAACATTAATGAATGAATATTTACACACCAGTGTGAAGGCAGTATATACCCATTTTGCTGAGTAGATAGACTATCTCTACCCTAATTTTAAGAATAAAATGTGCAAGTGTCTAAGGGGTCAAACTCCCATTTTCAAAAGTGACTTAAGCCTAGATCCTCAAAGGTATTTGGGCACCTAAGTCTCATTGAAACCAATGGGAGTTACTATGTTGGGTGCATAAACCCCACATTGGTTAACAAAAGATTAACAGAAGTTTCAGAGCTCAATTAGTCTACTTGGTTGTACCTGGAGGATGTGTTAGGGCCAAGTAGTTATCAGAACCAGCTGGATGGTCTTCATAAAGGAGTGAGGTCAGAAAGATAGGAAGAGATTCAGAAGAAATTTAGGTCCCTCTTTTCTGTTGCTGGAAAAGGAACCATAAGGAAGCTCCAGAAGCACAGCTTGTCCTGTGGTGGCCCTGACATTAGGGGTGAGGCTCCTGGGAAGTAATTCTAAGGGCTAGTGTTCTGGAAGAGGAAAAGGGAGCTGGGGAGAACCCAGAAGGGCTAAAAGCTCAAGCCCAGGGTGGCTTTAGTAGTTTGGGCTGGTTTGAGATTTTCTTGAGTTCTGCTGGGGAGAAGCCTGAGAACCAGCTACCCTGAAAGAAGAGCAGGGTTGAAGAAGAGCCCAGGAGGGGTGGAAGATGCTGTACTGATGGCTAGTACTGTGGTGGACTTTGGGATACTAATCCTACTGACTACATGTGACTAGTCTGAAGGGCTGAATCACTAAAAGAACCTGACCACTACAGGGCCTGAATGGCCCTCAGAAGGCAGTGATTGAAGGGAAGGTCATGCAAGACTGTGCCCAGGCATGATGGGTCTCATCAGCTGGTGAGTCACTCTTTTACAAGCACTTTAGATACCTTTTGAGGCTCTCTGGCCCTTAGGCTCCTAAGTTCCATTTAGTTTTTCAGGTTTCCATGACTTTCGGGTGCCTCAGCTTAGGGGTGTCCAACTTGCGACAGATGGGGCTTGATTTTTTTTCGGAGGTGCTGAGCACCTACAACTCTGAAATCACAAAGAACCCAGTGTTTCTGAAAATCCAACTGAATGCCCCAGTGTAGTGGATGCTCATAAAAACTTTGGCCTGAGTGATGTACTTGTTCAAGACCACCCTAAAAGTCAGTGGAAGAATTGAATCTAGCAGTTCTGTCCTGATTCCTGGTCACTGGCTGTTACCCCTAGACCACTCTCTTTGTAGAAGTACAGAATATGTACAAGATAGGAACTCAAGTGCTTCCAGGCTAAACATTTTATGGAAGCTTTTTTCATGAAGAATCAGCTGATCTTTAGCATTAATATGTCCCAGGATGCCCCCATGTATATAGAGACTCCCATGTGATATGGCAGCTCCTAGGGGAGGAGGAAATGACTAGCAACAGAGCTCCATCACATGAGTGTATTCCAGTTTGACTTTCCATTCAAACCAGGAGTTAGCCCAGAAAACAAGTACCTGACCCTCTCCAGCCCCCAAGCTGTTATAACAGATTTCCATCATGTAGGTCTGATTCTCCATTGGGGGAGCTCTCTCATCCCTGTCCCTGAGCTGGCAATGCCAGCTCTGAAAGCTTCATTACAGATGTAAAACTGGCCTGTTCCACTCTCCAGTCTTAGTGCCTGGGCTTCAATTTCTTGAGCTAAAGGACCAGGCCAATTAACGCCACCTCTGCCCCTGTGAACAATATAAAATTAACAGGTTTCAGAGTAACAGCCGTGTTAGTCTGTATTCGCAAAAAGAAAAGGAGTGCTTGTGGCACCTTAGAGACTAACCAATTTATTTGAGCATAAGCTTTCGTGAGTTACAGCTCACTTCATCGGATGCATCCGATGAAGTGAGCTGTAACTCACAAAAGCTTATGCTCAAATAAATTGGTTAGTCTCTAAGGTGCCACAAGTACTCCTTTTCTTTTTGCGAATATAAAATTAACATAGCACTCATTAAATGGATTAAAAGCTGGCTAACTGACAGGTGTCAAACTGTAATTGTAAATGAGCAATCATTGTTAGGTGAATGTGTTTCTAGTGGGCTCACACAGGGAGTGGTTCTTGGCTCTGATATTTAATAATTTTATCAATGACCTGGAAGAAAACAAAATCGTCACTGATAAGGTTTTCAGATGACACACAAATTGGGGGAGTGGTAAATAAGGAAGAGGGTAGGTCACTCAGAGAGAGAGGTCTGGATGCTTGGTAAGATGGGTGCAAATAAACAATATGTGTTTTAATATATTTATACATCTGAGAACAAAAGAATGTACCCAAGCTTACAGGATGGGAGATTTGATCATGGGAAGCAGTGAGTCTGATGAAGATTTGGGGATCATGGTGGATAATCGGATGAAGATGAGCTCACAATACAATGCTGTGGCTGAAAGGACTTATGCAATCTTTGGATGCATAAATGGGAGTTTTGAGTAGGAGTAAAGAGATTATTTTACCTCTGTGTTTGTCACGGGTGTGACTCCTGCTGCAATTCCACATCCAGTGCTGGTGTCCACAATTCAAAAGAGATGTTGATAAACTAGAGAGGGTTTAGAGAAGAGCCATGAGAATATCAAAGGATTAGAAAACATGACTTATAGGATACACTGAGCTCCTTAAGTCTATTTAGTTTACCAAAGAGTGTTAAGGGGTGATTTGATTATAGTCTACCTACATGGGGAACAAATATTTGATAATAGGCTTGTCAATCTAGCAGAAAGGGGTATAACATGAAGATGAAGCTAGATGGATTCACACTGGAGATAAGATGTACATTTTTAACAGTGAGGGTAAATTAACCATCGGAACAATTTACCCAGGGTTGTGGTGGATTCTTCATTGCTGGCCATTTACAAAGCAAGATTGGATGTTTTTCTAACAGATCTGCTCCAGGAATTTTTTGGGGGGAAGTTCTTTTGCCTGTGCTATACAGATTAGACTAGTTTATCACAGTGGATCCTTCTGGTCTTGGCATCTACGAAAACTTCCATGCCATTGTACCAGACGGACAGGCTTAGAGGTGGTCTGATTGAGCCTTGCTGGCCTTCGACACAGTTCAGAGCATCCTTTTGGATGACCTGCATTGAAAGGAGAGTGCCTGGCAGCTATGGGGGATGTACAGGGAGGAAAGGAGGTTGCCCTTTTATAGTTGAATCATGTCTCTGGTATGGAAATGTGCACATCCTAGAAACCACTGTCATGTTTGATTGTCACCTCAGAGGAATGATCGTGTAACCCACATACCTCCTGGGTGTGGTGGTCTGTCCCATCTAGCATGCGTTATTTTGGTGTAATGTGCATGCATTTTGTTCCAAGTATGTTAAATCTTCATTCAGAAGCCACCCTCATTTAGCAATCACACCTTTATCATGCCGTCGGAAGGGGAAAGGAGCGATAGCAATTTTCACTCCTCTAGCAATGTGAAGTAATTCTGTTCAGGAGAAGCGAGGTTGCTAAATGAAGATATATGGTCAGCAGGTCTACATTTAGCCTGAAGCACCATTGTCAGCCTCCTTGTGCTGTGATTACTGGGCACGACATAATGTCTGTTACTACAGAATCACCATGGTCCTTTTAACATGGGGCTGGGGCTTACATGCACAGTGTCTGGTTTCCTTGGAAGAGGGAAACTCCTTTCCTCAGTGAACATTGTTTAAAAAGCGTGAGGATTTGAGTTGTGTGGGTTTGAACCTTTTAATAAAGGCAATGCTCTGGGGCTCCTGCAGTGCAAGACTCAGTCTCAAAGTGCTTTGTAAATCCTGAATGAACTTCACACCAGGTGTGACCCAACTATAATCCCCATATCATAAAAGTCTAAACTTAGACACAGAGGTTCTGTCTACACTGCAGCTGGGAGTGTGCTTCCCAGCCCAGGTAGACAGATTCATGCTGGCTTCCCTTGAGCTAGCACACTAAAAATAGCAGTGTAGCCACCCAAGCTTGGACCTGGGGGCCAGACTTAGACTGGGGCAGATAACCTGACCCGATGCCCCAACGTCCACACTGCTATTTTTAGTGTGCTAGCCTGAGCAAAGCTAGTATGAGTCTGTCTACCCAGGCTGGGAGGCACAATTCCAGCTGCAGTGTAGACATACTGTTACACATCCTACCTTCCCTGGGTATGTCTTGCCCATGGTCACTTCTCATCTACCCTACAACAGTCTTGGGGCACAAGCATGCTATAATGCAGCTGGATTATTTATTTATTTTTTTCCTGCATAGATGGGACCAAATCACACTGTACTCATGTTAAAAGATTTGTAATAGGGTGCTCTGCCCCCTTTAAGGAGTAGTGGGGACTGGGAACAGCCAACCCCTGTTCCCTGCTGTGGCCCTTTTAAGGAAACAGGCATTCAACGGAGCAGCAGAAAGGCCAGGGACTGGGGGGGAGAGATGTTAATCAGGTAGCTACCTCCTGAACATGATTAAAACCAGCGATTAGGTGACTGCCCAGAGGGGAGAGGAGAATTTCAGGGGAGCATTGAGTATGAAGGAAGGGTCCCTGGGAGGGGAACCCACAACTAGAAGAGAGACTGGTGGGCTACAGAAGCCTGCCTGAATTACAGCCCATTCCTCAGAAGGAGGGTTGTGGAACTCTGGAACTAAGGGGAAGACGTGTGCAAGCCGAAGGAGCAAGGGTTGCTCTGTGGAGCAGGGCTGGAACCCAGATACTAGTGAGCAGGGGCAGCCTGCCTGAATCATGGCACAGCCCCATGAAGGAATCTCTTAACCAAGGGGAAGAGTTGTGAGCCCAAGGATCAGGGCAGGAGGTGACCTGTGGGACAGGTTCTCCAGAGAGGCCAAGGGCTGCAGTGGTACTGACAAAGCTCCCTGGCTCAGAGGAAAATGGAGGGGAAGCAGGAAAACTGAAGCCCTGGAACAAGGGTGAATTGGAAGCCACAAGAGGGAAGGGGTTGGGCCTGAAGGGACAAAGGAAATTATATAACAAAACATAATACATGAGACCCCAGGAAGGGGAATGTTATTGTAAGTATTCTGGCCTGTGACTAAGTTATTGGGAGAACCAGAAAGGAAATTAAGACATGGTGCCCACAGGACCACCCCAGGCCATGAGGGAGTTTGCTCTGGGATGACGCCCTGCCACAGGAATTGTGTTGTAAGGCTGGAGCACCATTCCATTAACATGGTATAACTAACTTGGTCTGATTTCCCAGAGATTGAAACCTGTTCTCAAACAGTGGGGGGACAAAGCAGCATGACAGAATTTGCAGTGTAAACAAAACCTATGGGGCATAGCTGGATATAGGACCCAGGAATCCTGATTCCAGTCCCCTGCTCTAATGGCCAGAGTATATTCTTAATAATATAAGCTCCTATGACATTTTACAGAAAGCACCAAAGTTGCAAAATGACATCCCATGCGAAAACAACCTGTTACATGATTTCTCCCCCTCAACCTGGACTTTTTTTGATTGCTGAGCTGTCCACAAACACCGCAGCTACTGCACTGTGTGGCAGGGAGGGAGGGTGGGTGGAGGATGTAGATTGCATATAATCTATAGCTTTGAAAACCAGAAGTAGGAACTGTCCCAGGCTGCAGTTTAGGGACCTGAGGATATGCAGGATAACAGAGGTGGTTTCAAATGCTGGGAAAAGGTAACTCATAAGTCTTATACCGCACTCTGCACCAGGAACTATCTGGAGGCTAATGGATCCCTCTCTGGTTCAACAGCACTGCTAGACTAACAAGCTTTCTGCTCCGCACTCTCAGGATGGACTTTGGAAGCAAAAGAGGCTCAGTACTTCCCAAGGGGAAGCAGAGTTTTGGGTCTGAGCTATGGATTTGCATAATCTAATAAGATTTCCCCTCTTCTCCCACTTATCAACTTCCTTGCGGTTTGTATGGAGCATGGCAGCACGACAATAGGTAGGCAAGAAAAGAACTGCTTCTCCTATTACTGTAGCACTGGTGGCTAAGAGCGTGCACATGCACAAATTGTGACCCAAAAAGTGGAGCAGCTGCATCCCCAGGACTGTTGTGGCTGTGAGCCACAGTCTGAAATTGCCATTAGCGGCTGAGTTGTGCAGTGGTGCCTGCCCTCCATAGTTTTCATGACACTGAAAAGGAAGCAGCTATATTTGCTGCTTTCCTCCTCCACTATAGATGTCTGAGCTACCTCTGCTAACAAGAAATTTGTGCCCAACTTTTAGTGCAATTGTAGCAGTTTACCAGATTAAGAGCATAGCTGTACCTGTCCCCTGCCTGCCATTCCATGGGAGGTCAACTAACTTAGCAGAGAGCTTAAACTGCTCCAGACCCCAAGGGCTCATGTCAGAAGAGCAGCCCAAATGCCATCCTGGGTTAGAGCAAATACATATAAATATAAAAAGAGTGAGTGACTGACTGACCATTTAAAAAAGCCTGAAGTGCCAGTTCCGGGACATGCAGCTGGAGTCAGGGGTGCTGGAACAATTTTTATGGTGGGGGTACTGAGATCCATTGAACCAAACTGTAAACCCTGTATATGATGGAAACCACTTCAAGCTGGGGGTGCGGCAGCACCCCTAGTTCCAGCACCTAGGCCTGGCGTTGGGGAAACATTGCTCCGTCTGAAAACTTGAGACCTAGATGCTTCAGACAACGAAGCCCAAGTCAAAGATGGCTTTTCATTTTGAATCCCTCAGATTGTGAGTGCCCAACTTGGAACTGGAAGGTCAGGCCCAAGAAGTGCTAAGCACCCAGAACTCCTGCTGAAATCAGTAGGAACTGTCTTGGCTATTTAGACTGGAAATGTTTCAGGGGAGCAATTGTCTCCTGTTACGTCTGTGTCCAGTGCCTACCATAATGGGGCCCTAATCTTGATTTGGGGGCTCAAGGTGCTAGTGTGATACAAACTAAAATATTAACGAGTGCTTGGCACATCTGAAAATCAGGCCCAAGCTAGTTACCCAAAAATTGAGTCATACAAAACTAGTGGACAGTTTTGAAAATGTTGGCTTAAACACGTGCTTTCCTGCAGTAGTTTGGAGGATAAAGTTCAGTTATCTTTGTTCTTAAGCTTCTGGTTTTGTTTTGATCCAGGGGGAACTACAATGTCCACAGTTTCCCAAGTGGGTCTAGAATATTTTGTCCTCTACTAATGTTAGACACAATCTCAACCACTGTGTTGGATCCAGTCATGCTCCTGTGGAAGTCATTGATCTCTGTGGAAGCAGAAACACTTTTATTGCATGTATCCAACAGAATCAAAAGAGAACATGTTTATTGATAACTGACATTTGCCACCACTTTTAAAAAGATGGAACAATGAACACTATAGAAAATGGGCCTGTCAGTCACGACTGAGGTGCATCATCAGAGCTGTGTGGGGGTGAAACCTGCATTATTCCAAAAGCTAGCTGATGCTATTTGGAGAGGGGTGTGTCTTGCTTAATAACCTCATCCACTCCTGGAATGTTAGTGCTCCCTCTTTGCAAGGGGTAAGTCATTCGCTTGGACGTGCATGATTAAAACACATAAAATAATGCATAGACTCCCAGGCTATCAATCAGCTAAGGCAATAGGGATGATGCACTGAGCCCAAAGTGTCTCTTTATAGCTGACTTCCAGAACCAACATGGAGCCAATCTCATCCATTTGTTCCACTTAAATGTATAGAAATATTACACACAGACAGGAGAAAAGTTTGCTTGCTTGAAGCTCCCCCAGGCTAGATATGTGTGGTGTGCGAGAGGGTGTTTTGAATTGCCAGGAGTTACCAGGGCAAGGCAGAGGCCTGTGGTCTACACCAGCCTTCCCACTAAGAGTAACTAACAAGTTTATCACAGCAGGAAATGGGAGAGGCATGGTTCTATATTCCTAAATGTTCCCCCTCCTATAAACTTCTCCAGTGACAAAATATAAACTGTACACACTGCCAACAGGCTTTGAAGTTAATTAGTTTAGCATCAGCTTTAATTATCTGGAGTTGGCTTGAAGACCTTGTTTCCAGTCTGTTTTTTCTGTAAACCTGGATTTATTTTTCCATTTTTGTGAAAAACCGAATAGAAAAATGTTTGGGATTTCTTGCCAAAGGGATGTAAATGCACCTGGAGATGTGGAAGCATGGGGAATATTTGAGAAATTCAACACAGAATGTGTGATCGTCAAACTGCTCACGGGGGCAGAGTCCTGCTTAAGTTTAAAATGAAGTTAGCCATGGCTAGTAATGGCTTTGAACTTAAGGAAAAATTTGTCAGCAGGTGGAATGAATAACATCACCATCTTAAGCCTTTTATAGAGTGGCTTTCAACCTGAAGGATCCCAATGAGTTTTGCACACTATAGGTAGGGGTAATTGTAGATGCATAGTTTCCAAAAGAAAGCAGTCTATTTTGCCAGAGCCCGGTGAGGACACAGTAACCATAAGGTGGGATTGAAGTAACAATCCCATGTCATCATCAGCATAGCAGGTCCCTAAGGAAATGCTGTATACCTCATTATTTATATAGTGCCCTTCATGCAAATATAATATTCTTCACAGTGGACTGGTGTGTATGTGTATACAAGCAATGGGAACAGGTGTATTCCCCTCCCCCCCCCCTTCTTTTCTATAGAACTTTTTCTTCTGTGTTCTCTAATGCTGTTGATGGAAGGAATGGTTTGAGGTGGTATATTTATGGGCAGTACTTTATTTTGTGGTTTTTTTTTTTTAATGTTTGGAATAGATGCTCAGAGCAGAAGATATTTTAGAAAACTGAAATAAAACACATTTCATATGGGTCACATAAGAATAGTTACACTGGGTCAGGCCAATTGTCCATCTAGGCCAGTATCCTGCTGCCTATTAATTTCATTGGGTGACCCCTGGTTCAAGTGTTATGTGAAGGGGTAAATAATACTCCCTTATTTGCTTTCTCCACACCAGTCCTGATTTTATAGACCTCGATCGTATCTCCCCTAAGTTGTCTCTTGTCTGAGATGAACGTTCCCAGTCTTTTTAATCTCTTCTCATCTGGAAGCTGTTCCATAGGCAACAAAATAGGATTAGGCACTTTTTCCAGGTCTAATACGTCTTTTTGTGAGATGGGGTGACCAGAATTGCATGTGTGGGCGTACCATGAATTTCTGTAGGGGCATTATGATATTTTCTGTCTTATTATCTATCCCTTCCCTAATGGTTCCTAACATTATCAGCTTTTTTGACCACCGCTGCACATTGAGCAGATGTTTTCAGAGAACTATCCACAATGACTCCACGATCTCTTTCCTGAGTGGTAACAGCCAATTTAGACACCATCATTTTATATGTACAGTTGGGATTGTTTTTCCAATGTGCATTACTTTGCATTTATCAGCATTATCACATCTGAGCCACAGGGCTGTGAGTCAGGAACTCCTGAGTTCTAATTCTGCTTCTGATACTGATTTTGTGCGTGGCTGTGCCCAATTAATTTCACCTCTCTACTCCAAAGCTTTCCCCATCACATAAAACAGGGATGTTACTGATCTACCTTACCAGAGTGAAATGAAAATGAATTAATGTCCGTAAAGTGTTTTGAAGTGTGATATAAAATAATCCCGTAGAAAGGCTGGAATGAAATACTATTGTAATCTGTTCAGATTTTTATAACCTATTCTGTACCAAATAGGGAATATTGAGCAAAATTTGAGAGAAAATCTTTGTGTTGTCTTTTTAAAGCACAACAAAGCTCCTTGGGAATGGCAAAGAGCACTTTTTAAAAGGCTTTTTTATTTAAAGTGGCTAATCATAGAATATCAAGGTTGGAAGGGACTTCAGGAGGTCATCTAGTCCAACCCCCTGCTCAAAGCAGGACTAATCCCCAACTAAATGATCCCAGCCAGGGCTTTGTCAAGCCTGACCTTAAAAACCTCTAAGGAAGGAGATTCCACCACCTCCCTAGGTAACCCATTCCAGTGCTTCACCACCCTCCTAGTGAAAAAGTTTTTGTTCCTAATATCCAACCTAAACCTCCCCCACTACAACTTGAGACCATTGCTTCTTGTTCCATCATCTGCCACCACTGAGAACAGTCTAGATCCATCCTCTTTGGAATCCCCTTTCAGGTAGTTGAAAGCAGCTATCAAATCCCCCTCATTCTTCTCTTCTGCAGACTAAATAATCCCAGTTACCTCAGCCTCTCCTCATAAGTCATGTGTTCCAGTCCCCTAATCATTTTTGTTGTCCTTCACTGGACTCTTTCCAATTTTTCCACATCCTTCTTGTAGTGTGGGGCCCAAAACTGGACACAGTACTCCAGATAAGGCCTCTCCAATGCCAAATAGAGGGGAACGATCATGTCCCTCGATCTGCTGGCAATGCCCCTACTTATACGTCCCAAAATGCCATTGGCCTTCTTGGCAACAAGGGCACACTGTTGACTCATTCAGCTTCTCATCCACTGTAACCCCTAGGTCCTTTTCTGCAGAACTGCTGTCGAGCCACTCGGTCCCTAGTCTGTAGCGGTGCATGGGATTCTTCCATCCTAAGTGCAGGACTCTGTACTTGTCCTTGTTGAACCTCATCAGATTTCTTTTGGCCCAATCCTCTATAATTTGTCTAGGTCCCTCTGTATCCTATCCCTACCCTCCAGCGTATCTACCATGCCTCCCAGTTTAGTGTCATCTGCAAACTTGCTGAGGGTGCAGTCCACACCATCCTCCAGATCATTAATGAGGATATTGACCAAAACTGGCCCCAGGACCGACCCTTGGGGCACTCCGCTTGATACTGGCTGCCAACTAGACATGGAGCCATTGATTGCTACCCGTTGAGCCCGACAATCTAGGCAGCTTTCTATCCACCTTATAGTCCATTCATCCAGCCCATACTTCTTTAACTTACTGGCAAGAATACTGTGGGAGACAGTGTCAAAAGCCTCAAGGAACAACACGTCCAGTGCTTTCCCCTCATCCACAGAGCCAGTTATCTCGTCATAGAAGGCAATTAGATTAGTCAGGCATGACTTGCCCTTGGTGAATCCATGCTGACTGTACCTGATCACTTTCCTCTCCCCTAAGTGCTTCAGAATTGATTCCTTGAGAATCTGCTCCATGATTTTTCCAGGGACTGAGGTGAGGCTGACTGGCCTGTAGTTCCCTGGATCCTCCTCCTTCCCTTTTTTTAAAGATGGGCACTACGTTAGCCTTTTTCCAGTCATCCGGGACCTCCCCCGATCGCCATGAGTTTTCAAAGATAATGGCCAATGGCTCTGCAATCACATCCGCCAACTCCTTTAGGACTCTCGGATGCAGCACATCCAGCCCCATGGACTTGCGCTCGTCCAGCTTTTCTAAATAGTCCCGAACCAATTCTTTCTCCACAGAGGGCTGGTCACCTCCTCCCCATGCTGTGCTGCCCAGTACAGTAGCTTGGGAGCTGACCTTGTTCGTGAAGACAGAGGCAAAAAAAGCATTGAGTACATTAGCTTTTTCCACATCCTCTGTCACTAGGTTGCCTCCCTCATTCAGTAAGGGGCCCACACTTTCCTTGACTTTCTTCTTGTTGCTCACATACCTGAAGAAACCCTTCTTGTTACTCTTAACATCTCTTGCTAGCTGCAACTCCAGGTGTGATTTGGCCTTCCCGATTTCACTCCTGCATGCCTGAGCAATATTTTTATACTCCTCCCTGGTCATTTGTCCAATCTTCCACTTCTTGTAAGCTTCTTTTTTGTGTTTAAGATCAGCAAGGATTTCACTGTTAAGCCAAGCTGGTAGCCTGCCATATTTACTATTCTTTCTACACATCGGGATGGTTTGTCCCTGTAACCTCAAGAAGGATTCTTTAAAATACAGTCAGCTCTCCTAGACTCCTTTCCCCCTCATGTTATTCTCCCAGGGGATCCTGCCCATCAGTTCCCTGAGGGAGTCAAAGTCTGCTTTTCTGAAGTCCAGGATCCGTATTCTGCTGCTCTCCTTTCTTCCCTGTGTCAGGATCCTGAACTCGACCGTCTCATGGTCACTGACTCCCAGATTCCCATCCACTTTAGCTTCCCCTACTAATTCTTCCCGGTTTGTGAGCAGCAGGTCAAGAAGAGCTCTGCCCCTAATTGGTTCCTCCAGCACTTGCACCTGGAAATTGTCCCCTACACTTTCCAAAAACTTCCTGGATTGTCTGTGCACCGCTGTATTGCTCTCCCAGCAGATATCAGGGTGATTGAAGTCTCCCATGAGAACCAGGGCCTGCGATCTAGTAACTTCCGTGAGTTGCCGGAAGAAAGCCTCGTCCACCCCATCCCTCTGGTCCAGTGGTCTATAGCAGACTCCCACCATGACATCATCCTTGTTGCTCACGCTTCTAAACTTAATCCAGAGACTCTCAGGTTTTTCTGCAGTTTCATACCGGAGCTCTGAGCAGTCATACTACTCCCTTACATACAATGCAACTCCCTCACCTTTTCTGCCCTGCCTGTCCTTCCTGAACAGTTTATATCCATCCATGACAGTACTCCAGTCATGTGAGTTATCCCACCAAGTCTCTGTTGTTCCAATCACATCATAATTCCTTGACTGTGTGAGGACTTCCAGTTCTCCCTGCTTGTTTCCCAGGCTTCTTGTATTAGTGTATAGGCACTTGAGATAACTTGCTGTTTGTCCTGCTTTGTTAGTATGAGGCAGGAGCCCTCCCTTCTCGCACTCTTCTGCTCGTGCTTCCTCCTGGTATCCCACTTCCCCACTTACCTCAGGGCTTTGGTTTCCTTCCCCCGGTGAACCTAGTTTAAAGCCCTCCTCACTAGGTTAGCCAGCCTGCTTGCGAAGATGCTCTTCCCTCTCTTCATTAGGTGGAGCCCATCTCTGCCTAGCACTCCTTCTTGGAACACCATCCCATGGTCAAAGAATCCAAAACCTTCTCTCCGACACCACCTGCGTAGCCATTCGTTGACTTCCACAATTCGACGGTCTCTACCTAGGCCTTTTCCTTCCATGGGGAGGATGGACGAGAACACCACTTGTGCCTCAAACTCCTTTATCCTTCTTCCCAGAGCCATGTAGTCTGCAGTGATCCGCTCAAGGTCATTCTTGGCAGTATCATTGGTGCCAACGTGGAGAAGCAGGAAGGGGTAGCGATCCGAGGGCTTGATGAGTCTTGGCAGTCTCTCCGTCGCATCGTGAATCCTAGCTCCTGGCAAGCAGCAGACTTCTCAGTTTTCCCGGTCAGGGCAGCAGATAGATGACTCAGTCCCCCTGAGGAGAGAGTTCCCGACCACCACCACCTGCCTCCTTCTCTTGGGAGTGGTGGTCATGGAACCCCCATCCTTAGGACAGTGCATCTCATGCCTTCCAATCGGCGGAGTCTCCTTCTGTTCCCTTCCCTCAGATGTATCATCTAGTCCACTCTCCGCATTAGTACCTGTGGAGAGAACATGAAAACGGTTGCTTACCTGTATCTGCATTGCTGATACATGGACACTCCCCTTTCTTCTTCTGGAGGTCACATGCTGCCGAATTTTTTCACCGTCCTCCTGTCCCCGCTGCGCAGCCTGCTCTGAATCTTCAGAACATTGTGTCCGTAGAAGCATATCCTGACATCTGTCCAGGAAATCTTCAGTTTCTCTTATGCAACGCAGGGTCGATACTTGTTTCTCCAGACCTTGAACCTTCTCTTCCAGTATGGAGACCAGCTTGCACTTTGTACAGACAAAGTCGCTTCTGTCCTGTGGAAGAAAGACAAACATGGCACATCCAGTGCAGGTCACAACAGCTGAACCTTCACCATCCATATTACCTTCCTTCTACGAGCTTCCTCAGGAGTTGTAGTGACTACTCAGAGGTCGGCAAGATGTAAGCCTCAGTGGGCTCTCCCGAGGTGAACTCCCTCTGTTAGCCTTTCTGCTGTTCGCCGCTCAGCTGGTTCTCAGCTGACTGGACTTCTATAACAGTCAGTCAGGCCCACTCAAGGCTCACCTGGAACAAAGCACTCCCAATTCACACTTTTCAAACAACCAATCAAGCACACAGTCAAACTGTCCCCACAACGGACACTCAGATACTCACCAACACAACCTCCCTAATGCAGCCCTTAGCGTACCTCCTCTCAGACAGATCCCAGGCAAACTCCCTCTGTTAGCCTCTCTGCTGTTCGCTGCTCAGATGCAGTTGACCTTGGGGTGGGGGGGAAAGTAGGGGGAAGCAAGTAAATCTGAAGGAGGCTGACCTGACCTGACCAGGGGAGCATTTACATTAAAGAAAATATAAGACATGGGAAGAAGGTAATTTCAAAACTCAGTATGTGCAAGGAGGGGATCATCTTTCAAGTTCCCTTCCCAGTGACATACACGTTGTCATTTGCAGAGGAGGCACGTATGCTGGATTTATGTGTATTCACTTGCTCAGAGCAGGATCCCATTGTGGCACTATTCTGTGTCTGAAAGGAAATCACAGCTGCAGAGCTTATAATATTCAACAGGTTACTATAACCACCCCACCCCCCCAACCTAGGTTTAATATAGAACTATTTTTCACATTGAAACCGAAATAGGACAAAATATGGGCCTGCTGTAATTGTTGTTAGATTATGTGTCACCCTGATAAGATGTAACAAATATTTTCCTACCCAGCAGGACCCGTTTCCCTGTGTGTAATGGATGGAGAAACTTCTCATAGTCTGCAGGCAATCGGTCGTAAAAACTTCGCTCGGAAGATTAATGCAGTAAGTGCAGCCCTTCTGGGAAATGGGAAGAATAGAATTAAAATAATGTTTTGTTTTTTCCACATTTAATAACAAAACCCAACCTGCTGTGGGGAGAGTATTTTTTGCTAGATCATCCCTCCTCTCTAATACAAAACAATCTTGTTTTGATTATTGATTTTTTAATTTTGTTAAACTCTTCAACGTCTTTGTATCTGCTACAATTATTCTTTCAACAGAACTGTTTTTATCAGTAATATGAAGACTATTTTCATGAGCAAAGCTTTGACACCAGTAAGTCTGGTGGACATCACTTAATAGGTCAGATAAACATTCACTTACCGTTTAGTGTGCAAAGATCTTCCTTTTTATCTCCAGCTTATGTCTTTCCCGAACACTTTCTGGCCATAAGAGAGATGCCACTGTATTGAGAGAGTTTTCCAGAATTTGTGCATAATAAGAGAAAAGGTACAGGCTTATTTGATGTCATTCTACTGTTTAATGTCATTATCAGATGCAGAATGTATCCAGGTTTTATTTGTAACTGAGGGACTTTACTGGCTATGTAGCAATTGGTAATAAGAGCTTTACTGAAAAGGTTTTGTAGGCAATCCCATAACTATCCATTACAAGGATTCTTGCATCTTCTTCCTCTGATGTATCTAGTCAGACAGGATACTGGACTACATAGATCACTTGTCAGGTCTGGTGATGATCTTCTGTGATACGGTAATGATTCCTATTTCTCCCAAAGCTGCTGCTTTCTTCTCCCACTTACATATTTAAGGACATTTGCAAGAAAACAAGATCTTAAAAAGCTTTATTTGTGCCAATTTTTTAAGGAGTCAATCACCAATGATGTACCAACCAGCAGTAGAAATCAGCCGTGAAGCTAAATTCTTCTGCTAGTCCAACAGAGTGTGAAGCTGTTGATTTTTAGGGTGTGGTACAAAGGTTTGTGTCTTCTCTTTTCAGGGTTTTTGCCTGATGTTTAAGGACTGGTGGACTATTAATTCAGGCTGAGAGAATGCCTGTTTTTAAAAGTTGTAGTAAATGATTTTTTTCCCCAGTTTTGCAGCTTGAATATTTTATAGAAAGGGGCATTTTATAAGTTAAAAATAATCAGTCTGCAAGACCAGGTGAATTCCTGAGCCGTTTCCTAGAAATATAACATGGGAGACGGCGTCAGTATTCCCATTAGGCATCAATTTCTGATACATCTGTAGGGCTCTTGATGCCATGTTGAGGGGACAGCAAAATTTATCAGTGACGGTTGCCTGCCATCAAGTTCTGATGTGAATTCAGGGTTATTCAGGACTGGTTTTAGCCAGTCCTTGACCTGTTCACACAAGGAAACATCATAAAGTTTTCAGAAATATCTGAACAAATAACACCTTTATTCCTACAAAATAGCTGTTTACCACTGCCATAAAGAGGGACTTCCAAATCGGGGCAAACGGTCAAGTGTACTTTTGACCACAAGGCAGTTTAATTTGCAGTTTAATTTGCTAGAACTTTCCATAGGGCCTATATTACAGGAAATTCATTAGTAAACCCGCGCACCATTTGTTAGAGGTATTAAATCCAAACCATTCAGCGTCTCTTCACCCTGAGCAACTTGTCTTCAGTGAATGCTTGTCCACTCTTTGTAGCAGAGACAGAACAGAATTCTAAGTCCTAGGCTTGAGCTGCAAAGCCCCTTAATAGACGGGGACATGACTACGCCAAAGATCCTTCATCTTCAACAACAGTGCTTCACCACAGGGATGAGACTATAGAAGATGCATCTTCTATAATATCAGGTGCTGGCGGCAGAGGCTTCCCAGCGGCAGGAGTCTAGCTATGGAATTCCTTGCCAGAAGAGAGAAGAGTGAGGCAATGCCTGACTGTTTTAGATTTAAAGTGCAAAGTAACTTTACAAGGAAGCTTCTGACCCTGCCCTGGCAACTGTTAAGCTGTGAACAAAATGCATACATGTGCACATAGGGGAAAAATGGAAAGAGGAACAATAATTTTGTCTCGACAAAACCAAAGTACATGACTTTGATAACGATGGTACCTTACTTTTTGTTTAGAAACTAGTTTAAATCTCTTCAGGAATTGGCAGTGCACAATACCAGACTGTCACCTATGGATTAAGTTCTAATCTATGTAAAAGTTCCTATTACCCACAGTGCTACTGAACTACTATATGTATTGTATTAGTCTGTATGGACTTGAACAGGAAACTCCAACTCTTCTAAAGGCACCACTAATCTTAGGTTCTCCTGCAAGACCTAGAACACTTAAAATAGAAGAAATTCTCAAGGAAGCTAGACTAATGAGTTGGTTTGTTTTTTGCATTTTGTTTTTTAAAAATAGGGCCTTGGGAATTGCCATATTCAGGAAGAATCCCACTGGTGGTATATTTGACAATTGTACAGGGAAATCCTTTGACTTTCAGCCAAGGGTTAATATAGGATTTATTAGTGGGGTATTTGTTGGATGGTTGGAAGTAAAACAGTTTCTCACTTTCAGAACTGTGGGTTTAAGTTTGAATTAGGTGAAATCTAAGAAGTCTGGTTGACTTGGCCTATTTTTTCACTGTGAAACTATTTACATGTATAGCACAACCAGTAATCTCTGCTTAAAGGCTCAAATGAGGTACAGTAGCTGACATGTTCTGTGCTGAGCAAGCTTCCCTTGTGTCAGAGTAAACCACACATTTGAACAAATGCACATGGAGTGGCCAAATCCATTATTTTAAAGGGCAACTTGCAAAAAAAAATACTGCTTTTTGCTTGCTTTTACAATTTTCTAAATTTTTTCCCCATTCTATTTATCTTAAGTACTTATCTGGCCTCCATTACCATAATACTTGAGAGCTTTGATCTTTACTGCATTTGCCCTCACAACACCCTTAAGTGTTATCTGCACTTAACACAGTGGCAGAGAGTCAGTGACTTGCCTATAATCAGTCAGGAAGTTTTAAGACAGAGCAGAGAATTAAACACAGGTCCACTGAGTTTCAAGTTAGCACCCGAACCATTGGATAATTCTTCCTCTTGTTAGAAATTTAGTGTCTTGTGTACCCTTATATTCCTGGGAGAAAACATGGTTGACTAGAGAACTAGTAGGATGACACATCAGAGTATTCCTTGGTAAGGGAAGTGATTTTTAATCAGGATGTTTTAAAACAATTGAGTTACAACCAAAAAAACCCTAACAACTAGAATAAGAGATCTTTGTTAAAGAGATTATACCCTGCCTCTTCACAGGATCCAGGGTTTTGGACAGGACTGAGAGAGCTTCCACTCCACATCTCTGGTTCCCCCAAAGCAGTAACACCCCCATCCCCGCAAAGAGACATCAGATCCTGATAAACAATTATGTCATGAAGCAGCAAACAAGATATAAATTCTCTTTTATTTTTCTTTCACTCATCCTTACCTTAAAAGTCGTCATAGAATATCCGGGTTGGAAGGGACCTCAGGAGGTCCTCTAGTCCAGTGCTACTCAAAGTGGTTGTCCACAGACCAGTGCTGGTCCACGAGCCACCAGCTGCTGGTCTGCGCACACATTTGTGGGGGGGAATTGCTGGTCCCCCACATCAGATAGCTTGAGAAGCACTGATCTAGTCCAACCCCCTGCTCAAAGCAAGACCAATACCCAGCTAAATCATCCCAGCCAGGGCTTTGTCAAGCCTGACCTTAAAAACCTCAAAGGAAGGAGATTCCACCACCTCCCTAGGTAACCCATTCCAGTGCTTCACCACCCTCGTAGTGAAAAAGTTTTTTGTTCCTAATATCCAACCTTAACCTCCCCTACTACAACTTGAGACCATTACTCCTTGTTCTGTCAGCTGCTATAACTGAACAGTCTAAATCCATCCTCTTTGGAACCCCCTTTCAGGTAGTTGAAAGCAGCTATCAAATCCCCCTCATTCTTCTCTTCTGCAGACTAAATAATCCCAGTTCCCTCAGCCTCTCCTCATAAATCATGTGTTCCAGTCCCCTAATCATTTTTGTTGCCCTCCGCTGGACGCTTTCCAATTTTTCCATATTCTTCTTGTAGTGTGGGGCCCAAAACTGGACACAGTACTCCAGATGAGGCCTCACCAATGTCGAATAGAGGGGAACGATCACGTCCGTTGATCTGCTGGCAATGCCCCTACTTATACAGCCCAAATTGCCATTAGCCTTCTTGGCAACAAGGGCACACTGTTGACTCATATCCAGCTTCTCGTTCACTGTAACCCCTAGGTCCTTTTCTGCAGAACTGCTGCCGAGCCACTCGGTCCCTAGTCTGTAGAGGTGCATGGGATTCTTCTGTCCTAAGTGCAGGACTCTGCACTTGTCCTTGTTGAACCTCATCAGATTTCTTTTGGCCCAATCCTCTATAATTTGTCTAGGTCCCTCTGTATCCTATCCCTACCCTCCAGCGTATCTACCATGCCTCCCAGTTTAGTGTCATCTGCAAACTTGCTGAGGGTGCAGTCTACACCATCCTCCAGATCATTAATGAAGATATTGACCAAAACTGGCCCCAGGACCGACCCTTGGGGCACTCCGCTTGATACCGGCTGCCAACTAGACATGGAGCCATTGATTGCTACCCGTTGAGCCCGACAATCTAGGCAGCTTTCTATCCACCTTATAGTCCATTCATCCAGTCCATACTTCTTTAACTTACTGGCAAGAATACTGTGGGAGACAGTGTCAAAAGCCTCAAGGAACAACACGTCCAGTGCTTTCCCCTCATCCACAGAGCCAGTTATCTCGTCATAGAAGGCAATTAGATTAGTCAGGCATGACTTGCCCTTGGTGAATCCATGCTGACTGTACCTGATCACTTTCCTCTCCCCTAAGTGCTTCAGAATTGATTCCTTGAGGACCTGCTCCATGATTTTTCCAGGGACTGAGGTGAGGCTGACTGGCCTGTAGTTCCCTGGATCCTCCTCCTTCCCTTTTTTAAAGATGGGCATTACGTTAGCCTTTTTCCAGTCGTCCGGGACCTCCCCCACGCGCCATGAGTTTTCAGAGATAATGGCCAATGGCTCCGTGGTCAGAAGAAACGAGAGGCCATTTCTTCAGGCAGATCAGCATGCAGAATGAAAGCAGCACAAGAGGCATTATTTGAAATATTTTATTAAAAAGCACTTCAGACAAACATCACTGCAAAATTTTTAGAAGGAAGAACTCTTGTTCAGACAAATTCAAACAAAGTTCATAAAGAAAACAGACTATTCTTAAGCATCAGCTTCAAAGAAATCAAGAGGCTTTTCCTGAGCCTAGAGCATTTTTGTAACCAAATCTAAAGGACAAGCAAAAATGATGGGTCCGTGTATCATTTCATGTACACTCAATAGAAGGGACAATAAAATGTTACAGGCATCAGGGAGCATCTTATTGCTTGCCAGCAAAGTAGGAAGATTGGGCTGTTATGCTTCATGTCTTGAAGCATCTTACCATTTAAATACTTTTCAGTCCCAATGGCGATTAACCATTAACATTTCTCTTGCCTATTTCTCTTTCAATAATTAAGCCAACCCTTGGAGGGGTTAAAAGTTACTCCAAAGCACATGATGTGCAACAAGCTGCTTTACTTCATGTACTTTTCTTGTTGATCAGCCAAGATTTTTGCAGATGATTTGGCATCATAGAAAAGTTCATTTATTTCTTCAATGTGCTCCTTCTCAATGCTGTCTTTCCCATTAATCTTGGCTAGCAGGTTAGCTGGTGTCAGTAACTGCACAGCATACCTGCGATCAAAGAGAATAGGCTGAATTAACTGTTACAATCCAGCACGTCAGCACAAACTCCTAAAAGGGTACAAGTAACCTTGTCAGATTCCTACCAAACAGCTTTGTACCAGAAGCGCAAAAGAGCAGCAGGATTCCAGGGAGTGCCCAATGTACCTCGAAATGGGAGGACTATCACTTTTGGATAGTGTTTAAAAGCCATTCCTAGGGGGCTAGAGGTCATTGTCCAGCAACTAAGGCTCACTCTTACTCTGGGAAGGGTGTTGTGTACTATCCCACAGCACCTCCAGATCCAATCCTTGCAGTGTGTGAGAAAATTCCAATGGGCTCTACTTACCTTAAGGTTGTCTTGTTACCAATTTCCCCTAAATGGTTTAGGGCTTCCTCACTAATATTAATTCCCTCTATCTGGGCTCGAAGTTTTATGATCTGTGGGGATATAAGGTGGAGAAGTGAAGCTGCAGCAGTCATGTAACAGTCTGGACAGTAGCAGATATCGTGCTTGTTAATTTATTAAATAAATACACACGCACACGCACACAATGGCAGACAGGATATCCTGTTTAGAGATAAGACATGAAACAAAAATGTGATTTTCATTTCAAACATCCACAGCATCCTTTAAAACAAGACACCCCCCCCCCCCCCCCAAAATCCTAAATCATCCTGAATACCTCTGGACTTCATTAATCATCATTGTGAAGGGCAGGGGAGGGACTGCATGGGTTGGTAAAGTTTCATGATGATGTTGCAAGGCTGGTTAAGCCTACTCAGTAATTAGAAGCCTAGTATAAAGCTTACAGGGGAAAATCACTACAACCACATAGTTATTGACAACGGCAGTCTGAGTCCTGTGTACACAGAAGCACAGAGATGCCCCAGTCTCAATCATGCATACTCTGTCACTGCTATACAGCCCACTCCTACAAACCCTACTTTCCCCTCAGCTGCTCACTCCACACCGTACAGTTTTTATTCGCTTGATAAGTAAGATGGTAAAATAAATCAAAAAGTTACTTTATAAGGGTTCAAACCTGCCCCTCCCTAAAATCACTAAGAAAAATCTAATCTTTCAAGAACAGTGGCAAGCTTGTACCAGTTTGAAGATCTTTGTAAAGTTGGAGAGCAAGATACCACCAATAAGAGTGTATAAAGCTGTAACAAAAGTGGGACAAGTCTCCCAGCAGTCTGTATTACCAGCTGAGTGATAAGGGGCAGCCTGGATAATGATGTTGTGTTGTAGTGCTGAGATAACTCTGGAACTGCGAGCCTCATATAATACAGGTATTTTTCACTTTGGCAGCTTTGTAAACAAGATATCAAGAAGAACTCGTTTAAATTAAAGCCATAAAAATGCAGCAGGGGAGTCAGGAGTGGGGGAAGAGAGAGTAAGAAAGAGAGAGGGGTTTGACACAGCAGGAAGTTGCTCTAAAAACATTACATTTTGAAGCAGCTTTTAGAACGTTACAAATTAATGTTAGATTTGAGATTTAAAAAAAAAAACTTGTAAAATCAACTTCATTTTTCCAAGCTTCCAGCTATTGCTACGCTCCAGAAATATACCTTGAGGTGTCAGTTAATGCCACATTAAAAAGCAACTTTTATAACTTTTTAGCTTGTGAGAGGCACTGCTCAGTGACAAGAACATAAGATCAGGACACTAAACCCAGCAAATACATATAAAACTGCTGTAAAACGGAAGACGCGTTTGGGTGAGAGAGTTCAAAAACAGAAGTCCCAATTATGCAAGTACAGGTGTGACAATACATATCAGTTTAATATTAAATGAGGGCTGGTATTTTATTGTAAAGCAAGTTTCTTCCACATCATTGTAGGATTAAGATATTTGGTATTCCTTTGCTCTCAGACTAACGCTAGATAATGGAATTTGTATACAAGTTGCTAATTTACATCACTCAACAGAAATTTAAGAAGCATTTTACACATATTATAAACTACCCAGGCATAAGTGAAAGTTTTGCACAGACCATTTCTGAATCAGTCAAAAGTGAAGTTTCACTATTTTCAAAAAATGAGCTCAAAGTTCTCATGTGACCCCCTGCAAGGGCAAAAAGTTGTGTTTTTTTTTTAAAATGCACATTGCCTCTGAAAACTGCTTTTTCCTAGCCAAAAAAAAATACAAAAAGGGGAGAAAACCCATACAAAAATTAATTTAAAAACAAAGTGATTCCCTCCACCCCCAACCAAGGCTTGTGCGATTTTTTTTTTTAAACTTAAACAGCTCGATTTGGTCATGAATGAAACTCAGTTGCGTCAGCTCCCAACCTCCTGAGGTGGAGGTCAGTCCTTAAGGTAGAATTGTCTAAGTATGGACACATTAAACACCGAGTGCCATGGTTTATTGGGCATAATCAGCAAGACTCTGTATATGGCTTTAGGAACAGCACTGTTGTGGTCTTTCCCCCACACAAGCAGGTCACGGCAATCACACAGTTCCTGCTCTACACTTTTGAGAGTGGACAGTTTATATATTATATCTTTAATCATTTAATAGGTTACAGGGATCGGTTGAGGGTGTCCAATGTGATGGCACAGCACACACCAGTTTATATTTTATCAAAGTCAATTAACATTTTAATATAGTTCAACTCTACAAAAGGCAATTCAAAATACATGCTGCTGCTACCGTAACATATCCTAGGAAAATGTAAGCACAATAGGAAGAAATCCAGGACAGAATGGCAACCCTCACTGAATCTCCAGGCTTTGAGAGCAAGTCAGAACTTTAAAACTGGCTTTATAGACAGACAAAACCCAATTGTATTACTGTACCCTCTGGCCACTTCCATTGTAATCTGCACTACAGTGCTTCAGCTGTCCTTTCAGGTGCACAAAAACCATCCTGAGCATGCCTCGAAACAGCAATTCACAAAAGCCTCCTCACACCAAATGAAATGAGGTTTTGCCTCTACATTTATGTTCGATAAATGCCTCAGCTTCACCTTGGCACTTATCCAGCAGCATGAGCCCATTATCTTGTGACAACGCTCCCTGCCATTGACACTATCTCCTAAATAATACAAAGAATTGACAGGATAAACTGTAATGGCTCCTGTATCATGTCAGTTCACGCTATTGAGACGCTAATGAGGAAGATCTTTGACAGGATGCATCATAATGGCACCCAAGGATTATAATCGATACACGATACACAATACACTGTGCTGGCCCACATGAAAGTCTTGAGGCATTGAGTAATGTATCACTACAACTCTTCCTGAACTCCGCCTAGGAGTGTGTGTGTGGGGGGGGAAGGTACTGTATGGTTTCGTTAAGTTCAGAGACAGAAGTAGGATAAAGATAGAGAAAGTACATCTAGGGCAGGAGTCGCAGAAGAGCAGTCTATAGAGTTCTACAACACAACCACCCTCATCTTTAACATAGAGGTGCAGCCTGCAGAGACCAAAGGTCCCAACCCATAATGCCCCATTTCATATTAAGCAAAAAAGCACTGCACGTTGGAACCTACAGATTGTGTAAATGGCACCTCTATATTAGAGATAAGGGCAACAGCAATCCACTCCTTTTCTTGTGAGATAAAGTTTGCCTTTCAAGCCCCAGCCAATTTACCAATGCAGCCCTTTCGTGGGCAAAATTCAGACTCTACCACTCTAGTTCATCATACTGGTCAAACACACACACACCAAAAAACCAACCCAGAAAGGCAAGTTAGTCACCATGTCTACAGGAGACTTCATGGCACAGAGATGGTTCTGGGAGTAAATCCTGCTGCCCAAGCAGAGATCAAATAGCTACAACGTAACATCACACGTAGGCAAGTGCTAGCTCTTACCTCTCTATAGGCTGGAATTCCAGAGACTTTTAAAGTAGTATTTAATACAGCCCTTACCTGTTTCATTTCCTGAGGCGTATACAGCATGGTTCGAATAATCATTACCCGGTCCAGAAGATCCAGTGGTATTCCGTGAGGGGACACTATATCCTCTGTGCCTCTGAAAGAGATACACGAGAGATCAGACTCCTCATTCAGAGTTCAACACATGGGCTTGGTTTAGATCATGGGTCAGCAACCTTTCAGAAGTGGTGTGTCAAGTCTTCATTTATTCACTTTAATTTAAGGTTTCGCGTACCGGTAATACATTTTGACGTTTTTTAGAAGGTCTCTCTCTATAAGTCTATATATTAAATAACTAAACTATTGTCATATGTAAAGTAAACAAGGTTTTCAAAATGTTTGAGAAGCTTCATTTAAATTAAATGAAAATGCTGATCTTACACCGCCAGCCTGCTCAGCTCGCTGCCAGCCTGGGGTTCCATTCACCTAGGCCGGCAGCAGGCTGAGCGGGGCCTGTGGCCGGGACTCTGGCTGGCAAAGGGCTGGCAGCCAGAATCCCAGACCGGCAGCGGGCTGAGCAGGGCTGGCAGCTGGGACCCCAGACCAGCAGTGGGCTGAATGGCTCAGCCCGCTGCCGGTCTGGGGTTCAGTCCTCCAGCTCCTGCCAGGGCCCTGTTCAGCCCACTGCCAGTCTGGGATCCCAGCCCTGGCCGCATAGAGTGGGCACCTACCTTCTCCCTGGTTCTAGCCCATTCTCTTTCTCTCTCTCTCTTTGCACTGAGCTGAGGGTGGGAGTGCACTGAGCACAGGGCTGGGGGTGAAGGAGCAGGCTGGGGGTTGGGGTGTAGGGTCTGGCCAGGAGCTAGAATGAGGGAGGGGGCTCAGGGTTGGGGCAGAAGGTTTGGGTGTGGAGTGCTTACCTGGGCAGCTCCTATTTGGTGCAGGTGGGAATGTGGGGTGGAGGTGCAGGAGCTCCCATTTGGTGCCCAGGGTGGAGGTGGGAATGTGGGGGGGTGCAAGAGTCAGGGCATGGGGTGGGGGGGCTGGGTATGTGTGTGGGGTGCAGGAGTCAGGGCTAGGGGTGTGTGAGGAGCATGCAGGAGTCAGGGCATGGGGTGGGGGGGTGTAAGGGTCAGGGCAGGAGGCTGGGGGTGTGGGCTAGGGTTGTGGGGTTGCTCCCAGCCCCCTGCCCACAGAGGCTCATGGCAGGGGGCTGGAGGGGATATGCCATGATTCCACCCCCCTTCCCCAACTCTTCTCTGCCTCCTCCCCAGAGCAGCGAGCGCGCTGCGGCTCCGCTTCTCCCCTCCCTCGCAAGAGCCATCTGCTGATCGGTGGCAGGGAGGGAAAGGAGGAGGGGCAGGAACCCAGCATGCTGGGGGAAGAGGTGGGGGAGGGGAGAACTTGCCTGCCCTGCAGCAGCAACTGGCAGGACCAAGATTCTTCACCCTGTGCCCGCCGGGGGGGACGGAGAAGAGTGGGCCGGGGTGGGCAGGATTTTTAATGGCACGCTCCTGCGTGTCGGGGTCCTGGCCTGGGTTCGGCAGCGGGCTGAGCAGGGCATGCGTGCCATAGGTTGCCGACCCCTGGTTTAGATATTGGCAACCGAGTCAGGCTACGATAAAACAATCTGTGGACAGAAGGGTTTATTCTCCCACCAGGCACACTCACACAAGACATACTAACGGGAACTATGTCCATGACAAGGGAGAACAGACTCCGGAGTTTGTACGCTAAACCTGGAACAGCCTAAAATGAAAATATTCTTTCCCCTGCACTCTTAATCATTTCACACAGCAATACGGAAAGGTGGGAATTAGCTGGTGCCAGCTTCTTTATAGCTTGTTCTCATAGTGCTAGTCAGTCCCTAAAGAACATGCATACTACACCTGTCTGATATTCCCAAGTATATTGTACATGTTTCAGCAAGGAGTAAATTATTTTTGCTGTAGTGTTTAACCAATAAAGCAGAAATTATATGCAGTACTGAACATTGAGAGCATCTTCTTTGCTTAAACCAGCCATCACACTGCTCAGTTTTCCATACTATCTCCTTTATTCCCCTCACCTAGTATTGTAGTTGTTTATATTCCACGTTAGTGATCCAGCAGACTGAGAGGTGCAAGGGCAAGACTGTGCATTAAGCGTACAGTATAGTCCCTAGAACTCTTCTTTTATCAGGGAAAAGTGACACCAAGGATTCTAGATCTACGAACTCCTTAGCTAACTATGACGACCTTTCAATTTCCAAACTCGGTACCAGTATTTGAATGCTTCAGGCTCCGCTCACGACCCCCTAAAGGAAGCTATGCAAAGGGTCAGCAAGAAAGTAAATTTCTGAAAACATCTCTCACTATGTTCACCAGTAGATGGCATGCTGCTTTCATATAATGCTATTCCTAGTCATATTAGGATACAGAGCCAATTGTATTATACAAATGTCTAGATACACCTCTTGATCCTGTTAAGGGCCATCTGCAGGCAGATATAAATGGGAAAGCAATTTAAAATACTTGGGTTAGTAGTATGATCTGTTAAACACTAAAGCCAATGGATTTTCAGGTATTGCCACAGTAATCTATGATCTGTTTTTAAGGCAAGAGGAAAGGCATTCACTTTGTGACTTCCCACATGACAGATACCGTCACTAACATACTCTACTACCAGGTCAATTATTTAACAGTATCTGCAGTTGTGTCCTGGTGCTTGGGAATTCAATCCCTTAAACAGGTCTTCCTTGTATTTTTCAGGGTCCAAAGGAGATGCAATACCAATCCTTACCTAATTCTTGGTGAGGGAAGCCATGATTGAACCCGGTTAGTAACAACTGTTCAAACATAGGGTAAGAATCAGCTATGTGATTCCAAAAGCCATATGGTGGTACCATTTCTCTAGGTCTCCCACTCCAGGGCTGCTGTTCTTTGCACAGTTTATTTTAATATTTGTAATACAGTAGTGTCCAGCGGTTAAAGTGTGCTAGGTGCAGACCATCACACAGAAAGATATGGTCCCTCCTCAAAAGAGCTTTCTAGTTGAAGACCAGATGCATCAAGTGGGTATACCAAACACAGGGGACTGGGGAAGGGAAGGGCAAGGGTGAGATTATCTGATTACACAGAGTAGCTGTTTGCAGGTTCAATCACTTAAAACAAAATCAGTAGCAATCCCTACTGGCAATTTATCTAGAAATTATCCGCTAGCAATTTACCACAGGCAACATGGCAGAAGTGGATCTTGGAGAGATCTGAAGGAAAATAGAGTGATTTTATTGACTAGTTTAGAGTGTGAGTATGTGATAGAGTGAGTGCGCTTGTGAGAGAGATGGACTGGCTGGCATTGCTGGAGGAGCACAAGAGGCCTAGTCAATGCAATAGGACAGAAAAGTGGAAAGTGGGGGAGGGAGTAAGCTGAGAAGGGCTTTAAAGGGGAGAACAAGAAGCTAAAAGTTGTTGCAGTGCAGAAACGAGAGCCAGAGAAAAGACTCAAAGAGGACGAGGGAAACAAGTTCCAGGAAGATGATCTTAGCAGCAGTGTTTTGAATGTAGATGGGGGGCAGGCAGGAGATGTGTACATTAAAGGAAGCCAAAGAAGAGGGCAGTTATAGTAGAACAAGGAAACAAACTTGCCAGCGGCAGCTGCTGAAGGGATTGAAAGGTGGGTCCCTGGAAACACGAGAGGAAGAAACGATACTTCCACCTAACTCTCTAACCCAGTCATCTTTCTTTCCCTGTGGTGCAGCCCTCAAGCATTCAATGTGGCTCATGATCCATCCAGATGATCATCAGAGGTGTATCAGCACCAAAGATGAAAGCATTCAAAGATCATAGTTCTTGGTATGGAGACAGCTAATTCTAACTCTTATGCATAATTCAATTTTAAAAACTGTACCTGATGATGCAGTTTCCTCGGTTGGAAGCAAAGATGACGATGGGAGCAATAGAAGATTCTAGTGCGCGATGCAGATATGTGAAACATTCAATATCCAGCATGTGAACCTCATCTACAAAGAGCACACCTGGGACCAGCTCTGCAATGCCTTGATCAATGTATTTATTCACCACCTTGTTTATCTCCCCTCGAAGCTTGTCTAAGAGATAGGAAAGAAAACCATTTTAGTAGTTCTGTTAGTGCTCTCTGCAGCTATGTGAAGGACCCTAAGACACTAAAGTGGGGGATGCCACTTTCCTAGCATCTTGATTCTAAACTGATATCCTATCATGAATGTGTGAGTAACTGTGATGCAAAGTCTCTGTGGGATTTGAGTCAGATTGACCCAAGTTCCCATGTTTTCTCATATGCATAAGAGAGAGATGAAAGTATGATATAGAGTCATGTTCTGGGGGAGTTACTGTTTCTCACTTTCAGTTCTTGGAACTTGTATACAAAGCTGGCCATTTTGTAAGCACAACCCCTCATCAATGGTGTAAAAAGCAACTTGAAAAACAAAATTAAAACACAACATGGATTCTGCAACAGAAAATCATGTCTCACTAGTCTTACACTTCTTTTTCTCTATTGATGGATTCTAGGCCAGAAGGGACCACTGTGCTCATCTAGTCTGCCCTAATGCATACCTCACACCACGGAACTTCCCCAAAATAATTCCTAAAGCAGATCTTTTAGAAAAATATTTGATTTGAAAATTGTCAGTGATGGAGAATCCACCACAACCCCAGGTAAGTTGCTCCAATGATAAATGACTCTCACTGTTTTAAAAATGCCTTATTTCTAGTCTGAATTTGTCTAGCTTCAACTTCCAGCTGTTGGATCTCGTTATATCTTTGTCTGCTACACTGAAGGACCCATTATCAAGTATTTGTCTCCATGTCAGTACTTATTGCCTATGCTCAAGTCACCACTCAATCTTCTCTTTGCTAAGCTAACCAGACTGAGCTCCTTGAGTCTATCATTATAAAGCATGTTTTCTAATCATTTGACTGTTCCTGTGACTCTTCTCTGAACCCTTTCCAATTTATCAATATTATTCTTGATTTATAAAAACTAGGACTGGACACAATACTCCAGCAGCAGTTGTACCAGTGCCAAATACAGAGATAAAATAACCTCTCTACCCCTACTTGAGATTCCTGTTTATGCATCCAAGGATCACATCAGCCCTTTTGCCCAGAGGGTCACACTGGGGTCTCAAGTTCAGCTGATTACCCACCAAAAAGCTTTTGACAAGATCCCACACAAGAGGCTACTAAAGAAGCCAATTAGCCATGGGGTGACAGGCAAAGTATTGTCAAGAATCAAAAACTGGCTAGGACACACAAACCAAAGAATAAGGTTAAATGGTCAAAGTTCATCATGGCAAAAGGTTAAACTTTTGTACTAGGTTCAGCATTTAAAATAATTAATGATCTGGAGAGGGGGTGGTGAGTAATGAGGTAGCAAAATTTGCAGATGACAAAGTCCAGAGAGGACTAGGAGGAACTTCTGAGGACCTAACCAAGCTAGGAGAATGGGCAACATGATGGTAAGAAAAGTTCAATGTCCATAAATGCAAAGCAATGGACATTGTAGGGAAAAATTTGAACTACTTTATGCTTTACAAAGTTTTTAAATTCACTTTTATCAACTCAGGAAAGGGACCTGGGTGTTGTCATGGACAGACCAAAGATCTCTGCTCAATCTTTAGTGGGGAAAAAAAAACTAAACAAGATGTAGAATGCACAAGGGATGGGATGGAGAATAATACAGAAAATATTAAGTCATTATATAAATCAATGCTGCAGCCTCATCTGAAATAATGTGGAGTATTGGTCATTCTGTCTCAAAAAGGATATTGCAAAATGAAGACGGGTCAAAGAAGTGTGATGAGAATGATTAAGGGCACAGAAATCTCATGTGAAGAGAGATTAAAAGGACTAGTTGATTTACCTACAGAGATGAACAACAGGGGACATTAGACTGGGAACTTTTGTTTTATTTGTATTGTAATACAAGACAGTCAATGAAATTAAAGGTGGCAAATTCAAAAATAATATACCATATCTCCACACAACATGCAATTAGGCTATAGAACTCCTTGCCACATGAAGTTCTTGAGGCTAAGAACTTCGCAAGATTCAAGAAGAGCAGGACACGTACATAGATATAAAAAATAGAGTTAAAATTAATGCTAAATTTTTAGAAGGAATACGAAATTTCATACTTCAGGGATTAATCTCTAACTATAAGAGAACAGCAACGATAGGCTGGTCAGGGCAGATTACCCCACATCTGCCTACTGCAGGATTCTTGCATTTTCCTCTGAAGCATCTGGTACTGACCACTGTCAGACAGGATACTGGATAAGACTGACCTCAGGTCTGATCCAGTATAAAATTGCTCTCTTCCCAATTTCAATGTTTCCACAATACCCATTGTTTTCTATCTCACATTTATACATTCCACAGTTAAAACACGTGAAAATACACTGAGGCATCAGACTGTGAGAGTGCGAGAAGAATTCTGTTATTCATCTAAGTATAAGCATCATCATCTGCATGAAGGCCAAATTCTTAGTACTTTCAACTAGGATAGTTCTCCTACTTGCATAGCTTGTGAGGAACTCTGACCATGTTTCCAAGCATGACTGGAAGGAAAACTAAATACTGCTGGTTTATTTTAACGTAACATTTGAATATAAGCAAAAATATAATTCCTTAGCTTTTTGAACATATGGATCTCAAAGCTGTGCAAGATGTTACATAGATATAGTCTGACTTTAGAATATGGAAGGTGATCTCTGCAAGAGGTGGAATACTTCAAAAGAGCATCATTCAATTTTAGTATTGAAACAGATTTTGACCTGAATTTAAGTAAGATACTTGTTGAAGCACCTTTTCTTTCAAAGCAAAAAGGACAAAAGATTTTTACTGTAGGTATTTTTCCTTCTGTGATTTGTAGGTAAGAAGAGAATCAGTTCCACTTATAACACCCATATTAAAGTCCATGGGCTGTTGCTATAGGTGAGTCAATGCCACACAGAACCACTCAACAGCGATCCTTTCACAGCCATTTTGCTACATTGCAAAACTATTGTACAGTTGCATAATATGAGAAAGGTAGCACACTCCAAGGTGAAAGAAGAATTTAGTTCTAGAATTGTATTGGTTTGTTCCTTCATGGAATGTTTGGGTCCCCTACCATATCAAGTGGCACCATTTTGAAAGAACAGGGAGATAAATCCTAGTGCCCTGACTAACTTTCACTCTCAATAAAATGGGCTCCAATGTCTTAAGCAACATATGGGATATTATTATTTGGATAATGGTGCTGCATTTGATTCCAGTCACTGCACTGCTGGCACCTAACTTGCGACTTTCTGAAGTATTCTGAAATAATTCACCATTAGAGTTGCTAAATAAATTCAGTTCTTTCAACTCCTTGTCTAGTAGGCATATGTATAGCTTATGTTGAGGGTTAAGATGTGGTACAAGTAATTTTTATACCTGTAATTTCAGTTTTTTTAGGCTTCATCAATTGTCCCATCATGGAAAGGATGTCTTGCCCACCCTGGAAAAAGCAAAGTTAGAGATCAACAATTTCTCCTTCCTGTGCTGTTGCTCAATGCACCAGGTTTGATATGGACCAGGCTATTATAGACGGTAGGGTTTTACACCTTTAGGATACAAAGTTGAATAATCATTTATTTGGGGTCCTTTGTAATATTTTAGCTGTAACAATGGCTGATTCTGTTCTAATCCAACTGTCCAACCCATTATCACGTCACTGCCTTGGGATTCCAAATTTATCCTTTTTTAGTTAAAAGAATGCCTCTTCACTCCTTTTTTAGGTCTGGACTTGAGAGAGAACAGTGAGAGAGCTCAAAGTTTAACACCCTTTCCTACAGCATTGTCAATTTCCCTCCTCACACAAATGGAACTGATCAGAGAGCAGAAAGGCTGGAGCTGCCTGTTTGGACTGTGAGTGTTCAACTTTCCAATAGATGGATGGTTGTGTTGGGATTTTAAGACTTTTACATCCCTTATTTTTGTAGGGTGAGTCTAGTGGGGGTTTTTTTGTTTATAAGGGAGATTATTTTGAAATAAGTAGATCAAGGGGCTGGAGTGTCAAATTGTGGGTATGTCAACCTTGAGAGTGTTGCTTCACATATAGAACCTATATGAATTTTTATTTTTATTTTTTTTTAAAGTCACTGTCCGTATACAGCACAGCTTGGCAAAGTGGTGACCTCCCAATATTGGGGAAAAGAGGAAAAAACACTCCCTATACAAAAAGTTTGCTACTGTAGAAAGCTTAAGGTGCTACTGCAAGTAACTGGGGAGTATATTAAGTTACTAAACATTTCTAAAGGATACAGGAGCGCTTACAGAAATTACACTGAAGTCAGACAAGCAAAGATCATTTATCAAAGTGTTTGCAGTTCCCATTTCATGGCCGATGAAACAATAAACTACAGAGCAAAGGAAGTTAATGTGTATCCACAACATTTTAATAAATAAAAACAATGCAGACCTGCTGGCTGCTGCCAGTTCATGTCTTTAAGTATTGAGGATGGAAAGTAACCTACTCTTCATGTGGTGATGGGAATAGCTCCATATAAAAACCTCGTATTAGCTTCAGCCCCTAGGTTTTTTGGTTAGTTAGGGTCTTTTTTGGCACAGATTATGCTTTAGCTTCTAGTGCAGTGGTTCCCCGACGTCTTTTGAGGAAGCCATCCTTGTGATGTATTGGGTTGGTACCCTCTTCTCCTGGCATTCTCTGGTACTATGCTCTGACACTTTTTTCTCCAATTGTTCATTCTTGCACCTCTTTTGCTTTGCCCCCTTTCTCACTTGCTGCTATTTTTTTTTCCTTTCTGTCCTTTGTTCATGTTCTCATTTTTTATTGTTTTTTGTGGCCCCTTGGCTATTCCTTCACTCACCAGAAAGCTACTTGCTGGATGGGATGAAGAGCATCTACCAATGTGTCTGTGGGGCTGGGAAATGTACTCTTGCTGCCAAGAGTTTCAAGAGCAGATACACAAAGACTGAGCAAGCAAATTGCTCCCTGAACGTTTATGGAGCTGGTTCTGTGGCCAGGAACTGCAGGAAAAGGGAGAGAAGATGGGTTTCAAGGTGCTACCTACTGTTTTTTCAATAATGGCATGTTTTCAGTGGAGTGAGCAGAACCCACAGCCTGCAGCATTCCCCATCCTCACTGCTTCTCACCCTTTCCCCACATGCCCTTGGGTTAGTCTGGTGCCCATCCTCAGGCTAAAAACAGTTTTTTGCACAGATTTAGTCTCTAGAGTCAAGTACCTGAGGTCTAGCATTGGCCACATCCAGGTCATGAAGGGTGACATCCTGAATAATTTCTTTTTTCTTGTGTACATCACCCTTTGGCAAGGGGACGTACTCTTCAGCTTCAAGGTCAAATTCTGTCGCATAAGTATCACATCTGCCTTGCCTCTGTGGAAAAGAGTGGGTGGAGGAGTGGAGGAGGAGAAGAGAGGTAGAGTGGGAAGAGAAACACACGTATACAGTTAGTTTCATTGCCAAGACTTTGAGTGACATACAGTTGATAAAGGGCTTGGTTCACAGTTCCAGTCCTGACAAGCTTTGGTTGACACTTCAGAATATGCCTTGTTCCCCGCTTAGCAACATGCATATCCTATCTACTGATCAAGGCTCAAAAACCCTGTTAAAAAACACCTGATATTTTCCCACTGAATATTCCACCTCCCTCTGCTCTTCTTTTAACTGTATGCAATTTCTGCTAAAGGACAAATCCAGCAGATTAACTAGAGATTGGGAGAACTGTTCAAGACTTCTTTGTAGGTGGGTGATTTATTATACGATACGAAATATTATGCTCATCCATTAAACAGCAAGTATCACTGTACACTACATTTTAAATCAGATATAAAAAGAATGCTAACTAATGCAGTATTCCCTTCTACATGCATACATCTTGTGGAGAAAATATCAGAGATAAAAGAAAGATTAAATACACTGCATATTTCAGTTTGAGAATGACTAAAGTTGTTTGGGTTTTTTCCCTCCCTTTCGAAAAGATGTCTTGGTCTTAAAGGTTAAAGGAAAGAAAGCTCATCTCAGACAGCTGCAGGGACGGCTTCCTTGCCAAGATGACCTTAATTGTGAACTGGATGACCACCCTGTCTTGAGGCAGGAGGAATGTCTCCCTCCACAGCAGCAAAGTCCCGGGCCTTTCTTTTACACAGTCTTATCCAGCCTGTCCAAGCCAAATAAGGTTAATAGGTCACAGGGCCTTTGGCAGAGGGACACTGGAAGTTCTCTGAGTACACAAAGCAGGGTAACAGTCAAGGCATGTTTTGGCTTTACCTTGACAGCTCCACTGTTTGCTTCAATGTAAATCACATCCCCGGCTTCCACTCGCTCCTTCTGTAAACTTTCAAAGATGCTGGGGTCCAACTGGAGACAAACAACATGGGAGATTAGACAGTTCCATTGTATTGCAGAATGAGCATGAAACAAGAGATTTAAACCAAAGCTTGTTAGACAGTCGGACAAAATGAGTTAAGATTTCACAAAGTTGAAAATTCTGAGGTTCAATTCAATCTTTAGGGCAAGACCTAGAACAGGCTGCACAAAGGGTATTGTAAAATTTCCTTATTCACTTCCCCTGCTATTTGAGGAAGAGGCTTTGTGACTAAGCCATATTTACTATTTTACTTAACTTTTATTTACAGAGAGTATTTAAACTTTTCTTGCCTAATCTGTTTTTCTGATGAATTAATGTTATAATACAAATTGCATTGTGCCAAGTTGTGAGGATGCTGGTATATATCAGGAAGAGGATGCCTTACATTTCATACTGATATACTCTTTGTTCTCAGGATGCAGTGCTTTTCTTGGCTGCTAGTCAAACCCTATAAAGGGCTAGCTGTTAGTTCTGGAATAGACTGCACCTGTTGACCACTCAAAAGTCTTTTTATGTTTTTATGGCGTGATGTGACCCTTTTATTCATAGACTCAGACTTTAAGGTCAGAAGGGACCATCGTGATTATCTACTGACCTTTTGTTCTCTTTCCTACATGCAGTTACTAAATGAGCAAGGTGGAAGCCAGAACATGGCATGTGCTTTTGTTTTTTTTGGGTGGATGGTTCATTTACTTCCACTAAGGATTCTCTTACTTTGCATCTTCAAAATGAACAAAGAGAAGACAATACGTGCTAAACAGCAGAGATGCTGCTGTAAATTCTCTTATCGCCATTTTATATACTGTATAGGGAAGGAAAACTGAGGTACAGATTAAGTGACTTGTCTACAGAAACAAAGGGAGTCAGGGTCTGACTTAGGAACAGAACTGGGTTTTTGGCTCCCAGCCACATGTTCAGACCACTGGACCTTCCTCCTTAACATAAAAAGGAGGCAAGGAACATATGAAATAATATACACTAATACAGGCAAGATTTCAAGAAGCTATCTTCCAATATTCAGGTGGAGTACCAGTTTAAAAAAAAAAAGTGTTTTCTTGTGTATTTAATTGTTGTTATAAATATGGAGCTGTAGTTGGGGTCAAGCTCAGCATCACATACCAGCAAAATGTGCTGCCCTGGAGAGGCAGATCCATTTGGCTCCTGAGTTCAGTCCTTTATTCCATGGGGCTGGTAATGCTATCAAAGTGGCACACTCAGGCATTTCTTGCAGTCTGAGCTATCCTTTGAGCTGTCTGAAGGTGTGTGTTTGGTGGGGAAAGTTAGGGGAAATGGCAGTTTTCAGAGGACCCCTGGATCAACAAATCCCCCTGTAGCTGAACACAGAAGGTTATGTGAAGTTAAGTCTTTAAAGTACTAGTAAGAGACCCAAGAGTAATATTTCTATATAATATGAACAGGTCAACTTGTTCACTACCAGTACACAGGTGACAGGGGGGAGAAATGGGCTATTTTTAACTTTATTTGGTACTGGGCTAGAGATAACAAAATTAGGTAAGATGGGAACAAAAGGTGCAAGGATGCATATCTGGGACACAGAATGACATGCCGGAGAATTTATCATATATACCTTCAGTTGCTTTGTTCCTTTTGCTGTTTTGAGTCCTATAATTACATGGCTAATAGTTTTGCCATATCCACCCATCGGGTTCTCAGTCTCGCATGGAGTTAATTCTGTGACTTCACCTTCATAAACTTCCTTGGTCTCTTTTATCCTCAATCCTACAAGAAATAGTTTAGATGAATTGCAGTGTTTAAATGAGTGGCCATTTACATTTAATTATTCTTGACTCTCACCATCTAGAAGTCATTCTGGCCAATGTCTATAAACTTGAGAGCACTGAGGGTGTCTACATACTACAATGTACTTCATGGTAATTCCCTACTTTGGAAACTAGAAAATAAAATTAATACCTTGGTTTTTTTTTTTTTTTTTTTTAATATTAGTAGGAGAGAAAATTGATCCCCAGGTCACTTAATCGGAAAGCTAAGGACATTCATGCAGTTTAAGCCAAAATCCTGACCAACAGTGATGGTATTAGGGACACTGAGATTTTAAAAACCAATGCCTTCATGTAACTTTAGAGATTCTAGTAACAAAAAGAAAAGGAGTACTTGTGGCACCTTAGAGACTAACAAAGTTATTTAAGCATAAGCTTTCGTGAGCTCACTTCATCAGATGTAACAAAGTTAAAGATAAAAATGCATGTTAACTATTTTATTTTAAAGAGATTCTGACAGAGGTTAACGTTTAATATTTAGTGTTTGTTTTTTAAATTAATATATTATAGCCAAAGATGAACCACATACATAATTAAGAGACCTCTGGTGGTGTGCAAAATTCAAACCACTCCTGGATTTCTGACAGTAGAGCCCCTTTAGAGATATGCAGACTTTTCTAGTCTGTGTACTTCTCTAGGACTCCCATTACCATAGCATCTATTACAGTAACTCCTCACTTAACGTTGTAGTTATGTTCCTGAAAAATGTGACTTTAAGCGAAACAATGTTAAGCAAATCCAATTTCCCCATAAGAATTAATGTAAATGGGGGGGTTAGGTTCCAGGGAAAATTTACTGCCAGACAAAAGGCATTATATACATTTTAAATAATCCATTTAATGCAGGTATTACACAGGCTGGCAGCCCCCGTATCAGCTCCCCTACACACCGCCCCCAGTGCCTCCTGCCCGCCGGCGGACCCCATGGATCAGCGCCTTCCTCTTGCTCCCCCGTCTCCTGCCCGTGGCAATCAGCTGTCTTGCAGCATTCAGGCTGGGGGGAGGAGAGAGGACGCGGTGCGCAGCCTTCTCCCTCCCTCCCCTGCCTCCTGCAATCAGCTGGTTTGTGGCATTCAGGACGCAAGGGGGAGGCTGTGCGCAGCCTCCTTGCTCCTCCCCCCAGCCTCCTGAACGCTGCAAGTCAGCTGATTGCCATGGGCAGGAGGCGGGGGGAGTAGGGGGAAGGCACTGATCAGCGGGGTCCGCCAGCGGGGAGGGAGGGGGCCTGTTGCCAGCTCATTATAGGGGAGCATTGCACAACTTTCAATGGGCATGTTCTGTAATGGAGCAGGGACGTAACGTTGAAACAATGTTAAGCAAGAGGACGTTAAGTGAGGGGTTACTGTACTCCCTCTATGGCCATCTATAATCAAATCTTTAATTTATATTTTAAATTTCTAAATATGGGGTGGAGAGAGTTTTATGGTCAGATTATCCTAAGAATAAACACCACCACTATTGTGGAAAGGTTCCAACTACATGAAAGTTCAAAGAATCCACTCCTCAACAGGCACTGTAAAATACATATGTTATGAGGTTCGTACACCATCCCAAAAACAACAAGTGGACTGTATTGAGATACAAGGGAACTCATTCTGTACAGGACTGGAGGTCACCAGAACCCTATAAAAGTTCCCTTGTTTTGTAGCTTTACATTTTGCTTTGAAATAAAGACATGGATCAGACACTTCACCAGTAATCTTGAGTTGCTGATGGTGGGGGCGGGGGATATAATTTTGACAAAAATAATATGGGTCTGTCTCCCCCTGCTGGTCTCGTATTAAGAATGGGCTTTTTAAAGTAAGACATAAATGTCAATTAAAGAGTTTGATAATTTTCAGTGGAATTGTTAGTTTACCTTTGTTGTCAAATACCCTGCAATACACATCACATAGAATATAATTTCAGAAATTTAACATTTCTATATAGCGTCTTGGGTGTGCTTTAACAGAGAAATTAACAAGTCTCTGCTTTGAACACCTTATTATTTAAGTAACATGAAATGATGCAGGGAAGATAGTATATCACAGAAATTTACAGCTAATGGTGGTTGCTCTAGCCAATGGTATGAATTGTTTATTATTGCTCCTTAGTTGTTAGAGATTTTAATTGGTTGTAGTAGGAGCAAGGTTTATTTTAGGCAAGAGGCAAATTTGGAGTTTAGATATGAAGATGATCTAGGTCAAAGAGCTCTCTAATGGAGGTATTTCCTGTGGTTATATTCAGATGCATGATTCCAGAAATGGAACTTATGGGGTCCTGTATTTATTGGCTTAACAGTACTAAGAGGAGTAAAATTTTGTTTGCCACGTAAGCAAGTATAGGTTGGAGACATAAGGAATAAATATACTGTTTAAGCAGTGGCTATTTTAAGAGAGATTTTTGACTGTAACTGTGCTTTAACATATTCTGTCAATATCTTTGCCAAATGCTAATAAGCTCTGTACAGGATTAACATCTGTGCTACTTTTTTTTTTTTCTTTTTTTAAATCAGAGGACAGAATTGCCCTATAATCTTCTAGTCCCAGTACATCTTGTCTTTTTATGTCTTTTATGAACCATAAGCTCTCCACAGCAGAGACTGCCTGTCTTGATGAGTCCTGAACAGCACCAAGCACATGTCAGACCCTGATAATAACTCTAGTATTAAGGAATCCTGACAATAATAATTCTGACAGAGAGCACCTTCAATATGGCAAAGAAAACAATCTAAACGAGAGATGGGACCCACACTGGGTACATTGTTAGGAAGCATGTCAATGAGCAGGGCCCAGAACAATTGGAGAATCTGATGCACTAGTGGCTGTCCGTATGGGTACTGTCCCCAAACACAGCAGACACTTGCTGCATCCAAGAATAAGAAACCCTGTGAATGAGACTCAGGTATTTGACTGTTAGTCAGAATCATTTCAATAATACTGCAGTGGCTAAACCAACTGAAAGTGCTATGCATGAGATGTATAACAG
This sequence comes from Natator depressus, assembly GCF_965152275.1. Taxonomy (NCBI): domain Eukaryota; kingdom Metazoa; phylum Chordata; order Testudines; family Cheloniidae; genus Natator; species Natator depressus. Next base: position 22,913,679 of record NC_134240.1, read on the forward strand.
GCCACACATGTTGTGACCTGCTATGCGAAGAATCACATGACATAGCACACTGTAAGTGTCAGGATCACAGTGAGACTTGAGACAAGTTGCTCCTACACCTAAGAAGTGTTATCTTACAGTCATCACATGCCTTGCATTGGGGTTATTCCAATTAGAAAACAAAACTCTTTTCTGAAAACATGCACTAGAAATTCCTTTTTATGACAATGAAAGTAAAAAATTAGATCTGAGCATGACTGGAAAGTGTTTACTTCATGTAAAATAGGGGCTTATTATTAGTCCTTTAAAATATGTTTGGATTTTTTGTAAGTGGTGTTAAAAGAAACAAATCTCCCCAAAGGAATGTTTTACAATAACTTGCATTAGGTAAATCTGACATGGAATTCAACAAAAGGGAATAGAAGAATTTCAGTCTTTCACTAGCACCACTCTTTGTTTAAAAGCATCCGTGTGCTGACCCGCAGGGAATGTGAAGCACCAACAATGTGGTCGGCTGTTAACTAGAGGGAGTTAAATTACTGCTATCTCTAGGAATGACAATATGGAGACAGGTTTCATCTGCTGGTTCAAGTTTCCAAAGCTCTGACAAGGAATTTCATCACATCAAGGAAATACTGTAGACTGCTCTCTCTCATCTCTGATCTCCCTCCTCGCAAGCTCTGCCAACCTAACGGTAACTTACAGATTAGACTACTGAAAATTGCTTTTTTATAGTAATCAATGGGACACTTTTGTTTGGTTGCAGGCTTGAGAGAGATTCTTCACCAAATACCTAGCTGAAGTCCATGGTGAATCACTACATAGAAGCCAGGGAAATTAACTGATGCTGTGTTCAGACTGAAAACAATTAGGCTATCTTTATGTAATCCAAATGCATCCAAGGGACATTTTTGACTGACTTTATCAGTTGTCAGTAGCAATCATATAAAAGTAATACAAGAAGATTAATTTAAAGACTCAATGATCTTTTGTTGCAAATTTAACTTTGTTCTTTCAGATAAAATGAAACCCAGACAATTCAAGTTAATTTCCTCTTTAATTCTAGAATGCATTTACCACTTAATAAGATACTCATCTTACTAGCATGGAACATTTTCTTGTGCTCACTTAGAATAAAATGTCAGGCAAAGTACTGATATGTAGGAGACTTAGGTTTAAGTTTTTGGCTAGCAGGGATTGAGAATGTTGTCAAGAGAAAAAGAGGAGCATTTCCCTCTCTACAAAACGCTCCAGACCTAAGACTCATGTTGACAGATTCTAAAGAGATTTTTTTTCTAACTTTGTCCAGCAACAATATGCAGGAACAGGAGAACATCCTGGAGGACAAGGCAAGAGAATGGAAAAGTTTCCCCCGCCACAACCTTGGAAGGGAGATGAACTGGAATAACTGAGGTGACAAAGACATGAACACTGCATTAAGTTTCAAAGGGCAGAAAACCCATACTGACTCAGCTAAGATGAGGAACAAGACCAAATGAAACATGGCTAAAAGAACATTGAAAAGAACAATGAAAACATGGCCCCTCAGCAGAACTACTGGAAAAACCTAGTGTTTTGTTGTTCAAATTTTTTTTTCTTTTTTTAAAAACCCAAACATAAACACTTTACTCTTCTTCTATTTTAACACTTACCTATGGCTCTTCTGAAATTTTCCATCAGGACTTCTGTCTTCTTGATCTCGGTGGAGTATACCTCACTTCCAACCATAGGACAAAACGGAACCTTGCTTCCCAACTCTTGAGCAATAGCTAGAGCCAAAGCAGTCTATAAAAATTCAAGAGACTGAACTATTACACACTTAAAAATTCTCATGAGAAATAAATGTATAATGACTAAAAGATCTTGTGGAAAAGACGATTGCCACTCCAGAAGGTTAAAATACTTTGCTCATTAAATCACCTTTTGTCCAAGAATCTGTAAGTGCTTTAAAAATATTCTTTTAAGCCGCACAGTGCTCAATTTTATAAATAGAGCACTACAAGTGCCTCCAATGAGATGATGGAAGAATGAGAAGTGGAACCTAGGAATCCTGACTCCCAGGTCCTATGTTCTCCCACTCTACTTTCTCATATACAACTGTAGCACTTTCCCCTTACATCCATGGCTTTTATCCAAGGATTATAAAGCACTGCCAAGAAACACTTCAAGCTAGTCATAAAACAGTTTAGTAGTATTGCGCCGTGTCTTATTAACATTCAGTATGAAAGGTGTTAAGACTTGTAAAGTGCAAAATACAAAAGTTAAAATGCTTTTAAACCCCCAAATTTATATGTTTAAGAAGACCTTTCTTTAAAAATCACACACTTCATATTACGTTTTCATTCACTCATGTACGCAAAGTGGTTTTTACAATGTTGGCACTAGAATGGGACACTGCCACCGCATGCTCATAACATGGCAAAATACAATTTGGAGCAAGGATCAATACTGGCTCAACTTTGGCTCAAGTTTATACTTAAAAAAAGCTCCAGTAACTGGAGAAGGTATCTGTTGAAATTATTACTAGGAAATATTTGACCCCACTATATTTAAGATAGAGTGGTAGAAAACAGCTTCAGCACTAAGAAGACAGACAATACCTTGCCAGTTCCAGGAGGTCCTGCCAACAGCACAGCTCTACCAGCCATTTTCTTGCTTTTGATCAATTCCACTATAACACCACAAGCCTATAAATTAAAGAAATTAATTTAGATATTTATCAGAACACCTAAAGATTACCTTAAAGGAGCATTCTCAACCAGTTTAGACACAATAATACTTTTACACTGCCAGAGCATCTTTCATTCCAGAGGAACCCACCGTGCTTAATAAGAATTACCACTCATAACACCATTAAGATTAAGTGTGATCTCAATAATAAATGGGGAAACTCAGGTAGAGACAGAAGTGATTTCCCCAGATCAATGAAAATCTGTGGCAGAAGTGCAAACAGAGCCCAGGAGTTCTGACATTTTACTGTAAACGCAAACTTCTTACATGTACCTATAAGCGTTTGAGACTGGAGTGGCTCTTAAAACATTTAGGGTATAAAGAAAGACACATGAGAGTGTGGTCCAGTGGATAAGACACGGGTCTCAGAGTTAGCAGATCTGGGTTCCACCCAAGTTATGCTAATGAACTCCTGTGGGACTTTGGGCAAGTCACTGTGCCGCTCTGTGCCTCAGTTTCCCCACCAGAAGAAACAAATGACGACACCAATCTTCTGTTGTAAAGTGCTTTGACATCTGTGGATGCGTAGTGCTATATGGGTGAGCTGCCCCAGCGGAGGTTAAACTGAGGAGGCCTGCAGGGCGCATGGAACTGGAGTTTTACCAGCGGGCCCACAGGAGAGACAAAGGTTTAAGCAGCTGGACTCTGGCCCCTCCAAGTGGCCGCGGGAGAGGGCCCCACGAAGCAGCCGGGCCAGACATTTCAGCGCCCAGCTGGCTGTTTCGGCGCCAGCGCGGGTAAGGGATGGGGCCCTGCGCGAGGGGGCGGGATGTGCAAACGGGCAGCAGAGCCCCGCAACAACGGCCTCGCCGCTCAGCCACGGGGGCCCTTTCTGCCTTCTGGGCACCCCCGCTCCCACCCCGGCCGCCTGTGGGTCGGGGCCCCTCACCTCTCGGGCGTTCTCCTGCCCCACCAGCCCGGCCCCCGCCGGCTTGGCCGCGCCGCTCTCATCCAGCCCCAGCCCCTTCACGTGGCTGTGCGCGGCGATGCGCTGCGTCTTCGACGTGCTCTTCACCTCCTCGATCTTCATCCCGGCGGCAACGGGCTCGGGGCTGCGGGGGAGACACCGGGCGGCAGCTCCCTCAGACAGGCGCGGGTAACATGCGGCCCGCGCGTTACCAAGGCTCCCGGCGCCTGGCCAGCTAATCCCGCCCTCTACCTTGCCATTGGCCAGCGCCGCACGATCCTCGCTGCTTATTGGAGAGGGCATGTGTCTGTTACTGGGAAGGCTTGAGACAGCCCGCCCATCCACTTCCCCTTGCGCTCTTAGTAGAGGTTCCGGCTTCGCCCGCTTGCTCTGGAGCTACTGGGCCGGGATAAGGTAGCCTCTGTAGGGCCCAGCCAAGGCTTGCAGAGGAGGGTTACAGAGGCTAGGGAAAGGAATTACAGGATCCGCGTGGGGCATGGGAGGAGGTGTGATAGGGGGATTCCCAGGCTTAGGAGACTCCCCTCCCAGGTCAGGTGCCTGGGGAATCTTGGGCTGCTCAGGTTACAGCCTTATGTGCCTCTGGCAAATGGAGGGGAGTGAGGACTGCTCGCTTCTAACGAATAGAAATAACTAGATTTATTTTCTGTGACAGTGGCTGTGTCAAAATGACAAAGGGCACAAGCATTTGCTTGCTCAAGAGATCTCCTGAAGCATGCAGCCCTATCTCGTTCATGGGCTGCCTCTAATTGAGCCTGATTGTTTTGCTGGAACTGACTGGTAAAGGACTCTCTGTGCAGGTATGGGAGAGGCATGGGGTCTCTTGCCCCTGCGCTCAGGTGGCCCATTGATTTTTTCCACTGGTTTGGAAGAGGGTATAACCATCAGTGAAATAGTGATAGCTTGAAGAAAACACTTCTTAAAAATCTATACTTTGGTCCCACTAACCTTTCCTTTTTAGCTAACACTTCCCTTTTAAAGAAATAATGCTCTGAATACTTCTAATAGAGGTAGCAAAATTAACCTTTTATCTTCCAGCTGTCTTGTCTTGTAATTTCCTTCATTAACATTTTATAATATTTTATATTAGCCGCAAAAAGAAAAGGAGGACTTGTGGCACCTTAGAGACTAACCAATTTATTTGAGCATAAGCTTTCGTGAGCTACAGCTCACTTCATCGGATGCTGTAGCTCACGAAAGCTTATGCTCAAATAAATTGGTTAGTCTCTAAGGTGCCACAAGTACTCCTTTTCTTTTTGCGGATACAGACAAACACAGCTGCTACTCTGAAACCTGTATTAGCCGTGTACATGGAAAAGTAGTTTTTCCATACAAAGTGTTTGTGTAAGCAGCTGAGTTCTGATATGGCTCTGAACAATATACATGCTCTGTATATACATAAGCATACCCCCTTTATGGGGTTTGACATTATTTATAATCAAAATAAGATTCCCTCCATCCCGCATATGGCTGTTTTTGGAGTGTCCCTGGAATTTCCTCTACCTCACTTCTTTGCTGTGCAGAGCTATATTCTATACACGTCTTGTATTCTGGCTGTACCTAACAAGATGCACCTGTCACTCTAACTGTACAAAAACTACCCTGCATCTTTATGTAGGATGACTCAGCAAAAGAACTTTGCATTCCTATGCAGGGTCCTAAAATGTAACTATCCTGTTATAGTCTGCTACTATTTATTGTAGCAGTTTTTGAGTATTTGGTGACTATTTAAACTACATTTAAAATACTAGAAAAATAGGAAAACTTTATAATATTAAACTACTTTGGTGTTCTGTATATTTAAAATACCAAACACTAGAGAAATTTGTAATATTGTAAATAGCATGATGATGTGCAGGGGACATTACCCGGTAAATAAAGGGATATCTCCACTTCAGCTTTCCCCTCCCCTTTTACAAGTAATGCAGGGGGGTCCAGGTGAAGGTGGTTGGAGCTTAGTTGGGGGGAGGATCTGGATGTGGGGAGGGACAGAGCTCCGCATGGGGGTCTGGGTGTTGGGGGTTCAGTGTGGGGGTCCAGATGCTAGGGGAGTGGGGCTTAGTGAGGTCGGAGATCCAGGTGCAGCTGGTTGGGTCTCGGTGGGCTGGGGATCTGGGTGACTCGTCAGGATGATCCAGGTGCAGGGGGAGTGGGGCTTGGTGGGGGGAGGTCTGAGTACGGGGGGTGAGCTCGGCAGGAGGGTCTGGATATGAGGGGGTCTGGATGCATGCAGGTTGGGTGGATGGGGGAGCAGCTCCCCGTACAGTGATCCCTCCCCTGCAGCTGAGGAGCAATGGGGGCGGGGCGGGGTGTGTGTGTGGGAGTTTGCAGAGTTTTCTGCAGCCTGGGGAGAAATCTGGGGGTTTGTCTGACCCAGCCCTAGATGCTGTGCAGGGGAAGAGGCAGTCCCATCCTCCCCAGCCCAACCAGACTAGCAGCTGAGCCTGGTGCAGGATAGGAGCCTCCAGCCGGGTCTTCCCCACTCCTGCCCCTGCCCCACAGTGATTTACCTCTCTGCCAACTGCCCCGGGCACCCAAAACATACTGCTGGGGAGGGTCGGATGGCCACTCTTGTGGCTTCCCCTTGCTTCCACCTCAGAAAATCATTTTTCTGCGGGGAAGCAAGGAAATCTGTGGGGGACATAAATTCTGCACATGCACAGTGGCGCAGAATTCCCCCAGGAGTAAAATGTTATTAGCTGGTATAGTCCTGTTTCAAGCATCTTGCAGTTCTGGGAAAACAATCATCAAGTTCTCTAAGAGTTTTAAAGACAATGACATAACTAACAGGAAGTCAAGGCTACAGGTAAAATCTTATCAATGGAGAAACCAGAAAGAACCAGTGAGTGAACCATATATCAATTTTTAGCTTGTACTAAAATCTGCCCAATCACCATATAAAACCTGATATCCCTTCTGAAACTGCAGGGGATAGTTTGAGTAATCTATTGTATCACACCTGACAATCGCTTATTTATTTCTCTGTGGTAGTGTGCAAACATTTTTTGGGGAAAATCAACATTAATTTTTTAATATGGAGCCAGAGGATGGATAACAATATTCTACTTCTGTAGGATCTTGAGAAGCTTTTTAAACAATACATAACAATCCCTGTGAGATAGACATTATTATCTCTCTTTTGTATATGGACACACAGAGAGATTAAATTGTTTGCCTAAGGCAGTGGTTCCCAAACTGGGGTTCGCAAACTCCTGGGGGTTTGTAGAACGTTACAGGGGTTCGCCAGAAAAATTTCACTAATGGTGGCCAGAGGCAGCAGGTGGGACCCGGTTGCGGGGCTGGCAGTCCGAGCGCCAGGGAGAGCGGGGCCAGGCAGTTGGGGCTGGCAGCCCGAACCCTGCTCCTGTCAGTGGGGGACCCAATGCAGGTGGGCATTGGAGGCAGCAGGTGGGACCCGGTTGCGGGGCTGGCAGTCCGAGCGCCAGGGAGAGCGGGGCCGGGCAGTGGGGGCTGGTAGCCTGAGCCCTGGTGGGCAGTGGGATCTGCAGCCTGAGCTCAGTTGACCGGGGCGGTCAACTGGGTCCAGCAGCAGGAGCCCCATGGAGTGCGGAGGAAATTTAAACTTAAATCCCTGGAAATATTCATTTTTAGGAGGGGGTTCATGAGATTGCACAATTTAGTGAAAGGGATTCACGGGCTGTTAAAGTTTGGGAACCACTGGCCTAAGGCAATACAGTGAGTCAATGGCAGATCTGAGACTAGAACACAGGAGTTTTGGTTGCTATGCTCTGCTCTGTTCAGTGGATAAAACTCCATCCCACTCTGAGGATTGAATTTCAATGACTACCTGTAGAGAGTACATTAATTTAATTAAAGTCATCTTGGTTTTTGCCATATGCAGCAAAATTTAGGTCAAGCGACCACCACAATTTTTTACTTGGTGTAGCTAACTCTTCCACCTCTTGGTCATCTGAATAGACCTATAACTTCAACAGGATTACTCTCATCCACAAGATGAGAAGGGATTGGCCTGTTTTATTTAATTTTGTGTTGTCTTTGTTTTGAGTATTGCACTGTATTTGTTCTTTTTAAAATGGAGACAATTTATATGGGGGGAAAACCCAGCCAAAGAATCACAGCTCGTCAGACCACACAGGATTAATTGTATGTTCCCCAGAAAGGGCAGAGTAAAAGTGGTACTACAGTAAAGTCTTAAGGCTGAACTTAAACAGCTTAGGGGATCTGTTGTAATTGATGTCTGATGTGAATGAGCATGTGTTATTATGATACATCAACATGAGAAATATTGAACTTAACACGAATTTCTTGACCTTGGCTGAACAAGGCATTTATTTTAGGAGAAAGTGGAGGAGGTTAAATTCACTCTAGATGTTAAGCATGAGTCATTCATCTCTTTCCTCTATATCAGTGGTGTTTTTTAGCAGAATTTGAGACGGTTTTGAGACCTTGCTGTCCCTCTTACGTTATAAACGCTTTGAGCATAATCCAATATTTCACTAATCATTTAACCAGAAAAATAATACCTTCCGTTCACATAGTCTGATTTGTTATTCCCCAGGTTTAACAAACTGATTTCACTTCAGTTTCTCTTCTGCTCTCCACCCCCAGCCCTCCTATAGGTCTCCTCTTTGGTACAGACGTCATGTGATACCTGAGGTGGGAGCTGGAGACTTGAGAGCTGTTTTCTTAGACTAAATGTTTGAGGTTACAGGACATGGCCTAGTTTCACATAAGTTTTCAAATTTCAGTGGGACATGCCAAATCCGGAAACTGTCAAATAGTGTATTATTTTTGGAGAGAAAGAATGTGTGTGTGTATGTGTATGTGTGTGAGAGAAGAGAATGACCTTTACACATTTAGCCCTTCCCAAAAGTCTGACTTCCTACCTTCTCTCCCATGAGTCTTGGAAAACTTTAGCAAACAAAGTGAACACTTCTGAAGCAAGAATTCAGCGTAGAAAAGGAGATATTATATTCAGGGGAGCAAAAAATGCGTTTATGCCATCATTTGTTTCTTTATATTGTATAGAGAAGGCTGGATGTTTATTTTCTAACAAAATATCAGGAATATAAAGTCTTGTTTACCATATTGCTAGAGGTCTCTTTTGGAGAGAATTGGATTGGGAGTTTCCTCAACCCTTCATCAAAGGAGACTGTTGAATCTTTAACAAAGGTATCTTTTCTTCTAACTCTTTCTAAGGGATTTGAGGTAGTAAAACCAAAAGGGGGAAAAAAAGATATTTTTTAAAATAATATGAATAAAAACCATTCCTTTCTCAATTCACCAGGTTTCACATCCTTGGTATCTGTGACATCATAAATATAATAGTTTTCTAGGAAAAATAGGTTTTATTTTAGACCCTCATCCTGCAAAGGGACCTACCTCTTTGAGGCACTTTATGGTCGAAGGCCCCAATTCTGCAAACTGTTTGAGGCAGGGACCTCATGCAATGTATAAGTACTTTGAGGCATCTAGCATAACTCTGAGCATTGTAGCATAATATCCTGACAACTTAAATTTCTTATGTAAAAACAAATGGAAGAAAACACTGCCTCCCCTAACAAACAAACAAACAAAAAACCCTGGAAAGTTTCAAGCTGTAGTTATACATCTCAAGGAAGCAAAAGGGAGCACAAATCCATGTTTTATTCCTTTGCAGGTCACCTTTAAGATAATAAAAGTTGAAGATGAAACAGAAATGCATGTCTCTTGCATAGTAATTCAAATAAAATTGTAAATCCACAGAAGTCTTATCATTAATACTAATATGAAGTATACAGTATATTTATAATATGAATGTGTGTAATGTGATCTAGTAATATATCTGTGTGAATTATACAGGCATTTTTCTTGTATCCTTATGTGAATAGATGTACATTTGCAGTTAATTGTGTGTGTGTGTGTGTGTGTTTGTATGAATGTATGTATTGATTGGTTGAGGAGTTCAGGGCAGTAAAGTGTATGTGAGCTTTGAAGAATGATGATTTGACATAAAACAATTCAACGCTTGGCACTTGGTTAGAAATGTGACATATTATGCCTAATCCAGCTCCCTTGTCAAAACTCCCATTGATGGCAATGGGAGCAAGGGCAATTCCTTTGAGTATACTGAATAACCAGGCTCACTGCCTTTACTGGCCTGTGTGAGATTGTTTGTTTATTTTCTCTAGGGAGGCGATGGTCTCTCATAAATCGATCAGGGGACTGGGACCGTCTTCGGCTCCTGACTCTGCCACTGAATCATTGTGTGACCTTGGCAAGTCACTTAAATTCTTTGTGCCCATAAAATAGAGCTGATTTTTACCTAATTTTGTAAAGCATCATAAGATCTTTGCATGAAAGGAAATATATAATATTAAAAATATGAGGCAATGTGCTCTGGAAGAATAAGCATACAGTTGTGAGTCAAAATTCTAAATTCAAATCTCAGTCTTGCCATATATGACCTTGGGCAAGTCACTTCACATATTTTCCTCAGTTTTCCCATTTGTAATATGGGCATAATGCTGTTGTAAGACATAATCAATCAATTAATGTTTTACATCACTTTGAACTTATAAAGCACTATTAACTGCTAAGTATTATTATTAACAATGTGTATTATTGCATAAGGTAGTTTAAATGTAACTGATATTGCTTCTCTTGGAAAAAATGTGCAGAATATTGGAAAAATCCCGTAACACACAGGTAATAGCAGTATATCACGTAAGGCCAGTTTACTTAGAAACTTGTGAGATGAGATGTCTTTGACATATAGTCCTAAAGTTGACTGACTTATTCAGTTTGTTGCCATCTTCCATCATTTCAGAACATTAACATACTTCTCATTTTCAGTCATTACATGATTCAGATACATTGTCATTTGGAAATACATTTGTGGATCTTTTATTATGTTAAACATACTGGTACCAACATACCTTCTGTAACTTCATTGAAGGCAAAGGACTTTTTGCAGTTCTCAGGATATCCAGTGCTGTGTGTCAGCTTGTTATCCCTTGTCTCCAGTGAGAGGGAGTTTTTTGTGTGGTAGCTGGATGTCAGATCCCTAACACCACCACCTGTTCAGCCATTCAGGCACTCTCCTGTGGGCTGTGCAAGCCCTAACTTGGCCTTGCGTGTTAATAATAGGTGCATCCTAATCCTCAACTCCCTTTCTCCTGTGATATCCGTCCCCTGACACTGGCTGTTCACAGAGGTTCCAGATCCTCTGCACCCAACAGTGCAGTGTACCCCAGGTTTTCCTTAAACCATTGCTCCCATAAACCACACAGCATTTGTGAGCACTTCTAATAAAACAAAAAAGAAAATAAAGATTTAACTAGACATGAGAGGAAGTGGTGGAAACAACTGCTTATAAAACACAAATGTGGGTCCACACTTATCAAGTTACCTTTCCTATATACTAAGATAGGCTTTCTCCCCAAATTCAGTTTGTTGAACAGCTGACTGATTTCACAAGAATGAGGATCCACGCATTCATGAAAGCTCCTTGCTCCCTAATGGGTTTTCTCAGTGAATGGTACAGAATACCTTTCTCTACACTCTATTATACTGAAACAATCTTTTGTCTTTATTCATAGCGAGGGTGCTCTCCTACCTTCTATAATGTTCCTTTTCACCTCCAAGCATTGTGAGTGTTTGCAATTCTTTGACGGTTTTCCATTGACCGTTCTGGGTTGTGGCAAGGGTAGACAATAGAACCGCACATTACCTCACTGCTGACTAGGGAGGGGTGACAACTCCTTGCTCGAATGGGCATCCCCAAGACACATTACGTCCTGGTGACTAATTTCTACTCCAAGTCCATAAAGCACACTTTCAGTATCAATACAATATTCCTTAAATATTACCCATATACACATCTTGCAATGATTGAGTCTTGACAAGTTATGAGCTTTCTGTAGGTTCCTTACACCTACACTTACATTTACACTACTCGTTATGAATAAATATTCTGTACGATGTGTTTGGTGTAGTGCATTTGTCAGGGCTGAGGTGAGAAATATTTGCAAAGAAAAACAGAGGACATCTTGCCAAGGGGTATCTCTGTCATGGACTTACACAAGGGATACATTGGTCTCTTTTCTTTGACATATTGTATTCTGGATGCTTATCCAGCCCTTTTCCTTCATGCGGGAAGTTTATTTTCTCTTGTGAAGTGCTGTATGGAGAACTTCTCATCACTGTTTACTCTTGACTGCTTACAGGTATGTTTCTAACCAGTTAAGTAAGATACATTCTATATAAATTATTTTCCACTAGGAACCTTTGTAAAAATCCACAAATGAGTAATACAGAATAAAAGGAGTCTGGTGAGATTGATTTGCTCAAAAATTGACTTGCTTTTTTTCAAAATATGGATTTTTTTCAAAACAAATCTATCCATATTTTATTCTAAAAAAAAAAAAGCATTAAATGTCATCAGCCTGAGACTCTTAGATACATCACAGTGAGAGGTTCTTTAAAAATAGTTTAGATAGCAAATCCATGTGTGCAGCTCAGTACCCATCAACAGTCTTGTAGTAACTCATTAGCACGGGTGTATGATGAAAGAAAAATTAAATTATGAAAGAATTTCAGCACCCAAGGGATTATTATAAATAATTCCCTGGAGGCATTGGTAGCTGATACTCTTAACTTCCCTTCTGTACCTTAATGATGAGTTTCTCTGGCCGGTCTTGGTGCACTAGCATGACTCACCTCCCATTCAGTTTTATACATTATAAAACACAACAGAGCTTGCTCCAAACTTTATGAATGCAGCTCAGTCATCGCTGCAGGATAGAGCATGAACAATTGAATGGGAGATAGTGGTACTATCTAACACAGAGAAGAAACAGTTGCTTGAAGCACTTGGGCAGCCCCTGGAGTAGAGGATGTTAATGCTGTTGTTATTAAAAAGCATTGATACAACGGTAGTGTCCAAAGAGTCCAGCACAGTGTGCTTGGTGCCGTAAAAACATGAGACAATTCCTGCCCTGGAGGGCTAATAATCCAAGAGACAAATATGAAAGGTTGATGTTGGGGATTTAACGTACAAACAAATGAATACAGAGAATATGGATGAGTCCTGGGCCTGTTATTTATTTATTTTTATTATCATAGATGTACGTTGTTTACACCACTAACCATGAGTCTGATTTTGTTTTTTGTGGCACCCTCCTAACAGCCTTTCAGATTTGTACTGTGTTGTGTGCATGTGTTCATGCTGCTGTATGCATTGTGTGGATTTGTGTATATACAGGTGTGTATTGTGTGCAATGTATACTGTGTCTCTACATGTAGTGGGTATGTATTTTGCACGTAGGTGTAATACTTATAGTGTATCGAAGGTTCCCCATGAGTTCTTCTGGGAGTTGTTTGGTTTTGATTGCAAACTCTGTGGAGCAGCAGCCAGGTTTTCGGAGTCTGGTACAGAGCTCAGCCCACTGTCAGCTTTAGCAAAGAACAAACCCTGGGCTCCCTCTGCTCTCTGCGGGACATGTCCTGAGCCAGCCCCGGACCCTGTCATATAGCTAATGTGGGTGACCCCAACTACCGCCCGGGTGCCGGACGTTCCCTTTCTCCCCAGAGAGGGCGGAACGCGGAGAGAGCCCGGAACGGTCGCCGCGGAATCCGTGTTGCCGCGGGGGCGCTATTGGGAACGGACCGGGGGTGTGCGAAGGGAACAGGGAAGCCATGGCCGGTTCCGCGGCTGTCGCTGCCCCGGGGCCCAGCGCCCCCCGGAGGCTGAATGTGAACGTGGGGGTCCTGGGGCACATCGACAGCGGCAAGACAGCGTTGGCCCGGGCGCTCAGCACGACCGGTTCCACCGCCGCCTTCGACCGGGCCCCGCAGAGCCGCGCTCGGGGCATCACCCTGGACCTGGGCTTCTCCTGCCTCCGCACCCCGCTGCCGCCGCACCTGGGCCCCGGCCCTGGCGAGCTCCAGCTCACCCTGGTGGACTGTCCGGGACACGCCTCCCTCATCCGGACCATCATTGGCGGTAAGCAGGGGGGCGCGACAGGCCCCTGAGCGAGATTGTGACTCTGGAGGGGCGGGGGCTTCTCCCCCGCCCATGTCAGGGGATCTGCTCTGTAGGGAGAAGTGAATCCTGTATATATGTGTGTGTGTGTGTGTGTGTGTGTTTGGGGGTCTCGCCTCCACTGTGTACATGTGGGTATCCTTTCCGAGGATGCAGAGAGCGGGTCGGGTGGGGGAGTTGGAAATGTAAAAAAGTAAAGTTTGTCTTGTGTGCGGTGGGAGGGTTTGAAGAGCTGGGAGTTGCCTCCTGCCGGGGGGGGGGGGGGGGAGGGTTAAAACTACCTAAACAGGTGACAAATCCTTCTAGTGGAGACATGGTTTATACCAGCAAAATTACGTTTTTGTTGTTATAACTTTCTATACTAGGGCTTTTGCCAGTATAACAATATCATGAAAAGTTACACCCCTAACCAATGTTACTGTGCTAGCAAAAGTGTAGCCCTGCCTTATGTGGAGTCAAAAGAGCTTATTCCTGTAGTGGAAAAGGAATAAGCTATGCTAAAGACAACCTCACACTGATGTAACTACTCCACACCAGGGTTCATATTGGTATAACTTTCTGTAAAAATTCACACCCCGAACCAAAATATTTTTATTGATACAAAAACTGCATGTAAACCAGTCAGTTTTGTTTATAGTAATGTGTTTGTTTTTTAAACATTTCTTTATTGATGGAAAGGATGTGAGAGTATTCATGGACATAGTTACAATTTCTCTCTCAAATTTCTTGAACTCTCCCTCATTTAAATTGTCAGAGGTTGGCAGTCCTGCTGCTGAAGTGTTCATATATAACTTGCTAGAAATTCAGATGCAAAACTCCTACCTAGATTGAGATGTTCTTAACATTTGTCAGACTATAGTGTTAGAAGTACTGTGTACATTTCAATTCTTTTAAAATGTTTTCCTTGAAAGCAAATTTGAGGTAAAGGAGACTGACTTATTCCAGCAGCACATTTTAAAATAAACTCACATTGTTTTTTGGGGGATTTTGACTTCAGCTCAGTTTGTGAACTCTGAAGTAAAGGAATTTGAGATCACTGCATCTTCTAACCATTGTAGAACTTCAGTGATGTAAAAGCATATTGAAGAAAACCTGATTTGGAAGTTTGTGGTTGAAATTACTCAAAGATCCAGGTTTCAGAGTAGCAGCCGTGTTAGTCTGTATCCGCAAAAAGAAAAGGAGTACTTGTGGCACCTTAGAGACTAACAAATTTATTTGAGCATAAGCTTTCGTGAGCTACAGCATCCGATGAAGTGATTTGTAGCTCACGAAAGCTTATGCTCAAATAAATTTGTTAGTCTCTAAGGTGCCACAAGTACTCCTTTTCTTTTTTCAAAGATCCAGATTATTGTAAACCCAAACACTTATCAGTAAGTGCTGGAGAGAAGTTCTTTTGAGGTTTAGATTAGTGTTAGGTTTATTTTTGCATGTATTGTTTAGCTGTTTCTATATTTTCTTGTATATTGTTGTTCCTTTAATATTTGTAAATATTGGTGTGTTTTTTAATCTCTTGTTTCGTGTTACCTAGTTATGCAGCTTAAGTTGATGCTCTTTGAGACACAAAGCTTTTAAAAGAAATTGGCACAGGAACGAAATATTCTGTCCTGAGAAATCACACAATTATGTGGCAAGGTGATGCTAGCATATGAAAAAGGAACCCCCTAAAAACAAACATACACACTTTTAAAAAGTGATTTTAGTGCTCATGAAAGGTGCCATCCCTGAAGACTGCTATTCTATGGATATAAGGTACAACATGAGCAGTCATAGTGCTAACTTATCACACAGTGACCCAGTTGATGATCCTTATTGCTAATCTATAGGGACCTTCTTTAGAGGGGAGATTAGTACATTTCTCATGCCTTTTCTGTCCTTAGTCTCTTTTCAAATTGCGAGACAGAGAACCAGTTAGTGGGGCAGTTTTACGATGTGGTCACGCGTTTCCTGGGAGCTGGATTGGGACCTACCAACTAATTTCATGTAGTCCACTGGAAAAACACTTTTTTGACAGATGTGCTACTTGCAAATGGTGCCAGTGATGCGCACAACCATAATACCGACTTGTATGTATGTCATCCTGGATAGATGAATAGAAATTATTTATTGCTTGAGTTCATCAGCAGTAAAACCCTCTGCAGTTCAGTTCAGCTGTTTTGTTACTCTGCAGTTACAAGGGGAGGGCGACTATTGGCTGCATTTAGCCCACAGTTGTGCTTTGTTTCACAGCAAAGGTGCCTGATAATTTACAGAAATACTGATTATTTACTTTATGGGGAACTAAGTTGTTCTTGTGAACAGGACAGTTCTTGTTGAGGTCTCTGTGTAGAAACTTTCGTTTAGGCTTTGCTCTCTGTGGGGAAACTACTAAGATCTGAGAGAGCCAAACTTTCTCTGGAACTGTTATCTCTGGGAGGAATACTTAGGAGGGCACTAGAAAAAAATAGTTTTCATAATCTGTGCAGTGTTCAAAAATCACACTCCCTTACCTATTAATTGATAGCATGGAGTTGTCATTTGTTTCTTTTCTATTGGTTTTTAAAAGAAACTGTGATTGTTTGATCCCGACTGTCAATATTGGCCAAATATAACAATTACAATTTCTGTAATCTGACCTGTGCTAGTGGACCTGTGCATAACCCTAGTGGATCAGGGCCCAAATAACACCTGATTTATTTCGTAATCCATGTTTAAAATGGTTCAGTCCATAGGTACCAGTATTGCCAATTCCATCTGTTCAGAAATCAGGCCACCAAATCCTGAGATTTTAAAAATAATACATTTTTGTTTGTTTTTATCTGCCTTTAGTGTTGTGCCTTTAGAGTTCAATCTTTTCCCTCCAACCATGGAGCGTAGTGACTTATTTATTTTTTTTTTTAAATTAAAGCTGAGATTCTCTTGTAAGTGTGGGACTCCATGCTTTAAGTAAAACATTGACTATTGTGAGACTTGTTATAAAATCACGATAGTTGGAAATACTAAGGTACTTTTGTGCGAGTGCTTTATAAAACATCATTTACTTCAAAAATTGACCTCACTGTAGGATTAGGTAGGAGGAGAAAAGACCAGTTTAAATGCAAATATCTTTAAATACATCAGACATAGGACAGGTAAATAGATATAGATATTGTTATACCCAATCTACGGACAATAATCTCACATGGAGGTTGCGAAGCTTACTGTTTGTAAACTACGTAGAGATTCCTAGATGAAAGGTGTTATGTGGGCCCAAAATATTATTTGTTTTATTATTTAGTATATTCTATTTGAAAGTTTTCTCTGAGTGGCAGCTCCTCTTTAAAGGGATGATTGAAACAACCCATCCTTTAAAATCATGTTGTATCTTGCTAATTATTTGAAAGGGAGTTTTCATAGCTGAATCCTGTATTCTTGCCTATTCCTCCTGTTATGCAGGGTGGTGTTGACCTTGCAAATACTTTTCATGACAACATAAAAGAAGTGTCACTGGAGATGAAACCTTGGTTTAAACGAATGCAGAATATTTGAGCAGTAACCAAATAAAAGAAAAATGGAAGATGGAAGTCATATTTCATTCTGTGTGGTTGCATCTTTCTTCTTATAAAGCTTGCCCTTGAGAGCAAAACATATCAAGTTTTAAATCAAAGAATATTTTACCTACATGCTAGGAATAGAAAACGTTAATTCCAGTCATGTTGCATTCTTAAGGTTTTAGCTGGAAGGTTATAGTCAAGGTTGGAATGAAATGGTGGGTATAACTTTTTCCAGTTAGACTTCTTAATTACTTTTTAGTTCTTAATTTCACTTATGCCCCAACAATATCAGTTTGTTCTCAGACCATAGACACCAGCAGTGAAGTGGTAAGGCATTCTGAGTAACTGCATGCTGAGGAATATATCATGGATTTTACTTAGTTTCATTATTCTCCTGTACAGTGCAGCTGCAAGTGTTATAACTTATCTTCCAGTGCCCACTTGTGTGCTAGGTGCCTCACATTATAAATAAGAAATAATCTCTGCACTGAAAAAAAATTACTAAAAGGCAACAAATACAATAGTTTGAGGATGCTGGGTGAGTTACAGCAATATGGTCATGTTATTACTCTGTGAAGACATGCATGGGATTCAGTATATATTAAAATGCACAGTTTAAATATATATTTTAAAAATGTCTTTGACATACTTCTTGTGGGTGTCATGGTAAAAGTGGAACTTCACATCTACATTACAACACACAGTTATATATGACAGAGAAGGGAGACAAATGATATGCTTGTCAGGGCTCCCCTATGAGCAGTAAAGTCTTAGGCTGCCTTTGAGTTGTTGAGCACAGAATGGCTGCTACAATTACGTGCTCAGTCATTGTACAACCACTGCTTAGCCTTTACTTTTGAAAACAATACATGAATATGGTTAAAACTGATTTTTGCTTACAATAGGACTGATTTGTATAGTTCCACTTTTTTTTCCTGTAGTGGGAAGGTTGCTTGTCATATAACCAAGACCACCACTGCTGTTTGGCCACTTAGTGGTAAAGATGCTTGATAATGGTCTCTTTTTTTTTATTCGTGTAGCACTGGAAAAGCATATAGGGTAATTTGCAGTAGATGAGGGTTACTAAACAAAGAATCAAAGCCCTGAAAAACTTAGTCTTGAGGTGCATTTTTTAGCTTGTATCACAAACAGCAAAAAGCTCATCACAATTACATGACTAAAATTCCATCTCACATAAGTAATTGAGCAATTCTCTGCCATTTTACACATTGTCTGTTTTTCTCTATAATTGCAGCATCTATTTCCTTGCCAGGTTCACATACAGCAAAAGGGCCCTGTGACTGGAATGAGAGGGTAATTCCAGGAGTAATTCACTCTCTCCTTGACCAGCTCATGCTTGTTTTCAATACTGAGGCTATGCCATTTGACAGACGTGGTGGTGGGATATGGAGTGATTTTTTTAAAGGTTAATACACAGGTTTAGGCTGTTGCGGGATTTTACTCCATGTGGGCGAGTCTGTGTGATGCTGCTGCTTGTTTTGAGATTTTGTTTTGGTATTGACAATGAGCTTTATAGATTTTCATGAAGCTGTCATTATCTTCCTCAAAGGAGCGGGACTCATACGTGTGTGTTGTACTCTAAAAGGCCTATGCATCCGGTAGGGTACTGAATGGTTTTTCAAATGAGTTCAGCAGTAGGGGAAACCTGCAGAGAGGTTATAGAAGTTAATCTTCCAGAAGACATTCAATCCCCATATTTCATTTTAAGACCACTTTGTGTAGCAATGTAGTTTAACCAGTAGCAGATTTCTTACTTGCTGTTGGTTAATTTCATGCCCTACAAAGGGTCAGCACACTAACACAGAAGAACATGATTACCTCACCCTAGCTCCCCTTTAACCCTGCATGCATACAGTGAGGGATAGTGAATTGTTTATTTTAGGTAAGTAGTTTTCAGATGCCCTTTATCTACTTGATTTTGAATGAACTGAGATGACTTCTCAAAGAACATTTAAAAAATAGATTTTGTTGGTTTTTTTTCCTCTGAAGTTTAAAGAGTAGTCTTATAGAGTTTTAATCAGAAAGTTACTGCTTGACCCTGGTTGTCTAAACCTGCAGGGGAAATTTTGACAAACTTGTAGTTTCATAATCCTTATGCCTGTCTGAACCTTTGACCTGTTTACTTCATAACCAGAGGTTCATTGTCACCATTTGTCCCAGCAGTTCCTTTCAAAAAAGCCTGCCTTGCAAGTGTCTGTTTCCACTTTGCTGCTGTGTTCTCTTAAGGAAGGGTATTAATTCATACCTGATACATTGAAGGGGCCAGGACTTTTGAACTCTCACAAGAGCTTGGGGAGGGGGAAATGAGCATAGCAGAAGCATGTCTTGCAGATGCAAATGACTACAATGAAAACAGTCTAGGGAGATCAAGGGAAACATGGGCATGGTACCAAGGTTCAAATTTGGTCAGCTAGAGATTATTTGTAAGATTAACGTAGCAGTACTTTTGTTGTTGTTGTTACAAAATGTTTATTTTGATGTAAGATATAATTAATATCTATGCACATAAGGTACACCAACCTTGCAAAATTGCAATGAAAATATGCTGACCTATTAGTACAAAATCTACTTGCCCATCTTTGATGATGATAAAATTGATACCTGTTTTACTGCAGATTAGTGGACAAGTAGAATTTTGCAAGACTGCTATCATCAAAGATTTGATCTCTGGTCTTACTGTTCTCACACATGCTCCATAGGGAGCGGAGACCATATGGGCTGCAAAGATAGCAAAAGATGCTCAGTCCCTATGGGGATGAAGACCAGGAAAGGAAGGCGAGCCTTTGCTGCTCTACGGCATCCCCTTTAGCAGACTGCTGTTTGGCAGAGTAAGGTGTGGCACTGATGCACCCTGAAAGAGCTATCCAGTAGTACTTCCTCAAGATGATAGAGGCTGGAACAATTGGCCTTCAGTGGGAGTATTTTAGGAGGGAAAATAGGGTGGATCTGCTACCCCCATCAGGGGAACTAGAGCCTGCTTGGGAGGGAAAGATGTTCCTTTTAAGAATACATACTCAATATTGTTTTTAGCTTTTTTTTTAATAATAGTACAATGTCCATGTAATAAGTTTTTATAGTTACTGAGCAGGTTGTCCTAAATCTACTTGCATGTGCTGCAATCCATCCACCATATTTTTTACCCCGGCCTATTGTGGAACAGTACTTAATTGTAACTCTCCACCGACTGTTATAATGAGATTGGCTGTTTGAATACTGTTACATAAAAGTCCAATTAGTGAACAGGGAAAGTAGTTCTGTGTAGCTGTCGTAAAAGCTTTCTCTTGTCTAAATGAGTATTTCTGATTACATTTGCACATATGCCAGAGGGTGTTACTCTGGTAGCCTAATGGCAGAGTTCTTCCCAAGCCATATGAGAGACCTAAATTTGAAAGTAGGCCTTTTGCTCCTTGGACTTGTAGAGGTTAGGAATGCTATGGGAGCAGCGTGTTCTTCCTTGTTGAAAAGAGTGCCTTTCATTGCTCAATAGCAACCATTCTGGTCAGTTAAACAAGCAGTGCGGTAAGCTCTGGGAGGACCCTTGGCCACCAGCTTGAGTTGAGGGTGGTGGTTGTAATGAGCTTTGTGGGTGGTGTGAAAGTATAAAATGGGAGACCTAGGACTCTGGGTGAGGGAGGGGTAGTTTATTTTCTGAAGCTGCATAGTGGTTGGCACTTTTGAAATATTCTACTAGTCTGAAAGGGTTCAAACATTTCTCTTAGTTGCTAGTACTTTAAGTGTTTTCTGAAACGCACACTAAGGTTCCTATATCCAGCATGCGTATAAATGGCTTACATGTGCAATATAGTTGCACTCCAAAAACTGTCTAATACAGTTTCAACTTTATTTTTTAAACTAAATCCCTTCTCTCAAAACTAAAATTTAGATTAAAAAAAATAATTTTACAGTATTCTTCTAGTGCCTAACATTTGTATGACAACTTGGAGGAGTAACTTTACTGAATTTTTAAATGAAAGAAAGTGTATGGTTTGTTTGGTTTTTGAGTGCAGATATGAATGCATAAAGAAGAGGTAAAGGAGGTTGCTGGTATAAAATAGTTGCTTGCTTTTAAAAAGAAACAAAATGCAGCCTTCTCTACTGGACATTATAGTGCACAAGAGGGCAGTGTTTGCTTGCAATGCAGGATCTTTATGATAAATGTATAGGGTCAGCCTAAATGTAGTGACCCCAATTTTAAAATGAGACAATGCATAGGGTCCATAGTCACTCAGAACTCAAACATAGCCTAACTCTTCTCCCCCCTCCCTCCAATGATTCATTCTTCTTTAGATGTCTTTGTAGACATTTTGATGTCTACGACCTTGATAGTGTTTGTACTTCTTAAACAGTAAGCAGTTTGGTCTGTTGTCTTGTACATTACATGGCAGAGGCTAAGTAGCATCTATAACTGAGGCAAAACAGCTGCCTTTCAATTAAAAGCAATGTGATTGTGAGGATTCTTCCCCCCCAAAAGGGTCAAATGTTGTGTGTGGGTTTTTTATGTTTATGTAAATACTATCTGACTTGACTCGTAAATGAATTAAAGATGTGGAAACCCTGGTACTGGGTATTAACACGCGCACACCTGCATTTTTACCTTAAGGTCATATAACAAATAAGCAAAAGCAAGGAAATTGCATGTTGTTACTCCTAAGTCCATTCCAAACTCCTCCTGTGTTGCCTAGGAATTGCAACATGAGGGTTGGAATAATCACGAGGCCTCTCTTTTACACTGGTATAGTGGGAGATTTTAAAAATAGAGCAGTGGCCTTGACATGGAATTTGCCTGGTGTTTTCAATTGTATCATAATTTCAGTGTTCGAACATAAAATTTTGTTGTGCATTAGTTTCATTTTCATTTTAATGTATGTATATAAAATACCTTGGTTTGACTATCTGACCAGTTTTGTGTGCATGCAGGTCTTATGGTCTGAAGTCTGTTGCTGCCAGTTTATAGACTTGGAGTTTATGGTTTTCTTATGAGGAGCTACAGATCCAACAAAATCCTAAACTCTGAGCTTTAACTTGGAAATAATAGTAGAGAGTAAATCCAGAAGATTTTTCCTTATTTTTTAAGGGTTTATGGATATGACAAAGGATAAGACCAGCAACTCTTTGGAGTTATACTGTGTAATCACATGCTTTTCTGGGTATAGATGGAACACTATCAGAAATATGATTTTATATATATATATATATATATATATATATATATATATATATATATATATATATATATATATAAAATGAGCATTGCACAATTAATCTCAATATACTGCACATCTTGATTTTGAAGTTGTGGTTTCTGTTATGATTTAATGTACATCTTAAATGTAAATTCTAAACAAGAGTGGTTTTATTAAATTACTTTCTCTGGTTTACATGTCAGATGTGCTACTACTAATCAAGAGCTGTTTTGTGTGTGTGTACATACTTGCTGATGTACAGCAAAACCACACTTTGCTATTTGCCACAAAAATACAAAACTTCTCAGGAAACATTTAATAACCAAGCACTGTAGACTTGCCAACTAAGACTGCTACTTGTTCATTCATTCTGTTGAGTTAAAAAACAAAATTTCTTTGTTCCATCATGCTGTGTACTAGCATTCACAGAATAACTACATAATCTGTCACCCCTGCCCCTTTTTGCTGCTTGTCTGAAATTAGTTTGTAGGCAGTTTGGGGCAGTGATCAAGATTTTTATCTATTAGGTGCTGTTAAGATAAACAACAATATAGTGATTTCTTATGTTAAGAGCTTGTTACTTTCTTAAAATCTAGTACATTTTATTTACAATATAAAATATTTTAGTAATTAAAATTACAGTTATCAAAACAAATTAACAAATACATTTTTCAATGTTGCATTTTTGGTGGTGGTGAATGTGTTCATTTGCTAAATGGCACAATTTAGTAATTCACAATAGTCTCCCAGTCATCATTGTGAATTAGCAAGCTTCTGCTGTATTCATGCACAGACATCCTGTAGCTTGGTTTGGAGACTGCCCTCAATTAGAAGCTGCTAGATATAGTTATAGTCTATATGATACAGTACTTTTATTAGAAAACAAGTTGGGATTTTATATACAAGTGCGACTAGTTTCACTTGGAGAAGGCATGGGCCTACTTTCCTGAGTGTGTTTCTCCTTTCCTCCTGTGTGGTGGGTTTTTTTTTTTTTTTAGCCTTACAAATAATCATGTCTGCTCATGGTATCCTTTGTTAGAAGTGCTTATTTTTTAAACAAGATCATGGATGGTAAAATAAGAGAGCATAGTTTTAAATAAGATGTGCAACATGTCTTCCAAAAATGTCATCTAATAAAGAAAACAAACCCAAAGTCCCAAATTTCCATTGGAGTTAAAGCCCATAAATAGAATAAAAAGTTGTTTTTGTGTGTAGCAGCTAGTTGTTTTCTATCTTGGATCCCTGAGGCAGGCCTGGCAAGCTGAAGAGCAAGGACAGATGTTCTTCAGTGGTAATTTCCAGCTGGATTCTTGAATGCATTATGTACTGTGGGTCACAGCTCATAATGGAGCAAAACTGAGTGAGAATTCCTGCAAAGAAAGATTTGAACAACCCATAGGATAGATATGATGAGAAAGATACTGTGCATTCTGTTAGAAAATGTTTTCAGTGCTTTCTGTAAAATTCAGATTAAATAGCCATTTTGAAGTGCTCCCTTTAAGCAGTTAGCTTCCATAAGCATTGCAGGCAGAGTAAATACCAATAATTCTTATTTCCCATCTTCTTATCAGTACTTCTACCAAAATGTTCTTGCACAGCCTATCTAATCTCGTCAAGTGAACATCAAATGATTAGTGTCAGCTCCCAATTTGAATTATGATCTCTGTTTCAAAACCAACCTGACTAGTTCTGCATTAGATTATAATTATCAGCATTACCAGCATCGGGGTGGTTGTGACCAGACAAACTCCTATATATGTGTGAATGTGACAACACAAGAAGAGTAGGTGAATAGTGAAGGAAAAGGAATAGATGAAAGAGGAAAGTTTTAAAAACAGTGGTGTTGAGCATGCTTTTGTATTTGGGGAGAGGGGTTTCTCAGGGGTATAAGCATCAGATTTGAAATACTTGCATTTGAATCCTAGTAGGGTCAACTTCCCATCAAATTTTTTCTGAAAGAGATGAGTTTCCATCAGCTAACTGTTTGCTGAGGTGTGATTTGTTTTTGTACAAAACTTGAATTTTTTTTGTCTTTTTATCCACTTCTTGGCATTGTGGAAAAAGTGAATCTTGACACTTCTTCACCCACCCCTGAAGTCCGAAGTTATTCCTTCCTATGGACTTCCTGGCATGTTCAGGCTTCTTTTTCTTCGATGGTATGCTTTTCAGCCTTCCTGTTATGTGTTGTGCAGTACCCAGCACATCTTTGGCCATCAAGAAATAAAAGCTGAGATTGTGTCTGCTCTGTGTGAATCTTGTGGCACTTTTTTCATAAGAGCAGGCGTTTACCTTGATTTGTTTGCTTAAAGTTTCTCCTTCTCCCAGTGCTGTGCAATGTGTTGTGTACCAGGTGGCCATATTTCAATAGTGAAGTGATTCCTGCATGTATAAAATTTGAAAAGTGCTTTGAGAACTTCTGAGATGAAAAAAGCTAGGGAAATGTAAGAGAGTGATGTTTTTAATAACACCGTCCAATTTAAATTGAGCTGGGTGGGCAGGGGAGAAATGACTTTTTGTCCCAGATACGTATTCATTCTTAAAGTCTACTTTTGTTATAAAAAGCCGCCCCCCCCCTTTCCCTTCCTGCTACTGCAGTCAGCATTATCGTACTGGAAAGAAAGTTTCCAGAGTATGCAAAAGCTGCTTTGCAAAGAAAGAAACAAAATTATTGTATTTTTTTGTGATTGAGAAGAGGGGGCAGGGAAAATAGATTCCTTGTACTTTGCTGTTACGCTGGACAGAAGACAAAGCCCAGTCTCTCTTGCTGACTAATGTCATCATTGGTGGGGTTTTTTCCCCTACAGAGCAATTTTGTCTCCATTGAGACCCCCACAGCCATTGGCAAGTCCATGCCCCGAGATTAAATCTCATGCTTGGGTGAAATTCTAATGACTGTAATTGTTTCCTCTTTTCAAGTCTGTGGTCCCGTCATCAAAGACCGGTACGGAAATTATGCATTTATGTTGTAAAAATGAGGTCACGATTACCTGAACCTGCGGTTGACTTTAGGGGATTCTATGTGGTGTTCTGGCAGTGGTTATCCACCTTCACATTCTAGTATGTTGAAATGATTTAAAGCGTGGCTTTAAAAAATCGTATATATAAAATAATAGAGGCATGCCTCAGTCTGCTTTGGGTTTACATGCTGTTATAAGATATAAATCATTACTGGATTATTGATTCCATTCAGTGGAAGGGCAGTGATAGAGGTGATGACAGTAAACGATCAGAGCACAGTCTGAGCAAAAGTGGAGGAAGAAGCAAGTGAATGTGGAATAGGATAGGTTTGTTGTGAATGGAGTGGGGAAAGAGTAATGTCCCAAGGTGGTACAGTTATGTAATGGGGTATTTAACAGGAATCAGTGTGGTATTACAAGAAAGTTTGCTGGGTGCTGTGCCCATAACAAAGGCCTGATAACTGCAAAATGCTAAGTACATCTTGTGAAATGTGAGTGCTGTCAACTCTTTGTTTTCACTATTCACTGGAGTTACTCAGTATCTTGCAAGATTGCACCAGAGTGACAGTGCCTCTGTTGGAGGCAGCAGTTGTGGAGTAGAGAAAATACTGTACTGTTTTGAATGCGTATATTAATGTAAACCATAATTGATACAGAAATCTCTGATGCATTGTTACAGTGAAGAATTTAAACAGTTGTCAAAAATTAAAGTTTTGCTTCCTACAACAACTATAATTTGGTCTTCTTAAGCACATGTAGTATAGTATTTTGTAGAGTTAATTAGCCCAACCCTGCAAAGTCAGTGCGAATTGAAGATTCTCATCTCCTTGTGGGATAAGATCCTGAATTATACTACATTTCTGCCTTAATGTATGTATACAGTGTGGTTAAGTAACAGTTACTCTGGGAACTTTATCTTTGAATTTTCTGACTTTTTTTTTTTGTTTTTAAACTACAAATAAGATTAACTTTTTGCATTGATTTCCTTGTTTTTATGGCAGTATGGGGGAAAAATCTGTGATTACACATTGAACAGTGTAACACTTATTTCATTTTGTGAATTGCGATTCAGATAAACACTGCATTTTTTTAAAACTAACTTTATCACATTCAACATATTGATAATGCATAGCTAATTATGGCTCTCTTGGTATATGCATACTCTGAAAATTTACTGGGAAATCAGATAGTATGCATGAATACTATATGATTTTTAAATTATTTCTAGATCATGTCAAAGGATTTTGACTCACAGATTTCACTAGGGATTAAGGGAAAAACATCCAAACTTTGGATACTTCAAACTAAGTACCCAAGTCTGTATTTAGACACTTACTTAAGTGACTTGTTATTTTTTCCCCAAAGGCACTGAGCTTCAGTATCTTCCACTGATTTCAGTGGGAGTGACAAGTGCTTAACATTTCTGAAAATAATACTGCTTATTTAGGTGACTAACTTTGGGCACACAAGTTTGGCCTATGTCTGACAATATTGTAGTTTTTGGATTTATTAGACTGTCCCCTCCTCCACTTCCACCAAGTAGCTGAAGTTTTTTTAGAGCATGAAAAAAAACCTCCCCCCATAATACAATGTACATCTTTGTGTTTTCACTAAGAAAATAAACACTTAAAATGATCATGATATATGTATACATGCGTGAGTATCTGCATAACTGTGATATTGCCAGTGCCAAACATTCAATAATCATGAGTCAGACTCCACAAAATTAGAAGTTTAAAAAAATGTTTTGGATTTTTTGTCTGCCTTTTGGTTTTTGAGTCTTTACAGTACACTGGGATCAAATTTTCATG
This sequence comes from Natator depressus, assembly GCF_965152275.1. NCBI lineage: Eukaryota > Metazoa > Chordata > Testudines > Cheloniidae > Natator > Natator depressus. Next base: position 22,940,800 of record NC_134240.1, read on the forward strand.
CTTTTCTCTGCAACCATGGGGACTAGAAACTTGTTTTTAAATAAAAGCTGAGATTTGCTTATATTCACATCTCCAGGAAATGGGGCATTATTACAAGATCTATAGTAAAATCATGAGTTATCAACACTTTAACCATATATCTGTAATTGTGCTTACTCTTTCCTTTACCTGGTCCACTCGTAACTCTGAGGTTTTACCGTATTTTCAAAAGTGTAAGCTCTTGACTCTTTAAAAAAAACCCAAGCAAACTGTTGTTCCTGAGTAAAAGTTAGAATATGGAGATTCAGCTTTAATTTTCCTTTGAAATTAGATATCCACTCCCAAATTAGATACCTCCCAACAAAATAAAATACAACCCTTACTTGCTTTTAAAGGAGCACTGTTCTCTTGAACTCTAGTCAACTTAAAAAAATAGTTGTTTTGGCTACTGCACCTGTCCCCTTCTGTTCCTAATTTTGTTATTTTTCAGTCACATTAAGACCCACACAAACCAGGGAAGCTGGCTGACTGTATGGGGGAAACTGTGAGATAATGTAAAAAGTTCTGTGAAATGAATGAAATAAATTGAACAAACAGAACTATTTTTCTCTAATTTTTCAATGTGTAATCTTAGGATTGTTACAGTTAACGTTTAGGTTAAAAAAAATTGACTGATTTTTAAAAAGTGAACAATATCCTTTTAAAGTTTGCAAATATAGCAATAAGTCTTTTTGCAGACCCCTTTTGGATTTATGCAGTGGCATTTTGAAAAATGAAATTTAGGAAATGATTGTCATTAGTCTATAAAATAGTGTTGCTGATTTTTATTATTTATTTATATTATTGTAGTGCCTAAGGTGTACTGAACTTAAAAAAAAATGCAAAACACCTCCCCCTTTATTTGAAAACAGTTTCATAGAATGTGTGCTGCCAATGTATGTGTTCACACAGTGGGCTATAACAGTTCCCAGGATTCCTAAGCAGATGGAATTGACAGTCCTTAACTCTTATATGTCTTGGATTTGATTTTTTGAGCGAGTGGGTACTGAGGGAGACTTTGTGCTATTTATAAAAAAAAAAACAAAAACAACTGAATAGAATTTATTTCTTATCCAGTCCCTGCTAAACTTTCCATATGCCTAGTTGCCACTTCCAAAGAAGACAAAATGCCTTCAGTGAATGAGAAATGTGAGATGCCGTGTTGGGGGAGGAGGTAAGAGTAGGGGTGGTGTTTGCAAAACTACTTAAACTAAATTTTAGGGGTCAAATGCAGAGCACTGCATGTGCGCACGTGCACACACACAAAGCAGCCAAGGTAATTCAGCTGAAATAGCACAACCATAAGAATTTGTCATATGATATAGAACATTATATGTAAACCATCCTGGTGAAATCTCAGGAGCTAATATAGTAAAAGATAGGTGGCAAACATTACTTTGCCTCACAGCAGATAAAATAATCAACCGACTAATTTTCCAAAAGTAAATTAAATTCAGAAACTTGTCTGTTTTGCTGCTGTATGGAGATAGTGTATTTATTTTGAAGTAGTTTAAATGTCTGAGCTGTAACATCTCTCTCTCCTCTGCAACCCACTCACTCCCAGCAACCAAAAAACTGAACTTAAACCACTGCTTGGTCTTTCATCTTCAAGGTCATGTGCTCACTTTGTTGCTTCAGCATTTCATTAAAAAGTGATCAGTACTCTTCAATTATACATAAGTTTATCTCAGTGAAGAATTTGCAGTTCGGGAATGTTGTTGGTTTATTGAATTTGGCCCATGCTTAGCAATTTCAGCAGATCTCTTCGTCTGAAATCTATTATTATGCAAGAATATTCAAGTAAATGGGGCATTGCCTTGTTAGTGGTTTTTTAATCAAAATCTCACCTGTTTCTTTGGAGAGAATCTAAAATGTACCAGACTTATTCTAGAAGGAGCTTTTGAAAAACCTTGAGATTCATATCTTGAATTTTTTATTTTGGTCAGCTAAACATAATGGACATACAATACATCTTCCTCCACCAGTGCAAGAAAACTGTATGGCAGGCAGGTGTTGAAGTTTACAAGTTGTTGGAATTTTGTGGTCAATCCAGTGTATTCCCATGTTCACAAAGCGAGTAGTTTCATGGTCTTGAATAATGATCCTTTTTTTGTGGGGGGGATGGGACATACTTTTGCTTCCTTAAATTTTAAATAGCCAAGCTGTTTACAAGTTTAACCGCACAAACACTTGTCTTCTGGGCCTCTGGTTTATTCTATTTCAGTGATGTTAGTAGGTTCTTTGCCTGCCTGATGCTGGCACAGAGGGGATAGATTTCTTTTACTATCTTTTGTGAGAAGTGGACATTCCTATGCTGTCATTTTGCTGGTAAAACTCTTGCTAAAGTCTCCCTTCTCAGACTTCCTATGGCGTGCTGTGATTCAGTTTCACTTGGCCCAGCAGAATCGCTAATGCCAGTCCTTGTGGAGAAAAATGAATCTTCCTGTTGTACATATAACTTTCTTTGTGGTTATTTTTCTCAGCTTCGAAGTGTATTATTTTTAAAAAACAAATCAGTTACCAACTGAACAGGCTTGTGACAGAGTGGGTTTTTTCTTTTTTGGTTAGCATTTTTCTTTTGCTTAATGAATCTGTCAGATAAAAATAAATATATTTTAAAAAATCCTAACCTTTTGTTGACACCACTCTATTAAATGTGGAAAAAATAGAAATCTAATTTAGATAATACCTGTCTAATTTTTGTACATCCACTTAGCTTTGGGCTTCTTAACTAGACTGGCCAGTAATGTCAGTTTCACTTTCAGTTTCTAGACTATTTAATTGTCTTCTTTTTATACAGTACAGTCTAGTGCTGTTCTGTTTAATACTATATGGGAATTTTTGTCTGTTCTCTCTAAACCTAAACAAACCTGCCTCAACTGAAATGTGAGTGGGTTCTTATAAATGTATCTGCGAGTGGGTTCTTATAAAGAGTGAAGTATGTATCCTCTGGGAATTCTTGGTGTAGTTTTGATTCTTATTTATATCTGTCTTCTTTTCTGGGACACTTTTTCTCTTCAAATTCACCTCAGGAATAACATCTTGGGGGTCACTTTAGCCTGTGAAGTGTGTCTTCTGGATAACTGGTTGGGTTTTGGGTGCTTTACTTCCAGTTGTGATGTTTAAGATTCATAGACTAGGGAGGCTGAATGTGTCCACTGGTGGTGTATTCTCCAAGCCTTGAAACATCCTGGTGTTTCAGTGTTACTCAGCTGTAAACACTGAAGTTCTAAATTGAAGTATAAAATACTTTGCATAATGAGTATTGTTTGTTTACACTCCATATTATTTCCCTGCTTATCTAGGACTCTTCGGTTTGTCTATTTACTGTGTTTTCCCATCAAATAACTTGAGCAATGCCAGCATTCCTCAGAGTCAAACACTTGTACTTGGCAAAACAATGTGTATCTTGAGTAGACTTTGTCTTCTGTGCAGTTTTTCAGTTCTCTGGGGATGTTGCCAACCCCTGTTTTAGTGCCCAAATTTAAATTTGCGGGAGGAGAAGTATCCTTGATTATAAACTAAAAGTAGAACTCGTAGCAGACAGTAGGTGGGGAGAGAGATGAGAGTCCCGAAGTACGTTCACCTTTCAAAGGTCTTCCTTAGTCAAAGCCACAATTTTGACCTTGCTGAGGATTTTGATCTTGATTGATATTTTATATAACCAATAGATATTGCTAGTCACAAACAGACTGGCATACATAAATTAGGCCTAGGACCAGAACCATGTAAAACACCCTTTTACCCCCCCCCCCCCCCCCGCAGACCCTTTAGTATTGCTCTTAAGTAACTTCCTCTAAATTTGTTCAAAGTTGTTCATACACATATTATGGAAAAATGTTATAAAATTTAACCAGCATAAAACAGAATTCTATAGAAATTATTCTAAAAACCTTTAGAATTTAGTAGTGAACGAGCGAGTTTCTATGGGGTTTTTGAACTATGCTACAGAATTGTGGAGTAGGGATTTAATCAACAATCAAATTTTATAGGTCAAGTCACCACCTCACATTATTTTCTGTTTAATTTTTTTTGTTAGGGATATGTATGAAAAATGTTCTTTTATGATTCTTGTATGTTGACCTTGAGTGGTCTGTGTTTCCCAACATATATAACTTGAAGCAATAAGTTCATTTGACAGTTCTGGGATGAAAGCCTTTTCATTATCATAGGAGGTACTCAGTCTAAATTTAGCCTGTGGGTAGGGCCCTTGTTTCACATTTAGAAAAGGAGTACTTGTGGCACCTTAGAGTCTAACCAATTTATTTGAAGTGAGCTGTAGCTCACGAAAGCTCATGCTCAAATAAATTGGTTAGTCTCTAAGGTGTCACAAGTACTCCTTTTCTTTTTGCGAATACAGACTAACACGGCTGTTACTCTGAAACCTGTTTCACATTTGTCTGTGAGGTGCTGTTCACAATTACGACACTGTAGAAATAAAGAATCTAGCACCCAGTGTTGCAACCCTTACATATTCGGTTTCACTTGGATTAGTCATGTGAGTAAAGAGCTGCAGGATAAGGGCCTAAATTGTAAGGATGTTGGAGCAAGAGTTTATTTTTCCTCTTAGTTTTCTGTGAAACCTCATTCAAAGAGCCCTGGAGATCTGCAGACCACGTTTGCGGATCGTGGATGGATGTGGATCCAAATGTTATATGTAGAGCCCTGCAAATCTGCAGATATCTGCTTTATCTGCGGATATCCACCTTCACAGCTGTGGATATCTGCAGACTGTGTTTGCAGATCGCGGATCGGATGTGGATACAAATTTTGTATCCATGCAGGGCTTTACCCATTCACGCTAGTGGCACTATAATAATAATAATAATAATTAATAAATAATTAATAAAAAAAATAAAAAGTCCATGGGTGAATAATTGTCACCCCCTTGCATTTGAGCATGGATCCCATTACCATTTTTTTTCTGAAAATTACTACTTATGGCAACACAACTGTCTTATTAGACTGCGGATCCCACTGCCAAATTGTCCTTAATAAGACTTTACTTTTTTAGCTTTTAGATAATTATGCTTTTTTCAGCCCCTCCCACCACTAGAGAAAGCTGCTGCTTCCTCTCTCCTATTAATGTCTTTTAAATATTTATTCAGTGTTACAGCTAACTGTCCCTTATCACCTTTTTTCTATACTATATATCATTAAATTTAAATTCCAACCCTTCTAATGTTGGCAAGTATTGTAATGTAGCTTTATTCAGTAATCAGCTCTGCATCGATTTCCTCCTTTACAATGAACCTCGCCCTTTCTGTTACATTCGGGCTTTTATTAATTATGAGGACACTATATTGTGAAACACAAATACTGTACAGCTTACGATACCGGGATGTTGGCAATTTAGATAGCGGGTGCAGCATTATATAGTTTCTTTTGTCCTGAAATACTGGAATATGAAATTTACATGACTGTTGACCCCTTGGAACTGTTCTGAAATGAGATGTGTATCTCAGGAGGCAATTCTAGTCAGCAAAAATTTAAATAAAAATAAATACACTGTCAAACCTTTATATTTGTCCTTGCAGAAAGCCTGAAATAGTGCCATATGGTGGTTAATGATTTCTTTGGAAAAGATTCTATGACACAGTGTAATGTCTTAGTGGAGTGATAACATATGTAGGATGATGATTATTTTATGGTTTACTACTAAATACTGTAAGTAGGACCTTGTGTCTGCCATGACCCTAAGGCTTTAGAAGTGACTATGAAATTCAGGTCTTGCTACAGAATTTTGGTGGTGAATGTAGTCTTTCTTTTCAATTAAATCAAATTTCTAGCCTTCCCAGGTGCAAAGAAAACCTTATAAAAGTGAAGAGTGTAAATCTGTATGTTGACGTCCCTTTAAGTTTGCAAACGGAGAACTTGAAAGAATGGTTTTGAGAGCTGTAAACTGCCTGTGGGGGTGGAGATGTTAATTCTAAAACGTTGCAATTTCAATTTACAGAAACTTGCAGCTAGTGTGTGTATCTGTTTTTTGATGCAGTGGTTGATATGGGGCATGGGGGAGTAGGGACGGCAAGTAAGGTGATGGGGCAAATTCAAGCCCTCAAAAACTGTCGCCTTGGCCCAGACCCCATCTACACAATCTAGGGAGTGAGAGAAGATGTATCCTCTCCCAAGTGCCAGTAGTCTCAGTGTTCCGAGATCTATATGAGATACCGCCTCTTTTCCCAGGCCATACTGCTGCAGTGGTATGACAAGAAAGGTGCTTGGATTGGACTTTAAAAGAAGAGAGGACTGCTTGCAAAGCATCTTCCCAGAGGGCAACGTAATGTTGTAACTTGTTTCCTCCTTGGTCCAAAACAACCTGAATCTGTTGATGATTCAAGCATGTTGTAAGGCGCTTCTCTTCTCCTTGGCATTTGGAGAGGGGGAAGGTTTGTGAGTCCTGTGTAGCTATAGTGGTGGAAATCTGGGTGGTTAAAACTGTTGATGGTTGCTTTCTATTGTTGGGCTGTTGTATGAGGTGAGAATTGCAGAAGTTTATTTTATAACTGTCTTCTCATATAATTCTCAGGGCATCTGGAGTTAGGGATAGAAGCTCCTTTTTACTGGTTATGCATAAATCTAAAGGAAAAAAATCCACGTACTGGGTGTCAAAAATCCAAACCATCCTCCATGCTTTTTGAGTGCCGAGAGATCCAACTGCCTTTTACGCAGCTGCCACAACTTCAGGCTTCTTCTGTTCCCTTTTCCTGCTCCTGAAACAACTTCTGCAATGTATTTATATGATATCAGTGCTAAATTCTACAGCATGCTGATAATTTGTGGGCCGAATGAAATTGAAAAAAATCCCGAGTTAAACTGAATTGAACATCAAAATAGAGAACAAGGAATAACATAGCTATTTTAGTTTTCACATTTAATTAATAAACTCTTATGTATTTGAAACTGCTGCAAAAACATCAATGTGCTGCAGAATTCTGCAGCACTCTGCCACAGGAATTAGAAGGACTTTCATCAAAATGTAGGTTGATCATGCTGCATAGTATTTGAGATTGTGTACAACATGGAACATATTTAACTTGCTATAATTGCTTTTCTTCTGGTCTAGCTGTTTCTTAGCTGAACTTGTTGTTCTTGCTTAGTTGTTCTCCTAGGTTGTCGTTACACATGGCAAAGAGTAGAAGTGAAGTTGTAACCAAGTATACAACAAGTTTAATTCTACCATAGCAGGAATGCTTTATTCACCAGTATTTCTTGTAAATATCTCCTTCCTTGTTTGTGATTCTTCAGCTCAGTCAGGTTGTGTCCTCCCTTGGCTGAGAGAGATTTGATCAGTACCATCTTTAGCCAGAACATCCCATGCACACAGATAAAGACTGAGCATATTGTATTTGGATCTGTAGTCTTCATATGCTGCTCCTCCATATTCAAGAAGTGGGTGGCTCAGTCTGCAGATTAGATTTGGTGTTCAGCGTCCTGGCAAATTGCCAATGTGGCTCTTGGGCAAAGATGGGGTTGCCCATGTAGGAGAAGCTGTTGATCTTGTGTACTGGAAGTTGACAGACTCTGTCTTGAAGAATAATTATTGTATCCATTATTTGGAATGCGTATCTAATGTGTTCTACTCGGACCTCGAGTCTCATTCCATAATGTTACATTTAATTGACTGTTTCTAAATTTTCATATACAATTTGGTTGTACAAAGTAAATTTTCACATTTTCTCAGAGTAAGAAACAACAGAGTCCAGACTTTGTGCTTCCCTGTCTTTTGCTGTGTTGCCCTTGAGCTCTTTTTAAAGACAGCAGAGTTAGCTACGGTTTCTGTCTTAGGGAGTGACTTTTCTACTAGCTTTTTTACCTCTTGAAGACTGTCTGTTTTGATCTTGACATTAATTTGGAGCTTCAGTCCTGACTTGTGAATTCCAGATTTGTTAGAAAGAATTTGTATTTTTGGCTCATGAGATCTCTCCAACTTCTCATAATCATTGGCTCCCTCTACTGGCTGTGGTTAGATCTTCTACCCCATCCTCCAAACATAATTGAAAGTTTTTTTTATGTTTAGTTTGTGCAGGATTGTTAAACTCTGACTAATATATTGGTAAGTATGCTTGGGGTTATGTATGTCCACATGATCCTTGACTAGGAAGGTTTATCCCCAGGCTTACTGATATTCTTGGTTACATTTATAATGATATATATACTTTAGCTTAAAAATATAAACATTTAAGTGCTTCCCACCTAGAAATATTAATCACCCCACACAGCCACTGACTTCATTAAATTATGCACACATAAGACCTGCAGTATGGAGACCATAGTAGCTGCAGGATTTATTCTCTCTACACGAGAATGTTTTCACATTTGCTTCTGTGATGGCTAATTGATAATTAGGAATATGTTCATTGCTGAATTCCGATAATCTCTAGCTAAGACAAAGTGATCTCTGTCACCATATAGATTTCACTTTAATATTAGATTTCAGAGTCAGCAAATACTATTTTTGAGAAAGGGGGCATAGTATATTTATGTAAGTAAGAGCCGTTTGTTGTACTGCATAGAGAATCGATTTTGGAGACCAACTGCAATACAGGGATGAGTCTCTTATTCATACTTGGTTTGAACAAAATAAAACAAAGCCTGTATTTATCCTCTGTACCAGGCTCACAAGCTCATGTTTCGGTTTTTCCTTCTTCCTCTGTTCTGCTATGGACTATTTTTCCTTCATCAAACAGACGGGACCTCTACAGAGTATTTTTAATCTAAGCGAGACGTCCAGTGGCCCATGATGTGCCAGTGTTGCACCAACAGAGGAATGGGGAAAAGGCTTTCCTCATAGCCAGAGGATTTCCAGACCTGACATTCTTGGCCAAAATACCCTATATTGTGGCCACTGGTTCTTCCCCCGCACAGCATGCTTGCCAAGGAGACTACATTCCATAGCCTCCTGGTGTGTCTTCTCTGTTCCCCCACACTCTCCATTGCAGGCATTCTCAAGAAGTTATGACTGAGCGTCTCAAGGTTTTAGATGAAGGAGCTTGTTGTCTCATTAAATTATCTCCTTCCCTAGCCCTACTGTTTCTTAAGTGACACTGGTAATTAAATATATATGTATTTTTAAAAACCTTGTTTTACTAGCACTTTAATAAAACGGAAGGAATTATAAGAATCTAATTTACTGTTTGTTTACCTGTTGCAAGTATAGTTGCTTAGTTGGACAATGGAATCACCTCCTGGTTCTCAAATGCTATTTAATCTAGACAAACAAACAAAATAAAAATATTTTCATTGAAAGAAATCACAAAAACATCTGTATTCTTAGATTTTGCAAAACTTTTTTTAAATACAAAATATGTGTTTTGGTCTTTTATAATAGTTTTAAGTAATATGGACATAGTTCAACAGTTGAATGTTGTGAAAATCAGTTTTTATAAAATCTAAGACATAGAAATGACCAGTTTTCTTTATACTCCATTGAAACCAATTACATTTCAAAACCAAATGTGTGCTCCACAGCAGTGCTTAAAATCCAAATATCCCAGTGCTAAAAATTCAAATTGAAAATGACTTTAAACAAAAGTGAAATGGACTTCATTGTCATTGTCCAAACTGAGAACATAAATATTAAGTAAATTGGATTTTTAAAATGTTTTCACTTCTAAAAATTTAAGATGTCATTAGTAAACTAGGTTTAGACATTTATTTACAACATGTAACTTAAGTTGTTAGTGTCCTCTAGTTGAGTTGTGTGTATAGTAAAATATAATTAATTTTTATTGATTAAAATGTGCTTGTACAAATATAAAAAAAATCATTCAGGTATGTGTGTTCATATATGCGTATGTACTAGTATTGTATGCAAGTAGATAGATGGGAATGTATATACAGCATGTGTGATATTTAAAATGTTATGCATGTTTGTGTATGAATATATTAATATTACATTCTCCATAACATACAGTCTTGAAAGCCTTCTTCATTTGTGTGTTACGCTGTCAAAATCAGGAATAGCTCTTCTATAACAGGTTTCCTCAACTTAATGAAAGGGGAGGTGGGGTAACTTGTTGATAACTACCTGACTGCACCATTAAACATTACAAGAGGGGAAATTAGGGTATTGGGCTGATGTCTTTTTCTTTTAATAAATCTTATTTTTGATGGAAAGGCAGCTCTGTCGCCAGCCAGTCCTGCATGCGTAGACTCTCCCTCCCGCCATAAAACAATGAGCACATTCAGGCACAACTCGTGTTTTCAGTTATTAAAAAACGGAGCCGTCTGTCTCTGCCTGTGACTTTAATCTTTAAGCCTTTATTCCCTGTATCCCACCCCCTCATTCTTCCCCCAACCTTTTGTTTGTGAAGTGCAGAGCTACAGGATACGTGGGCCTGGAGTTTCTGAAAGTATTGTACATTCCCCCGGCAATTACAGATGTTTATAACCCTGACTGATGTTTTTTCAGTGTTCTGGATGGTGGGGAGAAAACTAGAGAATGCTTTTCTCTTTGCCTCTAGCAATCATTTTGGTTTTTAAAAAAATCTTTATTTTTACATAAACTCCTAATTATTTTGGGTCTTTTAAAATCCATTTCAACTGCCCTCTGATCAAAAAGATCTGTGAGCACTAGTGTGGATCTTCCAGTGGCCTCTCATGACTGTTCCTTGGGGACAACATATTTTTTGTGGTTTTAAAAAGATGCAAAGCGGTGGGGTTTAATACAAAGCAGGGCTTCCCAATCTGGGGACCATGGCCCTGGGGCTGGTCTGTTCCAAAGACAGATACTAGGTGGCCCATGAATTCTGTGCTGATGCTTAAGAGGTGAATTGAACAAATGTTTGATATTTCCCATGTTTACATAGAAACTGAGACCTCAGTTGAGGAAATGTTGTGAATGATTCGGAATCCCTTGTATAGAAGATGTTTGCCTCTGATGACTAGGTTGTAAAGTTCTCTAGGAGAATTCATTTTTGACAGCCCAGTGAAAATACTCTACATTACCCTGTATGAAATCTGAATTCAGTTCCTTCTCCATGTTTCCTCTTCCCTGAGCTATTAAGGGCTGGAAATGATGTGCAGTCAATGTGCTTGAACCCATGTGGGGCTAGACAGGAGAGGGCTCAACAATGACTCCTTTGGATTAGCGAGTTATGTTCACATTTTTCCATGAGTCCCATACATTCCTCAATTGGAATTCCTCAAGGTTGGCCTTGAGTGTGGTGGTATAAAGTGTATGCAAGAGGAGAAAAAATAAGGGTCCAATAGAGACATGGAGATGGATTTCAGGTCTTTTAAACAGATTCCTTAAGATACTTTTAAAAGTGTATACCTGTTTCTTTTCATATTGTATGCAAAGTACTATTTATAAGTAGCATTGTGAGATTTGTGCTTTTAAATGCATCGTAATACAGTGTCTTTCATTCATGTAGCTAATACTGTCACTAACGTTAAGTCCATATGTTGACTCTCTGAAACTTATTTATGGGGTGAACTTTTCGGGGGGTGGGGGCAGAATGAGCCAAAAGCCACTTTCAGTTTCTACTGCCAGTTTGCTGGCCATCCTTTCGGTGATGCGGAACTTTGCACCATTTAGCATGTGCTGAAAACTTGAGGAGGTGCTAACTGGAAAGCTATGAAGAGTCTACTTGTCATACAAGTCACTTTCATTTTACTGAGCTGGAATTAATATGCAAACTAAATACCATTAACTTGGGTTTGAATAGAGACTGGGAGTGGCTGGGTCATTACACATATTGAATATATTTCCCTATCTTAAGTATCCTCATACCTTCTTGTCAACTGTCTAAATGGGCCATCTTGATTATCACTACAAAAGTTTTTTTTTTCTCCTACTGATAATAGCTCATCTTAATTAATTAGCCTCTTACAGTTTGTATGGCAACTTCCACCTTCTCTGTATGTATATATATATCTTCTTACTATATGTTCCATTCTATGCATCCGATGAAGTGGGCTGTCACCCACGAAAGCTTATGCTCTAATAAATTTGTTAGTCTCTAAGGTGCAACAAGTACTCCTGTTCTTTTTGTAAAAATAGAGACAAAACATATGAAATACATTGGTAGAGGATGCCATGTCCTGAACCTCTTTACATGGGTAAAGCAGGTACCTGTCCCTTTCCCTCCCAGAGTCCACATAGTGGAATTATATGGATTCATAATAGTTGGTTTAAATAAATATAGAAGTATGCACATTTAAAAAAAAATCTTAGATTGGGGAAAGCCTCTTTTGCACTTATGCTGGTCATGAAAAACACACAATGTTAAGTAGAAACAGCCAAAATTACAAATCACTAGCAGAGACAACTAACTGCTGATTTGAGAGAAGATGTGTGCATGCACACACAAGCTGTCCAGTTCACATACCACTCCCTTCTTTCCCTACAATGACCTTAGAAACAATATCAGTAGTGATGGGTCCATTATTTCACTTACCTTAAAAGCTCCTCTTTTCTCTCCCTTTTTTAATGGTTATAGTTCTTTATGAAGTACAAGTTATTCTTTGGGTTGCAGCCCTGAGATCCGAGCTTCTCAGCAAGGTAACTTACCAACAGCAAAACCAAGACCTTGCCGGAGGGGGTTGGGGTTGGGTTATGGTTGTAGCTGTATGCAGGGGCTTTTTATTGTCTACATATATAGACTTTTCTGTGGTGCTGCTGATATTATTAGCAGAGCACCTCAGAAACCTTAACTTAATTTATTCTTATAACATTTCTGTGAGGTAGGGGGAAGTATTATCTCCATTTTACAGATGATGAACTGAGTCTCGGAGATCAAGCAGTTAGCCCGAGGTTACATATGAAGTCTGTGGAAGAGCTAGGAAAAGAACCCTGGTCTCATGCGTGCCAGTACAGTGCCTTAAATTCAAGACCGTTGTTTCTCAAATCTCTTTTGGATGCTAGATCTTTTTTCTATTGTTGGCAACTCTTGTGTCCTCCCTGTTTCTTAGGCGTAGCGCCTTCGTGTCATTGGTTACTCTTTTTCCCCACCTCCCACATTAATGCCATTATGAAATCCCTCTGGATTGTCTTCTAAAATCCATCCATCCATGCTTATCCATTTTCACCATGAAAACACATGCCTAGGTCCTGATTGTCTATGGCCTGCCTATTTATATAGTCTGTCTACATACACTGTAATCAATTTAGGTCACGGACCTTATTTTTGTATCGCTCTGTAAAGCATCTTAGTACTCTTGATGGTATACATATAATAACTTACCTTTTTTGCCCTGTGCAAACTTATGCAGAAAGCTGATATAATTCAAGACCATAAAATTTCTTAAATCTAGTCTTTCCAACCTATTTCATTTCAGAATTTATTATTAAAACTTTACTGAGTTGCAGGGACCATTTATGCTCAGCCGTGTAAGGCCCAAGTTTAAATACTGCATTACATTTAATTCTCCAATGCAAGGCACAAGCGGCCTTGATACCAAAGCAAAATATTTCCCAACAAAAAGATCAACACTTGAACTAATCACACTGCATTTTGAATATTCAATACCAATTCAACAGGTCACAGGAAAACTCCTGGGGATGCTGGATATGGAATATCTTCTATGGGAGAAGGCAAAATCGGAGTATATGTTCATTCTTTGCACCTTCAATCCAGCTGCAATGGGAATAAACAGCTCTTGAGTACACTGCAGCTGATCACTATATACTTCATAAAACCAGGCTTCTGGGCTTAAAAAACCCTATTGTTCAAGGGAAAGGGGAGGCAAATCTATTGCAAATCCCCACTTCCCCACAGGTGGTTTGTCTCGGGTCAAACTGCACAAAGAATTGTTGACAATTTTTCATGCCCTGAATGTGAATCTAGACGTCGGAGATTGATAAAAGCTTGTTAATTATTTACTATTTGTATTGCACTAGCGCCTAGGAGCCCCTTGGAGTATCTCACTGGAATTGGAATACTAGATCAAAGTAATGATTTATTTAGTTCAGTATCCTGTCTCTGGCAGAGGCCGAAATCACATGCCTCCGAGGAAGGTACAAGAAACCCAATAATGGACAACTGTAGAATAACTAACCATAGTGTCGGTTTCTTCTTAAGCCCCACCAGTTAGTGTTTAGTTTATGCCCTGAAGTATGAGTGGTTTTATCTTGTCTAAAATGTTTTATCCTGCTTCATTTAACTGTGAATGTGTTTCTATTATTCATATAAATATCTAACCCATTTCACTAAATTATTGGCCTCGATGTCGAGTGGGAATGAGTTCCACAGTTGAGGATGTACCATTTATTGAATACTTTCAGTATTTTCTGTCTCACCACTCATACATTCTAACATTTTGTTTGATTTTTGGACTGCGGCTGAACATTGTGGTTTTCATTGAACTGCCCACAAGTCTCTTTCCCTAGCGATTACGGTTAATTTAGAAACCAGTGTGCACAAATAGTAGACGGAAAAAATAAAGTAAACATTATCTTGACAATACTGAATTTCATTTGCCATCACGTTGCCCAGTCACTCAGCTCTCCAAGGTCCTTGTGAAGTTCCTCATAATCCTCTCTTGTCTTTACTAATCTAAATATTTTATAGTCTTTGCAGATTTTGCCATCTGACTATTTACTACCTTTTCTGGATAATTGATTAATATACAACTATTATACAACAGCAAAAATTTAGGACTTAAAAATATCTAGGTGGAAATGTCTTTGAGTCTAAGTATGCAGTGTTTTTGTCGGCATGTCGGTCCCAGGATATTAAAGAGATAAGTTGGGCAAAGTAATATCATTTGTTGGACCAACTTCTGTTAGTGAGAGAGACAAGTTTTCAAGCTACACAGAGCCTAAAAATCTTTTTTTAATAAATCCGCCATTCCAACAATTGGAGTGGAGGAAAAAAAAGTAACTACCTCGGTCTGACACACTTAAAAAAAAAATTCCCTTTGCTCTAATAAGCAGCAAAACATTAACTAAGGAATGTTATTTTCTTAGCTTTGCATATTGCTGTTCCCCTCATTAGTGTTGCTCTTGCACAAGCAGAAGTAAACAAAAAGCAGTTGCACTTAGCTTTTATCCCAGTAGAAAAACAAGAGGGAGGAAGAAAATCTTTAAATAGAAAAGACAAAGCCAATAAAGAGAAATGATTTCTTGATCTTCTAAGTGGGTATTGCAAATAATCTAATGCAGACAAATTAGCAATTTGAACAGATAATTTTAGAAAATCTAGTGGTTCCTGACTTAATTCATGTGCACAAGAACATTTTAAACTAAAAGTTATTCACATTATAATCATCCTGAGTAGTGATATGGGGATAGGGCCTGAGTGTGCAGTGCTTACTGTGGTGAGTTTTTCCTGATAAGGCAGTGAGCATTTCTCCTGGTAAGGACTGCGGGATTTGACCCATAGACAGAATACAATTCCACTGGAAATGAGAAATATTATGCCATGTATTATTTTTGACAGTGTTGAGAAAGAAGCAATAGGTTATATATCGTTTCTGATAAATCTACGGAGACACCAGACATAACTTGGAAACACTGAGATTTAATTGCTTTTAGGATGCATGCAAGGTTGGTTTCAAGGGCCACCAAATGTGTCTTTGTAATAATCTCTGAGCATCCTATTTGTAATATTCAATGTTTGATTTGTTCCTGTAAATTTGGCCCCTCCTTTTCATCATGAGCTCAGTTCATCAGAATTCCAGCTGTGCTTTATAGTTTTATGGTGGCTTGTTTCGTTTTCTAAAACGATTTCTGTTGTAACTTTAAATTTTTGTTTTGAAAAACACTTCTTCCCTACTTCACCTTCAAGAAATCAAAACAGATTTCCTATGTGACTCATGATACACAGACTGAGGCACTATGAACAGAGATTTGTGCATGGAATTGAAGGAGTGGGGTGAGGATGGGAAGGAAAGTCCACTACAGCCAACAAGTACAAGTGTACTTTTGCTTATATTTAACCTCCAAACTTACCTCCTTGCTTTTTTCAAAACAGAACTAGAACTGCTACTGTATCACATTTAGTGAAGTTCAGAGTTTCTTGGCATGCTGGTTTTGGGGCAGCTGTTTTCAGTGCCACTACATAGTGGAATTATTTCCTGTTGCTTCTGAACTGAAATGTGACCTGCTCTATATCCTTCAACCTCTTTCTCTCTCTACCCAGAAAAACGTCTGATTGTATCCTGAGGTCATTTTCATGACTTGCCTCAATGGCCTTAGTTGGCAGCTTATTCAATATGCTAATTTTACTCTTTTCATGAAGGAATTCTGCTGAGTTTACTTTTAGTTTTCTTTCATTTTTTAGATGGTGACTTCTTTTTGGGAGCCTTTCATGAGCGTGAATAGCTTTCCTGGTTCTCCTTCCCTTCATAATTTTTAACACATTTGTGATCTGAGTCTCTTCAGATTATCATAATGCCATCTTCCTGAACCTTGCCAGGTAGCTTTAGAATTTGGACTCGTCTACAATACATTGCATCCTCTCTATAAGAAGGAGATGAAATAACACTAAGCATTATGATAAAAAGTAAGATAAAGCACTAACTTGCAGGATCAAAATAAAATAGATGGCAGCCTCTCTGATTACAGAAACCTTTTTTTCTCTTACTAGACGGTGTTTTGCATTTTTGTTGGAGCCCTGACTATGGTCCTGTTCCTTCCTTTATTCTTCCTCACAGGCTATAGAACCTGGACTGTGAAACTCACTCCTATAGGACTTAAAATTGACGGTGGACCTTACTTACAAATGCAAAATTCTGTTCTCCAATTTACCTTCCCTTCATAAGTTCTTCACATGCAAACAGACATAAACAAGAAAATCCTACAAAATAAATAAGCTATTGCCCATACAGGTTGAGAAGGAAGATATACATTATATATTTTTTTAATACTTAGAGGGTACTTGGATACTTTGGTGTTAGAGGCCCTGTAAGTATCTAAATAGGCTTGCATGCGCAATTGTTTTTGCTGATCAAAAGATATCAGGATTGGGAATCCTAACAGCTTTGCTAACCGCCATCACTGGGTTACCTATCTGGGCTCTGAATGCTTTTTTGACTGCTGTTCATCACTGAGGCATCTAAAGCAGGGGTTCTCAAACTTTATTGTACTGCAGCCCCCTTCTGATAACAAAAATTGCTATGCAACCCCAGAAGGGGGGACCGAAGCCTAAGCCGGCCAAAGCCGAATCCCAAGAGTTTCAGCCCCAGGCAGGGTGCCTGAAGCCCTCAGGCTTCGGCCCTGGGCAGTGGGGCTTGGGCTTCAGCTTCATCCTCAGCCCCAGGCATCAGCAAGGCTAACGCCAGCCCTGGCAACCCTGTTGTAACGGGGTCCCGACCCAGAGTTTGAGAACTGCTGTTCTAAAGTAATGTGAATAGAGAGTTTAAGTCTAAGGTTTAATTTTAAAGCTTCATATCATGGTTACAGGACTAGCTTCATGTCTCTCCCCCTTCTTGTCTCTGAATGCACTTTCTCAGCTGTCAGGCCTCATGCCTTTAGCTATCTCATGGTGAACTCCACAATTCTCTCCCCGTCTTAGGGCAGGTCTACACGACTGCTTATGCTGATATAATTTATGTTGCTTGGGGTGTGAAAAAGCCACCCCCACCCCCCCCGAGAGACACAAGGTACAGCAACCTAAGTGCTGTCTACGCCGGTGCTATGTTGGTGGGAGATGCTCTCCTGCCGACATAGCTTCTGCCTCTCTGATGCAGCTGTGCAGATGTAGCACTTCTAGTGCAGACCAGCTCTTAGAATGGGCCCTGGGCTACAGCACCCTGTGTATCAAGCATTTGTACCCAACAGGTCAATCTGAGTTCAAGCACCTGCAATTCTTCCCTTTGGGATTTGGTGACCAGTAGTATACTGGGACAAGACAGCTTTCTTAAAACCAAAGTGGTGTTTATTTTGCAGTAGGAGCAAAGCATTTAAAGAAAGAATTTGAAAACAACTAACTTTCTGCATATGTGTCTATTACCTAAAGGCCTACCATTCCCTGGTGGTATCCTACGCAAGCCTAAGTTCTTTAGTCAACCCCAGCAGGTGCCTTTGTCTATCTGGTTCCATCAAAAAAACTACTCCCTCTCTTGAGAGAGAGTCCCTTTTAAAACCAAACTATATAGTTCCTTTGCTCTCTTGTGTTCCTGGGCCTTTTCCTTTCCTGCATTAAGTGCTTATCATGAGCCATTCTTTCCTTTCCTGCTTGTTTTTCCAAACAGCCCCTCCTGTTAAACTAAACTAATGTATTCATATAGCAAACGTGTTAATAACCAGGTCAGCATACAGTGTTAGTGAATTATTAAAGGATAACTTCAAATCCATCACACCTTGGCGCTTTTGGAGTTCCCATTAGAGTGCTGTTCATGCTGCTTCTGACTGGCCAATTGATGTCACATTGAGCAGTGTAACATTAATCCTCCTCTGTGGATCTAAACACCTGACCTTTTGTAGTTCGTGCTGACCATGCTGGCTTAGAAAGTTCTGTGGTTCATACCTATAATTCTTGATTGGTTGTGGATGGTATAGCTTTTGTGCCCCTGAAATGACCCTTCAGGCCTGAACTCTTTCAAAAATAATTTCTCTCTCTTATAAGGTTAGTTACTATGACAAGACCACTGTAGGCTTGAACAAGCTTCAGAGTAGCAGCTGTGTTAGTCTGTATTCGCAAAAATAATAATAGCTGGTAATAGCTCATCTTAAGTGATCACTCTCATTACAGTATGTATGGTAACACCCATTGTTTCATGTTCTGTGTGTATATAAATCTCCCCACTGTATTTTCTACTGAATGCATCCGATGCAGTGAGCTGTAGCTCACGAAAGCTTATGCTCAAATAAATTTGTTAGTCTCTAAGGTGCCACAAGTACTCCTTTTCTTTTTGTAGGCTTGAAGTCAGCCGTCAAAACTGAAAAATGATCTTATAAAAACTGTATACAGTTATTTAAGAATTCCTGCAGGTGCTTTTGCAAAAGCAATAGCAAGCCCTCAGGAGATCTATTCTGTTCCTTACATGCATCTGTACAAAGCCCAGAACCTACCCAGTGCCATTTGCCTTCAGCTGCTGACGTTTACTATGTGCATGTTTAAACAAGAAGGGCTTTGGATAACTTTATAGTAAGAGAGAACGCATTCACAAAGGGTCCCACGTTAGTCTCTATTTTTGTCTTTAGAGCAGAGGTGCACATTGTACAGCCCGCGAAGCCCTCAAATATGTGCCAGGTCTTGGTCTTGTTTTGTGAAGCCTTCTGCAAAATAATATATGAAGAGCTCTGGCTAGCGCTCTCACCACCTATGAACAGATTCTCCCATCTCCGGCCACCAGCTCCTTTCTTGAAATTCCCTTTGGTTGTAGCAACTACACCCTTTGTTACACCTATTTCTGATGTGCATTGGCTTCTGGAAACCTCTCTACGTAGATCAGGAGGACGGGAACTGGTGCCAGAGTAATCCAGGAACATGGATGGGTAACCGAAGGACAGAACTCTATTTGGTGGATCAGATGTGGATTCCCTGGAAGTGCGGGGGCTTAAGACACTACTGCCCTCTCTTTATAGTTGTAGGGTTAGGAAAGAGCTTATCCAACCACAAGTTTTTATTGGTGGTAAATTCAGGCAACAAGGAATCTCTGTTGATCAAGGATGATTGTATTATATTTTGTAAGTTTTAATACATCTTTAGAGAAATTTGGGGCATCCTTCGGTGTATTGGCAATGTGACCATACGTTTTGCAAAGTTGAGCTGTCCCTGGGTACCTAGAAACATCATATAAATCAATTTCTGAGTGCAAGGCTCTCATGCAGTTCCCTGTTCATGACTTCCAGCTGGTAAACCATCTGGACTGGCATCCCTGGAAAACAGTGGTGGGATCCTTGAACTTTAGTGAGAGTTCCTGTACTTTTCAAAGTGTTGTCTAACCAAAGCTCTGGTATCCGTTTTGGTACATGATTTGAATTGCTTTACAGAGGGTTTCTTCACGAGTAATTCATGCACTCCAGTCCCCCCTCCCTTTAACATTGGCTTCTGAAAGATTCCATATCCTGCAAAACATCTTCCTCACCAACCCCACTACCTCCCCCCAAGGTACCTACCAAAATCCTGTATAACTCATAGCATCTCCCCAGGTGTTACCGTATATGAAAACAGAGAATCATTGAGTGTTTTTTTGAATAAGGATTCTTAACAAAGAAAAACGAGGGTTGGTTGGTGAGAGGGGAAAGTTTCATACTCGCTGCATGAAATAGACAATATTTCCTGAAACAGGAGATACTAACCTCAAAGAATTTAAAATAAAACATTCATTTTATTATTTTTTGAAAAGGGGAGAAAATATAGTAGAATAGTCAGTCTTTTTATTCTAAGTGCAGATGAAATTGATTAAACCTTAAAAACTCGCCTCAGTCCACCCGGTTTATTAATTGAAGAATTTCCTCTTCCACAGAATGGGAAGTGCACATTAAAACAGAGCTTTGCCCCTGAGTAGCAATGATACTTGAGAACGGCACATTTTCTGCAATCCCATTTTCTCTTCTGTGCTAGAGGAAATCCTAACATGGTAAAAAGCATATTTAAAAAAATATGTTTAAGGAAGTCCGCTTTCATTTCCTTGTAAGCATGAAATCAAATTATAGCCCATGGCCTACAATTATTTTATTTTGGCATTTCTGCTTCCTTTCGCTGCCTGTGAACAGGAGTTGTACTGTTTGCGCAAAGTCAGCTAAAAAGATTACCACAAACAGAAAAAAGGACACAGTAGCTTAAAGAAGCAAGGAGTCAGAATCCATACTTATGCTCTGTGCTCAAGTGGCATGCAAAATCTCTTCACTGGTTCATACTCGGACCCAGGCCTTTTTCCTCCCTCCCCAGGAGATTAGTGCAGATTAGTGACATTTTTACTGTGTTTGGGGCCAAGTGATCTGCAGCTTTACATTGGTAGTGATTGTAGCAAAAATCTGATTTGGCGCCATATTAAGTGGCTGCCTGCCAAAATAAAATAAAATAAACCTCTAATTTTCTTGTTTTTCACCCATTTGAAAAAAAATAGCTCAGATTCTCCCAATTTAGTAGCTGGAAATACTTTTTGGTTCACCCTTTTCACCCATACTAAAATTGCAAGTCAGATTAGTGTGTAGAGTTTATAATCCAGTTGTTCTAAAAATGTGTACTGTGTATGTAATAAAATGGTAATCAACTCTTGGAATTGAGACGTTAAAAAGAGAGGCCTAAATCAGTGGTTCTCAAACTTTTGTACTGGTGACTCCTTTCACATAGCAGGTCTCCGAGTGTGACCCCCTTATAAATTAAAAACACTTTAAAATATATTTAACACCATTTCAATGGTGGCGGTGAAGCGGGGTTTGGGGTGGAGGCTGACAACTCATGACCCTCCATGTAGTAACCTCACGACCCCCTGAGGGGTCCCAACCCCCAGTTTGAAAACCCCTGGCCTAAATGATTTTTCTAGACATAACCCTGTCCTTGCTACCCTATTTAGAATGACATACAACTGACGTGCAGTGGAGAGAATTGACTTTCTTAGGTCCTGATCCCACAATTAGTTGTGCATGGGTGAACAGCTGCGTCTTTACAGAACCCCATTGATTTCACTGAGGTCTTTGAGCATGGACCATCAACATGCAACAAACTGTATGAGCAGAGCCTTAATCTGTAAGTTTGTTTATATCCATGGTTCTCAAACTATTGTACTGGTGACCCCTTTCACATAGCAAGCCTCTGAGTGCGACCCCCCCCCCTTAAAAATTAAAAACACTTGTTTTATATTTAACACCATTATAAATGCTGGAGGCAAAGCAGGGTTTGGGGTGGAGGCTGACTGCTTGCGACCCTCCATGTAATAACCTCGCGACCCCCTGAGGGGTCCCGACCCCCAGTTTGAGTACCCGTGGTTTATATGGAGATCCATAACAGCATATGTGGTCGAGACTTGGATGGATTTGCTTCTTGTGAGAGATGGGCTGTTCCCTCTGTACTTCAATAGAAGTCATAAAGACTGATCCATGTGTTGTGTGCACATAACAGAGTACTTTTACGATAGACTGGATCTTAGCAGCATTCTTCAACAAATGTGTATTTAAGAAATTTAGTTTTATTTCTGCTCTAGCACCTTTGCCTAGGAATGCAAGGCACCAGCATATAGCAGTTGTAGGGACTAGCCTTCAGCCTTCCACTTTCTTTAAACTACAGTACAAAAAATCAACAACACATTATTTTGTTATAGTAGGGTTGGAATCAAGTCCAGTTTATTATTTTAAAACTTAATGTTTTGAAAACGTGTTTTATTGGGGGTGAATTCTCCTGGCTGCTGGGTTAAATTACTATTTAATTCTATTTCTTTTCTGGTCTCTTGTGCTTAGAACCCTAAATGGGATTTCCTTTTTATTCATACTATACATCCAAAGAAATGACAATAAACAAAATAAATTAATAGAGGAACTGGAAGAGACAAATTCAATTTGGTTTTTAAGATCACTAATTTTTTAAAAAAAATCTAAAAAAACGCAATGAGGTTTTTTTGGAGACAATGTCATTTTTAAAGTAGGTCATATATTTGGCTTACTAATCTTGACATTGTCCCGTTAAGAGACATACGTGACACAGAGTTGCTTCTGTCTTATATGGGCTAAGCACATCTCCTACCAGCTCAGCTAGTGGAAATTTTATTGTGGTTTACCAAGTAATGCTGCTGCCTATAGGTCATCATGAGGATGTCTTTCTGGTGAGGCACTGAAATACTATCATGATGGGCAAGATATAAGAACTAGACAGATAAGAGTCTTAGCTTGGGTAATGTGTGGGATGCACAAATAAATCAAGTTATTAGATAAAGGTCTCTGCTGACTTGTGGAGTCCACTCTAATATCTGGTCGCTAGTTGACTGGACACACACTGCTGGCTTCAGGGTCTCCCTGGCTGATATCTTTGGCTAAGTGCTCATTCTACAAGCTCCAAGTAATGGCAATAATAAATTATTACTTTTTTTGCCAGCTATTCAGGTTTCCCCAAAGTTCTAAAGTAACTTTACTTTGCTAGGGATGTCTTGGATTTGGGTTTTTAAAGTAGGGATCAGATAATTTGTATCCCTAACTAAAGTCCTCATTTTAAGAGCATCTTTAAATAGCTGATCTCCTGTCAATCTGCTGATTATGGATGAATGCTGCTGCCTCCAAATTTAGCTTACACCGTTTTACTATTTTTTCTTCCCTGATACTTTGTTGCTAGCCTAGTTGCTTTTTCTTATCTCTGGCTGTCATCACAGAGATTTTTTTCACTAGTTATCTTCATTGTCAGTTATTTTTTCTGACTTAGTAAATGTCTGTTGCTTTATTATTTTATTCTCGTTTTTTCAGTTTCTTATCTTGCAACATAATTCCCATCTTTCGACAACCCTCCCCCCCCCCGCCCCCGTATGTCTGTAGGTGACAACTAGCTTCTATTTAATCTTTCTTATTAGAGGGCCATGTCTTTGAGCAGCGTGTCATCACCAAAAGGATACACTCTAATAGTTGACTTACCATTTTCAGGCTAAGTGGGAAATTACTTCAGGAAGCCTTTTTGATATTCTTTCTGAATGTGCTTCAACATTTCTTTTAGAAAGTAATGGATGAAACAGTAAATGGAAGGCTGCATACTTGTTCTGGAGGGGATCTCTTGATTTCCTTGGCTTAATTTTATAGTTGATACCCTCAGTATGGATGTAATAGTCACTGCTGCTTCCATATATATGTCTTGGTCTTCTGCATGTATCAGCTTCATTCAGATTAATTTCAAGTACCATTTGCCTTCATATGTGGTTCTGAAGAACTCTCCTCTCTTTTAGATCACTTCTCTATGTACGACAATATCCTCTGAAAAACGAAAACAGTTCAGCTACTCTTTATTCCTTTTCCCCACAGAGCCTGTGGAAGATGTTCTCTCAAAAAATGATGCAGGTTTTGGGCAGGTCGGATTTGGTTTAAATCAAATTGAATTAAGGAAGACTCATTTAATCAAGGATTTCTACATAAAAGTGCATTCTTGTTGGTTGTTATAACCTTAATACATATTCTTCACAACTCAGAGAAAGATGTAGGTTTCATTTTTAGAAGGTACACACTATTCATTTTTAAAGTGATTTATTTTGAAAACTTTTCAGATTAGTTTTACAGCTATATCAGAAAATGAATGATTGTTTGGTTATTTCATTGACCAAAGGTAATTGAAGCAGATATTTATGAAGTCACTGGGTGGTGAACTATCTCCAGTTCAACATGTTAATCATAAATATTTGGAGGATATTCTTGCCATGCTGTATTAGGAGGAGAACATCACCAGACAGACATTTAAATGGTTTTATTTGACTAAAACAACAACGTTATGTATTCTGGATTTTTTTTCTTCAAGAGCAAACATATAATATTTTAACAAAACAAGCATATGAATTTTTGAATTTAAACATACAAGATTTTTAAAATCTCAGGTTTGTTTTTGTTAAAATTGTTTTTAATTAAAATAGTTAAATGAAATATATTTTTTTAAAAAACAAAAATTAAATTGACTATGTCACCAGGTCAACATGAGAAATTTAAAATACTGGCTTCTGCAGCTCACTCAGTCGTCTTCACCTTCATATTCCTGTTTGTTTATAATCTGGAAAAGAAAAAGAAGCTTTCCTGCTTTTTCAGGTCCCAAACGATTTCTCAATTTGTAATGAATTAGTCCAAAGGAAGAAAATATTCTTTCTACGCTGGCGGAAGAAGTTACTGCTGTTAAAAGTGAGATTATCACTTCAACAGTCTCTGAATCCAAGTGCTTAATTGATTTCCAGCAGTTCACCGGTATGACTTTCTTTAAAACATCATCAGCAAACATATATTTCTTGAATGGTTCTTATTCCCAAACTGGGTCTCTTTTACGGCCTGCTGCCATTATAGGTTTTCCCTTCTGGTGAGAGAATGGCATGGTAGATCTCAAATCAGTGAAGGCTACACTCAGAAAGACCTCAAGACTTCTGGAATATGCTACTCAAACAGTTTCACTTTTGTTTCTGCTGCCTGTCCCTCCCTTCTCACGTTTATCTCCAGACTTCTTCTCCTTGTCCAGATCTATTCCACCCCCAACAATCTTCTATTCATTGAACTTTTTGAAACTTTACACTTTTAGAGAGAGGTAAGGGATTGACTCTGCGTTCACAAATTTGCAGAGGGACAGTAGGGTTGAGGTCTGTTATTTCTCACCTCTATATATTATTTATTTTAAAACATTTTTGCTGTTAACAAGCATGTTGTCTCTGGAGACCCAACTCCACAGTTTGAGAACTGCAAAACTAAGCATCTCTGATGGTATCTTCTAGACTGAGCACTGAGTCCCATTGGGTAGATAGGAAGATTAACCTAAATAATCTATACAGAAGCCCCTGGAACCCCACAAAATGGGGTCCCTAATCCATGAACTACTGGAACTCATTTACAAAACTTTTCTTAAACATTACATGACTATATTGTCTCATACTATAGAATTAGAATTTATAATCCCTATTCCATGATGAGATATCTTTGAGCTATAATGTATCTTAATGAAAACTATCTTTAGATAGGTTTTTCCTCAAAAAGCATTTTATAAAAAAAATCCGATTTAAATAAAAAAAAAAATCCTAAAAATTTTTGTCCACCCTGGTTTTGGGTGAGATATCATCACCTTGTTTATTCCTGTAATTGTTTTTGATGTCCATACTGCTGTATCATAGAATATCAGGGGTGGAAGGGACCTCAGGAGGTCATCTAGTCCAACCCCCTGCTCAAAGCAAGACCAATCCCCAATTTTTGCCCCAGATCCCTAAATGGCCCCCTCAAGGATTGAACTCACAACCCTGGGTTTAACAGGCCAATGCTCAAACCTCTGAGCTATTGCAGTGATAATGTTCTCAATACCTGAATTAAAAGCTTTCTTCAAGTGAGGTTCTATACATAGTAGTACATTTATATAGGTTCATCCTTACTTGTGCTTTCCCTATTCCTGAAGTCCTGAGATACAGAGGAAAATAACACAGACATGTTTCAGTTCTTTTTTTTGACTGAAATACAAGATTGTGGTGAGTTGGTTGCTTGGTGTTTTGAAGACCATTTAACCTGTAAACATGAGGCTGTTAGTTTCTAACATCTCCTTTCTTACC
Source organism: Natator depressus (assembly GCF_965152275.1). Lineage (NCBI taxonomy): Eukaryota > Metazoa > Chordata > Testudines > Cheloniidae > Natator > Natator depressus. The sequence goes on from NC_134240.1 coordinate 22,966,906, forward strand.
TGTAAGATATTTTTAAAGCAATACTGAAATTCAGTGAGATTGCCTCTTTCTAGTATATGCAGCTTTGCCATTTTTGTTCCAAGTGAGCTTCTGATTTTCATGAGAAGTCTGGCTATTATATTCACCTTCTGTGCATCTTAGCTGACTTTTTTCCAGATTACTCTACTCCAGTAGCTCTACAATTATGATCCACGGATTGCAAGTGGTCTAAGTAGCCCTTCCACAGAATGAAACCAAATTTGAGAATTAAGCAGAGGAGGACTAGGGAATAGAGAAGAGAGGTGGGTCAGTGAGAAGATCTGTCCCTTTTGAAGTCATCCAAAGGGTGGGGAAAATTGGAAAACTACTGTTGTTTGTTTGTTTATTATTTCATTAGTTATAATATGATAGTGCCCAATGGGCTCATCAGCCTCAGGAACCATGTTGTGTTAAGGACTGTACAAAGACATGTGAAGACATGGTCAATGCCTTGAGGAGTCTGCAGTCTAAATAAGTATGTTGGAGCGGTGTTCATCTTCACCTTTGTTCCATGATTGCAGTGAAGATGTTGATGCTTGCCATTCTATCTAGGTACTCTGCCAAAATGTGTGAACTGTTCTTTGTTCACGGGATACCTTCTGTTATACATTATTACTATTATTATATAACATTATTTTATTAATTGAGCCCAGTCAGCATGCTAAGCACTGTATAGAACATAGAGGAGGCAAGGTCCCTGTTCCAGAGAGCTTACAGTATAATGAGACTAACACATTTTTACCGTGTGTGTATAATTATATTTTTGTCAGGAAGTCTTGGATCAATATGTCATTTCTTGGATGCCCTATATGAGCTGTCTCCTTGGGTTATTCACTTGTCCCTCCTCCCTCTCTCTCTCTCTCTCTCTGTCTTCTCTTTGCCTTTAAGTTGTTCCTGGTAGACATTCTGCACCTGCTTCCCTAATCTGGACTGCTCTTGTCAATCATTTCATTATTATTAATGTTTTGTTGTTTGTATTGTTGTAGTGTCTAGGCATCCCAATCAGGGCTGCATTGTGCTAGGTGCTGCTCATGTATGCAATGAAAAGACAGTTCCTGTCCCAAAGAGCTTTATTGTGGCCACCTCCAGGATAAAGCCAGATATCAAGAGGTTAAAGTGCTGTTTATACTTACAGCATTCTCTAAACAAACAGAAAAAAAATTGTGTGCATTTATCTCTGATTAAAATCTTATATAAAAATATTGTATACAGGTTTGGCCTTTGGACCTTCTGTGATGCAAAGATTGTGCAACAGGGACCTAATGAATTTAATCATTTTGGTTTTTCCCAATAGTTAGCCGAAACAATTCTTCTTGTACCTTGGTGTTTACACCCTTCAGCTATCATCTGGCCAACCTTTACATATTTAATGTTCTTACTCGTTCCCATGAAAGTTGTTGGTTTATATTTGATGCAATTATTTTTATTTCATAATTTCATATTTTGACTATGGTGCTACTTTTGGTTTCTTAAATAAACCTCAGCAGAAACCCTAGTGAGTCTTACATTTTAAGGGTTTCATATGTTAAAAAAAATTGTCTGGAAGTGCTAATAGATTAATTTTATTAATATTAATAATTAGCTAATAGATAAATATCACAATTAGTGGCATATGTAATGTTTACTTAAAATAAAGTTATTGAAATAAACTGCAATAAAATGCCATTAAGGCTACAATATAAATTAGCATTTCTATATACACTGCACGTGAAGGCTGCAGTGCAATCTTTCTTTTGTCAGTGGGCTTAGATATTGTAGAACATATGGTGTCAAATTATCTGCCGTTCTCAAAGGCAAGATTCTGATCTCAGTTACCCTGGTTTAAATCTGGACTAACTGAGATCAAAATTTGGCCTAGAGTGTCTCTAGAGACCCATATTTACCTTGTCATAGTAATTAGTTGGAAGAGGGTGAGCTAAAGCATACAGTGCAACCATCGTTACTTTAATGGTTATATGTCTTAAATATAATGATAGCTAATAATGTTAAAATCAGCCAAGAAGTTAAGGTTAATGGTTCATTCACATTCATTCGAACAGGTATCAGCAATGTAGGAAGAGTGTGTGCAATAAAGCTTCGTACAAAACATCCTTTCATTACAGTTGTAAAAACAAACCAACCTCCCCCTGCTGTGTGTGCTTAGAACTAGTGTTTTTAATTGTCAAATATTAACTAATTTAAAATATTTTTACCTCGCTTAAAGTACTGACACTTGTTCACATTCAGAACTATCTGCACACTTCTTCTTCTTATTAGATTTAAGCCATTTTGGTATGGAGTTTAGTGCCTCCAAACCCCCTCCTGTTCCCTCAAAAATGCAGTTTAATGCTATTTTATACTGTAATTAAAAACTGCTTAAAGGAGTAAAACAATTTCTGCAATAACAAAACCAGAAAATGCATTTGGAGGGATAACATACGCTAAGCTTGCCTTATGCCATTTTTTAAATGATTAAGATACTGCATGAGAAAATGCTGTGCTAACTACACTGCTATGATAATGATCCTGCTGTAGCTTAAAAGGGGTCTTCATGCAGTATTACAAGATGAAAAGCTTTGATAGGTTGAAAGTAGTAATTTATAACTGTTAATTTTTGCTGCTGCAATTCCCACCCACTCACTCACCCATGAAATCCACTCTCAGAATGATTTCCTATCCTTAGTTCATGGGAATTATAAACAAGGCTGTCTGTTTCCATGTGATGGCTTATGATGAAAATTAAGCAAAAAAGTGTGGGTGGGAGGAGGAGAGAGAAAAGGAACAATTTTGTCAATTTCTTATTCTTAACAAAAGTTTCAGGAAAATATTAGAAGCACTAGAAACCGGAATCCTGGGTACTGTAAATAATGATGCTAGATTTGTCACATTAGTTTCTTTTAGAATTTTGTTATTCTTGAAAGACGTTTTGTAGATCACTGCAACTCTCTGCTAGTTCAGCTTTAGACCTTTACCTTTTTAGATTGAGCTTTGCTATATTAAGGTCTGTTGCACATGGCTTTCTAGTGCTTCATTTACAACATGCTCCTCTGAAACAGCTTCTGAGTATGTGAGTGGCATTGATGCACATCTTTGTCTGCTTGACGATCAGTTATGTTTATCGATATCCTAGCAGGAAAGAGATAGAAGGGTCCTGAATGTGTGCGTAGTATGATCCAGAGCAGTCCAGCTGTCAGAACCTTATCTGAAAACCAGTTTAGTCAATAATGGGAATCTTCACTTAATGATATTTAGAACTTGTGATACTACTACTAATAAAAATTGGAGGAAAAATGAGGCCACAAGAACTCTAGATAAATTTAGACTCAAAGTGAATTATATTCCTCTCAGTGAAGGAGTGGGGATGTGGGAAATCTGCCTGTATTTGTTCAGCTGTTGCAGAGATCTGAAGTGCACATACTGTACATGCTTTAATTCAAGGCAGAATGACAATATACTGTGGTGTTTAGTCAATTCCCTCAACATCAGAAAAGTATATAAATCAAGTGACTTGAAAAACTTGTTTTAATATATTTAGAATTGATTAAAATGACCATTTGGCGGTTTGAATGTTAGTATTCTTGGAAAAGCACTTCCTTCTATGCCAAGTTTTGGACGCCGGCAGAAGAGGACAAAGCTCAGCTCGCTAATTAAAGGGCAGAATGTTTCCTAAATCTCCCTCTTGTTCTGAAGTATCCTGTTAATGCAGATATTCCCGCACACCAGTCAAAAACTATTAGCCAGTCTTACCACAGAGCACCGAAAACTATGTAACCATAATCTTTGTCAAACTGTGTAACTCTTTCAGCTTCCCCTCCTCTGCTTTTTTGCTGCTTAATATCCAGACACAAAACTGTTAATGTCAGCACGTGGAAGAGGGAACAAACAAGATTACTGTTCCAGCAGGGGTTATTTCTTCACCTTAGTAGTAAGGTAGATGCAATTCTTCATCATCTTTTCATTCTCTTCTGTTCTTACAGTGAATCCTGCACATCCCTCTTTTGGCTGATGCTTCCCAGAATGTTGCTCCATAAAGTTCCAAAGGAGATCTTGACAAGGGAAAATTAACCTATTTGAAGGATCCCAGTTTATCCTTGTTATAGTTGTAATAGGTTTTGGCCATCACTGATAGAATATTTTCACTGGTTTATTTGCTGGTGTTCTCCCTTCACACTTGCATTGAACCTTTTACTCGTTTTATAGATTTTGACCAAAGTTTCAAACCTTGGTACTTAAAGTTAGGCTTCTAAATCCATACTTAAATAAAAGTGGTTTGATTTTCAAAGGTTCTGAGCACACATGCAGCTCCTTTGATATCACTGTTTAAATGTCCCAAGCCAGTATTTTTATTTCAAACCTTTAAAGATGTCATGAGGGGAAGGTGGCAGATATATTTTTCTGCAATTTTAAATGAGTACTGTCAAGTATTTCTGAACTTTCCATTTGTTTGAGCATACTTAGGAGCATGAAACATTTCTTTCCTCAGTGGTTTTGTTCTGTGATGTTTAAACTTCATTTTACTACTTTGTTTTTACTGTGATTCTTATGGAGTCTAGACTATTGTGACTTCATTTTCTTCTTTATGTAACAGCATCCTTAAAAATGTTAATATAGCTCTGCAAAGAGAGTTTCAGCTCTTTGATTTTGTCTTCAAACAAATAATGAAACATAGATTACAATCAAAAGAGGATACTGAGAAATAATCATGTTAGTAATTATGGAAAGATCTAATAAAGACTCAGTATTATACTCCTGCAGTAAAATGTGTTTACCTTTGCAGCAGCATGAAATGTCTAACCCTGTTGCCCTCACTGTGGTGTGTGACCCAGTGTAAACAGTGTATATATGATCTCATTGTAGCATATTAATCTCTGTTTACAGTGTGTTACTGAATTAGTTGAGATGTGTGTCTTATGTTTGTGCTACAGTAAAGATCAGTTCTATAACAAATATATTGCCCAAGTCCTTAATGTGAGACTGTCACTATAGTACAAAAGGTAACTTTTTATTCTAACAACCTTGGATTTCTTTGTGTAGCTATTTCTTTGTGTAATTCTACTGTATCTTGCAATTCCTTGAGTTTTCAAATGGCGTTGACCATAAACATGCTTTGGCTTTTCACCTTGGCTTCATGTTTTATTTGTGTGAGTGTATGTATTGATACATTATGGACAGTGTTTACAGAAACACACTTTAGAAAGAGGGTCTCTAACTCTTTCATACAGGTATGATACCGACATTGACTTTTCTTCCAGGTGCCCAGATTATTGATTTGATGATGCTCGTAATAGATGTGACAAAAGGGATGCAGACTCAGTCAGCAGAGTGCTTGGTGATTGGGCAAATCGCCTGCCAGAAGATGGTGGTAGTTCTGAACAAAATAGACCTTCTTCCAGAGGGAAAGAGACAAGCTGCCATTGAGAAGATGACGAAGAAAATGCAGAAGACTCTGGAAAATACAAAGTAAGTTACCAAAGATGTTCTTCTAATGTAACAAAGCTTTTTGTACACCTACCTACCTCTCAGAGATGCTTTCACATACACCTTGGTTAGACCAGACACTGGCATAAAGAGATCTATGTACGGATGCATAGAAAGGGATAAAGGTGTCGTCGTCCCCCCCCCCCCCCCAGCCCCAAGAAATTCAAACCCTGTCTTAAATTTTGTATCTGACCCCTGAGCAAGATTTTTAAAAGTGACTTTTGGTTGCTGTGATTTTTGGTGCCCAGTTTGAGACAACTCCAGAGGGTAGTTGCTCAAGTGCCTAGCACTGATCATAGCTAGTTGACATATTTTTAAATACAACTGTTTCTATCTATACTAGGTGCTAAGTGGTGTTTTAAAATGTGCCATTTGACATATGTTAGTTGACACACCTCAGTTTCTCGGTGTAGACAAGAACTTTGTGAGTTCTGTGCTATTCTTTTGTGTTAATTTGCTGCACTCCCCTGCTGTGTGCTCCAGCTGCTCACTGTAGTCATTAAAGGTCTCATGGTGGCTGCTTTGTTCCTAAGGCCATGTCAACAATAAGGGACTATAGAAGCATAGCTAAGGTGCTGTAGTTATGCTGGCCTAACCCCATAGTGTAGATTTAGGCTGAGTCTACACTGCCACTTTCAGTGCTAAAACTTTAGTTGTTCAAGGGTGTGAAAAAACATCTCCCTGAGCGGCAAAAGTTTTAGCGCTGAAAAGCACCTGTATAGACAGCGCTTTATCTCTGGGAGCTGTGCCCATTTGGAGTGGTTATTTTTTTTGTCACCGGGAGAGCTCTCCCCCGGCAATAAAGCATGACTACACTGCCCACGTCACAGTGCTGTTGCGTCCGCGCTGTAACGTGGGCAATGTAGACATACCCTCAGCCTACTAGGACAAAAAGGATTTTTCTGTTGCTGTAGGAACACAACCTTTGAGCAGACATGCCAAACCCGGAAAAAAAGCACAGAAATTGGGCTTGTTTTTGGCTTAATTGGCTTGCGTGTTGCTTGTTGGCTAGTTTTTGCCTTGTAGCTTGTTGTTGGTTGTAGCTTGTTGCATCTTTTTTTTTATCGGCTCCCGGCAAGCCAGAGGTAAGGTGGGGAGAGAGCCAGGAGTGCACAGCGGGCCCACCCACAGTCCCAGACTGCACGCCGGGGGGATCTAGTCACATAGAGTGTTGGGGTTCTTAGGGATTGGCTTGTTTTGGCCTTATTTTGAAATGGGATTAGCTTGATTTTTGGCTTGTTGTTAAAGTCAGGGCGCTTATTTACCGCGTGAAGATTGGCTTGTTTTGGCCTTATTTTGAAATGGGATTAGCTTGATTTTTGGCTTGTTGTTAAAGTCAGGGTGCTTATTTACTGCGTGAAAGTTGGTGACGGTAGATACTTTGATGGACGCATTCATCTGTTGACCTAGCTGCATCTACAATGGGGTCAGGTCGGCATAACTACATTGCTCAGATGTGTGGATTTTTCACACCCCTGGGCACTATAAGCTACCTTGCTCTAAATTTTAATTGTAGAGTCAGCTTCAGTGTAGTGCTGTGAGAAACAAACCAGAATTAAGATACTTAATCAATTTAAAGGCTCCCTTCGAATTCAGCTCAGATGAAATAACAGAAGTGAAATCTCCTGGTTTTAAAAAAAAAAAAAAAAATCTGCCCTTTGGTTTATGGGGTTGTAACACTTCCTGCAATCCGGGAATCTTGTCAGCTGCAGAGAGAGGGAGGAGAAATTAGGGTTTTTCCTGAATTGAAGGGGAGAAGTGTGATTTGGTTTGAATGGGAAAAGAACAGTATGATGGATGGCTTAATTGAGAATATGGAAGATGCATTTGAGATTGGGATTGTCAGTTTGGTACAATAAAAATAATACTTTTGAATTAAGTAACGTATGTTGAGTGTTTTGAGATCCTCGAATACAAGTGCAGCCTCTCAACTCCCCTAGGGGTAAGGCTGCAAGGTACTATCTCCTTTTTATAGATTAGGAAATTGAAGTACAGATGGGTGAAGTGTTTTGTCCAGGGTCATGCTGTGGAAAGAATTCTGACTCATACTTACCTAGCTGCTAAATCACATTTGTTCCCAACGGCAGGCATAAGAGCAGAAGTAGAGTGGGCATTTGAAGGTGAGGATTTTACCAGTGCTAGAGGAGCCAGTGGAGCTTCGCTGTGTAAGTCACCTCATATTTAAGTTATTTTTGATGGCAGGATAGTGTCCCCATGCAGCTGAACAATCTGAAAATCTTACTTTTTATCAACTTCTCTGTTCTTTAGTCTGTTTCCTTTTATCAGTACAGCATAGAGTTCACTAGAGTGAAGTTTCCTCTTGTGTACATAGTACAGAGACAAAATTCTGCAGCTTGTGACTCTCCTTCATAGTTGTTGATGGAGAGCCAACGAATATAAAGCAACTTGTTTTCCCCTGTCGTGTAGATTGAGAAACTCTCCATTTTTATTACTTTTTATGAGTGCAGATACCTGTAACTTGGTCTGAGATTGCTTAAACTTTTTAAATCCCCATCTCTGATCACACCATATATATATATGAGGTTTTTTTCAGCTGTGCCTTTTTGTTAATAAAATTCATTCATCAGATAAAATGATCACACTTACATGGCTGTTGCATAAGAATTCAGATTTGTTATTCACAGCTGAAGTGGCCATCAGACTGCAAAAATGAACAACTTAAACATAAAGGTTTAATTTTATCTCATAGTTTTTCTACAATTTTATTTACTTGCTGGAAAGGTTGACCCACTGCACATCTCTTATCTTGAAACAGAAATGAAAATAATATTTCAATTTTTACATATTTCTTATCGGAGAAACAGTTCTATTTGGTACAAATAAGTTAAATTTTGAGAAAGTAATGATTTATAATCGTTCATCTTTGCAAACTAGTCAAAGGCTAGCAAAATGGCAAAATAGAGGTTCATTTTATTTTGCCTGAATGGAGATCATTACTCCTGCATGGCACTCTGGTCATAGGTTAAAGTTTGAGAACATACTGCAAATAAAGAGGAAAAAATACTTTTATAGTGGCCTATTGTATGAGGATCAACACCTAATTGTCTGTGGAGTTTGGATTTGGTCATACCTATATTCAGAAAGCTAAAATTATAAATATATTGGAAGGAAACTAGAGTGTCTTCTCATGGGTACTTCCCTGCACTGAACGCACATATACCCTCTTAACCCAATCCTTTCTTAAGAGCTGGGGAACACAAATAGGCCTTGCAGAGCATACCCTGAAAGTTGACTGATATTATCAAACTAAGGGGGAACTGAGTTCTAGAGTGAAACCTCTTACCTGCAGATGCTCTGTCTCCACCCCCTTGCTATTTAAGAAAAGGTCCTCTAAGCTGATCTGAACTGCTCTGGTTCCCCATGGAGATAGATGGTCTTTCATAATGTTTTAGTTGAAGTCATTTGAACTTCAGATCCCAGGGATGCTCATATATCAGATGTCTGTTGTCTTTCCCACCCATGCACAAAAAGATTCAGTATTCGGACATCAGATCTGTTGTTTGTGAATTTTTAAAAGCGTTGCTGACCTGGGCTTGTCCTAAAGTGCCAGCCCCACTGTGCAGCAGACATACTTTATTTCCTGACAGCCTCTTTCCCATCATCAACTCTGTGCTATCAAACACAGGCAATTTAAGCTGGTTTTGCATTTCCAAATGACTCTTACTTATGTGACACCACTGAGACTATTTGGCAGCCTGCCTTCTACCTCACGTACTCATCTATAGTTCCTGGGGGAAACCTCAGTTACTAAAATAGTGGTTCTGTCCATGCTATGGGTAAAGCCCTGTATCAACAACCAAATATAAAGTGTGGTTGCTAGTAGCTACGGTTGCAGCTGTAGAGGGGACAGTGCTATAGACCCTGACAACAACATATTACAGCTGCTGCCATATGACTTCAGTGCAATGGAGAAAGAGAAGAGGGATGGTAAGAATAGCTCTGTCATCCTTCTGCAGGTTTGGTGCTTTCAGAATTTGGCCTCATTTACAGTTGACCGTTCTGCAGATTGGCACCTAAAATCAATCAAAGCAAAAATATTTCACACCAGAAATCAAAATTAGTGTTGTTTTTTTGTCTGGGTTCCTTGTCCGCACTAGCTTTTCTCTTTGTTTGGTGGAGACTAAGACACCACTTGCAATACGTTATTTGTGGTGGAGTAAAGTAGTTCTAATAGGGTCTCCTTATATTTGAATGTATTTCTAAAAGCAGCATGTGACGCCTCTAGCTTATGTTACATGGGGTTCTTGTGGAAAGACTGAGACACCTGGTTCAGCATTAATTTGTTTATTGCCCAAAAGTGTTTGGATAAAAATAACTGAATTTCCAAAAGCTTTATGGTTAATGGCTGGAATTCTCGGTGCATAATTTGATCATCCTTTGTCCCTGGGAGCCTCAGGCGTATGGCACATAAACAGAGAAAGTACCTTGTATACTGGATTAGTGTTTGATGACTTCTGCAGAGGGAGCACATTTAGTGATCGTTCTCTCTTTATCAGTGAGCTGTCTTTTCCCCCCTAGTTCTTGCCTTTTGAGATGAAAATCTAAAAGTTTAAGTTGGGAGAGGAGGAGAGCAAAAGAGATCCCATTCACTCTGATTTTGTGACCTGTCTCAATTGTACGGTAATTGAGTATTTATAAGAACTGAACACTTCCAGTATGTGAAGGTTTTTTCCTGCTCTTCTGCTTTTATCGTATTTTACCGGCGATTGTGACTGTGTGGGGGTTGTTTTGGCTTTTTAAAAAGACTCTGGCCTATTTAAGGCCCTAGTCCTTAGACAGGCAGGTTTTAATTTTGTTTCCTTTCAGAAGTTTTAAAAAAAATTAATTGTCAAAATGAGTTATTAGATGAGATAAACCAATAGTTTGCATCTCACAAAAGGTATAATATTACAGATTCTTTCAGCTGTTAAGAAGACCTCTATACGTTACAGGGTCAAAGAATAAAATTGGTTACAAAAGGAAGTCTTAAACTCCAGGATTGAACTGGATGACTTAGTGGTCTTCTTTTAAGCTTTTCTCACTTGAGATGGCAAAACAAGGCGCCTGTTAAACAACCACTCACCTCTTCTTTCTAAAAAGAAAAGGAGTACTTGTGGCACCTTAGATCAAAGCATACTAGAAAGAGTTTCAGAGTAGCAGCCGTGTTAGTCTGTATTTGCAAAAAGAAAAGGAGTACTTGTGGCACCTTAGAGACTAACAAATTTATTTGAGCATAAGCTTTCGTGAGCTAAAGCTCACTTCATCGGATGCATTCAGTGGAAAATACAGTGGGGAGTTTTATATACATAGAGAACATGAAACAATGGTTGTTACCATACACACTGTAACAAGAGTGATCACTTAAGGTGAGCTATTACCAGCAGGAGAGCAGGGGGACGGGGGAGGAGAGAGAAAAACTTTTTGAAGTGATAATCAAGGTGGACCATTTCCAGCAGTTGACAAGAACGTCTTAGAAACGGGGGTGGGGAATGGGGAATAAACAAGGGGAAATAGTTTTACTTTGTGTAATGACCCATCCCCTCCCAGTCTTTATTCAAGCCCAAGTTAATTGTATCCAGTTTGCAAATTAATTCCAATTCAGCAGTCTCTCGTTGGAGTCTGTTTTTGAAGTCTTTTTGTTGAAGAATTGCAACTTTTAGGTCTGTAATCGAGTGAGCAAAGAGATTGAAGTGTTCTCCGACTGGTTTTTGAATGTTATAATTCTTGACGTCTGATTTGTGTCCATTTATTCTTTTACGTAGAGACTATCCAGTTTGACCAATGTACATGGCAGAGGGGCATTGCTGGCACATGATGACATATATCACATTGGTAGATGTGCAGGTGAACGAGCCTCTGATAGTGTGGCTTATGTGATTAGGCCCTATGATGGTGTCCCCTGAATAGATATGTATTTGCAAATACTCACCAGCAACCACACAACAGAACCACTAACCCAGGAACCTATCCTTGCAACAAAGCCTGTTGCCAACTGTGTCCACATATCTATGCATCCGATGAAGTGAGCTGTAGTGAAGTGTCCACCTTGATTATCACTTCAAAAAGTTTTTCTCTCTCCTCCCCCGTCCCCCTGCTCTCCTGCTGGTAATAGCTCACCTTAAGTGATCACTCTTGTTACAGTGTGTATGGTAACAACCATTGTTTCATGTTCTCTATGTATATAAATTTCCCCACTGTATTTTCCACTGAATGCATCCGATGAAGTGAGCTTTAGCTCACGAAAGCTTATGCTCAAATAAATTTGTTAGTCTCTAAGGTGCCACAAGTACTCCTTTTCTTTTTGCAAATACAGACTAACACGGCTGCTACTCTGAAACTCTTTCTAGTATGCTTTGATCACCAGTTAAATAGTTAACACTGTTGACATTTCCATTATAATCATTAGGCTTCAGAGTTCACATCCCCATATATGAGTAGAGACAAATCTCAACACTATGGTTTCGGGGTGTCTGTAGACTCAGTCAGACATCACTGCACTGTGTTACATTTGATTCACATTTTGAAGGTTGTCCTTGCAGTTATGACAGCTAGAGGATTTTTTTTTTTTTAAATGAAAGTTTAGAATCTGGAGCACAAATGGGAACCCTCCAGGAAAAAAGGTCCAGCTTACTGAGCCCTCCACAAGCTGGCCCAGTTTGACTCCTGCTTAAACTATAGCCTTCTGAGGCAAGCTGTAATTTTATTATTTATTCCTTAGGGAAGTCAGACCAGAAACTACAATTAAGTAAAATTAACTGTTAAAGGTTCAGTAGTAAATTCAGAGGCACAAATAGTACATTCTCAGAAGCTGTCAATAATTCATTATTGCAGGACTAGATAAATCAATATCAAAGGCAATTTCCTCATGTGGATTGTCAGATGAGCTTTTATTACCATGTTCTGCTTGCAAGTGCAGGGGACTTGTGGTCTTATGGTGGGAAGCTCTTTTTCTCTTTTAGGTTCCAAGGGTGTCCTATTGCTGCTGTTGCAGCTAAGCCTGGTGGACCAGAAGCCCCAGAGACTGTGAATCCACTAGGTGTTTCTGAACTAATTGAGGTAAATGTAATGAAAAAGGAAAACACTGTAAAATATGGCCCAGTTTCTTAAGTTCTTTGGTGTTTCTGTAATAATGTTTAATTCTAATGAATTTATGTGATATTAATGTGGGGCGTTCTAAGCACTTCTTTTAGGAATCCATTCTAATTGAACAAACAAGTCAAGGTTGCTTGTCCCAAAAGGTGAATTGTTGTATCAGATTTTTTCAGCAGCCCAGTGCCCATGAGTGAAGAACTGCCGAAAAGAACTAACATGCTCAGCCCCAGTGGCAGTAACCAGCCACTAAGAAACTAGTACATGTTCAGTGGTGGAAGATTTTTGTTATGGTTAAGCAAAGAAGTTTCTTGTAAAATTGTGAGGGATTGTTAGGAGTAGTGAGTAAAATTAGTTTTAAAATTCTGCCATATCCCTGGAGAGTATCTTTTTATAATTACAGAAACAACGAAGTTTAACACCCCCCCACCCCCCCAACATTAAGGTTGTAAACTCAGTCACTCAAAAGTTAGGAAATTTAGACAATCTTAGTTTGGCTCCCTTTGGTGTATCCATTATGATACAGTCATTAATTACATGATCAATTTTTTTTTCCACATGAGCACTGCCTCGTTCAGTGTGCAGGATGGATGGTACTCAGTTAACGAGCAGCATTTGAATATTTTATTTTCTCATCATTGTTCCATGTTCCTTATTTACTGGGCATTATTCAAACTTTGTTCTGACTACAGAATTATTCATTTCCTCATGGATTTTTCAAGGCACTTATCACTCTAGCATTTGAGTGCTTCACAGATATTAATGAATTTATTTTCACAACACCTTTGTGAGATGAGGGGGTAGTATTATTCCCATTTTATATATGGGGAGCTGAGGTTTAGCGAGATTAACTGTCTGCTGATTTTGGGTGCCAAATTTGAGATGTCTATAACCTGATTTTTCAGAGTACTTAGCATTATATAGCATTTCATATGTTCATATCATTCGATCTCTCTCTCTCTCTCGTGCGCGCACACACCCCCCAGCTGTGGAAAGCTTGGTTAAAGAGACTTGCCTAGTATTACATAGGAACTCTATGACAGAGGCAGGGATAGAATCCAGTTGTCCAGGGCAACATAAAACTGCCTTAACCATGAGACCATCCTTTCTCTTCCTGCACTCCCCTGCCTCCTTTACTACACAGTTTCCAACTTCTTCAACAAATGAGATTGGGGTCATATAGACAACAGCCTCCTTTGCTACACCATGCTAATTCATTCCCACAGCACGGTCCTTCGTATGGCACTGAATGAGGCAGGGGTTCTATTATAAAAATATTTGATCATGCCGTTAAAGACTGTATATAATGGATATGCAGAAGGGGGCTGAATTTAAGGCTGCACAGGAAACCTTAGTTTTGTCATTTTCTAACTTTTGAGTGCTTGACTTTGCAATCTTAATAATGTTTTTTAACATTACTTTTTGTGAACTTTCCCAGGTTTTTAAAAAAGCAGACTAAAAAACCCAAATTCCATTATTTGGAATCATATTGTCATCTACATGGGTCATCAGCAGTGTTTGGAACCCTTTGATCCATCTCACAGATTTCTGCCACTTGAGCTAATGGAGTAACTGGTAGCAATAATAGGTTGTCATCTTCTTATGTGGACCAGCCCTGTGGAAATAAGGCACCCACTTTGCCAGTGGGTTTCCCAGCTATTTGCTGACAGCAGAGGAATGGTGAGCCTTGGGAATCTTGAGTTCCTCCATCCCCTTTAACTTGTTGCCTGTTTCCATCCTAGTCCCGTCTCTTCCTTTCCGTTGCTCCTCATTCCAGTCCTGTTCTCTTTGTGTTCCCAGTCTTAAGTCCTCAGGCTTGTCATCCTAGTTCTGGTCTCCTTGAGCAGCTAGTCTTAGTTTCCCTCTCCAGGCTCTTTACAGCTAAGTCCCAATCTCACCCTTCCCCCGGTTTCTCTCTGTCTGTTTCCCATCCCTCGTTCCAGTCTTCTTCTCACCCAAGCCCTCTTGCTTCTTGTCATATCTGGGTCCTCATCCTTTCTCTTCTGCCCCATTCCCTCCTTCACTGGTTCACAATCCCAGTCTCTTTACCCAGTATGTCCTAGTGCCCCCTAACCCTTCCAGTTCTAGTCTCACTAGGTTCTGTGTCCCAATCTGTTTTTCCCTCTCCCCACCCCAGTTTTTGTCCCCTCTGTATTTGGATCAGGTGGTTTTTCTCCTCCATGCTGGCTGGGTGCCAGGGGGGCATTATTAATAGTACAGAAGAGTCAGGCTTCTTTCTGGCACTCCTGGTGCCTGCCTATACCCTAGCAGGGAGTTGCAATTACAGGAGAGTCCAGCTTTGCCCCTGTAGGCCTAGGCTTGAGCGTGCTCATTTACTCTGGGGGGATGACACGTGCGCAGTCCAGGCACATGTAGGAGCTGTGAGGGGAATTTTAGCTGCTAAACTCTAAAGTCTTCTCAGGATATTTTTGAAGCTTATGATGTGACCAAATATGAATGGATTTTCACATGGACAATAAAAGGCACATCCCTGGAATATAGGCTACCCCCTGCCAAATTTCACATCCCTGCTCCCAAGTGGGAGATGTTAAAACTTTTCAAAGAAAATGTTGCCAGGATTTTTTTAAATGGCAAAACAATATAGTTTTTCCTAACCTAATTCTTGGAAATGGCTGAACTGTTTTAGCTGAAACTTTCCAAAGAAATTCAGCCTGAGGCAGACACCCAGCATGTAAAATTTCAGCCCAAACAGTTAATTTGGCAAAGTTGGAAGCAACTGAACACATCATATTGTAATGGGAAGTGTCGGACAACCTTTATAGGTGGTTCTACCACCCATCTGCAATAAACTGGACTGTTATTTTAGTGTGTTACTAGATTCTTATCATGTCAGAGTGTGGGGTGTGCAGTACATTGGGTTGCTCACTGTGGATATCTGGTTCAAATACTGGGTAACAAGAGACGGTGGGTTTGATGTTAAATCCTTGTTGCTAGGACACATATCTACACGTCAAAACAACTCTATAATTTAGCACAACTTTCAGTTTCTGCTCAAGGGAATCCCAGTACTGTAAGAGTACACAAGTTCTGTGCAAACACTGCCATTGTTCCTCAGTATTTCATCCCTACTATTTTAGTTCTGGACCTATCTCCCGTTCTTCTACCATAGCATCTCAGTCTTGACCCGCTGTTCCTGTCTTATGCCTTTTTATGAGCAGACACTGACAGTTGTACCAAATTGAAAGGATATTTTTGTAATTCTTGCAACTGGGGACTAGGATTGAGATGTGAACCAGGTCCCTGACCCACTGCTGGCCACACTACTGCAGCCCATGATAATTAAGGTTTTTTCATCTTGCTGTCGTATTTTAACAAACAAAATGCAATGAAATCCTAGCCTGGGTAAGCTTGTCCTAAGCTTAATAAAGATGGTGCTTTTGAGAGAGAGAGAGCGATGAAAATAGTTTATTCCTTCAAGAAATGTCAACATAAATCCTAAGTCAGTCTCATTTAAATTCTCTTGTCTTATTCCAATACAGTATTTCTTATGAGATAGAGGCAGGGATGAGTTTTCTGAGGCATTTTAAGATTACATATATAGCGAACTCTCCTCCTTCAAATCTGAGAAGCTATAGTGGTAAAATGTGCTTTAAAATGGCACTGGCATTTATTTTTAATCTAAGGAGTGCAGGGTTTTTCATTCTCTTTTGCCACAGTGTTTATGTTTAGTTTCACAGGAGTTTTATCTCTAGCACAGTTTTGCTAGCCAGCTGAATGTGCAGTACCAAATCTTTCTATGGCAGAAAATCAATCCCCTCTTGCTGCTGCTAAGTGTACATCTCCTCTGTAACGTTTACAGTTTATTTGACATTGGTCTATTTCAAGTTTGTTGTGGGACTCTTGAAGTCAGTAAAACTACAAGTTTATTGAATCAATCATCTCTTTTTGCATCACGCCTGTCATGACATTTCACCAAGACACGGTACTTCTTTTGTCTATCTTTCAGGTCCTGAAGTCTCAGGCTTACCTGCCAACAAGAGACCCCACGGGACCCTTCCTTATGGCCATCGACCACTGTTTCTCCATCAAGGGTCAAGGCACAGTGATGACAGGGACTGTTCTTTCTGGCTCCGTGAGCCTAGGTGATAATGTGGAGATTCCTGCCCTTAAGGTGAGTTTTCTCTGTCACCCAGCCCCACGAGACTGAGAGAGACTCAACAAGGAACAGCATATTCTTCTCTGTTTCTTAGTTTGTTGATTTATTTGTTAATTTCTTTATTTTCCTGTTGTGCTGCTTTAGCCCAAGCTGAGCAGGCAAGGATGATAGAAACTCAGTCATTTGGGATAGTGTAACTTGTAACATGGCATTGTCCAGTGGCTTATAGAATGTCATTAGCAAGGGAAATGGAAGCCTGAAGGTGAGACTTAAAGAGAGGAGGCCCTGGAAAGAGAAGTTATAAATAGACTGGGCAGCCAAAAAGAGTGGAAACCTCTTCCCCCCCCCCCCCCCAACCTCTTCCAAGTTCCAATTCACAGATGTTGGTTAGAATGCTCTGCCTCTGGTCTTATAATTAACTAAGAGAAGTGAGCCAGGACTTAAGCATTCTGCAGCTGCTGATTTAAATGGACCTATCTAGTTGCACACTAACAACAGCCTTCCTTTGGCTGAAGAAACCTGGAATGGGACTCCTTTTGGAGGTCATCAACACAACTCCTAGGTTAGAGGATGTCACTGCAGAAGTGCTATGAGGAGCTCACACCCACACAGATGGAGCATGCTGCTTTCTCAGTTCTCCCCAGGCATTCTGGTCCAGTGAGGGACTGGGCAAGGAATTCTGATCTTTAGTGGTAGACCAGAATACTATTTTAAATAGTATCTTTCCTATAAACTGTCTCTGCTAACAGAGTTATGCAATAGAGTTATAGGGATATAATAAATAACACAGAGAGAGTGAGCTATTAAGAGGGGGAGCTGAGTGAATAGTAGGAGGAAATAATTCCACAAATTATTTCTTCATGTTCAGAAATGAAACTTAGTTTGTTAGTGACCCTTTCACATTTACTTTGCATATTTTACTGCACAATCTTTTTCTAGTCCAAATACTTGCTAAGAATTTATACATAGTTTGGCTATTTGTCAAAAATGAATGTTGAATTGTATATTTTTCCTTAAATTTGCAATTTGTGCTGTGCTGATTGAAGAACAGTTCAAATTACAAATTTTACAATTGAATATACACATTAATATATTTGATTGTAAGACTTGCAATTTGGATGAACTACAGGCCAAGAATTATTGGCTCAAGAATCTTGAGAATAATTTTGGATGAATGCATTTGAGAATTATGTGCTCTGTTTGTGACAATATGTAAACAAAAAAGGCAAAGTGTATTAAATAATTTAAGTATTGCAGATTATTTTCCTCATATTTATTAGGTGAAATAGGTAAGAGATAATTTAAAATGAGATTTGGAAAGAGATGAAGTCTGTTCTGCAGCGATGTAAGGGGAAGGAATCTTTTCCACACATGAGGAGCTGCAGAGGAGGTGGCTTTTGCACCAACTATGGTGAGATTGTGGGGAGAAAATGAAGTTAGGGAAGGAGAAGACAAAACAGTTTGCATATACAGCATATAGCAACGTACATATTAGGCTTAGCACTTTACAAACACTGATGAATTAATCCTCTTACTAGCTTGCTTAGGTAAAGCTTCATGAAGGCAGAACCTGTCTCTTCTTATTCTGTAAAGTAATGGGCAGTGTTGGAACTCATATTGTACCATCGACAGGTCATGAGGTAAGTCAGTGAAGTTATTCGCATTTTACAGAGAGGGGAACTGAGGCACAGAAAAGAGAGGCGACTCATCCTATGCCTTGCTTGTCCCACACAGAGTTGGGCTAGTATCCCTACTAAAGGTGAAAACTTTCGCAGGCCTACAAGGTAATGGAGGAAGCACATTTCACAGCACACTGTGGTTTACTGACCTTTCTTTGCCCCGACCCTATGATAACTGAGATTGACAGTTGGTGCCCACTGGGCATTTGGGGACATTGCAAACCAGCTGCTTTTTTAAATTTGAGGAACCCTCTCACCAAAAAAAGTGGCATCACTTTCTAATTCTACTAATGAACTTCGACATCTCTGACCGCTTGAACCTGCACAAAGGAGGGACACAGCAATTAAAAATAAACAGTGACATTCTCCAACGCCCATGCTTTCTCTGATTGAGGCTGAGAATGCCAACAGCGTATGGATTCCTTTACCTACTAAAGTGCCTATGTAAATTGCCATCTGGGGTTGATTATACCGCAAAGAGAAAAATTATATATATGTGTTTGGCAAAAAGCTTTGACACAGCAAACTATTCTCTATCCAGGCAATTTAGTACCATTTGTTTGATAGCATTTGATTCACTTTGAAGAGCATGAACCTAGGATTTCTGCTGTGAAAACATAATATTGGCAGAATTCTGATTCTGAATCCTTTGGGATTACTCCAGTGGTCTCTAAAATCCTCCTCCTCCCAGTTTACAAACTGCATTTGTTTATATAATGTGACATTTCTGCTACTACCTTTATAAAAACAGGTTCTGGGGCTGGGTAGTGAGGTTCTTATTTGTAATTATCCATTCACTTTAGGACTGATGTTAGTTAGTAAAACATATGTTTTGACATATTGTTGTAAGTATACTTTACTATGAGAATTTAGGTTAAAGCGAAGAGATGGTTACAAATTCAAGATTTCAATACTACTAATACTTAGGCTTGTGTACAGCAGTGGTTTTCAAACTGCAGGTCACAATCCAGTACCGTGTCACGGAATGTAAGGCACTGGGTCGCGGCGGCTCTGGTCAGCACCGCTGACTGGGCTGTTAAAAGTCCTGTCGGCGGTGCTGCCCGGCTAAAGCAGGCTAGTCCCTCCCTGTTCCGACACTGCACTGTGCCCCAGAAGCAGCAGCAGCAGCAGGTCTGGCTCCTAGGCGGGGGCACCATGAGGCTCTGTGCGCTGCCTTCGCCCCGAGCACTGGCTCCGCACTCCCGGCCAGTGGGAGCTGGGCGAGAGGGGCACGGTGCCTGTGAGCGAGTCTCATGGAACCATTTGCGCACCTCTGCCTAGGAGCCGGACCTGCTGCTGACTGCGTCCGGGGCACAGCCCATCCCAGAGCCCTGACCCCCTCCCACACCCTAACCCCCTTCCCCAGCCCAAAGCTCCCTCCCACACCCTGAACCACTCATTCCCGGCCCCACCCTGCAGCCCTCACCCCTGCACCTCAACTCTCTGCCTCAGCCCTGAGCCCTTCCCACACCCCAAAACCCTCACCCCCAGCTCAGTTGGGTCACGGGCATCAACAATTTTCTTCAACTGGGTCTTCAGAAAAAAAAGTTTGAAGACCACTGGTGTACAGAACCATTTCATTTAGTTCGCAGCAAGCTGGTGTGTGACTCCAACCTTCACTAGCCTGCCATGTGCAACCTAAATGTTGATATAGACAAGTCCTTAGTCTTTGTTTAGCATATTCTAGTTAATAAATTGTGAAGTGCTTTTATAAAGGTGGGTGAGTATCCTTAGCCTCACTGCACTGATAGGAAAACTGAGGCATGCTGCGGTTTTTACGTGCCCAGGGTCAAACGTGAGGAAGAGCAGACCCAGGAAAAGAACTCACATCTCTTGTTTTCCATCTCTGGGCCTTGGACCTCAGCTGTCTTCAGCAATCTTTTGAAAGAACACTGTCAAATAGTTTAGGCCCAACTTTTAGCTTTGTATTTCATAATTATTTAAATTTAATAGAAATATTTTTCTTTCTTTGGAGGGTGTTGAAACTTCCCCATGTAGCAGTGGGTTAGTTCAGGAGAATTAGAAAGTGAAAATTACTATGAGCTGTCTAAACTGTAAGCACTGATGAGTCTAATTTCAATGTCTAAGCTAAACTAAAGGCAAAAAGAAAACAGAAAAATTTTGCAAATTATATTGGTTTTTAATTTTTTTCAGTGTTGTTAATCTTAAGGCTTTTGCTTAGATTCAACAGTTACAGGCTCAATGGAAATCCTGCTGAGAAAGTAACATAGATAAGGTAATTTGTCAAGATAAGGAAGATACTATTTTAATATCCCTTTTAAAGTGAAGTTGGTTGGAGGCAGGAAGGTGTTCCAGTAAAGGCATTATGAACCACCTTCTCTCCCTTTGCCCCTAAATTGTGAAGAGCCCCCACAAAGGGCCAGAGAGGAGGACAAGTCAGGAGTGCAGTGGGTAGACAAGGGAGTGTACAGGAAGTGGATACAAGGTCAAAGAGATAAGATGAGGTGAATTCATGGAGAGTGTTAGTCCCAAGCAAAGTGGGTTTGGTCTCAATCAATCAGTAACATTTATGCTCCTTGTGAAACCACAGCATGCATCATCTTAGTCCTGCTAAATGTCTGCTTTGCTAAACCACTGCCATTTTATGGGGTTATTGGTGACTATCAATGCAAACTGAATACCTGAGACCTTAGTACCTCCATTAGAGTGTATGTATTAAATTTATAATACTTTGCCATTCTGTGGTGTTTTTCATCTCTGGATCTTGAAATGCTTTGAAATGTTAATTAACTGATCAATTTAATTATTTACCAATGCTTGTACACCAGTATGAGAACATTTTATTTTCTGTTTGTGAAACCTCAGCAATGTGTCTGGTATGAAGTACTAGAAAGTCTGGAGTCTTAAAAACAAAACAAAACAAAACAAAAAAAACAAGGTATCCAAAAGATAGGGCACACTGAGTAAACCAGAGGCCATGGGGGTAACCATGTAAAAAAGTATGTTATGGGTTTAAATAGTGAGAGCTGCTTTTACGAGAAATGCAAGTGAGGGAGAAATGTCCCAGACTTCTCTCTTAATAGAGCTGCGCACTCAGCAAGACATTACATATTCTGCTGACAGTAGACTGGTGCTTTTCTTTTCTTCTTTTTTCTTTATTACTTTTCTTATTCCTTGTCTGTCTCTTCTTATAAGCGTTGAGTAGACCCTTGCTACCGGAGTAGTTCCATTTGATGAGAAGGCTCTTGGACCAACAGCAATGAGGTAATGCAGAGGGACACAGATGAGGCCAGAACTAGGACCTTGATTCAGAAAAGCATTTAAGCATGTACTTAATTTTAAGCATGTTCTTGAGTCCCCTTGACAGCTTTTGGGAGAGATTGGGACAAGGAGTCTGGACAAGGAGTCTGGATGGGTGGGGTGTGGGACCTGGGCAAGTTGGCAGAGATTGGAACTGGCTGTGCAAAATCACTGGGACTGGGATGGGAGATGAGAAGCTGGGGGGAATGGTGTGTAAGAGACAGCACTGGGACAGACTGAAGGGGACAGGGGCAGAAGGATCTGTGATCACTAGAACACATTCCCTTTCAGAACCTAGGATGGAAACCAAGGTTCTTGAGTCTCGCCATTCCTCTGCTGTTAGCAAATAGCCGTGAAATCCACTAGCAGAGTGTGTGTCTCATCTCCCTCTCATGGCTTGTCCACATGAAGGTTGACTATTGCTGTTATTTACTACTTTAGTTCAAGTGGCAGAGATCTTTGTAATGGATCTAAAGGCCGTAAGTCTTATTTTACTGGACACTATTCAGACCCTTCTCTGAAATGATGAATTTCCTCAGGGGCTTTTCTGTGGCGCTCATCAGTATAGTATCTGAGTGCTTCACAAACATTAATCACAGAATCATAGAAATGTAGGTCTGGAAGGGACCTTGATAGGTCTTCTAGTCCACTCCACTGCACTGAGGCAGGAGTAAGTATTATCTCGACCATCCCTGACAGGTATCTGTCTAACTTGTTCTTTAAAACCTCCAATAATGGAGAGTCCACAACCTCCATAGGCAGTTTGTTCCAGTGCTTAACTATCCTTACAGTTAGGAAGTTTTTCCTAATGTCTGACCTAAATCTCCCTTGCTGCAATTTAAGCCCCTTACTTCTTGTCCTGTCCTCAGTGGTTAAGAAGAACAAATTATCACCCTCCTCTCTTATAACAATCTTTTATGTACTGGCCTTTCCACATCGGTCTTGTTTTCTAGACCTTTTAATTGTTTTTGTTGCTCTCCTCCAGACTTTCCCTAGTTTGTCCACATCTTTCCCAGAACTGGACACACTACTCCAGTTGAGGCCTTAAAAGTGCTGATTAGAGTACTCCTTGTGTCTTGCTAACAACACTATTGCTAATACATACCAGAATGATTTTCATTTTTTTGAAACAGTATTACATTGATGATTCATATTTAGTTTGTGATCCACTATAACCCCCAAATCCTTGCTGCAATATTCCTTCCTAGGCAGTCATTTCCCATTTTGTATTTGTGCAGTTGATTGTTCTTTCCTAAGTGGAGTACTTTGCATTTGTCCTTATTGAATTTCATCCTATTTAGTTACAGACCATTTTTCTAGTTTGTCAAGATCATTTTGAATTTTAATCCTTTCTCCCAAAGCGCAACCTTAATTCTGGCATTTCCGATCTTTTGAGTGCTTGACTTTGCAACCTTGATGTTCTCTTAGCCTAGCTTTTATAATTGTATATTTATATTATCATAGTTGCTAGAGAGCCTGATCAGAATAATCACTGTGATAGGTGCGTCAAAACTAGACGTGTTCCCTGCCCCAAAGAGCTTACAGTCATAAGAAAAGCTATTTACCTGCTTTAAAAATGAAACTATTAATAAAAAAATAAAAGTATAATTAGTCTGAGATGTCCTATTTAGAGGGCAAATGATGTTTTCTTGATGTGCCTTGTTTGTAGAGCCTGCTGGGGTTCTTTTTTCTTTGAAGTTTTGCTAGAACTCCTCATTACAACATTTTAATGTAGATTTCAGGCAACCTTCTTTTTTTAATTGAAATGCTATAAACAGAAATAGGATAATTCAGAAAATCTAAAAAAACCCCACAACATTTTAGTGAGGTGAATTTAGTAGATGACTATAATTGTGTCTTGGTGACCATCCTACGGGTAGCTTATATAATTTTTTTTTTTTAATCTTTAAATCCCAAGTCAGTTACTCAAACATATGCTTTAAAATTACAAATACACTTAAGCTTAAATATTTGTATTGGTCACTTACTGAGGTAGGGTTTCTAAGAGTTTTTTCCTTCACTCCCTTTCCAAAAAGAATTGCTCACATCAGGTCATATCCTGCTTGCTTTTATATAAGTAAAATGTATATGGTTTGGCCTGTGATGGTAAATATTCTACTTCAGTGGCTTAGGATACCATCAGTTGTTGAATGTGAAAAGGGCTTATGAGCTCTATTTTTGTGTGGTTAAGTAGTGGAGTAAGGGCTTGACCTTAAGACTTTCTGTCATAAATATAAAGGGAAGGGTAACCACATTTCTGTATACAGTGCTATAAAATCCCTCCTGGCCAGAGGCAAAATCCTTTCACCTGTAAAGGGTTAAGAAGCTACGGTAACCTCGCTGGCACCTGACCCAAAATGACCAATGAGGGGACAAGATACTTTCAAATCTGGAAAGGGGGGAAAAAGGCTTTGGTCTGTCTGTGTGATATCTTTGCTGGGAACAGATCAAGGATGCAAGCTCTCCAACTCCTGTAAAGTTAGTAAGTAATCTAGCTAGAAAATGTGTTAGGTTTTCTTTGTTTTGGTTTGTAAATTCGCTGTGCTGGAGGAAATGTGTATTCTTGTTTTTGTGTCGTTTTGTAACTTAAGGTTTTGCCTGGAGGGATTCTCTATGTTTTGAATCTGACTGCCTGTGAGATGATCTTCCATTCTAATCTTATAGAGTGTTTCTTTTATCTTTGTTTTGTTCTTCTAATAAAGTTCTCAAAAAAAAGAAAAGGAGTACTTGTGGCACCTTAGAGACTAACAAATTTATTTGAGCATAATCTTTCGTGAGCTACAGCTCACTTCATCGGATCCATTCAGTGGAGCTTATGCACAAATACATTTGTTAGTCTCTAAGGTGCCACAAGTACTCCTTTTCTTTTTGCGAATACAGACTAACACAGCTGCTACTCTGAAACCTGTCATAAAGTTCTGTTTTTTAAGAATCTGACTGGGTTTTTTGGGTCTTAAAAATCCAACACTAGTTTGTGCTCATCTTGTTTATTCTCAAGCCTCCCCAGGAAAGAGGGTGTAGGGCTTGGGGGGATATTTTGGGGGAAGACGTCTCCAAGTGGTCTCTTCCCGGATTCGTTGTTAAATCGCTTGGTGGTGGCAGTGTACCAGGTTTTTAACCTAAGCTGGTTCCCAAGGCAAGAAAGAAATCTGTGCCTTGGGGAAGTTTTAACCTAAGCTGGTAAGAATAAGCTTAGGGGGTCTTTCATGTGGGTCCACACATCTATATCTTAGAGTTCAGAGTGGGGAAGGACCCTTGACACCTTCAGATGACTCTTCAAATATATTTGGCCTGATCTTTTAAAAGGGCTGAGCACCCACAAATCACATTCATATTAGTAGGAACAGCAGGTACTCAGCTTCTTTAGAAATCAGTTCCACTATTTTTTTACATGTATTTAATGTTACTGATTCTGAATCTTAATATCTCAGATGTTTCAGTTCATTTTTTTCAAGCTTAACGTAGTTGCCATTCCTATAGTCTCTCTTTAATTTTTGAAAAAACAATTTTAAATTAATGCCTTCGACTTTGAATTGGCACTGGAAAACCTCTATATTTTTTCCTGTTCTCTGCAACATCTGTACCTAATAACTAATATACAGCATTTCTGTTCCTATTGGCAGTTGTTTGTATGAAGTGTTCTTACAGAACAGGTGCGATTTGGGTGAGTTAGGGCTCAGAATTTTAGGGTTCATTTTATTCAGGACCAGGGAAAAGACACAGAAGAGAGGGAGCTAGATGTATATAAGTATGTTCATTCCCCACTCCCACCCCACCCCTTGGTAGAGGGGAAGGGAAGAAAGCCAGAGGGAGAGCAGCCAACCTGAACATCACTAATACAAACCATACGTTACATAGCTGGAGCTTATATGTGTTTAATGCGATCCTTTAGGAAGGGAAAGTGGCTTGCCTAGTGCCATTTAATTAACTCTTCAAATGCTAAATTTGAAAACTCATTTGCAATTTTTTGAGGTGATACATATTCTGGGTACCCAGTTCCAGCCAAGGAAGCCTGGACATAAACTCCTTCAAAGCCCCTTGGCCAGAAAGGGTTATTCAGAAGATGTGAATTCCTTCCTTTCCCCCAGTTTAGGGATAAGTGCCTCATTTCTGCAATGCTTCTATCCACTTAGAGTATAATAAAAGAATTATGCAGGAGCTCTGGTGCATGGATAGGTGCTTTCTGGCTGGAGAGAGGACAGTTCTCCGGGATTGGTTTTAACGTCAATAGTACTTCCATGCCCCATCTGCTTTCTTCCAGTTTATCTGATGGGTTAACATTCTGAGATTAATTCATTTGACATCGTGAAGTACTTCTGTGGTGCAGTTGACCCAAAATAATGTGGTCTTTGGAGCTAGGTGGTGCAAAGCATTACCATAGCTTTGGACTTTTGGAGATCTGGGATCAAATTTCAATTGGGTTTCAGTTGGAAGTGAAACATGGGATCATCTAAACTTAATCTCTAGTGAACATTTTTCCATGTTGGTGAGACCAATTTGCAACTTGAAACAATTTGGTAGTATGTTGGTCTCTGCTTGGGAGAGGCATGAGAGACCTGGTATATTAGGAGATATCAAAGTGACCATGGAATAAAAACTCTAGGTAGGCAATGTTTCAGATCGGAATGGAGTTACTTTAGTTGAGTTGTTTGTATTTGTGTGTGAGGGACGAAGGGCCAAGGATGGTGGTACAGCATCTTGCCTGAAATACGCCTGGCTCTGCTAGCATTGTGAAACTTGTTCTGATGTAGTCTGCAGCTGGAGTTGTTGGTAAGTGATTGGTATATAGGATTTTCTGGTCAGGTAGTTAATAGACCTTCTGTCTCCAGTTATCTAGAATCTGTTTTCAGAGGATTCAAAAAGTCCTTTCTGTGGGACTGTTCTACATTTCCATGTATGTATAACTGTGTGTTGAACCATCTAGCACGCCCTCTGTCCCTTGGCAAATGTATAGATTGGGCCCACTCTGCTGCTGCTCCTAGGCCATCAAGGAGGGAACCTAACTGATTTTGTTTAATGATTTTTTCCCCCACTCAAGGGGGAGATTGAACCTGTTGTCTGGGGAAATGACTAAGTGTCATTTTCTTGGGACTGGGGAAACCACAATCCAACGTTAGATTGAAACCATGTTAGTTATCAACTGCTGGGCACTGTTACAAGAGCTACAAGCTTCTATCAAAGTGCCTTCAGTTTAAACTTCATGGTAACTAGAAAGCAAAAGATAGCTGTTTTCTGTTTGCAGAGCTTGTTTGCTTAAGTATTACTGCTGCCAGTTCATTAGCTTTTAAAAAAAAATTTGCTTTCCAAATGTTATTTTTGATCTGCTTTTTATTTATCAGGTAGAATTGTTCTCAGTATAATTCAATTGAGAGCAGACCCACATGCACGTACACATAACATTTGAGCAGAAATCCTATTTAAATGGTTGAATGGTAATTGGAAAGGTAACCTATATGGTAAATGTATCTTTCACAGTACATTCTTGCTGTGGCTGTAACATTAATACAAATGGGTTTGGTAGGGCAATGAGCTACTATCACATTTTTAATATGTAAAGCTCAACTGCTGAAGGCATTGGCAAGATTTCAGTAACCAGGATAAGGGAAGGGAATGTCACTTTTTGTTCTTCCTTGGTCATCCATGTAGAAACCTTCATTTGATCACGCTTTTAAAAATCAAAGCAATACAAACTGCATTTTGCTTGGTTGACCCTTGACCCTACATAGTGTAAAACTCCTCTCACATCTGTGAATTGGTGAAAAGTCTATGATTCAAATGCTGAGGCTCCTACTCAGTCCTTGCTCAGACAGAGCTATTAAGATGAATTTTAGTATTTGACAGTAATAGGCGGTCAAATATATTTTATTTGTATATTTTATTCTTTCTTGTTATTGCTAGGTAAATTTGCATGAAAACTAGCTTTGTTTCCTAAGTCTCCTCCAGCTCATCACATGAATCTGTCATCTTCTGTCTGTGACAGTAACATGTATTGTCAGAATAATATGCAAGATTCATTTCTTCACCTTAGCATTCCTGTAATAATACTGTATTAATAATTATTAGTACCTCCTTATGATGTAAGGAAAGAAAAAGCAGTACTAGAGTGCCTGTGTTTAGAATACCCATTGGCATAATATGCAAGCTCGCCCAGATAGCACAGTGATAACCATTATATAAAATGCCTAGATAGAGATTTTCCATTACAACTGACTAAATTGAAACTACAAACTCCCAACCTCTTCATAGTCACAAAAATTAGCATAGAAACATATACCACAAAAGAAAGTTGGATTTTCTTTCTTACCCTAATGAAGGGATGTCACAGGAATAAATGTCTAACACTTTATTTGGCCAACCAGCCTTTATCCAGGACAAATATGTAAGTTACTTTACTTTGTAATATAAATTTAGTGAATTTTGCAGACTTGGTAGTAGCCCTGCCTTTGATCTTATATTTACTGATGGAACAAAGTGGGCCCATTTTTAAAACCTGAGTCCACCTGGTTTTTAATATCTTCTGAATACAGGATATGCAATAGACAATGCAAAAGAACGGTATAAGAGATGACCTTTCTGCTTGCTGTGCTCACATGGTAAAAATCAACAACAGGAGAAAATTTTCTCTTTGAAAACGAAGATCCTGTTTACAAGCAGATGACAGGAGTAATTATTTTTCAATGGGGAAGACAGATACAGAAAAATGAGATAGAAATGGGATGGTCTCTAAACAAATTTTTCATGAGGCATTGGGACCTCTAATTTTCTTACTCTGGTGCCTGATATTTGTTTAACTATGTCTAGGCCCCACCAAATTCAGGGTCCATTTTGGTCAATTTCACGGTCATAGGATTTTAAAAGTTGTTAATTTCATGATTTCAGCTATTTAAACATGAAATTTTATGGTGTTGTAATTGTAGGGGTCATGACTCAAAAAGGAGTTGTGGGCGGGTCGCGAAGCTATTGTAGGAGGGGTTGCAGTACTGCTATCCTTACATCTGCACTACTGCTGGTGACAGCACTCCCTGGAGAGTGGCAGCTGCTGGCTGGGAGCCCAGCTCTGAAGGCATAACCACTGCCTGCAGCAGCACAGAAGTAAAGATGGCATGGTATGGTACTGCCACCCTTACTTCTGCGTTGCTGTCTGCAGAGCTGGGCCCTCAGTTAGCAGCCACCACTCTCTGGCCACTCAGCTCTGAAGGCAGCAAAGCAGAAGTAAGAGGTGGCATGGCATGATATTGCCACTCTTACTTCTGTGCTGCTGCTGGCGGGGCACCGCCTTCAGAGATGGGTGCCTGGCCAACAGCCGCCATTCTCCGGCCATCCAGCTTCTGAGGGCAGTGCAGAAGTAAGGGTGGCAATGCTGTGAACCCTCTAAAATGACCTTGTGACTGCCCTGCAACTCCCTTTTGGGTCAGGACCCCCAATTTGACAAATGCTGGTCTCCCCTGTGAAATCTGTACAGTAAGGATAAAAGCGCACAAAAGACCAGATTTCACGGTCCATGATGTGTTTTTCATGGCTGTGAATTTGGTAGGGCCCTAACTATGTCCCTGCTGGCTCTTCACTCTAATAGTTGTGTTTTTTTTGATGTTCTTTTTAGAGCCCAATGAGTTCTCTGTGTGACATATCTGGTGTAATGAGCAACACTGGAGGTGGGTTTTTGTCCTGATGTACAATATGTAGTTAGTACATGAGACAACAGCAGATTACTTAAATAGTGAATGGGGAAAGAAAATATACTCTTACAAATCAATCCAATTTTATTCTGTGAAGCTCTCAGGAGACAGTAAGGGGAGTGTTTTTTCCAGTTGAGATTGGTCCTTCTTGTAGAGAGTAGCAGTCAATAAATTAAAGTCTTTAGAACACAGGGAATCTGCAAATATACCACAGCCACTCAAAATGAAACCATTGGAATGAGGAGTAGGGAAAATAGAAGATTGTATTTTACCAGGACCAGAAGAAATGACCAATTGTGCCTGTGAAACAACACTCCTGTCACAAGGCAACGCTGGAGACTTTAATGTAAATGGATTGGAGTCCATAAGTTTTGTAAAATAAAAATTTCCCGTGAATATCCTGGAGTATAGCATAGAACAGTATGCCAGGGAGAAGGAACCTTAAAGAGAACCATGTGCCTTCAGATATGTCGGAATGTGTATCTCATGTCTTTTCTCTCTTTAGTGCTATGCTCTTCTCTGAGGAGGTGCCAGGGATTTTGTATGTATACAAAAATTTAGGTTGGCTTGGGGTCTCAGACTAACATGCCACTAGAGTTGTCAAAGACTGCTCAGTATCAGAAACTCTGTTGACGGGATTCCAGCTATCCCATTATACCGTATTCTATTTTAGGTATTAAGTTACTTTTAGAAGGAAATGAATTTGCTGAGGAGATGAGGACTTCTGATCGTGTTGAAGTAGCAGCAGATAAACACAGACAAATAAATTGGATATAAAATACTTTCCTGATGCCAGACCACTGACTTGTTAGTAATATACTGTGCTAAATACCAGGGTGTTAGATGCCAGTAGAAACACTAAGAGAAGGGCAAAGTACATGTTGGTTTTTAATTTTTTTTTTTTAAAAGAAGAGGAGACAAGCCCATTCAGAAGTGAGTAGAAAGGAAAGAAAAAAGGAAAAGTGAGGTTTTTTGGAGGGGATTCAGGTTGTGTTGCTACTAACAAGAGGAAGTCTTGGGCCACTTAATACGTATGCACGCTCTCTCTGTCTTGGTCTCTCTCTTCCAGCCCATACCATAAAACATCCAGGACGTGCATTATGTCTGACATAACATTGCTTTTAGAACCACAGTTTAAAATTCTGTGGCATTTTGTGTATTTAACTGTTCTGTCTTAAGATTGGGTTATTGCTTTTTGTATTTTTTTCAAAATCTTTCTCCCTTACAGCCTAGATTCTTTCTGCTCCAATCTGCAGTGAAGTTTTACCCCCCTATTTGATGTCATTCCCGTGGCTGGGATGTCATGAACATCGGCTTTTTAGCTTCACTACAGGGCTAGATAGGCTCTGACAGAGAATGCATTTGTGCCCTAGAAATAATAATTGTCATAAGTGTTCATGATACATTAAAGCATACATGTTTGTTTTTGTGAAGTTTTTCGTATTTATGAAAATTACATGAAAGATTATTAAATTTGTATGTGATTATATTTTGAGGTTTTCCCTGATGTAAAAGTTTGTTTAAATCCAAAACCAGATTACAGTGGAAATTTCTCCAAGTGAAACTTTGCACAAATGTATTTCTGTACCCACTTGATCTGAGAACATTTTCACACATAGATATTTTAGGGATATATCCCATTTAAGAGACATAATGCAGATCAGTTATTTCTTTGGATTTTATGCACAACTAGCAACATCTTGTGAACCTCTTTGCAGAATTTATATTATTTCATATTTTATTTCAGTTGTTTCAGCTGTTTATAAAAAACACAAGCAATTCCCTATCATGACGAGTGGATCAGAAAATTTTGATGGAGTTTTGTAAGAAATTTGTAGAAACTTACAATCCAGTGCCTTTGTATATGTGCCAGAAAGTAAAATATACATTTCATGTAATGTTACTTATAAGAGGTTTTATGTATTTTACTTTCAAAAGAGCTTTACTCTCAAATCTGTAATGAGTTTTATGCTTATTTTGTGATAAGAAAGGGTGAACTTTCAAGTCTGGATCAGATGCTGTTTAATCTTGGTTCCCGCCCAACCCCAACAAAAAACAACTCCTCTTGGTCCCTGGGGGGGACCTGTGCTAAGGAAACCACTCTTTTAAGACTTTTGCAGCCCGACTTAGAAGTCATTCATGATGTTTGTTGAATAAGGATCCCTCATATCTTAACAATTCCTGCATAAGTGATTCAGTATAAGTGTGTTCTTGTGTGCGCCTGTGTCCTCAAAGATGATCATGGGAATGTGTTTTCAGAGTGCACAGATATAAAATGCAGAAAGGGTTAAAATGTATGGTCAACATTTACCAACTTGGGTGCATAAAATTAGGCTCCTAAATGAAAGTGGTCTGATTTTAAGAGCTGCTGATTGCCCCAGTTCCCATTCAAGTCACTGGCAGTCATGAGCGCTCAGCACCTTGACAATCAGGCCACTTCTGTTTAATAATAGTTTCAGTTGCCTAACTTCAGGCATCAAAGTTAGAAAATGTTCGTCTGTATTATACTGAAGTTCTGTTTCTCACTTGTACTGTAAAAATAGTTCACAACCTTCCCTTTCAGGTTTGTGAAAGCACCTAAAGTAAAGTTTGGGTCAGAGGCTTCTCCCTTATTATATTTATGGGCTCATGAAATGTATTTCTCATGTGTACTTTTTCTTTGGAAATACTATCTAGTTTGAGTTCCTAGCACTCTGATAATGATCAGAAATCTGTGGGAATGAAAAATATATTGCACTGCTGGAGAAGACAAATATTAGGGTTTCTGAGCCCCCAAAGCAATTTGTACGACTTTGTCTTCAATAAATATAGTTAAGTTGTAGTTTTTATGAAGCAGAGAGCTTGAGAAAAATGGCAAAAGCTGAACCCAGCGTTGTCAGGTGTTGAGTAAAGTACCCTCCGTCAAGCCCTGCCAATGCACTACAGTGTGGATTTGTGGCTCCTATTATTGTTCCAGTCGTGTTGCCATTTGTACTCAATTGTGGGGTGACTCTGTGAATTAAATTGAGCCAGTAAGATAAACCAGATTTCAACCAGCTTTCCAAGTGTGGTCCATGTACCCACAATTCTTCCCTAAACTTCCTCAAATACCTCCCTTTTAGAACTGTTTGTTTCACTGTTGCTTCAACCCTTTTTTGGCAGTTATTAGACAACACACTCGGTGTGTTAAGTTGTTTTACTTTGTGAAATTCACTTATAAAAATGTGGAAGATTTAAAAAAAAAAAAAAAAGTTGACATGTTCCAAAAACTATTAATGTTTTGAGCCCTTGTCAATTATTTCTAATGCTAAAAGTCAGCAGATGGAGCCAAAGACTTGTAGAAACATGGCTTCGGCTGAATGTGTACTATAGCACAAAAATCATTAGGTTAGCTAAGAGTTTGTACTGAAATTCTTAAGAGCCAGGCAATTCAAATATAATGCTAAGCTCCTTTATTGCATTCTTAATCCAAAGGTGCACATGCAGAATGACTGTTTCACCCTGGATGTTTTGAAGACCCCCAGCAAAACTGGGAGTAACAGAGCTTGAGCTTAAACTCTGAATTTTCTTACCTTATGGGTTCAAGTTAGAACATCAAATCTGTGGCTGGATTTATATCTGTCTGGTTCATTTTTTTTTGTAGTGCCGATCACCATGATATCAGAAAAGAATGTTATTTTATGACCAGTAACGTCTGTAGTTATGCTAAGGTAAGAGCAATCGGAATCCATTCTTCAGGGATGCGATTTGACTATCACAGCTACCACCCCATTTACATTGTTGTAGAATTGGTCAAGTATATTAGTGGTGTGTTACATCTTCCTCTGAAGCAACAGGTATTGGCCTTTGCCATAGGCAGCATACCAGACGTAATGATTTAATTGAGTTTGGCAAATCCTAAGTTTTGGCTACATGTGTTAACATCTTTTGGGTTATTTGACAGTAATAAATGTTTTTTAAAAGGAGAAAATATAAAGGGTTTATTTCCGAACTGTATATTGTTTATGCCAGTTTAATAAAATAAAATAAAAAACCCTGAAGGCAATAAGTGGTATCTACGTTTTTCAGGAAGAAAAACAGGTGTCACTCTTGTTTGCATTCCCTTTGGATGTAATATTTGATGATGGTATGAACAGAACAGGGATCACTCCAGTTGCGCACAACTCTCTTTTGCCTTTGAGTAAGGCTGGAGAATAACTTGAAAGGTGACTAACAGCAGCTGTTTTAGTTAATTAAACTCTGACAAAGTTGTATTCATTCTCCCTCCCCAGTTCAACTCATGAAGTCCTGTGAGGAAAACAGTATACACACTAGTTCCTTTCCTTCCATATTTTTATCTGTCTTTTAATCCTGATGAGGCTTGAAGTTAGATCTCCTTATTTTTATGAGCAGCTGACTACCTGGGCAGGCTGTGGAGACATGGCTTTCTGGCCAAATGAAAAGCCATTCTTAATTGTCTGTTTACCTAATGCCTACTCTGCACTTACAATTTTTGCCAGTGTAGCTGTGCCAGCAAAACCCTTCTAGTTTAGATGCAACCGTACTTCAAAAAAGTGCTTTCAACAGTATAGTTTATACTGGTTTGGTGAGTAAAATAAGCTATACTGGCAAAAGCATTTCTGTGCTTGTATGACTTTGTCTACACTATGGCTTTTGCTGGTATAGAAATTTCACCAGAAATCACTTCTCTAATCAACTGTGCTATGCGAGCAAAAGTTCCTAGTGTAGACCTGGCCTAGGTCTTGATTTAAAAAAAAAATAAATTTTTTTTTGAATGAACCACATTCACTCTTGACTTCCTTGCGAGTGTCTCCAATAATGTAATACATTTTCCCAAATGACATTGCCATGTTCCCTGTGTTAAAACTGTTCCTCATTTCAAGCCATGCAAGTGCACTCAGACACCACTGTGATGGGTACTTATATAAATGCCTGTAATAGTAATACTTCTCAAAATCTAGCTGGGATATGCCGTGGTCTTGCTACTGCATGTAAAGGCTACTTTTGGATGGTGAGTCTGTCTTCAGCATTGGTTTGCACTGAGATAAGCCCCACTATCAAAGACTAGATCAAATGCTATTTTGGTTGTTGAGAAGAGGACTGTTTTCAACTAATGAGGAAAAGTTCAGAGATATGATGGCTGCTGCAGTGGTGTCTGTTATATGTAGCTACCATAAGAGAGAGGCACTAATAATTCATTAGTTCTGTAGTGTTGCAAGCTTTCAATTGCTTGCTGTTGCCTTTTGTCATTGCTGTCTTTATTTTTTTTAAAGGCACTTTCTGATATTATGTTTCCTTCGGTGTAATTGTCAGAGTGAGCAAAGCTAGTTGAGTATCTTTAGTTTTGTACCTCATCTCACATAGATATGCCTGCCTTTGTAGAATGTTTGTGATGCCAGACATTTTTTTGAATAATTTTCTTATAAAAATTGTACATAAAATTATAACACATGTAATGTACCAAAAGACAAATGTTGATGCGTTTTGCATCATTTTTCAAGTACGTAAACCAGATCAATGTATAAGCAAAGGGAGAGGAGCTGTTTAGGATTGTAATAGCTATTGACAATGGATAAAACTGAACAACTTCTTGGCAATTAGTTCTTTTTGATCATGGAATGGTACCTTAAAAGGTATGGTGGAAGCTCCATCACTTTTGTCCGGGGTAGTTTTAAACATCCAAAGGAATAGAAAATGTGCTGAGTAAGGAACAGTTCTGCATTGGTTAGGTAATGGATTAGATCAGAAATGTCCCGAGGACTGGATTCAGCCTACCTGATATATTTTAGTGGCCTACATGGCATATTTGGATTCTGCATAATCTTGGCTTTCATTGAAAAAAGAGAAGTCACTGGCCCTCTAGATTGTGAAGATATAACTGATGCGATGTTATAGGTCTGAATCTGCAAAGGGTCTGAAGCAATGTTGCTGGGAGATGTCAGCTCTCCCATCCACAATCTCTTTGGAATGTTAACATAGAAGCCTAATTATGATTCTTGAAATGTCAGTGTTAGCAATTTCAATGCTGATCATTGGATGCTGGAATAGGGAATGGTTGTGAAGTCTACTGGATGGGGAGAGTTGGGAATTGCTGCAAGGAAGGAAATACAAAGGGAAGAATAGAGAAGATACAGGTAGGGAAGGGAGAGAAACAAATGGCAGAAAAATTATTCGTGTTATAACAAGGGACGGAATGTTCGAATCTACATAAACTAACTTTAAAGCTCTACCTAATACTGCCACTCCTACCTGTTGTTCCTTGTCATGCTTTGTGTTGCTCTCCCCAGCCTTCCCGTTATCTCCATACTGTCAGTGCTCTCAACTTCATCCACGCATTGTCATACTTTCACACACTGACCTTCATGACTTCTTCAAGGTAGCCCCCGAACAATGGTATGAGCTCCCTGAGTCTATTTGCACACCCCTAGCCTGCCTGCCTTTAAGTCCCTCTTAAAGACCCACTTCTGTTATGCTACTTATAATGAATCAAGTTGATTTATATGCAGATTTTATCTAAATTGCCAACTGTTTTTTCCCCCCCTTTTCCCAGGTCTCTTTCTACTTCTTCGTCCTCAGAACTTATTGTAGTAGGGACCAACCTTAAGCATTTGGAAAGTGCTTAGCACGTAGTGGGTGCTATTGTGTATAACCCCTCCCCAATATTTTGGCCATATTCCACTCTTGATCTTTTTGTAAATCTCTCTCTGCCATCAGTGAGAGTTCTGCTGTAGTGTATGGAGTCCTAAATGAATACCTTGGTTCACCAACCATAATTCAAAATGGAATTTGACTCACTCTTCAGAATGAAGCAGTGTAATAGGTGTTTTCCGTCTCTGATTTGTTTTGCTTCTATGATACATTGTATTCTCTGATCAGTTTAATTCTAAATACCCTCTGTCCATCATCGTAACATGAAAAAGCAGGAAGAAGGATTTTATTTCAATTTAAAACATTTAGTTTATATTGGAAAACAGGACAGATTTTGTTTTAAATAAGAAAGCAACTTGCTGTCTTGCACAGAACATGGAGTATACTGAAGCAGGTTGGCCACAGCTCTGATTTGTTTGAATCTTGGTCAGATTGAGACTTAAAAAATTAAATCAACAGGATTACGAAAAAGGTGGGGATGGAAGAATTTGTTCTTCTGATGACTGTTTAGAGATTTAAGCAAGTAGAGGATGTGTTAAGATACTAGTGTAGAGCTGCACATCTAGCATTTGTATGTTGCTCCTATAATGGGCAGAATGTACATGCTGTGCAACATAGCATGAACTATTTATTTTATACTCTAGTTTTTAAGGACCCCTCCCTCCCCATCATATGATATAACTTTGGATGCAATGAAGTCACAACTCACTGTCTTGGGGGTCGGGGGCGACAGGGAGAGGGATGACCATTTTAGTGAATTAATCAAAAAAGCCTATGCAAACAACTGAGAGGATTTTTTCTTCATAGCAAGTCAATACAGTTACACAGCCTGACACTGTTAGGTGAACCTTTATGATCTCCCAGGTTACTGTACGTTTTTGTGTGTTAGACCTCTCTCAGTAAAAGTGTGGGCACTGTCTATACAAATTCATAGCAGCTGTCACAGTTTAGCTGTGGTGCAGTTTGGTCAAGACCCCCTGAACTTTTTATTTTGGGCTAATCCAGTCTAATATGATCAGTGTATGCATCTCCAGCTTTTAGGTCTGTTAATTACGTGGCAAGTGTTGCGTCGGTTGGTGTCAGACTGTAAAACACAAACACAGAAGAGACAAAACTGGGGAAGTGAAGAGTGTATTGTTTGGTGTGTGAAAGCCATCATTTTAAACAGTTCCCTTCCTGTCTTTAGAAGTCCATGGGAGAACTCTAGTGGCTTTCTTTTATTCTGCCAGGTTTACATGACAGACAAAAAACGT
This sequence comes from Natator depressus, assembly GCF_965152275.1. NCBI lineage: Eukaryota > Metazoa > Chordata > Testudines > Cheloniidae > Natator > Natator depressus. The sequence continues at coordinate 23,004,083 of NC_134240.1, forward strand.
TTCACAAAAATAATTCAGTTTAAAAATGTCTGGTTCAGCGTTGCTATATTTTGTAAAAAGGGCCAACTGTATTAATGAACTTAGTGCATGCATATCTCCTTGTCCATCTGTTTGTAGAGTAATTAAAATAAAAATACTTATTGATAGGGACAATAACTACGTCCCATGGGTTGTTTAAGAGGACAGAAAACCTGTCTAGTTTTTTTCTAATCCTTTAGTGTAAAAAGAAATAGTTTTTTCCTGGGACTTTTCCATAGCTTCATTCATTCTGACTCGTGTTTGTAATGACATTTTGAGAGATTGTCAGTTTGGGGGATGCGGAACCAAAGCAAACGGTCTTTGAGTCAGGGGAAGAAATCTTGGGAGTTTATGAATTTTCCCCTCTTCAGTTCTCTATCATCAATGGGAAAGGTAAAAATGTAGAATTATGTTCCAGCTTTCTTACATTTTGGTGCCTCTATTTTAGTCTTCCAGTGACAGAAAGTGCTGGGGAGTTGTGAGTAGTTTGTTTCATCTCCTTTGAAGAAAAAGTTAAATTTATAATCCCAGATCAGACCTTTCCTATAACTCATGCAACTCATCCTGTTAACTGTTTTAATATATGGCACCACTATTTCATTAAACAACATCCAGGAATAATTAGTTCAGCAACGATGCCTCGGAACAAAAGCCTATGATTTTGTTTAACTTTATAAGTTGGTCTCTTTTGATCTGCAAGAGCACATCTGGGGCCTTTAAGAAAGCAGAAAGAAAAATATTAAATGTTTACTAAGGCTGCTGTTGAGGGTTTTCAAAGCACAGTAACCCTTTGGTACCAGGATGTAACTCGCAAGCAAAAAAGTGTGAATTTGTTGTATTTCGTAAGACATCACATCCTGCCTCCCCATGGTAAATGCTGTTTTTTGTTAGCAGATGTATATTACATTTTGGCTTTCAGCTATTTCCAGCTTCTTTATAGGTTGTAGCTTATTATTTCTTCTTTACCCCGAATATGTTGCTTTCTTTTTCCCCCCCATGTGCGTGCAATCATGAAAAATTACTACTGTAAGCCTGACTATTTTTTCCACCAGGTATGTGTGCATTTGTAAATTGTTTTTGTTGCTATGTCAAACTTTGTTCCGGTGCTTCTGTGCACTTCCTACAGTTTAGTATTTGCAGTGGTGGTAGGGGATAAATTCATTTGTTCTTTACTCCAGGCTCTGCTGCCTGTATTTTAAAAATGGCTAGTTTACACCATCTGCATTATATGATCTCCTAATCGTGAAAATTTTACTTTCCAATCTCATTCTTCAGAGTTTGCCACTTAAAAAAAAAAAATCACTCAGAAGCAAAGAACTATGAAGGAAGATTTTGTATACCAATTGTTTTTACTTCCATAAACTAGCAGTGATTATTGCAGAAAGTATACATTTCCATAAATGGTGCTTGATGCCTTTTTCCAGTACTTTAAGTTAGCAAAGACCTAGCATTTGGTTTAGCTGGAATTAGCAGAAAGAACATAACAGATGTAACACCGTATAATTTGATATGTATTGATGTCCACCTGTGTGCATAGTAATGTATATTGTATTTGATGCTGCATCGTACTATAATGCTGTGTAGTACAGTATTTATATGTTCAGTATTTTGTTAAATTGCAAACAAATTGCCGCTGATAAATGTTAACATTTGTCACAGCTGATGAAGCCAATGTGATTGCTCTGTAATTATTCAGAATTTTTATCTTTTTACGTATATAAAGCTTTTAATAGCAAGTTTATTTTAAAGACGGAATAGAGGAATTTGGCCCATGAAGAAAAAATGAGTACAAGAACCCTGACCTGTCAAAATAGGAGTGAAAAGACCTGAAAATATTATTTTTCATTAGAGGTTTTATTTTTAAATGCAGCTTTATGTTCACTCTGTGTTTGTTTTTCCTTGGTGAGCCTTTAACTCCAAGGTTATGACCTAATAATGACCTCCTCTCTCCACTCTCAATTGGTTCTGACCTACTCCATTAAGTAAAAAGAAATAACCTAACAGAAGGGTAACCAGATCACTGCTACCACACCAAGGAAACAGGCAGGCTTTGGGATGCTCTTCTTTAATCTCTCTATCCACACAGCCCTCATTTTAATTTGCAAAATTGAACCCAGATCGAGAGCAGTAAAGCCTGAATATGGTAAATATTCATGCCTCAGTGATCTAGAGTGGCTCCATTACATTTCAGAGATTGGGAGAATTACCTTTTGGATTATGTATATTCATGGGCTGATTTTTATTTGAGATATAATATTACTCACGTTGGGCTACATGTCACATATTCTACCTAAACCATCCTTCTTACAAAGCTCCAAATGTTGCTTACACATAAAAGTTTTACTTCTTTAGCTTGTAGTTTCTCCCTTTTGATTCTTTTCAAAAACTGGTAGTAAACAAAAATCTCCTTTAAAGAGGAAGGAGGAAAAAATCCATGTTGGAGAGTTCTTCTTTATAAACCTTTCAACCCTGTGTTTGCTGTGATATATTCTTTTGTATATCACTTTGAAGTCTTCAGATGAAAGTCTTGTTATTGTTCCAAAACTAAGTCCAGTTGAAAAAGAGGAATTCTGTTTATTTCATTGGAAGAACAAAATTCCACAGTCATTGTTTTCTACCCATCATTCTGCATTGGCTTTGTGTTGTTTTGGGGGGACTTTCTGAAATATGTGCTTGAAAACCAATTTTGATAAATTGAGGTTTAATTGGTATTAAATGTTAAGCTTATTTATAATACAGCTCTAATAAATACAGAGTACGAGGAACTCTCCATGCTGATCACTGATTAAATACAAGGGCTTTATATACATTACTTTAAAAAATACTAATCTCAGCTGCTTTTACTGACATTGTAGATTATCAAAACAAAGCATTCTATTACAAAGAAATTATAGGTGGTGAAAGTAGCACTGCTTATAGTTAAGGTTGCCTGACATTTTCTATTAGAAGACTCCAGGCTGAAATTTTTCATGCTGGGTGTGTGCCTCAGAGTGAATTTTTTTCACCTGAAATGGTTTAGCTGTTCGAGAACAAGTTAAAGGAAAAAGTTTAATCCATTTAAAAAAGCATTCTTATAATCATTTAGTTGAGAAAGTCTAGTGCTTTTATGCTTTAGAACAGAGATGAGGAATTTGACAGATGGGGAGGATCTTACTGTCAGGAATGTGCCTTTTGCTGTCCCCATGAAAATCTGCCCAAATTTGGCCAAGCCACAAGGCTCTGAAAAATCTCACTTTGCACGTGATCAGTAGAGAGTTAAAGTTTGAGAGATAAATTCTCCAAAGATTGTCTGCACTGAGTATGCACCTTCCCCTCCCAACTTCTATATACTGATCAGACTGTGCATGCCCTGTCCCAATGGAACAGGCTTCAGCATGGGTCTGCTAGGCATTGCTTTGTCACCGGGCACCAGAACTGAGATCAGGGACACTTACTCTCCTACATTCTCAGTGCTTCCCCTGCAGATGCCCAGGCAGCATGGAGAAGGAAGAGGAGGAAATATAGGATGTGAGGAAAAGAGAAGGCAGGGGATGAGGAGGAACTGGGGAGGGAAGAGGGTACAGGAGAAGGATTTAGAAGATGGGGACATGGATAGGAGCAAGAGAGGGGTGAGAGGCAGGAGCGGTGGGAGAGGGCAGAAGCCAGGTTGGGGAGCAGAGGGGCAGGAGCTGGGGAGGGGAAGATAGGAGCAGAACGGGGCAAGGGAAGAAGAGTCTGTAACCATTAGAACACGCTTACCTACAGAACTTGGAATGGAATCCATTATTCCTGAGTGTCAGCATTCAGTTGCTGACTACCAAATAGTTGTGACACCCACTGGCAAAGTATTTGTTTCCATCACGCTTTAGTGGCAGGTCCACTAACAGTTACTCTTAGCTCAAGTGGTAGAGTAGTGTGCTGTTGGATCTAAAGATCCAAACCCTGCTGATGACCTATGTGGGTGTTCAATATAATTCCATAGGTTGGCTTTTTTTTCCAATTGATTAAAAAAAAAAACCATAGGAAATTACATTAAAAACGCCACCATACGTTAAAGAATGCTAAAGATGCAAGGTGAAGCACTCAGAATTATGAAATGGCAGAATTAATGGCAACTTTAATTCGCTTCTTGTGTGCATGCGTTATCATACAGTCCTTAATGATATCGTCATATAAGACTTTTTTCCACAGGACAAGTGCTTCCGTGAGTGCACGGGGTGAGCTGTGCTCTGGGAATAAATTAGGATTGTATAGTGAAGGAGGCTGTTGTGTTTTGGATCCCAGCCTCATTTGTTGCAGGAGTTGGAATGTATATAGTGAATGAGGGGATTGGTGGAAGAGAAAGGATGACCTCAGGACTGAGGCAGTTGAATACTTGTCTGGAGAACTGGAGTCTCCAGTTAGGCAAGTCAGTTAAACCAAATTGTATGTTCCTCATTTTCTGGATATACATCCTGAGACATCTAGGGTCTCATTTGCAGAAGTGCTGAGCATTCTCAACTGCAGCTGAGGTCAGTTGGAGCTCTGCTGTGAACATGTAAAATGGTATGTACTCTGAAAATCAGGCTTTAGGCTTCTCAAATGGGGAACCCAGTACTAATTGATACTTTTGACAATTTTGCCTGTAACCTCTGTGCCTCAGTTCCCCATGTATAAAATGGGGATAATGTCACCTCACTTCACAGGGATGTTGGGAACGCTAATTCATTAGCATTTGTAAAGAACTAAGATACTATGATAGGAGCATTCTAGAAAAGCCCATGAGGAAATTAATAATTCAGTATAGGGTTTTGAATGATGTGCGGTAAATAATGAATGGGTCCACACTTTGAATACTGAGGATAAAAAGAAATACTGAGGAGCTGCCCATTCAGTGAGCACCATCCATCCTGTGTACTGAACAAGGCAGGGGTTCTGCTGGAAAGAAACAGTATGTGATTGTGTAATTTAAAGACTATATCATAATATCATATGTTTCTGCACACAATGGGTGAATTAAAGTTGCCTGAGCAACTGTAATTCGGCATTTCCTAATTCTTGAGTGTTTGACTTTGCAACCTGAATGTGTTTTATGAAATATGTATTTATACTTGTGTAGCACTGTATGTACAAAGATGCGGTGTGTATGAATACAGAATATACAGACATTAAACAGAAACTACACCTTTAAAGCAGAGCAGCATTAAAGTGAGATCAGGAACATGCCATTAGCTTATTGGACAGCCAGCGCTTTTTTTGATTCTGTGCTTGTGATAAGGGAATTTTAACTCCTTTAATGGTGTGTGGTCTATCAACTGTTTTATCCCACTGTTGCAATGTGGGCTGTCAGGATCTGAAACATCTGATCAAAAGAGGGGAATTTCCTAAAAGATTTTATGGTATAGGATTACACTGACAGCACTGCAATCATAATGTGACTTTACTGAACACTAGAAACTCTTCCCTCCTTATTTCTGCTCATTTACCTGTAATTCAGGAGGGGCAGACAACATTTTATCCACAATTATATTCTCCACCCCATACATGGTAGCTGGAGACAAAGTAAGCATTATTGAGGCACAGCAGCACAATCATAACCTCTCCAATCTGTAGTAGGTCCCACCTGCCATTTTGCCCTTGATTATCGGAGAAGAGATGGCCTTCTCTGATCTAGGTTTTGGGGCAAGAAGTTATATCACATGGTGGTTGTATTATAAATAGTGTTACCAACTCTTGTGATTTTATTGCAAGTTGTGTGCTTTTCTTAAGTTGCTGATCAGGTGAGTTGTGTGGTTGTAAGAATCTCAGCTTTTGGGAGGGGGCGTTTGTTTTGTTTTTTTTTTGAAAACGTGAACCTGAAAAGCTCAAAAATGGAAGGTAAATAAGAATCCAATTTTAATTTTTTTAAAAATATCTCATGTTTTTAAGCTAACCTAATGATTTTTTGGATGGCCTGACTGACTCACCCATGAATTCATGCTCCAGTTGTCCCTTGATGCCTTCAACCAGGAACTGTTTGTCTTTGTTGCTAAATGGCATCATCATTTGTGGATCTGTAGAAATTTTCTCTGATATCCATAAATTTTCACCTCTAGTCCCAAAGGAGAGAAACTCACATATTTTAGGTTTAGAGAAGGATTTAGGAAATGAGCTGGTTAAAGGTAGGTACAGTTCTGGATTTGGTTAAGTGATCAGAGTTTAAATTAGATGCAGTATTTGAGATTAGACAAGAGTTCATAGGAAAATAGAAATTACCAGATCACACAAGTGGTTCATCTAGACTGGCAACCTGTGTCAACCAGTGACCCATTCCACGTGCTTCAGAGGAAGGCTGTAGAGACTGCACAATGGAAAGTTATGAAATAACCTGCCCATAGGGGAAATTTTATTCTAATTCCTGTCAGTTAGTGGCTGGCTTATGCCAGTGGTTCTCAAACTATTGTACTGGTGACCCCTTTCACATAGCAAGCATCTTAGTGCGACTCCCCCGCCTTATAAATTAAAAAGACTTGTTTATATATTTAACACCATTATAAATGCTGGAGGCAAAGTGGGGTTTGGGGTGGAGGCTGACCGCTTGTGACCCTCCGTGTAATAACCTCGCGATCCCCTGAGGGGTCCCGACCCTCAGTTTGAGAACCCCTGGCTTATTCCCTAATGCAGGAGCATTTATATTAGTTATAAAATGTTAAATCCATAATGGTGGATGTTTTCTCTATCTTTTAATTGTCAAATCATTTTTTAACCTTCTAAACTCTTGTCAGTAAGTTCAACAGGTTAAGTATGCATTGTGTGGTTTTTTTTTAATTTCCCTTTTCACATTACTTTTGAGAAAGTTATCTACATTTAGTCTAGTTTTTGCTATTTATGGTGAATATACAGCATGTACAGTGGGGTCATGAATGCTGCTCCTGCTACAGAGCTTTTAATGAGGTCTGACATCAGGTTGATGGCAGAAGCTTTTCATGGCCTCCTCCCTACTTGGAATGGTGGTGGCAGAGGGCCGCTCCTCTTTCAAAGAGGCAATGGTAGTGGGATCCTCCGGGACTTACCCCAACAACTGGAGTGGATGTGCTTGGATGCAAGGGCTGGGTCTTCATGCATTCCTCTCCTCCATCCACACACGCAGTCCTCTGCTGGGATGGTGTTGTCAGTGTCCCCCACAGCAGGGATTCTTGGATTAAATACCCCATTGAGATGCGTAGCACAGTTTTCACTTCTCAAAGTTATTGTTTCAGGTTGTCCGCAGATTCAAGCAGACATTATTTCTTGTCACATTTTCAAGCTTTTCTTCACTGCCATGAGGCCTGTGAATTTAGGGCCAGATTTTTAAAGGTATCTAGAAACCTAACTATCTTCAAAAATCTCCCCTTCCCCTCATTTAAAAAAAAAGAAAAAAGAAAACTCAAATTTGCATGTAATCCTATAGCTCCAGGAGCTGCTGCTGCTGTAGGCATGGGTCTTTAGTGCCTGTTCCTTACTTCACCCTTGGCTGGAGCCCAGGGCATTAAATTGGTATCTTCTTTTTGTAGTTTTTAACCCTTTTATACATAGGAACTTTAGGAATGTTTATAACCCATTGATTTTTATCTGATGAATTAGTATTTATTATTTATTGTGTCTTCTGTGGTTCCACCTGTGTTACAGCAGGGCTGGGTTGCTATATCTGTAGTGTCAGTAAGATGCAGTCACAGCACTGGGGGAGGTAGCAGGATGCTGTGGTTCTTATCTAGAGAAGCTAAGAGCTATGACATATGGAACACTGATAACTTAATGAAAGTTGGATAAATAAAGGAAAAGAAGCTCTGACATATCAGGGGAAAAAGTCATTAGTGGATTTTTTTTATCCTGTTTCCTATTAGTCTCTAGTTAAACTGCTTTGAAAATCTTAGCGGATTTTTCCTTTGGTCTTCAAATAACAGGTTCTTTTCTTATATTGAACACATTTTTTTATCTTAAGGGCTGAACAGTTTGGGTGCTTTTAATGTCTCTCTCTGCCTTGCATTTTTTATTTATATGTGAATGCATGGGTTTCCTCCAATTCCCTTTTAACCCCTTTTATAAACTTCTACATAACACTTTAGGAATGTTAATGGGATAATCTAAATTAAAAAAATAATAAAAATCCTTTCTTTGTAAGGGATGTAAGATTTTCAATACATGCCTGTTAATTTACAAAGTGAGAGATACAATCAGTCCCTCTGTGCCACCATTTAGAAACATTATGAGCTAAGTTTGTAGTAACAATTATAATGGTATCCGAGTTAGCCATGTTTACAGATATTGTTTGCATACAGCAAAGGCTAACTTTAAAGTTACACCCAATACTGTTCCCTTTTTTTTTCATGTTTCTACAGATCTAGAATTCCAGGGGAGACGATTAAAATAACTTTCCACTTATTGGACCTATTGAACTGTCCTTCCCCCCCCCCCCCACCTCACTTCTCTTCTCTCTGCTACTGTCATGAAGATCATGAGGCTGACATTGCTTAAAAACATATCATGCTTTTTGTAAAGGTTCAAAGTTGGGAATAGGAAAACAAATAAAATCCCAAACAAATTCCATTGATTTTGCCAAAAATTGGCTGCAATTTATGATTCAAAGTTCTATTGCTCAGGGCTTTCAAACCATTGGGGGCTGGACAAAATGCTCCAAAATGTACGATGCAATCTCCTTTGTAGAAAGATGGACAGGATGGTCTAATAGATCTTTTCCTTTTGTAATTTCTGTGGTAATAAAGCCCAGCACAATATGTAAAAGTCTAGAGCTATATTATAATTTCTGGAGATCCCTTATGTAGGGAAACTGAATATGTGTTAGGAAAACAAAATCCCAATCTTAAGTGCCTGTCAGGTCCTTTTCAGTGTTTTCCAGGTTTGTATTTTAAGGGCCAGACAAAACAGAGAGATGAGATTTAGCCATTCATTGCAGTCCCTGAACAAAACAATGTTGGGGTATTTTTAAGCTACAGAAGAATGTTTCTATCAGTCCAGGTCAGAGTGAGATGCTGCCTCTTGGCAGCAATGACTGGGGACCACTGCTTTAAGGTACACCTTAATGGCCAGATCAGTAGACCAAGAACTCTTAACTTGGACATCCCTCAGGGCTCTGTCCTGGCCCTAGTACTTTTTAATCTACACGCTGTGGATATACCAGTGACAGAGTCAAGGAAATTCATGTATGCGAATGATATTGTCCTAGCTGTTCAGCATACAAGCCTCCATACCTTCAGCTGCACCCTAACCCGAGATCTAGCACAATGGCTGATTATTTCCAATGTTGGAAACTTAGGCCTAATCCAAAAAACCCCATGCTAACAGTTTTCCATCTGAACAATAAAATGGCTAATGCCAAACTTGATGTGCAGTTCTGTGGTGAGAGTGTTAGCCATGAAGCTAATTCAGAGTATCTTGGCCTTAACCCTGGACCACAGTTTGAGCTTTCGACAACACCTCAAGAACACCCGCGATAAGGTCAGGTCTTGTGTCGGGCTTATTAGAAGATTGGTCGGAGCATCATGGGGCTCCAGTCCACGGACCTTACAAATCACATCTTGCTTTCTTAATCATGTCAATGCAAATACGAGGATCCCACTGCACCATGACCTGCAGAACCCACCAAACACAAGATTAAAATCCCGCAACCCTCTATGGAACCATATTAAGATCCTTACCCCCAGCTTTGATGCTGAGGCTCAATGGAGAGTCACATGGAGCACTTTGACTGCTCAAAACAAACAGCTGGTTGTTGATCCTATTGAGGAACCACCGGGTTTTGGTTTATGTTGGAAAGACAGGTGCAGATTGAATCTCATTAGGACATCTCATGGGAGATGTGGACAAACCCTCTTTAAATCGAAAATGAGGCAGACGCCTGTATGTGACTGTGATCACCAGGCACAAACAATAGAGCACACCATATTTGAATGTCCCCTTCGTTCTTTTGCTGGGGGCTTGAAGGACATTCACCAGCTCACTGCTGCAGCAATGTGCTGGATATCAAACTTAGATATAAATTTGTAGCTGTTGCTACCTACCCAAGCTATATGGAAGAAGAAGAAGAGTGCGATGGAACAAAATACTTTATTGATATTTGTGCTCTGCCCAGGCAACAGAAAAAGAATGATTTAAAGCTTCTGACCTTTAGAATGAGATGTAATTCTAGTTCTTCTCATCACCAAACTTTTTTTTTTTTTTTGGCAAGAAACCAATCCCCATGTGCTGTATCCTTGCACTGTTGGAGCCCAGCTGACAGACAGAGATACTATGCTCAATTAAGTTCCTCCCCTTCGTGATCCATTTACCATGTACCCCCATACCAAGAAGAAGAGAACTTTAGGAGGTAAAGTTATGGACACAGTTTTAGGTGTGCGATATCATTGACTTAACTGTTGCCCTCAGGTATACAAATAAGAACCTAGTATTTGGGAGTAGATACCCAGTATAAATGGAGAAAATATATGGGTAAGTACCAGGTACATGGAGGAGTGGGGTGGCTTAAACCACCTACCAGACTACCCTATATACCTGGTCTATCAATGTGAGATGCTAACTTTCCAATAAAATATTATTTCCATTATAGCACAGAAACCGGAGAAGAGGACAAGCAGCAAATGGATTAATGGGAGCCATACTGTTAAAACTTCCTGGAACAGTTTGAAAATTACTCCATTGTATATAGTCTAATGCAGGGATTCTCAAACATAGTTGTAGCAATTACAGCAATTGCTTAAGTTGAAGAGTACCAGTAAGTATTTAATGTATTTTTAGCTTTTTAATCTAATGTAACATTTGGAAATAGAGAGGAGAAGCCAGCGCTATATGACTAGCCAGTTCACTGCAGACCAGAATTTGGGAACTGCTGATCTAATGGAAAATAATTTGAAAATATTAAATACATTGCATAAAACAAAAATTACAAAAACCTCTTTCTTCTACTTCTTGTAATGAAATACTTAGTTTTCTGAGTGTCAGACATTTTAAGCCTAACCATTTAAGTTTATTTGGGGTGTATGTATAATATATAGAGCATGTGGGTCAGTGTGTGTGTGTGTGTGTGTGTATATATATATATATATAATATAATATGTATATGTGTGTATATATATATATACATATAAAATATGTGTGTGTGTGTGTATATATATATATACACACACACATACTGACACTCACACTTATATATAGTGTGATGATCTAAAGTTAATTAATTAATCTCAAGTTAATATAGTTTATGTACACAAAGGCAAATAGTAATCTTTTCCCACTCCTGCAATTTTTATTCTGTATTATTTGGAATCCCCTGCAAGATGCTTCCGATGATGAACTTGTAAGAGAGTTTTACAAAGACTGAAAAAAAAAATAAAAAAAGTCCTTGTCAATGTCCTTTTAAATGCTTAGTTTTTTTTTTAAAGTGGGATATTTAAAATCTGAATGTTCAACAATGAAGAATATTCTAATATATCGTGGCTTCATTCAGTGCATAAATTTGTGTAGTTATATGATTCTCTTTACAAGCTTCAGTTGCTATTTTTGTGTTGAGGAACATAGGAAATGATAGGGATAAAAGAATACCAGGTTAGCTCTTTTAAGTCCATTCGCTCTGTCCACTGCTGTAGAAGTCAGTAAGCCTTCTGGCTGCGCTGCCACATGAGAGATTGAAGGACCTTTCCTTTCCAGGGTAGTATAAATTGGTAACATGAGGTGCCATTTTCAAATTCTGTTTTGTGGACTCATTGGTCTGAACGTACATCTTCAAAAACTGTTCTGTTTTTTAACTGACAGTAACTGTATACATTTCTGCTCATCTTTCCCACAATTACTTGTCCTCAGCATTTGTGCTGTAAATATGATTGTGATGGGAACAAGAGGGAGATGGTGGGTAAGGGGAAAAGGAGGGTACAGATAGCAGCCAGGAATGATGTGGGATAGGTAAAAACGTATCAAATGCTTGCTTAAGTGAAGGATGTAGAAGATAATTGCTAGGTCTTCTCCTGTCAGCCCAGCTAGATAGATAACACTGTCTGGGGTGCTTGGCTGAAAGGATAGTATGCACATGACTTGTGCACAAAAATGCTTGAAAGCAAAATAGTAGGTAGAGTTTAGCATGGGCTTTGATATCACTACTTACAGTGTTTCCAGCAGACAGCAGTTAAGGTCATTAGCCTTTTTAATGAAGGGGTTTCTCGCTTATATTTATACTCTCTGGTCTCTCTTCCCTGTCACATCCTATGTAGTACAGTGAAACACACAGTCATAGATGTGACATTTGATTTGAAAAGGGCTGCAACAATAACTTTTCCTAGTCTGAAAAGGGCTGTTTCTTTTGTTTTTGATTAGAAGCCCGGCATCCAGTGCACCCAAACAATATTAATCTTTGTGTAGCTTGCAAATGGCCTTTCTGTGTATGAATATGACTCCAACCAAGGGTGAGAGGATACATAATTTATGTGGTTCCCAATAGCTTGTGTGTCTGCTATATTTTTTTCTGTTTTTGCTTTGTTTAAAAAGGAATAGAATCCTAATATTTCTTTTTTTTCACTCATGACTGACCTATTTTAAGAGGGTTCTTATTTCCCAGCAGCTGAAGATTTTGGCCAAACAAAATTAGGGCTGTAGGACTTACATCTTTTCCATTATTTTGGTCTGAGTTTCCACAGTTCCGCTTTTACTCTGTGAGTCATTCTTCCTTCTCCTCTACAGTACCCCCAGCCCTCTTTACTTTACTCAGCACTTTCCAGTAGAAGTAAACAATTAATAAGGACTCCAGACAAGATTAGCATCCAGTCTAAGGTTGAGATTGAAACCCTACCTATGGAATGGGACTTAGACGGATTGAGTTGCTCCGTTCACTTTAGTAACTGATGAGGCCTTGGGGTTGATGGGGAATTCATAGAATATCAGGGTTGGAAGGGACCTCAGGAGATCATCTAGTTCAAACCTCTGCTCAAAGCAGGACAAATCCCCAATTTTTGCCCCAGATCCCTAAGTGGCCCCCTCAAAGATTGAACTCACAACCCTGGGTTTAGCAGGCCAGTGCTCAAACCACTGAGCTATCCCTCCCCCCTGAATTGTTTCTATTTTCCTTTTGGTTTTGAAAAATCTCCTCACTGTTAACATTGCCTGTTTACTCAAATGAAAAAAAAAAAAGACTTTTTTTTGTATGGAGCAGTATAGATGACCCATCAGAATGATTGATTCTGATAGTGGCTAGACAGATACTTTGAATAGATTTCAAATGTAAGAATGGATTCTCGGTGTCACTGCACAGTCTGGAACGCTGTCTGGAAGATTTTTGCTCTTTGAGTGGTTGTCTGGAAGTAGCTTTCACCTGTTGCACTCTTGCAATACAGACTGTTAGCCACATTTGCAGACGTGACCTCTCTTTTAGGCACTCAGCAACTGATTTATGTGTACACAATCTGCACTTGTGCACCCAGAGCAGGCACCATAACTATGCCTATCTACTTGGTCTACTTTTGTGGTGTTAAGATTGTTTTGGAATATCCAGAAACTTAAATGTGTTATATTAGGTAGCTGAAATAAAGAGGACACATTGAGGCAACTGAAGAATTCTCTCTCTCCATTTGAAAAAAACATCTACAGATCCTAGTCAGGTGGGTTTCTTACTTTTGTACCATAGAAATAATACGGACCACTATACTGCTTAGGTGGGTATACTACTGGTATTGTGCAGGGGTGGAATTATTATTTAGTATATAACCAAGGTTGATACCCCATTGTGCTAGGTGCTGTACATACTCATAGACAGTCCCTGTCCCAAAGAACTTGAAATCTAAGTAGACAGGACAAAGAATGAAAAATGGAAATGGTATCCCTGTTGTAGAGATGGGAGCTGAGGCAGAGATTCAAGCTCAATTTTCAAAGGCATTTATGGAATTTAGACACCTCTTCCATTAAAGTTAATGAAGATGACTTCACCAGGCTACTTTGAACATCTCAGCCGAAGTGACTTGCCCAAACAAGGTCACGCAGTAAGTATGTGACAGAGCTGGAAATAGAACCCAGATCTGCTGAGTCCCATCAGAGAAAAGACAGTGGGATGGGCAGGTGGAAGATGATGCAGCTTATTGATGTGCTTGCCACAGTTGAGCAGTGAACAGGAACATAAATATGACAGAGTATGATAGATGAGTGCTAATAGTATGTATGCTGTGAATAGCAAAGTAGCATTTGGTACAAAGCAAGAAAATGCTGACATCTCTGTTGCAGCTCTACAGAGAGGAGGAGAACGGGGAGAAAAGCAGTAATAGATCATGAGAATGGAGGCCTGTTGTACTGATTTTGGTTGCCACATTAATTATACAATCCATTATATACCGAGGAAAGATAATCTACTTTTCAGAGCACAGACTTGGGAAGCGTCAAAATTTAGAGCTGTGTTCTGATGTACTGGGTAGGTAACCCCCCTACAAAAGGTAAAATGACTAATAACTTGTAAGTACTTTGAGTTCTAAGGACAAAGAGTGGTATCTAAGAGAGAAATATTATTTATTTTATTATACTATATATGTGTTCCAGCATCTAAATCTGTGTCAAAACCAGAGAGTTACTTGCAAAGAATTAATTGATATTCCAGATCTGTTGTTGTCTGTTTGTGTAAGTATGTGAAGCAGATACATACTGGGTTAATGCATAAGCTGGAAAAATATATTCTTAAACAATGGTTTAGAGAACACACAGAGTAGGCCAAAATGAAACATTATTAAATTAAACTGGTTTGGCCTGATCAGGCTGAATCAAGACTGATCTTAAAAAGCTTATTTCATTCTTTTCTTCTGTTTGAGAACTCGCTGAATTGAAATTACTGATACAACCATAAGCTTATGAATGTCAAACTTCCGATAGTGATTTTTTTTTCTATTTACATTTTTTAAACAGCTAATGAGATGGTAAATAAACTGTATCTATAAATGATGGGCACCATCATGAGCTCCCCAAGATCAATAATATCAAGGAAATGAAATGTAACAGGCACCATGCCTAATTTGTAAATTATTGGGCCAATATCCCCAAGCTCACTTTAAATAAACACAAGTCTGTGCTGGATTATTTTGTGTTTTCTTTTTCTTTCTTTCTTTCTGTCTTTCTGTCTACATTTGAAGTTTCCTAAATTGTGGATTATTTGATATTTCAGACAATTTGATCCCATAAACTTGAGTCACAAATGATACTCTTGTTTACATGATCCATTAGTAATTTGGAGTTTGGGCTAAGTACTAGACATTAAATGGAATCTGCTGAACATCGTCTGGGTGTCCACTGCTGCTAGTCAGTCATAGAACCGGAAAAAAAATGCTACCTCTGAGACATAGGTGGCAGTGGTTTAATGGCTCGTTAGCAGTGAAGGACATCAATAAAGACTAACTAAAACATAAAGGGATATAGTGTCCTCTATCAATTTCAGGGAAAACCCTCAGTGAGTGGGATAGCCCCTTTGTGTGTGAATGTCAGTGAGTAAGATGGTGTTATCAGCTGAGTAGAGGGGAACACCCCGAACGGTAGATGACTTGAAATATGTTTTTAATAAAACTAACTCCACCATTTATTTCTCAGAAATGTTTCCAGGGGTGTCTTCTTTAATATGAGGGCTAAAGCTGTAGACTCAAGAAAGTCTTAGCTGCAGAGTCTAATCTGGAACTTCCAGCATCTTCTTGCATTAAACTCTTGAAGTGAGCATCTTCATATATTTGTTGAAGAAGCATTTCTTTCCAAATATAGTCAAATCACTACCTTCTTTTGTAGCTTTTCATTGTGGATTTGGGGAAAATTTGAACAATGTTAAAAATACTAAATATTATATTAATATGCATATACATGTGTATGTTAATATGAAAGTAAAACATACCAGAATCAAGTATGGGAATTTGAGGACATTAGAGAGAGAGTATTGTGTAGTGCTTGGTGCATGGGATGGCGTCAGAACAAGTGAATAGTTTTCTAAACTCTAATAAGGTCCATAGTAGCTTGTGTTCCATTTTGGATTCTGCCACTGGCATGTCATGACCTTCTGCAAATCATGTAACCTCTCTGTGCTTCAGTTTCCCCAGCTATCAAATGGATGTAATAATACTTCACACAGGCTGTGAAGAATGATGAATCTTTACTAAAGTAGGCACATGCATGAGCACACATGCAGAAAAACTTGGATAGAAGAGAATATGATTGCTGCTATTATAATTTATTTATCACATGACTAAACCTGGTTAGAGAGTTTGGATGTGGATATACTATAATTGAGAGTGATTACAGTTAAACTTCAGAGGTTATTTAAAGGGGCCTGTCTTCAAGTGCTACTCATATGTGTTAATATAAGATTCTCATGCAAATTTCCTTACCTGCACAGGGTTCTAGAGCAGTCCATGTGCATGTCAGAATAAATGTTAATATTTAAAAATAGAGCTATGGCTTATTTGAATTGTTTGGCAGTTAGTTCAGTTGAATGTATATTTTTATTTCAAACTGATGTGGGGTTTTGTACACTGTTATGCATGAATGTGGGGATTAATATTTATTATTAGATAAATGCAGACAATATGCCTGGCACTGTGCTTTTATTGTTTGTATTGTGGTGGCACCTTCTAAGACCTCACTGTGTTCGACTCGGTGCAAATACATAGTAAGAGAGGGCCCCTACCCCTGGATAGCTTACAATCTGATTTAATACTATACAATAAATGAGTGTGAGAAACAAGAGGTGGGTAAAGGAAAAAGAGGGTAATGAAAATAAAATTATGTAGTTACATAGGTGGCTGTTACACATCTTGATGATATCTTAGGGTACTACTTTTTTATAATAAATAGAAAGATGAAAAATCAGCTATTCCATGACATATGCATTAACCACATTTTCACTGGTTTGCTGATTTCTGGTAGGCACATCCGCAGAGTTGACACATACATCAAGATAGTCCGAGCATTGATGATTTTACATTCTAGAAGACGAAAATAAAACTCTTTGGGAGAATCGTGTCAGGGTTCATTTTAGGTAATTTTGTGAATATATTCTTAATCTGATTGCTTTCCATTTTTAAAATTTCAGTCTCTTCTGGATGATGTGAATCTTCAGCAGAGAGCCAGGGCTTGATACACGGTGATTTGATGCTCATTCCATGCAGGTAAATATAAATACGGTTAATTTTCTTATTCTTGTTTCCTCCTAAACAGGTGACAAAGAAAGTCAAGTCTATGCAGATGTTCCATACTCCTGTAACGTATGCCATGCAGGGTGACAGAGTTGGCGTCTGTGTGACCCAGTTTGATCCCAAGCTGCTAGAACGAGGTCTAATCTGTACTCCAGAATCTCTCCAGACCATACATGCTGCTGTCATCTCCTTGAAGAAAATCCAGTATTTCCGTGGTGCTCTTCAGACCAAGGCCAAGTTTCACATCACAGTTGGTCATGAAACAGTCATGGGAAGAGTGATGTTCTTCAGCCCAGCTCCTGCTGACTTCAGCGAAGAACCCCTGGAGAATGCTTTTGATTTTGCAAAGGAATATCTTTATCAAGAGGAATACTTATCTAAGGGGTCAAAATCTTCAGAGGAAAACAAGGAAAATGACCAAACAGGAGAAGGGCAGCTTCCGAGGCAACAATGGGCTTTACTGGAGTTTGAAAAACCTGTGACTTGTCCTAAATTATGCCTTGTGATTGGCTCCAAGCTGGATACTGATATTCATGCAAACACCTGCAGGTTGGCGTTCCATGGGGTACTGCTTCAAGGGATGGAAGACAAGAACTATGTTGAGACTTTTCTTCCAAAGCTGAAAGCGTACAAATTGAAGCATAAGGAAGGACAAGTGGAGAGGGTAAGCTATATTTCTTAGTACTTTATGCAGGCAAAAAAAAAAAAATTAGTCCATGTTTTGATCTGGATCCCAAGTATACCAAGGTGTTACGGAGTTTTTCACCAAATTATGCTCCAGAATTCCTGCTTCCGATTTTTAAAAATTTAGTTTTGTACTCCTTTTGTTTGCAAAGAAAATCTGTGAAAGATTTGTACGTAGCTGATGCAGTATTTCCTGACTCAGCTTGAAGTCATTCAGAAACTATCGCTTTTGAGAAGGGTGTGAACAGCACCATCCCTTTTGGGGAAGAGGGGATATAAGTTAGAAATTTAATGATCTCAATTTCATTGTCAGCATTAACTGTTTCACAATTTATCATTTTAACAGTTTAGCTGGTGTGTTTGTCTGCAAACTCAAACAGCCTCCCATGCTTTCCCAGGAGCCCCAACTCTCCTCTACCCAGCTGCCAAAACCTCTGCTTCCTCTGGCATCTATAGTACAGTTATTCTGTAGTTTGACCAAAATTGTACAGTACTTTGAATATTAAAAATGTAGAGGCAGCATAAAATAAATAGAAATTAATATCAGGTTAAAGAACACTATTGATTGTGTTATTAATTTTCATATTAAATTAAATAAGAACCTCAGTGATTAAAATTTCTCAACATACCACAGAATCTCCTGTTGCCTGCACTGGAGTGCTACAGCATACAGAAATATTGCCACAGGACTTAGATCAAGCCTGTCACTGAGTACATGGGGCCTTGAATATTATATATTATGCACGTGTCACACACACCATATGGTAAGCCATGTCACAGTGCATACACAACCCATCATTAAAGATACATGGGACTTTTTGCAAGAGTAAAGAAATTTGTTCTGACTGAGATTTAATTTGGGTAATTACATTGTGACTCTTTTACAGGCCCTTCATTTTCCTGTGTGTTGTTTTTCTTTACTTTCTGTATTAAACTATTGCTGTATTGCTTTGGGGTCCACCTAAGTTGTGGCTGCATTTCAGTAATGGGTGGATAACCATTTGTATATAGTGCCTGTAATACACTTTGGAACTCTTTGTAGTGAAAGGCGCTCTAGAAATGTAATTATATACATTTTTAAGCAGTTACCCTTTTATTAACAATGTTAATGTAAATGTTAACCAGTAGTGTTTACATGGTGCTTTGAAAATGTAAAATGTGATATAATTGCTAAGCATTATTATATTGTTAACTTATACTATAGAAGAGAATTGTTAATTTTATTCTCGTAATACAAAAACCTAATCATTCTAACAAAACAATCTGCAGCAGTCTCAGCCCCGTTTCTTAGCACACTGCTATAGTGAGGTGTTGTACAATACATTTTCCATATTTTTATATGAAGAATTAAACACTAATGAAAATAGATGTCACAGTACATTTTGTGGTACCGAATTTTGGATTTTTTTTGTTGTTTACTTTGTAATCTGCAACAGATGCATATTAATGAGGTTCTTTCTCTAAAGCACTGACTATTAATTACATCCAGACAAGCAATTACTGTTACTCATCTGTAATTCTCTCCTCCCCTTTTCTCTCTGAGGTCTAGTCTACAGTACCGTGCTACATCAGCACAGCTGCACCGATGCAGCTGTGCCACTGTAGTGTGTCTGGTGAAGACGTGTTATGCCGGCGGGAGATTGCTCTCCTGTAGGCACAATTACTCCAACTCAGCCAAGAGGCAGAAGCTATGCTCTCCCACCGATTTAGCGCTGGTGTGGACAGCGCTTAGGTCGATGTAACTTGCATCGCTTTTCAAACCCCTGAGTGATGTAAATTACATCAGCTTAGGCAGTAGTGTAGACAAGCCCTGAGACATCAAATATCACTGTAAAAGTAAGTATTTTGTAGTATTTTCCTTGTTGTAGCTTCTGCTTTCCAGGGACACTTTGCTTCTCCCCCATGCTTTCGCTACTAAATCTGGAGGTCAAGATTTTCAAAAATGGCTAGTGATTTTTGGATGCCTCAGTTTTTGAGTGCCCAACTTGATATTCCTTAAAGAAGTGTAGTTTTCAGAGAATGTAGTTTTCAGCACTTTCTGAAAATCAGGTCCTTTTTGAGCCATCTTAAGTTGGGAACCCAAAATCACTAGTCAGTATTCAAAATCTTGACCTGGAGGTTTATATGCATTTCATTCCTCTCAAATAGCTAGTCTTCCTTTCCAGTAGATAGTGGCAGTCCCAAACTAGAGCACCCTACCTTCTGACATTTGGATTTGATAGATCATGTTTCTGTTTCATCTGTATATTTTAATACCAGTTTTTCTGTTCTGTCTTGTTCCATTTATACTCTATTGACGTTCTGGCACCTTTTCTCAACTTTAAAAATTACTT
The DNA here is from genome assembly GCF_965152275.1 of Natator depressus. Taxonomy (NCBI): domain Eukaryota; kingdom Metazoa; phylum Chordata; order Testudines; family Cheloniidae; genus Natator; species Natator depressus. The sequence continues at coordinate 23,024,241 of NC_134240.1, forward strand.
CCTTCACCTCTACTAGAACTTTTAATTTATGCAAAGCTCCTACTGCTGGTAGCATTGGTAACTGCCAGAGAAACCTGGCTTGTCTGTGACTTTTCTGCTTGAATGTGGATATTAGCAAGACTAATGAGAACAAGAGTGGGTGCAAACTAGAGGGGCCCACACTGTGTTGTTTTTTTAAACTGAAATGATCTGGATTCAGATTAACTTTCTTTGCTCAGTATTTATTATTATTTCCCCTTACATTACAAAGGGAATTATGAATACTTTGGTAAATAGTTTGAACAATTATATAATATTCACAGAAGCTACAGTGAATATCTGTGGTACGCGTTGATTAACTGATATCTTGCAATTTTTAGCGCTGGTCATTCAATTTTTATGAATAACTTTTTTGAATTTTGTCCATCAGTTGTAAAATTATTACCATATGTTGCACTATCCAGACAGCTCTGTAAATAAATTGAATAATATTAATTAAATTATTCATTTTTTTCTCTTGCCTGGCAAATAACAGACAAGTGACTACTTTTTTAAAATCAGTTGACCAGCGTAATAATCTCTGAAACGGATATCCTTCGTGAATTGTAGCTGATATCCCTGTAACTTTTAAAACAGCACTACTGTGGGCTAGGATGGGTGGCAGATGTCGTACCTTTTTCCAGTCATGGAACTGTCACAAAAGCTTTAGAAAGTGGGGGCATTAATCATTCTCTTTACTAACACCAGTTGGTTCTACAAGTGAGGATGTACTGTCAAGTCATCAACTCGTCATCTGTGTTAGGTCTGTATGTACTAAATGGCATATATATAAAAAATTCATTCTGATCTCTGGTTATCAGGGAACTGTGGTTCATTCAGAGTTAGTATTTTCCCCCAGTACATGCCAAAAAGGTACGGCAGAGCATGTAACTCTAGTATAGGCTGAGTATAAAGATAGAGGAGTACATCAGGTCTTAGGAGGGTTGATGGGAAGAGGACGGTGCCAATTATCATGGGTCTGCTGGGGAAGTACTTACGACTTCACATTGAAGGAATAGAAGGAAATGGATGATTTTGGTGAGTGGAGAGCAGCAGGAACCAATTGGTGGTGCATTGCCTTTTTGTTTTGTTTCTTTTTAGTATACAAAGTCTCTAGTTAATAGAAATTCTGAATCAGTTGGTCCCACCCTGCTGCTGTTGGATAGCTAGAGATTAGGATAATTGAATTTAGGGTGTCTATTCTTGGCATTGATGCAGGAAAATCTCATACTCTCTGCTAAAGCAAGGAAGTTGGTGCCCCCCCCACCTTTTCTGGGGAGGCACAAAAATAATAATTTTACCTTTATGGGAAGTTAACTTTCCCTCCTGAGAATACTGTTAGGGAAAATTGGCTTCATAACTTCCTGAAGGGCTGGGAATGAGAGAGGAAGGCTGGGGTATGTAGTGTTTGGCTTTCCTGCTTTAGTAGTGGGGGGAACCTATTACTGTAACCAGACTGTTACAGGAATTCAGTGGTATCCATTTGTAAAATGTTGTACTCATTTAATCTAATGTGGATGCTCCCTAGCCCCCTGCTTGCTGTTGGAATTAAAATAAATCCCCCAACAGTTTAATGACCATTTAACCCAGGAGAAATCAGGTGTTTATTCTTTTGCTCTTTGTTTCTACTCTGATTAATTTCAGAGCACTTATGAAATAGTAAGAACTGTAAATTAATTAAGTTTCCAGCATCCTCAGACTCATTTTTTAATGGATTTAGCTTGGTGTTTCTTTGAATGATATAGTGATACTTCCTCATAGCTTGTAAGCTATCTGACAGCAGAGGAGAGACATTCTGGCCACTTCAAAAAGGGTGAAATCATCAAATGAGAGAACACTGTGTTAAAACAACAAACCTCACACAACCCCTCCCCGCTTCCCCCAAAGTGCCCTTTGAATTAGCTTGTGTACTGTTTCTTTAAATCCCTGCATAAAGTTACTGGCTCTGCTTAAGTGCTTCAGAGTTGTGAATATTGCATACGCATCTAGGTATTGAATGCTGCTGTTGTGCTGCTCAGTGTGCTGGTTACATTATCTATCCTTTGGTATCGTGTCAATTTAATGCCACAAGCAGGAGGAACATAGCAAGTACAGTAGAGCTCTTGAAGTGAAAGGGTTAAAGATTTTCTACTGTGATCAGTGAGTGAATTGTAAATGTTACATGTCTGAAATGTGTCCTCAGCTATAACCCCCCCCCCACACCCACGCTTGGTAATTTATTTACTTATAGGGTCTGTACTGCACTCACCACAGTAGTATCTTATAGCTAGTTCAGAGGAACATTTTGGTAACTTCTTTTCTAAAAGGCCACCTCCTGTCTGAGTCAGTCAGTGGTGTTTTGATGTTCAGATGCATGGGCAATGGGTGTCCAAGAGACTTCTGGCCATAGTGGAGAATTTTCAGTTCATCAGTATTAAGATAGTAGCTTCTCCCAGACCTTTTCTACATGAGAAAATCACACCATGTTAACTTTATGGTGTAGTTTTAATCTAATTTGCTTAAATTGGTGCAAAAGGGCATGTGGACACTCTTGGTTTAAACCAGGTTTTTTTTTGGCTTACTTTAAATTGATTAGGAATTTGTTTAAGATAAACCAAACTAAACCACTCCTAAACTGAAATAAGTGTGTCTAGACTTCGGGCTGGTTGTACCTGTTGAACTTAATCAGTTTAAAAATTATTTAAATTTATCGGTGCAACTTTCTCATGTAGATAAGGCCTAAGAGACAGGAGAAATGCTGTGAAAAGATGTCTTCAGTTTCTAGAATCAGTGTCTTTTTCTGCATATATATATATATATATACACACACACATATAAGGAGGGACAATGACCCTTCTTCTGGAGGATCTACTGATGCTATACATGTTAAGCTTTCTGACTGTTCTTTTAGACAAAGGCACCTTTAGCAGGCAAAAGAGCTGGGCTGGCAACAACAAAGTGAATTATACAAACAAAAAGGTAGGAGCAGGAGCTGAAAATCTTGCCACGGTTACTGCCAGGGTCATTTGGTATGAAGAAAGATGCAGGAACCTGTAATGAAACAACTATGAATGAAACTATGGCTTTAGTGCTAGGTCGGGGAGAGATTGGTCCCTCTCTATTGGATTCCTTATTTTCATAAGTCTGTGGTGACCAATGCCTAATGAAATATTTTGGATGAACATGAATTTACTATGCTGGATCAGATAATTTGTCCATCAAGTCTGATATATTTGAGGCATCAAGATTGGCAGTGACTGTCCTCAGTTATCTAGTACTTTAGGTGACATCCCCTCTCCTAATGCCAGCTGTGCAGGTCATGGTGTGAGGAAACTGGCATTCATTTTTGCAACCTTCCTGTGAGGTAGGAAAGTAGTAATCCCTTTTTACAAATGTGGAAACTGAAGGATAGAGAGGTAATTTGCTCAGTGTCCCACAGTGATAGAGCCAGGCCCAGAGTCCAACAGATTTCCAATTCAGTCATATAACTACGAGTCATACTTGCTATAATTTTGTCAGTTTTGCCCATGGCATCTGCTTGCTTTAATAGGGCTTACTTGGAGAAACTGGCAAACTGTACAGAGTCCCTATACCGGAATGCCTTTCTATTGGGATTTCCCCCTGTAAACGTCATTCTAGCCAATTCCAATTTGATGCATGAAACAGTTAGCCCTGGAGATAAAACTCTCACATTCTTTGCTTTGTGGGTTTCCATGGACATAGGCGCTCATTGCAATGAGTTTTGAGTGAAAGGTGAACTGTAGAAGCAAGTTATGATTTCCTGCATGACTCAGATATGCTGTCTGTTCTGAAAATGTTTGCACAAACAGGATTTATCCCGTGGTGGTGGTTGCTGGGTCCATTGTGGAGGATGCTCATAAATCAGTAACTCAGTGGAAGAAACAAAAGGGGAAAACCCTCCACCTTGTTTGCAAAGCACAAGCTGCACCTCTTGCTGTTTCAGACTTGTTTAGTGAAAATAAACACACATCTCAACTGGGATAGTTTCCTGATGTAACCATAATATAAAGTCCTTTGTATGAGAAGGTACTCACCCTGCCTACACAGCCCCAAAGGTGCTAGGTAGTCATTACTTATCTGTAGTCCTCTAAAATCAAAAGGAGAATTCATTCTCTAGTGTGCATTTTCTGTTCTTATCCTTATATTTCATCTTGATGATTTGTGTTGGTTTTAGACTTGGTTCATTTGGTGGTAAGCATTGAGTGGCATTTGCTTCCTGCAGTTTTTTATGTAACATTATAGTCATGGAAGATTCCAATTTTATTAACTGTGTGCGCTGCTCCTGAGTTAAGCTGGTTGCTGGCCGGCTAATGCTTTGTACTTGCATATTGCTGGGGGCTTGAGGGGATATCGTGTAGGTAACATGCTCAGTCCCTGGAAGAAGGAGAAAGCAGCACTTTTTTTTTTTTTTTTGGAGGTTTGAGCATTGTTGACATGATTTGAAACAGTCCACAGCCAGAAAAAATATGATCTTTGAGGATGGATGAAGGCATTCTTAGGACTTCTTCAGAAATGCAATGCACTTCGTTGGGGTTTGGATGGAGCAGGAAATGAAGATTTTTAATTACTTCTCTCCCCCCAATGGTACAGCAGCAACTCAAACTGCTGCTGTGCCAGCACCGAAAGAATGGAGTCTCACTCGCTGAATAGACATGTCCTCAAAATGACATTTGGGTCCCTGGAAGGCTTCTGTGTGCATCCCTTATTTAACAGCTCCTGAGGACCTTTCCAAAGAGGTGGTGCTCATATAATATGGTGATTGATAGGATCCAGTGCAAAGTCTTAAGAAGCAAAGATAGAAATGGGGAAATAGTATAATTTATTGTTAATTTGATGAATACCAATAGCGTATAATATAGGCAGGGATAGTTCCTCTTGTAAGAAGTCTATTCTTGACCAGGTATTTTGAAATGCAAAAATCATGCATATGGCAGTTTGTGCTTTCTGATTGAAACTTAATTCGTGTGTATTAATTTTCAAACAAAGTATCCCATGTAAGTGTTTATATTTTTAAATTGATAAAAATAGCAACATTTAATTGACAGTGAATGTTTCAAATTTTACAGTATTTAAGCCATATGCTACAGCAGGTAGCCTGTTGGAAATATGAAGAACTGGACCTGAGCAAAGGGAAATGAATTTACCCACGAATGACAGGGTAACATCCAGTGTGGCCTAACCAGCTCTGATGCCCAGCATGCTGAAGTACTTGACTTAATTTGAAGGCACCGTTGGTCAGTATGGAAAGAAGGTAGCTGAGCTGTCTGGGTTGAGTGGACAATCATGAGAGAATAGCTTGACATAGCACCGTTTTCTGCATTGGGTGTACAGAGTGTTTCCTACAGGGGTGGTGGTTCCAAAATTGTCTTTTGCAGGAAGCGATTCAAGGAAGTGGTGCCCCCAAGAATCGTGGGAAATATGTTTTGGAGGTGCCCTCTGATATTCCCACATCTTGCTTATTCCTAATTAAGGATTTTTTATGGTCTTATTAAGGCTAACGCCCAGGATGCTATATTCCTTTTGGAGATCAACTAGACTACAGTTGAGCAATAGATTATTAGTCAATCGGCAAATGGGGGCATCAATCTGGTAGTGATGCTCTTTGGAGAATAAATCCAGATGACTAATATGGCATAAAAGGCTGGGTATACACAGAGTAAGTAATGAGAACAAACTGTATGGTGATGCATAATTGGTGTGTGATGTCTACAAGCACAGCAGTGACCTGAGCTGTCTGTAGAACCTTCTGTGACTCTTGCTGGGAGAACTGGTAGACGTCACTCCATCTACTGTAAACATGCAGACGCCACAATTAATGTTTCACCTGCTTTGAAGTCTGAACATGGGGTTGTTTGGTTCTGCTTGGCTGCTGATGGTATGCTAAATACAGTAATAACACAGAGATGAAGGCAATCAGGTGAATAAAAAATGCATAGTGCATTCAGTGGTAAAAATGCACCGTAAAATATAAATATAAAAGATGTTTATTTGTTGACTCTTTTTTTCTGTTTTTGAGCAAGAGGAGTTTTGTGAAGGTTGGGCTAGTGGGGGTAATAAACCTCTAAATTGAAAAGCCATCTTTGTTAAATAATGCCAGAGAGGAAGTGGTGATGATCACTGATAAAGGGGAAGAATGATGTTTTACACTATATGGATTAACACAGCCTTAGTAAATTTTTGAGACAAATTTACCATCAGAGGCACAAAATCAACTCACTGGCTCTTATGAAAAAACTGATAATTTACTCATGCAACAAAAATTACTTGCTCCATATGACTGGGCAGTAGAATCTTACAAGGTTTGTGTAGCACCTATGGTTATTTTTTATAATAAATGTAAAATACAGACATGTTTTGGGGTCTTACAAGAGTATAGACAGCTGCACTTGATTTTTGAGGTTGTGTCAGAGTTACGTGTGGGGAGGAATTAATTTGAGAGTAAAGCATTCGATAAGGCATTTTATTCATTGAATACAAAAGCATAGTACACAAACATTATTTAGGTTGCAAATTAAAGCCCTTGAAAGTTAGGAAATGCCAGAATTACAGTGGCCCATGAAATCTTAAATGTCCATGCAACCTTGGGCTTCCATCTTCTGCGCTTAATAAGACAGGCAACCTGTGGAGAAAATAGTATGTGATCATGTAATTAAAGAATGTATCGTAGGGTGTATCCAGCAGGGGGTTAAAATTAAGGTTGCATGGATACCTGACATTTCTTAACTTTTGAGTGTCAGATTTGCAACCTAAATAACATACTTTTAACGTATTTTTAAATGTAATTTCCTAGGTTTTTTTTAAAGTAAAACAGACACATTCTATTGTTGAGGTGTAACTGCTACAGCCACCTGTATCCTATAGCATCAGCAGGATTTGAACCTTAAATCCTCAGCATTGTAGCACAAGACTGCTACCACTTGAGGTACAGGACAAATTACATTAGCTAACAACAGGAGAAATTTGTTATCCCAGAGAGGTGATAGAACATTGGGTTTGGAGTGGTCATCATGAGGGGGCCCAGTCAAGCCTAGCTCTCTTCCCCTCTCCACTCCCCGCCCCCCCATAGTTGGAGGAGCTCCAGTCCCATCAGATGGTGCAGGTACAGGCAGTTGGCCCCAGGTGCTGGGGTCAAGAAGGCTTAAGGGAAGGGATAAATCTGGCTTGGTTCCTGACCCACATAGTACTCCCAGAGGGGAGCATGGGCCAATGGTGCCAAGTGTTAGATTAAGGGAGCCCAGCTCTCTTTTTGTCCCCAGTCCCAATGATAGCTGCTTTGGCAGCTTCTTAGTGTTCAGTTCACTACCAGCTCTCCCTATAATGATAAGAATGAAAAGTGTGATAGGATTCTCTTTTAACTACATGGGGTTAAGACAAGTTGCTGATCAGATTTGAAGGCAGAACCAGGAAGAGTTGATATGGCACTCTTGAGTTGAGTACATCACAGCACCAGAGATAATAGTACATGGCAAAGACCTATTATAGTAAATTGAATGTACAAGATGTTCTGTGTGTATAAAATGAGCATAGAATCCATAGCTGTATGAAACATTTTAAATCTTTGTGTTAGAGAATCCTATTGTCTAAGATTACTGATGTGGTCAGTGGTACCTGTATGTATGGTAGTTAATATGCAGTGGCTCTAAATGATGCAGAGAGGCCAGAGAAGTTTTAGGAATAACTATAAAATGCTTTAAAAGCATCCTGTATTTAGAAATATCTTTCTGGAGCAGCATGTGATGTGCTGTACAAACAAACCCATCCCTCAATGCGGCAGTGCTAGGGGCTGATGGAAATTGACTTGGATAGTGCCCTCTTCTTGCCTTGGAAACAGAGATTGTCACCTCATGTTCCCTTTCACAACTGACCCAGAAAGCAAGTGAAAAGTTGCCAATGTCAGTGCAGAAATCAGGTTTCTTTTATGATGACCATAAGCTGCCAGCCAACCCACTGAGACAGTTAGCAGGGGTTGCTTTTGGGGGTGGCCTTGCCTATGATAGGGAGCCCTTCTGAGCCAGCTTGGTCTCAACACTGGGGCCAGGAACTGCACATACCATTATCTCAGTCTGATCCCATCCCCTCACCACCACTGGGGACTGCTGTTGGTGAGGCCCCATTTATGATGGGGCAGTGTCTTCCCAGCCAGCTCAGCCTTAGGGCCGGAAACATACCTTTAGAACTTTTGTGGGGTGGGGCGGGGTTGGTAATCTTGTCCATCTGCTGCTTATCCGTGGCTCTTACACATCTCTCTTCTGCGTCAAAGCATCTCTTCTGTTCCTCCTCCCTTCTCCCCACTGGCTCCATTTATCTTTCCTGGTTATCCTTATCCCTGTGCATTTCCCTCCACCTCTGCATACTCCTCTTCTCCTCTTCTTCCCAATCTCCCCCACCCTCCAGCACAAATCTAGGTCCCTCGTGCACATCCCCCTTAATTCTGGTGATATTTGCCCCACTCTGGCCTTCTTTCTATTTCCTGCCTTCTCCTCCTCTTACACCTGTCCCTGCCAGTACCCCTGTGTACCACCACCCATTCCTTTCCCTCCCAGTGGCCATACTGGGATCCGTGGGCAGTCTACAGGCCCCACATTTCTCAGACATCGAGTACCTCCCATAGGGGATCCACTAGACATTCCCTTGTTGCTTTGGTGTCCAGGGCCCCAGAACCAGAGGAAGAAACTTTCAAGGAGCAGGAGGCCAGACTAGAGGTGCAAACTACCCCATGGCAAACTTCTCCTCCTCCTCACCAGACAAAGTGGTGGTGTCCCCTCCTCCATCACTGGCTGATGACTTCAAGCTATTCCAAGACCTTAGTAAGAGCATGTTGGATGTGCTACCAGTTCTCCCTAAGGAGGTGAAAGACTCGCATCATTACACACGTCCTCGTCTTCTAGACTCGCCTTCCCAATCTACAAGGCTTTTCTGGACACAGCTAAGGTCATATGGCAGACACCATCCTCTGTTGCACCAACACAGAAAAGGGCCAATAAAAAGTATTACGTGCCTCCTAAGGAGACGGACTTCCTCTTTACCCAGCCTCCGCCTATTTCTATAGTGGTGGATGTGGTTAACGCATGGGGAAGGCAACATCATTCCAGATCCACCCCTTATGATAGAGACTGCAAGAGGCTAGACTTCTTTGGGCAGAAGGAATCCTCGTCTGTGACACTACAGGGTCTCAAACTTCTAGGCCCTAATGGCCAAATACGTTTATATGAATTATGGCAAATTCATTGCTTTTATTGACCACTTGCTGGAAGCACAAAGGCCTGGTCTATACTAGGAATTTACATCAGCATAGCTTCATGTCTCAGGAAAAATCCACATCTCTTGGGGAGGTGGATTGCCTGTGCCAATGGGAGAATCCCTCGTCGGCATAGGTAGTGTCTACGCTGACGCACTATAGTGGTGCTGTGGCTCTGCTGTAGTGGTTTAAGTGTAGACATGCCCCAAGGTCTCATGGCTGCAACATCCTGTTCTCTGGCCTTGACAAATGTAATCTTTGCCATTTCATGTGCATTCAAAATGCTACTGCAAAGAACACTCTTAACTCATCACTTTAACTGTCATCCCCATCTTTGCATCCCTGCACTGGCTCCCCCTTCTCTCTCACGTCAAACATCATCTACTAGTCTTCACTTTCAAAACCCTTCATGGCCTGTTCCCACCCTACTTATCACTATCGAATTGTCAATTCCTGCCTCTGATAGGCCCAGGATGCCAGCTTCCATCGCCCATTTGTTAAATTTTCAAATAAGCATCTTCATGCTTTCTCTCCTGCTGCTCCTCATACTTGAGAGGAGCTCCAGTGAGCATCCAGAAAGCTACCTCCTTATTTTTCTCCAAATCCCTCCTAACAACTCTCCTTTGCTGTGATGGCTACAAAAAAACTTAACAGTTAGGCTGCTGATGCACTGATACCACTGACTATCATGCTGATCAATATTGTCTCAGGTTCCTTGTACTCCCCCCACCCCATTGTATCCATCTGTTGTCTCTTCTTTTATACTTAGATTGTAAGCTTTTTGTAGTAGGGACCATCTTTTTTTCTGTGTTCATTGGGCACATAGGACAATGGGTTCTTGGTCCATGGTAATACAGAAAATAATAGTCCATATCCCCTTCTGATCTCCTACCATATCTTTTTATGTCATTTTTTCTTTTAGCAGAAGAGGAACAGCAAAAGATTAATAAAGTTGTGCCCTCGGCCACTTTCTTTGCAAAGAGTGAAAAATATCTTTCTTAACCAGGATATGTCAGGAACTTAATACCTGTAGCTTTCTGTGATTTTTTTCAAGACTTGAGTTTAAGTAGAGATGAACAAATCCTGCGTTACAAATGAGTATAAATGGTCCAATATGCTGTAGGGCTCTTTATGTGCCATGGAGATCCCAATTTGTTTGTTGGTTTTTAAAATTCAAAGCAATTTAAATAATTATCATGTTATTTCTCTTATTTATTTGATTCCCCATCTTCATTGTTTCTCACTGGGTCAGGGCTCTGAGTTACTACAGAGAATTCTTTCTCAGATGTGTGTCTGGTGAGTTTTGTTCACAGGCCCAGGGTCTTAACTGATTGTCATATTTGGGGTCAGGAAGGAATTTTCCCCCGTGTCAAATTGCCAGAGACCTTGGGGGCAGGGTGGGGCATGAGTCACTTGTTGGTTTGAATTAGAATAAATGGTGAATTTCCTGTAACTTGAAGTCTTTAAACCAAAATTTGAGGCGTTCCATAACTCAGCCAGAGGTTCTGGGCCTATTCCAGGAGTGGGTGGGTTCTGTGGCCTGTGATGTGCAGGAGGTCAGACTAGATGATGATGGTGGTGGTCTCTTCTGGCCTTGAAGTTTATGAGCTCAGACTACTGTCATGGCAAGGTGCTTGTCTTAGGAGGAAGTGCCCAGTAGCACTCAACCCTCAGGCTGGTTTAGGTAACAAATGGAATCCTGTCCAACTTTACTGGGACAGAGTCAGGAGGATGGGTGTCATGATGCTAGTCCTCTGTAGGGTGTGAATGCAAAGAATGGGATGTGAAAAATATGCATCAGGGTGAAGATCTTCTCAGAGTTACAGGGGAGACACCTGAAAACACAATTTCAGACTTCTATGTGTTCATCTCTTTACTAAAACAACTGTGGCAGGGTACAAGGGGACTGGCGAGGTTAAATTGTCTGTCTGCTTGGGAGACAGAGTGGGGAGAATACTTTTGCAAAGGTTGGTCTTCAAACAAATTGCTCAGAGAACAGGTGAGAATCCTTAAGCTGTGAGTTTTGTTTCCTTTTCTGCCTATGTTAACTTATTTTTGGTTCCTTGATATAGACATTAACTCATGAGGAAAAGACCTTGCTGACTGAAATTACTTTTTTTCTGCTGAGTAATTCCTCTGGTTCACAATAATAAAACCAAAACCATACATTGGGAATAAAAAAAATTAGACTTTATAATCTGGAAATCCATGTCAATTCCCATCTCCTTCATCCTCTCAAGGGCCAGTATAGGATTATTTCCTCCAATACATATGTGTCAACTTTTAAAAAAAGAAAACGATGAGGATCTGTAGCATCCATAGAGGGTCACTTGCTGTGGGGAGCATCTTCCCTGTCCTCTTTCCGCTCAAGAGCTGGGAACATGTTCTGAAACTTTTTGCAAGAAACAGCCAAACTGCCACTGACTTCAAGATTATAATGTTGTCTAAAGTGAACTTTCTGTAAAATAACAAATGTACTCTAATCATAAATCTTTCCATTTTTAGTACCTCATTTAGTTTTTTTTCCCCCTTTCATTTCTCATTCTCCATTTTTCCTAACTTGTCAATGTATCCCTTCTTCAGTCTTTTCCAGGATCTGTGAAACCCTCAGACTAATTTTCTATCACATTTTCAATCATGTTAGGCTAAATCAGAAAAGAAAAATGTCTCTTTCCTTCTAGCTATCTGAACCTTCAATGTTTTCACTCTCTCACTCTTTCTCTTGGTCCCAACTTTTCTCTCATTATTTCCCTCCCCTCATTCCAACAGCCCCCTTTGTTTTTTCTTCCATCCATTTCTGTCCTGCTCCCCTTGGTTCTTTAGGGATGGGGGATAAGAGCATGGGCTGTGTTTGACCTCCAAATGTTCATGATGAGTTGTTTCAGAGGATGCTCAGCTGACAGTGAATTTGTTTGTGTCACCCTATAAATGAGGATGATTTGGCAGATTTGACAGTGTAGTTACCAGATTCCCCTCTTGAGAGGAACTAGCAGTTATTTTTCCTGGAGTTAAATTGTGTTTGCACTGAATGCCTGCACACACAACCCTAACTACAGAGTTGAAGACATAATACTGTAGCGTTTATATCAAAGAGTGTGTGTGGTGTGTATTTGGTATTAGAGAGAGTGTGTGTGTGACACACACACTTCACCTATGATGATAAAGTACTATTTACTTTTTTCTGCAAACACAAAAGCCAAGAGGAAGGAGGGGATATTTCATAAAATCAATGCTATTGTGTCCTCTGGACTAAGCTGTAAAAACAAGAGTAACAGAGATGTTCCCTTTGAACTTGAAATCCCTTTCTAAGCTGCTGATCTAACCGAAGTAAGAGAGGGAGAATATAGCAACCAGAAACACTTCTGCGCGCACGCTCTCTCTCTCTCTCTCTCTCCCCCCTCCCCCTTTTTTTTAAAAGTCCTTAAGTGAGTTTGATGCTGTACCTCTGCCCATAAGTTTAAAAAAAATATTATCGTAATGTAGGTCAGTGAACTGAAACGCCACTGTACACTATGGGGGATTAAAGTCAGAGAGGCAGCCCTCTCCCACTCCCACTAGGTCATATGACAACATAAACAAGAAATGCAAGGAGCCTTCAGCTTTTTCTTGCCCTAATCCTTTGTTTATGCAGCACTTAAACTGACTTTTGGGGTCGTCTCTGTCTGGCATTAAAGCCCTAAAGCTTTTTGAAGTTTCCCTGAAGTTAATAAAATTAGTCTGCCCTCATTGCTAGGCCCCTTGCTGCTGCTTCAGAACAGACTACATATCCCTTACTGTCTTTGCAGCGTTCAGCTTTTTAAGTTAATAATATTTCATAAAAAAAAGAGAGCGAGATCTCTCAAAAGGCTATTCAGCTAATCGGCAAAGTGATTGCCATAGTAGATGTTCTGAGAACTCAAAGGGGATTACTGTGAAATCCAGTGATTGGAGCTAAATTGCTGTTAAAGTAATTGGAAGTGTTGAGTTTCAGTGGGAGAGAACATGCATTTCTGTAGCTTTTTAAAGAAAAAAAGTCTGTAAAATAGTCTTTTTTTTTAATACAGTAATTGATCCAGGGCTTGAAAAATGATTGTTCATTTTTAAGAAAATCTCTTTCAAAAGCTGATGTTATTTTACACATCTATTTTATTTTATTGTGTGATCAGCATTCTTTTCACCTTGTTACTTGAGGCTGGTTATCCTCTCAGAAGTTTGTCTGTCTTCAAGAATAAATCAGGGAGAAGTTAATTTCTTCTAATCTCAGTCGAATGGTCAATGTGGAGGACTGAGAGTCAGGACCTTAGGGGACACTATTCCAAATTTTGCGACTGATGTGATTCTGAGATACTTGCTGACCCACTCTGTGCCGCATTTCTCCTGTTTGTAAAATGAGAGTATTGCTTTCCCATCTCAAAGAGATGTTGTGGTATTTAGTTTTTTGTAAAGTGCTTTAGGGATGTCTCATAAAAGGTGTTCTGCTATCTGCAGAATATTTGTAATAACTAGAAGAAGAGGAGGAGTATTAAATATCATTGCTCAGCACGGTAAATGTCTGGAAGACTGAGTCCTTGCCCCAGTGCTTACAAATTCAAGTTGCTATCTTGGAAACTTATCACTCAAGTGAGTGCGAGAGTAGGACTTGTTTTAAAAGGGTAAATGTACTTCAGGACAATTGTAATAAGTGAATGCTACACTTTCAGAATTGTTAGTGTTTTTTCCAATAAACCTATAATTAATATATGAAATCACTCCATTCCCTTTAACAGAATTATATTATAGTGCTCTAACAGTGTTCACAAAGAGAAATTACTCTGAGCTGTTCCGACAGCCCTGCCAGACTGAATGAGTCAAAACGAAACCACGCTAGCAGGATGTTCACCCTATAATTCAATTTATGTAAATAATTAAATGAAATATAACTTTGGAACATTCTTAAAATGCATTAAAATCATCATTTTACATTTTTTAAAAAGCTGATCTCCCTTCCCCTTTACGGGCAATTACAATGAAACAGTTGGTATATGGAAGCCTCTACACTGGCATGAGAGACCCTCTGTATTCAAAATGAAAGGGTGAGAAGGGCCCAGGTAGCATAGTGGTGGTCACCTTTTGAAACGCCTACTTCAGAAATTTCATTCACTCCACTGAAGTGATTCTAAAGTACTTCACATAGCATTTAAAAGCTAGGACTACAGGATTGAAGAACTCTAGATTTTTTTCCCATTGGGATGTTCTATTGATCTTTCTCATTTTTGTGTTTAAACATTTAAAAATTTAGAACTGGGGTGTTAGATTGCTTAACTAGACACCTGAGAAATGTCAGGAATTAGAATAGAGTGGTGTATTTTTTTTTTTAAGCATCTTAATTTAAAAACATGAAAAAGGACACCGATGGCTTGTAATTCCTCAGGCTCTGCAGATGTTTGCCTATGGAAGAGAAGTTTCTAAGAAATCAGAGTAGCTTGTAACTGATGGGTCATAATGCTGTGGAGTATCAAACTGTGGACTGAGGGAATATTCAGACTAATTTGTGGCTCTCAAAACGTTTTTCTTAATAGCTTGGCTAAAATGACGACTCAGGTGCAATGAAGAAACCGTTGCTGAAGCCAGCTGCAACTTCCACTGTAATAAAGGAACAAATTCCTTCCCACAAATAAAGACTCTTGTTACTGCAGTGAGGGAGGTACAGTAACTCCAGGAGTTAGCAGCATCCAAAGATATTCACACCTTGGGGATTAGGCTCAGTTGGCTGCACCTTATGCTTCATAATGCGGTAGGGAGGGTTGTTTATCTCACCCTACCCACGAAGCTTGCTGGTTCTTGTGCCTGATCACTTAATTAAGAATCCAAACTTGGAATGGTTCCTCCCACTTGGTTACAAACCTTGAAATTAAAATTCAATACAACTGTTGTTCAAGTTTTGATTTAACAAATCAACATGATTAAAAATTCACTTCTACATACAGTATTTAAAGGGTTGTATTGAGGAATTCTAAGTAATCACCTGCTTGACTGAAACCAAGGGGGCATGAGTACAGAACTGATGTTGAAGGAAGTGGAGTATCTATGGAAATGATGTTGGGGTAAGTGATGGAATAAACTGCTTTGTGGTGAGGGTCATTAATAACAATTGCACTTCTCCATTGCCTTTCATGGAAAGATTTCAGAGCACTTAATAGATGCTAACTAATTAATCTTCACATCACTTATATGAGGCAGGTGAGTATTATTCCCCCTATGTTTACAGTAGGTGAGTCTGAGGCACAGAAAATGACTTATAGAAGTTCCCTTGCAGTTTTGGAAAAGAGTTGGGATTAGAACTCAGTAGTTCCTGGCTATCAGTCCTGTGCTCACTTAGAATAAGTATTTATGTACATACTATGCCATTTGAGAGTTGTGGCCATCCCAAATTCATGCTGATGAAAGCTTTAAAGCACACCAAATTATAATGTGTTCCATATATGTATAATTGTTCTTGTTATTCTATGATTTAGGCTCACATATATGTGTGTGTGTGTGTGTGTGTGTATATATATATATTTTTTTTTTCTTTTCTTTTGCAGGTGCTGGATGATTATAGTGTGATCGGTCGTTCATTGTTTAAGAAGGAGACCAACATCCAGATTTTTGTGGGGTTAAAAGTCAAACTATCTACAGGAGAGGATGGAGTAATAGAGGGTGGCTTTGGGCAGAGTGGCAAATTTAAAATCCGAATTCCAAGTAAGTGCTTATCCCTTCGGCTAACAGAAATCTCAAGCGTAGAAGACATCGAAACTTTGTCCAAATGCGGGCTGATCCTAATTTTCACAAAAGGGAGCCAGTTGCAGCATCAGTTCAGATCCAGATGTATCAACAGTTAGTGGGTCCTTAATTCTCAATGGGCTGCTCCTCCTATTGTTAAGTGGCAGAGGCCATGATGTTATGTTATCAAACTCTGTGGGATGCAGCCACCCCTGCTGTCTGCCAACAAACTTAGGGCTTGAAGTCCCTTCCCCTTTAGTGCTCAGCAACCTGCAATGTACTTTTGGGGTGTGTGGATTTCATTGTAAAGTTTCCGGCAGCATCACAGTGAGCAAAAGATTAGTGATGTGGAATTAAAACAAGTTAGCAAGAAAGAGTGTCTCCTCATTCATTTTTACTTGTAGTTATTTATCAAATACAACAAATTCAGGATATAGTTTCCTTAACCATACTCCATATTATGCATATTATTATCTAACCTGCCTTGAAATACAAACTGCAATCTCTTTGATAAGTGGATTGTAGAGTTTTTTGAGTGTATCCGTACCTTCTGTAACTGCTTTTGCATCTTCTACTTTTATAACATTTTATGCTACAGTAAGTTTTAATCCTTGGTGAATCACAACAAAGGGTTTTTTTTGCCTTTAATGTCACAGAACTTTGGATGGTGGGCATTATGGCTTATTATGATTTATTTGTGTTGTCACTGTGATTTTTGCTTCCCTCATTTGGAAGCATACTACTATGACAAGAGTTGTTCTGGGTCATGACCCCAATAAGTGCTGCATTTAAAATTCAAATAATAAAATAAGAATAAAAATAAAATAATAATAGTAATACTTTGCATTTCTCTAGTGTCTTCAAACCAAAGGTCTATGAGTATTTTGCAAATGTTAACTAGTTAATTCTTACTACCCCCAATGAGGTAAGTGTTGCTTACTTCTGTTATACAAATGGGGAAACTAACATGAAGTTAAGTGACATTGCACAAGGACACAGCAACTCATTGACAGATCTGGGAAAAGACTTGAAGTCTCCTGATTTCCAGTCCCTCTTTCAAGACTGACCACTCTCTCCCTCAACTTACAGCTAACGCCAGTTTAGTGCAGCTCTTACCTATCTGGTTAAACTATGGGAGGCTCTGTCCTTTTGGCTTACCTGGTGAATGTGATGACTAGACTAAAAAGCTCCCCATTTGTGTCTTGAGTGAGGTAATGTGTTGGACACTCACAATTCCAGTTTAGCCACCAGTTGGGAAACTCTGCTGATGGGTCTGAGACCCTAGTTGGCAGACACAATGGAGACCTTAAAAATGATTTGCCACAGAGGTAGATGAATTTACTTTGCCCTTTTTTGAATTTGAAACCCTACTAAAGAACAGCATTGGGTTGTTGGCAAAAATAGTACTGCAAGCATAGGTTTGCTTAAGGTAGGAGGTGAAAAAATGTGTGAATAGGTCTTTCCAAAGAGAAGACTGAGGCAAAGTATTCGTAAATAACACTGCCCTGGTGCCTTCTTTCAGTAGCCCTTTTTTTTTTTTTTTTTTTTTTTTTTTGATCAAAGGGTAGCCTGAGTGGTGGATAGATGAGCTGCTCACGTGGGAATGAGTCCAATACTCGACCTCTTAGATAAAAATGCTGATGCAGATGGAAACTTAGAGATGAATTCAGGCATTAAAACTTAGTGAGCATTGTTAAGTGTTGTCAGTGGTGATTACGTTGATCAGATAACAGAAAAATTGTGTCTATAATTTGATCAAACTCTTGATGGAAAAAACGAGTCCCATATGGGACAGGATGGAGCCTGCTAGGTTCCCTTTGCCAAATGAGCCTTTGCCATCCTTTAGGAAGTAAGAGTGTGAGAAATGAGTACCTCCCTGGGTTCTCCATTTCTGCAAACATTATAATTATTCATTCTGTATTAACAGAGTGCTGAGTTCTGAACAAAAGTAGGAAGAAATAGTCTCTGCTCCAAGGTGCTTACAATCTACTCATGCTGATATTTTCTGAAGTTGAACAGTAGATCAGATCATAGAACAGAGAATCCTCTCAATTCCTGTTCTTCTTCTGATGAGTCTTTGTGTTCTGGTCATGTTAGAATTTAATATTTTTACAAGACAAGGGCGAATATTATAGCTATTTTTTTCTTTATCTTGAAGCAAGTTTGGGGGCTTTGCTAACCAGAAAGAAGGGGCAGTGGCCAAAGCAAGACAGTATCATAGGTGAAAAGTGAGTGTAGTGAAAAGTCAATGGAAGGTTTGAAAAATTTTAAATAACTTGGTTCCTTTAAGAGTTTCCAAGATTTCTGTGTGTAGGGAGGGGTAATGGATATGATGCTGTTTAAGTCAACTACAGTTCACATTCCTTTGTTAGGTCAGTGTTGCTTTTTTAATGTGTCTGCATCCTGTTTATGGGTTTTCCAAGTTTTTTTTTTTTTTTAAATTAAATTTAACTGGTCAGATTCTTCTCCCCCTCAGCCTTTAGCCTGGCTTTCCCTTACAGACTTCCCCTATAGATTCCTTCCATAAAGAATTATTTTCAACCTTTCTGAAGTTCTTTAGTTAGTTTACTGAGGATTCCTTAACAAAGACATCTGAACCAAAAACAAGCAAACAAACCTTACCAGATGAAAACTGCTTCAACCTAACATGCACAACAGTTAGTTTTGTATCACTTAAAACCAGTCTTGACTGCTGGAATGTAATTTGTGGAAATGGGCAGATTGGTTGGATAGTTAACCTATGATAGTTTTGGGTTGGTTTTGTTGTGCAGGGATTTGTTGTTATACCTCAGATATAGCTAGCAGAGGTTGGTAGCTCAACTAGCTGGGAGAAGAGTGAGGGAGATAAGGACAGATGTTCTCTGTTGGATTGACTAGGTCATTGGGAATCAGGACACCTGTTCTTCTGATTCTGCCACTGACTTTATGTGCAACACTGGGCAAGATGCTTCCTTTCTCTGTACCTCAGTTTTCCCCTTTGTAAAATGGAGATAGTAATTATCTACTGAGGTAAATCGTTTTGGGGTCTGTGGATTAATGTCACTATATAAGTACAAAGAGGGTTTATTTCCTTCCCCTAGATAAGACCACACCTAGAATACTGCATGCAATTGTGTGTGTCTCAGTCCTGGAAAGATGTCATCAAATTGGATGGAATTCACAAAAGAGCAACAAAAACGATTAAGGGGCTGGAGGGATTGATTTACGAGGGAAAGAAGATGAAAAGAAATATGTATAACTTGGCTAAATGATGACTAAGTGGGAGAGATGATTAGCTACAAATATTTGAAGAGCATAAACACTGAAGATGGAGAGGAATCTTTTCGGGTGGTCCAAGTAGGTAGGACTAAAAATAATAGTATGAAGTGAAGCAAAGGAAAATGAAGCTTGACTATCAATAAAAGTTTCTTAACATAGATTTATGGGACCATAGACTCATCCCTGCAGATGAAGTGGTGGATGTTCGATCACTCGAGTTAATTCAAATATAGATTAGACCAAATGTTTGTGTATGCTCTTTAAGGAAAAACCAGGGTGGTGGGAGGTATAAGAACAAGACACTCGTAAAAAATATTTTGCATCGCTGATTTCTGTGATGATATCAGGACAAAATTTATTCCGAATGGCAAGATATGGCATTCCTGCTTGGTGGTAATGGCGTTTCAAGCAAAAATAGATATGCATTTGCTGACAGATTTTTTTTTTTATTCTGTGTGGATGGATTTTGCAGCAAGTAAATGTAATGGTTTAACTGTGGAAGAAATGATAGGAGATGCTAATCTATGGGTTGGCACTTATATTTTTCACAACTATCGTGCTGTGTCCTTCAAATGCTTAAAATGTGTACTATGTACAGTACTTTTCTATAAGATACATTTAGTGGGCTTCTGAAAAATAAGCAACGTTATAAATGCAAAGTTATCCCAGAGTGCTTTGCAAACTATACACTGTGTGTGGTGAGAATTGCCACTGAACTGTATCTCATTAAGGGAGTGACACATGGCAACTGTTCTAATAGTGCACAGTAACACTACACTTCAGTTAGGGTAAAGGAAGTGAAGAATTCTGTATTTGTTGAAACTTCTGAACAAATTTAGGAGAAAGCATTTAACCAATTGCCCTACTCTAGCTAAGTGCCACTGAATCTTTAATGACCTTGTGTTCATCTCCTCTGGAAGACTGTAATTC
The DNA here is from genome assembly GCF_965152275.1 of Natator depressus. Taxonomy (NCBI): domain Eukaryota; kingdom Metazoa; phylum Chordata; order Testudines; family Cheloniidae; genus Natator; species Natator depressus. The sequence goes on from NC_134240.1 coordinate 23,044,405, forward strand.
CAACAGTACAGGTCTCGGTGGGTTATGGAATCAATAAGCAACTCAAAGGAATGTGAATCACCTGCCCTTTGGGGTTTTTTGTTTTGTTTTTTTAGAGGTTTCTCATCCACATACAGTTTGTGATATCATGATGCGGGTTGATGTGGCTCAGGTCACCAGTCAGTAGATTAGCTATAGATATGCCCATTCCATTCTTTCTGGCTTGGTATAAAGTTATTGTCACATGTATTGGCCTTAAAATTTGGTGGCTTTTTTAATCTAATTTGAGCACACTTGATATCACAGGCATAGTTCATTCTCATTTCTGACTCAACCTTAATTAGCTAATTGTTAGGAAAGGATTTATCCTTTCTCTTGCTCTGTGGCACATTTGACTGCAGTTCTTTTTCCCTCTTCTCATTACAATAGAAATTACTATTCATATTTGTTGTTAAAAAGCTACATTGTTAATGCAAAAGAAGCAGTGCGTATCCAATAAATTCACAAGAGTTTGTGTGTGTCAAGTGGATTTAAATATATAAATGCATACTTTTCATAGGAAGACACAAACAAGAGGTTTTTCTTTGATATCACTTGTACCAATTCAGGGTGATTGTGCTCCTCTTTTCTGACAGCTGATGAAGACAAAACCAAATTTATTTGTGGGCATGCCTTACGTTTTTTTTCTTTTATCTTCCAGTTCCGAGTATTGGCACATATGAAAGAGCTAATATATTCCACATCTGCAGCCATACCTTTAGTAGAAGGGTTAAACCACCTATAAGTTAGCATAAAAAGTTAAGATTTAACTTATACCCACCCTATTGACTGATGCTGTGTACTTGCTCTTTGGCGAAGAGGACAGAATGTGTGTTTTCCTAGAATGCTATCTGTCATACTGTTGTTTTGGTAGAGGATGATGTGAGTGATAAGAACTAGCTGATGTTCTTTGTCCTAGAGATCTTACATTCTGGTGTGCAAAGCTAGATATTGCAGGATTCCTGGTCTAATTCTGCCCTGGTGTCTTGCATACCAAAAATATGTTATCTTCCCATTGTGACACTTCTGTAGCCACCTGTGACAGCAGAGGGTGCCACACATTTATTGAATAGACCTTCCACGCTGATTCATAAAGTTGCTTACCATGTAGAGAGAAGTCGTTGATGTGACTAAGAACTAAGGATGGGCACAACCATGTTTTGTCTAATTTCAGTCCCATATGAACATTGTGTCTGAAAGTTGGACACCTGTCGTTGTTTGGTTGACATTCTTCTTAGGAGACAGGGGAATCAGAGTGGGCAGAGTTTAAATAATAATAATAATAATAATAAAGACTAGAATAATGTAAAGTGAGAAAAAATTTAATGGAAAAATAGTCTATATACCATACAGATTCACCCAGGATCCTTACTGAAGATCTAGACTACTCTATGCTATGCCTACTTAAAATATCAGGAGGTTTCTTTACAGATCTCCCAGACACCCATACACTATTAATAGTTGGTATTTTTGGACTACTTGCATTTCGTTACTTTGGCAATTGTAGCCTAATTGTTGATTGCAATTATAAAATTATTTGTTGGCGTGCACCATGCACGAGTTACAAGTGACAGGTTCTTTATTCAGGTGGATACTTAGAGTTAATTAAGATGATATTGGTGAAACACACACAAACTTTATGAGCTTTAATTAAATAGAGACAAATATAATTGAAATAATAGAAAAATTAATATACATTAGTATAAGAAAAAGATAAATACAGTAAAGTGGTTTCCTGCATTGTTTATACTTAATCTTACATTGTGCATATTTACAACCTTATGAAGACCATTAGAAACAAAGATGGGAAAAAAAGTAAGTGGAGAGCACCCCAAGGTGCTGGGCCAGGCTGCCTTCCATGTTGTCCAATGTTATCATCCCGGTATCCCAACAACAGGTTAGATATCCACATCTTGTATACACCTTTTCATATTCCACCCCAGATGGAATGATACTAAAATGCTCTTGCAGATGATACTAAACTGCTCAAGATACTTAAGACCAAAGCAGACTGTGAAGAACTTCAAAAAGATCTCACAAAACTAAGTGATTGGGCAACAAAATGGCAAATTAAATTTAAAGTGGATAAATGTAAAGTAATGCATATTGGAAAAAAATAACCCCAACTGTACATACCATATGATGGGGGCTAATTTAATTACAACTAATCAGGAGAAAGATCTTGGAGTCATCGTGGCTAGTTCTCTGAAGATGTCCACGCAGTGTGCAGTGGCAGTCAAAAAAGCAAACGGGATGTTAGGAATCATTAAAAAAGGGATAGAGAATAAGACGGAGAATATCTTATTGCCCTTATATAAATCCATGGTATGCCCACATCTTGAATACTGCGTACAGATGTGGTTCCCTCATCTCAAAAAAGATATACTGATATTAGAAAAGGTTCAGGAAAGGGCAACTAAAATGATTAGGGGTTTGGTACGGGTCCCATATGAGGAGAGATTAAAGAGGCTAGGACTCTTCAGCTTGGAAAGAGGAGACAAAGGGGGGATATGATAGAGGTATATAAAATCATGAGTTGTGTGGAGAAAGTGAATAAGGAAAAGTTATTTACTTGTTCCAATAATATAAGAATTAGGGGCCACCAAATGAAATTAATGGGTAGCAGGTTTAAAACAAATAAAAGGAAGTTCTTCTTCATTCAGCGTTCAGTCAACCTGTGGAACTCCTTGCCTGAGGAGGTTGTGAAGGCTAGGACTATAACAGGATTTAAAAGAGAACTGGATAAATTCATGGAGGTTAAGTCCATTAATGGCTATTAGCCAGGATGGGTAAGGAATGGTGTCCCTAGCCTCTGTTTGTCAGAGGGCGGAGATGGATGGCAGGAGAGAGAGCACCTGATCATTACCTGTAAGGTTCACTCCCTCTGGGGCACCTGGCATTGGTCACTGTCGGTAGACAGGGTACTGGGCTGGATGGACCTTTGGTCTGACCCAGTATGGCCATTCTTATGTTCTAATATTTACCCCCACAAATCTAACACCATGAGAACATGGAAGTATAGCTTTAGAGAGCCTTTAACTAGCCAGCATGCTTACTTTTTGTGAGGGCTCCCACCCTTTGGAATCCTTTTCTTGTGGTGTTATATGAAAATAGGATAATCTTTCTCTCTAAGCCAAATGGAATTGAAGCACTTTTTATGTCCATGCCTGCCGAATCTGGGTCCCTTTTTATTAAAAGAAAATAAAAAATTGCAAGTCACTAAGCCCCGTGGGTTGCCTTTACTGTCAGCATCAGGTGCGGCTGAGTAGCTTTTCAGTTTAGAGGAGAACACAAAACCCAAGGGCAAGAAATCTGTGTAAGTTGCATTTTATTTAAAAGCTGAAGATTAGTTCTGCTTGTTCTTTCAAAGTCCTCCTTCCCCTACCCTCTAAAACAAACAAAACCTAAAATCCTTAAGGGATACTTCAAGCATAAATCTCCTTTCCTCTTTGTGAAAGTTGGCTTGTGTAGTATGGACAGAGGCTGAGAGAGGATTGTTGCCAGGGAAGCATCACTTCCCTTTATGATCCTCTCTTGAGCGGATTAAACTGTGGCAATGTAAAAGTACTGTTGACCACAAAGGAGCTAGAAGTCTGGATTGCATTTACATGGAGAAGCTGGCCAGAAAGAGTCTAGTCTACCTTGTAAGCACACATTGACCTTTGAAGAGCTGAATATCCAGATTTATTGACCTTGGAGAGTATTGTTGGCTGAGACAAAGCAAGGATTTATACACTTTCCTCTTGATTGAAAACAGAAGTCAGATATGTATAATTTTTTATCTGGTGCTCCTCCTCTTCTGTGCTAGTATCTGGAAGATCTTACCTCTTGACAGTAATGAGTGAAGTGCAGTAGGTTCTCTCTAAACTTGGAGCACTGAAGAATGATGCATTGATTTTACAGATTGGCTTGACAGGCAGCTGGTCATTGCGGGCTAGAGTTAATATTGTTTGTGCGGATTCTAGGACATTGTTCAAGTATTGGATTGTAATTAGAACATTTGTTTAGCAGTCTGCTGTTCTAGGACTGAGCGAACACTGAGGGTGGAAATATAAAGCACGAGGAGACATATAGTATGCATTGAGTGCATACCCGTGCTTCTGAAAAATGTGCTCAACAACCGAACTCCTAGGTAGGCCCACAAGCTGGGTACTATGTAGACTACTGTAGTGTGTGCGACAGAATGCCTGCTGCTTTTTCTGCAGGTGAACAGACATTTCTTTGAACGGTTGTACAGAATTAGATAAAGCCACCTTCCCTTCTCCCCTTATACTCCTTTTTGTGGGAAAGGAACCCCAGACATCATAGTGTTATCCACCTCCAGCAAAAACGTATAAATCATCCCCATAAAGATAATCCCCTTCCTACAAGGAAGAGTTAGCCAGTCTAACTGGAGGCTCTATAGATTTCCTCTCGCTACTGGTCCTTGGTCATCTTGTACAATTCTAACGCTTCTCCCCTACTCTCCCCCGTATATCCGTGGTAGTTGGTGCACTCCGCTTGGACTTATGAATCTGCGTAGTCTCTGGGGAAAAAATGCTGCTCCATCAGCAGCTGTTAGGTGGTGCTAAAGAGCAAAACACGCTGAACCCTTTTTCCCCCAAGAGAGTGAAAGCATCCTATTGGTGCAAGCTAAAATATGCATGTACTCATTCTCGAACCAAATTTTAAGATTCATAGCACAGAATTCTGCTATTTGAACTAACAGAATAACTTCCAAGGAGGCTTCTTGTCCAGTCTAAGTCTTCTTCCCCCCCTTTGGCTCCCTGCCTCTGTCCAATGAGTCCCAATTTGTCTTCCTGACTCAGGCCAGCTTCCAGTCCCCTTCTGCTCCCTAGTTCCCCAGGGCTCCTTGTCCCAATGTACTCCCTCTGTGGCTGCCATCTCTCCTCTTTCTCTCAGGCCTGGCACCAGCAGGGGGAGTACAGAGGGCACAGATAGATAATATCCTTGCTCTTAGTTCCGATGCCCAGCACCACAGCAGCCTGCAACAGTTTGGAGCATCAATTACAGGAAAAGTCCACTCGGCCCAAGGTTAGAGCATACCCAGAGCAGATGTAATCTTCAGGGAATCTAGCTTCCAAAATCTTAACAAGTCTCTACTGAAAATATGTGAACTGATATTATTCAAAGGCTTGTAACTTGGCCAAATTTTGTGGATTTTCACTGGGAAAGCAAAGGACATATCCCTGACACAAAGGCCACCCCCCTTGCTGTATCTGAAGTGCTTTCTCCAAAGCAGTAGAGCTTCCCCACAAAATGATTGTAAGATCTTTTTAATACGGGCAAAACAATATATTTTCCCTTAATCTCATTTTCAGAAACAGCTGAACCGTTTTTGCTGTGCATCAGGGTGTGAGGAGACCCAGAGCTGCGGTCTGATGCACTGAGGTGTGCAACCCTTTTTAGGTTCTTCCCCTCACTTACACAGAGCAACCACGCTGATTTTGCTCCAAGAGGTTCCTCAGTGCTTGTGGAGACTATGCGGGACTGGGTTGTCCCCAAGAAGCTATTTCTCAATGCCATTCCAAACTGCATTTTCTCTAACATCAAAGCCTTCCTGAAAAAATACCAGAAGATGGAATAAACTCATTAATAGAGTAAAATGGTATTTGACAATTTTATTCATTTAACAAGTTTCTGCAGGTAACAGTTTAGTGAACTGCTTTCACAATGCAGGATGGTTGCATTAAACTGGGCAAGGCTAGAAGAGAGAGTGAAACGCTTAAGACAGTAAAGATCAGCTGAATTTAGAAATAGGAAGTGGGGCAGCAGCCTTTTTTAGACATGTTGCAGTTTGAGTCTAGCTTTGGCTTTCCAGCTACACTTATTTGATGTGGTGATGAACTATAAAGGTTAGAGCAGGACACTAAGTAAAGATTCCTGGGGTTTTTAATCTACCTATTTAGGCACTTATAACCCCCATCATCATAGTACCATAGCACCTCTGAAAAGCAAAAATGGCACCAATTAATTCTTTCCTCCCTCTTGGTTGGCAAAGGGCAGGGTTGGGGCGGGCGGTATTTAGATATGAAAATGGGAGTGTGATCGTGAGAGTAAGGCACAATCAAAGGAAAGCTTGGGAGAAGAAGTGATTTTCCATTTAGCTCAAAAAGGTAAGGTAAGTGGGCATTCTTATTTCACCTATATATCCTGTGCACTAAAGGACAAATTCTGCACAGTATTATTGGCTTCAGTGGTTTTATTTTGGATTTATACTGCTGTATTTGCAAACGGGGTTTGGACTAGAACGTGACAGGGATCTACAGAACCTCTCTTTAATTCACTACATTATTATTATTATTATTATTATTTTATTCATAGAAATAATGTTATGTAATTAAAACCATATGATAACACATATGCAAAAGAGCAGACGAAGGTTGCACATGCAACCTTGCTTTTGGCATTTCCTGACTTTCAGGTGTTTCACTTGGAAAATTTAACACTCTTCTGTAGTTTCTTGTGTGGAATTTACTATTCTAGAGAAAAAAAGTAAACAGCGGTGTCTTCATTATTTGCCTAGGCAGTTTGGCTAAATTGTATGAAAACACCAAAATGGTTTCTGTGCCTCTTACAATATCCAGTTGAAAGAAAAGGGATTTTCATACTTTTGATACTGTCTCAGAGAAATGTCTCATAAACAAACTAGGGAAATACAACCTCGATGGAGCTACTATAAGGTGGGTGTGTAATTGGTTGGAAAACCGTTCCCAGAGAGTAGTTATCAGTGCTTCTCAGTCAAGCTGGAAGGGCATATCGAGTGGGGTCCTGCAGGGATCAGTTCTGGGTCCAGTTCTGTTCAATGTCTTCATCAATGATTTAGATAATGGAATAGAGAGTAGACTTATAAAGTTTGCAAACAATACCAAGCTGGGAGAGGCTGCAAGTGCTTTGGAGGACAGGATTGAAATTCAAAACGATCTGGATAAACTGGAGACATAGTCTGAAGTAAATCAGATGAAATTCAATAAGGACAAATGCAAAGTACTTCACTTAGGAAGGAACAATCAGAAAAGGAGTACTTGTGGCACCTTAGAGACTAACCAATTTATTTGAGCATAAGCTTTCGTGAGCTACAGCTCACTTCATCGGATGCATACTGTGGAAAGTGTAGAAGATCTTATTATATACACACAAAGCATGAAAAAATACCTCCTCCCACCCCACTCTCCTGCTGGTAATAGCTTATCTAAAGTGATCACTCTCCTTACAATGTGTATGATGATCAAGTTGGGTCATTTCCAGCACAAATCCAGGTTTTCTCACCCCCCCCCCCCACACACACACACAAACTCACTCTCCTGCTGGTAATAGCTTATCTAAAGTGACCACTCTCCTTACATTGTGTATGATAATCAAGGTGGGCCATTTCCAGCACAAATCCAGGGTTTAACAAGAACGTCGGGGGGGGAGGAAAAAACAAGAGGAAATAGGCTACCTTGCATAATGACTAAGCCACTCCCAGTCTCTATTCAAGCCTAAGTTAATTGTATCCAATTTGCAATCTACATACCACACAGACTATGCTGACAGCTTGTGCCACACGCTCTCAAAGAAACTGAGGAATCACCTGATCAACATCCTCTACAGCAAACAGGGAAAGATTAAGAATGAGCTCTCAAAAATGGATACTCTCATAAAAAAACAACCTTCCACACAAATTTCCTCGTGGCTGGACTTTACTAAAACTAGACAAGCCATTTACAACACACACTTTGCTTCTCTACAAAAGAAAAAGGACACTAAACTTTCTAAACTACTACATGCCACAAGGGGCTACAGCAATGGTTCCCTCAACCCACCCAGCAGTGTTGTTAACCTATCCAACTATACTCTCAGCCCAGCAGAAGGAGCTGTCCTATCTCAGGGCCTCTCCTTCTGCCCCTCCACCCCCACAAACATGATACAGTTCTGTGGTGACCTGGAATCCTATTTTCGACGTCTCCGACTCAAGGAATATTTCCAACATACCTCTGAACAACATACTAATCCACAGAGACCTCCCTACCAACACTACAAAAAGAAGGATTCTAGGTGGACTCCTCCTGAAGGTCGAAACAGCAGACTGGACTTCTACATAGAGTGCTTCCGCCGACGTGCATGGGCTGAAATTGTGGAAAAGCAGCATCACTTGCCCCATAACCTCAGCCGTGTGAAACACAATGCCATCCACAGCCTCAGAAACAACTCTGACATCATAATCAAAAAGGCTGACAAAGGAGGTGCTGTTGTCATCATGAATAGGTCGGAATATGAACAAGAGGCTGCTCGGCAGCTCTCCAACACCACTTTCTACAAGCCATTACCCTCTGATCCCACTGAGAGTTACCAAAAGCAACTATAGCATTTGCTCAAGAAACTCCCTGAAAAAGCACAAGATCAAATCCGCACAGACACACCCCTGGAACCCCGACCTGGGATATTCTATCTACTACCCAAGATCCATAAACCTGGAAATCCTGGGCGCCCCATCATCTCAGGCATTGGCACCCTGACAGGAGGATTGTCTGGCTATGTAGACTCCCTCCTCAGGCCCTATGCTACCAGCACTCCCAGCTACCTTCAAGACACCACTGACTTCCTGAGGAAACTACAATCCATCAGTGATCTTCCTGATAACACCATCCTGGCCACTATGGATGTAGAAGCCCTCTACACCAACATTTCACACACAGATGGACTACAAGCCGTCAGGAACAGTATCCCCGATAATGTCACGGCTAACCTGGTGGCTGAACTTTGTGACTTTGTCCTTACCCATAACTATTTTACATTGGGGGACAATGTATACCTTCAGATCAGCGGCACTGCTATGGGTACCCGCATGGCCCCACAGTATGCCAACATTTTTATGGCTGATTTAGAACAACGCTTCCTCAGCTCTCGTCCCCTAACGCCCCTACTCTACTTGCGCTATATTGATGACATCTTCATCATCTGGACCCATGGAAAAGAAGCCCTTGAGGAATTCCACCATGATTTCCACAATTTCCATCCCACCATCAACCTCAGCCTGGTCCAGTCCACACAAGAGATCCACTTCCTGGACACTACTAATGTGCTAATAAACGATGGTCACATAAACACCACCCTATACCAGAAACCTACTGACCGCTATTCCTACCTACATGCCTCCAGCTTTCACCCTGACCACACCACACGATCGATCGTCTACAGCCAAGCTCTGCGATACAACCGCATTTGCTCCAACCCCTCAGACAGAGACAGACACCTACAAGATCTCTATCAAGCATTCTTACAACTACAATACCCACCTGTGGAAGTGAAGAAACAGATTGATAGAGCCAGAAGAATTCCCAGAAGTCACCTACTACAGGACAGGCCTAACAAAGAAAATAACAGAACGCCACTAGCCGTCACCTTCAGCCCCCAACTAAAACCCCTCCAACGCATTATTAAGGATCTACAACCTATCCTGAAGGATGACCCAACACTCTCACAAATCTTGGGAGACAGGCCAGTCCTTGCCTACAGACAGCCCCCCAACCTGAAGCAAATACTCACCAGCAACCACATACCACACAACAGAACCACTAACCCAGGAACCTGTCCTTGCAACAAAGCCCGTTGCCAACTGTGCCCACATATCTATTCAGGGGACACCATCACAGGGCCTAATAACATCAGCCACGCTATTAGAGGCTCATTCACCTGCACATCCACCAATGTGATATATGCCATCATGTGCCAGCAATGCCCCTCTGCCATGTACATTGGTCAAACTGGACAGTCTCTACGTAAAAGAGTAAATGGACACAAATCAGATGTCAAGAATTATAACATTCATAAACCAGTCGGAGAACACTTCAATCTCTCTGGTCACGCTATTACAGACATGAAAGTCGCTATTTTACAACAAAAAAACTTCACATCCAGACTCCAGCGAGAAACTGCTGAATTGGAATTCATTTGCAAATTGGATACAATTAACTTAGGCTTGAATAGAGACTGGGAGTGGCTTAGTCATTATGCAAGGTAGCCTATTTCCCCTTGTTTTTTCCTACTCCCCCCCCCACCCCCGACGTTCTTGTTAAACCCTGGATTTGTGCTGGAAATGGCCCACCTTGATTATCATACACAATGTAAGGAGAGTGGTCACTTTGGATAAGCTATTACCAGCAGGAGAGTGAGTTTGTATGTGTGTTGAGGGCGGGGGGGTGAGAAAACCTGGATTTGTGCTGGAAATGGCCCAACTTGATTATCATACACATTGTAAGGAGAGTGATCACTTTAGATAAGCTATTACCAGCAGGAGAGTGGGGTGGGAGGAGGTATTTTTTCATGCTTTGTGTGTATATAATAAGATCTTCTACACTTTCCACAGTATGCATCCGATGAAGTGAGCTGTAGCTCACAAAAGCTTATGCTCAAATAAATTGGTTAGTCTCTAAGGTGCCACAAGTACTCCTTTTCTTTTTGCGAATACAGACTAACACAGCTGTTACTCTGAAGGAACAATCAGTTACACACATACAAAATGGGAAATGAGTGCCTAGGAAGGAGTACTGCAGAAGCGGATCCAGGTGTCATAGTGGATCACAAGGTAAATATGAGTCAACAGTGTAATGCTATTACAAAAAAAGAAAAAAGAAAAAAAAAGCAAACATTCTGGGATGTATTACCAGGAGTGTTGTAAGCAAGACACAAGAAGTAATTCTTCCGCTCTACTCAGCGCTGATAAGTTTTCAAGTACATAAAAGTTTGTTACAAGGAGGAGGGAGAAAACTTGTTCTCCTTAACCTCTGAGGATAGGACAAGAAGCAGTAGGCTTAAATTGCAGCAAGGACAGTTTAGGTTGGACATTAGGAAAAACTTCCTAACTGTCAGGGTGGTTAAGCATGTGAAAAATTGCTAGGGAGGTTGTGGAGTCTCCATCATTTGAGATTTTTAAGAGCAAGTTAGACAAATGACTGTCAGGGATGGTGTAGATAATACTTAGCCCTGCCATGAGTGCAGGGGAATGGCTGAATGACCTCTCAAGGTCCCTTCCAGTCCTACAATTCTATGGTATTCTGTGATATTCAGTATAATTCAGCATGAGATCCTATATAATTTATACTATATGTAACTCATTCAGTGCTCCTTAAAAGATCATGATAGGGCAAAGAAGGATTCTACAGAAATATAACAATATGTATTTTGCTCATAAAACTAGTCTTAAGTTATAATTTTTATAATAATCTTAAACAGCCTTGAAAATCTTCAGCATCTCTCATTTGTATAAATGCTGCATAGTTGGGAAGGAAGGACCCTTGTGGCTGCACAGGGCCTCATTTGCTTCAGTGGGGCTACACGTGTGTGCAAGGGTATACTTATGTGGATCAAATTGCTGGACTGGGGCCTAGGTCAGATGATGGCCAAGAGGGAACTTTCTTTAGTAATGTTCAATAATTTTTTTTAAAAATTACTTGTGACTTACACATATGCACAAGTAGAAGTGGTGATTGTAAAATATTTAAATAGAAGCTTAGCAATACAGATATTGCATTGAGAATTTAAATGCCATAAGGATAGGCCTGGTGAGCAATGGAAATTAAATATTTCTATTTCCCGTAAAGAAGTCTTTTATGCTCCCTTGATTTTGATTGTTCCCCCATTTCACCTTCCCTTTCCACTAACATTTATTCTGATGTCTTTTTAAAGTCTGGGCACATTTTAGAGGTGTATGTCATTAGGACTTCCTTGGGGCACATTTCTTTGTGGTTTTAATTGTAAGCTGTTTGGAACATTGACTGTAACAGTAATCGCTGCTTCATGGGCATTAACCCCTGTCATGTGACAGGGATACTCCCCTTTGGAACCTTGACCCAGGCTATGTGTATAGGACCACGAAATAGTTTGTTTCCTAACAGTACTCTTGTGTGTCAGGCCTGTATTACGTAGATTGCATCTTATACAGAACTCATCATAGTTTCAATGCTTAGCAAAGAATAGATCATAAACAGAGCTTCTATAGACCTGTAATGATGGCTCTCTGTTACAGTATATCTTCTGTTGCAATATTATACGTAAGTAACTAAAGCATTTTCTGTATATAAATACAGTATAACAGCTGTGATTAATAGCCAAACTTCATAAAAATGGCTGCAGAAAGCATAGCCCATATTTCTATGAAATAACGGTTATTGTCAAAAAGGAGAAAACAAACAAACCATCCTGATAATTAAATTATTTTCTTAATATAATGGTTGAGTTTATAATCTTGGCCATAGGATCTCTAGTCCCAGGCGAGTACTTTTTGCACATAGTCATGTGCTGTGGATTTTAACATAATGTGTTTTTTTTTGCCTCTCTTGAGTTTATAATCCCCCTTTTTAATTTGTTCTGGAATTGGTTGTCAAGAAGCGCTGCTGGACAGTAACATTTTAAATAATTTCAGGAATCTGCTTTCACTCTTTGCCACCTTTCAGTTCCTCAACTTCATTCCCCCTGTGCATTACACTTCCCTCCCTTTTCACCTCTCACCTTCACACTTCCCTCTCCCTTTGGTCATTCACCTTTCTTACTCCCATAGTCCCTTTCTCTGCCAATTATTCTTGCTTGCTTCAAATCCTGTCCTCTTTCCCAAACAATTGCTTTTAATAAAGTAAATAAAACTGATATTAAATACTGAACAAACGAGCTGGATGCCTACCATCCCCTTCATCACTTTGCCTGTTGCTGCATCTTTCATCTGCTTTGGTCTTTTTAGAATGTAAATGAGGAGGAATGGTCTTGTGGTTGAGATCTATATTGTGAAGGCCAAGACTATAACAGGGTTCAAGAAAGAACTAGATAAATTCATGGGAGGATAGGTCCATCAATAACTATTAGCCAGGATGGGCATGGTGTCCCCAGCCTCTGTTTGCCAGAAGCTAGGAATGGGCGACAGGATGGATCGCCTGATGATTACCTGTTCTGTTCATTCCCTCTAGGGCACCTGGCATTGGCCACTGTTGGAAGACAGGATACTGGGCTAAATGGACCTTTGGTCTGAGCCAGTATGGCCATTCTTATGTTCTTATGCTGGGCATTCAGGGATTTTCATTTAATTCCTGGCTCCACCACAGATTTCTTATACATTTTGAGTAAATCAATTAATCTCTCATTGCCTCAGTTCTCCATTTGTAAATTAAAGAAAAGAATACTCCCTTTGTCTTGTCTATTTAGAGCGTAAACTCTTTGCGGTATGGATTCTCTTCCTGTTTATCCGTACAACACCCAGCACATTATGGTTGCTACCATAATAAAAATATTACCAGAAAATATACAGATTTGGTCTTTGTAGTTGTAAAGCCTTGATCCTGTTCCTCCAGTCATAATCACTATGATTAGGAATAATTAATTCTCTCTTAACCTAGCATAATGGTGATACAGCCTATGCAAAGAGAGATATAAATGAGGAGAAGTTAGAATGGATGCAGGGTACCCCTATTAGTGCAGGGGAGAGGACATTTTTAAAGAACTGGAAATGTGCCAAAGCACAAAAGTTTCTGCTGACAGAAGAGAGCTGGGTATCATGAAGTATGGATTTTCTTTTTCATATCTCATTGCTATTAACAAGCAATTGTTCTAACAAGTTTCTCCTCTGAAGATGTACATAGATTATAGTTCCTCTGGAGTTCAAATGGGAACTGGCTCTTTTTTTTAAGGTCAGTAATTCCTCAATTTGGGACTTTTTCCCCACAAGAAAAACTTGTTTGCTTGATACATGGTTTTCTCCCGTGGCTTTAAACAAATCACTTGCAGAAACATTTCTGCAAAGGCAGAATTAAATTCTGTTGAAATGCTTTGTTTCTTTAGCTACTATACTACGGGATTATACCAACATAGCTATGCTGTTATAGTCTCCATACTGTAGATGTAGCCTCCATCTCTCTGTATTTAAAATGTATGCTCGCAGGTTATGTAGGCAAGTTTCTGTTTTTTGAATACAGCTCTACTATATTTATACTGCTGATGGAGGGAAGTTTTGGGTTCCATGCTAGTTTCATTTTACCAGGTAGTTAGAGCTGACTTGGAATGGAAAAGGGAAAAAACCCACTAAGTGAACTTATATAGGGCACTTCAATCCACCCCCCACCTGTGGCTTCTAACTGGAGCTGTCTCAGCCTGTCTTAATACAAATTTAGCTATTGCAAGCCAGAAGGATTTTATTTATGGGACAGGGCCCGTCAGAACTTCCTTCAACCCCTGAGAAGCTGTGAATATGAGAGAACTGCTCGAGCAGGCATGCCAAACTAGTGTATGCATTTCTTTAATAAGGCAGGGATTAATGTCTTTTGCAGTTCAGAGGTTAGGTAAACAGCAGTCCCTCAGTTCAAGGCTCTCCATGTTCAGTTGTTTGTTTATATGGATCTCACAAGGTTAGGTTAGCCTTCTTGACATCTCAAGGGAGCTTTTCTGACCATAGTGTAACCTCATCTCCTCCAAAGTTGTGCAAGACACGTAGCATCCCTTTTCAGAAAAGGTACCACAAGAATGGGGATGCCCGGAACTCTCTGACCAGTCTTCAGTCTCTAAAGAATGTGGATGTAGCTTAAGTGGACACTTCCAATTACTTTAAGGGACTAACTTTAATAATGCATAGCAAATATTTGGGTAGAGGATATTGGTCTGTTTATGGTGGTTTTGGTTTTGTTTTGTAATGGAGTGGATGCTAACAATGCTCTAATTGATTACCTCCATATTCATAAACCAATGTACTTGATGTCAGCACACCTCTGGGAATAAATCTGATTAATTTGCACTCCCTCTGCAGACTTGGTGTAGCACAGCAATAAACATAATACAATAGGTCCTACAAAAATAGGTGGCAGTGTTAATAACTCTCTCAAAAAGTGGTGATTGTCATGTATTTAAACAGACAGTATCAAAAATCCAAAGACAATGTACCACAGCAGATAATTCTTAAAGGTTTGTCACATTTTTCACATACTATTCAACAGAGTTTTCAAAGAAAGAACTGAGTAAAAAGAATGGGACCACAGTGAAGGATGTAATATAAAAACCAGAATAGAATAAGTTGTGTGTGAAGTTTAAGTATTACTTGTTTCCTTCCTCAACCACCTGCTTGGCTGCTAGTTTTCAGAGGCAGTTGTAACAGAAGAGACACATTATTCTATTAATTTGTTAATTTACCTTTGAATAGTGAATTTCCTCCACAACTGTCCTCTCCCACCCTGTTCCCCTCCGAACAGGTGTAGGATGGTACACTTGACATATTAACTCATTGATGATTTCTTGAAAATTTCTCCTGATTTTTCCTTGCAGTAGGGCAAGTGTCATTGTTTTTTGGAATTTGAAGGTGGATTTTTTTCCTTTCAGTGTTATGATAAAATCTTATTCTTCTCATAAGATGTGACTGGAGCCCTTCCCCCCTCCTTAAAAAATGTGGCCCATTTTAAAAAATAGCTTGAATCCTAAAACTTGTAGAATGAGTTTTGCTTATTTGATGATTATATTTCAGTTGTCTTTAGAGCTCCAATCTGAAGATACAATGTGAAGCACCTTACAGTCATTAATGAATTGGCCTCATGACCCCACTTTGACATAGCTATTGTCTTTGTTTGCAGATAGGGAAACTGAGTGAAATATTGTGATTTGCCCAAGTGCCCACAGGAAGTTCCTGACAGAGCCAGGGATTGACCTTAAACTTCCCTGCTACTTGGATTATAATGATATGACAACAAGACCACTCTCCTAATGTAGGGCTGTTCCAACCCCACAGCTATTTCAGGAAACCTCTAATGTCCTGTGATCCCATATAGGACAGCTCCAATAAAGCAGAACTGTCCTGTGAAAATCAATATGGGTGGCATCCAGACATGAAGGAGAGTCTTTCCAGTGGGGACCACATTCCATGTAGATTAGCATGTGCAAGTCCAAATTCATGGGTTTTTTGTCCCTTTTAAATAATGCGTGGGGTCTGTCTTAAGTGTTGGGTTTCATATTTAATCAGTATTAATATGATAACAGGAGTGAGACAACTGAAGCGAACACAAAGAGATTATCTCTTCTTAGCCAAGTGCATCCATTAGCTAGGAAATATAGGTTTCTATTAAATGAAATAGACAGATGGGCCTTTGGAGGTGGCTGGGAATGGGGGGGGGGGTGAGGGGTGAAAGTTGAGGTTTAGAAAATCTCTATAAAAATAAAAACAAACCATCCATCTTGATGGTTGGCATTTTAGCCTCCCAATGCACTTTAGGGATGCTGCTCTGATTCCTATCGAGAACATTATGCTGAAACTTAATCCAGCAAAGCACTTACTCCTGCCAAACTCTGCTCAGAGGTTGCTCTGCTCCCCCAGAAGTAAGTGGCTGGCGGAGCTTCAGGCCCAGGACGGAGCTGTGCCATCCTCCGGAAGATTGATTCTTTGAGATCCCCAATGAAAAAACAAACTTGATCTGCTCAACATTACCTTAAAATTTTCCTTTTGGGAGGGGTGTGTGTGAGAGCAAGAAACCCGTCGAAACATTTCAAATAATTATTTTATTCTTGTGCCCACGCGCGCACACACAGAGACAAATAAATAAACCCCCCAGTTAGGAACTGTTGCAACAATGTTTATAACTAGTGTTTGAAACCAAGACAATAATACTATAAATAATTGTAGATGATGAAGATAGTGGAGAGAAAATAACATAATTAAAAGAATTTTACAAGACGGGCAATTCACTAAGATGGATGGAGTAACACAATATGTTAAAAATATCTGTTATTTAACACAAACATGACATGGCTGATGGGAAACATCTGTCTTTCCAGCAGTTCACTGGAATGGCTCCGCAATACTTCTTCACCAGGGGCAAGGGAGGAGTCATGTGTAAGCTGTGTTACATCATTGAATGTCAGTTACTCAGTCACAAGAGTGGGTGGTGCTTTTCCACTGTGATGATCTTTTAAAAGAAATCCAGCATCCATTTTGCTTGTTGCAGCACGAGAAGAATCATTTAGGGTGGCCATACCTAGGAGTAATAGGATGATCTTAAATTAAAATTTGGATTAATTTTCTGGAAATGTTTCCTAGTGGTCAGACCTGATAGACCATGGAAAAGAATCCAAAGGGAATTGATGGAAGCCTGATTGGTTAGGTCATTTAAAAATGATGGATGAAGTACTGCAGACATCACTATAGCAAACAATCTCACGCTGGCTGGGGGCTGATAAAGTGCTGGGTTTTTCCATCCCTAACTAGTTTGATTTCACCATATTGTGATTATTCCCCATTCAGAAGGGGTTCCCCTTCCTTTGCTCTGTTGTTTTGGGGTGAGATTTGAGAGTCGGGGAGGAGATTGATGGGGAAGACACAGTGGCATGGATGGAGGATGAAGTAGCGGCCATCTTACCTTTTTGAATTTCCAGATTTCTCTCCGTGTGTAATGAAAAGAATAAATATCCTTTAATGTAACTGAAATGTACAGTGTTTGTCTGTATTGCTTTGAATTTTTTAAAGCAGAAGGTCCTAAAATGTTACTAGAGATGAGAATCATGAAAATTAAAGATGAAATAGTGTAACTCCTTAGGTCACATTGTCCACTGCTAAACTATGCAGGATTGTTTTGGGTGGTTTTGTCCTTAGAAGGCGAAAAGTAATGAATGAGCTATTAAATCGGTAAAATGAGGATAATGTCCTTATCGTCGTCGTCATCTTCTTAGGCATCTCCATTACTGGAGGTTTGCAACCCAGGTAGCCCATTCTGTATGATCCTTTGCTAATCTCATAGTGGATGAATAGTCCTTATGATCCACCCAGGACACCATGTCGTCCATCCAAAAGCTTCTTTTTCTGCTTTGTGTTCTCCTGCCATCAACTTTCCCTTCCAGTGCCCACAAGCATCAGTGCTGAACATCTTAAAATGTAGCCTGCAAATCAAATATTTCTTTTTATAAGATCTGACTATCTTTTGCTGAGTTCCAGTCATCTCTAGTACTTGTGCATATAAATCTTCCCCCAAACAGGTAGGAGAGCTTAGTGGGCAGAAGAAGGAACGCTGGCAAAAAAAAAAAAAAATAGTGGAGGCAGGTGATAGCTTATAGAGATTCCCATTTCCTTTTTTTGAGGCTGAAAGCTGCGGCCATCGCCCTCACTCCCTGCCTATACATAACACACAGTGGGAGTGGGAGCAAAGGAATGCACATTCTGCTAGCTTTTACAAGAGGGAGAGAAGTAGTTCCATTTTTCAAACAGCCTTGTCATTCCCACTTTGGAACCTGACACAATGGGGAAGGTTTTTTGCATGTGCTGTTTTTTAGAAGGGGAGGGAGGTGACTGAGCGGCCAGCCTCTTGACAGGGCAGTTGTAAAACATTCATAAAACTTTTATTGGGCTACCACCCTTCCAGATAAATATTTTCTGACTTTATGGGCTTGTTTTAGGGTTTGGATCTTAATAGCAGCTTTGTAGCTTTTTTATAGTCTTTTGGCATATCCACTTCTGGAGGCTGCCATGCTTTCTAGGTCCTTGGAGTTTCTTCATTACTAAACTATTGCCCTTTAACCCTCCTTCACTCTTGAAACAATAATGGAACCAACTGTTAAATAATCCTCTCTCCTCCCCAGCTCTTGTTCAGGGTTGTAAGTTGACCCAGTGTTGCATGTCTGGTCATCATGATGGGGGGAAAAAAAGATTAAG
This sequence comes from Natator depressus, assembly GCF_965152275.1. Taxonomy (NCBI): domain Eukaryota; kingdom Metazoa; phylum Chordata; order Testudines; family Cheloniidae; genus Natator; species Natator depressus. The sequence continues at coordinate 23,063,063 of NC_134240.1, forward strand.
ATGAGTATAATTTTATTCCAATTTCCATTATCATATGAGACAGTCTAATTTATTAGCATCTTAATTGTGTGTTTACATATTTTTACTGTTAACATATTTAGTTAAAAATCCTACTATAGATTGGTGCCACTTTGGGCTTGTCCTGGGGCAATTTCCATGCTATGTCTCAATGTATTCCTACAAACATAAAATCATGACAGTGTGTCTCTGCAATCAGTGGTGAGACCAGTGGCTTGCAGCCAGGGTGATACAAAGGAATGCTGTATGTAAAACTCAGAGAGGAATGGGAACAATGGTTCGAACGTCCACACTTTTTCATCTCATCATTTTGCAACTGAAGTGGTTTCATGAATTTCATCATCAGCTTTCTCTCCCCTGGCTATCTCCTGGGCCAAGAGGGTGAGTGCACCCTGTCTGTCCTCAGGGAGCAACTTGGGGTATTTAGTGGGTCCAAGAGTTGGATGTAGAGTTTTTTCCCCCACCAGTCAATGGTTTGTGCCACTTATTCCCCATATCCTAGTTTCCACACATTCTCCTGCTTCTTGTCAGGGTGATTTTAGGGGCTAGAAGGAATGTATAGTCTCTCTCTCTCTCTCTCTCTCTCACTCACTCACTCTCACACTCACACTCACACACACACACACACACACACACACACACACACACACACACACACGATTATTTTTGATCACACATTTCCCCAGCAGTAATCTATTGTCACATTGGAGTGTCTGTGGAAACCATTGTCATTCCTAAATCTTTTTGGGAAGGGGAGGCTTTTTCTGCGGAATGAATAGAGCAGTTGTTTCCAACCAGGAAGTGAAACTGGTGACTTGGTACTCTGCAGTTCTGAGCTTCTGCCTAGTGCAGAGTCACTGAGCTACTCGTGGTATTTTATAGGCTGGGGCGTAGCTGGAGTGAGCCAATTCCTGGACTCCTGTGTTGCTTCAGACTTTTCCAGTTGAATGGAACCTGTGGCAGATAGAGGATTATTTTGTGTCAACTAGGGGTCACTCTTGCCAGCACATATTAGAATATCCACAGGTTCAACCTTGTCCCACAAGACACTTTTGTCCACTTCATCTGTGCAGCTAATAGTGGGACAATGTGCATCATTCAGCCCCTTTTCAATACAGCATGGCATACTCAACTCTGCTGACCTTGTCTATGCTAGTGGACCATGTTTGATGTGGCTGAAAATTCTAGTGTAGATACCGCTTTGGAGGGACAACATATTGTTTCCTAGGTGAGTCAATCCTTGCCCTCTTTCCTAATTACCAACAAATAGGCCAAATTTAGTGTTAATTCCAGTCACTTTTGTGGGTACCCTGGTGATATGGCATCTCCCTACCTGGAGCTGAATTACAATGCTTGACTCACTTCATATAGGCTACCGAACAGCTCTATCGGAAAGACTTGGTCATTACTGATTTGGTTAAATCTGAACTAGTGACGTAGTTCTTAGGTTCTGGATCTGTGGAGATGGAGCCTGAAGTTCTGTCTTATGCACAGAACAGAAATAACAAAAGTAGCAGTAGATACTATGAAACCCATTGCCAAAGGTGGAGTTTTGTCACAATCATTGTAAGTCCTGGATTTCTTTTATGACTTTCACATTTTTAAAGAATAGCCAGGATTTTTGACCTAGTGGTATTTCTGTGAGCATGTGGATGTGTGATGGGAAACTATTCAACAAACTTCATAGAGAGCTCCAAAGTGAAAACAAACCTAGACTGCATGGGTGGCTAATGCAGAACAGGAGCTTTAGGACAACACAAAGAACCTGAACAGACAGTAGAAGCTTTAATTCCCCAAAGGGTCATGGGGGTCCACCTCTGTTTTTAAAAAAACAAAACAAACAAGCAACCCATCTTTTTAAAAAACATTTGGGTGAGATTGGCAAGTCAGCTGCAGTCTGGGACCTCTTTTTCTAAACCACTCACTGTTCAATAGCACATGCGCTGTTCTTCTTGTTTGTGCTAAACAGAGAAAAATTGTGGTTACTTTGGGTACAAAATATTGCCAGAGACTTCTTTTCTGTACTTCCAAGACTTCTACCTTGTATGCCAGCACCTTAGGGACTTGACCTAAAAATGGATGACACATAATTGTAGCCCTACCCATTCCCAATCCTTAGTCATCTAGTTCCCCAGGTATAATTGTATTATTCTATTACAGTTTAGATGAGGAAGTTATTTTCTTTTGGAAAAGCTGTTTTTCTGTAAATGTGTTAATGGTGATAAAATTATATTGCACATGATACATTGGCATGAATTAGAAGTAGATTTAAGTGTAGTTTTGAAAATTGTAAATAATTTAGGCTAGTCTTTGACCATCCCACTATAGAGGTCTGAGTAGTTGAGAGGCTGGGCTTATCATGCTCAGTGCCTCTTGAATTCTGGATATTATGTAATGGATATTTGGTGTTATATACATTTTTTCTTAGTAATTTGTTTAAATTAAGATTAAAATAAACAAAAACAAAGCTAGTGGCAAGATTTCAGCCTCTTCTTTAAAATCTCTGGGGGGGAAATACAAAATTTTACAGCAATGCACATAGCAGAGTTTCTTTCAGCATGTTTCCCAAAATAGCAAACCTGAAACAGGCTGGTAAATTTCTCTCAGAATGTGGCACAGGGAGGTTGAATAACTTGCCCAAGGCTGCAGAAAGAGTCAGTGTCTAAGCCAGGATTAGAACTCAGGAGAAAAAGTTGATAAAGAATTTTCTTTTTGCTTGATAATATCAAGAATATAGAAAATTAAGTAAGCTGGTGAAACAGTTCTGAATTACTTTTAGGGAACTTTGGAAGACAGAGGTCAGGTAAATTGAGAAAGTTGTACAAACCCCAAACACTAATGAATACAGTAGACCTTTGAACTCTGTATGTCTAAACTTGCTTTAATACGTAGACTGAATTTGGCCTTGACCATAGGCTAAAGCATCTGAAGCATCATAAGCCTTTCAACGTGGGGAAAAAAAAAGTGGTGGTGATGGGGATGCTGACCAAGCACCGTTTTCCATTGGGAAGATGGGAACTGCAGACATGAACTCATATTGTGGAAGCATAAATGGAAGTGAAACAATGAACAAATATTGCTCTAGGGGAGAGAATGTACTTCTCACATTTTGTTCTAAAGTAATTGGCCTTCTGTGGTAGACGTGGAGGTCGTGGAAAGAGGACAGGAGCTCCTTAGTTGCCTGTGATTTGACTTAAAAGTTTGTTGTGACCTTAAGCAATGTTCCTGTTCAACAGCACTTAACAAAAGCATATTTGATGAAACATTAAACTCCCAAATCCCATTCTCCTCCAAGAAAAAGCTAAGTATTTTTTAAATTAGCAAAATCAGAAATTAATCCAGATCACTCTACTTATGTTTGCTGTTGATGTATTTAAATATAAAAATAAAAAATGCACTGCAGAGACGCATGTTCCTGCCCTAGCCATGACACTTTACACATTTAAAAATGGATTTGTAATAGTAATATAGTATACTCCTATTTATCTGAAACCCTATTATCTGAGCTACAGAAATCCCTTCCTGATCGGAATCCCTTCCTTCTCCCCCGTGTCTCTCGTGCTGGGGGACAAGGAAGAGATTTGGATAATGTGAACGTTCAGATAATAGAGCAGAGACCCCCAGTCAGGACTGGGAGGAGGAGGAACTCCCTGTTGCAGGGAGGCTGCTTTGCTGGTGAATGGTTCGTGCCAGTACAGGAAGCCCTTTGTAGCCTTGCTGTTATGGGAGTGAGTGAGCAGGGCAGAGCAGATTTCCCCAGCCAGGACTGGAAGGAGGATTGGGAGGATGAGCCCCTGATTGCGGGGTAGGCCACCTTGTTGCTGAATGGCTCCTGCCGTCTCGATTATTGAAGCTCCGAATTATCCGAATAAAATCTGTGTACCCCATGCTATTCAGATAATTGGGAGTATACTGTAATACCTAACTTAGGGCTTGTCTATATAGTGGAGTGATGCATCCTTGGAGGGTGATTTCTAAAACACACTAATGTGTTGGGCATTAATTGGTCCATGTGGACCCTGCTGGTGTACACTTTAAAGATGAGAGTAGGGAACCTTTAATGCACACCAGAAGCATCTGCACAGGCCAGTTAATGCACACCACATTAGTGCATTTCAGAAATCACACTCCTGTAGAGTGCACGATGCCACTGTGTGGATAAGCCCTTATATAATACTTTTTATCCATCAATCTCAAAGCATTTTACAAAGGAGGTCAGTATCATCCCCATTTTGCAGGTGGGGAAACCAAGGCACCAGGGGGCTGTGAATTCCTCAAGGTCACCCAGCAAACCAGTGGCAGAGTCAGGAATTGAACCCAGGTCTTCTGAGTCCCAGTCCATTCCTTTAGTGAGAGCAAATTGGACTACAGAGGAAGAGATGCTAAACGATAGCATCCATTCCCTCTCGTAATGATAAAAAGTTAGTTATGTCCCTGCAGTTAATGGGTCAGATTCATTGAAAATCTGAAGTTACTTCATTGAAGGTAATGGAGTTACTCCAGTTTTACATTAGTATAATGAGTACAGAATCTGGCTCACTGTTGAGTGTAAATGCAGTGTTCCCACTTCCTGCTAAGCCTCGACAGAAACTGACGGAATCACCTGCACACTGCTTTCAGCCCAGTGGCCTCCCTGAAGTGTGAGGACTCAGTGTTATCTTCTTGTCCGGGTACCACCCAAAAAGCATCATGACCATCTCTTTTCCTCACCATTAGGCCAGCATCATCTTTGTTCTTCAGAGAAGGCTTAAAAGTGCTGTTCCCCATACTACCACTGGGTAGCATTGAAACTGCTTGTTGGCTGACATTATGCTAGAAATGCTTCCTCCAGCTATAGTATTGGGCGTTGCAATTATTACATTACCATCAAGCCACATAATTCTGTTTCGTGGATTACTCTGATGCCCCCATTCCAAAGCTCTGCCATTTGTTTTCAGCTTTCAGAAAAGGCATAAACACTATCCTGTGTTTTTTGTTTTTTTTAAAGTGTTGCAACTCTTGAGAGTTCAGATTGGAAGTTAATGCAAAAGTAAAACATTTCCTCTGGGAAACTCTTGCACTTAGCTAGGACTTTTGGGTTTAAAATATACAATGGCTATGACCGATAACTTCACTTTGTATCCCTGAGACTTTTGAAGGAGTGAGACTCTCATATTTTGGCATCAGTCAAGTAGTCTGGTCTTCATAGATTTGCCTTCTGTAATGTCTTTGTGCAGAATGTTCCCCCAGGGCATTGAGTTGTGTTTCAACTCCCATTTTCAGTAGCTAATGTATGGGCTGTTCTGTTAACTTTTCTACATCATTATATCTGTGCAACATCTACATAAGTTGTTTGATTTGCCTTGTGTTCTTAGTGTTTCCCCCCTTTCTTGTTATATTTGAAACCCCTGAATAATAATGCATTTCTGTGTAACTGAAGTGGTACAAATTTACCAATGACAGAATGTGCTTGTTTCATTTACACATTTTTCTTTTTCCAGTCACAATGAGATTTGAGTCCTAGTTCCCTTTCTCCATTATTCATCACCCTCTGTTTATACATTATACATTATATGTGCTGTGTGTTTTTACTACAACACTATTTATACTTACTGCATGTTACAAATTATTAAAAGTTCAATGTTAGTTAGAACCTTCAGTGTTACAAATGGAAAATGGAAAGCTTTTGTAATCAAACTGCTTCAGATTCCAAAATAACACAATTGTTATACAAGTCAAAGAAAGAAAGAAAGAAAAAACAAACTAACTGGAAATTGGTTCGTCCTTTGCTTACTTTCCAAGACCTGAATTCATGATACTAGGCTTCCTGTCCAAGAGCTTAAGATATCACTAATGCCTTAAAGCAGTACAAGAAAATGGTTTGCTGGGAGTGTTGATGGTAACATCAACACTTGTAAAGGAGTTGCAAGATCTGACTCTTTCGTCAGGTCTGTGACTGCTAACTTTCTCACTCATGCTGTAAGTAAAACTACTGTTCTCTGAGATTCTGTGATCCCTACCTAGTGCTCCCTGAACCATGCCCTACTTAATACCTTACATCACCCAGCCTCACTGCATCTACAATGCTACATTAATTAGCTGTTATATATAGAGTACTTGCATTTGCATCTCTCTGCATCTGTCAAAGGTGCTCAGATACTGTGCATGTTGTAAATAACTTGATAGATTGATAGATCTGTTGCTAATTCATACATCATTATGGTATATTTAAAGTAGACATGGATATGATGGTAGTCTAGTCAGTTACAGAAGTTGTGCTGGCATGCTTTCCAGGAAATATGCTATTTCCAAATATGTGGTATTGTAATTAGCAGCATATGCTGACTATTATGGGTTTTCTTTTGAAAAAAGTAACTGCAAATAAATGCAGACTCTAGTGACTTACTGAACTCTAAAATGCAACCTTTTCTTGGCTGGCTGTATGTTGAATGCCTACACAATGCGTGGTATGTGCCTGATGTATATTGGATAATATATATACACAGCATTGGATAATATATATATATATACAGCATTTGTAAATATACAAAGTGTCCTGCATGTACATATGCACACACAGTGTATCTTGTGGCTGCCCATCCTCAGCTTGTGTGGTATGATGTATACACTCGTGTGCACTCCCACACACTAAACCCTTGCAGGTCAAAAAGTGAGGATAAACTTTTGAACCCAGCTGTTTCCAAATTAAGTGCATGTGCAGGGACCACCAGTGCTGGGGTTACCGTACTCCAGAAAAGTGCAGACATTGACACCCACATATTGTACTGCAGAAGACTTCTTGTTCTTCCTTTAGTTCTTGAGAGATGGTGCTTTGAAAATATTCTGTCCTCTTTGTCCTTTCTTTGTCATCAGAAAGGACAGGCGGCAGTTCAGTGACCTCCCTTCGTTATGGAAGTGGGACTGATACAGTAATCAGGATGCTACATATGGAGCTTTTTAAATTAATGCTCTTCAGTCTTTTGTTAGCCTTCATTATTCTTGAAGTTTTTTTCTCAACTCGTAAAAATGGCATTTTTAATATGCAGAATTAAAAAAGGCAATATGAAGAATACCGTTTTTTGTCAATAAGCTTTTACCTTTTAAACCAGTTATCTTAGTTTCTGCTCTAGGTATTTTAATTGAAGATTAACTACTGTTAAAGAGTATACAAATTTAGGTAGTATATATTTGGAATATTAAAATAGGACTCATTAAAAGGTGGGAATTTTGCTGTCTGACCATTATAATTTTAGATTTCAGAGCACAAACTAACCTTCATTAAAAGTCAGCAAAGGTGACCTATAGGTTCTTCTAATGTTAAGGGGTTTTTTTGTACTGATGAAATTAACAGAAAGAATACTTTGTGATTCACAGGTTCAGCATGAATCTTACAAGTATTTCTCATATGAGATCTGTTGCCTGTTTTGTAAAATATATACAGTGGTTCAAAGAATAGTTGCTCTAAACATAAAACTCACATTTGCTACATGCCTCTTGCTTGAGTTACTCATTACAGAAACGATTTTAGATATTTATTATGTGCCAAATACAGTAATTAAAAGACCCATTCATTGCTGTCTGTGAACTGATTTGTATTCTTACACCCATTGAAGAAGTCAAATTATCGTATTTATTGTGTTAGGAGATGGGGACCAATTTTTTTTTTTTTTTTTGAGGCAAGGAATTGAAGGCAATCTTTTTTCATTTCCCCCTCTCCCTTTGATAGTTAAACTAACCTCTCGCTTGCCTTCTTCATTTCCCACAGCTCAGCCCCACCCTTACACACATTCTTTCCTCAAGAAAATGTTCTCAGACAATATTGTTTAGGCCTGTTCCTCCAGATCTTTTCAGCTTATAGGCAAGGGAGTGTATTTTGTGGTTTCCGTATCTTTTAACGATCCAAGCACTCATTGCTATTCTTAGTGTCATGTTTTTCTAGAAATACAATTTTAACAATGTAGATTTTAATAAAATAATTGAAAGTAGTCTGTCCGGGACCAATAGCTTTGCAGAATTCCACTCACCCAAAGTGACAAATATATATTTTTTAATGAACAAAAATTTATGTATATTTTCTCATCTTCATTGTGGTATGGAGCATTGTGTGTATCTTGTTCCTTCATGATAATCTTGGAGGGCTAAAATAGGGTTCTTTTCATGATTTAGATAAACTAAGGCTGAGACCTTCCATGATGATGGGTTGTGAGTATAAGTTACCCCTGGAATTTTTTGTTAAAGTCTCAGAGTCCACCGTTTTCTCTGGCTTTATGGCTACTCAAGTCACCTGCCACTTTTCTGCTAAGGAGAGATGATTGGCGCTCTACTTTAGAGCCATTTCCTCTTCACCAGCTGCAGGAGTCACTGATGAGTGCCATGAAGCAGTACCTTCTCCCAGGGTCTAAGTGCACTCCTGCAATCTCTTGCAGTTTAGGGAAGAAGAAGCTGGGGGGCAACAGTTGAATTCAGGTGCCTTTCCATGGCAGTGTAGTAGGCTGTTGATGTTCTGCCATATTGCTCCACCAATGCAACTAAACTTTGGCTCTCTCACCTCTTGTTGCCAAATGTCAGCTAAGGAAGATTTTTTGGGCTGGAATTGGATGTATTCCACTGGATTAAAGGTTGTTTCAAAAAGAATATCAAGAATATCCAGGAGTATCATAATTTAATGACTATAGCAATTTTGGAAGGGATAGTAAAAACCTTATGCTTCAGGGCTTAAGTGAATCTCCTATACATCAAGATGAGACCTAATGTGAGGGGTGGATTATTTCACATCTGTCTAGCGCAGGGCTCTTACACCTTCCTTTCAAAACATTTGGTACTGGCCACTGCGAGCGCCAGTATACAAGAGTAGATGAACCTCAGGTCTGATCAAATATAGCAGTTCCTTTGTTGTTACATCTGCCGGGGGAAAGCTCTTATCACTTGGGGCTGTGTCAGTAGCCACTCTCCTCCGTTTCACTTTCCTCTACAGAAGAGTGGATGGAGGGAGAGTGGACCTCAAATGCACAAAACTCCCAGGGTTCTGCTATAAAATCAGCAACAGCTGTTGGAATTGTAAGTCACTCCTTGGTTGAGTTGGGAGGCAGAGGAGCCTGCAGTTGATCAGCCCTGCTCTCAACAATAAGTGGAGACATCAGGACAACTAAGCACTGGGGGTGAGGGAATTAAAACCCTATGGCAGGGATCTAAATAGTGGACACAGCCACAAGCTGATATTTGAACGGACGTTGTGTTTTTTATTGTAAGTGTTTTAGGTGATTTTATGGAATATAAAGGTGACTGAAGCGCTATCATTCAGTGAATGAGAGAAGCCAAAAAAGAATGTGAACATTGCTTAAGCCAGGAAACTTCGCTTTTCCCCTTCATTTCCTTCCCTTTCTCAGAGGTCTCATATCCTGGCAAAACTTAACCAAGAATATGTGGGAACAGGTGTGCACCATTCCTTTCTTGGGCTAGTTGAAGGGAAATGCTTATAAGTGATGTAACTCCTCTCTCAACCTCTGCCACTGTGAACACATTCCCTCTGCAGCATTCCCAATGAAAGATAAATGACCAAGTAGGAAGATATTTGTTACTTTGCTGAGGTGTCTAATTCTGTTGCAATGGAAACTGTTTTCATCCTGTTGATGATTCTCCTCTCCCAAAAGTGCAAGACCCCATTTTTTTCACTGAATTAAGAACAGGTTTCTAGATTTTGTTTGGAACTTTCTTTTCTTTCCAAAAGGTAGAAACTCAGCCGCTGCCAAATAGTTTCCCTTCACTTAATGACAGGGGCTAATTGTCAGATGAGGTGTGTGTGGTGTCAGGTATGACTGACGGATAGGTTGGGCGTTTCTGGGTGAAATATTGGACTGTATTCATCTGTTGACTTTTTGAATAGGCTAAGGTGCCACAAACATTGAAGTGCTAGCACAAGATAAATGTTAGAGCATTATCCAGCAAGAAAATAAATCTTAAGACATTGGAACCCTTGCTCTTGAAGTGGATCATACTAGGACCCAAACTTAATCAAATAAACAAAGATTTAAATGATTTGAGTGAGAGCCATACGAGATGCTGCCCTTGTGGTTTTGGTAATGAGACTAATTTATTTTTAACATGTTTGTATATTTTGGCTGGTCATGTTACATCCCCCATAATCTAATTTTCTCTCTCCTTCAGTGCTACCTTCAGCTGAGCTCACTCAAAATACCAGTCTAATTTGTGTCTTTTGCAATGCCATTCTGACTGGGCTTGTTGTTTGGAACTGCCCAGAGACACTCTCAATACAAGTGAGGTTCAGAAGGTCACTGGTTCATTCATTAGAACTTGACGGTACCAGCATGCCAGTGCATTAGCCTTTACATTGTTCATCTAATTAACAAATGGAGGTCTAAATCCACAGGCCTCCCATTCAGGGAACTTTCTTTGACATCAATTATGGAAATCTTGCAGGAGTGGGTTCTTTATTGTGCATAGACCTCTCATACCAGGCACCATAATGCTAGAATAATTTTGAATAGTTTTGAATAGTTTACAGTCAGTTAGTGCTCCCAAATTATGCACACTACAGACCTTGTGTTTCTTAAAGTATTTTGGAACTTGGAAACTTCAGGAAGTGAAAGATGCTTTGGGAACAATGCTTAGTGGAAGTTATCCCTGGAGAACATGACCAATCTTCTGCAAATGCAGTATCAGATAAAGGAGATAGTACTGTATTCTCTGATGTTGTACTCAACTAATTGTAGAACTATCAGTGCCTCCAGGAACCAGGAACAATGTGGTAAGGGAAGGAAGCACAACCTTTAGTGTTGCTGTCTCTTGAGATTTTATCAAGAGTTTCACAATATAAGGTGATTTTTCCTTAAAGCCCCAACTATTGGAGTCATGTTACTCTGTGAGAAGCTCACCTTTGATTAAAAGAGAGAGAGAGAGAGAGAGAAAAGGAAACTTCTACCCTGATGTGAAGAAAAGATCGAAAAAGTGAACTCTGGGGCTCCAAAATGCAGAAGACAAAAAGAACGCAACGTTTTTTATTTCTTTTAAGTCTCGTGATTTTTGGACATTTGAAATTGGCAATACTGAACCAGCATTGTGGGAAAGGTTTTCAAATAATCAGGGGGCCAATTTTGCAGATTCCCATTGTCTTTTGCAGATTCTTTCTTATTAGAACACTGTTTATAATATTGATTGAACTTATATTTGCTGGATACACAAAGAGAATTAAGCAAGAATGAAGAAAGGATTCTTGGATAGTTGGTGAGTGCTGGAAGGGTGAAGCAGAGTGGCTGACTTTTCGAAAATACAATGCAGGAAAATTAGCTATTGAAAAATACCACACAGCCATGGTAAAATCTGTGGACCATCATGATACCTGTGGACTTCTGGGTTTTAAATGATCTGAGATGCAAATAGAGCAAATTCCTTGATCTTTCAATGACTTATTGAATCAGTTTCCTTGAATGGGTTTTTTAAACAAAATGCCTTTAATAAAAATTCATGCATCACTGATACTTATAGGCCCAAACTTTTGTAATTGCATGCGACCAGTTAAGATTTTTAACTAGGTGATTACATGCACACTTACTATGATTGTGCATGCAAATTATGTACTTACTCAATAATGAAAATTTGGGCAGATATGTACTGTAGGCTTCATTGGTTCAAAACTGATTGTTGTGCTTGAACATCTTTTTACTTTAATAGTGCACTCTCTTTCTCTCTCCTTTCTAGTGTCTCCTGAAAAAACAGAGATTAGAATTGCCAGACAAATATGGAGCAGACAGGATACCAGGGTAGGGAGCTGGCCTGTGGCACCTTCTCTGACTGAAAAGCTATTTTGTGCCTTCTCATAAACACTCACTCTGACTTCAGTAGTACCATTCAGGGAAGGCTGTAAGTTTTGGTGCAATGGACCACATGTAGCCTTGGGCCATGAGTTTGATGCTACTGTACTTGCATGTATCTGATTCAGTTTAGGAAGGGGTGATGTGTCATTTCACTCCAGACAGTACACAGATTGCATGGCACAATCCCACTTTATTGGATTAAGGTCAGTATTGTTTAACTTTAAAATTGCAAAAACATACAGTGTACAGATTTTTAAATCTACCCAGTCTTGTTTTCATTACTGTGACCAGTTGACTGCTGTAGCAGCTCAGTGAGCTTTTTCACAAGCACTCAATAAGTGGGGGAAGCTTTGTCATAAGGTTTTAATTTTAGCTTTCCTGGAAGCTAAAATAAAAGTAACTCACGCAAGGGAGGTGAGCTATCAGTGAATGTTCACAGAAAATAACAAATCCATGCTCCTTTTCAAGCATACTTCTTTCAGAGGGATTTCTAGGGTGATTTGATGTACTTCAGGGGTAGGGAGTATTTGGAAGTTTGTCTCTCCTACTGTATTTCTAATGCACCAAATCAGTGTAGTGCAATATCTGGGTATTGTTTTGACTTATAATAGGACAATACCATGAAATGTTTGCTTGCTTGTTTGTTTTGGGGGGTTTCTTTGTGGAGTGGAAGCAATAAATAGGCTGGTCTGTGTATGTGTGTGTATTTTTATTTTTATTATATATATATATATATATATGCACACACATACAAATATATACATTTGTAGTTCTCAATAAATACTGAAAAAACTAAGTGCAAACCAGTAGACAGATTGTGGAAAAAGAGCTAAATTGAGATTATGCCAACCTAATGGTTTCTTGCTAGGAACATATGGACTATGATGAATTGCTGCTGTAAAGATTTTTTTAAAAGATTATTGCGGTCCTGTGGGGTAAGACTAACAACATGGGGCAAATAATCAGTGTTGTAGGCTAAGAAATTTTAGAATGTTTCTTTAACTATGATTGGAAAATATACAGTACATGCAAGAACAAACCCATTGAGTCTTGTCCTTTGGGTGGCCTGTTTTAGTACCATGTTTATTACATTATCCTTGCTTTTCTCATAAACCCGGTCTCCCATCTGACTGAGATCCACCTGTGAATGACAACTCAGTCTGGGAAACTTTACCCAGGCAGCTGCAAAACTGTTGCATATGTTGGCATTTTGAGGCATTATTAAGAAGTCCACCAATTAAATGTGCATTGTTAGTTTTGGCCCTCTGTAAAAGATAGAAATAGATGGAAATATATTGTGGAAGCTTAAACTTTAAAAGCCATTTTAGGAAATAAGACTACGAATAATAGTAATGTGGGGGTGGGGGGGGGGCGAGGGCAAGGGAGGCATGGCAAACATTCAGATTTACTCTGTGTAAAACAAAAATGCAGATTTCCACAGTCCTTTTTTTATAGAAAGTGATAGAGAAGGACTTTATAGGATATTAAAAGACTGAAAACTTTATAGTAACAAAACATTCTGTAATAGTTTTCTCCATTAGAACCCCCCCTCCCCCCCACAACCATTTTCTTTTCCTTGTAATAATTAGTTTGAACTTTCATCTAGTTCTATGGATCAAGTCATTTTCATACAACTTTAAGGATTTTTGTGTGTATGCTTTAAATCTTTCTTCTAAATTTTTTTTTTGGAACAAAAAAAGCCGTGAATACATTATAATTTCAATTTTCATGGTGTGTGAAAGATTTCTATACTAGGTCTTTATTGTTTTTGAAGAATTCATCACCCTAGTTAAGAAGCTTAATATAAATTAAAGAAGGTATTAAGGAACATTAAGACATCAAAATGTGGAGCGTTCTTTTCCTTTCGATTGCTCCAAATGCAAACAAGTTGAATAAAATGCAATCAAAGGGCCTGTTTAGAGAACATTGAGTGGCTTTTCAGCTGTGCTGTGGAGAACCTCTGGTAAGAGCATAATTCAAATAAAAAGGCCTTTCTTTCCTCTTCCTAATTCTCTTTGTTGTGGTGACAACAGAGTACAAACCTGATAAAAATTTAATCACCTTATCTTTTTAAAGCAAATTGCATATTTGTTTACACACAATATACATAACATAAAAAAAGAAAAAGCTGCTACCCTATCCTCCTCCCCTTACTAATAGCATTAAAGGCCTTTGCCTACAAGTTTTTTTAAAAATAACTGTTTTAGTCTTTTTTCTGAAGTCCCATTGTTCAGGATTGCTTTAAAAAGGCAGTCCATGGGAAGATGAATATCGCCCATCTTAGACTCTGGGCCAGCACTAAGTAGCAGATGCCCGGTATAAGTCAGTTGATTTAGGTCAGCTTAACTGGCTTCTGTGGTGCCTACTCCACATCAAGAGTTGCAAGCAAGATGGGAGGATTATGGGTCCACGGATCTAGCACTTTGATTTGAAGCGGCTTTGTAATGAATTGCCTTTGGTTCTGTGTCAGATCTGCTAACCAGAACTTTTTCTGCCTCTTATGCATTTCTGAAAGGCTGGTGTAAGATTGTGTATTTGTACTTTTTTGCTTTTCATTAGGCTTCCCTGATGAAATTTTAGCCCCTTGTGTTGAATTCAAACCAGATTTCCTGTTGTACTGCTGCTCATCCTTGTGCAGAGCAGAGATACTGATTTCTTTATGGTATTGGGGTTGACCTTATGTCAACTGAGGCATCTGTTGGCCCATACCAGTGTGTGCTTTAGCTTTAAAACACCGGCATAGGAGATAAAGATGGTCCCAACTCAGTGCAACCAGGGATTTAGAATTATGAACTCTCACAGATAAAGTCCCCATTCACTGGGTTGGAATTATACTGTATCCCTTAATCAGCACGGAAATTTAAGTTATGGTATTCAGAACATGGGAGGCAACTGCTTCCCTACAGATATGAGAGTTTAAACATTATGGACCCTACTATAGTGAAACCTGGGCAAGAGTCCATCCTTATTAAGTAAACCTCCTGTTTTAAGAGACTGTCCCAAATATCCCTGTCCGTACTGAATTCAGTTTGCCTACACACTCATAAGAAAGTAGATTTTCGTTTATGCAAGACAGGCTCTTAGATATGGTTTGAGGTCCAGTGGCAAAGATGTGCCTATCCCAGGGCTAGGAATAGTAGTGGGACTTAAGGGACAAGAAAGAGGACGTTGACAGAGCTGTGTGCACAGAATAGAACTGGGGGAGTGTTGCCAGTCAGGATTGAAGTGTATTGGCAAAGTTGGAATTGTGTGATAAGCTTGCCCTCCTGCCTAAACTGTGCTTGGTGTTCTGGCCAGAAGTTGCTCTTCCTTGTATTCATAAGAACAGTTCAACCAGAAAGAACGTTTTCTGGCTCTTGTTCACTTTTCATTTTCTTGAATGAAGATAAGTAATGGGATTGTGACAATATGGGAGGCAGAACTTGTGCAGGGGGTGGGGATGGGGATGGGGTGAAGGGGAGACTTTTAGCTCCATGACTGATGCATGGTCCTTAAGTAGCATGGATTTTTCAAGTTTCAAAACCAGTTCCAGTACCAGAGCCATCACAAGAGTGCACAAAATCTGTTAAACTGCAGAAAGACTATGCTGGATAGTTAAGCAAACAGCAAAGTTCAAGTTGTGGCTCATTGTCATTGTTTTACTATCAATATTTATCTTGCTAATTAAATCCTTTTGGCTAGAGCTATATGAGACCGCAATGATCTTTGATTAAAGGAAACCAACACAAGGTCAGCCTTACTTTAGCAGGAGTGCTCTGATCACCAGGCAGGTCCATGGAGAGTGGGAACAAATGCACATCAGCAGTTGAAATAATAGTGACCAATTGCTTCTGAAAAATAATTCTTTTAAAATACTGTGTTCCCAGGCTGGCTGTTTTGAATAACTTGGGATGTTTCCCAGTATGATGGTGAAGCTAGAGCTGGTCAGCCAATAATTTCTCTGCTGCCAAACTCTGTCAAGAGTCCCTGTAGACATCAAGCTGCAGCTTCACCCTTCAAAATAGTAGTATTGTCCTTGTTGTTTTTTTTATTTTATTTTATTTTATTCCAGTAATGCTCAACATATGCAAACATTCAAGATGGATGGCTCTTGCTCTGAGGAGCTTACAGTACAAGAATAGACAAGTAAATAGTGCACGGTCAATGGGCCAGGCATAAACCACCATAAACTCTCTTCTTTGCCTCTCCATGTTCCCAAAAGTTAACCTGGCCTAATTCTGGAACAAGAGGATCCAAGCTCTGTCCCACTATCAACAAATAGGCACAGTGTGCAGCACATGGACAGTTGTGAAGTAAGAGATGGCCATGGATTTTTTAGTGTATAAAAAACATGACCCTGTTTTGTACTCTAAAAGTGTGTACTAACGTGTATGACTGTCCGAGAAATACAGAAGAGCTCTGACTTGCTGCTTCAGACCAGGGGTGTGGGCTGGAGAAGAGGCCAGGTGGGCACTGAGGATAAGGCTGTGCTTTGGAATATCATTTTGGCAGCCACAGATGGCCTTGTAGAGAGCGTTTAGATTGTCTCACTGGCTGTGGATAACACGTGGCTTGTTCAAGTGGTTTATGTAGGGTTTAAGGAGCAATATTACAATGCACAATGGAGCGGACAAATGGAAAAATCTGTCCCATCTCAGTGCTTCGGGCAGCAGAGACTCCACGTGTTTACACGGGTCACCAGAATGTAAACATCCTTCCAGACAAATCACATTTTGATGCTGGATCTTGGCATTTATATTATATTTTGATGATTGGCATCATGATGATGCTACACTGATTTTGGAAGTTTGAGTTGCACACTTCGACCATCCTGCATGTTCAGCTTGCTGGCTATGGGGTGGACCAGTAAACCTGTGGATGAGTGGCACACTGAATGCACACTTGATACACTCTGCTTGATCTAGGTGGTAAATTAAGGACTCTGTTGGGGGGAAGGGGGGAAGAGAAGCCAGAAATCATGGAGGTATTAGTAAATATTGTAAATGTTTCTGGTCTGGGGCTTGCAGTACTAGGGCCTGAGCTCCATTTATCAGTATGAATCAAAATGCTGACTTTATGCAGAGGGGACGCTGAGCTAATTAAAGAAATAGTCCTACTTTGTACAGTTGATCCCATAAAACTCTTCCTGACCTTGAGAAGACCCCCAGCAAGCTGTGGGAACCTTCAAATTGTCCCCTCTGAACTTTTTTATGTTGTCATTTAAATATAGTAACTGCTTTTTAATTAAAAAAGAAAAATTAGATGGCATTTCAAATTGTGTCCATGGTGCCTTAGGGACCTATTACAGTACAAATTACCCTATACTATTTAGTGAGGCCTTGTTACCACTGTGTGAACCACGAGTTACCTCTGTAGGGGTGTAGGACAAGAAGGGCCCTTCTTTGAAAGTCTGGTTCTGAACATAAAAGTGACGCCAGCAATTGGAAGCAATTTGTGGAATTGTTTGATTATATTAATTATGGCACCAGCAAACAGTGCTTGGGAAACAGTTTTGTTTTCTTGAATTCTTTCTTGATTGCTAGCAGTGAAAGCCAAGATACAGAATGTGCCTTTAAGGACCGCCGGAGAGTGCAGTTCAAGCCATTGTGTAGAATTGGCACCGTGCATGAAAGGGTTGTGTCCAGCTTTATGTGAAAGTTTTCCAAATACAGCTTTGGCCTGAACTTCACCTATGTCATTCTCCAGAATTAAAACAGCTTCTTTCTTCTTCACCAAGAAAGAGCAGCTCTTTCCTAATAATCAGAAGACCATAATGAAATCCACTTGATAATTCCAGTTCCAGTATAACAACTCTTATAATAATGCCTTTCATTCCAGAAGCCTGCACACAAGTGCTCAGTTCACTCACCACTGAAATGCAGCATGCTCAGGGGTGGAACACAACAGCTGTTCAGCAGTGCCTAGCAAAACTATATAGTAGTTGGGGACATGTCATGGTACTGTATCTAGTTGGAACTTCAGGAGTAATTTAGCTGCTGTAGGCAGAATATAATTACGCAAGTCATGATTTGGTGAGGACACTGAGGCAGCCTATTCTTGTGAAAAGTGCTGTGAGATTTTTCATCACCACAGGCAGTTAGGACCTTGGTTTTATGTTTCTAAAAGACAGGTCCTGCCTAGCAGCATGTAGACCCTACTACTGTGTTGTGGCATTCATTCAATATTGATTCCGAGGGAAGATTGCCACTCACTAAATTACCAGGTTGCCTTTCTGCAGCTCCTGTGCTTTCCTTGGAGGTCTCCCATCCAGGGACTTTTCTTGCCCTATCTTGTTTAGTTTGTGAGATCTGTGGGGCCACAGCACAAGGTGATATTGGCAGATCTGCTAAACAGAAAAAGCTGTCTCTCATCCTCCTGAATCTCTTCACAAGTGATGCTGTGAATTCCAGAAGGGAGTCACATAATGCGTTTGCAGATGCCAGCAACAAATCAAGGATAGGCTCTAACACCGATAAAGGCACCTGCACCAGAGTAAGTACTACCCATATTCCAGTAACAGCCAGTCATGATGCAGATGCACTAGTATTAAGCCACTAGTGTAGACGGGGCTCTGGCTTAGAGCAGGCTTCTATGACATGGTGATAGAAACACCTGAGGCGTAGCTACAGTGTCGCTTGTGCAGTTGCAGCGTTGGTCATAGTTCTGATAGTATGGTAACTGATTTTTCTAAAGCAGACAGTTCTAATGTGTGCAGGTATTTGATTAGATTTAAAATTCCCACGAAACATAAATGTAAAAGTTTGCCCATGTCTCTGTGGTTCAAACTTCACACTCTTCAACCCCACCCAGTAGTAGAGCCTGCTGGCTGTCCACCTTGTTGCACGTTAGTCCGCAGGCAGCTATGTTCCGGTTCCAGCAGAGATTAGTGATACTGAAATATTTATGGGTCCCCAGTAACTGCACTAGGTAGTATGCAGTATATAAAGCATGTTGGGATCTTTAAGTATGAAAAGAGCTATTGAAATTTGTGATATCAGGTCTAGGTGTCATTGTAATTGTCATTGCAGTAAAGAATTGGAACAGTTACTTGATGCAGGGAGCAGCCAGGCCTCTTTCAGGGAGGTAGGTTTGAAGTTCAGCCGTATACATTTTCCTCTCTTTTAGCTGGGTTAGAGGGCATGCCCCATATGTATATCATTCCTCCTGTTCACAATATTGTGATTAGTCAGTGCCTTGGCTGTTACTCCCTTCTCTGGCTAGGCACAAAGGAGTTACTCCATTGTTTTACTTCTTTCCGCAAAGTATGTAGCATTAAGCTTTTTACAGTTTTCCAGGCACTCAGCATTTCATTAGTCTTCGAAAGGAGACGAGCCATTCCTGGAGGTAAAGGAGACCTCTGAGATTGGAGTAGGAATGAGGAGGCAGAGGAAACCTGGAAAAGGAGGGAAAGCTGGAGCAGGGAATGAGGTAGAGAGAAATGGCCAGGTGGAAAGAGAAAAGGAAGCAGAGGAGAGCTGGAGGGGGAAGAGGTTCTCAACCTTTTTTCATTTGTGGACCCCTAAAAATTTCAAATGGACGTGCAGACCCCTTTGGAAGCCTTAGACCACAGGTTGAGAACCACCGGGTTAGACTTCAGGGGAAATAGCCAAGTCCATCTTAGGAGACCTTTTCAGGGTCAGAGAAAATGGTGAGTAGCAGAAGACAGCAAAACAAAAGGACAGAAAACCACAGGAGGACAATAGACTATGTAGATAGGAGGAATGGAGTAATGAATGGGATAAAGGATTATTTGAAGGTGTGGACTGGGATCCACAAGAACAAGAAGAAGCAAGGCTGCTTCTTTGAGTGCTTGCTCATGTCCATTCCATATTAGGAGTGTGTGCTCCCCACATTCACCAGTGCTGAAGTTTTTCCCTTAGTGGTATCTGTAGGGGACCGGCTCTGGCGCCCTCTAGAGTGGTGTGCGCATGTAACGGTATAAGGGGCGCTGCTGGCTCCCCCCACCCTCAGTTCATTGTTGCCACCAGTGACGGTGCTGGAGCATCTGCTGCTTCGGCTAGCCTTTTTTTGCTTTGTTCAGTATTTTGAACTTTTTCTTGTAAAACAGTTGTTCATAGTTAACAGTTTCCCTTAGTATGTTAGAGTGTTTTTACTTGGTTGGTCCCAAACAGGACTTAGCCTAGGGATGGGGCATGCCCCGGTCCCCAGGATTTAAGCCATATGATCGCTGCAAGAAACCAATGCCCATTAGCGATCCGCATAATAGTTGTTTAAGGTGTCTTGGCGAGTCGCATATAAGCGACAAGTGCCATATTTGCAAGTCTGTCAAACCTCGGACTAAGAAAGAGAGGGACTTTCGTCTCAAGGTGGTCCTAAGCAGTTGGTGCTAACTTCGGCACCGGAGCAGTCAAGGTCTGAATCTGTCCCGAGCACCGCAGCATCGGTGTGCAGCACCCCACCGGCGCCGATCCCCCTCCCTGGCACCTGCCAAGGGGCTAAAGAAGATGGGGAGAGGAAGATCTCCTACATTCTGCAAGGGGAAGGAGAGGGCAGGAGGGAAGCCAAGGCCCCAGGAGGACATCTCAGTACCTCCTTCTAGGAGTCAGGCACCAGCTCAGGTTGAGTGGTCCAGCCCACCCCAACCCATACCTGCCACGCCGGACAGTGATGGGAGCCTTTGCCAGCTAGAGGTCCCGTCAACACCCCAGGCCCTGCAAGCAGTTCAGGATATCTTGGTGCTACCAGTGCCGTCCACACCTGCTATGGCCGTACCCCGGTCTAGGGGTAAACCCTCCTTGAGTCCTTTCTGTAGGTCCCCATCTCAGCAGCACTGCTCCCCATCATGGGGGACGTCCCGCCAGCGCTCACCCACATGGAGCTACCAGTCCTCGAAGGCAGAAAGGCAGACTTGGCGAAGCCCTCACTGGTCTCTGGACTTGGGGCACCACCCGCAGGGCTCGAGGCATGCCACGCCGGTGACCTGGTACAGGCCTGCAGAGTTCCACCCTTCCTAGCATTAACAGCACCAGACCCAGCCAGTGCTTCACCCATGGCTCGTCACCGGTCACAGGCCCGGGACAGTCTGTCTCAGGAGTGGAGTCATCGGTCCACAGCTCCTCGGTATGTGTCACTGATCCCCTAGATTGGAGAGAGAGTCTTCCTGGAAACCGACCCACTCCAGCTCCCGCTCCACATCCCGGTACCAGTCGAGCAGCGTGAGGTGTGAATCATTGGAACACCGTCGCTGAATGCCGCCAGTTTCTGAGGACCCGCAGAAGGGACTCATCCTGAGTGGAGAGCTCCCCATCCAGGCACAGCAATTGGCACTGCAGTGACCGGGATCGCCGATCTACTCACTCATGGTCACCTGAGAGCAACCACTTGGCCTCGAGCTCTGGCACTGGACAGGAGTCGTAGCTGGCTGGCCAAAACCTGGCACCGGCAGTACCCTCAGTGTCGGCAGTACCGCCATCTAACCCAGGGCCACTGGCCAGCTGCCTTGTACCCATGGAGCTTTACTCAGCCTTCTCAAGGGCTCAGGTCAGTGGTGGGGGCCTCAGACAAGCCATTGGCCTCAGTATCCTCCCCAGCCCCCAGAGCAACCTACCTGGCCAAGTGGATGAGGTTCTCCCACTGGGTGTCTGAGTGTAGCATCTCTCCGTCACACTTCTCCTTACAATCTTTCTTAGATTACCTGCTTCATCTTAAGAACCAAGGGCTGGCCCTCTCTTCCATCAGGGTGCACCTTGCAGCCATCTCCACTTTCCACCCACCGAGGTCAGACAGTGTTTTCACATGACATGTTGAGCAGATTCCTGAGAGGCCTTGGGAGGCTTTTCCCACTGGTCCGGGCTTCTGTCCCATAGTGGGACCTTAACTTGGTTCTTTCTTGGCTCATGGGCCTGCCCTTTGAGCCTATGGGCTCCTGCTCCCTTTCCCACCTGTCATGGACGGTTGCTTTCTTTGTGGCGATAACATTGGCGAGATGAGTGTCGGAGATTAAAGCCTTGACATCGGAGTCACCGTATACCGTGTTCTACAAGGACAAAGTTCAACTGCGACCCTATCTGGCCTTTCTGCTGAAAGTGATGTCTTCCTTCCATGCCAACCAGGACATCTTCCTCCCAGTGTTTTGTCCCAAGCTGCACACCACTAGCAAGGAAAGGAGGCTGCATGCCTTGGACGTCAGATGTGCCCTGGCGTTTTACCTGGAGTGTACCAAGCGCTTCTGCAGGTCGACCCAGCTCTTCATCATGACAGCAGACAAGATGAAGGGCCTTCTGGTGTCCTCAGAGAGGATTTCCAACTGGATCACCTCCTGCATCCAGACCTGTTACGAGCTGGCACAGGTCCCACTGCCGCCGAACGTGAAGGCCCATTTGACCAGAGCCCAGGCATCCTCGGCGGCCTTCTTGGCGCACATTCCCATTCAGGACATTTGCAGATCCGTGACGTGGTCTTCGGTTCACACGTTCACGGCACATTATGCCATCACTCAGGAGGCCAAAGATGACGCTGGGTTCGGCAGAGCTGTGTTGCAATCTACACATCCCTGAGCTCCTACCCACCTTCGTTGGTACTGCTTGGGAGTCACCTAATATGGAATGGACATGAGCAAGCACTCAAAGAAGAAAAGACAGTTACCTGTCAGTAACTGGTGTTCTTCAAGATGTGCTGCCCATGTCCATTCCATGACCCACCCTCCTTCCCCAGTGTCGGAGTTTCTAGAAGAAGGAACTGAGGGTGCGGGGAGCCGGTGGTGCCCCTTATACTGCGGCATGTGCGTGCCACTCAAGAGGGCGCAAGAACCGGTCCCCTACGGATACCACTGAGGGAAAAACTTCCGGCATTGGTGCATGTGGCATGCACACACACCTACTATGGAATAGACATGAGCAACACCTCTCGAACAACACCAGTTATGGAACAGGTAACTATCTTTTACAGGTAGTAGGTTAAAAATATACAACAGTGGGGATAGGAGATGGAGGAGTGAATACAATCAAGTGGAAGTGAAGCAATTGATTTGAGTTAGGCAGTGGGTCAAGCTGGAAAGAGGATCTGATGAGGCAGAGGGAGGATCACTTGCATGGAGGAATTGTCATTCATTCCTCATGTATCTTCTCAGCACGTGAGTTCTGGAAGGAGTCTGCCACCTGTTTGACCTGTATTAGCCAGCACCTAAATCATAAATGAACATATGAAGAATCATTCATAAACTTTTGTATGCAGCAGAGGATTACTTCAGTTTTGTTTTTACTTAATGGTATTTCTATTTGAATTTTCCAGCACCTCTTAATTGGTCCACTTGCAGAGCAGTATTGTGGGAAAATGCTCATCTGCTATCCTGGCTACTGGCTAGGAGCAGTGAAGTCATCTCTTCCCTATAGGCCTGATCCAAAGACCATTGAAGATAATGGGAAAAGGTCCATTGATGTGACTGGGCTTTGGATCAGACCCTATTAGAGGGATCAGGTAGGTATTGTGATCGACCCAGGCCAGTGGGGTACAGCAAAGTCGTAGAAGGCAGATATACTGGCCACTGGATAAGCAGTTTTCTGTTCCCTGACTGACCAGAGCAGGGGCTTTTCCAGGCTAAGGTGGATACATGACTCCAATTAGCCTGCAAAGAGTCAGTTGAAGCTGTTAGGCTAATGAGAACACCTGACTCCAATTAACCTGCAAAGAGTCAGGTGAAGCTGTTAAGCTAATGTGAACACCTGACTCTAATTAAGGCCCCTCTGATACTATAAAAGGGCTCAGTCCAGTCAGGCTGAGGAGAGCCAGGGAGCTAGAGGAGAGGAAGTGCGGCTGAAGGGCTGGGTAATGAAGACACCCTCAAGCCACTGGAAAGGGAGCCCTAAGGTAAGGGTTGAGAGAAGAAGGCGTTGAGAGAGAGAAGCGGGAGAGCTGTGGGGAAGTGGCCCAGGGAAATGTAGCAACTCTGGCAGTGAAAGGTCAGCTGCCAACAGCTGCTGCCATTAGGGTCCTTGGGCTGGAACCCAGAGTAGAGGGTGGGCCCGGGTTCCCCCCAACTCGCCACTACAGAAACCTCCTGGGAGGGGAAGACAGGCCCCTATCAGGACAGGAGGCTAAACTGTTCTGGAATAAGCCCGTAGGGACAACAGAGACTGTGGGAGTTCTCTCACCAACCTCCTTGCTGGCTTATGATGGAAATGGCTCAGTAGGCTGTGACCCTTGCCTTGAGAGGGAGAAGGGCTATGTAGAGGGTCACAGTGAGCCTCTGAGGCTCGCGTAATCTGCCAGGAAGCACAGGACCCACTGAGACAAGGTCAGAGCTCTGCCACAGTATGAAAAAGAAAATGATCATGCCATGATGAAGCATCAGGGGAACCTTAAACTCCATCTGGCACAGCCTTTGAATTATGGCCAGATCTGACTGGGTAGATACTAAGTATCAGGAATTTGATAGGAGAAGAGGAAGAAGAAATACAAGCCCAGAATTTCGTTGCATGTTATCTGTGTACCAAATTGTTGTGATTAGCACGTTTGCTGAAAACTAGACAAGAATTTTTGCCTGTGCAATTGTAAAAATCTGGGTTATAATAATGTTTTATATACTAAAACTAATGTAATGCAAATTAGGGCAAAACCAAATTTTATTGTTGAAATATTAAATTGTTCCAAAAAATCTTTATCTTTCTGCTGTATAAAGCCATTCTGAGGCTTTGAAATTAATTTTCCTGGTGGAATTTTTTTCCCCATTTGTTTGCTTGCAAAGTTTCCATTTTCTGGAATTGTGAAATATACAATCTGGGATGAATCCTTTAGTCTTCACTAAAATAGAAGAATCCTATAGTTAGTATGTGAGTCCTGACATGGTATTTACAACAGAATAATAATAGGAGCTACTGTATATTTACATTTCCTTCTCTAACCTAGGTTAGTCTACAGTATAAATACATTTTAAATAAGATCTGGCTGGGAGAGTTATGTTATAGACTTAGTGGTGAAGGCAGGTTGATGGGTGGGAATGAATTCGCTAAGCTTTCAGCTATCTATTATGCCTCTGAGGACTGCCCATTAATAATATTAATATGTAGGTATTTCCCAGCAATGTGGGCAAGGTGCTTGTTAGAACTTTGAAGCTAAAGTCTTTTTTAACACACAGACCTTTTAAATTTAATCCATTAGCAACTTGGCAAAATAAAGTAATGGTCCAACAGAGGAAGGAAAAAAATCTATTAACATTTGCTACAAATCCTAGTACAGGCAGCACTTAATTAATGGAACAGATTTCTCACTATGTATTCAAGCTAACATAGTCATTGTTCAGGAGAGATTAGACCCCTAATGTAAGTAAGTTAAACTAGAGTTTCATCTAAAAATATCCGTCATTTCAGCTATTAAAGGGCTGATGTCTTCTTCGGTGACAGATATATTTCCCTTCATTTCCTGGGTTTTGTAAAATGTAAAGTATGCATTGTGTGTAACGCGAGAAATCCACGGAGGTAGATGAAACCTAGATTGTGCCTCTCTGCTTGCTCCTTTGTGCTGCTCTGTATCATAGAGCCTCTTCAGCCATAGACCTCCTGGCACCAGAGTGAAAAAAACAGCAACTGCCATTTGTCAGGGTATGATGCCAGCCACCTAATCTGTTTGCAAAATGAGGGCCATGGGATCTGATTAAGTAATTTAGATACCTTGCAAGTTTAATAATACCTGAGCTGCATTTGGCTGGCAGCCCATGATTTCACTTGTAGGAACTGCCACATTCTTCCATCTCTCCTGCTAACTCTTCTTGCATATAATGCCTTGTTTGAATCTGAATGGGTGTGGAGACTACAGAGGAGGTAAAGTTTTGCCTCTCTCTTTCTTTTTCAGTTTTTCTGGATGGATAGGAGAGGAGGTTGCTTTAAAAAAAAAAAAAAAAAAAAAGGCTTCCCCCCCCCCCCATAGTTCTTTACACTTTGTGCGGTTCCATTTTCCTTTTTTCATCATTTTTACTTGAAATCAAAATTTTCAAATGTAGGTGCTTAAATTTAGGCAGTGGCCTGTATGAATGGCCTGACTTTCAAAGATGCTGAGCACCCCAGGCTCTCAGTGGCTTCTATGGGAGTTATGGATGCTCTGCTCATTTGGAACTGTGATTGTACTGCACCTTTGAAACTCAAGCCAGTTACCTATTCCTGTTGTTTAATGTTAAATATTGTGATTGCACCCAGAGGCCACGATCAGGATTGGGGGCATTATTGTGCTAAACTCTGTTTCAACCAAGAGGAAGGGTTCCTGAGTATGGAATTAGGTAGCTAGCTTCTGACACCCAAGATAGAAAATGTTGGCCACTGTTGTCAAGTTTTAACCTCCCAAATTAAATATTTTTTTAAACTAAAATGCTTCTTGCACAACCTAGTAATATGACTTGAAATATTTCATGATCTTTTGTAATTAATGAAAATGGGTCTTTCTGAGAAGATTGGGATTTAAACATCTTCCTAATACGGGTAGCAGCAATGTTCCAGCTGCAGCAACATAATACTCATGATGAGACCAAGAAAGGGAAACCAAGTAGTAACCGAAGTGAAACTAAACAGCATAGCTTCCTTGTCTAAACTGAGTGAAGTCTGAAAAGTAAATAGGCTCCCTGGGAGAAGTACAGGAAGCCTTGTAAGTTAGGGACATTTGCAATGAGATTGGTCAAAAGAATGGAAATGTACAATAGGGAACAAATCCTGCAAAGGCAGGGAGCTACGCTGGATCAGCTAATAGTTTTTTTCCATCTCTGTTGTTGTTGCTGCTGTTTCCAGCATTCAAAATGTGCTAGGTACTTTCCAAATGTAAAAGAAGATATTTTCTATGAAATGATGAAATTTTCATTTTTAATGATGAAAGGTGGTCATAATGCAAGTAAAAACTTTTTAAAATAGGTTTTACGTGGACAGCACTTGGGTTTGGGTTTTATAAAAATCAGCAACAACAAAAACAATTATACAGTGTAGTACGAGTTTGAGGTCGGGTTTTACTGTATTATCTAACTTGATTAATTGTATCTCACACATGCAAGGATAATTATCATCAAACTTCTCAGCCACTGGGGAGAAACTAACCTAGTCACTTTCACATGAAATAAGTGTTGCTTTTTTTATTCCAATATCTGAAGATAGAAGAAGAAAACTTTTTACTGGTCATTCATGTATATTTTAGGAGATCTTGTAGAATGTATGAAAAGTTAATGCTCCCTGACATTTGACTTCCCCTACGCTAGGCCATGTATTTTTTAAATTATGTACCTATATAATGTGCTCCTTTTCTCCCATACTCCCACATCCCTTTGTGTTTGGAGAGAGCACCTGACTCTCCTCACTTCCCCACAACTTGGAGCATTTGGGTGGTCTGCATGTTATAGCACCATGTATCAAGGATTTGGCAGTGTTTTCAGAACCCCAGTTACAGGAATTGAAGGGGGATAGTTGACAGTGTCATGGTTTTGCTGCAGTACCTGCTTATTTCCTATTCTCTTACTGCTGTGATCCCCCCCCTGCTTTTGCAGCACATTGTGAATGCCTCTTGGAGCAATTTACTCTCTGACATAGCAAGAAGAGAAGGTGGCTCTGGTGCTGAGTCCTCACAATTAGCTGTAAATGCCCACTAGATGTGTCTGTAACAGAGCAAATCAAATGTGCTTGTAGACCTTCTGTCTCCAGTAAATCATAAGCATCTCAATCTTTTTGTCAGGCCATGATATGAGACTCCGTCTCTGAATTTCAGAATGAGGTGGGAGAAGCTGATTAAGTGTTTGAGATAAGGTTACGTGACACCACAGGTTAAAAACACCTGAACTGAAACTGGCCAAATGCCAGAGAGCTACGTTTTGGAGCATGCAGATAGGTCGCATTGAGTATGCGTCTCAGAAGTTCTCTGTCATCTGCTTTAAAAAAGAAAAGGCTTCAAGACTCCAAGGAGCAGTATCTCCCCTGTCTTGCAGCATTTATTTGGACTTGACTTCTTTGTATCTCTTATCTGAAATGTCACCAATGTGACACATTAAAATAGTAAATAAAACCCCTGCTGTTTAGGTAGAAAAGGGCAGATATTCCTGTTAGAACACAGACGGTTTAAATCGTTTTCAAGCATAGTATTTAAACTTCCAGACATGCTCTTCTGCTCCCCCAAATTCTGATCTTCTTAAGGATTGACCATGTTAAAAAAAAAAAAAATTGTAACTCGTTAACATATATGGTGCTTTGGCCAGAAACAACACTGCTTTACTTGTGGTGTATTGAGCAGTGTACTTTTGGCCAGTCTAGGTAATGGACCAAAGGTATTCAAGACCTCTGGTGCCTATGGAGCGACACTTTTTCAGGATTTTAATTTTTTGATTTGTCACTTATGTTCTTGGGAGCTTTCTGTATGAATTTTTTTTGACAAGTTGGTTTTGAATCTCAGAAATAGAGCAAGGTTAAATGTGACTCTTTTTGATTTTTAAAAAATGCTAGGCCCCAAATCCACTCACAAGAAAGAAGAGGCTGCTGGAAAGCATCCATGCAGGATAAAGAGGGAAGTCTGCAGAGTTTTAAAGGCCTAGATCAGGCAATTTGATCTGATTTGTTAAAAATCCACCACGGTTTATCCCCTCAGAACTTCGGAAGGAGATGGTTAGGGGGTAACTGTATTAGGGCTTGCAAAGAACATGGATCTGGGAATGAGGATGCAGGAGACTATTTTGGATTGTGGGGAATAACTATTCTGAACTGGACTTTTTAATGATTGTCATAATTTTAGTTTTAGCCAATAAATCCTTGAAATGAGGTATGTTGCAATGATGAACTCATGTATTCATTGTTTTCAGATGTACACTTGTAATATTGAAATGCTGCCAGAGTTTTTTGTCATGTATGTTCTTGATTTTTTCAGATGGACTCAAGCCAGATACAAAGGTGCTTCTCACTGTCACCTCCAAGAAGAAATCCAAGGCAGGGAAGGGAGATACAGCCAAAGAGGATGAAAGCAGCAAGGTTGACTCAGCCCAACCTGTTACTATCAACCTTCTCTTTAAAAGATATGTCTTTGATACACAGAAGAAAATGATTCAGTCTTGAGAAGGCGGAAGAGGCCTTCTAGCTGATGTCTGAAGTGTCCTTAAAAGGCTTACACACCAGAATGAATTCAGGTGGAACGTATTTGTTGTCTGAAAACCTTGGACTTTGAAAGGTGTTTTATCTCAGTAACATCCGTTAAGGGTGCCTTCTCCCTGGATTGAAGCTGGAAAGTCCTCCTATCCCCATGACTGCGCTTGGCCTCCAAAATCTTTGTTCATTCTGATTTTGCTATTTGAATTTCCCTGCTGTCCCTCTTGGCACGTATCACCTGCCAATTTGTACTATTGTGTTTTACAGTTGATAGAAATGTTTTCGTGAAATGTTTTAAATTTCTTTTAATTTAAGCATTCTGCAGCAAGGTGGAAAATCCAAACCCAGTCGCATTTGGGAAATTTTATGGTAACTAGTAAATGAAATTAACCAGTCTACTGGTTAAATGGTAAAATTAAAATAGATGTTTTAGATGTTCAGATCTAATAATGTGTGATGCTGTCTAAGAGACAGGTATGGAAGTTTTGGAAAAATGATTTATATCTTGACAGTCTGCACTGTTAGAACATCCTCGTACGCACATAATTTCATGGCCTGTATTGTTATGTTTGCTAGTCTGGCAGTTCAGAACTGCTTTTCTACAATATTTCACACAGCTTTTGTGAGTCTGCTAGCTATTTATTAGATTCTTTAGGAAATTGGGAGGCTAAAATATTCTGGGTCCTTGCTAAGAAAATATGCCCTGGAACTGCTTTAATTTTTGTAACCAAAGTGCTTGTTTTGTGAGAATGAAACAGAAAGTTGCCTGTGGAAATAGTGACTGGCTTCATTTCATTAAAATTAAAATAGCAGATTACAATTATAAGGCCTTTTAAACTAGAGATCTCTAAGGCGCTTTAGAAACTATTAGCTGTTTAGAAGGGCTCTCATAGGTGGTACTTCTGATTTCTTGCCCCAACCTCATAAAAGCTGGGGATAACAGTTCTCCAGTGTCCCTTATTTGTTTCTTGTAGAGCATAAGCCACCCTAACTCTGATACTAACAATGGCTGTACACATTCAGATGCTGCACTCTTGAGCAGGGCTTGAACTAAGGTTTTACAATGCCAAAACATTCACCCCTGCCATTTGATCAAAAGGAGTAACTGTATTTGCTGTCAGTAAGTGGTGTGGTTGCTGTGACCAGCCATGAGAATGAGATGGGGCCACATGCACCAAGCAAGTGTATTTCTTTGATGATAAATAAATAACCATAATAGATCATTTGCTCTCTTGTTTTCCAAAGCATTATTAATCAGCCATCCAGTAATGGGAATAGGGATTGTTGGTTAGCTTGTGCCCTTTCTGCTGGCTTGGTGGCTTTTTTTCAGCAGAGCAAAATATTGTAGGATTTATTTATTTGGTGACAGGGATGAACTGGAGGGAGCAAAAAACTTGATATCCAGAGGACATTTCCCGCTAAACATTCTTGCGGCAGGGCAAATTTGGTGCCTAAACTAGCTTGACACAGTGTCCCTTTAAATCAGATCAGAGGAAGTGCTTTGTGGAATAATCCCAAACAGTTTCTGCTGAGTGAGTGAGTCCCAGCCAAAGCTTTAGCACATCCTTTAAGATGATGGGGTACGCTTTCAGTGTGATCCATGAGGAATTAGGCAGGCAACTCCAGTTACGGCTTAATAGGACTTGTGCTGCCAGCCCTGCTGGAAAATGTATCCTCCTATAAGGAAAATGTGTCCTCTCTCCCACCCTCCTCTCTCATATACACCCCCCAAGACAATCATCCATAAGAATATTTATTGCATTCTCTTTCTGTTAAGTCATTATCAAATCCTATATTGCATCCTTTACTCAATACTGCACTCCTGTTTAGCACTTAGATACTATGGTGATGCGTATTTTAGAAAACTGTAAAATAGATGACACAGAGGGAATGCCTATGTATTATGTCAGCTTAATCTAAGAATTATTGGTATAATTTCAGGGAAACTCAAAAGTGAAGTTTTGATCACTTGCAATTACTAAAGAATTTTTAGTATGTTTAAGAATGTTTTTGTTTGGGTTTTTTTGTTTTGTTTAGAAGTGCAGAGGTTTTGGCTCTGGTGTCCTCAACAAATACCGAACTGGGTTATTAACTGCCAATCCTAAAATACCCTTATGAGTTTCAATAAGACATGGTAGTCTGTGTGTGTTATCCTAAACTCTGCTATGTACTAATGTTGCTGGCCGCTGGGTTCCACACCAGAGGTAGTAGCATTTTGGTGATGGGTAAGTGATTCTTGACTGTACACTTTGTAAAGGACTTTTTGATACTTCTGGATGGAAGTCAGCCAGTCAGTGCAAGGTATGTATTGTTACATAGCATTTTCTATTTAGCTTTCTGAATTTCTTCTCGGTTTCCACCCAGTTCTTCTTGCATTCTTCAGGGCAGTCTGAATGGGCCAGTCAGTTGTTCTGG
Source organism: Natator depressus (assembly GCF_965152275.1). Lineage (NCBI taxonomy): Eukaryota > Metazoa > Chordata > Testudines > Cheloniidae > Natator > Natator depressus. The sequence goes on from NC_134240.1 coordinate 23,094,336, forward strand.
AACTTGATCCATCTGAAAACATACAGATTCGGAATACTTACTGAGTCAATAAAAAGAAAAGGAGTACTTGTGGCACCTTAGAGACTAACCAATTTATTTGAGCATGAGCTTTCGTGAGCTACAGCTCACTTCATCGGATGCATACTGTGGAAACTGCAGAAGACATTATATACACAGAGACCATGAAACAATACCTCCTCCCACCCCACTCTCCTGCTGGTAATAGCTTATCTAAAGAGATCATCAAGTTGGGCCATTTCCAGCACAAATCCAGGTTTTCTCACCCTCCGCCCCCCCCCCCCCCCACACAAACTCACTCTCCTGCTGGTAATAGCCCATCCAAAGTGACCACTCTCCTTACAACGTGCATGAAAATCAAGGTGGGCCATTTCCAGCACAAATACAGGTTTTCTCACCCCTCCCCTTTTTTTTTCCAAAAAAAACCACACACATACAAACTCACTCTCCTGCTGGTAATAGCTTATCCAAAGTGACCACTCACGGCTGTTACTCTGAAACCTGTGATTACTGAGTCAATATAACCCTCTCTTCAGCTGAACAGTATTCTAGTGCTTTATAATTCTGTATTATAAACCCCTTTTGAAGAGAGTGTTGTCCTTTCACTTTGCTCATCTAGCAGAGCACTGTATTTTATAGGACCAAGAGTTGGTAATATATGCTGAGAACTTGGTTTTTTCCCCCTTGTAACTCTAAGAGAAAAACTTAAGTGTGCCCAGGAACTTTGATTATAACGTGCTATTACTGCAGATCTCTGGCTGCTGTCCTGAGGCTGTTGGATACACATTCAGAAAAGGGTGAAATGGTGGAACAAAATGATTATGGGAAAATCAAAGCATTTAAAGGCATTTGTAGGATGAACAGATGTTCAAACGTTCTTTTATTTGGTCTCCAGACATACGCCGAGACTTTGCTTTCATCCTGGTAATCGGTGCATTATGCTGTAATTTGTAAAAATGGCATTAAAATTTTTTTAACAGGGTCATAGTGTGATCTTCTGACTGTGTCATTAAGCTGTGAAGCTAACGAATGACAACTGGGAAAAGGGGTTAAATGTTGCAGAATGTACCATACTAGTACATATTATAGGAGACAGTGTGCTATAATTAACCCAAAAATCAAATACAAATAAAGGGAGGTTTTAAGAAATTGCTGAGATTGTGATAGAGGCTGAGAAAATCCAGAAAATATTAAATTCGTGCTGGTGTTCAACGTTTAATGCAGCCTATTTGGATTGTGGGAGTGAAGGAGGTGCATAAAGTTGTGTTCAAGAGCGAACAGCCTTATTTTTTAAATGTATTCTGTCTATTTTTAGATTTTATTTTAGTGTCAAACTGTACCCGTCCCAGTCTGGGCTGTGATCCTATCAGTTCCCTTTCTGTAATGGGGTCAAACACTGCAAGATGTGATATTAATGATTCAGTAGGTGGCATCCTTCACTCGGAGTTAAGATTAAACTTGTGTCCCAGCCCAGTGATGGGATGTGCTCTGGTATTGAATGTCCTGACTTTTAGATGAGACTTAACCCCAGGTCCTGACTAATTGTGTGACCATCGAAGATCCTGCTGTACTTTTCACTCGAGTAGAGATACTAACCCTGGAATCGTGGCCAAATTCCAACATAGATAATTATGTTCTGCCTACTTAAGTTCTCTGTAGAGTCTCTTTTGGGTATAGTTTTTTTCTTCACCCCTTGTCTGTGGTGTTAATTTAGTGGAGCTAGGTGACTGCAGGAAAAAAAGAAACATCCACATTGCTGCAGTATGGAGATGTTTGAGCAATGTGTGTGTTCATCTGTTAGCACTAAGCACATTACATGTACATTAGTGTAGTAACATTGAGTAATCACAGGGTGGCAGACTAAAAATGAAAACATAACACTACAGGAATTTGTAAGGACGCTGCATTACCCTACAGTAGCCATGTTCCACTCCAGAGATGGCTGCATTTCAGTGCTGAGAGGTCAGTCCCTATATTTACATTCTGTAAAGAAATGTGGGATCTTGTGAAATAAAGGATGAAAGACAGCAGAGAAACTGATTTTTATTAATAGTATTCTAAGCTATTTTTATCTTTGTTTTTAAATAAAAAGCTTTCAGTTCCCTGTTAATGTAAAATGAGTTTAAGATCTGAAATCATTGACTATATAAGTAGACTCAAAATTTTCAAATACATATGAACACAATATTCTAAGCTACTGAACCTGGGAGAGGGAAAGAAGAGACTCCACTATGGGAAAAATCTATGTAAATATTAGTCTGTGTGGCGCCAAGACCCAGAATAAATTTTAAAGCAAAATATTGGAAAATCAGTTCTTCTTTGACTAGTGGCCACATGTATTCCACTTCTGGTGTGCATATACCCCATGTGCATGAGATTGGATTCTTTTGAATAGCAGTGTCCATTTGGGCTGCACCTCGAACCCTGATGCCCCGTGGAGTTTCAGGGCAGGGGGTTTAGTCTAATTATATCCTAATTCCAAAGAAGAAAAGGCGGTTGACACCCCATCTTGGACCTTTGACATCTCAACAAATTCTTCCATTGTTACAAGTTCACGATGGTGACCCTAGCTTTCATAATCCTCATATTAGATACTCAAGACTGATTTGTGGCTTTCAGTTTTCAGGATGCCTGTTTCCATATAGCAGTTCACCCAGCCCAAAGAAAATAGTTCAAATTCCTAGTGGGAAAGTGACTGCTTCCCTTAGGTCTCGCCACAGCTCCAAGAGTGTTCACCAAGTGTCTAGTAGTTTTGTCAGCTCACTTAAGGAAACAAAGGATACATATCAGCCTGTACCCTGATGACTGGCTAACTCAGGGACAATCACCTCAACAAATGAACAATTCCATCCAAGTAACTGGGACTCTTTCCTTCGCTTAGTCTCAAAGTCAACAGAGAGAAATCCAATCTCACTCCTATTCAAAGTTTGTAGGAACAGTGTTGGATTCCACAGCATCAAGAATTTACCTCCCCCAGGATAGGCCCCACACTATATTGACCCTTATCAGTCAACTCAAGTTTTACCCAAAAACACATCAGTCACAGCCTCACTTAGGCTTCTGGGGCACAATCAATTCTACTCTTCCAGGAATCAATCCATCTCTTGGACTGGTGCATTCATCGTCACATCATACTAGTCATGTGCCTTTGCATCGTCCAAGCTTGTAGATCGACTAAATAGACAGTACTCAGACAATCACAAGTGGTCTGTCAAGTACTCAGTTCTGCAGAGCATCTTCTGCAAGAGGAAATATTCAAGAACAGAGCTGTTTGCTGTAGACCAGAACCTGCTGGTGGTTTTACTCTAGGGGGGATCAAGTCCAGGCTGCTGTCGGACACCTTCCTCATCCCTTGAATACCAGTATTTATGTATGTTTACCCATCTATTGCGCTGATGCCAATGGGCCTAAAGAAACTTTGGCAGAAGGCAGCCTCAGCATGACCCAGGCAGTTCTTGTATTCAGTTCTGATGAATCTGTCAACACTGACCTTCTGTCATGTTTCCAGGTCAGCACAACGTGATCACTCAGACTGGGCGAAAGATCCTGCTCCTGGGCCTGTTTTTATTGCACTTGACAGCCTATTGCACTTGGCTGGCTAACCTTCACAGACAGATTCTGCTCTGCTGAAGTCTGTAACCTTTAGGCTTGTAGCAGGTAAAACTCCACTAGAGTGACTTGTGGAGTAAAATGGAAATAGTTCTTTATTTAGGCTCTACAAAAATACATACCTCTCTTAGAAACCTCTATAGCAGCTATGCTGGCATCCCTGTTAGCCCTAAAACACTCTGAGCTATCCATTAGCTTGATAAGAGTCCAATTTTCTGCTCCTCACCCTCCTGTCACAGGGCAGAGTCTTCTCATACCCAACAGTTGCTAGATTTCTCAGGCACTCATTCATGACTTTCCTCCAGTCAGAAACACCTCACCCTTCTGCAACTTCAGTGCTGTGTTATCATGCTTATTGGGTCCCCCTTCGAACATCTAGCAACCTTTATACTGTGTTGTGACACTTTCTCTGGTGATCTTGTTGCCTTAGCAAAAGAGATTTGTTGGTATTAAACTGAGTGATAGCTCCCTCTCATCCCAGTTTGTTAGCCACCCAAACTCCCTAGGAATCTGCCAGCCCTCTTTGCCTTGCAGGTAATGCTTAATACTTCCTAGTCCCCGAACCTCCTTTAAGACCATTCTTCTGTAGTACTGAGTCCCTGTCACTGGACGTTCACAGAAATTACCAAGTCTGCTGTCTCCAAAGAGGAAGTATACACACCAGCCTGTTAGCTCAGCAGTGAATTCACACTTTACATATCTCACTGGGATGAACTTAATAGTAAAACCAAGAATAAGTTTATTAATAAAGGACAGAGATGTAAGTGATACTAAGCAAAGATAATAGAAACAAATGATTATAAACACAACAAAAGTATAACATGCTTTCTGGTAACTAAAACTTAATTTAGGCTCAATCCTTATCTAAGGCAGTTTCTCACCTAAAGCTTCCGCTCAATGTCACAAGCCCTCTCCCCCGGGCCAGGATCCAGCTTTCATTCATGCAAAAACCTCTGTTCTTTGGTCCAGTGTCTTTTCCCTCTGTTATAGTCCAGTTAACCTTTGAACTGTATTCTTTTGATGTGTACCCCAAGACAAAGTCCTTCACCCCTGCTGGTGTGCAAACGCTGTGCTGCTGATGCTGTTTTCTCATCCTTCTGCTAATTTGTGGATATACTATGCAAATGAAGCTTGCTTTGACTTGCACAATTCTCAGTTTATGACAGAGGCCTAGGCAGACAAGTAAATCAACATTCCTTCATCTAGGAAAACCTTGTTTATCACCCCTGCCTGGATTAAACGTCTCTTCGGCATAAACATACAACTTTTTAATTGTTACCCAAACATACATTACACAATGATTATGCTGACAATTATGACACAAGTTTTCCTTTGGTACCTTACACAGCATTCTTTATAGATAAATAGCACAACAGCAATGTGTTAGGTGTAGTGAGTTTGTGGCCTGATAGAAGTTGCTGTTACATGACAGTGAACCCTTTGCCAGTAGGCATTGAGGGGATCTTAGGGTCACACACACATGTCTTTGAAGATCGCCTTTTTAGTGGCTATAAATTCAGCTTGACAAGTAGGAGAGATCTAAGCCCTCATAGCGGGACCGCCTTATACAGTAGTCCATAAGGACGTGCCACTAAGACCTCAGCCAAAATTTTTGAACCAAGTGGTCCGTCTTATGGTTTTCTTTGCTGTGCCTCCATTATAATAAAGGAGAGGTTAAACTTCACGCTTTTGAGGTCATTAGAGCCCTCTCCTGCTATCTGAGCAGGACAAGATCTTTTGGAAATTCTTCCAGTCTGTTTCTAGTGTTTGCTGACAGCGTGAAAGGTCAACTTGTGTCCACCCAAAGACTGTCCAAATGGCTCTCTCAGATCTGTTCTGCAGATTAGAGCCCATTTCACTGGGGTCCAGACAACCTCGGCAATGTCTCTAAAAGGAATTCCAGTTTCTTAGATATGTAGTGCAGTTATCTGGAGTTCAATCTCCACTTTCACCCAGCACCTACTGTTTAGTGGAGCCTCCAAACCTGATCCCTGCTTTGGTAGAGCTGTCATAAGAACGGCCATACTGGATCAGACCAAAGGTCCACGTAGTCCAGTATCCTGTCTTCCGACAGTGGCCAATGCCAGGTGCTCCAGAGGGAATGAACAGAACAGGCAGTCATCAAGTGATCCATCCCCTGTCGCCCATTCCCAGCTTCTGGCAAACAGAGGTTAGGGACACCATCCCTGCCCATCCTGGCTAATAGCCATTAGTGGACCTATCCTCCATGAATTTATCTAGTTCTTTTTTGAACCTCATTATAGTCTTCACAACATCCTCTAGCACAGAGTTCCACAGGTTGACTGTGCGTTGTGTGGAAAAAAATACTTCCTTTTGTTTGTTTTAAACCTGTTGCCTATTAATTTCATTTGGTGGCCCCTAGTTCTTGTGTTATGAGAAGGAGTAAATAACACTTTCTTATTTACTTTCTCCACACCAGTCATGATTTTATAGACCTCTATCATATCCCCCCATAATCATCTCTTTTCCAAGCTGAAAAGTCCCAGTCTTATTAATCTCTCCTCATACAGCAGCCATTCCATATCCCTAATAATTTTTGTTGCCCTTTTCTGAACTTTTTCCAATCCAGTATATCTTTTTTGAGATGGGGGTGACCACATCTGCATGCAGTATTCAAGATGTGGGTGTACCATGGATTTATATAGAGGCAATATGATATTTTCTGTCCTATTATCTATCACTTTCTTAATGATTCCCAACGTTCTATTCGCTTTTTTGACTGCCGCTGCACATTGAGTGGATGTTTTCGGAGGACTATCCACAATGACTCCAAGATCTTTCTTGAGTGGTAACAGCTAATTTAGACCCCTCATTTTATATGTATAGTTGGGATTATGTTTTCCAATGTGCATTACTTTGCATTTATCAACATTGAATTTCATCTGCCATTTTGTTGCCCAGTCACCCAGTTTTGAGAGATCCTTTTGTAGCTCTTCGCAGCCTGCCTGGGACTTAACTATCTTGAGTAGTTTTGTATCATCTGCAAATTTTGCCACCTCACTGTTCACCCCTTTTTCCAGATCATTTATGAATAGGTTAAATAGGACTGGTCCCAGTACAGACCCCTGGGGGACACCACTATTTACCTCTCTCCATTCTAAAAACTGACCATTTATTCCTACTCTTTGTTTCCTATCTTGTAACCAGTTACCAATCCATGAGAGCACCTTCCCTCTTATCCCGTGGCAGCTTACTTTGTGTAAGAGCATTTGATGAGGGACCTTGTCAAAGGCTTTCTGAAAATCTAAATACACTATGTCCACTGGATCCCCCTTGTCCACATGCTTGTTGACCCACTCAAAGAATTCTAGTAGATTGGTGAGGCATGATTTCCCTTTACAAAAACCATGTTGACTATTCCCCAACAAATTGTGTTATTCTATGTGTCTGACAATTTTGTTCTTTACTATACTTTCAACCAGTTTGCGTGGTACTGAAGTCAGGTTTACAGGCCTGTAATTGCCAGGGTCACATCTCGAGCCCTTTTTAAAAATTGGCGTCACATTACCTATCCTCTAGTCATTTGGTACAGAAGATGATTTAAATTATAGACTACAGTAAGTAGTCCTGCAATTTCACATTTGAGTTCCTTCAGAACTCTTGGGGGAATACTACCCAGTCCTGATGACTTATTACTGTTTAGTTTATCAATTTGTTCTAAAACCTCCTCTAATGACACCTCAATCTGGGACAGTTCCTCAGATTTGTCACTTAAAAAGAATGGCTCAGGTTTGGGAATCTCCCTCACATCCTCAACCGTGAAGACCGATGCAAAGAATTCATTTAGTTTCTCTGTAATGGCCTTAACGGCCTTGAGTGCTTCTTTATCATCTCGATCGACCAGTGGCCCCACTGGTTGTTTAGCAGGCTTCCTGCTTCTGATGTACTTTAAAATGTTTTTGCTATTACTTTTTGAGTCTTTGGTTAGCTGTTCTTCAAATTATTTTTTGGCCTTCCTAATTGTGTTTTTACACTTCATTTGCCAGAGTTTATGCTCCTTTCTGTTTTCCTCATTAGGATTTAACTTCCACTTTTTAAAGGTTCCCTTTGTGACTCTCACTGCTTCTTTTACCTGGATGTTTAGCCACGGTGGTTCTTTTTTGGTTCTCTTACTATGTTTTTTAATTTGAGGTATACATTTAAGTTGAGCCTCTATTATGGTGTCTTTAAAAAGTTTTCATGCAGCTTTCAGGGATTTTACTTTTGGTACTGTACCTTTTAATTTCTGTAAAAGCGGCAGAGAGTCCTGTGGCACCTGATAGACTAACAGACGTATTGGAGCATAAGCTTTCATGGGTGAATACCCACTTGGTCAGATGCATATAGTGGAAATTTCCAGAGGCAGGTATAAATATGCAAGCAAGATGCCTCTGGAAATTTCCACTACATGCATCTGACGAAGTGGGTATTCACCCACAAAAGCTTATGCTCCAGTACGTCTGTTAGTCTATCCGGTGCCACAGGACTCTTTGCCGCTTTTACAGATCCAGACTAACACAGCTACCCCTCTGATACTTTAAATTTCTGTTTCACTAACCTCCCCATTTTTGTGTAGTTCCCCTTTCTGAAATCAAATGCGACAGTTTTGGGCTGCTGTGGCGTTTTCCCTGCCACAAGGATGTTAAATTTAATTATATTATGGTCATTATTACAAAGTGATCCAACTATATTCACCTCTTGGACCTGATCCTGTGCTCCACTTAAGACTAAATCTAGAATTGCCTCTCATCTTGTGGGTTCCAGGACTAGCTGCTCCAAGAAGCAGTCATTTAAGGAGTCAAGAAACTTTCTCTCTGCATCCCTTCCTGAGGTGATATGCACCCAGTCATATGGGGATAGTTGAAATCCCCCATTATTATTGAGTTTTTTATTTTAATAGCCTCTCTAATCTCCCTGAGCATTTCACAGTAACTATCCCCATCCTGGTCAGGTAGTCTGTAATATATCCCTATTGCTATATTCTTATTATCGGCATGGAATTACTATCCATAGAGATTCTATCGTACAGTTTGGTTCATTAAAGATTTTTACTTTATTTCAAGGGTTCTCAAACTGTGGGTTGGGACCTCTCAGGGGGTCAAGAGGTTATTACATGGGGCGGGGGTCGCAAGCTGTCTGCCTCCACCCCAAACCCTGCTTTGCATCCAGCATTTATAATGGTGTTAAATATATTTAAGTGTTTTTAATTTATGGGTGGGGGGGGGTCGGGTCGCACTCAAAGGCTTGCTATGTGAAAGGGGTCACCAGTCCAAAAGTTTGAGAACCACTGCTTTATTTGATTCTACGCTTTCTTTCACATTCTTTCTGTCCTGCGATCATTGTTTAAATAGACTCTGAGCACATACCTCCTGACTATGGGATCACTGCTTGTGAATCACCAGAAGTGGAATACATGTGGACAATCACTCAGAGAAGAAAGAGCAGTGACTTACTCTACAGTAACTTCGAGATATGTTATCCATGTGTACTCTATGATCCCTACTACTGAGTCCCATAACACCTGGCTTCTGAGGAACTAAGGGATAGTTGGGCCTGCTCTGCCCTTTATTCCCTTTCATAGGGGAGGCAGGGATCATCCAGGGCACAGGCACTGCCCCAACAGACACTGCTGGCCAAAACAATCCCATTTTGCACTCGTGGGGTGAATACACGCCAGAAGTGGAATACATGTCAATATGAGTCAACAGTGTAAGTCGCAAAAAAAAGCAAACATCATTCTGGGGTGTATTAGCAGGAGTGTTGTAAGTAAGACATGAGAAGTAATTCTTCTGCTCTACTCCGTGTTGATTAGGCCTCAGTTGGAGTATTGTGTCCAGTTCTGGGCGCCACTGTGAGAGGGTCAGGCCAGATGGCTACAAGAGAGTGATTGAAGGTAGATATATTAGTTCCAGGTTAAGCAGGTCCCTTTTCCCTGGGTAAGATAACAGGGCCTATTCCAGAACACTCAGGAACTTTCTAGAACTAATTAAGGTAGGCAGGCTAATTAGGACACCTGTAGCCAACTGGGAAGCTGCTAGAATTAAGTAAGGCTAATCAGGACACCTGGTTTAAAAAGGCTGTCACTCCAGTTAGTGAGGTGTGCGCGTAAGAAGCTGGGAGCGAGAGGATGTGCTGCTGGAGGACTGAGGAGTACAAGCGTTAACAGGTGTCAGGAGGAAGGTTCTATGGTGAGGACAAAGAAGGTGTTAGGAGGAGGCCAAGGGGAAGTAGCCCAGGGAATCATAGCTGTCGTGCAGCTGTTCCAGAAGTCACTCTAGGGCTGGAAGCCCTGGGCTGGAACCCGGGGTAGAGGTCAGGCCCGGGTTCCCCCCAAACCTCCCAACTCCTGACCCAACACAGGAGCTTCCACCAGAAGTGAAGGTCTCTGAGCTGGTCCCCAACCCACATGGTGGATCAGCAGAAACTGCGGGGATTGTTCTTACTCTTTTTTTCCCCATGCTGGCCAGTGATGAGGTTATCTGAGTGAACGGCAGATTTGAGCCATGAAGGTGGCCAAACTGGGGGCTGCCGTGAATCTCTGAGGTGAGCAAAATCCACCAATAAGCGCAGGACCCACCAAGGTAGAGGAGGAACTTTGTCACACCACATTTCAGGAAAGACGTGGACAAATTGGAGAGAGTCCAGAGAAGAGAAACAAAAATGATTAAAGGTCTAGAAAACATGACCTATGAGGGAGGATTGAAAAAACTGGGTTTGTTTAGTCTGGAAAAGAGAAGACTGAGAGGGGACATAACAGTTTTCAAGTACATAAAAGGTTGTTACAAAGAGGGAGAAAAATTGTTCTTAACTTCTGAGGATAGGACAAGAAGCAATGGGATTAAATTGCAGCAAGGGAGGTTTAGGCTGGACATCAGGAAAAACTTCCTAACTGTCAGGCTGGTTAAGCCCTGGAATAAATTGTCTAGGCAGGTCATGAAATCTCCATCATTGGAGGTTTTTAAGGGCAGGTTAGACAAACACCTGTCAGGAATGGTTTAGATAATACTTAGTCCTGCCATGAGTGCAGGGGACTGGACTAGATGACCTCTCAAGGTCCCTTCCAGTCCTATGATTCTATGTGGATGACATATCTCAAGGAATCAGTTACTGTAGAGTAAGTAACCGTTCCTTCTTCATTTGCTCATCTGAGACCTGAGTTTGAGGTTTTGTTTCCTTGATCTGATATGAAGATATCACATGTATCCAAAGCAAAAGTGAGTATAAGAAACCTCAGCTCTGCTTTAACTATTTGTGAAGCCATTGTCTTTTGGAAAGGAAATAGATTTTAATCTTCAGATTTAAGTATAATGCCCCTGCAAAAAGGCAAACAGCTTATATCAGGACCCTGTTTAAGATGTGTATATTCTCTATCACCCAAAGCATAAAAATCCTCTTATAAAAGATGACGTAGTAATGGTTCAGTGGTGTGTAACCTTCTTTGAACCAGATGCTTGCTGTGCCTAGTAGGCCACTTCCTCTTGAGGCTGAGTTAGGTGTGTGAGAGACCTGAAAAAGTGTTCATCTGTGTGCAGTCTGCCTGTAAATTTCCCAGCAGTATCACATCTAAAAATATTGCATGTCCTGAATGTATGTGTGTGTTCTTGGTTTTTTTTTGTTTTTTTTTTTTGCCGGGGGGGGGGGGATTGTTATATGCTGTCAGTTTTTGTGAAATTTCATCTTTAGCTCACCAATATTCAGGAACTTTGGTGTCAGTCAGTTTCACGTGGCATTGAGTCTGTAAGTGAATACTGAGTAATTTTGATTTTATCTTTTCTCCAGAGTGAGATGGTCCAACAGAGGTTATCAAGTTCAGATTTAACCAATAGGAGGATGTTGTGGTTATGTCTAATATTTTGGGATGGGGCTTTCCACAGTGAAATGAGAGTGGAAGGACAGGGGGATCAAGTTGTATGCTGATGTCTCTTACTGCTCTGGCACTTTTGAACTAAACATTTCCAAAGCCCAAATGTGGGGATGATCAGTACCACAGTGATAGGGGAGTGGTATCCCAAAGAACGTGGTTCTAGCATATAACTGTTTTTGGTCTCACAGAGACCCTCTGTCCAAATTTTACATTCCAGCCCTTATTGCCTATTATTAACGATCAGGAATGGATCATTGCGTTGTAATTTGTCCTTAGGTTTCCATGTTATAGCTGTACTGTGCTGTCAAAATCTTCTCCGACATCCCCATTGGGATGATGGAGAAGTTCCGATCAGGTGACATGTCCATTCCCTGAGCTTGTATACATCTGTGGGTACTGTATATTGAGCTGAGCTAATGTTTGTCTAATTAGATCAGAAGCCACGTCCTGGGGATTATTCTGTATAATGCACCTATCCATCTCCGAGGCAAATGGAGCCCACGTCGTCATTTCTCTATTCAGTTTCTTCTTTATCTCTCTAACACGATTAGAAAACAGTGAAGAGTTTATTTAAAAAGAATGGGAAAATAATTAAACTCCCTAGACAATAATAACTCATTGCAATGGGACCTGCACTGCTTACATCCCATACCTGGATGCTCTCTGAAGAAGCTACTTATGCAGTTTTGTGGTGTCCTCATGCGAGGCTTGTGAATACTGGACTGAAGGGGAGATCTGAATGGAAAGCTTTTCCCACCATCCTTTGCTTTGTATCTAAATGTAGGTGATGGGGGTGGGGGCGTGTCTGTTAATTACAATGATTATTGTACCCTTGCTGCAACTTCCTGTAAGGGTAATGTATCAAAGTTAAAGCAATGACTCATCAGATTTCTAATATTGGAGTGATGTGATGTTGAATTAACAATGCTGTTTGTTGTTCATAATTTATATAGCGTCGGAAGTGTGTATGATACCTCATAACAAATTAAGACTACTAGTCTCACAGAAATCAATCGGAGCTGAAAGTATTCAGCAATTCATAAAAATGAGGCCTAAATTAGCCAAAGGAAAGTGAAGGGTGAGAAACACAAGGGCTGGCTGTATGGGAAGGATGGAAGTTACAGTGATGGATCACAAGACACACAGTTTGTCATACAAGCATCTCGGCTCCTTTTTAAATATAATTTTTGTGTGAATTAAGATTAGTTTAAGCTGTTGATAAATGTGCAAGGGAGAAAGTAGACAGCAGAGAGTCCATGTTGTGTTAGAGGACAGGAAAGGTGGAGGTTGGCTTTGGGAGGTGGAGCAAAAGAGTTAAGTATTCAGGATGGATTTGAAGGGATGTTTATTTGGGAGAGCTCCAGTGTGTTTCATGTGTTTGTTATTATGCAAAAGAGAATTATTCTGTTAAAAATGTTCTCTCTCTTCAAAGGTATTTTAAGTGGTTTTGAGCTGCTATTAAGATGATTTCTGCCTTCCCTAAAATGTTGCAGTCCAGAAGCTCTGTCAAGGGAAAGCAACCTTTGTGGGAGGAGGGAACCCCGGGGTGCTACATATCTCAGTTGTTGCAGTAGCCTTTTAAACTCCAGAGATCTGATCTCTATTATAGCCTATCTGAACAAGTGAATTATTTGGACGCAGTCTAGTTCCATCCCCCGGAACTACCACACCGATTGCCAAAGCACAGCATGACTGGCAGTCTGAGGCAGAAGTGTAGGACTAGAATGACTGGGTAAGTGGTCTTACAGGTCAGGGATGAGGTGCACTAGCAGAGCTGATAAATGAGGATGGTGCAGGCCTAGCCTGAGATGCATTTGTAGACCTGCTGCGGCCCAAGATTGAAATAACAGAGGTAGCTGCAGTGTAGGATTGAAATACATGGGCTGAGCTGCGTAGAAGAATCTTTAAGAGCATCTGACTTTGCTCTGCCTGGTTCTAGCCAGGGCTATGAATCCTTTGCTTTTATGAGCATCAAAAATTTTGAAAGTTGAAGAAAATTACCCAGCCTTCACACATGCACACACACAAGCTCATATATATATCTAATAAAGTAATGCTATTTTAATAACAAACACATATTAGACACAAACATTTAAGCAGCAGAATAGTCTTTTAATGTGAAAAATGCCTTTAAACACAATGTGTTATGTGATTAGACTTGAACGACCTTCCAGCAGGCGTGCACTTTCTATCCAAGAAACTCAAAAGTATTTTACAAAACGTATATGAATTTAACTTCACAAAATCCATGTTCTACAGGTGAGTCTATTCTCATTGTAGAAATGGGGAAATGAAGGCAAAGACCAGTGTTAGCTGAGTGAGTTGCCCAAAGTTACTCAATGGGTCAGGTGGGAATTTGGGAATGAGTCTTCTGACCTCAAGTCTCATCCTCCCTTCTTTGTGCAGGGGTCCCTTCATTTACCTGTCACACTCAAGCCCAGGTTCGTGTTCACTGTTACCGAATTTAAGGGTTGTACCTACAGATTCCGTCAAAGGTTTTTTTTTTTCTTTCTTTCCTGGGATGAAAGTAGAAGCAAGTCTGAAGTGGCATCCCCTTTTGCTGGGACAATGCATAAAGAATCTGTCCATTTATGCTTGGTTCTTGTTTGATCTCATAGGCAGATGATGAGATGAGTTCTTTATTGGAGGCCATGCTCCCTAACAAAGCAGACTTGTTGGGAGAACATTACTTGTATCACATTACTAAAATGGGTACAAGGGATGTCACAATAGCTTTGTCCAGAATCATTTACTTCAAATGCTAACATAACATGCTCTTTTAAGGAGCAACAAAAACCTTCTTCAATTTGTACATAAAGCTTGCTAATTTACAACATTCGTTTTGCTGGTTAGTTTTCTTCTTAATTGGAAATTTTAATTACTACATGCTGTGTATTAAGATGTTGAAGCTGTGACTGGCAGTTCAGAATTGCAGAAGGATCAACTGTCTCTGCAGGGCAGCCACACAGCAGGGATTAGCTCGCACCCTTCTGCCTGCAGCTATCTTTTGCTTGTTGTGCCAGGTCATCAGAAACATTCTGCTAAATAACGTGCATCTTCCTGGTTGGCCCTTGTCACTTCCAAGGTGCGTGGGTTTCTCTTTCCATTTTAAATGAAACCTATGGAAATCTACAGATTGGAAAGACCAGGGTTCAGAATTGAATGGCAGGTGGGGGAAGTGTTGATTTCACTCTGGCTCTGGATCAGCCTTCCCTTTGGCTGATTAATGCTGTTGTGTTTTACTTCCAGGTAGGACAGGAATCCCTTCCTATCTTTGGAGTCAGTTGCTATATTTGCAGTTTACATCAGTTCCAGTTTTCAATCCTGCCTAGCAATATAGAAGAGAGTTGCGTGGGGAGTTCTTGTTCTCTTTTATCTGCTGATGTCAGCCATCTATTACACACTGTGCAAAGCACATGACGTGCATGTTGGGTGTGAACATCCCTTGAGGGTAGATGTGCTTTACATATTCCTCAGGCTCCCTTCTTTCTTCATTTGCCTGCCTTCCTGCTGCTTCAATGCAGATTCACAGGAAGATAAGAACTGCAAGAGAGGATCAGATCAGTGGTCCATCTAGTCCAGTATCTGGTCTCTGTCAGGGGACAGTGTCAGGTGCTTCCATGAAAGGTACAAAAAAACCCATAGTGGAAAATTATGGAATAAACCTTCTCATTGCGGAAGTTTCTGCCAAACTCCAGTCAATTGTTGGTTGACTTATGTCCTGAAGCTTGAGGATTCATATCGCCTCTAATGTAACTGTGGATGTTCTCATTACCCACACAAATATCCAATCCTTTAAAAAATCCTGCTAAACACAGAGACTCAAAGATATTTGGTAACATGGAATATTACAGGTTAATTATGCAACTATGTAAAATGCATCAGTTTTTTACATTTTCTGCCTTTCAGTTTCATAATTCTTGCATTATGAGAGGGTAAACAGGAACATCTGATTTGCCTTCTTTATACCATTCATTATTTTGTTTACCTTTACCACATCCCCTCTTTCTCATCTCCTTTCTGAACATTGCAAATCTTTTAACTTGTTCTTCATAGGCAAGTTTTTCTGTGCTTCTAATAATTTTCAATCAAAATATCTCTTTAAAAATAGGATGGCCAGACCAGATCACAATAGTTCGAGTAAAGGGATGTACCACTAATTATATAATAGCACTATAATACTTGGCTATTATCTAACCATTCCCTATGCATCATAATATTTTGTTTACCTTTTCTGACTCCTGCTGTGGATTGATCACATTTTGTTGAGCTGCCCATAGTGCTGCCCAGATCTTTTATCCTGAGTCATTACAGTTAATTTAGAACTCAACAATTTGTTTGACCATTTAAATTATTCTTTCTATGTGATTTATCTTGCTTTTGTCAACGGTGAATTTTGTTTTCCTTACCCTAGCCCACTCACCTTGCTTTGTTGGGTCTCTCTGAAGTTCCTCCTCATCTTCTGAGCCTCAATGAACTTAATTTTGTGTCCTCTGCAAATTTTACCACATCACTGTTCCTCACTTCAGATCCTTAATACAGTAAGCAATACCAGTGCTAGTATGGACTCATGGAGCAACCCCAGTGTTAACCTTTCATCATGTTGAAACTGGACCATTTATTCCTACCCTTTGTTTTCTGACTCTTAGCCAATTTTTAATCCATGACATGACTATACAACTCACCCTGTGACTACTTATTTTGTTCCTTAGTCTCTTGTGAGGCACTTGAAAGCCCAAATTGTCAGCTAGTCTTCGGTTATCCATTATTTTGCAGCTTTGCTGGAAGAATTCAAGTAGACTAGAGAGACACAATTTTCCTTTGCAGAAACTTTGCCGGTTTGGCACTCCTCAGATCATGTTTATCTAGGTTTTCTATTTTTCTGGTTTTAATTATTGCTTCAACCAGTTTACCTGGCACTGAAATAAAGCTCGCTGGTCTGTAATTCCAAGGATCACTCATAGCCCTGTTTTTAAAGATAGGCACAACATTTGCTACCCTACTATCTGCCAGTATAGTAGCTGATTTTAATGAGAGTGCATATTTTTGTTAGCAGCTCATTCCTTTAGTCTCTTGGATATAGACCATTTGTGGTGACTTATTGCTCTTCTAATTCTTTAGTTTGGTTTGACACCTCAGTCGCTAACAGTATATTATCTTCTTACCTGAAACAAGAGGGCTTGGGTAGGTATCTTGCCAACATCCTCTGTGGTGAAGACTGCCTCAGCAAAATCTTTAAACTTCTCCATAATTTCCTTATTCTCTTTAATTGCTGTCTTTATTCCCTGGAGAACTGGAGATGGCAGTGTTCATTTGTTTGCAACAAATAGAAAATGAAGTGTGATGTAGAAAATAAACCACAATTGAAAAGTGGACTGATACTTAAATGTTCTTGTTGGGAATGCTCTAATGTAAATACCTCGTGGCTCCTGCCTGTAAATTCTGACAGTGCTCTGTCATATGTAGGTATTTAGTGGTTTGGAGTGCCTCATCATCCTGAACTCATAAAAATAAAATCCAGGTAAAGCCATCTGGCGATGTGGAGCAACGGAATCCCCTCACTGATCACCGAAGTGCAGCTTCCCCCCCGCCCCTGCCCCCAGAGTAGAAAATGGCCATCGTGCTATGTTGCCCAGCAACACTGCACCACAGCTTTGCACGGAGATACCACATCCAGCTGAAATTGCAGGGGGAAATTCAAGTATGTAGACGGCAATGTAGCTGAATTGAACTGCAATTGTGTCTGTCTATCTAGATACTCTGGTGACACGGGCCACATGAGTATCTGAGTGCCTCAAAATCATTAATGGATATTATCCTTACAACACCCCAATGAAGGAGGGAAGTATTATCCCCATTTTATGAGCGGGAAATGAGTCACAGGTTGGAAGAAGTGACTTGCCCAAGGTCATGCAGGGAGTCTCTGGCTGCCATGGAACATGAACCTAGGTTTTCGAGTCCTATCCAGTGCCCTGTGCTCTGGACCATCCTCCTCCTTGAGGGATGCAATTTTGTCTGACACAAGTGATAACTCCCACACTGTCTTGAAGGTATCCTGAGATTTTTAATGTTCCCAAGCAAAGCTCAGTTTAATGCTATATCTGGAAGATGACACTTGGTATCTTAGACCAAACATCATGCCTCATGATTACTGAATCAGATGGAAGAAAGCCACCTATTGCACCCCCATTACCACTCCTGGCCACACTCTGGGTTTTTGATGGCCTACCATCCAAGAAGCACCCTTTGCCATTCCAGGGGTTGTCCCTCTCACTAACTACAACCCTAAACCCAAACATCCCCATATTGTGGAGTGACTGGAATCTGAACCCCATTCTGGACCCAAATTTCGTCTCTGCTGTCTCTATTATCAAGCCTAAATCAAAACAACCCTGAACATTTTTTTTAAGTGGGGGAGAGGGGTTTACAGCTTGGATCTGGATCCACATTTTACATCTAAACTGCATGAAGTTTTGTTGATTTGGGCGATTGCCTCCTAGGGATTTATATGATTTTGAGGCATTCAGATACTCTGGTGACACGGGCCACATGAGTATTTAGATAGACAGATACAATTGCAGTTCAATTCAGCTACATTGCCATCTACATACTTAAATTTCCCCCTGCAATTTCAACTAGATGTGGTATCTCCATGCAAAGCTGTGGTGACGTGTTGCTGGGCATCATTTTCACATGAATTCTAAGCTGGGATTTGAAGTGAAGGTGAGTCTGACCCTTTTCCCTGATGTGATGCCTACAGCCCCAATTTAAATGGCTTCATTAATATTTTATATGCAAATAATGCCCTTACCAGTACCACTCATGCCTTCCTTTTTTACTGGCACGTTATTAAGCATATAAGAAATCCAACAGCTGATGCCACAAGAAGCTATTGGATTTAAGCCCATCTGAACATGTAGCTATTAAGACAGCTCCTGCCCCTTTGTGTAACAAATGGTTCTTGGTTATTATAGAGAGCTGCACAACTTCACCTTCGCATGGAGTGTTCCTCAGAGAATCCCCGGCGGAAGGTGTTTGCTGCTGCTTGAGCCCTGGGAAATGCTCTTACTCCATTAGCCCTCCTGCACTTGTTCATTTTTTTTTTTTTTTAGTGAACCCAAAGAGCAGGAAAATGTATCTTTCCAGCCACGCAAGCAGGAATTAGCTTGACTGTACTTTACACATAAACTAACAAATGAGGGGAGAATCTGAGCAGCCCCCGGGGACCTGAATTTGTTTGCCACTGGGCCGCTCTATCTGCAGCTGGCATCGATGGAAACCTGAGTGCTCCATTAAAGCTCAGCAGCTTCTATTCGCTGGGGCGCAGGGCAAACAGAGCCAGCCTGTTCTGCAGACAGACTGACGGCCTTTATCTCTCCCCACCCGGCTTGCGATGGGAAATGATGAGACTGAAACAAAAAGCTTGAATCGAGGACTCCTGGCTCGTACCCTGCACCTGTTGTACTGGTGAGGAGTGGAGACACAAGGTTGCTTTTCAGGGGCCTAGCGGTGGGAAACTCGTTTGAGAGCACTGCATTAAGCCTGGGTCAGGGTAACCTTTGGGTACTGATGGGGATGAGCATGCATAACTCTTTCCCCAGCCCTGGCTGATGATCAGAAATTAGGGAGCCATGAGTGTCTACATTGTAGAACCCTGGGAATTGCTGCTCTAGTTACAAACATGGAGGACATGGGGACAGCAACCTATGCTGCCCCCACCCCTTCAGCTATGTCCATGGATTAATTCCTTTCAAAGTCTTAAACAAAAGAAAAGGAATTAATCCTCTTCCTCTCCCCCCTGCCACCAACCCCCATGCACCCTCTTGCAGTGAAGATTGTCGTTAAAATGAACAGACCTGTTCTGTCAGAAAGACAGGTGACTGTTCATTACCTTATTTGATTCTTTAACCCTGTAGCTGCCAAGGAAAGGAACTATATATGTTTCTAGTGGGGGGCTGTTAATTATTTGAATTGTTGAGAAGCCTGAATAATTCACATCAATGACTAAATTTTAGAAGTGAAAGGCTTTGAGTTTATCCTTATATATAAGTAATATTCCAGCAATTGGACAACTGTCATGTTTGTGTGTGTGTGTGTTATCTACATTAAGTTCATTAAGACCTTGTGATATCAGAGTGCTGAAGCCAAACCCAATACACTTATTATATTATTGTTGTTGTTATTATTATTATTATTGCAAATCCAGGGTAAGTGGCCTTTCAAATGTCCTTCAACCCCGAAGAGTCTAGGTCCAGGAGGAGTTTGCTGGCAAATATTCAGACTATCCAAATTATAGCTATGTTAGTTCTGATGAACCAAGGCGGGGCTTGTGAGTTTAAAATTCAAATATCAATCTTGGGGGTGTGTGTGTGTCTGTCTGTCTGTTAATGTGAGGGAGGTGGCTGGCTGGGGAGACCCTGACCTAGCAAGAATTCAGCTGCAGTTACACCTCTGTTCTGCTCACTGCTACGCTATCCCTTTGTTCCACGTACTGGTGTATAATCAATAGTTTAGCACGTGGGGCAGCCAGTGAGTTGCCATGTCTCGGATACCTTGAGGCCATGCTTTGTACACTGACCCAGTGATATAATTTAATCGTAATTTGCCACTTTCTTTGAGAGTCTGGGACATCTCTTCTCTTTGATTGCCATACAGTACCGCAACTGTCTGGGTCACATGTGGGCTGTTTTAAAGCAACCCTAGGTTTTGGGGATATCCTTGGGACTTGTCCATAATCTTTTTTTCTTCCTCAATCACAGCTGATTTACCAAGGTACTCTGTGTGTAAATAGTGACTCCTTCCTAACCAACCTCCTCCTGCTTCTTGGTTCCTTTAATGGAGTTTCTAGTCACGGTGAGTGATCTCCCAATAGCAATCAGGACAGTGGTTTGTTATGTCACAAAGGCTTGAGAGTAGAACTGAGCAGCACAAAGATACTGTAACTTTTTTCTTTTGCACCCTACGTTAGGTACCAATCAAATGTCAGGCCTATTTCTGGTCCTCCTAAGCCCTGAATGGATCAGGACCAAGCTGTTTCAATAGCTGTTCTCTATCCACTCCTGTCCTGGTCAGCTACATGCAACAGAGGCACTTAAACTGTTGGAGCCCAAGTTTGAACTTGTGACAGTTGGGGGCTGGACAGTCTCAGTGTAGCCCCCGGGATTATGGAGCTCTCTCCCACAACAGATCACGCTGACTAAATCTCTTGACCTATAGTGAGTGGCACAAGAGACATGCTTTAAGACCGTTGACACCCATGGAATTCCCCACAAGCCCCCAATCAACTTAATGGAAGCAGGGCAGGAATGTCCTACCTTTTTGGCAGTAACTTATATCTTTAGGATGGGTTTTCACAAGTGCTCCGTATAGCCCTAACTTTGCTTCCACTGAGGTCAATGGGAGTTTTAACACTGACTTTGATTAAACAGAATTTAGGGCAATGCTGAGCACTTTTGGGAATCCCAGCTCAAATCCATAGGGCATCTAGCGACTAGCATTGCTAAATAACAGTGGTGTCCCTGTGGAAGTGAACAGAAAGGGGAGCAGGCTGAGTGAGGATGATGATAAATGTTGCCCAATCCTTTCACACACCCACACCCTTTGCATGGGGCTGTTTCTATTGCCCGTTAATTACAATTACATGAGAAACAGAAAGGAGGAGGAATCCACAAGAAATGCTAATGGATTGTAGCCTAAGCCCCAGTGTTCATGGCACCTTTGTCATGGTGTTATGTTGTGTCCCAGATCTCTGGATAATCCGCAGTGAGAGGCTTTCAAATTGAGCAGTAGTGTGCATCTCTTCAGTGGGAGGACCTGTGGCGTTATATTTTGCCATACAACTCATTCATAACCCAAAGCAGAAGACTTGGCTACTCCCAAATCCTGTCCTCAGCTACAGTGGGTGCTGTGCAAGCTGGGAGAGGACTTGGCACCTAAAAACGATTCTTTGGGGACTGGTCTTTCCTTTGGTGGTTCTAGAGCAGGGGTGGGCAAACTTTTTGGCCCGAGGGCCACATCTGGGTATGGAAATTGTATAGCGGGCCGTGAAGGCTCACAAAATTGTGGGAGGGGGTGCGGGCTCTGGCTGGGGATGTGGGCTCTGGGGTGGGGCCAAAAATGAATTTGGGGCGCAGGAGGGGGCTCCGGGCTGGGGAAGGAGGTTGGGGTGGGGGGGGAGGGGAGGACTCCAGGCTGGGATACGGGCTCTGGGATGGGGCTGAGGATGAGGGATTGGGGGTGCAGGAGAGTGCTCTGGGTTGGGACCGAGGGTGGAAGAGTGCTCCAGGCTGGGGCAGGGGGTTGGGGTGCAGGAGGGGGCCAGCGGTGCAGGCTCTGGGAAGCGCTTACCTCAAGCAGCTCCCAAAAGCAGCCAATGGGAGCTGTGGGGGTGGCGCTTAGGGCGGGGGCAGTGTGTGGAGCCCCCTGGCTGCCCCACATGCCGCTGCTTCTGGGAGCCATTGTACACACGGAGTGGGACAAGCTCCGGACCCTGCTCCCCAGCCAGAGCTCAAGGGCCGGATTAAAACGTAGGGCCGTAGTTTGCCCACCCCTGTTCTAGAGTCCTGGCCAAGAATCTAAAGGAGGGGCACATTACAGGTGCTTTTTGCTTGATTGACTTCAGAATGTTTGTTGTTGCTTGCATCCACCTTTCTGCTTGTAAACCCCTCTCCCTGCATTGTGTGCTTGGCCCATGGCTACCACCTGGCACTGTGGCTTCAGAGTTTTCCAAGGTGTCTGAGTGGTGAAGAAGTCCAGTGATGTGAACATTAGGAAGGATTTGGCAGACCGGCAATCCCTTTAAGATTCTCTGGCACGCATGCTGCATGATAGGTAAGTGGCTCATCTCTTCCCTTTTGGCTTGAGCAGCTTCAGTTACTTTGTATGCTTGTTGTTTTCAGACTACAAGAAATTGCCTTAATTCTTCCACAGTCTCAAGAGTGCCCATCTCCGAGCATCTTGGGGCTGCTTCTGTATCACTCTGTTCTGCACCTTCTGTTGTGTGTTTGAATCTGTCTGTCTGTCTCTCTCCCCTGATGGTGAGGTCAATGGATTTTGTTTCTTAAGGCATCAATAACAGAATGAGGAGGAAGCGATGTCAAACTCGGATACCTCCCCATCTCCCTTCAATCTATTTATCTTCCACTAGGGTCTTATAGTGAATGACATTAATATAAGCAGCGAGTAAAGACCTGATGTGCACAGTTCAAACATCCTGTCGTTATCTGGACATGTGCACTTGATTGAAAAATAAACACCCAACATGCACAAACATCTATAGTGTTTTACTGGTTAATTTCACATCCCTACGGTATATTTTTTCAAGTGCTACAGTTTATTTCTATGTTCTCCCCCAAGCCATAAAACTCAGCCTATTTTGAATTCTGCTTCCGGCTGATGGCTGGGTCTTGTTGTCAACTGAAAATGAATTTACCTTAAACTGAGGTGGTCTGATGTTAACAAAGTGTGATCATCCAGGGTAACGATTTTTTCCTTCTCTAGCAGCTCCTGCTTTTGAAGCATATCACAGACTTTAAGCTTGGCAGCAGCACCTGAGAGAGCTGAGTGTTTACCCGCATTTTACAGATGGTTTGAGCTATAAAGCCCTACATGCTTTGCATCTGCCTACCTCAGAGACACTCCCCCCCACCCTACCCCTCTTTCTCCTTGCAGTGCTGCCACAGCTGAGATCAGAGATGCTTAAGCTGAAGCCCCCAGTGGCACACATGAGAAGGGGTTTCCAGGGTATCCTCTGGAGGCCCTTCAGCTTTGGAATTCACTCCCCATGGTGGTCCAAACCAGCCAGAGTCTGAGGTCCTTCAGGGTATGCCAGGGTGGATTTGATTTAAATCACTAGTCAGGAAGACTCAATTTAACCATGGATTTCTACATAAAAGTGTGTGTCTTGTTGGTTGTTATAACCTTAATACATATTCTTCACAACTCAGAGATAGATGTAGGTTTCATTTTTAGAAGGTACACACTATTCATTTTTAAAGTGATTTATTTTGAAAACTTTTCAGATTAGTTTTACAGCTATATCAGAAAATGAATGATTGTTTGGTTATTTCATTGACCAAAGGTAATTGAAGCAGATATTTATGCAGTCACTGGGAGGTGAACTATCTCCAATTCAACACGTTAATCATTAATATTTGAAGGATTTTCTTGCCATGCTGTATTAGGAGGAGAACATCATCAGACAGACATTTAAATTGTTTTATTTAACTAAAACAACAACGTTATGTATTCTGGATTTTTTCTTCAACAGCAAATATAATATTTTAACAAAACAAGCATATGAAGTTTTGAATTTAAACATTCAAAATTTTTAAAATCAGGTTTGTTTTTGTTAAAATTGTTTTTAATTAAAATAGTTAAATGAAATATATTTTTTAAAAAAAACAAAAATTAAATCGACTATGTCACCAGGTCAACATGAGAAATTTAAAATACTGGCTTCTGCAGCTAACTCAGTCGTCTTCACCTTCATATTCCTGTTTGTTCATAATCTGGAAAAGAAAAAGAAGCTTTCCTGCTTTTTCAGGTCCCAAACGATTTCTCAATTTGTAATGAATTAGTCCAAAGGAAGAAAATATTCTTTCTACGCTGGCGGAAGAAGTTACTGCTGTTAAAAGTGAGATTATCACTTCAACAGTCTCTGAATCCAAGTGCTTAATTGATTTCCAGCAGTTCACCGGTATGACTTTCTTTAAAACATCAGCAGCAAACATATATTTCTTGAATAGTTCTTATTCCCAAACTGGGTCTCTTTTACGGCCTGCTGCCATTATAGGTTTTCCCTTCTGGTGAGAGAATGGCATGGTAGATCTCAAATCAATGAAGGCTACACTCAGAAAGACCTCAAGACTTCTGGAATACGCTGCTCAAACTGTTTTACTTTTGTTTCTACTGCCTGTCTGTCCCTTCTTACATTTATCTCCAGACTTCTTCTCCTTGTCCAGATCTATTCCACCCCCAACAATCTTCTATTCATTGAACTTTTTGAAACTTTTCACTTTTAGAGAGAGGTAAGGGATTGACACTGTGTACACAAATTTGCAGAGGGACAGTAGGGTTGAGGTCTGTTATTTCTCACCTCTATATATTATTTATTTATTTAAAAATATTTTTGCTGTTAACAAGCATGTTGTCTCTGAAGACCCAAATCCACAGTTTGAGAACTGCAAAACTAAGCATCTCTGATGGTATTTTCTAGACTGAGCACTGAGTCCCATTGGGTAGATAGAAAGATTAATCTAAATAATCTATACAGAAGCCCATGGAACTCCATAAGATTGGGTCCCTAATCCATGAACTATTGGAACTCATTTACAAAACTTTTCTTAAACATTACATGACTATATTGTCTCATACTATAGAATTAGAATTTATAATCCCTATTCCATGATGAGATATCTTTGAGCTATAATGTATCTTAATTAAAACTATCTTTAGATAGGCTTTTTCCTCAAAAAGCATTTTATCCAAAAAAATCCAATTTTTTTTTATTTATTTTTTTAAATCATTGATTTTTATCCACCTTGGTGTATGCTGCACAGCTCATCTCTTTTCACAGGCATCTGCAAATGTGGAATTGTGGGAGGGGGGAATGGGGTTTGAACTTTGAGTTGTCTTGTTTGCTGGTAGTGGGTTATGCTTATTTGTGCTGCTGCAGTTTAGTCCTGTTTTGGGGATTAATGGTTGTTGATTTTTTTAAGGCATGTGTGGATAGATGCCCTTTTTATCATCTGTAAAAATTCAATTGGACATAAGCTGTGATTGCTCTGCCTTCCACTTACTCAGTAATGGGTTCCAACCAATGTGCTCTCAGACTGTGGAAGAGAGAGAGGTGGTGGAAGCACGGGTCATTTGGGAGATGCTGAGTGAGGTGTAGCAGTGTCTCCAAAAGATGTCGTAGGTTGGAAGGTTTCATTTTAGTTTTGGGCTTGATCCAAAACTCCTGAACCATCCCTGATGTTCGCAATGGCATGCTGGGCAGGAAAGAGGCAAGCGTGAAGCCCTGTGTGGCCTCTTTGCTACCTCCTTAAAAATAAAGCAGATATATAGTGTTGGGAGGTCTGGTTGGCCACATGATAGCCACCGTTGTGAAGATTGCCTTGTTTCATCTCGGTGCAATGTTGTGACGTTGCATTGTAATGCCGCCATGTCCAGGCACAACACAGTCTTGTTATAGGATGACGTGCGCTGGCCTAAATTAAATAGGCACTTCAAAGCTTCCGCAATCCTGGAGCTATCCCGATAGGTGGCAAACAACCTAACTCAGGAGACACTGAGATTAGAGAAAGTACAGAAAAGGTCAGCTTCTGGGCCTTGTGTTCCCTGATGGTGACCATTTCACAATACATTAGTATCCAGTAATGTGTCCAGCAGAAACTTCTGTGTGCAGAGTCCAGCCCTGTCCATGAGACACTGTTTGTTTTGTTTTGATATGGGCTGCATCATGCCTTTTGTTCATCCACAGCCTTGACTCCTTGCACTCCAGGTGCACTCGACTCTTTTCAGAAGGCCTAGGTTTATCACTCTTGGATCAGCTGTTTGCTCTGTTTTTTATATAAAAGCTTTTCAAAGGGCCTTTGGAACTGTCTGTGTTATTTTTGGCTTGGGTTCCCAGTGACACTCCTTGCAGAATTAAAACTGCTAATTAAACAGCAAAAGCCACATCGCTGCAAAGTTAAGGTGGATAATTTAATTGTGAACAAAGCAGAGAATTCAGATTTAAGGATTCCCACCACAATCTTAGCTCTGCCCATTAAGACTCCTGCATTACAGCAAGGACTTTCCTTACAATATCTAGATTTTTTTAAAAACTCAACCAAACATCCCTGCCAAACACTTGGATGGTGCTCAACTTTAGACAATCATTCTACTAAAAAAAATCCTCTTACCATTTAAACAGAAGACATGGAAGGGGTTGCGTACAGGGGAAAAGAAGAAATATGGGCAGTGAGGAAAAGGTAGTAATAGAAGATAGATGCAATGAAAGCAGACTAGGGTTATATTTCCCACTCTCAGCCCCTGATCAACTGCATGAACTTGGAGGAGCTACTTACTCTCCCTGTGGCTGCTTCCTCATCCTTCCCTTTTGAAACGTGCTTTTAGATCATCTATTAAAAGACCATACCCTATAGAAGTAGGGTGTGTGTATATGTGAA
Source organism: Natator depressus (assembly GCF_965152275.1). NCBI lineage: Eukaryota > Metazoa > Chordata > Testudines > Cheloniidae > Natator > Natator depressus. Next base: position 23,121,000 of record NC_134240.1, read on the forward strand.
TTCCTGTGAGGTGCCAGCTGCCCTTTCGGTGTCTGTAGGGGAATGTGTGCCCAGTCCTGCCTGTATCCCTCTGGGGTTCCAGCCAAGTGCTCTCTGTCTCTTTGGGCATGCCTGCCTGGCACTGCCTAAATCCCTGTAAGCTCTCTTAGCTTCTCTGTGCCTTTGGGGGAGTTATGGGGGTGTGTGCGCCAGGCCCTGCCTGAATCCCCATGAGGTTGCCGCCATGTATTTTGTGCCTTTAGGGTTTCTTGGCGTGTGTGTGTGTGTCTGGCGCTGCCTGAATTCCTGTGAGGTTCCAGCCAAGCTGTCTGCAAAGCGGCTTCTGAGAAGAAGAAGAAGAAAAGAGAAAAGCAGATGATTGGCAGTAGCCCTTTAGATTTCTGTTGTTAATGCACCAGTAATAAGATAAGACTTATCTTTAAATGTTCATGGAATCGAGACTTTGATGGAAACAGGCTTTTGGGTTAATATATTTTTGATAGATAAAGCAGAATAAAAATGAGAGGCTGGGGGAACCTACAGTATCTGGGGAGAGAGACATTTTTTCTTTTTAAATCTCTCTCCCTGCATGTGGCGTGTGGGTGGTTTATATATGTACTGTATATACATTGTGTGTTTGTAAACAGGCACACAATGTGCGTAGCCTGTGTAAGAGACAGCCAGTTGAAATGAAATCTGCTGTTGTCTGCCAGTTGGGATGAAAAAAATCTAACCCTTTCTCCCTCCCGTTCTGCTCAAGTCCAGTCAGTGTCGAGGTGGGTAAATGCGAACCAAGGTTGCAATGCAGCATAGATTCCCACCCCCCTGCCCTGACTGGAGATGAGTTGTGTGCCAGCTGCTGGAGGAGTTTGGGCAGCAAAGTCTTGCTGTTCGTTTAGCCTAGAGGGGGAGTTTTGGCCGTCGCTTTACCGACTGCGTTTCGGCTTGAGCCCGTTGCGTGATCTGTTTTGCATATTTGCACATTTGGATGAAATTATCTCACTACGGAGCGTAGTACAGTATCTGTGCAGCCCAAGAAAACTGCTGAGCTACGGCACCATTTTCCTGGGTCGCTGATGGTTTTCTGGTTGTTTTTAAGCAGTACCTCTAAATTACAATTGTCACATCTTACTCCCCCTTGAGTCTCCTCTCATCCCCCCTCAAGCCCCAGGCATATTCCCCTGCGTTATCCTCCCTACCTGTGAGCTTCTGTGCCACGGCTTCTGCCATCTAAGCTATGCAGCATGTCATGGCAGGGAGGTGGGGAAGCCTTGCAATTCTGCATTGCTGGTCGAGGGGATAGCACAGAAGGGGATAGTCGTCTAATACTGCAGCACAGACCCAAGATTGGGGATGGAGCCCCTCCAGGCTGTAAGGTAGGGGAGGCAAATATAGCACTGTAGGGCAGGTCTGTGCTGTGGAGAAAAGCATAGGGAGGGAAGGGAAAAGCTGTGAGGCTTCTGTAATGTTGCAAGGCAGGCATGGGGTGAAGGACGAAGAAATACCTTAGCACAGCAGGGGAGCTTGTGCAGTGCTGCAGTATCTGTAGTGTCTGGCTGGTGAATCTTGCCCACATGCTCAGGGTTCAGCTGATTGCCATATTTGGGGTCGGGAAGGAATTTTCCTCCAGGGCAGATTGGAAGAGGCCCTGGAGGTTTTTCGCCTTCCTCTGTAGCATGGGGCACGGGTCACTTGCTGGAGGATTCTCTGCTCCTTGAAGTCTTTAAACCACGATTTGAGGATTTCAATAGCTCAGACATAGGTGAGAGGTTTCTCGCAGGAGTGGTGGGTGAGATTCTGTGGCCTGCGTTGTGCAGGAGGTCGGACTAGATGATCATAATGGTCCCTTCTGACCTAAATATCTATGAATCTATGAAAGTATGAGCCTGACCTAGGGAGCACAGTGCAGGGGAGCTCGTGTAGGTGCAGCAAATCTTGCCAACGGCCGGAGATGAGACATTACACGGGGAGGGCTCTGAGTTACTACAGTGAGTTCTTTCCCAGGTCCCTGGGTCGCGCTAACATGCTCAGGGTCTAACTGATCACCATATTTGGGGTTGGGAAGGAATTTTCCCCCAGGTCAGATTGGCGGAGACTGGGGGGGTCGCCTTCCTCTGTCGCATGGGGAAGGGTCACTTGCTGGTCTGAACTAGAGTAAATGGTGCAGTCTCTGTAACTTGAAGTCTTTAAATCATGATTTGAGGACTTCAGTAACTCAGCCAGAGGCCCTGGGTCTAGTCCAGGAGCGGGTGGGTTCTGTGGCTTGCGATGTGCCGGAGGTCAGACTAGATGATGGTGATGGTCCCTTCTGGCCTGAACGCCTCTGAGCAGGACAGGGCTAAGGTGATAAGGAGTAAGTGCTGCAGAACAGGTCTCATCCAACCCTCTAACTCTCATCTTCTTTCATTTTACTTTCTCCCTTCCCCCCAAATATTACTTCCTTTAACCTTCTGTTTCAACCTTGGCATGATGTTTTCTTTTTTATGGTGAAACTGCACAACTGTTTTGTTTCAGGAGGGAAGGGCTGAGACCCAGATCTCCCAAAAAACTCATAAACTCATTTAGAACTGCCATGTCTATCACGAAGAAGGATGAAGCCTAGAAAAGCAGGTTGTCATCCATCTAAGCATGAATCAAGACCCAAACTGAATAGTTTTGCAAACTAGACTGGATCAGGACTATTGAGACCAGAAACACCATCTCTTGCAGACATCCAGCTACATCCCCTTCAGTTGCAACCCTGTGACTCCTATAGTCAGATACATTTGCAGTATCCTTATCTGACATTATATAAAACACCTGTATAAATTGGTGCTAGGGTGCCAATTTGTTAATGTCATGTTGGTTACAGTTGCCTGGAAAGGGCTACGAGTGGTGTCAACTTTGAAGTCAAGTTCCTGGTTCTTTGACGATATACGTGTTTTATGACAGGATACACAAAAGGGTTTGCAGGTCTGAGAAACTCTGATTCAAACCAACCCGCTGTCGTGTGAGAAAACACCTCTAGAAAGGGAAAGTTGAGAGGTCAGCAAGTCCAACCCCCTGCGCTGTGACAGGGCCAACTAAACCTAGACCATCCCTGACAGGTGTTTGCCCAACTTGTTTTTTAAAGCTTCCAGTTAAGCTTTTGTTGCTCTCTCCAGTATGTCCAAATCTTTCCTGAAGTGTGGTGCCCAGAATTGGCTGGGGCCTCACCAGTGCCAAGTAGAGCGGGACAATTACCTCCCGTGTCTTACATACAACATTCCTGTTCATACAGCCCAGAATCATATTTGGCTTTTTTTGCAGCTGCAGCACTTTGACAGCTCATATTCTGTTTGTGATTTGCTGTAACTCACCAATCCTTTTCAGCAGTACTGCCAACTTGACAGTTATTCCCCATTTTTGTAGTTACACATTGGATTTGTCCTTCCTAAGTGAAGTACTTTGCACTTGTCTTTATTGAATTTCATCTGGTTGAATTCAGACCAATTCTCCAATTTGTCAAGGTCATTTTGAATTTTAAACCTGTCCTCCAAAGTGCTTGCAACCCCTCCCAACTTGTATGTATCTGTTGTTTGTATTTATATGATGAATCTCTTGTTGAAGCTCAGGCTCCCTGAGTTGACTTCTTGAGTTTTGAATATTCTTAGTTGTGATTAGTCAGAAAAGTCACAGCAGGTCCTTTCTGTTCCTACACTGGATGAGTGTGGAAGCACTTGAGTGTGCAAATTACAAATCCAGTTCCTGCAATTACTTGCTACTCTGAAACATGCTTTGAGTGGGTTTGTGTGGGGGGGGGTGTGAGAAAACCTGGATTTGTGCTGGAAATGGCCCAACTTGATTATCATACACATTGTAAGGAGAGTGATCACTTTAGATAAGCTATTACCAGCAGGAGAGTGGGGTGGGGGGAGGTATTTTTTCATGCTTTGTGTGTATAAAAAGATCTTCTACACTTTCCACGGTATGCATCCAATGAAGTGAGCTGTAGCTCACGAAAGCTTATGCTCAAATAAATTGGTTAGTCTCTAAGGTGCCACAAGTACTCCTTTTCTTTTTGTGAATACAGACTAACACGGCTGTTACTCTGAAACTTTCACCAGTGAGTCTCAGTCACTGGAATGTTTGCAGAAAGTGAACTCGAAGCTGAAACAAAATACATTTAAAAATCTGAATGTGTTTGGTGAGAAGTTGTATAATTCAGACTTCTGTATTTAATTAATATAATATAGCTTTTGAGGTTTCTTCAGACAGTTATCTAGCTGCAATTATTTATTAATTAATTACCAATGAATGATTAAGGGCTCATTTACTAAAGTTTAGCAGCTATTATGGACACACTTCTAATGCTCAGGGGATTTATTGTGCAGTAACTGGATTGTTCAATTACATTCTTATGTGAGACCTTTAATCTGTGACCTAAGAATGCTGCTGTGCAACCAGAATACCCCGTAAGAGGATTCCCATGGTTGCCTGAAACACCTCACCTTGGTCACAGGTGTTTAGCCTGGTGGGAAAGGGTTAAATGGGTTCTGCTGACTCTCTGAGGTTGGAGGCTTATTATCTCACCCAAGTACAAGGGCTCTTTACTGAGAGAGGATCTAGGATGTGGGCTGAGCAGTCCTGAAGGATGAACCCTTGTTACCTTACTGTTGTTTTCTTTCTTAAATTAAACCAAACCCCAGGAAGAGGGCAACATTGGACTTTGCATGCTGTTATGGGTTTTGTTTGTAGAGCAGCTTGGTTTGTACCCTACTCCCCAAACTAGTTCTGTCCAATCTGTAATAATAACATTAGCTTCTACATAGCTTGGGCAGTTCTTTCCAGTCTGTCTCTTTCTCCTGACTAATGCTGTTCAAATTACTTACTACAAATAATATCTGTCATGAACTGAGCCCTTTTTTCTATTGGTGATTATTTTGCAAATTGACATTGACTTCTGCGTGTGGATTTGTTCTTCATTAGGACTTGCTTGGTGGTTTTGTTGAATCCACTGAGAGTCTATGGGGCTGTCTGTGGATTGTTCAGTCCTTCTGTTCATTGTCTCCTTGGTCACCAAAGTCATTTGGTACATTTTTTGCTCCCCACTTGGTGAATGAGGACAGGATTTTCAGGAGTAATTATGATTTTGGGTGCCTAACATAAAGGGATCTAAGAAAGGGCTGGGTGCCCTCTTTCTGAAAATCAGGCCCCTTTAAGGTGTTTTCAGATGGGCATCCAAACTCACTCGTTGTTTTTGACACTCTTGGCCTGAGCCTTTTAAACAGGGAAATGATAAACACTCATGTCCACGCACAGAAGCTCTTGTATGCATGTAAATCTGGATTTTCCTGGAAAGAGCAGCCATTCCCTAAACATTTGCTTCAACAGAAGCCCATTCATGCAAACGATAGTGAATAACAAGGGGCATAAACCTTGTCGACTAGAGCAGCAGTTTGGAGTTCGAAGGGAAGTTCTCTCAAGCACTGTCTAGCAGCGTTTGCTGAGATCTGCTCCTGACAAAGGGTTCGGGCCTCTGCTTTCCAGGGGCGAACACTTCCCCTGCTCTCTCCCCCTACAGGCGACACTGTGCAATGTTTTCCCTGCATGCAGACAGCATATGGGGGTAGGGTCGGGGAGTCAGTTGAAGTCCTCACCCCTTGCACTGCCGTTACTGCTGAGACACATAGTGGGGAGAGATCTGATTGTGTTCAATGGGGCGCTTTCACTCTCTCTCTCCCTCTCTCACTGTCTTTCATTCTCTCTCTGTAGTTTTCTTATTTATAGGCCTGGAGCTTCAATTCCTTTTCCACCAGCCCCTCACGCTAAGCAGAGCTGGATTAAAAAAAGAAAAAAGAGAGAGAGTGAGCGAGCAACTGTGGCAGAAAAGTGATTAAAAAGAATAATTAGCATTTGCCCCCGATAAATGAGCAAAGCCATTAATTAGACTGATTTACTCCTGGCTTTTTTCTCTCTCCCTTTCCTCTCTGTCCCCCCCCCCCGCCCCCGCCCTTTATCAAATGGCAGCTCCGTGACTGCCCCTTTGGTACGTTTTCATCAGCTTTTCACTGGCTGTCAGAGCTAACACTCTCCTTTCCCGAAACCCAAGCAGCCTCCTGTAGCTAATGGATATGGAATGCAGCCAGAGCTGATAGCTGCTAGATCTCCACTGGCTTACAGGTGTTTCCATCCTTAGTTGCACATTATCTGCCAGTGGGTCCCCTTCCTTGTCGTCGTCCTCTTTCTCTCTTTTCTCTCTGTTTTTTCCCTTCTTTGCAGTGTTTCAGAAATAATTACATTTTTTTAATTGCTGGCAGGTTTTTTTTTTTAAATTTATTTTCTATGCAACACGATGTCCTGGCGATCAAATCAAATTATTTTTTTTTTTTGGCACAGTGACAAGCGGCGATGCTGCTGTCGCCTGTTTGAATGTAATTACTGGGATGAAAGGGAGAATTTTAATTAAGACAATTTCCCCCACACACCTTCTTCCCTCCCCCTTTTTCAAATCAAGAGCTGAGGGCTGTTTTTTATTGAGAAATGTTAGCAGCATCAGACAGTTGTATCTAAGGTGTCTCATATCACAAGCATGTCCTGACCCCCTCCCCAACCCAGAGTTGGCTGGAGGCAAAGATCTATGCAGACAGAGAAAATATTTAGATAGTCCCAAATGAGGGCTAGGTAGTTTACAGGTGAATATGAGGATGATGGCCGTGCTCCAATCTAAGCAGTGCTAATGTAAACGTTGGCATATACCGAGAGCCTTTCATTATTAATGATCATATATATTACTGTAATGCTCAGAGGTCATATTCCTCTTGCAATTGGGGCATTTAAAGCAGAGACACGCCCAGTCCACTGAAATGTTGGGAAGTCTGCCTCTGTAGACCTGCTGATGCCAAAACGGTGAGTAGGGAAAAAGCAGTGAATAAACATTCTCCCATACCTCGGGTGGAGGAGACCTCCATAGTTCAGCTGAGTATTTCCCATTCCCTTCTCCCACTTACCTCGCATCACACAGCTGCTATGCTTGCAGCTGAGGGTGGGGTCTCCTCTGGAGTCTGGCTATGCAGGTCAGCTAACAGCACGAAGGGGACCAGTGCAGAGCTATCTGAGCTGCCCCTTATTTCCAGAGGTTGGACGTGCTGCCAGCCTCCCCAGTACCCTTTTCTCCTGCTGACTCAGAAGCAAGTGACAGTTACTTCTGAGGATCAAAGTTGGGTCTCCACTAAGGCAGTTCTGGTGGCGACCACCTAGGGAGAAAATTGATTCTCGGCTGTTGTTAGCACGTGGCTCTTGGTTCACGTGACTGGTTAGACCCATCCAGCTGTCATGCTTCTCCCAACAAACACATTGTCATGCAAATAAGCAATTAGCCACAGAGAAGCCTTGGAAGGGCCTTTTAGCCCTTTTCAACCTGGGTGCACAGTTTCCTGCTATGGCTGATTTGCTGGCAGTGGCACCAGGCAAGACTAGCTCCCAGGCTCTCTGCCCTTTCCCCTGCCTTGCCCTGGAACACATCAGATGGGACTTCAAGAATGTAGGGCAAATAGAATTGAAGAACTAGCAGAGCAAGGTAGGCAACAATTGCCTGAAATGATTTACTGTAGCCCCAGTAGAGGCAGAAGGAGGCAGGGCTGCTTACCTGAATTTTGCTATGATGTTTTGCTGTGTTGTTCAGAGTTTGGCGGATGTGGACCCCTTTTAAATCTCTTCAGTCCCTCTCTCTCTGGTGCACACTGAGCACCCTGGAGCAATAGGGAAGGTGCACGTGAGTCAGGGTCAGCTCAGGCTGCCAAATCAAGGGACACAGAGTTCAAAGGGAGCCCCATCAAGCTGTGACTCTAAAAAGTTCATGGATGGACTGGCTGGGGAGGGCTCCAGCTGAATGGATTTTGTAGGGAGGAACCCTTGGATTAGCTTGTAAAGTTTGCCTGGCACTAATTCAGGTCACAGGCCAGAGCTGCAGAAGGGGATGATAAGATGGCCACCTGGTTATTCAGTAAGGTGTGCGCACATCTTGGTGATTCTATTAGCTTTAATTACCCACCCACCTTCCCTCCCCTTCTGGGCAGCCAAATGGCAGAAGTGAGTTTTTTAGGAGGGATTTGAATGTGAGACGGGAGAGAGTTTGGAGGACAGATTCAGGGCAGCGTGCACCAAATACAAGGGACACAGAGACCCCCTCTTCTGTGAGAGGAAGAGATGTAGGGGATCAAAGCTGTTATCACTGCCAGAGAAGGGAGGGTGGGCAGGGGGTAATGCAAAGAAACCAAATCTGAGGTGCAGGCAGGAGCTGCTTGATGAAGGGCCTGGGAAACACAAAGAAGGTGTTTGATTTGAACTTGATGTGCAGGACAATGTGAACGCAGTGGATTGACTCCAAAGTTAGGAGCAAGGGCTGGGAGAGGGAGGGTGACTTGAGTACATGGTGACATACAAGGAGGAGAAAGTTGCAGTGGTCTAGGTGAGATATGAGGCCATGAACAAGCTGTTTCACTGCTGGGACAGAAAAGAAGTGGGAGGCCTACAGAAATGTTGTGAAGGCCACAGCACTGCACTTTAAAATCCCTGGATTCTGCTAGGCCATCAAGGGAAGCAAATTCCAGAAGTGACTGGCCTTTTGTGAGATTTCTAGCAGTTAAATCAATGGATTATTCCCTAGAGTGTCCTAGCAGACATCATCCATCATGATGGACCATGAGTGGAGAAAGGCAATCTCTTGGGACCCAAGGCATGTAGGGTTGGTTGAGTTGAGATGGAGCTAGCTGGCTGGCATATTTGCCCCAACCATAAAGAGAGAGGCAGCCATGTGAATGACTCGTGTGCAACCCAAACCTCTTGGCTACTCAATCCTGGAGTGGAAGTTCACCCAAGGTTACCGCTCTGCAAAGAATTTATGGGAAATGTTTCACATAAAAAAACAACTGATTTTTGTAATGCTCGCTGTCCATCTCTTCACATCCTGTTAAGCTAAATATTTGCACAGTAGTACTAGTGCAAAGGGAGCTGAGCTAGTGTATTTCATTTGGGTGTCTGTATATTGTGATCAGCTGCTCCTTCTCCTTCTGTCTGTTTTTCTTAGCAGGGTCAGGACGAGTTTTGCAGTCTGAATGGTTCACTGCAATTCTCTACAGGATATCCTCGTTTTACTTTAATGGGGAGGAAATTAATGAAACATACAGGCCCTGGGGCTTCGAATACTATACATTAATATTATCCCAACTCATTGTGGTATGCGCGCTTTCTCAGACTAAACTTTACACTGGACGGAGGAAGCCATGATCAGATTCAGGTGCCTGTGAAATTTAAGTGGGGGGAGGGGGTAAAAAAATAAAGGAAAAGAACTGCTTGAAGCAGTTTCCTTCTTTTTCAGCCTCTCATCAGTGTGAGAACCACTGATGGCCAAATGGGATCAGGTCAATACATACCAAACTGAAACAGGCCCTATAAATATCTGCATGTACTCTGTGACTTTCCTCCTGGCGAAAGACACTGGAGTGACAGCCCTGGAAACAGAATGTTTCTAGATGGCCACAGAACAGGTACAGCATGGGCAGTGGCAGCGCAAACTTTGACATCCCCCAACAACCAGGAAGGGGGTCGTCTTTGCAGGATAAGAGAGTGTTTCAGTCTCCGTGGCCCACTTGAGCCCCACCTCACTCCTCTCACAAGCCACCAAACAGCCACTGATGGTAGCAACAACTCTCATTTGCTCTGAACCTGTGATATATAGCTAGAAGGCTCTGTAGCCAGGTACCAATCCCCTGAGCCATCCAGCCCCACCTCTTTATAGAAACAAATGAGCAAAGAAAAAGAACCCAGCTTCTAATCACAGTCCCTTGTATCTATCATGCTTGCTCTTCAGCAGAGGATCTCAAACTGTTTTAGGGTCAGTCCCGATGAGGTGGGGTAAGCATTATCCCGAGTTTATAAATGGGGCCAGTGTGGTACAAAGAGTTGACATGGACTTTCCCAAAGTCACGCAGCAAGTTAATGACAGGACGGGGACCGAGACCTAGGTGTTCTGACTAGGAATCCTTCTTTTCTAACTATTAAAGTGTGCTCCCTCTGCCTCAGCTGTCCCTTCCTAAACAGGGTCCCTTGGCATATGACTGTCTCTGTCCCACTGCCCAGTCCTAGCAATGCTGCTTTCAATAATTCTATTTTCTTTCCTTTGTTTGTCGTTCTCCCCCCCCCGCCCCCGACTTGTAGCGCAGATTGACTCAAGTTACAGCAATTGGCACTATCCTTGCATCACAAGGGAACTGAATCTTTCACATTTTTGGTGGGAATGGAGGGAAAGAGAACTTGCTTGGAGAAACAGACTGCATTGAGGCTTGGGGTGGGGGGGGGAGAAAAGTTCATAACAGTTTCATTCTCTCAGGGGTTAACGGGGCATTTGTCTTTCTTTCTTAGAAATATGTTCAAATACCAGAAATTTTCTATGGGCTGAAGAAGGGGGGAAGTAAACCCCCAAACCCTGAATCACAAGGCTGTGTTCATTTGATTTTAAATGTTGCTGAACTGTTCGCCTGGTGGAGAAAACCACAACTTGAATATTACCACATTTTGCAAACTGAAGGCTCTGCCTTGGGATACAGGGACAATTTATTAGTGGAAATATCTTTAATTAATTTGTGCACAAGTTCGTGTTTTTCTTTAATTCTTCTCCCCAGGCTCTTGACCCACAGTAATGAAATCCGAGAGCCCTTTTCAGAAAATGACTTTCTCAGCATTTTTGTTCCTTTTAAAGTTAAGTGTATCACATAATGACCATGAAATGTTATCCTTTATTAGGAACACACTTTTCACTGAGAGTCTTCAAATAGACTTTATTACCAAGAGCTCTGTGCTAAGCTGCCGTCCGCTGCCTTCCAGTCAGACAGGCCTGGCTTTGAACTCCACGCGCTGGTGCCTTGGAGGGCACGAGTTCTTCTCTGGTGGCTCTGTGTGGACTGTCTCTCTGTGAAGGAGGTGGGTCACCATTTCACTGGTCTGGCTCAATCTTGAGAGGCTAAGCAGAAAATGAGGACTTGAGCAACAGTGGCCAAAAGTAGCCTGACAAACATTCACAATCCACCCTCAGCTCCAGCCCACTCATGTCACAAGCCTTTTCTTTTGAGCACATAGTGTAGAAGAGAGGTGAGGGTTTACCTGTGATTTAGGCAGCAACCTTCCTTGGTCTGGGGACTCTTGCAGACAATGCACTCACACTGTGTTGCCCCTGTGAATCAGCTGATCCCCCTCCCTCCCCAGTAGTGAGGTTGAGGATTCCCAGTGTGTGCTGTTTTTTGGCCATGGAAGTACAGGCCTCAGTTCTAGCCCCCATAATCCTCTATGCTAAATTTCAGTGGGGGCTGCCACAGGCCAGAGAGCTGCCCTGGGCCAAGGCCAGAGCAGTGAAGGAGAAGCTTGGGGTGAGCAGGGTTTCATCCCCCTGTTTTACAAACCGTTGCTGGAGAAGGGCACCCCAGTGAGATTTCCGCATTGTTCTAAAGATTGGATTTACGTGGTGCCTTTCAGCAGAAAGGATCCCAAAATGCTGTACAATGGCCTGGGATATATAGAGATCACTCGTGCAGCCAGCTCTGGGGTGGCATATGGGAGTGTTAGCAACAGCGGCCCGACACAGTGAGGTGGTCTGAGGGGAAGTGAGGTCCATGAGGTAATTGTAGAGAGGCGGACTCTTGCTTACACAAGGCTGAATTTGACTAGGTTCTTGGGATTAGCACCCCTGCTCTTGAGAGAGATGTAATGAGATCTTTAATGACAACAGATGACCAAGACCTTGGATTTACATCCTGTCTGAAATCTGGTTTCCCCCCCCCCCCCCGCCCCCCACAAAAAGCCCAGCATTCTCTAACACAGTGTTTGGGGCACTGGTGCAGTGCTGGCTCTGAGGAAAGGGTACGGCCTGTGGCATAGCCGGTTTTCTTTGAGAGTTTCCCATCCAAATACTGATCACGCTTGATCCTGATTAGTTTATGAAAGCTGAGGCGATTGCAGGCCACGGTGGCACACACTACTGGGTATGGTGTAATATGGCCACATAGAAATTATACATGTAGTGGGCATTAATGAACGGCTCAACTGGAGCACCAAGCTGGATCCACTGCTCCCACGATCCCAGATCTGAGCTTCCCAGTTCAGGCCTGCCTCTGTGTAAGAGGCAGAGAGATCATCATTCACCTCCCGTTTCTTCTTAGTTTGATGTCTTATCCAAATCAACTAAACCCATAATGGAGTCTCCCTGCCACCAAATCCACCCCCTCACCTAATTTGATATTGCTTATCTCATAGAAATGATTTTTGTTTAAAAAATAAAATAAAATAAAATAAAATAAAATAAAATAAAGGACAGGTTCACAAAAGGGCTAGCCCATTGTTGTGAGGTGGAATGTCTCCTTATCCTTGTCCAGTTTTTGCTCTAATTTGGTTAGGCCGCGGCCCAGGCATGTGAACAATTTGCTTTGTTTTTGTTGTTGACGATTGACCACAAGAACATTGGCTGCATGTGCTTTTGTTTGGTTGCAGTTTAACAGCTGTTCCCATCAAAATAACCCTGTTTCTGCTAGCTTGATTTCTGTTTTAGTTACTCTGACCCAACTTTCCAGACCAGAAACCTTCCTCCCCCCCGCCCCCACAACCCTTGCCCATTTTTCTGGCCCCCTTCCTTGTCCACCCCACCACCACCTTCGTAACCCTTTTGGTTATTTCAACCTCCTTGATTAAACCGGCCCCCAATTATTATCAAGAAGATTCAGGAAGGAGGATGAAAAAAGGAAACATAATCTTATCTGAGAATAGAAACTATGATAAGGGTCCCCTATCTAGGCGCTGCAGTGTCCCTCGTGGTGGGGCCGCAGCAGTTCCTTTGAAAATAATCACCAACTCCATCTCTGCTAAATCACCTTTCACACAGCTCTGGCCTTTGATACAAAGGCCTCTGGCAAAATTAGAGCAGGATTGTGTAGACCCTAGAGAGAGAGCATTAAATGCTCGAGATCAGAATTAGGGGGCACCCAGCTATAATTGCATAGGAGGAACCTCTCTGTTATTTTTGCAGAGGGGAGGACGTGCGCGTGTGTGTAGTTGGCCTTGCTTGCTACCAGACAGGCAATGGGTTACAAAGAGAGACATGAGGGGCTAATTAACCAGCCTTTGTGACTTTTAACAATGCACACCGGAGGGGTAAATGATGGACAAAATGTGGTGATGTGCCTGGTGCACAAATACTATTATAGACTGATTTGGGTGAAGCACTGTGCAGGACGATCCTGTAATGGACAGGAGTGAACAAGACCAAATAGGTGTCCTTTAGTTCTAGTTTCTTTTCTTCTGATGACCTCTGTTTTCATGGTCAGGAGGCATGGCCCGGGGGTCAAAATCTTTATTTTGTTTAATCTCTGCTGAAGTGAGTTTCACGGTCTCATATGCTAATAGTCCCTGCTGGGCACGTCACAAAACCAGGGCACCATTCAAGACAACTGGTGGCCTTTTTTTTCATGACTCTACGTGGCCTGGAATAGTATTGGTACAGCGAGGGAGAATCTGGGGGCTGGAAGAATAGAATGTGCTGTGGAGTCAGGACTGAGGTGCACTGGCTGAGCTGTGCAGGGGTACCCCAAGCTGAAATAGCAGGGCTATGGAAATAGGAGTTATGATCAAATGTGTTCTGTAAGTGCTCTCTCTCTAGGCTGTGATTTTTGTGGGCCCTACTTGAGACATCGTAAAGAGGTCTGATTTGCAAAAAAAAAAAAAAAAAAAAAAATTGCTATATTATACCTGCCCTCTGAAAATGAGAGTTGGGGACCCAAAAACTGAAGTAGAAAAATGTTGGCCTCAGTCTTCAGCTTCCTACTCTCATACTGACCAGGGCTTTATCTCTTTTGGAATTTATCCAAATTGGAGAAATCTCAGCAGAACAGTCTATTGTGCAAGTGGTTTAGCTATTTCCACTCAGCCAGATTATCCTTCTGCATGATATTTCCTCTTCAGCTCCCAGACAGAACCAAGAGACATGTTTTAAAAAAACAACCAAACAAACCCTGTTCTTTCTGAATATAAAGTTTGGGGAATTGCTTGGGGCAGGCATGGCGGTGAAGCTGTTACATTTTTGTGAATTAACTTAAGTGGAGAAACCAAGTTAAACTCCTTGCAGTCAGTGTAACAGGGCTTTTCTGAATGAAACCTTGTGATAATTAATTAGGTCACCCCCAACTAGCTTCTCTCATGTGCTCTCGTCATGACATTATGATACAGAGATGGGGACATGACAGTCTTATGACATTGTTTCTGGTACCCAGTGACTGAGTGTGAGGTTGAGATCAGACCTTTAAGGTAAAAAGTTTCCAAAGTGACAACCATATGGCTTGGAAGCAACTTGCAGTAATGGGAGACTGGCATAAGAAGCAGCAGATAAACATAAAAACCTTTGTCTTCCTGCTGATCTGGTTTCCAGGACTCTGGCATAAAGAGAGAGCTAGGAGCTAGTGTAAAGTCCATTGAGAGTGAGCATAGTGAGGTGTTGGTCTGTAACATTGCCAGAGTCCATGTGGGATAAGGTGGCCAGAGACTATGGCAAAAATTTTAGCATCACACTTTCTGCCCCAATGTTTCCAAATACTTAGAATATGCCCTTTGGGTCTTTTCCTCCCATTCTCCCTCCATGACAGCGTGAATTATGGATGGAGGTGCCAGCCTCAACTTTAAATTTCCTGTCTCTTGTTGATTTGTGGGATATTCATACCAGAGAAAAACGCATTGATTCGTGGGGCATTCATACCAGGCTAAGCGGTGAAAGTTAAACATAAATCCATTTTACCTTTAATTAGTTTTGATATCGTTTTCTTTATTTCTGTAGCTGGCTATAAGATGGATCCAAGCCGAAACCCCAAAATTAAACCTCTCTATATTTTGGAGAAGCTCGGATCTGGATCCCAAACTCTATAATGGGCTGAACCAAAACTCTGGATGGCTCAGAAGACCGTGCCTTTACTTTTGCTTTACATTTATAGTTAGACACATTTGCACCTCCAGAGATCTTACACTCGGACTTATACAGACAAAAGCAACCCCTTTCAGTTCTAATGGTCTGAGATATTGTTAGTCACCGGGGAAGGGAATTTTTCATGTGATATTTAACCCGATAGCGTCCCTTTAGTATTGCACATGCAGGACTGGAATATGTGCTCTGTTTTCAGATGCTTTCTCCAGTGCACCTTTTAAGGAAGGGTTCAAGGGGCGATTGCTCAATCTGTAACCTTCCTGCACTTCCTGCAGAGCTCTCTCTTAAATTATTTTTTTATCAAAAAGGCCCAGAAATTTTGATAGGGGAGATGAGGAGATGGGCGCTATCAGGGAGGATAATAAAGAAGAACTGTCATTTCCCTGGCGGTCGCTTTGTTGGCCCTGCTGCTTTCCAAGATAAAGACACTGCGGCTATTTTGGGTTCTATATCAAAAGGCTGATTTGGCTGCTTGATTATATATAAAATATAGATTTAAAGCTTAACTTATGTTTCCGAAAGCAAATCAATAGCAGGGTAGAGCCTGACACATTTGTTACGATCACTAAGGAGCTTTGCTGGGCTTGTTAAAGCTCACAGGGGCTGGAGGGGCTTTAAAAATGCTGTTTGGATCCAGTATATTAAAATCTGACCTGCTCAGAATATATTATTTTTGAATGATCATGTAATGATTGATAACTGCTTTGGGAGGAAATATTTTCTCTCTTGATTATTCTTCTACCCCTAGGTTTCTGGAGTCACCTCCTGGGAAGGAATTACACCCCCTTTATCCCCAGAGGAACAGGCATGGGACAATTGCAAACAGCTGTTGCCCACAAATGCCACAATCCAGCAAAGCACATGAGTAGTGCCACTGACATCAAGCACAGGGTTAAGTGCTTTGCTGGGTCAAACCTTAGTATTTGGTCCTAGGGGTTGGTGTGCGCAGAGTCACTGTTGACCACCTGGGAAACGGGCAGTTAGGAAGCTCAGGGGCATCAGTCTTAAGCAAGTCTCTTTTAGGATCCAAACTTGTGGCACTTGAAGCAAGAAGACCCACAGTGCTTTTTGGTGTGTTGAACCAGCAGACGTGTCTGAAATCCGTAGTCCTTTAATGATGAGAGGCTGAAACCAAACCCCAGATTCAAAACTCCCCAAACACGGGGGATGGTCAAACCAAAAGCCCTCCTGTAACGTCCTCACACCTCCGTGCATTCAGAAATGATGATGATGAGCTTGAATGTCAGTGCTGGTCCTCTGTGCATGCATTGCAACATCAGTTCCAGTGTCTGGCTTAAGAGATGTGGCAGGGGTAAAGGGAAATGGGTTTAATTCTTCCTCTGGGGCCATTCCCAGAAGGTTGCGATAAGGAACTTTTCTTCTGCTCTCACCTTTGGCGTTCTAGAGGGTTCAGTTTTCTCTCCTGTGTTGTTCAATATCTGCATGCAGCTGGTGGGGGAAAATGCGCAACCCATGGGCTCAAAGGCCAAAAATATGTAGACAGCACTCAGTTTATTCTTCATATCCAGCATAAACACCACTGTCACCCAGCTGTGACAGTGTCTGGCTGAAACCAGCTCAGGAATGAAAGAGTTTTGGCTGAAGTAAGATCCAAGCAAGATGGAGGTTTTGTGTTTTAGGTAGAGGGGAAAGAGTTTGAAGGACTTGCCGTGCTGCTGAAATCTCCATCAATCCAGGAGGTATGTGCCCATAGTTGTCAGGTTAGCCTGCAGTCAGTCTAGGAATCCTTCTGGACTCTCTTTGGAAAAGGATGCTCACCCAGCCTCAGCTACAAAGCAGTCAGTCTGCCACTGACAGCAAGTATGGCAACTGTGGCCCGTCATATCCAGTGACAGTATGACCTCAGTCACACACACTTTCATTACCTCCAGCCTCGGTTAGTGTGAGGGAGAGGCTTTGGCTTGACAGCACACACCTTGGAAAGAATGCAGCAGTGCCCTGTCAGTAACACAAGTTACTAAGAGCACATCACTGCTGTTCTCTGCTCACTCCTCTGTCTCCTTGTTGAACACTGAGTCAGATTTAAGGTTTCTATCCTTATTTTTAAGGCCCCAGTGGTTTGGGTTCAGCATGTCTATAGGGCTGTCTTGCACTCCACAACCTCAACTGCCTGTGGCAGCTCTGTTACCTGGGAACAATGGGACCGCCTGCTTCCAAGATGGAGCTTTGTGAGCAGGACACGGGGCTCTCTTGAGGCTTTGTCATTTACTTGTATTGGAGCTCAGAACAATCACAGAGCTCTCCACCCTCAGGTTCAAACGTCAATCCCACGCCATTGACCTTGCTTTCCTACACAGCAGCTAATAGTCTGTTGTCACCTCAGGAACAAACACAATCTCACGTACCTCATTTCCCCCGTGGGGTGGAGTGGAGAGGAAATTTGACTGACATAAGTCACCTTGAATGGCATTTAACTATTGGGAGTTGCTCAGATATTTCAGTGGCGGACACACGACAAAAACTTGAGCAGAGTAGAATGGAAATAAGAGCTAATGGTAGGTCTAGATTTGAGTTTTGTGAGTGGTCTCCATTTTTATGGAGCCAAAACCCCAGATCCAAACACTCACTAATGCTGGGGTCTTGGAAATCAAGGTCTGATCCAGAGTTTGCAGTCTGAGTCCCTCTGTAGTAAAGGCCACTCACTGGCTCCTCCTTCCCTGTCTACCCTATGCACATGGTTTTCTGAGGGTGCCTTCATCTCAATTTGTTACACTTTGAATGTCAGACCATACAAAACCATGGGTACATTTCAGTGCCTCAGCACAGTGTGGTGATAAAGTTCCAGGTAGAGGAAGACAACACTTTGCAGGACCCACGGCGGGTCTCGCCGTAGCCACCTGCCATAAAAAAACTGACGAGAGCATAGCGATGAGGTCAGTGCAGCAATTTGAACTTGCCAGGAAGCGGGGGCTAGAGCCATCCGTGCCTTGGCTGATAGGTCTCTGGGGCTTGTCTTTCCACAAGTGACACACACACACCCAAAACCCTGCAATCGCTCTCTGCAAGAGCTTCACTGCTTCCAGGGGGAAGGAGTGCAAAGTAACTTGATGCCTTTATTGTCTTTATAACATGAACCAATTTGTCAGCAAACTACTGTGCGGCCTGATGCGTGGTTGCACAGAGGGCCGGGCTAGGAGAAAGGAGGGGTATTTTGCCACTAGTTTAAACATCGTTCTTTTTAAAAGAATATAAACATACTGTATAGAGCTGGCTCATTAGACACTTGCCCAGTGGCATTATTGTTTTAATTAAATAACTTCCCAGGAGGAGCTGAGTTTTCAGTAATAATAGTACTTTGCCCTCCTTATACCACCTTCCCTCTGAGGATCTCCATGTGCTTTACAAACATGAGCGAGCTAATCTCATCCCCCACATGAAATAGATCACTTATACGTTCTCCACATTTTACAGACAGGGAAACTGAGGCATAAAAAGCTTCAGTGACTAGTCCCAAGATACCTTGGCTACTGGTTCCTAGTCAGGTTAGGAGGGCTCCCAGTCATCTGTCTTAACCATAAGGCCATAAAGTCAGTGTGACAGAACTGATAGCTCTCACCTCTGAACCCAGCAGGTCCTGTGTAGATCTCCACGAAGCATGACAAGAGATCACGTCCACCTGCCTTCATATTCTGTTACTAAGCTCAGATTTCTCATTGTCGTGAATCCTGGCCCACTTTTGGGGAAACCATGGTTGAGTTGTGGGCATAGGTGCTGGAACTAGAGGTGCTCGGGATACGGCAGCACCCCCTGGCTAGAAGTGGTTTCCATCATATACAGGGTTTACAGTTTGGTGCAATAGCTGTCTGTACCCCCACTGTACAAATTGTTCCAGGGCTCCTGGTTGTGGGCATTGGGGAGGGATTTACAGTTTGTCAGAATTCAGTTGTTGTGGGTCTACTTGAACCTGCAGAGGGGTTGGGGGGAGTTAGATTCTTGGGTGAGACCCCTCAAATAATCCCACCCACTGATCCACCATGACCTAACCTGCATGATGGTAGACAACTGTAGTTGTGGGGTCAAATTCCATACCAGGACTCAGGATCTTATATGGTATTGTTCATGAGACAGCTGGAGTACTGCATGGAAGGCATCAAGTCAAGACCCCTCTGTGACTGCCACAAATGCACCAATAAGACAGATCTGTCATGATGTACCATTTTGGGGTATGTGCACACAGCACTGCCTCTACTGAATGGACTCAGACCTGCTTAACTCTCTAGTGTTCTTGCCCTCCAATAGTTGCAGTGTACAAAAGAGATAATATGATGTCTTACTCATGATAACTAAGGGACGAGTCAGTGATTTTAGAGCAGAAAGTTGAGAGTTCTGTTCCCCATGCTTTATGGGCCAAAGCAGATGTTTGTGTTCTAAGTATATGCGTGGTTGTGTATCAAAGGGCTATGTGTTTGTGAGCGGAGCTTTCCATGTGCCTTGCTGGGTGCAGACACATTCTGACAGTTGTGTGTATCCACATCTTTACTTGTTTCATTAGCTCATCTTTGCAAGCTATGAATAAGGACAGGAGATTACTATGGTATGTAAAGTAAGTCTCTTGGCTACACTTCTTCAGTAGGGAGCCTGGCTGCTGAGATGGGATTCACTTGCTGAGAACCCAACTGCAGTCTGACAGCTATGGGATGGCTGTGTTTTTCCTCCTCCCTGTATTGATTTGTTTGGCATTTTGTGTTTTACTCCATTCCATGTTTAATGTGCTGCCTAGCATTGCTCAGGCTCTGCTTGTTGAAATACTCCATTAAATCCAGGTACCCTCGTAGCCTGAAACATGAAATATATAGAGTTTTTCCTCTAAAGTATAGTTTATGCAAATAATTCCCTCTCTGCATTCCTATGCTAGTCAGGCTCTGCATATCTGATTGGGCTCTTAATGACTTTTGGGAATCATTTAAATAGCTAGCTGACTGGCCCAGTTAATAATCAAAGCTGCAGCTCCTGGTAGTAGAAGTGATGGATGGCACAACCAAACTACCTCTCTGCACCAGTCTCTGGTTATTCCCAAATCCACGTTTGTCCATGGACCAGTTTTGCCCTTTGCAGAAAATTGGCATGATGTTGTCAGATGTTCCCCAGTAGTAACGAGACACGCACGTTAATATACTGTGCAGACTGCTAGCCTGTTATCTCTGCATCTTGTCCTATCTCAGGCAGTGAGATTATTGGATCTTGTAAGTTAAGCAGTGCTGGGACCAGGTGCTGCATGAGGGAGTGTTCAGTAGGTCACACACTTTACGCTGTCTGATAGCCCACTTATGGTGTTTTGGTGCTATGTTAGTGGAAGTGCCATTTTTAGATGAGTCATAAGACAGAGGCCCTACCCACTCGTGCTTACTAGTTGATCTCATGGCATCCTTTCACAAGTGTATGTGAACTGGGCGTAATTGGTGCACTGTCTGCCTGAGTCTACAGAGAACCCGAAACAATTACTCTGAGATACGTGAACTCCTCTAGGAACCTCCATAGGGTGTTAACTATGAACTCCTCCAGGGGCCAACTGCTCTGTGGGGTCCCAGGGACACCAATACTACCAGGGTCTTTGTGTGACCAGAGTCGAAGAGTGAAGTGAGCATTCCCCACCATCAACACTGGCTGCTGGGGTAAGTAAAGAGAAGCCATGCGCTGCCATCC
Source organism: Natator depressus (assembly GCF_965152275.1). Classification (NCBI taxonomy): domain Eukaryota; kingdom Metazoa; phylum Chordata; order Testudines; family Cheloniidae; genus Natator; species Natator depressus. The sequence continues at coordinate 23,141,614 of NC_134240.1, forward strand.
CTGCCTCTCTTAGGACTACAGGGGACCTCTGCTGCCCCTGAGGGTAAGGAGGCCTTGTTGCCACTCCTGTGGGTTGGAGAAGACCCCATGTCACTCCCCCTTCCTTTCTAAGAGGGGAGTGCTACAGTGACGAGTCTATATGAGAACCTATATAGATAAGTCTATAATACACCATATACGGAGTTCAGCTACCCATTGCTGAAATGTAGCCACTTGTGGGCCAGAGTGGGGCAGCCGTTTTGCACAAGCATTATTGCTCATTCATTGGATTGAAACAGGGGACAGCATCTCCAACTGAAACAACGGGGGGAACTTAGGATGCTAGCTGATAACTACTCAAGTCAGAATTCGGCCACACAGAGAAACCTGGGCTGATGCTCTGGCTCATGCAAAAATTACCATGCTGCCTTTCATCAGCTGCAGGTGGTTGGGGTTCTGTATCTCATCTAAAAGCCAGTGCTTCTTATCACAGTGGCTCCAGTGGAGCCTAAATCCACTGATGTGAGTATTCTCTCCCCTTCCATCAAACCTATGAACCCTCTAGGTCCAGCCAAAGCCCCTTCCTTTCACCTGTGTGACACTTCCTTGCTGCCAACATGAAGTTCAGTCAGTGCTGATGTCATTTCCTTTCACTTAGTTGGACGATATGGGCAGAGTTGTCTAAAACCACGGAACACTGCTTTGAAGTTCCTTCTCTCTCCTATTTTTTTCCTGCGTGTGAAATGCAGATTTTTGTGCATGTGAACAGATGGCTGCCCCAAGCCAAAGGCTTTTAATGGGAGGTATGTGAGGAAGCAGCCCTGTCTGCCTTCCTCCAAAACTGCTCTTTACTCAACTTTAACAGTAATATTGTATGTGATGGTTTCACCAAGCCTTTGTTGTCCGTGTTTCTGAAACACCCTGCTTAATTCACACTCATTGCATTTGAATAGAAAACTTCCTTATCATTCTAGGGCAAGTGAAGAGAAGCAATACCCAAGGTGTAATTACCATGTTTGTTAAACAGGATCCATTTAAAGCTGTCGAAAGAGCCAACCTCATCCTCCTTCCAAATTGGTTCTCTCCTTTTAAAGTGAAGGTTTATGCTGCTGAGAGCTGACTGGGAGGCCCTCGCTGACAGGGAGAGGGTGGTCTCTGGCAAATGTGGTGCTGCTTGTCAACAGCTCCTGTTTCCCTCAGCTCTGCTTTTAAGACCCAGGATGGGGCTTATCTCCCCTCTTCTCATATCATCTGAGGGGTCAACGCTCCTCACTGTGGTCAAGACTTGAAGAGCTGCTGTAGTCACCGTGTGCTGCAAGCAACAAAAGTACCCTGAATTTCCCACCTGTCATCTTTGGATGTGGCCTTCACATCCAGCTCCTCTGGGAGTTTGAGGGAGAAGAGTCACCCTACACATGGAGCTCACCTGTGGTGGGGAAACTGTTACTTGGAGCTTGGGACAGGACTTGCTCCCAGACTACTGCTAGTTAAGCTGTAGCTCAAGGCAGGCTGGGAAATTCAGTCCTTGTAAAGATGATCATTATACCAGGGGCCTCTTTCCCTGGCTGGGGCATGCTGAGAAATGGGAGGAGTCTGGGTTCCTCTATAAACAAGATCTCCCATGCCCATGAGAGCAGAGTGATATTAAGTGGGAGACAATGGAAAATTGCTTTCATCTGACATCCACAGAAACCTATAGTGGTAAAGCTGGGGGGAGGGTTTCAGAGTGGCCTCCATCTTGCCTGTCTGGATGGTTATTGCAGCGTTTGCTTCACTGGTTTTATTTTAATGATGTATTTTGCACCATTTACTGTTTTATGCAGGTTTGGGTACTGCCGCCATTTGTAGTTACTCCATGTCTGGACTCGTGTTTGACCTTACGAGCCCAATTGTGATCCCAGCGTTCTTTTAGCCACCACAGCCCCAGGGACTGAAGTCCTCTGCCCATCCCAAGAACAGGTACAGCATGGGCAGCAGCAGCGTGAGCTCTGTCACCTCCCATTGTGACTCAGCATTGACCTAGGTTGCTCACCTGATGGAAGGAGGGGTAAGGTTGTGCCCATTCATTCCTTGTCCTCTCTACTGAGTCTGCTAACAAGGCTGTTGGTTAGCACTTGTACCTTGGAAAGAGGGCACCTGTTCGCTAGGAAATGGACTGCGAGCCATCAACTCTCATTTCACGTAGACAATCAAACAGCCTCCTAACGGCTTATCTAATTCTCTTTCAGTACCATGGGACTGGACATCTCTACAAAGGAGAAGTTGCACATCTGCGATGAAAGCCCAGTGGAGGGGACAGGACCAAGTGATCTCTTTCCTCTCTGGTCACCACAGCAGCAGGTGACGTACTTGTGAAAGTGCAGGTGCAAGTTCAAATAAATGTCACGTCTGCTGGCCGGTCCAGTAGATCAATTTGGCAGGTCTGTCTCTTTGCATATTTGTGTGGTAGCATATTTGTATGTCTCTCTCTGGTGCTATCATGTCCCAAGCTGTTTTGTAATTTGGTTGACAGATGCAGTCACTATTTATAATTACTTATTTAAGCAAGAGTAAAATCAAGTGACTTACTAACTGTATCCAAACTGCTGACCTTAATGTATTTTAAAAGTTCATCGGATACTGAACCTCAAATGACCCATGGATGGATCTGGAATAATAATTTTCCTAATCCTCAAGTCATTATCTTAAAAGGAATGCATTGTTCTCCTAATTAAGTCCGTCCACATGCTGTGCATCCTCCATGCAAATGCACTGTGCATAAACTAATTAAAGGAAATATACAACCACAAGGACTCAAACTGTCTTTTATGCAGTTTTTTTGAATTATAGGGAATCTCCTCCCTTCCCCACGTACACAGTCTGCAGTGAAGAATAACATCCCAACCTGCAACGAAAACCAGTGAGCAGTTGTGGCTCAGTGTTTGGAATTGCCAGAACTTTATTATTAATTATTTGGGGTATGTTGTGCCTAGCAGCCCCAGCTGAGATCTGGATCCCTGTGTGTACACACGTAGGCAGTGTACACACACGTAGTCCCTGCCCTGAAGAGCTTACAAACGGAATAGATAAGATGGATAAAAGAAGTTGTACTGCCCCTCTTCTACGGTTGAGGAAGTGAGGCACAGAGGGGTTCAGTGACTTTCTCCAGGTCACACAGGGAGGAAGTATGTGGCAGAGCTGGGAATGGAACTCGGGTATCTCGAGTCCCAGTCCAGTGCCATAACCCTCTTTCCTCTCAATTTTAATAACAGGCCCACAAGGCCTCACAAGTCTAGACATAGCAGCAGCTGTGCAGAAATTCCATTATGATACTCAGTGGCGCCAAACATTGACTAGTTGGTGGGAGAGTGGATGGGCGTGGTGGGTTCCTGGTGTCTACTATATTTCGTATTCTGTTTGTGTCATGCATAGAGAGAAATGGGATTCCCATAAACTGACAATGCCACTGTGACACCCTGGCACCCCTTTATTCACCACTATTCTGTAATTAGGTTATGTTTTGCACAAAGTATGCCTTGTCAGGTCTCATTCTAAAAGTCTTGATCCGTTAGACATTAACAGCTCATTGGATTGTATGTGCTATCGTCGTATGTGAAGTTACGAAGTTTGGCTATGTATGTATTACCGAAACATGTGAAGTTGAAAACACCCACAGGCAGCCTTTCAGGTACAACAGCAGAAAGGCCAAACAATGTTAGTGGCTTATTGAGGAAATGCACAAAAGCACAAGGATTACCCCAGGAACTGTGTACTATAGAAACCTCTCAGAGATAGCACTACATAGTGGGAACTGTTTGACCCAGGTCACAGGAAAAGAGCTTTCCAGCAAGTGGGGAAAAGATATAAAAGGGAGCAATGATACCATGATGGTATATCACTCCCCGTACAACAACACACCTGGAAAACCCTGAGGAACAAAGACTGAACTGGGGGGTTATGATGGTCCCAGGCTAAAGGGATTTCTAGCCTGTGTATGAAAACCTGGGAAACCCAAGCTGCGAAGCAAAGGCAGCTTGTGCCTTAAGAATCTACCAGCCTGTTTATCACCAGGGTGAGAATTTGCTAATTTATCTCCTACCTATCTAGTATGTTAAGCTCAGTTTGCAGTTTTGTTTATTTACTGGGTAATCTGGTTTGATCTGTTTGCTATCTCTTATAATCACTTAGAATCTACCCTTTTGTAGTTAATAAACTTATTTTATGTTTTAATCCAAACCAGTGTGCGTTTGACTAAGGTGTCTGGGGAAAATCTCAGCTTGGTTACTACAAGCGTGCATGGTCCTCTTCACATTGAGGGAGAGGCTGACCGGGTATTAAACCTATATACTGGCCAGATTTGACCAGGGCAGGACAGTACTGCTCTGGGGTCCTAGGCTGGGAGGCTGGTGGTTAGAGATCCTGCATGTAACTACAGCTAGGTGTGTCCCTACCTGTGGGAATGCTGGTGAAAGTGCAGGCTTGAAGGTCTTTTCAGCTTGTCACAGCAGCACAGGGTAAGAGGGAGCCCAGGCTAGTGGGTCAGAGGGCTCAGTGGTACCCCAGTTCCAAGTGGCACTCTGGGGGGAACCTGTCACAACTATGTTTTAAGGATAATCGAGCCCCCCTCTTATTCCCCATTAGGGTGAATTCTGCAAACACCCTCAGGGCAAATTTTCAGCCCTGGCCTCTTCCCCTGCCACCCCCCCTCCCCCAGCATGGTACATAGGCATAGATTTTTAAGGCCAGAAGTTACCATTAGATCATCTGTTCTAACCTCTTCTATATCACAGGCCATTACATTTCATCCAGTTACCCCTTTATTGATCCCAGTAACCTGTGCTTGACCAAAGCAGTAAAGGCTTGTGACTGTTCATATGAAAGTAGGCACCCAATTTGAATGCACAGAGGGTTTTATGTGCACAGAATGTGTGCTGTCAGGTGCATGTGCAAAATCTGGTCTACAGAAATGAGTAGAACATAGCCCAGTCCAGGTCCCTTGGAGACTGGTTCATCATCCACATGATCCACAGAGATAATACTGATACTGTGCACGAGACGTATTGAAGACTGACACAGGAAAACATCCTACACAGGAAAGAGATGTTACACGTGCATGACCATCATCATAAAATACTCACCCATAGCATCTCTTCATACACCTGCCACACCAGCACCGGCACCCACATTTCCCCACCATAGAACCCAGAACCTCCTCGCACATGCTATCCGCATGTATCACGCACACTGGGTCAAACGTTCAGTCAGCCTCAAGCTGGCCTTTGTTCGTGTTTGGCTGTGGCTACTATGAATGATGCAATGTGAGGCACATTGGCATGGGAAGTTGGAGGGCAGCCTTTCCCCTTTAGCATGTAACTTCATTTTGTGCTATTGTTGCTATTAAGCTTGTGCTCTTTTCAGCAGCTGAGGCCATGGATATGTTTCTCCCCCCTATTTTTGCTCCTTTTGGAGCACAGAATCATTCTCTATCTGAAGAATGGCATTCAGTAATTATTCTGTATGCTATCACCAGAGTGCTGTGGCATCAGCTGTTTCTTGGCCTTCTGGATGGAACCATGCATAATATCAGTTCAGTATCTGACATGTCCTCTGTCATAGTGTGGAATGGCCTATATTCTGTGACAGAGAGAGAGAGGAGACTGTGACAGGGTGTCAGGTGCTAGGATTTTTCACAGAGAGGCAGAGAGATTCTGCTGACTCACCCTGGCAACCAGATCAAGTGGGTCCTATTAGCTTTAAATCAGGAGTATTATGAGCTCGAGCCTTTTTTGCAGCTGAGCACACTATGGGGAGAGGCAAGGGCAGAGAAGTCCTTCAGGGAGACACCCTGGCAACATCTGTTAGGAGCGGGGTGGGAACACTGCCTGCTTACACAAACCTGTTAGATTGACAGGTTTCAGAGTAGCAGCCGTGTTAGTCTGTATCCGCAAAAAGAAAAGGAGTACTTGTGGCACCTTAGAGACTAACAAATTTATTTGAGCATAAGCTTTCGTGAGCTACAGCTCACTTCATCGGATGCATCCTTTTCTTTCTGTTAGTTTGAGTTTAGCTACCCTGATCCAGTTGATATTTCAGCCAGATAATGGGAAAATTTGGACAGCATCAAGACGTAGGCTTATGCAGGTCTTCTCCCACTGCCGTCTAATTGTGTATGCCATAGTCATCTATGCTACATTGTGGGCTAAATTTTGGGTCCATTAGTTGGGCTCGCCATCTCATAGACTGAGTCAGCAGCAGCAGTCTCTGAGCACTGCCATTGGTTAGAACAATCCATGTGGGGTTCAGTGCAGGGGAGAGATGGGTGTGATTAATGGTGTAACCCCATGCAAATCCCAGTGGAAGAACATGATTAAGGCTCTGCAGAGAAATGGAGAATAGCAAAACTGAGTGAACTGGACACTCTGCAAAGGACTCTGGATGGTTCATGAGTAGATAAGGACTGGTGAAGTACAAAGAACAGACCAACAGTAGCTAATGTTAACATTCAGGTGAAGAACATACCACAGCTGCCTTCACCTTTGAGACAGCGAGAGAGAAAGCATGGCTATGCTCTCAACTTTTTCAAGCCCATGTGAGAAGACTTCAAGGCTACCTAGTAATTGGTTGAAATGTCTTGTAGTTGCCTGTCACCCCAGATCAGCACTTCAGAGTTCAGCCAAATATCCCATTAGCTGGTTTCAAGTGACTGATTTATTGAGGCAAATAGATAAACCCATTTCAGGAAAGGACTAGTCACAGTATATGACTATCATCTGCCATGATACTAGCTAGGATGGCAACCCCAATAGGGATCCGAGGGCTTAAGCAGACCACTAGCCGGGGCAGGAAAATATTCTCCCCCCCATCATATGCTACTGGTCTCTAGGGATTTGTACCTTCCTCTGAAGTACCCGTCATTGGCCATTGTCAGTGACAGGGTGCTGGACTACATGGACTGTTGATCTGTTCTGTATATAGGAATTCCCACATCCTTATGAAAATCTGGAGGGTTTCCTTCCCCACTCCCTAGGGGGCACTGGAGGCACACTGTGAAATATGAAACTCTTCACATTGGTCTGATTTTTTGTGTTACGACTAGTCCCTAGTCCTCTGAAGCAGCAGGTTTCCCTCCCACCACAACACTCACTTGCTCAGCTCTGCCAAAGCCAGCTAGGAAGGGAGGGTGAAGAAGAGGAGCCCGGGGGGCCCCTGCAGCAGAGTATTGAAACCAGAGTGAGTGAGTATGCTGTTCTCTGGCCTCTTATCTGATGTAGTCTAGAGAGCAGACAGATAGGACGCTAGCAGCCAGTATGATGGGAATGTGGGAGTGGACTGTACCAGGACAAAAAGAAACCCTCCCCTCCAGGATGAACCTTCATCTCTGAGATGCTGCCCCCACCCCAACCTTCATTCTGGTCAGTGGGAGGATCCTCTTTCCCCCACTCCACAGATGAGATGAAAGGGTGCCCCATGTCTGACACTTCAGGAGTTGGCTGAACCCTACAACATGATCTTCATAAAATCCTGATTCCGAAGCATCAAAGCCTTTTCCTGACTGGTGAAAACCCTAACAATTCCTGGAAGAACTGCCAAAGGCCAATGGAGCTGACTCCGTGAACTGCCTTTGGTTGGAACTGGGTTCAGTTATTTATGGAGGGCGGGGGAGGCGAGAACTTTCCAGATGGGCGGCTGAACCAAATATAGCAATGATAAAAATCAGTGCAGTCATGTGAAGGGAAAAGGAATGTCTGCACTGAAGGACTGCATCAGGCAAACAGTCCTTTGCCGCTAAAACGCCACTCATCGGGGCTATTAATAATGAGATCATACAGCGCCTTTCAGCCCAATGTACTTCACAGCTTTGCTTACAGAAATCCCTTCATCTACTGCTGAAATGTAGCCACCACTGGGGAGGAACACAGCTGGTGCTCAACCATGCACAGCAACACCATACAACACTTTACCTCAGGAAGTGGGGAATAATACAATCTCCAGTTAAAACTGCCGGAGGAGATTTGTCACCAGGATATAACTAGCTCCCCAAGTAAAACTAGAATAAGAGGAGCTAACATCTCAACTGGTGAAAAGCACCATGGGATCTTTTATGGTCACACGTGATTTGGAGCTCCTTGACTTGTCTGAAAGGTAGTAGAATAGTGGCCTCCCAAACCATGCAGGGACTTGGAAGAGAGAATCCACTTAATGAAATACAAATGTAATTTCCTGCAGGAGGTGGGTCTCCCTTCAAATAGTGAGTGATCCAGATGTATTTAGTATGTGAGCTCAGACAAGGTCATTGCTTGAGGGGCTGGGGGGGGTCTGCACCTGGTGAGGTGACAAATGGGTCACATGGAATCTCTTGGATGAAATGCAAGGAGCCTGAAGAAATTCACTCCCAGAAAGCAAGGGAACTGCATTCGTAATGGATGGATCACTATATGAGTGGAGGTGAAATATTTGGATGGTTAGTTCAACCTTGAACTGGTGGGATCAATAATGTATGTAGCACCGTTGATGAGCATGGTACCTCACATTGATGGGTCGGAGTCAAAAGAATGAGGTCCCTTCTCCAAAGCGAAGATAGTCTAAAAACACAAAGGAAAAGAGAGAGTACAAAAAAAAAAAAAGGGGGGGGGGGCAGCAGAGAGACAGAGTGGGATGTGGCTATGAGAGCTCTGCCTGCATTCCAGAATAGAGAGAGGTTCAAGGAGGGGAGATGTTTGAAGTCTGGCATTTATCTTTGGAGGAGATCTGCTGGGCATATGGGCTGGGCTGGAAGATGGCATGGTGCCAGGATTAGGTGGAAGAGACAAATGGAGTGGTGTGAAGAGACACTTTTGTGTGGGGAGGGCAGGAAGAGATGGCTGTAGAAAGGTTTTGGTTGAATGTGCAAGGTTTGATTCCTGTCTAATTATCATCGGTCCAACTAAACTGATTCCAACCTCCACTGTTGGTCTTTACCTTTACCTTAGGGATGAAATGTCAGTATTGCCATGGAAAGGACAAGTAAAAGCCAAATTCTAGCTCAGGCAATTACATTTTGTCAACAAAATTAATCCCAGCTATATGGTATTCTTCACTTCCTGTCCTGAATTGTTGCTTTTGAAGAGATGCTGAGTTTGAGCCCACTGCGGTGGCTGCATTTCATTGCTGGGTGAAAGGCACTTGTTAATAAAGGTTTGGGATACGGAAATTGGTGAAATGACTCAGCAGACAGACAAACAGACTGGAGTCCCATTCAATACGGTCTGTCTATTCAGATGCTTGTCCTACACTCATCACTGTGGTATTACAGTGCCTTCCAGCAGTGTAAGTTAGGGCATCTTCTGGCTGTTCAGCACAGTCCCCAGGGCATTGAACGTGGAGCCCGACCTTCCTTAAGCTGTTCGTTTCTCTCCCTCCATCCTGCCTCACAAGTAGACACTGTTCGCAGTTCTTTCCACGAACACATGTGCAAGGGGCAGGGGAAATCTGAGCTGAGGTGAACCTCGTGTTTTAGCAGTGTGAAGGATGAGCCTTTGTGCCTTGTTGCAGGATCCACTGAGAGGAGATGCAGTATATCCATTTTAAGTTCTTAAGTAGCTTTCTGCCTGTGGTGACATTACTCCTGCCTGCCTCCGAAGTCTATTGCGGTAAGAGGAGCGTTTTCTCCAGCCCCCGGAAAGTACCCTCAAACCCTGAGAATTTTTCAGACACATTTCCCTTTGTGAATCAAGCCCTCCGTCTTCAGTAAATAACTTGTTCCAGAGGGACCGTGTTGTACGTGATCCTAACTACACTTGCTTTTTAATAATCATAAACACTCTTGTTTTCTAAAAACCAGCAAAACTAATTTCCAAATCATTTAATTTGAATGGTGTGTGTTTTGTGTTTGTCTAGACCCCTCCCTCCCAAAAGAAAAACAAACTCTCTCTCTCAAAATAAGAGTGGGGAAATCTTGGAGAACTTTAAAAGTCTCTACACCTAAAAAGCGGGGAGAGGATGGGATCAGCTAATTTTTGTCCCTCTTTTGTGTGGTTTATTAAGTCTTTTGTTCTGGAACACATGGGTTCAGTGGGAAAGCGTTTTTGATATATAACGTATTTACTTTTGCTAATTAATTAAAGGAGTATTCATATGAAAATGCCGACTGATAATGGCTTTCACAGCAACAACTGTGTTTTTTAGAGTAGCAACTTTTAATTACAAATTGACTGGCAGAAATATATAAACCCAAATATTGTTCCACTGATTTCCTTTTAACTCTGTTACTCTTGCTTGATTTATCGGATTAGGGCTTTTCACACATGGTGCGTACAAGATATTGTTTTTAATGAGAAATTAAAAGATTACCAACAATACCCATAAACCATTTAAAAAAAACAAACCCTAGATGAATGGTAATTAGACAGAATGATTTGAGACTGATAAATTGAAAGCAATTAATGTATTTGTTTGGGATTCAGAAGACAGCTCTGTGTGCTCCAGAATGCATCTGAAAGATTCAGACTTGGAGACAGATGGCATGTTCAGATGCCCCTGCTGCTTCAAGTGTCCTTAGATACCACCAAAATAACTGGAGGTAAGATGGATTCTAAAAATGACAGAGACAATGGGCTATATGAAGGAGTTTGGGTGTTAGGACCTCAGTGGATTACCCGAATAGGAGACTCTGGGGTTGAATCTGCTTTTTGTTTCATGGTTACCTATGACATAGCATGAAGGCATAGGAACCCCTGACAAAAACTTAATGAAATAAAAGGAGAGTGCAGAGAAGAAAAGACATCTTAGCTGTGTTGTGGCTTATCTATAATGCATTTTCCTCCTCATCCCATTCTGAGTCAAGTAATCTGCATGAGGCATGCTTTGTAGGGAGATCAGCAGGAGGCCTGTATATGCCTGTATTTGAGTGGGTCAGCCTGTAAGGCCACTGTGAGTCTGTGGTTCTGCTCTATCTGTCATAATTGATGGTATACATGTTCAAAACTCCTACCCCCTTGCCATCCCCTGTACTTGAAACGAGTTGGATGGGGAATGGTTTTCCTGTTCCATGAGAATTTTTGGGTTTTTGAACATTTTTCCTGTTCTGAACTGGGATGAAGACTCAAAATCTTGAAAATTTTCATGAACTGATAATGTGGCGGGGGAAAACATCTGGTCAGGTCAGTTGAAACATTTCATTTTGATTTCAACGTTTTAATTTTTTTAGTCTTTTTCTAGGATAAAATTAACTAAGATTTCAAAATAAAAAGTCCATTTCCAGACTGAAAAATGAAAGTTTTGTCAACTTTTTCCCTCTCAAATCAGGACATTCATCGAAAATGATCCTTTCCTACAAAAAGTTTTGGTTTTGACCAGTTGACGTTTTCTGGGGAAGGAATATTCCCAACCAGATCCATTTCGAGCTCCCTCCTTTTCCACCTAACAACCATCCTCTCTCTCTAGTCCAATAGTGCAATCCCTTCTTCAGATGTGCTTCTCTCATAAAGCATTTCAGTGCTGACCCATCGTAGAAAGAAATTCATTATTTGACCGAGAGAGAGAGAGAATTCTGCATGCCCTTCAAATTTTAACTTTCACCTGTTGGTATTTAGTGCATGGACACCAGATTTTCCAAAATCATGTTTGGGCCTAGATTTTCAAAAGAGCTCAGCACCTTGGGTGCTGAACTCTTGTTAAAAGCTGATCATAAGTATCCCATGGGAACTGCTGCATGCTGAATGCTTTTGACAATCCAGCTCCAATGCTAGGGAGTGGGCACTTAAAAATCTGGCCTTATGTGTCTAAACTGTATTGTTTGTCATATTTAGGGCACAATTCTCTGAGTTACTGAGTACATCCTGCAAGGGGCTCAACATCCTAATCTCCCTTCTACGATCCTTGGAGACGGAGCCATATTTTTCTCTGCTTTTGTGCAACGCTGGGCACACTTAGACACCCAGTAACCAATTGAACTGTGACAAATTACAATGGGGGATGTTCAATCCACCATCTTATTCATTAGCAATTGTATCAGGCCCACTGCAGGGTGGATATTTTCTCAGCTCTGCTCCTTTCCATGTATCTGGCTCAGCTCACAATGGTAAAAAATTCTTTGTTATGGCTTCTGCCATAGGATTTGGTGAGAACCAAGGTCACTGTTAGTTGCAGAGGGAAGTAGTTCTGTTAGCTAAGAATATCTCTCCTCTTCATCATCCAGGATGAACTGGTCAGGTACTGCTTCAGCCAGAGGTCTCACTCAGGAGTCTTTCTCTAGCTTGTTGTCACTGACCGTGAAGTAATGTCTTGGGCTTCTGATCAAAGATTTACTTCATTCCCGGTACACCATTTCAGCAATCAAATACATCACATTCCTTGGTAGCCACCTGGAGCCTAATGAAAAGCTGGGACACCAGCAAAATCCAGTTAGAGGCTGCAAAAGGGAAAAGACTAATAAGGCAAGAATAACAAAACAGCTCCATTAAAAAGGGAAATGGATACAATGTTACCGGCCAAGTTGGAGAACCTGTTATATTCAATAGGGCAATAAAATCCAGAGTAATTGCAAATGAAACTTAATGCCTTGTAAAAGAGTTCAGCTCTTTTCCCTTCCAAGACTAGAGCATTTTGAAATGAAGGCATAATCCAGTAGGAGGTGTAAGTGTGCTGCACAGATTGAATATTTAACACTTTCAAGTGTTCAGCTGCCAATCAGCTGTGGGGGACACTGATGTTGGTTTTAACGTTCACCCTATTTCCCCCCTAGCCCCCACCCACCCCCAAGCCTTCTGAAGTGGAATATCCTGCAGTGCAGAGCAAGGCTGATTTGACTGAGGCATGGCATTGTGTGCTTGGCATCCTGCCCACTCCTGTCTTCCCTGTGATTTTAAGCATCTACTCAGACTTTGCAGCGGTGGTGAAGAGTTCACAGAGGTAATAAAATTTCTCCTTCTCTGTAAGTTATCAAACAACGTGCACACCTCCAGCACACTGACTATCAAAGTGTTTTGTTTAACAGCTATGGAAGGGGAATTGTAAATGGAAAAGTTCTTTTAACCTGCCCACACTGCATATGCTCCATGGACTAAATCTTGAGGGCCTTACACCTGTGTAACTCAGACCGTCCTCAGACAAACTTTAGTGGGAGTTGGACCTGAGGGAAGGGCTGAATAAAAATGGAGTAAGAGCCTCAGGATTTGGCCCGATAAGCTTTGGCCTACAATTTGTAGTAACTGAAAATATTATTGAGGTGTAGTGTGTGTGGATAAATTGTTACTGTGAGAACTTTAACTTTCGGTTTGTTTCCTTACTGTTGTTTAGTTACATTCCTAACCCGGATGTTGCAGAAATGAAATTTTTTGCATTAAATATGATAATACTAGATTCTCTTATAGCACTTTCCTCCAAAGCACATTACATGGTGTTTAGGTATGATTAGATTAATCTTAATCTACAGGTGGGGAAACTGAGGCACAGAATGGTTGCGTGAATTGCTTAAGGCCACCTGGTGAGTCAGTATCGGAGCTGGGAATAGAAACCATGTCTCCTGACTCCCAGTCCAGTACCTGTCTGATGAAACATGCTGCTTCCATACAATGCCAACTATAATTAGGCATGTTTGTAAAAGATCACTCCTTGTTATGTCAAAAATCATAATGTGCTAATCTGACATCAGAATTAGGGACTGTACCTCTCTCTATTTTGAGGACATTCGGACAGCTCTGGGAATTATAATGGCCTTTAGTTAAAAATAATTGACATTGCAGAGTAATTATGAGAGCAGTTACAATGCTGAGGGAGGGGTCTGTAGTCGGAGAGAGGATTGGGGAGGAAGGAAGGGAGGGTGGAGCTTTGAGGGGGTGGTGAGATTATGCCAGGTTTGTGGGTGAGGAAATTGAATAAATGGAAATTAATGAAAGTGGCTGGGTGGGTGGGATTTGACCTGGTCAGAGTAGTGAGATAGCATGTGCTTCTTGCAGAGTCAGCTCACAGGGAACCTGGTGTTCAATGTACCTGCAAACTATCCCAGCGCAGACAAAAAGACACTTAAATGGCAAGGGTGTTTTCCTGTGAGCTTCTTGTCCATTCAGGGGCATCTCCTATTTTGGAGACCATCTGCTTGGAAGTATAAAATGAAATGAGGGCATAAGATTGGTTTTCTCTTTAAAAGATAGGCTGATATGCACTGACTTCACAGCACACGTGATGTTACATAGTCATTGTTCTGTTCTGGTTCTTACTATAGTGGTTGTGAGGGTGCAGTATTTGAGCACCTTCCAGTAGAGCATTAAATGGCTTAACTAACACTTGTTACATGGGACTCGTTTTTTCCCCCATCTTTTCCCCAGGGGAAAAATTAGTATAATGCTTTATTTTGGTGAGCTTGTTTTAAAATTATATGTACACTGTGCGGTTCGTTTACCTACGTGAAGGCAAGATTGAAGAAATGTGCCTTGTATTTGGAACAAAAGGTGGTGAAGTTTGCAGTGTCTCCTTAGTTCCTGTGGGAGTACGTCTTCCAGCCGTATATCTGATGTATCCCTGTGTCTCTGTAGAGGGTCGAATGGGCTGGTGCTTAGAGGGTTCCATATTTGAAAAGTTTGACAGGTCTAAAATCAGTGTCCTCCAAGCAAGCCAACAATCTGATGCTAAAGTGACATTAAGAATGAAAGGAAGATATTGCAGATAAACACATTAGGCCAAATCCTGAGGTTGGTTTTCACTCTGTTCTTACCCCAGTCAAATTCCCACTAAATGAATATAAACTCATTTAGGACTTGAAGATTTGCAGTACTGCCAACTGTCATGATTTTATCGGCAGTCTAGTGATATTTGGAGTTTTTCTTAAGGCCCCACCTCCGAGAGGTAAGTGATTGCATGAGAATCTGAGTTGCATTAAAAATAAAAAGTAAGTTTCTAGCCCTCATGGTTGTGGAGTGAAGTGTGGAAATGTGTCCCGAGCACATCTGGAAGGTTCTGAAATCAGAAGGCAAAGGAAAAGAACCCAACATGTATTATTATTTAAAATCTCATGATTTTTAAGCCAATCTCTTGATTTTTGGGAGGCCCAACACAGGAGATTGGAATGCTTGGATTTGCAATACTGGGTTTGGGCTGGGATTTCCAGAGGAGCCTCAGGCAGCTAGCAATCCAGCTCCCTCTGGTTTTCCAACCTAACTCCTTTCGGCTCATTCTCAAAAAGGCCAAGGCCCATTAACTTCAGTGGGTGTCTGCCTATATAAGGACCAACAAAAGTGACATTATAGTCCCAAAGGAGAATATTCTTTTTAATTTAAACTGCAGCCTTTACACACAAGTCCTTCCTAGTCTAGGCCAGTAAAATTTCCCTTTGCTAGATGGGGATGTTTTGGTCTTGCAAAGGGTGATATTTTTTCCTCCACCCCCACTAATCAAGTTTGTATTTAATTTGTAATGCTTCATCTACCCACATAAATTAACTCTAGAACATTAAAATGGCCATACTGGGTCAGACTAATGGTCCATCTACCCCAGTATCCTGTCTTCTGATAGTGACCAATGCCAGGTGTCCCAGAGGGAAAGAACAGGACAGATAATGATCATGTGATCCATCCCCTGTCGCCCATTCCCAGCATCTGGCAAACAGAGGCTAGGAACACTTCAGAGCACAGTTTTACATCCCTGCCCATCCTTGCTAATAGCCATTGATGGACCTATCCTCCATGAACTTATTTGTTCTTTTTTTAATCCTGTTATAGTCTTGGCCTTCAGAACATCCTCTGGCGAGGAGTTCCACAGGTTGACTGTGCATTGTGTGAAGAACTCTAGATGATAGATACAATTGTGAATTGTCCTTTTGAAGTCCACTTGACAGTCCTAGTCACAATTTCTTCAATTAAAAATGAACAGGGCCCTTGTGTCATGGTATGTCATAGGAAGAGTCATGGGGTGCTCATGGAAATATAGTAAATATATTTTTTAAAAGCCAAGTGTCACGGGCATTGTTTTATCCCTGAATAACATTTATTTCCTTGTTTTATTGTAAGTAACTGGGCTTGTGGTGTGCTAAATAGGTAGTCTGGAACATAAGTAGTTGACATTCAAGGGTTGAAGTTTGGAAATTCAACCTAGCGCTCCAAAGAAACTTTCTCTTCCCTAGAGGGAATTAAAGCCCACACTACAAATTCCTTAGCCTTTTCTTCCCTGCAATGTTATGGCTGCGCTCCTGCTCTCTATTAGCCTCCCATGCAACCCTGGGTTTGACTTGGCTGCTCTCAGAATTCTCAGTGAAATTGGTCCATCTCTTTACCATCATATCCACCCACACGCAAAAATTCCTCAGTGTCATAAGTCAGGAATATTGTTTAAAAACCATGTAAATCATAGAATCCGTGACTCACCCCCTTCCCCCCATGAAAATATGCAGACTTGTAAATGCAGGCAAAAAGCAAATGTTTACAAAAAGCTTCAGTTCTGAAGCTTCCCAACAGGATGAAAGCTGCAAAGAAATAGACGGCTCAAGGCTACTAGGTCCTTTCATAATTAAAAACAAGATCTTCCGCTAGTGCCTGATCCAAGGCTCATCAAAGTCAATGGAGAGACTTGCATTGACTTCAAAGGGCTTTGGGTCAGTCTCCTAGGGAAGAGCAGAGCATGTGGTCCTACCTAGGTGACATAATTGAATTGCTGCTAATGATTCTTATACTGGCAGCTAGATGCCATGGTGGTAGATGTGCATGATGGGCCAGACTTTCAAAAGAGCTCAGCTTATTTAGGCACCTAAATAAGGACTCCGTTTTTCACAAGTGCTCAGCCTGGTGGTTGCTGAGTTCTTTTTAAAGCTAGCCAGGAGGGTCATGGTGGGAGCTGCTGGGAGCTGAGTACTTCAGAAAATCTGCCCCATATATAGGTGCCTAAATGGGAGCTCAGCTCCTTTGAAAGTCTTTCCCCAATTCTGGGTGCTGAATGCTCAATTCGGCAACTCCTTCTGATGGCAGCAGGAATAAGACCAGCACCTTACATAATTGATCCTTATAAACTGACAGGTCAAAGTCAGCATTAGGGACAGTGCTAGCAGGTTAATGCAAAGACAGCTCTTCCCCTGATGGAGCAGCTCTCGCATTTCACTTAAGTGGTGAACGGAGGTGCTCACTGAAGAACATCGTCTGAATTTACAGTGCTCATTGGCCACCCCAGAAAGCCATCCACTGAAGATCTTATGAATGAAATGCACCAAAACTGGCCATCGCCCCATCTGAAGAATGTGCATCCTGCTTCAGAGCTTGAAGGCCCCTTCCCCCACCCCTACAAAGAAGAGCTGTGATGTTTAGATGCAGGGGGTGAACATTTGGCCCATTTTGGTGATTACAGGCCAGACAGGAAATTTAGATCTAGATTTGGATCCTGAACCCCACCAGAGTTTGGGGATGTTTGGTCTCAGGATTTGGTTTATCTAAACATTAAAAATGGTTCAAAGTGAAATAAACAGCCAAAATTAATGTAAAGGTATTGAGCATATATATTGGTCAGGATGCAAATGATCCTGTCATTCAGGAACCCTGGTATTCCCCAATACACAACAATTATCTTTCTGAAATATTACCTGTCCCACAGTCGACAGGATTTGGTTTCCCTGCCTATGGATTAGACACAAGGAATCTAAAACAAAAATATATAGACAAAAACCCCTGCATTTCCTTTGCAAAATCTGGCTGCACACGTAGCTAATTCTTTTCATGTTAATCTACACTTACAACCCGATAACAAGTCTGAGCTTTCTTCTAACCAGGGTTGATTAAATTTGGAAGATTTCTTCCCAACAGGAGAACCTATTCAGCTCTCATGCAGTAAACATGATTTTGTGCTTTTCTTAAATTATTTTTTATTTCAGGAATTCTTTATTTTTTATTATGAATAAGTTAGTTTTAAATCAATTTCAACAGCTGGAATTAATTTTCCTGTTACTGACTCTTCACTTGGGCCTGTCACAGAGCGGGAGGCTTTCTATTAGCATAAACATAACTGAAAGCTCTGGAATTTGCATTAATGTACTTTTAACAAGTTGACAGTCTTTTGGCACACGCTTCTGAGATCTGAGAAGCCCGGAGAAAAAAAAGACTATTATACCTTACACTGGCTGGATTGTAAAAAGCTGTCAGGTAAAACCTCTGGTTTCTTTTCCTACTACAGAAATATGGGACAAAATGTCCACTCGTAAGCAGGTGCATATATCGAACAGTTTTGTAAAGTCTTTGCTGCTGGCCTTCTAGCCCAAACAGAGCATGCTTACAACTCAAGAGTAAGTTGTTTATTATGTATTTATTTATTTTATTTAACAGACATGGATCATAAACCGTGCTGGAAGCAGTAAAATATGAAATATTCTTAAAGTTTTTGATGAGTTTTTGTAAAATTATATTTCAGT
Source organism: Natator depressus (assembly GCF_965152275.1). Lineage (NCBI taxonomy): Eukaryota > Metazoa > Chordata > Testudines > Cheloniidae > Natator > Natator depressus. Next base: position 23,159,930 of record NC_134240.1, read on the forward strand.
CTCTGTGGCATAGGGCCTTTTAACAGTGACCCAAAAACTGTTAAATAAATTGGAAGATATATGCTTAATAAGGGCCTGATCCTGCAACACACAGGCTGGGATTTTAAGAAGAGCTCAGTGTTGCAGTTTTGGCAACCCCAAGCATTGTAGTCATGGGTTAGGCCACACAGATCATGAGACTGGCTTGAAAATTGTCTTTTATTATTTATTTTTTTTTAATTTTGGGTTCTTCTGGTTTGCCTTTCAGTTTCTGAGCCCGTAGAAGGCACTCAGGGCACATTTTCAAGCTTTTCTCCACAGCCAGAAGGGCTAGAAATTTACTTTTCTATTAAATAGAAACAGTGATTCTCACCAAATCACATGGCTATCGTAGCAATGCCTTGAAGGAAGAAAGATCAGGAACTTGGCATTGGTGGTATTGGCCTAACTCTGCTGCCTCTGAAATCAGTGTGGCAACAGGCCAGTGCTGATGTGTTTTTTGCAAATCCCCCCCTTACTGTACCCATGTGAGTAACTTTACTCACACTAGTAGTCCCATTGTAATCAATGGAATCATTCATGTAAGTAAGGTTACGCACTTGCACAAAGGTTTGCTTGACTGGACTCTAAGGCTCCTGAGCCAATAAGCAAATTCTATGTAGACAAAGCCCTGTGACTTTCAGGAGCTCTGTGCAAGTGCAAGGGCCCATCCACATACAGCCAGTAGCTGGATCAGGACCGAAGATCTCAAATCTCTGAGACAATAGTGACCCTATGCGGCTCGGTCCAGAGAGTGGATCCGTATTCCCAGACCCTTTATCCCCCGTGGAGTCCTGCCTGCAGAGCAGTCTGTAGGATTGGGTCCTATGTGTAGACCTAAATTAATAAATACATTTTGCAACGATTTATTTTGAACAGTTTAAAAAATGTGCTTATATAGGATTTGCAGTTTCACTTTCAATTTTATATATATTAATTGAAAAATGGTTCAATGTGAAATAAGCAGCCAAAATGAATGTAAAGGCATTGAACACATACATTGGTCAGGATGCAAAAGATCTTGTCATTCAGGAACCTTCGTATTCATATATGCAACAATTATGCAATAATATATATAATCTTTTTGTTAAAAATAGGTATGCAGAGGAATATAGCTAGCCCCTAAATCTGTCCCGTTTTACAATTGTCAACTGTTGGGGGGAAATTCTGTGAATCTTCAATATCTAAGGCCTGGTCTACCCTTAAAATTTAGGTTGACACAGCTACGTTGCTTGAAAAAATCCACATCCCTGCACGACGTAGCTGGGCTGACCTAACCCCCAGTGTGGATGCAGTTTGGCTGACGGAAGAATTCTTCTGTTGACCTAGCTACTGTCACTTGGGGAAGTGGCCTTCCTGCACTGATAGAAAAACTCTTTCCGTTGGTGTAGACTGCATATACGCTGTAGGGTTATGTCAGCATAGCTAGGGCTCCATATGGCGGCTGGCATTGTACCCATAGTGCAGACAATGCCTAAGTTATTCCACTAATCCCTTATTTTAATAGATACTGTTTATCTAGGCCCTACATAAAGTCAATAATTTGTGCTCTTGTGCTCATTCTGCTGGCTGCACAGCAACAAATACAAATTGTTTCCATAGAATACAAAAGTAGTAAACAGAACGAACTGGAAGAAAAGAACTTCTCGGCTTAATGGAGTTAAGATTGCCATGCAAAGAGAGAGTGCTTAGAGAAGCTTCATACAGTTCCTGTAGCCAGGCAAGACAGACCAGGCTTAGGAGTACCTGGTAAAGCGGCTGCCAGTGTACTACGAAGGCCACAGCATTTCACTGCTTCAGGCATGGCTGCTGAGGTAGTTTTCTTAGAGAGTGGGGAATCCAAATTGGTGCCCAGAAGACTGGCTGGTCCTGTAGGACCATTTGGTGGCCTCTGTCGGGACCGGAGCAACAGACTTCACATGATCGTGCTGTCTGATAGACTCACAGACTTTAAGGTCTGAAGGGACCATCGTGATCATCTAGTCCAGGGGTTTTCATAACCAATTTTTTGATGGCCGCAGAGTGCAGCCACCAACTCTTGCTGGTGGCTGCTCTGACAATTTTTCCAACCCGAGTTCCACCACCCTGGCACTGAAGCCTGAAGCTCACCGTCGGAACCCTCCAGCTGAAGCTGGGGAGCGGGGGGGCTGAAGCCCAGAGCCCCGCGGCTGAAGCCAGCAGGCGGGGAGCTGAAGTCCGGATGCTGCCCCTGGAGCCCCTCCACCCTAGGAAGGTGAGTCACTGGCTACCGGCGGAGTCAAAGGCTCCTCCCACATCTAGCACACACACCAGCCCCATGTATCTGCAGAATTGCTGCCTGGAGTCCCTGGGAGGCTGTGTGGTGCAAGGAGCAAATCCCTGACTGGCAGTGCCAGCAAACACCAAGGGAGTACATGCAGGCAGGGGCTGCTGCTTCCCCACCCGCCATCTCTGCCCAAGAGGCGGTTGTGGCTGCAGAAAAATGCCCTGGTGGCTGCATTGGAGAAACACTGATCTAGTTTGACCTCCTGCACATAGCAGGCCACCAAGCCTCACCCACCAACTCCTGTAATAGATCCCTAACCTCTGGCTGAGTTACTGAAGACCTCAAATTACGGTTTAAAGACTGCAATTTACAGAGAATCCATCATTTACATTAGTTTAAACCTGCATGTGACCCATTCCCCACACTGCAGAGGAAGGTGAAAACCAGCCAGGGTCTCTGCCAAGCTGACCCGGGAGGAAATTCTTTCTTGACCCCAAGTACGGTGAACAGCTAGACCCTGAGCATGTAGGCAAGACCCACCAGCCAGGCACCTGGGAAAGAATTCTCTGCAGAACTCAAAGCCCTCCCCCTCTAGCCCAAAGTCTGAATTGGCTGTGTCCCTTTCCTGGCCTACAGAATGCTGGTGAAGGAAAAAGGAAGACTGCCTGGGACTGGTTGGATTGGATCTCTCCTGTAGTCTGTTGCTTCAGTAATGGATAGCACTTGGGTTGCCACTGGGATTCTGGAGGAGAAGGAAACTCTGTATAGTAACAAACAGGAAATTCCCTGGTTCGGGAGACAGGTGTTTCGGGGGGTAATGATAACTCTGTGTACATACGCACATTAAGCCATAGCATTGTAATGATAATGGACACCTCTTTACAGTGGGAAATGGATTCTGCAGCACCTTTGGGGAAAACTTTCCCATTTACTCCCAGTATGGAAAGGGTTAAGATGCTGGAGCCCTTCAGAAGCCCCACATTTAGCCCATCCTCCTCCCTCTCCTCTTTCCTTTGCTTGATGCTGTTGATGTGTTCCTTCACTCACCTTCATTCTGTCTTCCTTCTTTTCTGGAGCACCGCAGGGCTGGCTGAAATGCCATGAGCCCGGCATGAGGGGAACTAGAAAAGACGATTGTCTCCTGGAAGTCTCCTTGGCTTCATTCCCTACAGCCTTGTTTTCTCATTTCTTAAAGTTGGAGTGAATGTAAACATCTAGAAACCTGACTATCAAGGGAAGACATTGTGGGGTGTAGCATCCCTCTGTGTGCTATTCCAGCGCTCACACTGCTACCTGCAGCACTGCCAGTATATCTCGGTTGTGACCTGCAGTACCCTTGCTACTCTAATCCTGAGTCACACGGCAAGTTTTTAAATAATGTTGGGGTTTGTGTGAGGGAATAGGGGCCAACATTTACCGAAGGTAGGGGGATGTGACATTAAAGTTGACTGCAGTAGGAATCACTGGGGTTCCCCAGGTTCTTGATATAGGTTAGCATGTTTCACTTCAGACAGCAATCCCTCCCTGGACTGGCCACTTGTTTCTTGTCAAGGATTGGAGGGATGATGTGGAAAACTCGGCTAGTCCTGTTTCTCAGGACTTTACTCATTACGGTATTTACTGAGCATCAACACACTTAGCATTATGCAAATAGACATGAAGATTCTCTCACTGCCAGAAGGACCTTGCAATCTAGAAAAAATGCCGACCAAACTGTTCAGACAACATACACTGGGTGCTGCTCAGCATTGCCCTCTGAAGTGCAATTTTAAAGACTTTGTGGAAGTATGTTTTTAAGGAGGAGTTTCTAACAGGAGAGGGTGGCACAAGCATGAGGGGTGACATGGAGATGATGCTATGTGCCTAAATACTGGTGTCCAAACTTGGTGGAGAGTGGAAGGAGATGAAGGCAGCAGGGAAGGGGGATGCTTGAGATGGTTAGGAAGAAATGAGAGCAGAAATGAAGATGGGGTAGATTTATGCGAGGCCTTGAAAGTAGAGATGTGAATCTTGACATCTTGAGAAAGGCAAGGAAAAGCTAAGGGAGGGATACAATGAGGGGAACACAGTGGGACTGAAACTACTTTAATAATGGGAATTTGGGTAGACTGGAGGGGAGTGAGGTGAGATAGAGTGAGGTGAGATATGTTGGAGACCCCAGAGATGGGGGTTGCAGAATAACCAAAGACAAGGATATAGCAACAGCAGGGATGGGGAGGAATTGATTAAATATTTTAGAGAGGTTGATGTAGGTGAAGAACTGATAAGGTTTGGTGATGTTAGAGCCTGAATCCTAGGGATGAACTTGAAGCTGAAAAAGAGCTTGTGTGTGGGGGGGGGGGTGAGGGTGAAGGTGATGGAGTTACGGACGTGAGAGGCCAGATCTCGATCAACTTGTGGCCTCCATTACCTCATGTGGTTCCCAGCCTGCTGGACCCCAGTGGTTTCAAAGCACAGTGCTTCTGAGAGAGCCAGCTATTGATAAACAGTGTTTGAATGTGGATGCAGCTGTTGCGGTTCTGATCCCAGAGTGGACTGAGCTGGGAAGGGAGAGTACTGATAAAAAGGCAGGACAATCGCTCTGTGCACAGGAAGCTTAGATGCAGCAGGGGACTCACAGACTGACATTAGAGTCCCTGCAAAGAAGGTTCTAGAATGAGTCTGGCAGTTGGAGAACGAGTGAGCCGGTCAGGGAGTCGGCTCGCCAGGCTAGGCTGTGAAGGGGCAAAGTCTCAAATCCCTGGCAGGTCAGAGATTTTTAATGTTTTCTTTCCTGTCCTCTAGGCCAATCCCTCTGAATCATGCTAGCCCAGCAAACCTCCTGACCACGGGAACGAGACAGGTGAGAGGATAGCTGCAGATAGCAGGATAGCAGATGGCAGGAGCCAGAGCAACAGCAGCTGCACAGGGAAACTTGTGGACAGCGAGACGAAGCAGGGGCTTTCTCACCATATTTCCCAAGGGCCTCACCCTGCAGACCCAAGCAGTTCCATCACCAGCGTCACAGGGATCCTTGGCGTGTGTGAGCGTTTGCGGCGTCGGGCCCTAACTCCAGTTGCGGGGAGAGAGGGGGCCTTGGTAGGCACGGAAAAGGGAGGATAGGAGGGGAAAAGGGAAGGGTGTTCTGGTTTAGAGATACCCTCTGCAGCGCCGATTCACTGGGCTAATCGGATCTCAGTGTTGTTTTTCCCCTGGTATCTGCTCTGGGCGTCTGTCACTGTTTTTGAGAATTTATCTTTCTCATCAGAGCTTGGGTTTTTTCTTTCTTCACTCAGTGCCTGAAGGAGGAAAACATTAAAAAACGTGTCCTTTTCTCAAAGCTGCGTTTGCTAGGCCTGAGCCAGGATAAACTGCCGCCTTATTCACTTGGTGTGTGAGGCCCTGAGTCATATGGGGGCTTTGTGAGGCCAGGCTGATCAGAGTTATCTATACAGTGTCTTTGATTAATGGGTTTTTGTCAGAGTTTTCAGTTACAGGTCTCCTATCCCAAAAGCAGTACGTTGGGTCCTGGCAGTTGCTCCCCAGTCTCTTTCCTGTGTCACACTTCCTGTCGTAAATGATACTACTATGCAGCCAGGTGTCAGCTACTCTGAAATGGTTGTCTTGGGTCACTGAGGACTGGGAACTAGGATATGGAGCCTTTCTTTTCTAGGTCAACCTATTCCAATCAGGCCTAGGGTACAGTATGTTTGACTGAAACTGGTGGTTCCTCTGAGAAATGATTTTGGGAGGCTCTTTGTCTAGTTCCCAGTGGGTAGGTGTCCACACCCCCAAATAACCCTGTCCCAAGTGGTGCTAATTGTGGCTCCCTTGTGACATTATCGGGGGGGCTAGGACTAAATGGGCCACGGAGCCCAAACTCCCCTCTCACCCTTGTAATTCCACCATCTTGAATTGAGGCACATTCACTGTGAACCGGAGGTAGTTTGTGACTCAGCGACATCTTTGGTGTGCCAAACCTCCATGCTCTGCAGCAATGGAAAAGGGGATTAGGTTTTAGTGTTTATTGGACACCAATCCGTGTGCTGTGAGTAATTTTCAGCAAGATACGCAAAGGAGGCTGTTTGATGGGTGTGAAACTTCTCATAAAGGGTGCAGAGCTGTGCAAAGCTCCATTAGCTAAATCTCTCTGTAAACATCATCTGTTGTTAATTCCATCCTGGATTTTTACAAACAGAATTTCCTCTCTTTATATTTTGATTTTATGCTGGGGAGATTTTTAACTACATGAATGAATAAGAAATATTTGCACGATAAATTAAATAACCATAATAAATCCCTGTTAATATTTGTATTACAGGAGGGCCTAAAGGCCCCCAATTATATTGGGGCTCCATTGTGCTAGGCACTATAGAGACACCTAGTGACAGACAGACCCAGCTCCAAATAGCTTTGTAGACAAGCCAAACAAATTTCAGGAGGGGAGAAAAAGGCACAGAGGGGTGAAGTGACTTCCCCCGAGGTCACATAGCAAACTGGTGGTAGAGCCAGAAGTAGAAACCAGGTTATCTGGCTCCCAATCAAGCCATTAGGCCAAACTGACTCCCAAAGATGAAGAGGTTTAATGATAAATAAAAGAACCTGCATAACCCTCAAGAGGCATGTAATAATATTGCTGTGGTCTTGTCTTTGCTCCCTCTCCCCTGCAATATTTTAACCTTCCTTCTTTATGACATGTCAGAACTTAGACTTCAAGCTCTTCATGGGGAGGATGTCATTTTTCTTGTCAGTAAAGCACTATTGTACATTTGTGGTATTATTTAATAAGTAGCAGAAGCTGATACCTATTTCCAGAGGCCTTTGTGTTCCGGGCACCCTATAAATAAAAATGTTTATTATTTTAAGTCATCGTAGAATTCAAAGAATGTTCTTAAGGATAAGTTTGTTGGTTTATAGCTATGTATCATTCAGTATATTTGGGTGAGTGAGTTAATCGTACCGGTATGTTGTCAATGAAAAGAGCACTGTTTAAGTGTTCCCATGTACTTAAGTACTTCAAAGTACTTTACTGATGCTTTAAATACCTTTGATATTTAACTTTTTTTAATCTGCAGGCACATTTCAAAAAAATAATTTTTTGAAACTATCACATCCCTCGAATGGTCCTGGATTCTGGTTGGCCCCAGGGCCCACTCCCCCCACTTGGGAACTTCAGGCCCTCAGTTCCAGTGGCGAGGGATTTCTTTTTGTTGGCTCTGTTTTTGCACCAGCCACAGAGGGTGCTGGTCGTCCCCCCCCACCCCGCCTCGCTCCTTCACTTCTGACTGGTCCCTGCAACTAGTTGCAGGAAGACTGTCAGCCTGGCCCAGCAGAGGGGTGAATCACTGTGTGTGTGTGTGTGTGTAGACACCTTTCAGTGTTCTGAATTGAGAGAACAAGACCAGTACCTGTGTCCCCTGAAGGGTGGAACAGGAAAACGGCTACCAGCTGCTGGTCTTACTCCAGTGCTGAACAGACTTCTGGGAAATTGGGGCCTAAGCAATTGCTTAATCTGCTTCTGCCTAGCACCACTGCTGGTGATTGTCATTGATGGTACTTCCCATTTCATTTCCTGTTGAGTTGTAAATCATTTCTGGGTGTTCTTTAATCCTGGAATATTTCTTCAGGAAATAATGGAGTCTGAAAATAAAGACAATCTCCATTTGCAGATTGTAGTGAGAGCTCCAAAGCACAGTTCTTGCTTGGCCGATAATTCTTCTTGAAGTCTTTAAACTATGATTTGAGGACTTCAGTAACTCAGCCAGAGGTTAGGGACCTATTCAAGGAGTGGGTGGGTAGGTTCTGTGGCCTGCAGTGTGCAGGAGGTCAGACTAGATAACCATAATGCAGAGGTGAAAGTAAGCCGGTACAGCGTACCGGCAAGAGCCAGTGTGCTGTACCAGGGTGGATCGGCTTCCCCAGGCGCAATTTAAAGGGCCTATGGCTCCCAGCAGCGGCTGGAGCCTCTGGCTCTTTAAATTGCTGCCAGAGCCCTGGGGTAGCGGCGGCAGGGCTGGGGCGGTGATTTAAAGGGCCTGGGCCCTTTAAATTGTCCCCGGAGCCCTGCTGCCACTTCCCCAGGGCTCCGGCAGGCTCCGGAGATGATATAAAGGGCCCGGGGTGGTAGTGGCTGCCAGAGCCCTGTCCCCAGAGCCCTGCTGCCGGAGCCCTGGGGAAGTGGTGGCGGGGCTCTGGGGATGATTTAAAGGGCTCAGGGCTCTGGCCACCGCTACCGCCCAGGGCCCTTTAAACCGCTGCCAGCTGTAACCCCGGGGAGAGGGAAGGAGGCACTTGCCGGTACAGGATGGGCCGTGGCTGGCTCTGACCTCCCCCAGCCCCTCCCCTTCTGCCAGAGGCCCCGCCCCTTCCGGGGGCCAGAGCCGGCCCCAGCCCAACCCCATACCGGTAAGTCCCTAGACTTACTTTCACCCCTGCCATAATGGTCCCTTCTGGCCTTAAAATCTATGAGATATCAGTGAAGATTATGGGGAAACAATTCGTGGACAATATAAGGCACCATCAAATTTCACCAAACATTGCAGGTAAATAATTATATATTATTAATTAAATATGATTCATTTAATTTTTTGCTAGCTGCATTTTCCCCTTAGTTGGACATATTTATTATTTCTTGAAGTGCTGTTTTGATGTGTTTTCTGGCCAAAAAAGGCCACAAATACCATATTTATTCTAATTCAGTTAGTGAAACATACGCACAAGCAGTATTTGTAGTATGTTTTATATGTGACGTTAGCATTTGTTTTCCTTTTGTACGTGATCAGAATAATAATTAAAAATTAATACATGCATAGTACCGCTCAATAAAATAGTTATTTGTTTTGTAGAGAAACCATGGAGAAAATATTTGAAGATGATGCATAAAAGGAAGGATTCTGGAGGCAAGCAAGCTGGTGATGACTTGTTTACAGTGTCTGAGGATATCCCAAAGTACAAGGCCCTCTGTTTGGGTACTTTTCTGCACTAGTGTCCAAATTAAAAACAGATAAGCTAATTCTCAATTTTGTTGTTAGTGATATGCTGCCCGTATTGATTGTTGAAGCTTTCTCATTTTACTTAATGGAATTATTAAGACCATTGTTATGTGTACAGAAACATTTAAAAATAAATTAGTGGGACAGTACAGCATGGTTCTTGAAAGAGTTAAAAACAAACTGGCATCTGTGCCTTATGTTTGCACAACTACCGAAGTGTGGTCATATCAAGCGAGAAGCTACGTGGGTGTTACCCAGGTGGATTGACTCAGCTAACCTGAGAGTCAGTAGTCTTAGGTTTCTAACACTTTGTTGGAACACATCCGTACAACAAGATCATTTCTCTAGCAACTGAGAAGCCACACACAGTCTGATCTGGCCTCAACAAAAATAACATGTAGTCACAGACAATGGTAGCAATTTTGTTAAAGCCCTGTTTTCAGGACCTGGAGGGATGGAGGATGCTAGCAAAAAAGTGGATAGGCCCAGATTCTGATATATATAGCCATGTGAGCACTGAAGTTCTGTCAAGTGATACTGCTGACTGAATATTTTACTTACCACCATTGTGACCTGCTTTTTGCACACACTGGAGTGGTAGCAACTATCAATGCTTGTAGGACTCTTGCCAAGAATTCTCAATATAAGCATCTTTTCAGATGTGTGGTGGGTAAGTGCTCTGACTTAAGCAATGCTGCACACCAAAGTCCAAAGAGTGCTGAGATTGTAAATGACACACTTGGAAAAACAATCCCCAAAGCTGCTTTCACACAATGGAATTCAGCATTCAATTGCTTTCACCACATTTATGACATGCGTGGTAGGATTAATATTGTAATGGAGTGACTTCAGCTGCCAAAATTCACCAACCCAGAGCTGGAATTTTGATGTGAGTGGCTGAAGGTGATGTCCCAGTTTCAACTGCACTTTACAGACTTCCAGTGGAAGAGAACATAGTCTTTCTATGGTACAGTTCTGTCTACTGTGCTTGTGCTGAAATCCAGACTTGACTCATTTCCCCCAAAATACAGTTCTTGCTTGGTAGATAGTTTGAAGAAGTGACTTAGAAAATGATTTGGGCGTATTTTGATCTTTGATACAGCTGTGAGTAACAGAAGTACAAAGTAATTCATCATTATTTCTGTGTCAGACCCATTTTTTAAGTTGCATTGGCTGCAGAATCAGGATTATAGAAAAACTGCAGAGGAACTTTTTTTAATACAAGATCTGATTTGTTATGACACTTGACCAAAGCCGATAGAACAAGTTACAACACCCAAAGCTGCCACTAATCTCTGTGGCCTGGGTGATCATGGGGCACCTACATCTGCCTCCGTTTTACGGACTATTGGGATGCAATACCTTAGTGATCCATCGCATGAATTGAATCAACTGAAAAGATATCCATCAATTGCTAAGCTTTTTATCAAATTTAATGCCATACTGCCAAGTTCTGCTCCTCTGGAAAGACTATTCAGTAGCGCTGGGCAAATCCTTTTGCCAAGAAGGAACCGTCTTCAGGATATGTTTGAGATTATGCTGCAATTGAAGAAAAATGTCCATTTCATGGAGTGATGCTGTCTGTACAAAATATTGTAATAAATATATATATAAAATGGAAGGGAAATGTATTAATTTATTTACATTTATAAGAGATATTTTTGTTATTCCATGCTTATTTGTGTACATGAATACAATTTCAATGTTGTTCTTTTTCTTTCTCTTCTATTATGCACTTATATTATTTAGGTAGTTGTCCATATATTGACCAGACAGTTGATTTGGGAGTTAAAACTGCTTGAACTAGTACTTATGCTTTCACTTGAAAATACATGCATACAATTTCCACAGCATACTTATAAGTACTTCTGTAATGGTGTTCTTCGTATTTGTACTTAAGTACTTATCAGTATTTATGGCAACACAAGATAAAGATATGGACCAAGGAGGCAATGTACTGACCTGGATTAGGCTATGGTTCAGGGTTTAGTTTGGAGAGAGAATCTGGATCCACTTTCAGTGGTACTGAAATGTTGAGAGTCAGATTTCTGCCATCTTGAATATTGGAAATCTCATGAGATCATCTTGAGAATTCTGGTATATTGGGATGAAATCTCGTTATTTCTGTTTGGGATGTGGTTGCACTGGAAAATAATCCCTTACTGGTTTTGGATCCAAGAACCAAATTTTTAAAGGTGGGTTCAAATCTGGGATTCAAATCCAGATCCCTTAATTTCTAAAATTCAAAGAGGTTGGATTCAACTCTGATATCATAGGGTCAGATTCTTATATCTATACTTACTCATGTTGATCCAGTTGCCCTCAATAGTACTATCCCTGGATTAAGGCACTACTCAGCATGAGTAAGGGGGTTAGAATCTGACCTATGGTGTTTTTGTTGTTATTAAATGGACTCCTTCCCGGGGACTAGGTCACTTGCGGCATTGGGCCAATCTGTTATATTCTAGGAGTAAAGATTTCCGTAATTGTAGTGTTAGTCTTTCTGGGTGAGATTTTCAGAAGCACTCAGCATTTGCCTAATTCTGCTGCTGCTGAAATCAATAGTGGTTTACTCTTGAGTTAAATCCTCCCTTTTGTGAGCAGTCAAAAAGATAGTGAGCAAAATGAGAGTGACTGACAGATGTGAGTGAGGCTGCATGAGGGATGTATAGTTGGTGATCAAGACAGCTTGGATATTCCTCAGCAGAAACTTTTGTTCATAGTACCACTGGGAAATTAAACAATATATCACTCTGGTACCAGGAAGCCTATCTGGATAAACTGAGGAGAAAATGGAGTCTGTGTTTGCGGCTATTTCTCCTAATGGCATAGCTCACAGAACATGTCGCTCTTGAGAACAGCCTCATATTGTTATGTGCTCACTAGGGCAGTTTATCACCAGTCTGGATGCAAGAGGTTTTTTGGTATCTTGGGGATCCTGTTGAGAAACTTTTCCGGAGAGTGTGGGAGCATTTTGATGGGTTTAGAGGGTGTAGGAGATGCGTCAGCTGGAGGGTGGGGAAGTGGAGGTCAGGCCAGGGGTGTTTTTCTGGGAGATGCCTACTCATTGTCTCCTATCCAGCTCACAATGCACACATACCGTTCCTCTGATGACCCATTTCTTTTTAGCCTCCAGACCTGCATGATGCTTGTCCTTGCCCCCTGCAACATCCCTCCTTCTCCTGAAAATAATCCTTGACTCATTTTCCCAACTCTTAAAGGTGAACTGGGTGCCCAAGGCCTGCAAACACAAATGTGAAGTGCAGTATTGAGGGTACCAAGTCCTGGTCTCATGGGTCTGGTATACTCCAAGGCATGGAGCTTCCCACCATAGCCATGTGCACAGCTCACCCAGGGAACCCTATACAGAGGCAGCTGGATCCAGAGTTCATCTGCAAGTTAATAAGGGAGGATCTGCCCAGAGTACTGAATGGGGAGCATTGGTCAATCTATTTATTATAGTGAAACTGATTATTAAAAGGTTCCAATGATGAGGATCCTCCATGTAAACCATCCTGTTTTCCAGAGGTGCAAATTGATACCATCAGCAAACAATGCTGCACTCAACAGCTCAGGAAGTGGCAAGCATGCACTGTGTTTAAAAAAAAAAAAAAAAAGACAGCAAAACTCCAATGAAACAGTGAGTAGAAGCTAATCAGTAAGACAGACCTGGTGTGCTGAACATCTTGTGGAAGATAAGTCTCTGCTGCTTGATTCTTTTCAGTCTTTTTGGTGACTATGATAAGGAGGAGGCAGTTGCTATGTCAGGGTTACTCGTGTTTTTGGAACAGTAAGTTCAGAAAAGACAAACATCTCAACTCCATTTCTGGAGAAACATACCAGGCTTTGTGCACAGATACGGGTTTGTTACTGGACACTGAGCATGTGTTGAAAGGCCATGAGAAGGATTCACTGTAATAGCTTTCAGTTCTTTATCTCCTTTTGTCCCAGTCAGTCTCAAAGCTCAGATCCAGATTTTCAAAAGAGTTCAGCATATTGAATTCTTCTGAAAATCTGTCCACTAGTGTCAGACTGAATGATACTGAACACTTTTGAAAATCTAGCCTTCCTGGGAACCTGAGCTCTTTTGAAAATCTGACCCCAATTGTGGGCACTGAGTACTTGAAAATCTGGCTTCACACACTCTTTAGGCCTGATCAAGGCAGGTGCAGAGCACCTGCAACTCGAGATTGAAATCCATGGTAGTTGGGCGTGCTCTGCACTGTCAGAATAAGGCCTTTTATATGGAGGAAATGCTTCATCCACGACTGAAATAGATCCACATTTTTGGGGGGAGGAGGTTTAAAAAGGTTGGCTGACTAAGGGTACGTCTTCACTTCTCACTGGCTCGGCGGGTAGTGATCGATCCCCGAATCAACACCTGTACTCCACCTTGGCAGGAGGCGTAAGCGGAGTCGATGGGGGAGCTTCCGCGGTCGACTCGCCGCCATGAGGGCGGCCTGCTAACTCGAACTAAGATACTTCAACTGCAGCTACGCGAATCGTGTAGCGGAAGTTGCGTATCTTAGTTTGAACCCCGCCCCCCCAGTGTAGCCCAGGCCTAACAGTGTATGTGACACAACTGTTGAAGACAGACAGTGAACTAAAATTCCATATCCAACTTGAAAATACACAGTGACTTTAGCATGGCAGAATGTAATAATTATCCAAGTTGGAAACCATCCAAAGCAATAGGTAAATACTCCTGCTCTTGCAAAAAGTGCTATGAGAACTTTAATGGCTAAAAACAGGGCCTCTTTTTTTAAACCTCATCCTAAACACAGTGTCTCTTAACGTCATGCTGGTGGTTTGATTCAGCAGTGACTCAGAGGGAAGACCATTCCATACTGAATCACCAACACCGCTTTCTGCAGTTCCTGGATTTTCCGTGGAGGTCTCCCAATTTAATGACTGATCATGCTTTAGCTTGTGAGATCTGAATAAGATCCTAGCCTGAGGTGGGATAAGCCTATGGCAGTAAACAGGCACTGAATGGTTAGAACAGTCCCCAGTTGCCAGCTGCTACGTTTGTGATAAGTGGATGTGAGACAGAGTAATACAGTTGGAATGTCAGGGACTTGGGGAAGCTTATCTGCAGGAATTAGCTTAATTTTCTTTGAGTTTTGTGACAAACCTAGAAAGGCTGAGGTATGGTTTGAATAAGCACCCAAAGACCACAGGCCCACTGTGACATCTATGAACTTCTTCAGCTGGAAGAGACTTCCCCGTGTGATTTCCGGCTTCTCCTATGTCTAGTGAGGATGGAAATACCACAGGAACTGTCTTTTGCCTGCACCCTGGAGACAGGCAGGGAAAAAATATGGAACAAAATTTCAAACCTCAGAAAAAGTTTGGTTCCCACACAAGGAGCTGGTCATCTATGTAGAACTTGATATCTGCATGTTAACAAGGTGGTACGGCCTGCTCTCTCAGCATGCTGATCTGCTGTACTGTCTGATTTCGTTCTATGCTACCCAATATCATAGCATGCTAACTGCTATCTCCATTTTTCTTTCATTTTCCCATTTCATGTCGATCCAATTTAAGAGCCACAATATTGGTCTGTAGTCATCTACTCCGCCAACTTTGAGGTCTAATCAAGTTGACCATTTGGAAGATGTTAGAAAAATGACATTCATGTTAATTTTGGGAAGAGGGGGTCCCAGTAAGAAAAAGAGGGTGCCTGTCTGTGTGTGCACATATATGTGCAGTCTCGATTTTCCAATCCAGGAAGCAGTGAGAATGGAGAGGGAAACAACTTTAAACCTAATGTCCAGTGAGAGCCGCACAATATTGTGATCTCCAATTCCCCAGGCTCAGGACTGGCTCCTAACAGACTTCCCACAACTGGAGGTAAAGCATGAGAAGGGTCAAATGCTTGCCTGATGAGCAAAGGGGATTAATTCCCTAGAGCCACACTTCCTCCCAGAGAAGACTCTGCTTCATGAAATTGCAGTCTCATTCCGGGTCAGTTTATGCACCATGACTCCAGTAACCGAGCAGGAACAGATATAGCCAGCAGTGGCTTGCACTGAGCTGTGTGTTTAATTCTGCTAGTGTTCTGCACTGAAATCAGGTGTAGCCCAGACATCCAAGAGAGATAGCTACTCTAGAACATATTGAAAATCAGCTTATTGGGTAGCTACAATAATCTATCTTCCGGGATGATCACTTTTAAACGGCCCCTTTTTGGTCATCTAGCAGAGCTTTACACTAAAAACATAGAGGAGACAAGAAGGAGCTGAGGTCCCTCTGCAGTTCTAAGGAGTTGACGCATGGAATAAGCCCTCTTCTGACAAAACACTCTCCTCACCCCGATGTGTCTGATAGTGGGATAATTCCTGAGGGATAATTCCTCCCTGACCCTAAATAGTCATCAATTTAATCCTCAAGTGAACAGCAAATGCTGCAGTTAAGCATCTAATCCCATTTATACCCTCAGATACCAATTATTGTAAATAAAACACAAAAACTAGAGATGGAAAGGCCTAGCATTAGGTCCTCTAGTGCACGCTGCTGCAAGCATGGGGGTTATTTGATAGTTTGGATCCAGGTCACTAGCGTGGCTATTTTTTTTTTTTTTGTTAATTTCTTAGTATTGGAGCAATGATATAAGCCATTTTAGAATTTTGATGAGATTTCCTCCAATAACAGCCTTTAAAGGGTCAGGTATTGCGCCCAAGGCATTTAACAGTGTGATCCTGAAGCAGCAGGAAGAGAGCCTAACATAGGAAAACCTGTTCCTGAAAGCAATGGATACACATGAATTAGTACTCCCTTCTCTTGCTGCATTAAACCCTACTTTGGGTGCTACTGGGTTTGGAAGTGTGGGGATTGCCCAGATTTTACTGTGCCAGTTTAGCTACCTTTAAGAGTTGTTTTTGGAAAACAATAATGTAGCCTTTGTAGCAAGGCCTTTGTGGGATCCATCATCTCTCCAATATTTTTATTGTGTTCAAATGATGTGCTATGGAAATTTAAATAATAGGCTTTGTCTGCAAACTTAACCTCTTGGATCTTACTTACTATAACCAGCATACCCCAGGGGGAATGCATCTACTTCAGGGATAGTCAATTATTTTTTGTCAAAGTCCAGATTTCTCGGTCAAGGTATAGTCAAGGTCCAGACTCCAGAGAAACATATTTCACACCATAATAACAATAATAAGTAAATAAAAAAAATTTGTGGTCCATTCGAAAGCATCTGGTGGTCCGGATTTGGCCCACAGTCTGCCTATTGACTACCCTGATCTAGTGTATAGTTTGAGGGGTCCTTGTGGCACCTTAGAGACTAACAAATTTATTTAGGCATAAGCTTTTGTGGGCTATAACCCACTTCATAAGATGCATGGAGTGAAAAATACAGTAAGCAGGTATAAATATACAGCATAAAGATGGAAGTTGCCTTACTAAGTGGGGAGTCAGTGCTAATGAGGCCAATTCAATCATGGTGGATGTGGCCTATTCCCAACAGTTGACAAGAAGGGGTCAATATCAACAGAGGGAAAAATTACTTTTTGTAGTGACCCAGCCACTCCCAGTCTTTATTCAGATCTAATTTGATGGTGTCAAGTTTGCAAATTAATTCCAGTTCTGCGGTTTCTCATTGAAGTCTCTTTTTGAAGTTTTTTGTTGAAGAATGGCCACTTTTAAGTCTGTTATTGAGTATCCAGAGAGATTGAAGTGCTTTCCTACTGGTTTTTGAATGTTCCAATTCTTGATGTCTGATTTGTGTCCATTTATTCTTTTGCGTAGAGACTGTCTGGTTGGCCATGTACATGGTAGAGGGGCATTGCTGGCACATTATAGCATATATCACATTGGTAGATCTGCAGGTGAACGAGCCCCTGATGGTGTGGCTGATGTGGTTAGGTCCTATGATGGTGTCCCTTGAATAGATATGCGGACAGAGTTGACAACGGGGTTTGTTGCAGGGATTGGTTCCTAGGTTAGTGTTTGTTGTGTGGTGTGTAGTTGCTGGTGAGTATTTGCTTCAGATTAGGGGGCTGTCTGTAACCTGAAGCAAATACTCACCAGCAACTACAAATTAGGCCTGAATAAAGACTCGGAGTGGCTGGGTCACGACAAAAAATAACTTTCCCTCTGTTGATACTCATACCTTCTTGTCAACTGTTGGGAATGGGCCACATCCACCCTGATTGAATTGGCCTCATTAGCACTGACCCCCCACGTGGTAAGGCAACTCCCATCTTTTCATGTGCTGTATATTTATACCTGCTTACTGTATTTTTCACTCCATGCATCTGATGAAGTGGGTTATAGCCCACGAAAGCTTATGCCCAAATACGTCTGTTAGTCTCTAAGGTGCCACCAAGACTCCTCATTGTTTTTTGCTGATGCAGACCAACAGGGCTTCCCCTCTGAAAGCTGTACAGTTTGACTCTACTTAGCATATCCCAGATGAAATGCACCTGCTGTGCAGCTGAATGCACTCTTCCAGCCTCTGTTCTGCTTCATGCTGCCTCCTCAAACCCTCATCTCATCGCAACAACCCCTCCTTTCCCCCTCACCCATTCCAGCACTTACTGCCTATCCCTTTCTAAAGACTGTATCTTCCTGTCTTGTATGAGGCAGCTCACACCAGCAGGGGAAGTCCTGAAGCTCACCCAAGTGCTGAGCAGTGAAACTTTTTGTTGTCTCAAAGTCACGTTGACCTAACTGCTGCAGCACAGGCACACACATAGCATCTGCTGCTGTTGTCTCACATGAGGGAGCTGCAGTCCAATATTAAAAAAGCAACAAGAGCATTAAATTATTCAGCAATGGAACATTGTCATCCCCCCATAAAATTATTTTGACCTGTAGTTTTCTGTGGAGTCCATTGCTCTTAAATGTGCAGTGAGAAAGGAAATTAAAAATTAATCTTTATTTCCATCTCAGAAGAAAACCTTAATTCTCTGCATTGAAATTATACTCGTAATCCGGGATAATAAATTATAGTTTTTAATTGCAGCTAGTCACAGCCAATCAAATGTGGATGTCTCTCTCTCACTCTCACTCCCTTTAACTTTGCTATGCAGAAGAACTCGTGGAGTGCTGGAAAAAATTCACATACAAAGATCAGAGCTCCTAGCACCATCCAAGACAAGCCCAGGCCATCTCACAACAATAATACTTTTCTCTGGAATCTTTTACTTGAGACACTTTGCAAACATTAATTTTCAAATGCCTACGTAGTATGTGTTAGGCACTTATTATTTTCCTCATTTTAAAGAGGGGGAAACTGAGGCATAACGCTGCTGAGTATCTAGCTCAAGGTCACACAGTGAGTCAGGTGGCAGAATGTGGAATAAAACCCAGGAGTCCTGATTCCAATTCAGTTGCTCTTAACTACCTGACAACACTCCTTCCCGGACGTAGGAATCATGACTCCCAGTTCCTTGCTCTGACCCCTAGATGGACTTTCTGGTCAACCAAGGCAATCTTCCAAATAGCTATCTGTGATGTCACTTCAGGAAGAACTGCTTTTTGAAGAATAGGAGGGTTGTGTAAAGTTAAAATGACTGTTGTCGTGTGTGTTCTATCCTGGAGAGGTGAGACCTCCAGGGTTTGTACACATGTGTGGAGAGGGGAGTCCAGTCACCCTGCAGGATTGACTGCACGCAGGGGCTTGCGGGACAGGAGATGGAGAGCTCCCCCATTCTGCCTCTAGGAATTCAAAGAAATTCATCTGCACCACATCCTTGATCATTTTTCTTACTCTTAACATTCTCTTGTGCTTGTCAATATCTTTCCAGTAATGTGGTGGCCAAAACAATTGCTAGGCCAACTCTTATGGCACTTGAAACCAAAAGATACACTGATGGGGGATTTTAACTGCCTGGAAGCCTGTTGAATAACAAATACAGAGTCTCAAGCATCACCAAAGAGGTTTTGAAGCTGTGTGGAAGATAATTTATGGTCCAGAAAGTAGAGATTTCAAGTAGAGAAGAAGCCATCCTGGATCTAATTCTTTCCAACAGAAAGCAACTAATGGAATTACAAGAATACTAGGGGAAACACACATACACACACCTCTCCAAGGGATTAACGGAAATAGCCAACAAACTTGCTGAACTACTGACAATTCCTTTTGATGCCATGGGCATCAGGAAGAGATACCAGAAGGTTGAGAAAAGCAACTGTTGTACTAATTTTCAAAAAAGAAAGAAGAGTGATCCTGGAAATTACTATCCTACAAGTCTAACTCTATACTTATATATTTTACCTAGCAAATAATGGAACAAGGATTAAGAGCAAAACAAAAATTGTTAAACATCTAAATGATCCAGCCGTAAGTAACAAGCAACAGTGGGTTATGAAGAATATATTTTGCAGGAAAAGCTTGATTTTTTAATTTTATATAATTAAAAAAATAGTGACTAAAAGTAAAGAGGTAGGTATATTTGAATTTTAGTAAAGCATGTGAATGAATTTCATGAAGTCTTACCTGAAAAGATTAATTCAATTTGGCCTGGGTAGGAACACATGGAAAAGAAGGGCAAATTAGAGACAGGGAACATGAGAATTGAGGAGAATACGTTGATGCAGAAAGAGAGGAGACCTATGTACTTATGTTTGGTTGACATTTGATTGAGAGAGAAGATAGTCCAGAGATTAGCAGAGTGGATTGATTAAATCAAAGCAATTTAAATCACCAATTATAATCAGGATTTAAATCAACAAGCAGAAAAATGTGATTTAAATTATTGATTTTAATTGTGTTTTACATGTGTACTTTTTAGTTATTTTTCTAAAGAAAGGTTGTTTCTCATTGGTTGGTAACCATTAAAACTTGTTTATTTGCAATTAAATATATTTAAGCAACATAGCATAACTTTTTATCTGATGATTGAATTTTTACTTGCAGTTTGTGTCAAGTTGTATTTGGATGGAAATTCAAACTCAATTAAAATGCACTAAAACACCATTTACATTTTTGTATTAAATAAAACTACCTTAAATGTGCTTGATACATAAGGGGGGAAAAGTTTATCTCAACATGATTTGCACTGAAAACTAACTAACTTACTAAATAATACTTCCTTTATTTGTAATTATTGAATTGAACCGATTGTTTCTGATCACAATGTTCTTCAAGACTTTAGAACTAGTAGATCCCATCCTCGTTGTTATTCGTACGTTGGAAGAGGAAAATAAGCTTTCTTGCTTGTTTAGCCCCCAATTGGTTCCTTAACTTTGAATGAACTAGTCATTGAATTGAACTAGTTGAATAAACTGAAATGAAGACGATATTCTTTCTGCACCTGCAGAAGAGGCTACTGCTGTCAAAAGCTGTTTTAGCACTTCAGTGAACTCTGGTTCCAGGTGCTTAGCCAGTGATTTCCATCAGTTCAGTGGTCTGACTTTCTTTAAAACTTGTCAGCAAACATGCACTGCTTAATGTTATTTTTTGTATTTAATTTAAATTATTTTAATAGATTATAATAATTTTAGGCCTTAATATAGGTTGTCATGATTTCAAATTTAATTTTAAATAGGTTTATTTAAAAAACCCTATATTTAATTTAAATAAAAGCATTGATTTAAATTAAAAACATCTGTGTTTTTTTTAATTGACTTTTATCCACCCTAGTAATTAGGTTCGTAGTCTGGGATTTCAAAGACCTGGGTTCAATTCCCTTCTCTGCGATGGGCAAATGGAAATGGTAGCTCTGTCCTGCCTCCCAGGGTTATTGTAAGGATGAATGCATGAAAGATTGTGAGGTGCTCAGATACTATGGGAGTGGGGACCATATAAGTACTTAAATTAGATTTTTCTCAGGCACTCTTGATGTGTTACTTATAACTGCTCTGTAGGTCGGACATGCATCACACACAGAGGATCTGATTCTCTGCTTCAGATCACAATAGCAGAATTTTAAGCTCACTTTGTGCTGGCATAATTGATGGTACAAGATGCAGGGCCAAAATGAATCAGCCATGGAGGCCCATAAGGGAATTGGTGAACTTGTACGTTACATTTTACTATTCTGCGTCTGTGATAGGCCATGACGCCTGTTCCTTGAACTTGGCCCAGAATCATGTGAGACATGGAGGGATAGCTAAATAGAGCTCTAGATATGTAAGTGAAAGGGAGTCATTTTACTACATCTGAAACTTCACTGGGAACATTCAGGCTGCTTTTCTTCTCAGTCGTGGGAAGTAATGGGGGAAAGCGTCCTCTCTGTGCCACCTTCACATGTGTGCATGCGCGCGCGCACACACACACGTACATACACTTATGTACATAGGCTAAACACAGATATTCTCTCTTGCGCACACACACACATTGTACAGCTCTCTCATATACACATTTTCTCCTGTATCAAACTATTCCCACCTTGAAAGCTTCCTTGGTTAACTGCTCATTTCAAAATCATTATTAGTGTATTTGCTTGGGGATTTTGGAATTTAATTAGCCTCTTTTGAACTGCTCTTAGCATGTTTGACTAGAGAAACAGAAAATCCCTCCCTGACTTGTTTGCTTTCCTCCTTCATTGGTTTTTAACTGGAAGAGAAAACCCATATTGATGGGTTTTGCAGCTCTCCTGATGCAACTGGTGCTGATTCTCAGGATAAACTCCCTGAAGAAAGCTGCTTATCCTTTGAGGCATCAAGGTCTCTATTGTAAGTGTGCAGGATGTGTTGAGATCAATGTAGAAAGGTCCAGTATCCTCATTTACCACAGCAGAATTAGACTAGCTGCTGATAGGTATCATGTAGTTAGGTTCTGTGCAGTGTCCACACACAGAGCTATATCATCCACCTCAAGTCTGACCTGCAACAGCACCTCGTATTCCAGTCCCAGGATTCTGACAGCTCTGCCAATAGACCTCAATTCTCAGCTCCAGCAACACCTGCTTTTCAGTCCTGGACGCCCAAGCAGCTCTGCTGGTGCACCTCTATCCTGACCTGTTCTCTGATTTTTCAGCTAGTCCCGAGCCTCTCCTGAAAAAAAGATTAGGAATTGTGCGGTGACTTTGCAAAGTTGGTAAATGTTCACAAGGAACCAGGCTGAGGCTTCCAAAATCCTTTCACTTGCTGAGCTAAGATACAACTGAACATACCCTTTGCCTCTGGGGGTAAAAAGGCTAGTGGATGCAGAACATTTTTCATCCTTCATTTTGGTAACACTTTATTCATATCAGAAATGCCTTGGATCTGAATCTCAAACTCCTACTCTCATAGTGACATGCTGCAGTACAGACCCACAGACATAGATTTTCTATTAAAGGTACCTCTTCAGAATTCTAGTTTTGTCCAATATTGATTTGAAAAACTAGACTCAGAAAAGTACAATCATGTGTCTGACAGTTGCTGCTTACACTTACTTACACACACGGGCGCGCAAACAAACCACAGTGGTTGTGACCACTGCCTCTGGAACTGGTTGTATTGGTCCTGAATTGAGGAAGGATGACTAACTTAATTACTTGATAGTTTTGATTTCTAAAATTAAACAGCCCCTGTGGCCTGCCATATGTGCAACTCTGTTACTATATTTACACCAGCAGTTAGCAAACCGCATCGGCTGAGTGAGAGACTACAGCTGCAGCTAGTGTCTGTGCTGGAACTGTGTTCACAGATGGTGGTTTCCCCATTTTCTTGACTGCCCCTGATTGCAGTATCATAGGCAGCTGCCATTCATTTTTCTTATACGAACAAATATCCATGTGTTTGTGCAGCTTTTCCAGTTAATTCTCAGTGATTGGTCTATAAATGTGTCCTGAGACTCCCTCACTGTACATCAGCTTGAGAGAGTGTGGTGGTTAAAATGACTCGCTCTAGACCAGTGATTCTCAAACTTTTTGTACTGGTGACCCCTTTCACGTAGCAAGCCTCTGAGTGCAACCCCTCTTATAAATTAAAAACACTTTTTAATATATTTAACACCAATATAAATGCTGGAGGCATAGTGGGGTTTGGGGTGGAGGCTGACAGCTCGCAACCCCCCACATAATAACCTCATGACCCCCTGAGGGGTCCCAACCTCCAGTTTGAGAACCCCTCATCTAGACCACATTATAGAACAGCAAAGCAGAGTTCAGCGGTTCCTACCCAGAATGCAAAAGGAGATGCTTTCTGATATACAATTAAACTGCAGAATAGCCTCCCAAGGGAAATGGTGGAATCCCTCAATACAGAGTCATTGTATTGAATGTATTGTAGTTTATGGCCCTGCATTGGTTGAGGGTGGTGGTGAGGAAATGAATGAAGTGACAGTTTTCCTTTCTACTTTATATGATGGCAATTAGTGGGACTACAAGCACTACAGAGATTTATTTAAAATCAGATGAAATAGCAGACACAACTAATGGATAAAAAACAAAATGCAATGTATTGCAATGGGGGCATCATTGACTAGTTCTCTGAGAGAGGGGCTGGGAGTCAGGATTGCTGAGTTCTTCTCCTGGTCAGGCAGTGTATCAATATGGCCTTAGGTAAGTCACTTAACCTCTCTTGTTCCCCAGTTTCCTCATCAGTAAAACAGACCTATCCCACAGAGGGATTAGGAGACATAATTAATATTTAAGTACTTTAAGATATTTGGATTTAGGTGCAATTGAATTGCAAAGTATTGTTAAGTATTAAATGGGATTTTGTTGATTGGTTGTAAGTTTTGTTGCGTGCTGGCATGCACAGGAGCTAGCTTGCCATTGTAGAGTTGCTTCAGACTGTAGATCAGCACACATCATTTTGTTGTTGCATGAACTTTGAGTAGCTGATACTGGGGGGGGGGGTTAACTTTCAAAATACATATATTATTTTATTTTTAAGTGGCAAAACATAGCTATTTGAATCTTGCAAATTGATTTAAAGGAGAAAAAAGAGACAGTAGGTCAAGTTTGGAGTCTCCCAACCTTGACAGTCTCCCTTTGAGATTGGTAAATTAACAAACAAACAAAGCCCACAACAAAAGCTAACTTATATAAAAGTGTCATGCAACATGTATCAATGCAGTCACCTGACTTACACCCTCACACGCATTTGAGAATGTTTCCCTCTGTGTTAGAAGCACAAAAGGAATTGAGCCAACAGAGCCCTTGTGATTCCTTGGAATTGTTTCTGGAATAGAATGTTTCATAGCCTTTTATTTGGATCCACAAGTTCCAGTGTTTATCTTCAGCACCTTGATCACCATCTTACTGCTCCCAGCCAGTAACCATTACCTGAGTTCCATGGAAATATTGGTGGCTCCTGAGAAAGAAGGAAGAAAGGAAGGATGCTATTGTGACTAAAGCATTGGACGGGAAGTCAAGAGACCTCGGTTCTCTTCTGGCCTCCACCGTTGACTTGCTATGACATCTTGGGGAACACACTCAACCTCTCTGTGCCCAGTTTTTCCATCTGTCTTTTGGAAAATCTATTTACCAGCCTGCCACCAGGTGACACTGGCCTTTAAGAGGGAAGAGGCCAGTGCACCTGCAACTTGTCAACTCACTCCAGCTGATCTTATAAGAGGGCTCCTGGGCACTAGAGAGGGGAGAGAGCTCGTGAGTCAGAGATGCCTGAGAGCACGGACTGAGAGAGATAGAGAAGGGCAGGTGAGAGCTGCCTGAGGAGCAAAGGAGAGACCCACGGAGGAGAAGGAGAAGCAGTAGCAGCACAGGAGAACTGGTACAGGGAACCACTGAGAAGGGTAAAAGTTCAATGGTAAGGACTGGCCAGAGCTGGGAAACCCTTGCTGAGCTAAAGGAGAGCTTGTGCAGAGGCCACTATGAAGAAAGGGAAGAACCACACTGGTTAGGAGAAGCTGAGTCCAACACAAGAGGGTTGATGCTGGAGAGTGGATCTCAGGAGCAGGGGTAGGACTTACAGTTAGGGAATTCTGTTGCAGGAGAAGACTCACAGGAGAGATTCAAAGTCTTGGCACTCTATGTTAAGAGGCCTGGAGAGTGGGGCCTTGGAACAGAGGCAAAAGGAACTGTGACAGAGTGCTTAATGATTCTTGGGTGGGTTACATGGGAACGGTGATTTAGGAATGGGATTGAAGAGCTGCTGTATTATAGCCTGGTTTTACTTTGCAGATTTGAGAAGAATGATTTGTAACACATCATGTTGTGTGCTGCCCTTATTTTGTCCTGTGACTGTTAATTGCCCACTCCATTTTCAGCGGTCTCCCCTCCAAATGTGTTATACTTAACAATCTGTTCCACTTTGTAATTAGCTTGAACACTCTGGTTACCTTCCCCAGACCTGAGAAAGTGCTCTGTGAAGCTCAAGAGTTTGTCACTTCCACCAACAGAAGCTGGTGCAATAAAAGATATTGCCTCATCCACCTTGTCTCATATTTAACCTGAACTTTTAGGTCTCACTCTATTCACAAAACGGAATTGCTGTGTGAAAGTGCTTAGCTGCCAGCATCTGGAGGGCAATACCTATATGAAAATGACAAGGCGAATAAATTAAAGTAGCTACCACCATCTCTCATGCTGTATAAATGGCTTGTACTGATTGTTGCTTTTAAATAATTAATATTGTAATCCATAGCATAAGAGACGAAATAACTCTACTACCTTCTTACAGGTACCTTCTTTTCTGCGTCCTCCTGCTCTTCCTGGTGAAGACTGATTTAACAGATGTACCTGAAGAAGACAAGAAGAAAGGCAGTAAAATAACAAGGCAGGACAGCTTCTGATAGGGGTGAGGAAGATCAATTTTTTGAAAGATTCCAGGAGAGGGACTAGGATGTCTGGAAGGTCAGAAGGTTACACAGAATAGGACAGGGGCTCTGGAAAGGCAGAATATTGTGTAGCCTGGAACTGGGGGTGTCTAGAAAGCCAGGGCAATGTACAACCCGGGGACTGGAGCTCTGGAAGGTGAGAGGATTGCTCTGTCTGGACATGTGGAACTTGTGAGAGATGAATGGTGGCTGAGAGTTGTTGTTCAGTATCTGAATGATAAATTATAAAATGTTATACACCCGATGGGATTATAGATAGTGTTAAAATGAAAACATTCATGTTGGAGGAGAGGGGAGGTGGGCAAAGACCCGAGATGGGGATGGGCTGTGGTTTGGATAAGGATCTCTGTTCTTGGACTGGGCCCTTTGGATGGGGACACTGACACACTCCAAGATTTAATTGGCTAATCCTGAGGGGTGTTATAACTTCAGAATGATAGGTTCACTGTATAGGGGGCACTGTGCTGGGGAAGAGGGAGAGAGATTTGCTAGAGCTAGACTTTTGGAAGGAGTGAGTCCCAACTTGTCCCTCACACTGATGCATGGAATTTCCCTGCTGCTCCCCAAGATTCCCTCCCTCAATCTAGGAAGCAGCAGAGGTGGGCCTCGGTTGATGCTGCAGCCCAAGCAAAAGGTGGTATGAATTTTTGCATGCTCAGTTCGGCAATACTGAGAGAGTTTCTAGGGTCAAAGAAGGTGGGTGGGGGCAGAAGACTTGTAGTGGCCAAGAGAAGTGGGAGTGGTCTTATTTTACAATTGGGTTGGATCGGAAGGGGGTTAGCACCTCCCTTTCTGTTCCAAAGAGGGAAGAAGGATGAGGATTTGGGCTCTCTTTCTACTTACAGTTCTTAGGCTCAGGCTGAGCCAACAGCTCCTTAACAATAACACTGCCTTGCTCTAGCACCTTAATCAAAGGCTCTCAAAGTGCTTTACAGACATTAATGCATTAAACCTAATCCTCAATCCCCCCTCCTCCCTGTGATACAGGCATGTCTCTCCCCCCTTTTATAGAAACAAAGACTCAGAGATGCTTGAGCCCAGACTTTTAAAGGTGTTTAAGTGTTGCTCTGCTCAGAATTACAACAGCTAAGTGACTTGGGAACCTCATTTCAAAATGACTTAGGCATTTAGGAGCCTAATTCTCATTGGATTTCAATGGGACTTAGGCTTCTATGTGCCTAAGTTACTTTGGAAAATGACTTAGGCTCCTAAATCACGTAGGGCTTGCATTGCTGAGTGGAGCAACTCCTAAATACCTGTAAAATCTGGACCTCAATGAATGCCCCATGATCACACAGTAAGTCAGAGCCTGTGAGTACCCTCCTCCCCCGACACTGAAAGTCAACAGCTAAGAGCCCAGGAGTCCAGACTCTCAAGCTTATGCTTTAACATACCTGGGTGCAATTCCATATCTATCGGCACCCTTTACCTGCTCATCTGGAAGTCTTTGGCATGGGCAATTTTACACAGAATTCACAGTTGTGACACACTAGTGGTCTAGCAGATGGATGGATGGGGTTTTCCTCCCAGTTGGATTGGTCTCTGGCAACATCTAACTGTGTGACTTGTAGATGAGCCTTGGCTAAAAGAAAAGAGTTCCTGCCAGTTGCAATTCCCAGGAACTCCAATCTCTTTTGAAATTCCCCTTTCTTGTAAGCATCTTATTGTTGCAACATAGCAGCTAATATTTGTGTAACCTCATTGTTTTCACCCCACATTTCATTCTCAGTGATGAAGTAAGACATAAAAAAAACCTGTACTCAGCCCAGGAGTCAACTCAACTAACAGCTGCTTTCATTAGCTGAGACCGTTGCCCTTGAGTCACTCTGGCTCCACTGGCCCTCCAGATGTGTTTGTGGGAGCCAGACTACTGTACATCCATTGTGCCTGATGATTCTGCTCCCTACTGCTGCTGTGGTGAGTCTCCTAGAACGCCAGAAACAGGAGCTCATGACTGTCAATCCTGTCTCTCCTGCTACAAATCTCAGTTCAGGAGCAGTGTGTGTGTCTGTGTGGGCCAGAGAGAACAAAGGGGGAAATTGGGAGTAGGGTGATGGGAGACCCTGAGGTGTCTGAGGCAGGTCTTGGAGGACCCCATCGTGGAAAGAAAAAAGATGGTGTGATATAGTATAGCCACAAAGTTACAGGTGGAAAAGTCCTATGGGGCCCCATCCTATCTAGCCCACTAAAGCCAAATTTTACACTTTTACTTCAGGGTAAATCCAGAGTAAAGCTATCATTTTTCTTGGAGTTATTCCAGATTTGCATGGTGAAACAGAACAGAATTTGGCCCCCACACTCTATTTGATAGTTTAGTATTAGGTGTCCAAAGTGAGAGGGCTTCCACCTCTTCATTTGGAAGACTACACTACAATCTAAGTGAAATCTATGAAACTGCAATGCTTTTCTTCTTCCTGCACTGCACCTTTACATTTCTAAGAATGCTGCCACTGAGCAGAGTCCGCAGCCAGTTTGTTCTTAGAGGCAGCCTGTTCCAGAGGAGACCTATACACGCTGAGCTTTTCTGAAGACTTGGCATTAGTTCTTTGTTTTCTTAATCTAAAATCATTCAGATTGAGAACATGTGTATGGAAAATCATACTATTAATAATAATACATTATTATTTATAATAAATCTCTATAAGGCCTCCCATCCAAAGATCTCAAATAATAGCAGATCTCGCTGCTAGGAAGTGTTCGCTGGTTTTGGTGATGGTACTGTATGGTTTAGGAAATGATGAGATGTCTACCTTAAGCAAACAGCATAAAGAATTATGCCCTGCTGAGCCCTCCTTCCCTCCCCCAGTCCACAAGTGTGCCAAAACCTTGAGTTTTGTGTAAAGTTGTTAAATAAGCTCCCAGGCAAAATAAAGGATCAAAGGGGGCCTAATTAGCTGCAGTCTGCGTATGAATTGTGACTGTTCACCTAGTTTTATAAATTGACACTTTTAACATTAAAACTCAAAGCAAAAAACGATGTAATTATTCCCGGTTTTTTGAAGCTTAGGTTTAATATCTTTACTGAAAATTGGGTACTTCTATTGCATCTCAAGATGCTTTATTCTATCAAATCTGGAGCAAGTCATTTTTTCATTTTGGATTGTAATGTGGTATAAATGATAACAGCCTGATTCAGAACGCTTTCTCCCGCTCCTTCCCCATTGGCAGGCTGACGAGAAAGCTCATAGTCGAATCACAATAACCCTGAAGATAATCTACGGTTTGATTCTTTATGAGACTGCTCGCTTTATACAAGGGGGGGAAGAGTGGGATTTTAGCTCAGCTTTAGAATGCCCAAACCCATTTTGTCTCCACAGGGATTATTATTATTATTTTCTTTTTTTTTTTTGTCAAACTAGGATTAGCATAAAACAGATCCCTCTGATGGGACCCTTTCTGGGCTGCCTTCCTCAATAGCAATGTTTATTTAGGCTGTCTCTAATTTAGAGATGCAGTGTATGGTTGGGTGGACCAACATGCTGTAGTTAAGAGGTGGAAAAGGAGTGATAATACAGATGATTTTTTTCCCATAGACTTTTTTCATTTTTGTTCTAATTTGACTTAGTTAGGTGTTTCTCTTGCTCCTCTCTGATCACTTGGATGCACCGTGTCTAATGAATTTTCATGTATTAAAACTTGCCCGTTTGCTGAATTTGACACCAATATTACAGCGGACTGGACTGGTGTGGACTGATGGGGGAAGAAGGTCCAATTGTTTAGTCCTGGCCCATGGCATCAGATTAAGATTTATATCACAGCAGCGCCCAAAAGGCTCAGCCTCAAGGTCCGATAGTGCTGGCATTGCACAAATGCATAAATTCATGGTCCCTGCCCCCAAGACTGTACAACCTAAATAGACAAGCAGCATATGAAGGGGCTGTGTGAGAGGTGCAGTAGAAAAGGCCAATTTCTTACTGAATCTTAAGCATTGCAGATGTTTATCCAGAGGTTTATGCAAACTAATCTGGAGTTCTTTGGTCTGGGAATCTCCTGAGAACTGTCTTTCTTATGAGAGTTTTACTGTTCTTTGGCTTGTGTTGGAAATACCATGAGTGGGTTTTCCTTTGGGATTTTAGTATATCCCAAGTTTTGCCCTGGGCTGGAAGTGAAGTGCAGCAATATCTATGCAGTGCAACAGAGCAAGAATAGAAAAATTACCATTTTGTTTTGTATCTTCTGAAAAATACTAATGTGAAAATCATAGATTCTGGCAAAGTTTCAAGGCTGTTAATGTTTCATCTGAATTTATTGGCTTATCTGAAAGGGTAGAGAAAACTTTCACTATAGAGACAAAGGCTTTCCCTTAAATAATCCACTTTCTCATTGGACTATAGGTCTGGGATTAGTGCTTCCTTATGAACCCAGAAATGCTTTGCTTTGCTTGCTTCCTCCTCCCCCGATAAATCTCTGATCATTTGCAGTGATTAAAGAAGACCCCACAAAAATTTCTGCAAGAATGCATTACATTGCAGCTGTGTCAATTACATTCTGGCTGCCCTGAGTTAGCTCTATATTTTTCAATTATAAGAGCTGATTGAATAAAATACATAGCAATTTTGGCACATTATTTTCATTGATTCACAAATGAAAATTTCCACAATATGAGCAGGGTTGGGTTTTGCCATGTTGTTCATTACTACTTCTCCTAAACTGTTGTGTAGTGTTCGTGGTAAACAAGCATAACATTCCTCTCCAGAGGTGGCTGCATTTCGGGAATGGATAAAACAGTCTTTTTCTTCTTGCGCACTGTGTGTATGGACTTTGGTGCCATATGAAATACAGTCCAACCCTGCTTGCATTGAAGTTGGTGGCAAAACTCCCACTGACTTCAAAACGCTGTCTCTGACCTGAGGAGCTTACAATCTAAATAGACAAAGATCAGACACAAAAGCTGCTGCAGAGACTACTGCAGCTCTGAGGCTGCAGAGCACTGCTACTCCTGCTGAGTGATTTGCTGGCGGGGCGATTTCTTTCCTTCACCCCAACATGAACCCGTAGAATCCCAGTGCAGTGTTGGGCTGTGCATTGTCAGGGATTTGACTTTTACTAAATAGAATTTTCAATACTAGTTGGTGTTTTGGAGCTACTTCATGGTGTCTGCCATATCGCTCAGCAAGTTACATCACTTGGGACAGCGTCACTGAGAGGCTGATTTCCAACAGAACAAAGCAGCTTCTGTCCTGGCTCTACTATTAGTGTAACAATCATTTTAAAAATTAAAGTTTTGCAGCTTAACATTTGTGTTTAAATATTAAACAAAGTTTTTCCTGTAAGGTGATTTTGTTTAATCATCGGCTTCTATGGCTGACAAGGCTATAAGCACTATAAAAGTTTGCAGAATTCCTAAAATGCTCCAGAGAATGAAAGTTCTTATGAATTAATAAACTATATGAGTGAAATACAGGTTGCAAACCCATCAAACCAGTTATCTGAGGGACAGAAACATGTGTGCATAAGAGGACAGAGCATGACAGTCCCATCAGATACACCGTTGGACAGATTCCTTTCCATAGGTACCAAAATTATATTTAGTGTGTAGATGAGTGGCCCTCAAAAAGAATGTCAGCATTTCTGGGAGTGCCAGTTGCAGCCAATTCTAACCTGACTGACCAGCCATGGCTCTAAAATGCTTGACAAGGTGGGCTTTGTCCTAACAGGATGGAGATTTTGAACTCATGCATGTGTCTGATTTAGGCCTTGTCTACACTGTTTCTGCGCAGTAAAGCAGCTTTCTGCATTGTAACTCCCGAGGTATACATACTGCCAAGCCACTTAATGTGCAGAAAACCACCCCAATGGGAGACACGGTGCCAGTGTAGACACTCTGGTCGCTTACAGCGCTGTGAGGTGTGCCACAATGCCTGTTCTCACCTCTCTGGTCATCGGTTTGAACTCTACTGCACTGTACGCCAAAGGAGAAGGTTGGATATTATACCTGGACATACGCAAATCTTTAACAGTCCCGGGACCCCACCTCCTCCTGCGACCCTCCTTTCCCCCATTCCCCTCCATGCTGATGTGTTTTTTGTTTGTCTCTCTCCTCCGGTTGTTGTTTTTTTAATAAAAGAATTGTTTTGGTTTGAAAGCAATCTTTATTCCATTAACTGAAAGCAAACATAGCCCTGCAAAGCAACAGGCAAATTTCTTACGCCTTCAGAGAGCATTGTCTGCACCAATCACAATCACCTCCTAGCATTACAATCACTGCAGTCCCGAGCATAGCAACAAATATTAGTGGCTTTCCGCTTCAAATTGCTGCCTCAAGGCATCCCTGATCCTTATGGCCCAGCACTGTGCCCCTCTAATAGTCCTGGTCTCTGGCTGTTAAAATTCAGCCTCCAAGTGCTGAGCCTCAGTGGTCCAGCTCTGAGTGAAGCTTTCACCCTTCCCTTCACAAATATTATGGAGTGTACAGCACGCGGCTATAAGCACAGGAATATTGTCATTGGCCAGGTCCAGCCTCCCATAAAGGCAGCACCAGTGGGCCTTTAAAGGGCCAAAAGCACACTCAACAGCCATTCTACACTTGCTCAGCCTGTTCTTGAACCACTCCTTGCTGTTGTCAAGGTGCCCCATATATGGCTTCATAAGCCACGGCATTAAGGGGTAGTTGGGGTCTCCCAGGATCATAATGGGCATTTTGACTTCCCCTACGGTGATCTTCTGGTCCAGGAAGGAAGTCCTGGCATGCAGCTTCCTGAACAGGCCAGTGTTCCAAAAGATGCATGCGTCACGCACCTTTCCAGATCAGCCTGCGTTAATGTCCGTGAAATGCCCACATGATCCACAAGCACCTGGAGAACCATTGAGAAATACCCCTTCTGATTAATGTACTCAGTGGCTAGGTGGTCTGGTGCCAGAATTGGAATATGCATGCCATCTGTTGCCCCTCCGCAGTTAGGAAAGCCACCCACAATGTCATGCACATTGCCAAGAGTTATGATCTTTTGGAGCAGGATGTGATTAATGGCCTGCACACTTCCATCAACATGCGTCCAACGGTTGACTTTCCCACTCCGAACTGGCTAGCGATTGATTGGTAGCAGTTTGGAATAGCCAGCTTCCACAGTGCAATCGCCACGCGCTTCTCCAGTGCAGCTCTCATTCTCGTGTCCTTGCGCCACAGGGCTGGGGCGAGCTCATCACACAGTCCCATGAAAGTGGTTTTCCTCATCTGAAAGTTCTGCAGCCACTGCTCGTCATCCCAGACGTGCATGGCAATGTGATCCCACCACTCAGTGCTTGTTTCCCAAACCCAAAAGCGGCATTCCACTGTGGTCAGCATCTCCGTGCATGCCGCAAGCAATCTCAGGTTGTAATTACCACGCATGGCGAGATCAATTTCGCACTCCTCTTGCCTTTGTAGTTTAAGGAATAACTCCACTGCCACTCGTGACGTATTGGTGAGAGTGAGCAGCATATTGGTAACAGTGCGGGATCCATTCCTGCAGACCAAAGAGGCAGAGCACGCAGTACACAAACCACTGAAAGATGGCACCAAATGTGGACGGAAGCACAGGGATTGCTGGGCTGCGACACGGGGCATTGGGACAGGACCCAGGATGCCCCGCGACCCCCTCCGTCTTCCCACAACTCTTAGCAGCAGAAAAGGAAGAGATGCTCTGTGGGATAGCTGCCCAGAGTGCACCGCTCCGACTACCACTGCAAGTGCCGCAAGTATGAACACCCTATTGCGCAGGCAGCTGACAGTGTGAACACACAACAGCGGTTTCCCTTCAGTGCTCTCTGAGTGGTGCTGTAACTCTGCCAGTGTAAACATACTCTTAGATAGTTCCCTGTTTTATGGGCCTGGATGGTAGAGATCATTTAGATAAACAATCATAATGGGAGCTCTTTAAATGATCCTTTACAGGAGTCAGCTTTTCTGCCCTTTCAATTTGTTCTAAATTTCCCTGTCTTTAGTTTCATTGATTGTGACCCCTTTTTCTTATCGTGTGTCTGTTACACAAAAGATCTGATCTGTTTTCAGTAAGACCACTGTCAAAGCCCCTCTAACTCTCCATTTTTCTAAGTGAAATTGTCTCGCTTTTGCAATTTCTTGTCATATGTAAGCCCTGTCTTGATTTCCCTTCATCATAATTATACTACTCTTTACCATTTTGGTCTCAGCCACATAAGGAGTCAGAATACGTTGTTTTCATCCCGTTTTACTGGAGATTAGCAAATAAAAAATACCCCATCAGATAATTTGTAGACGCTGTTTTGGGAGAGGGCTGGACTGTGACAGAGTTTTATAAGAAAGGTCCCTTCTGCACCTTCTGAAGGATATGTGCCCTTTATGGGGTCCCCATTTAGGTGTGCTGAATTCCACTGGTTATCTGGTTTTAGTAGTAGAGAGAAGGAGGAGGATTTTGAATTCAGAACCTTCTCCTATTACTCCTGGTCATCCTTTGTGTGTTTCTGGACTTGCTATGTGTCTGCATGTCCAGACTTATGGACATATCCTGCTTCATAGGAACAGGAAAGGAGGACTCCTGATGAAGTGTGGGGGGGGGGGCCCACAGTAAGAAGGGAGGGCACAGTAAGAAGTACATGGGGTACATCCTCAGAGCAGACAGCCACACACGCTTCAGCCTGACCTTTTCTTTCTTTTTCCTCTCTGCAGGCTCCCATGGGAAGATCAACAAGTGACATACATTTCCATCCTTCTGTTGTCAGACTTGTGGATAGAAATCTTCATCTTGGAGGTAGAAATCTGTCTGTCACTTGGGTAGTTGTCATGTGTGGGAGGTCACGTGTTACAGAGGACCCTCTTGTTAATCAGAAGTTTTCGAAGTTCTGTTTTTGTCAATGATTACCTTGGCTTTTCAGAAGTTCTATCATAAGCATTGTGGTAACTTTTTTAAGGTTCTTTGGGAGCTATTAAAGTGTGATATCAATCAGATATTTCTGACCACAGAGATCAAAAATGTAATTTAGTGATATGATGATAGACAGCTAGAGTTCTCCACAGCATTCTTGTCGGTATTGTTTAATGACCCAGACTCTATGACTGAGTTGAGTAATAACAGCTTGGACGTGAATATAGAAGAGAATGTCTGGTGGGTCAAAATTTCTACAGTCTCAAAGCAGCAACAGTACTAACTTGCCACCTCTGCTGTATTTCTCCTACCTTGCTCTGCTTTCTACACTGTTAAAGTCCTAATGTTGTGGCTGTCAGCTGGGCCTAGATGCTAGGGCGGGGATGATACCAATCCTAGTAGAGCTCTGCCTGGGGCATATGGACGACCCTTCTCATCTGGCATTACATAGGAATTTGGGGCAGGAGAGAAGTTTGCTTGCTGAATCTTGAGCCTTTCACTCATATTCATTGCTTGAACCAGCCATGCTCTGCAACTGCATGAATCTCCTCCTTGTTTCTGCTGACTAACAGCCTACTTTTGAAATGAATTAACTCCATCAGCAGAGTTTGCCGTGCAGTGGCTAAATGTGTGCATGTCGTAATATATCATTTCTCTAAGGCTTTTGTTTGTCTCCAAACTCTGGAAGGAAACCTGGGACAGGTTTAGATGTCACTAAAGATCACTGGCTATCATTTTTATAAATTACATTTAAAAACCTATATTAAAAGAACATTAAGGTTCCAAAGTCAAGCACTCAGAAGAGAATTTAGCTCCAAGCTCTCTCAAATCTCCAATGAGCAAGTTTGAACTGTGATTTTTCAGAGGCTTACAACTCGGCCAAATTTGGGTGAATTTTACAGGGACGGCAAAAGGCACAACCCTAAACAAGTGTGACCTCCCTGCCAAATTACAAGCCCCTGCTCTGAAGCATTGAGGCCCTAGAGCTTCTCAATGAAACAGTTGTAAGATTTTTAACATGGGCAAAACAATATGATATAATTAGACACCCACTGCTGTCCCGTGCCAGCTGACTCAGGCTCACAGGGCTCGGGCTAAGGGTCTGTTTAATTGCCATGTAGACACTTGGGCTATAGTCCAAGCTGTGGGACCCTCCCACCTCACAGGATCCTAGAGCCTGGGCTCCAGTCCAAACCCAAACATTTGTACTAGAGCCCTGTATGGTACTATTTTTAAAATTCTACTCCAGTGCCACCCCACGATACTCACTCCCGCATTGTTTCTTGCATTTTTATCCTGCTCCCATATGCAAAAACCTTAAATCCTGCAAATCCCGCAAGAGAGACCAATTCCCCCCGCAAAACAAAGAAACACAAATGGCATGGTCAGTTAATATATTTTATACATATAAATGGACTTCAGACAAAAATTTTATCACTAAAAGAATAAAATAAATCTTGCTTACACCATGTAAAAAAAAATTACTTTAACTCCTGTTATAATAGACATCAAATCTCTTTCTATCCCCCTTTTAAATTCAAGTATTAAATCCTTTATTTAAAAAAAAAGAAAAAACTTGCTTCACATTGCTGAAATTCTATTTATGAAAAACTGATGAGAGATGATGTTTTCCCGCAAATTACCAAAGTCTGGGGGATTTTTGGCCACCCAATCCCACCCACAACAAAGTACATTTTACCCACTCCTGTGGGACCCGTGGGATCTCAGTCCCGCAGTCTGTGCTGCAATTAAATAGTCTCTTAACCCAAGCCCCATAAGCCCAAGACGGCTGGCACAGGCCAGCCATGAGTTTTTAATTGCAGTGTAGACATACCCATTATTAGTTATGTTACAGGTGGGAAACAGGTATAGATTAAGTGATTTGCCCATGGTTCCACAGGAAGCCTGTATCCTGAATCTCAGTCCAGGCCCTTAACCCCAAAGCCAAGCTTCCTCTCCTTGTGTTTGTAGAGTCCGGCTATCTCTCTCTTCCTTTCAGCACGTTCAGTCACAGCTAGACCAGCTGGGAATAGTCCCAGTTGGCATTCACCCTATTTCTCTGTGTGTAGTGGGAGAAGTGGGCCATTTCCCGTTCCTTCTGCAGTGTTGCAGGGGACTGTCTGTCTAATGAGTTCATATTCATCCCCCTGAGAGAGGGGTGGGAGGGTGTGTCTTGGCAGTGGGAAAACGTAATGGTGGCTGGGGGTGGTAGGTAGACATCAGCCTTACTTTACCTGCTGCACGTGAACAGACAGGGTCAAAGGTAAAGCTTGCCGCATGAAAGGCTGCTTGTTGCGGCGTTTCTTGGCCAGTGAGCATGACAGCCTTCGGGGTAATTACCAAAGGGGAGAGAAGCAGGTTCTTGTCAGCAGACCTACAGGGCTACAATTTAATGAAGCAGTTGCAGATATTCAGGTAGATTGTTAAAAGTGGCAGTTACATTGTAAGTGAGTGATTTACACGCATCCAGCAGGATTCATTCAGGCAGCTGTTGCCCTTTGGGTCTCCTACCGGCTCTCGAGTGTAGCCCAGAGCGTGTGTATGCTGCACTCCAAGCTATGCCTGTGGTTTGTGTAGACAGCCCTGCCTAGCTTTACCCACGCTCGGATTTCTAAAAGCAGCAATGAAGATGTGGCAGCACGTGTTGTACGAGTCCACCCGGAACCTGGGTGCCTACTGGCATTGCTGGAGCCTGTGCCGGCACATCTACATGGCTATTTTTATTAGCACTAGTGTGGGTAAAGCTAGTACAAGGATGTCTGCCCAAGCTGTAATCATATCTTGGATTGCAGCATACACATAGCCTAAGCATGACTGTCTCTGTCTCCTGTGGTGATTTTGTCTTTCTCTTTTCCTGCTTTTTCTCTCCCTTTCTTGTATGTTATCCTAAATCTTTCTCCACCTCTGTCTCCTCCTGTTCCTTTATTTTTCTTTCTTTCTTTCCTGTACTTTTCACCTTCTCTATTTTCTTCTCCGGTACCTGAGTCTTAGCCCCCCACCCTTTCTTTCATGGTTTCTTTAGCCTTGTTTTTGTTTTCTTCTCTAGTTCACTCTGCTAAATGGCACTGAGTGATCATGTCATCGCCATTTCATAATGCAAAATGCTGCAAGACTCCCTGGGTAATGATATTTGAAGTGTGCCGGAGCTGGGACTAGCCGGCACTGTCCTTCCTGCAGTATCCTGAGTGTGCTAGCATTGGAAATCCCACAGTCTGTCAGAATGTCTGTTGAGTCTTGGCCACTGTTTGGGAGTGACTGTTGTGTCCGTCCCCGCCATCGCCCTGTCAAATGAGACATAAAATTACCGTCCTGACCAGTTTCCACAAGTGTTGGGTTGTTAGCTTCAGGGTACTGGTGAAAAGTCTCTGCTCGTGTTGGAGTCCAAGTTCTGTGGTGCTGGTCGTACCACTGTGGGGGCGGTCTGCTACAGACGTTTCACAAATGGAAAACCAGATTTTTTTCTCCCCCTGTTGTTTGCTGGATTTTTCCCTTAAGATGATCCCTGTAAGACAATCATTTTTTGACAAAGCAATTTACCTAAAATTTTGCAACCAAACACTTGCCATTTGCTTTTTAGAATAAATATAGATACACACTATAGTCTGTGGTAGAAAAATGCACAATGAGAAAATAATAACTCTTTGCCTTTCTGGACCACTTTTCATGCCAGTATTTCAAAGGGTTTGTGAATATTAATGAATTTACCCTGTATCGTTATTTCCATTTTACAGATGGGGAAACTGAGGCTGGAAGAGGGGAAGTGATTTGTCCAAGGTCACATAGGGAGTCTGTGGCAGGGCAAGGAATAGGACCCAGGAGTCCTATATATGAACTGCTGTGATAGATCACATGCTCTTGGAAAGAGCTCTTTTAAAAATAAAAAACTAGGTGTCTGTTTGTTGCTGCTGGTCTAGTGGCTGCAGTGTCCTCCATGGTGGAGAGTAGATAGGGCTTGTTTGTAATGAATATAATAGTGATTCTTTATTTAGGCTGCTGGGCACTGACAGGTCCTGTGGCTCCCTCTGACTCTTTAACTTGCATATTAACTAAACACACCTTGTGCCATTTAGCATCACCACACAGGTCCTCCCTATGTCCTGGACTGGATTTAGCATTCCTGAAAAGGACTGTTAACTGTATTGCAGAAACCAGCTCCTGTAACTGGCAGTTAGATTGCAGCACCCTCAGAGAAATTATATTTTCAATGTATGTTGTTATTGGGACAACATGTTCCTACTATAATGAAAAATAAGTATGTTTTATGTGGATTGGACTCCTTTAGCCACAAGCTAACATGATACCTGACCTTTCCAACAGGTCAGATGCAATAGTTTGGATATAGCCGAGGAAAAGAAACCTGAAGAAGAGAAGGTAAGCTTGAAACAGGAACTGCCTACTCATGTCTGCCAATGTCAGTTTTGTGTGTATTACACTGTTACAGATTTTTATCAGTAATGTCATTTGATTGTCAAAACCCCTTACATGTGGGCTGATGATTTTCCAGTGCCACCAGAAGGACTATCCTAGTCCAAGGCTTAGTCCAATAGCAGCACATCTTAAAAGTATCCTGCAGGACTGCGTTGGCAGAACTGTGTGGGGAGCCCAGTATTGGAACAGCAAGGGGTGTTGTGGGCCAGGAGTGAAGTGCCTCGGCAGAAATTTGGGGCAAAGACTATACAATGACTGCTTGACTTGTGGCTGACTTTTCCTGCCTATGGGGGAAATCCTTTGGCATCTCTTCACACACAGAAGGGTCTGACAGTTTGGGAAAAACACACGTTTCAGCTTCTGTGTTCCCATGTCTCATACTGGATTGCTGGTAAGGGAGATTTTTTTTGCTGTGATACTGAGCAAACAGATTTTGGAAATGAGCTAGTCTTCCCTTCATTTCTGTCTCTCTCTCTCTCTGCTTCCCAAGCCGCCTCACATGAAAATACTGAAAAAAATCTGGTAAATGGTTGTGCTACTGGACTGAGATCAAGTCCCAAATCCTAAGTGACTCTGATCCGTGTAGCACTAATGCTGGAATTTGAGAACTGAAGCTGTGTTGTCAGGTAGACGCTCTGAACCTCCGAGTCTTGCTGTCCCTCCAGCTAACATGGTTCCATGTCCCCCTTCCCCGCGCTCAGCTGCTTGCTATAATGACAGGCAATGGCCTTGAACGTAATACCATGATTATTATATTTTTTTGTTGTTGCATATTTTGCCAAAAGGTTCAGACCCATCCTTCGGATTCTGCAGGCCTGTACTGTCCTCCGGGAGCTGCATTTTGCTGAATAGTCACTTGGTTACACTGGAAACAGCAGCAGCACCAGCTCCAGCGGGCATGGAGGCAGCGGTGGTGGAAGCCCCAGACGGAGCAGCTGCAGCAGCAGCAGCAGTGGAAGCACCTGAAGAAGCAGTTGCAGCAGCAGCGGTGGAAGCACCAGAGGGAGCAGCAGCTGCAGCAGCAGCAGTGGAAGCACCTGAAGAAGCAGTTGCAGCAGCAGCAGTGGAAGCACCTGAAGAAGCAGTTGCAGCAGCAGCGGTGGAAGCACCAGAGGGAGCAGCAGCTGCAGCAGCGGTGGAAGCACCAGAGGGAGCAGCTGCAGCAGCTGCAGTAGAAGCACCAGAGGGAGCAGCAGTTGCAGTAGAAGCACCAGCAGGAGCAGCTGCAGCAGCAGTGGTGGGAGCACCAGAGGGAGCAGCAGCTGCAGTAGAAGCACCAGAGGGAGCAGCTGCAGCAGCAGCAGTGAAAACACAAGTAGATCTGAAGTCAGTAGCCAAAGCAGCAGAGAGGGTGGCAAAAGCAGAAGTAGCCAAGGTGCTGCAGTCAGCAGCAGCAGAGGTAGCAATCATAGCAACATGGGTCTCTAGCTTGGATGAATGTCAAGTGGATGTATATGGTGCCCCTCCCTACCTCCCCCCCCTTTTTTTTATAATCATAGGCTCACAGACTCGTTGTCTGGCTGGTGTCCAGCAATATGGGTGGGAGGGCATGGCTCCATTATTAAGAATAAATCTAGTCTTCCAAACTTGCCTTCCAAATGCACCTTAAATACTCAGCTGGTATGAACATGTTCATGCTTAGCCTCAAGCCAGGGGAGAATCATTTCCTTTGGAAAGTTTGCAGTTCACTAAAATTGCTGCTTAGGATTTCCCTTCCTTTCCCATCTTGTTTCCTCTCTTTCTCCTATGAGCTTTTCACTCATTATGGCAGTCATTTAATCCCATCCACTCGAGTTAAGGATTCAGAGTACTCTCCACGACAGCCACCTCCGTCCACACGTTCATCATGTTTTTAGACATTCATGTTTTGGGGTCAGAAAATGCCCAGGCATAGTGTTTGCCCCAAGGTGAATTTTTCTTTTAAGTTTCAGCAAAACCCTTTGTCGTCTGTGAGCTCGCTGAGGGTGCAAAAACTACTTTTTGAGCCTGACTTGTAAAGTTGATGCTGTGGAGACAGATTTTCCAAGGGACTTGGAGGCCAGATTTGCCAGGGCTCAGCACCCAGCAGGCTAGATTTTCAAAAGTGCTCAGCAGCTCCTTCTGGATAAGTCATGGTCAGACTTATCAAAGCCCTCCCACCCAACCTGTTGAGTTCATCTGAAAATTTTGCCACTTATTTTATTACCTAAATGGGAGCTGAACTCTTTGGAGAATCCATCCTCGGTTGCACAAGCTGAGCACTTTTGAAAATCTGGCTTTTGGTGCTTCCTTGTCTGTCATTCCACAAGCCATTCAGAGTACATGTCCACTCTATTGGCTATCCCCTATTATCTGAGGCCCCAATACAGGCAAATATCTCTATTCAGGATGGGCTCTTTGGCACATGCTTGACTTTAAGCATGTGCTTAAGTATCCTGGAAGTCAGTGGGATTTAAGGACATGCTAGCGAGGTGCCGTCCTGGATTAGGACCTGAATGGGGAAAAGTTTGAATTCTCAAGGGCACAATTTAACTGAATTTTCTGATGAATTTTCAGCTAAAACACAGAAGGAGGAGTGCAAGATTAAAGCTGAGGAACCCCACGCAGAGAGAAGAGGAGAAAGAGGTGAATGAAGGCGACGTGAAATGAAATGAAGTGCTGTTCATGTAATACCATCAGAAAGAGAACACTGTCTACAAGCAATATCCAATCCAATTGCTGTTTGAATGTGGTAGGACACGAATCACATCCTTACAGAGAGAGCGTGGGTCCTCGCTGAAAAAGTTAAAATAATAAAAATGCACTGTTTTTCAAGTGTAGTAGTTTTATTAAGTGTTTGGAAGGCTCGTCTGTCCTGCAGGGCGAAAAACCTGGACCCCCAAACACTGTTTCTGGAAACGGGAGAGAAGAGGGCATTGCTGGTGCTGGACAACACATTGATGACAGTTGCACCCC
Source organism: Natator depressus (assembly GCF_965152275.1). Taxonomy (NCBI): domain Eukaryota; kingdom Metazoa; phylum Chordata; order Testudines; family Cheloniidae; genus Natator; species Natator depressus. The sequence continues at coordinate 23,202,035 of NC_134240.1, forward strand.
AAGTTAGTGGGGTGAATTAATGCACAGTGACTTGATGTTAAAGTGAATATATGCAATATGGACTTGATCCTGCTTGTCTGACTTCAGTGGGACTCCTTGTAGGGCCCAGGCAAGCAAGATTTAGCCCCATGTTCACACTGCACTGGCATCTACCCAGCACTAATTACAATTCCCAATACTTCATCATAGGTGGTGGGTATAATAGGCCAGGGAGGCTAAACCTCCCCTGGTGCTGGCGCCGCTGGCGGACACCCAGTTGCAGGTTTTGGTAGTTGGCACGGGGAAAGTTTTAGCTTATTATTATGCTCCATGCAGGTTCCGGAGCGGCTCAGGAGGTTGTATGTGCTACTCGGCTTCCTGGGTTCATCACAATCTCCCTGAACTCCAGGGCGATTACTGATGAACCCAGGAAGCTGAGTAGCACATACCACCTCCTCAGCCGCCAGGAACCTGTATGGCACATATAAAAAGCTCAGGTTCTTTGGGAAGAGACAAGGGCTTTTCCTGTGGGGCACCTTGGGGTCTCAGGAGGGGAGGCGCGGCAGGGTTGGGGCAGCTCCAGCCTGCCCGAGGCTCCTCTGGCTGTGGGGGTTGGGAGTACTCGGAGCTCCGGCCAGCCTGGGCCACCTCTGGCTGTGGCAGGGAGGAAAGTTTTTGCTTGGGAGGAGTGAAATGTGAGGCCCTGTTTGTTTGTTTGTTTCGTAATTCTGCCCAGTAATCTGAAGGGGCGGGCTCTTTCCCTTGGACATAATGATGATGGGGAGAGGAGGGGGGGGAAATGCATGAGTCAAGGAAGGAGAGCAGCTCAGGAAGAAATTGGGTTGGGGAGGAGCACCTTCTCCACAGTGCTGGGTAGCCCTCAGATTGCAGGATCTATATGTGTTCTTTAATGCTGTTTAATCCAGCACTGCTGCCACATTGCTCATTACACCAGATTCATATTCTGAGTGAGCGAAGGGAGACTTCCACATATTGGAAGATCTGTTTTTTGGTCAATGAAGACATGGGGAAGCCCTTGTCCTTGTGGATCTGTGAAGCTTAGGTCATGTGGCATAGCCTTCATAATAAATGACTGAGGGTTAAGTGAGATGGAGAGTGCTTTATTGAGAGCAAAACTCATCCTGGTATTTCTGTCTGAGACCACTAAAGAACTCTCAGCACTTTTGCAAAAGTAGAGATTGCTACCCTCGTATTCTGTCCAAATTTCAATCTGGGTAATTATAATGTGCCTCTCCAAATTCCCCTGTATGGTAGTTGCAGTTGGATGTGGTATTCTCCATATTGCTTCACTTCCATTCTAGCACTGTTTAGGTTCCTGTGAGAAATTAAACAGTGGTTCCATTCCACTCCAGAAGCAGCTGCATTTCAGTGGCAGGTGACTGGTTCTCCTTTATCTGCTCTACAAAGTGATTTTGGATCCTTCAGAACAAAAAGCATAATATAAACAGAGGGTAGTATTGTTCTGTCTTTCTTTGGCTGAGTTAGCCAATGATGAAGAACCATATACTGTATTTATTTCTTTTTTTGGAGTGCCTGCACTATTCTGCAGTGAACCCAAGGGGGTGCAATTCCAGACTCTTGTCTTTGCACCTTTATAGAATACTGCTGCGACCTAACTCATTCCTTTGCTGGTACTTTTGCACCACACCCTGACACACCTAAACTGGGTTCTCTCTACTTTAAGCAACAGGCTCAGCTGGGGGAGGGGTATAGAACAGCAGCATTTGATTAAAGCTCAGCCCCCCTGGCCCTAGATCTAAGGAGACAGAGCTAGCCCTCCCCTCCCTTACAATAATTTTATTTTATTACAGAAAGGGCTCATATTAAAAAAACTCATGATTATGTTTTCTGTTCACCAAGACTTTTCCTGTATTCGACCTTTGGATAACCTCCAAGGCTTGCAAACATTTGAAAGGAGTAAAGGAGCTCATTTTATTACAGGGCCTCAGCATACATTCTTTCCAGCCTATCTTTAACATCAGTTAACAAGAATTATATAATTGCAGTCTGTGATCCCTTTAAGGCTAAAACGTATTCGTTTTCCCTCAAAGAACACTTCAGGTTTCAGAGCTAAATGTATACTTTTTTTTTCTTTAAGATTGCATGTTAAGTAGAAGAAATAGCCCTCAAATCCCAATCTGTGTTTCCATTGCACATGAGAATTAATGGGTTTTGGAGAACACACATGAAAGAAAAAAATCCTTTGGTGAAATCAAATACAATTTCAAGCTACCAAGTTCAAATCAGTCAAATTAGTATCCAGTACTATAATGATGGATGTTGTAGAGATGGTCAGCTAGATGGACTGAATTAGATCTTATATTTCGAAGGTATAAACTGGTGATCTGCAGGGGTCAGGAAGAAATTTCTGTTCTCCCACTGCAACTGCCTCTGCCACCATGTTGTCAGAAACATTGGATACCAGATACTCTGGAGAAAGAGCTGGGGGAATAATGAAAGAGAGAGAGAAAATAGGCACTGGAATTTTAAAAGAGAACTAGTTGAGACCATCTTCACATTCTTCTTGCATACATGCCCCATGAATGTTCTTGCCATTCAGTTTTATTAGCATGAAGTAAATCAAATCCCAGAATACAACTATCAAAATCACATGGAGACTTAATGTGAAATTTGCATGTGAGAGTGTTTGGGCCCTGACATGCTTGTGTGCTCCTCCAGTCAGGGAGCAGAAATGACACCATGCAATGGATCTGACCAGTCACAGCTCAAATAGCAAATTTGAAGTACTCACAGAGAACTGATCAACTGAAGCAGCTTTAAGAAATTACCAAAAAATCCAAACAAAAACAAACCTAAAAAAGCCCATTGAATAATTTTTTAATAAAAAAAATACGAAGGAAATAATGATCTGCTCCTGGATGTTCTGCATGCAGAAAATGAGGCTAAATTCATCTAATAAATGATCTGTTACAAACTATTCACTGAACTCTATTTAGAGACAGGAGACTGGGCGCCATGGACTGATTGTCTGATCTGCTATGATAAATGATACATTTCAGTATCAAATGTGGATTGAGCAAGAGGCTGGAATCTGGAGACTTGAGTTCTGTTCTTGACTGACTGACTTTATGACTTTGGGTAAGTCACATGACCTCTCTGTGTAAAAAGAGGATGATTCTGGTGAGCCACCTTCCTAAAGTGCTCAGATAAGAGTCTAGTAGTATTATAATTGGCACTTATAGTATAGAGTAAAAATTATTCACATCTTCAAATACTGGGTTATTATGACACTAGGTGTAATAATGGGGCAGATTGAGTGGGGTTTAATGTATGGTACCTAGGTGCAAGTATAGAAACCTTAGAGAGAGAGAATGCTGTAAGAGAGTGATGATCCCTTTTATGAAACACAAGTCTGTAGCTTATAAAACTTGATACACATTAAATATATAGCATAAAAATGTTTTATAGTTGTGGCCAAAGGATCTTTGAATGCACTAGTTTTCCTCATCTGTGCAGTTATTTCTGTAGTGTAGACAGGACCTTAGCATAATACCTGCTGCTGCACTGAAATGAAAATCTCAGGTCTGTTAAGCTCTTCCTTGCTTTTGGTTGCCCCTCTGGATCAACCAGTGACATTCTTGTTTCTGTTTCATGCCGGAGGCTAGTTTACAAGGCAAGTTCCCCCTTAGATATCACAAGAGGCTTTCTTCCCCCTTTCTTTCTCTAAGAGGAAGAATTAGGTCACTGGTAATACCATTTGCTCGCTCTCTCTTCCCCCTTTTCCCTTCCTTCCCCCTTCCCCCAGTTAATCTGCTCTCCAGTATGTCCATGTTACAAGAGAAATAAAAGGCTTTAAGTGAGCACAGAATTTTTCCCTCACCTTAGCACTCCAAAAGAGATGGGTGATTTACAGAAACCAGCATGTGGAAAAGTCTTAAAGTAGAATTTCAGATGCTTCTGAGACAAAGCAAAAAGATAGCAGAGTATTCAGGTGTCATCTCTCTATCCAAAAGGGTCACATTCTGTCTGCTTTTAAGAAGTTCGGTTTATGGTGATTACAAGTATGTCTGCACTATGCAAGGCTATATTATGCATACAGATCTGTGCATTTGTTCACCTAGTGACACAGCCCCCCACTGGTGGCTCATTACTCTGTGTCAGCAACTCTTGTCAGGCCTGACATAGTCCGTGTATCCCAGCTCACTGACATCAAGATATATGTCCAAGAGATGGCATGTAATGTATCTCTGCAAAACTAATAAGTCACTAATCATTAATATAGATGGTAAACCCACAAGACTTTATAGATATGTGCTGCACATATGTTCTTAAAATATATTTAGCGAGCAGTGCCTAAGCCATGCCTGTTCCAGACAAGGGAATATAAATTAGGCAAGGTGTGATCGAAGACAAAGAAAAGCACATCTGTGTGCAAGGTAAGCAAAACCATCAGGAGAGCCAGTGGAGGAGGATGAATACTTAACAGTCTATGCGAGATGGTGACTGCACTCCCAGGGAAACTTCCTGCTTCTTGTAACAGGGAGATATAAGCAGAAACAGAATGCCATTTTGGTATCCATCACTTGCGGGATTAAAGGGGCCAGAGCTCTTGAATCACAGAACACTGGATCCTTTAACCAAGGGGGCTGAAGTCTCTGGAAAGTGAGTTGAGGTGAGAAACCTGCTTAGGCAAAGGTTGTAACTTGCTGAAATTAAGTTTTAGTCTTAGAAACATATTTTACTTTTGTTTGCTTGTAACCCTTTCTGTCTTCGTTCCTTATACTTGGTACCACTTAATCCTATGTCCTTTTGTTAAATAAACTTGTTTTACTTTTACTATAAACCAATGCAGTGATGTGATTGATATGAGTGTTTGTCAAACCCCAGTTAAATTAATGAACTGCAGTGTATTGCCTCTTTAAAGGAGCAGCAAACTTGATAAGTTCTGTGAGTGTTCCAGGCAATGTTCCCTCAAATTTTTGACAGGCCATGTGCGCAAAAAATGTCTTCTGTGCAAATTGTTGTGCTTCTGTGCAAATTTTTGTGCGCGTGGTGTTTCACCGTGTGCGCGGTGTTTCGGATCTGTGTACATGCGCCCACACACACAGCTTAGAGGGAACAGTGGTTCCAGGGAAGGGCTGAACACTGCAGAGAAATGTCTTGGGAATGGGGTTTAGGGTTTGTTACCTGCAACGCAAGGTTTGGACTGGCAGAGGCCTGAAGAGTTTGCTGATAAATCAGACAAGCTAGTGTTTCAGGGAATTGTCACACAGCTAAACAGTAGCAAAACTCTCACTTGTTCAGGCTGAGAGAGGTAACGCAGTAACTCACAATTCTGGGAACCTCAGCAGATTGTCCCAGTAGCAGACAATTTTGGGGAAATTCAGAAGTGGGAGGGTGTTGGGATCACTGCAAAAAGTAACTGGGTGGTGTAAGCCAGGGTGTGACCTCAGTGTTTGTAGGCTGGCTGCTGGTGTCAGGGCTGTGAGCCACAGCAGCATAGCATTGAAGTCACCCAGAGTTGCAGGACAGATGGTGATGCAACCCTTTACTGGTCTGGGTTGAACACCAAAGGCGTCACTCACCTGTGGTCAATAGGTTTAGAACAACTATACAGCATTAATTTTCTATGGTATTTGTACATTTGTTCCAATGAGATCACAATGACCAAGGTCCTGTCTCCTCTGTGGGACCTATACTTAATCTTGCCTCAGCACAGGGGATAGACTCAGTGTTTCTCAAATGTTGCCACCAAGGGATTTTTTTGTGGCCATGGCAGCCACAAAAGCATGGGCAGAGATGGGGGGCAAATCAGTGGCCCCATCCCTGCTGTACCAAGCTGTTGCTCCTGAATAGTTGTTACCAAGGGCAGTGAGATGCATCCCCTTGGTGTTTGTGCTGGCACCGCCAGCAGGGATCAGTGACCTGCACCACACAACCTTCTTGGGAGCTCCAGGCAGAGCCTCTGGAGACACGTGGGACCAGAGAGTGCGACACCAGAGGCAGCTCTTGTCAGTAGAGGCAGCTGTGGTGTTCAGTCCCCAGGGCGCTCCCCTGGGCAGCTTCCTCACTCCTGCCCATCCGGGCATGGGCAGTCTGGAACTCCACAGGCTGCTAGTGAGTTCCTGACCCCCCTTCCCCAGGGTGGGCTCTCATTGAAGGGCTGTGGGAGGCAGGGACAAAGAGATTGGTTTGTCAGAGTGGCCTTAAGCAAGAGTTGGTGGCCATGCTCTGAGGCCACCAAAAAATTCATTGTGAGAACCCCTGGACTAGATGACCTCTTGAGATACCTTCCAGCCCTGCATTTCTATGATTCTATGACATTACAGATCCCATCGCATTTCTCCTAAGAGTTGTTGTTTGACCCAGGTGTCCTTGGAAAATATATTGCCCTTCCTGGCAATGGTATACAGCATGTTGTTCAGCAACAGGCTCTACCCAAGAGGTGGCTGCATTTTAATTAGGCTGTTTATATAGAGACAGTAAAGTATTTTAGGATCCCTGAGCACAGTCTAAGTACCTAGATAGATTAGATTATTATTTTACTAAAATCTGTATTAACCTTGCTTAAATGCCAACAGTTGATACCAATTTGTAATGAAGCATAAAAATTATGCAATGATAAATATTAGGACTGTCAAGTGATTGATTAATTGCACGATTAATCACACTGTTAAGTAATAACAGAATACCATTTACTTAAATATTTTTGGATGTTTTCTACATTTCCAAATATATTGATTTCAGTTACAACACAGAATACAAAGTGTACAGTGTTCACTTTATATTTATTTTTGACTGCAAATATTTGCACTGTAAAACCAAAAGAAATAGTATTTTTCAATACAAGTACTGTAGTGCAATCTCTTTATTATGAAAGTTGAACTTACAATTAAATACAAAAGAATTTATATACAAAAGAAATAACTGCATTCAAAAACAAACTTTAAAACTTGAGCCTAAAAATCCACTCAGTCCTCCTACTTGTTCAGCCAATTGCTCAGACAAACAAGTTTGTTTATATTTGCAGGCTATAATGCTGCCCTCTTCTTATTTACAATGTCACCTGAAAGTAAGAACGGGCGTTCGCGTGGCACTGTGGTAGCCAGTGTCACAAAATATTTATTTGTCAGATGTGCTAATGATTCATATGTCCCTTCATGCTTCAGCCAACTTTCCAGAGGACATGCATCCATGCTGATGACAGGTTCTGCTTGATAACGATCCAAATCCGTGTGGACCGACGCATGTTCATTTTCATCGTCTTAGTCAGATGCCACCTGCAGAAGGTTGATTTTCTTTTTTGGTGGTTCAGGTTCTGTGGTTTCTGCATCAGAGTGTTGGTCTTTTAAGATTCTTGAAAGCATGCTCCCCACCTTGACCCTCTCAGATTTTGGAAGGCACTTCAGATTTTTAAACATTGGGTAGAGTGCTGTGTCTATCTTTAGAAATATTACAGTGGTACCTTCTTTGCATTTTGTCACATCTGCAGTGAAAGTGTTCATAAAACGAGCAACATGTGCTGGGTCATCATCTGAGACTGCTGTGACATGAAATATATGGCAGAATGCAGGTAAAACAGAGCAGGAGACACACAATTCTCCCCCAAGGAGTTCAGTCACTAATTTAATTAACACATAATTTTTTTAACTAGCATCTTCAGCATAGAAGCATGTCCTCTGGGCTGGTGGCCGAAGCATGAAGGGGCATACGAATGTTTAGCATATCTGGCACATATGCCAGCTACAAAATGCCAAGTGAATGCCTGTTCTCACTTTCTCACATGCCTTGCAATGCCAGCTACAAAAGTGCCAAGTGAATGCCTGTTCTCACTTTCAGGTGACATAAATAAGAAGCAGGCAGCATTATCTCCTGTAAGTGTAAACAAATTTGTTTCTCTTAGTGTGGCTGAACAAGAAGTAGGATTTAGTGGACTTGGAGGCTCTAACGTTTTACATTGTTTTATTTTGAGTTCAGTTCTGTAACAAAAAAAAAAATCTACATTTGTAAGATGCACTTTCACAATAAAGAGATTGCACTACAGTACCTGTATGAGGTAAATTGAAAAATACTATTTCTTTTGTTATTTTACAGTGCAAATATTTGTAATAAAAAATAATAATATAAAGCGAACACTGTCAACTTTGTATACTGTGTTGTAATTGAAATCAATATATTTAAAAATGTAGAAAAATATCCAAAAATATTTAATAAATTTCCATTGGTATTCTATTGCTTAACAGTGCAACTAAAACTGCGATTAATCGCAATTAATATTTTTTAATCGTGATTAATTTTTTGAGTTAATTGCGTGAGTTAACTGCGATTCACTGTCCTAATAAATTGGAATCTGTGTGGAATAATTTGTACTTAATGTATAAACAACTTTTTAGTACTGATTTTCTTATATCTGGCAACTTATGTTTAAAGGGCAGACCCTTAGCTGGTGTAAATCTGCATAGCTCCATTGAAGTCCCTGCTAATTTATACCAGCTGAAGGTCTGTCTCTTTAAATGGTTTGAGTTATATTTTCAATCCCTTATTTCAACTGAGTTTTAAAAACATGATTAAAAGGACAATAGCGCCCAGCACTTTTCTATATAATGCTTTATATCTGAGGGTGTCAAAGCACTTTACAAAGATGGATAATTATCATTATTGCCTTTTTATTGGTTGGGATACTAATGTGCAGAGAAAGTAAATGGTTGCCCACGGTAACAGAGAGAGAGTCAGTAGCATAGGTGGTAGTTAGAGCTCTGGTCTCTTGACACCAATTCTGTACTCTTACTACTAAGAAGACGGCCTCCCAGAACTATATCTATCTCATCTCTATCTCTCTCCATGCACACAATAGAACCTTTGTAGTATATGCTGTACACATGCTATTGATAGTTATATCAGCTGAAAGATAATTGTTGCTGTTCGAACTGTCTGCAGTTATGCACCGTACAACCTCAATTATCTAAATGTAATGGGGGAGCATTGAAGAATTTTGGATAATCAAATTTTCAGATAATGGAGGGAGTTTTCCATGTAATTAACAGATATTGTAGGACATAACATTCAGAGAGCAGTCAGCTTCAGATATTTGAGGTTCAGATATCTGAGCCTGAACTGTCTAGCCAGTCAATAAATAATAAGCACACTAGTTTTTTCTTTCTTCACTTTATATTACACAAGGAACAACAAACCCACTTCAAACATGTTGCCCTTATCCCTTTAAAACTAGTCAAGACGAATAACGTCATCAGTTAACAGAAAGCTTCCTGTGTATACAGACAATTTAAAAATACCAGCAAACATGCATTTTATGCACACCCAGTACCCATGATCATATGCATACTGGGAATCATGTCAACTGCTAGGAAATGGAGGTTGTACCAGAGGTAATTTTCCCCCTAAGATATGTAATCAGTTCTAGCATTTGAAGTATGACCTGGATACCACTGCTCCATGCAGGTAAAATACAGGAAAACAAATGTAAGATCTTTAATATATATATATTTGCTGGAATTGTATGAATTTATAAAGAAAAAACTCAATAAGCAGAACCCATTAACTTCCAACATTTTATGTGTTTACACTGAGTACTGCACTTCTTCAGACAGAGATCTTTACTAGCACAGCCAAACCTGAAGTATGTTTTACTATGCTATTTAGGAGTGAGTTTTGCTCCACTAAATAATATGTATCTAATTTAATTTGTTTCCAAAGGCAATGGGATATAACAACAAAGATAAAATGTGCAAAATACAATACTAAGAGTTATTACTTTGTGCATATGATTTTGCTAGGCTTTTCTCACGCAGGAAGCTATTATAACTACTTATTTTTAAAAAACGTTTTCTGCACTGTATCACATTCAGAAATGAAGGCCAGTCTTACTCTGAAGCCTCTTTGAGCCAATAAAAGGACCCAGGTAAGATGGGGCAAACTGAGACACCCTCAGAAAGGAATTAACTTTGATTGTTTTTATTAAATGTAATGTTAGGCTGAAGATGCACGTTCAGCATGGACAAACCTTGGCTTTGATCTGAAAGTCTTAATCCATTTGGAGACTGTTGCAATTGTACATCCTATGGCATCAAAATATCAACATGCATTTTTATCACGATCAAAAAATTTTGTTGACGTTTATTTTGCTTTGTTAACCTGTCACCTGAGAGGATGCACTGGCATCCAGTAATTGTCATCTGAACTTTTTTTTTTTAAAGGATCAGTTTTCCCTTGGTTGTTTCATATTACGGACTCTAATTTTTCCTTTAAAGTTTACAATTCCCACCCATTTTAATCAGCTGATTTAAATGCCTGCAATATATGAAATGTTTGTGTGTGTGCATGAGTACCTAAACAACTGTATGTACACATGTGTAGGGAGTCTGTATGTCTGCCTGAAATACCGATCACACACACACATTTCTCTTTCTAGTTATGCAGCCACCTGTATATGTGTATTTATTCGAGTTTTGCCACAGATCTCAGTGGGAGCAGCTTTGAACCCTACATCGTGTATACATTATTAGAAGGAATAGCAATTTACTTTTTAAAATGACTACATTCGGAAATCTGATTCTAAACTCCCATTGGTTTAATTTTGTGGCATTCTTCCAGTGTTTTATAATCGGGGTAAAGACAGAATCAGGCCCCAAGAACATTTGTGCTACTTGAAGATGACTATTCATCCTGCTGCTGAATGCAAAGATATAATTACATATTAGCTTTATATGAGGATGCAAAAGCCTTCTATATTAACCTTATATGAGAAAAGAGAATTAGCCTTATATGAGAATAGCAGGATGCCCCGTTTTTGTCGAAGATGTAAGAAAATGATTGCAATGAGGTTACTTCTATTGAGAACTGCAGCACTTTTGCAGTTTTAATTTTGTGCACTTCCTCCCATTCTACAGCCCTTCATTTCCATCTCTTTGATTGTAATGAACCCTGCATCTTTTAAAATATCTGTACAGCTACTTTTGCATAAATCTTACTCCCCCTTTTCCTGGGTAGCCTCTATCACTTATCTGGGTCATTTCATAGCACATAAATAAAGTAGTGAGATAAAGCACAAAGGGTCCTTGATAAAGTCCAAGTTTTGTTTAACAGTTAAGATAGTGAAAGTTTACAAGAGCTGCACTGGGAAAGCTGTGTTGTGAATAGAGTTATTATTGCCACTATCAAATTGTTTAGACTGGTGGGCAAAACACAGGGACTTCATATTTGTTTAAGGGCTTCATCACGCTGTATATTTTCATTGTCCTTTGGACTGTGTTGTCATAGGGATGAAAATGACATAATAAAAAGAATCAGAGATTCCTTTAGTAAATCTGACAGCTCCCAGAAGTAATTAATTATCAAATCGTAGAGACTGTGTAGATCAGACCCTGGTTCTTCCTAAACTTCTCCTGGGGAACTTACTTTTCAGATGCCAACAGAGGGCAGTAGTATCCTGTTTCTTTTGATGATAGCTTTTGGATTGCATCAAGCAGTGGAACCGCAAATATATAACTCCCTTTACTATGTTGTTCTATACACTAGAGTGACAAGGAAATGATCTAATACCTTACAATTAAAATCATTGTATTTATCATATGCTCTCAGGGTTAAAATCCTACTAGTCTGGTTTCTTTATAGTAAGATACCACTAAATATTGTACTGTGGTTCAAATGAAAAGGAGTACTTGTGGCACCTTAGAGACTAACTAATTTATATGAGCATAAGCTTTCATGAGCTACAGCCCACTTCATCGGATGCATTCTGATGAAGTGAGCTGTAGCTCACAAAAGCTTATGCTCTAATAAATTTGTTAGTTTCTAAGGTGCCACAAGTCCTCCTTTTCTTTTTGCGAATACAGACTAACACGGCTGCTACTCTGAAACCTGTGGTTCAAATGAAGATACATGGTGTTGGGGGAGTATTTCTCCCAGAAAGTGAATTGCTGTTTAACGTTTGCCAAAATACTAACAAACTGGAAATGCTATTGTAGAGCATGCAGCTAAAAGATCCTCCCAGGAACAATGCCTTTGCTTATTTTCCATAACATATGTATTAACATATGTTCCTGTATCTATCTGTGTACACGTGTGTATATACTATATCCGTGTGTATAGTCTTAGCTATGAATATAGACTAGATAGAGAACTTATAGCTGATATGGTCATTCTTGCTGGTGCTCCCTAGTCTTTGAGATATAGTCCATTGCACTTTTTATTAAAGGAAAAATGTTGCCAACTCTTGAACATTCCATTTCATTGCCAGTAAAGTAGATCCTTTAAAAATACACCTCCTATGGTAAATGTTGAACTATTAGAGGATTGTCATTTCTTATCTGTATAGAATGAGCAGTCTACTAGGAACTTCAGAGATGAGCCATGAAGACAAAATCCTTGCCCTGAAGAGATCACAGTCTGAATAGATGCCCTACAAAGAAAGTTGGGTAAAATATCATTGTGAGTACATGTTAATGTGGCAGGCAACTAGCCAGTTACATGATTTTATATGTGTTTAATATACTTTAATACGCTTTTTTTTTTACAGTACATTTTGATGATGGTCAATGTAAAAATCCTTTCCTTTGTCTGTTGCACCAAGAGCCACCATCTTCCACTTCTTGTCTCAGAGCCTGAAACATTGGCTGGCATTTTGCTTCTTTGAGTTTTCTTCTTTTTTAATCATTTATCTCTGTATTATTTATTCTCCCATGTATTTATTGTTGAAGCAACCAGTACATTTTGCATGTTACAGCAATCTCAGACCAAGTACCAAACACTACAATCTCGCCTGAGAATTATCCATCACTGTATTTTCATGGCTTGTGCTTTCAGTAAAATATGTGTCTTGTCATTTCGGTAGAGCTCTCAAAGTGTGCTACAGCATCAAATTCAGACCAAAGAACCAGCAACGGGGTAGTTAGTTTGTGGGGGGGGCGGGGAAGTGTTAGGTATGTAAAAATTCATTAATGCATCAGAAAAATATATTTTAGGTCATCAGTAGTCTTGAAGCTTTTTATCCTGATTATTTCAATGAGTCTTTGATAACTATACTTGGCTGAACTGGTCCCCCAAACGGACAGTAACTGCTTTTCCTGTATTTTAACTGTGGCTTCTTCTATGTATAAATACTTTTTGGTATTCAGACAAATAATTTACTGAATATTTGTTGAACAGCAAATATGATTTGTGTCAGATTACTACCTAGATCACACTGTGAGTAGTAGTGTTTTGTATTTAAAAAACTACATGATATCCTCCATCACACGTACATTTCACTTTAAACAAGGAAATTTTCCCTGGAAACCAGTTCATCCGTTAACAAAAAATGCAAAACTGGCCCCGGTCAATAACTTGAAGTTTGTTAAGAGAGGACTGATGAGGCCATCATGTGAGATGAGAGCCCTTATAAGTAAAAGGTATTCATTTTGGATTTTTTTACTGGCTTAGTATTCAGGCAAAATGGATTGCTCAGAATAGCAAGTAATTAATCCTTTTTGTTAAAATTCCTACATATAGCACTGTACATCTACATATCCCTTTAAAAGCTTAGCACCAGACCTCTTACTAATGTGAACAATTCCATCAACTTCATTGGGGCTACTCACATGAGTGAGGGCCAAGATCAGCCCAGGAAGGAAAATATATTTTTTGCTCTAAAAAGCTTCCTGCCTTATTTCTATAGGAACTGAATATTTGGCCCATTCCTAACACACATAGGGCCATATCCTGCAGTCCTTACTCTAGCAGAATTCCCATCGGCGCAAATTCAGTCTTGTCAGACAACCCGTGCAATCCCATGGATTGTAGAATTTAGCCCATTTAAATGTAGTGGGATTCTTAGCCTGCACAGTTTGCCCCCTATTCATTTATTTTAAAGTGTTATCAGTAAAGTAGCTGATCACAGAAGCTTGGTTATCACTGAGATGATATTCCTTGCATTGTATTATCTATAGTTTCCCTGTTATTCTAGAAACTTTTCTCCTGGCTGGAACATTTTGCTGCAGCAAAATGAAGAGGGGGGAAAAAAGACTGAAGAGCCCTTCATTTGGTGGCACCGAAAATTTGCATAAAATATCGCTCTAAGCATTGAAGGATCTTATTACATAGGGTTTGATGATAATCTTTGTTGAAATAATATTTAACACATGCTGCACTTTTAATTAAGTATCTGAATAATCTCAAATTAATGCCAGAGGTTTAAAAATAAGTTTTCATTTTAGTGAACTGTAACATAATAGCAGGCAGCGTGGCCATTTCCAGGTCCCCCCTTCCTTACCCTTTGATTTAATTAAATGCCCTACTGTGTGTTTCTTGTCACTTCAGAAATGCACATAAAGAAAACAGACCCAGAACATTTTATTTATGATTTCAACTTGTTCTATTTTGTGTGCGTTTTTTATTTTATTTTATTTTGCTTCCTGCATTCCTTGTGCTTTGATTAAGGCATTTAATTAGAATCAACTAGATTGGAGCTTTGCAACTCGCCTGCGTGTTCAAAAGGGCAATGACAGCATGTCACATTTGTGTTGATGTTTCGGTGTATTGGTGCTGACACAAAAGTCAGTGTTTGGAAGCAGCAGTCTGTGGCGATGAAGTGTTCTGTTTTATACTGTGTGCGTGTGTGGAAAGAAGGATGCAGACTGTTAAATCCCTGGGCAGTTTGTACAGCACAGTTACACGCCAAAGACTGTTATGCTGTTGAAGTTTGATTATAAGGTAAAAGGGGCTTAACGGTTAGCGTTTTCAGAGCGGAATCAAACCATAGCAAATAAATTCACATTTATTCTATTTATTTTTTCAAATTAAAAAGCCTTGATCTGGCAGATTTGTTTGCCTTCCAGTTAGGCTTGTGTGACAATCACTGCTTCATTATTCCATTTTAAGAAATTCCATTAACAACAACAACAAAAGAAAGACTGACTTCACATGGACTTATGTCCGTGAGTTATTCTGCTATAGCTACTCTGCTGTGTGCGTGTGTTGGGAAGGGGTGCCTGTTTACTGTGTGTATAAAAAATATTCACAGTTTGGGACTGGAGGGAGCAAGCAGGCTGGCTTTCAAGGTTTTCTGTTAGATTTCTCCTTTATCCCCCACCATCTATCATTGTAAAGGAGACATATATAACTGCCGCACTTTGTATATTGAGGGGAGCTGCCTGCTTTTTCCCTTTGCTGAGATAATGACACTGAGGGTTGTTGACTGCTGTTATCTCTGATGACAGCCTTATCTGCATGGCTCTGATTCTAGCTCACAGAGTCAGAGATATACAGTACTTATGAAACTGACCAGTGCTCCAATTATGTCTGGCCACAAAACAATTCTTCAGTAGTTTGAAAAGAAAATATTCATGTGTGTTTTTTTTTAACAAATATGCTATTCATTTTTTTTTTTAATGCAAAAATGAAAAAGGAGATTCTGGGGTAAAAAGCAACAAGTGGCTCAAACAAGGCTGAGTAAAAGGAAAATACCACCCAGCCAGAAAACCGCCTCCAAAGAGAGAGAAAGGAAAGGAAAACGTGCCAACCAATTGTTGAGTGGTGTTGGTGTAAATGTTGGCTTCTCCTGTAGCATGAGCACCCCACCATTAATGTAATTGGGAGTCATTTGCACAACAGCATTAGCCCTTGTGAGCTGTACCACAAAAGAATCCAGTTATTTAGTTTAGTTTAATCTAAACACCATGATCTTCAATGAATTGGCTAATGATTGTTCAGTGCCATGAAGATGTAAAGAGCTATACTAATAAAAGTTCTTGGCAATTCTATGCCTCTTTTATCCTGAGGCTCTGTAAGCAAATTCCAAATATTTATGAATTTAGCCGCACAATACTTCTGTGAGGTAAGGAAATATTCTCCCTGTTTTACAGATGCAGAAACTCAGTTCCAGAGAGATTGTTGCTTGGCCAGGGTCACACAGAGAATCTGTGGCAGAGCCAACATTTAACCCACATCTTCAGACTTGCAGTCCAGTGCCTTAATCACAATATCCACCCAAAAAGAAAAGGAGGACTTGTGGCACCTTAGAGACTAACAAATTTATTTGAGCATGAGCTTTTGTGAGCTACAGCTCACTTCATCGGATGCATTCAGAGGAAAATACAGTGGGGAGATTTTATATACACAGAGAACATGAAACAATGGGTGTTACCATACACACTGTAACAAGAGTGATCAAGTAAGGTGACCTAGTACCAGCAGGAGAGCTGGGGGGGCGGGGGAAATCTTTTGTTGTGATAATCAAGGTGGGCCATTTCCAGCAGTTGACAAGAACCTGTGAGGAACAGTGCGGGGGGGGGCGGGGAGGGGAACGGGGAAACGGGGACACAAACATTGGGAAAAATATCCACCCAGTCACCCATATATCAATGCTATGTTTTATCATTATTTGCTTTAAGGTGCAACTGCACCTATTTTCCTCAACACAGATTTCTCCAAATTCCACTCACTACTTGGCATGAATGAACAGCCGTGTAATTCAGTTTAAAAATCTATGTTAAGAAAGCTTCAGTTAAGGATGCAGAGTTAATCACCCAAAAAGCCAAGAGATGCAGAAGTTAAGATTGCATGTGGAATCTTCACTCTGTCCATGCATTATGATCTGGGCATGCATTATGATCTTTAATCTCAAATACAATATATTATCAGTTTTTCTACAACCTGCCACATCTTGTATTACAGATTTCATTCCTGTATGCTTAGACCAATTTCATTGACATATGATCCAATATATCTGTATTGACTTTGCTCTTTTATATGATAAATTCTTTTCAATCTAAGCCTGCATTAGGTACAGCTCAGGAATAAGGCAATTAACTACAAAGAAAGCTTTATTGAAAATGTAGCTAGTCTATATATGCCAGCAAATTTTCCCAATTAATGTGTGTTGTGATTAGAGCTAGTCCAAAAATGCTAATTCCCCCCCCCTTTTTTTTTCAGAAATATTTGGGTGTTTTTGTTTTTCAATGAAAAAAACTAATCGAAACCAGATTTTTTTTTCAATTTTCAAAAAATTACATTTAGTTAAAAAATGGTTTTCAAAAACTAAAATTTAATGAAAATAGAAAATTTCGATTAATTTTGGGGGATTTTTTTCTTTTGTAAAAAAACCAGAAAAGGCTTAAGTGAAAATTTTCTATGAAAATATTTGTTTTGCTTGAAAACAATGTTTTATTAAAATTTTTTCCCCAGCTTTAGCTGTGAAGTAATTGTGTAGTGTGTTGTATAATCATGACTTACTGTGTGCTTTTTGTATCAATGATGTTGTTTTGACTCTCCTTGTATGATATACACAGAGTAGTATTCAGTTACTATAAACGTTCTTTTATATATATATATATATATATATATATATATATATATATATATATATATTTATTTATTTATTTTATTATTGGGAAAACATTAAGTTCAAGAAAGGATGGTATACTAATTCAAGCACACAAGAGGGCAAAATTAAGGTTGTATGTGTACCTTTCTCATGGTAGAAAGTTACGAGTAACTGAAAACCGGGTTAGAATGGAAACTGTTACGCAACCTTTGTTGTAATAATATTTCTGGAGCACCTTTCATCCAAAATTCTTAAAGCATGTTACAAATCTTAATGCCTCACAGCTTCCCAGCGAGTTATCATTATACCCCATTTTACAGAGGGGAAATTGAGGCTCAGAGAAATAAAAGGACTTGTGCAAAGTCACACAGCAAGTCGGGGGGAAACTGGGCATAGAACTCAGGAGTTGGGGTTCCCAATCCTCTGTAATGAACAACATTCCCTTTCAAAAAGAAAAGGAGGACTTGTGGCACCTTACAGACTAACCAATTTATTTGAGCATAAGCTTTCGTGAGCTACAGCTCACTTCATCGGATGCATAAACTTTATGAATCTGATGAAGTGAGCTGTAGCTCACGAAAGCTCATGCTCAAATAAATTGGTTAGTCTCTAAGGTGCCACAAGTCCTCCTTTTCTTTTTGCGGATACAGACTAACACGGCTGCTCCTCTGAAACCATTCCCTTTCAAAGTCAGCCCAAGAATTGAAGGGTTACATCCATTGACTCTAAGGAGTTACTCCAATTTACACCAGCCCCAGGTGGCTTGACTGCTGGTCCCTTGCTGCAGTCACTAGACATACCACTTCCTGAGGGAATGCATTTGAAAACAAGACCGTTTTTAATGAGAAATGACGTTTGAGTGGAAGTAGCTACCTTGCTGAAGGCTGAACTTATTTGCATCACAGGCCCTAAGAATCCCACGCCAAAGCCTGGAAACCAGTTATAAAATTTCATTTTAGCAAACAGAGCAATTCTATTGTTTAATACGTCAACAAAATGTTCCACCTTTAAGCAATACTTCTATGTGTGATGGCTGTTCCGCCAACACTGCTGCAGGATGGAAACTTTTCCCTGACAGTTTCCAACTCGTGGTGCCTCCCGGGTCGAGTGTGTGCCCTTTTTGGCTGCAAATGAGGTCACTTTTCGGCACAATAGCTCAGAAATTCCGACTGTAATTAAAACCATTCTCGTTGAATACACTTCATAGTTTCTTCACGATGGGGAACACTGCTTTCTCGCGTCGATGTCCTTCCCAGAGCTGCCACCTGCAAAACTGGGGACGCTGTCATCTTGAAGGGTCTAGCGATCAGGGGAGCAACACATAGGAGCCTGTTCCATTTTGAGCAGTGGAAACCGGAAATGTATAAGCAGAGTGAAGTCAGTGTCCTTCTATATATTTAAATTTTTCATTCTAATGGGGGGAGATCTAGAAATAAAGCATGCCAGGGCACTATTCCTGGGATTAAAGCGGGGAAACTTAAAAGACACAGCAAGCTGGGGGAATTGAGGTGTGACTGACAGAAGTGGCTACGAAAAAGGTCTTGTTCTTAAGAGAGGCAGTGTGGTTCAGCGGTTAGCAGAGGAGACTGCAGGGTTGGGCTAATCATCCTTTCTTGTCTTGGATGTCTGCAGGAGGGCCCGAAAGATTGTTGGTAGAGAGCAAGGAAGAGAGAGTCCTGCCAGGTTCCCAGCGCCGTGAACAACTACAAGTTCTGTTCACCAAACTTCTGTGAGCCTTGGATAAGGCTCCATGATCGCTTCTAGCCTTGCACCCAAGGCTTATCTTTGGGTAGGCTTGTGGTTCACCATGGATATTATCTCCAGCTCTGGTCAGGGCTATTGGTTCTATTCCCAGCTCTGTCACTGATTCAGTGTCTGACCTTCAGTAAAGTACTTAACCCCTGTGTGCCTCTTTTCCCATATAAAACGGTGCTAAAAATACTAACCCACTTCACTGGTTTAGCTCACTGAGATTTGTAAGGTGCTTTCAGGTCTTCAGATGGGAGGCTCTCAGAAGTGCAAAAGATTATTAATAAAATACCCTGGGCCAAATTCTGCTCTGTTTCACTGGTATAAATCCACTGATTTCACTAAAGTTACTCCAGATTTGCCCCAGTGTAATTTAGAGCACCGAGATGTAAAAGTCAGGACAGTCAATAACTGCGTTAAATAGATTTGTAAGAGGACTGAAGCAGATGTCCATGGGAGAGGAAGGTGCTGTCTGACTCAAGGGAGATGCAGCAGCTATAACAGCATCCCCTCAAGGAGGACCTGGACAGACCTAAATACTGTGTTAGCCATATTGAGAGCCTAGTTTTTAACACTTTTTTGGTTACATGAGGTGATGGGGACATGCACACACACACACAGTCTCTGCAGCCAAATGGCTTCAGACAGACTGCAAGCTGGACATGTGTTGTAGGAAAAAACAACCCTCCTCTGAAATGTAGTTTCCATTTAAGTGTAGGATGGCTCCTCTCCCTGGTCTGTCGGTGTTTATCTGCACTGAGTGTGAATGGGAATTGGAAAAGGGAAAAGAGAGAGTGGCTGCTTTTTAAAAAGCTAATTTAAAAGCAGACGCCGTCTTCTGTAAAGATGATTCCGATTGTCCAGAGCTCTTTTAAAGGGACAAGCTTAAATACATTTGTATTGAGAACATGGAATTAGACACACACACAAAATGAACAACATCTTCTTTATTTATTTCATACTTAAATTGCCAAGAGTGTAAGTCAGTCTGTTCCTGATTGTTTGGGAACACCAGGGGATTTTCTGCATTGTTTTTTGTTTCATAAAGCTCTTTATCTCCCTCTTTGGTATATTAGCTATTTCTAAATTGCTACAAACTTTCTTCTGTCCAGTATCCCAGTGTTGCCGTCAAATGGAAGCTACAGGTAAAATACATCAGACTGTATTCCAAAGTAGCCTGATTTTATGACACAAAACTGACTTATATGGAAGTGAACATATCCAAGTATTGATATTTAAGGAATTGGTTCTTACTGTGTATAATGTCTGTTTTCGTAGAATCTGAAATGTGCTTCATATAGGCATTTACAAAACCCAATGGGGCAAAATCCTGGCCCCACTGAAGTCAATGGGAGCTTTGCTACTGATTTCAGTGGGGCCATGGTCCCTATCCCAAGAAAGTAACATTTTAAGGTGCAGCTCCTGCCCCTATCCACAGAAGGTCCGGTAGGCAGCAGCAGGGAGAAGTCTGGTGGTTCTGTTACATAGGCAGTCAGGATATGGGGAGGCCACAGAGAGGGTCTGGACCCCCTGAGTGTTGTAGAGCTGTGTTCTCTGGGGCACTGTGTGTCTGTGCAGAGGAAGCGTTGGGGAATGGGCATGGCCCAATGTGTCTGTGATTCTACAGATCCACTGGCCGAACACCTCTCCTATCCATGAATGGGGGCGAATCAGAAGCAAGGAGTCTACTACAGCCCTGAGACCTGAATTCTCTGTGACTCCTGTTCACCTTTTAGGTCCAGGTGTATTCTTGCCAACTCTCCCAGTGTTATTGTCTGTCTCAAGATGTTTGGTATTCTTTGAAAAGCCCCGGCCCTTGGAGTCAAGAGACTAGGCAAGAATCTCAGCTTTCATTTTTTTAAAAGGAAGTTTCTAGCCTTCACGATTACGAAGAAAAGTTTGAAAACAAGACCAGAGTGCAGCCCACAGGTTTCAAACCAGAACAAAAAGAGCGCCCACATTTATTGTTGTTTTTTAAAAATAATGGATTTTAAGCTAGTCAGGTAATTTTGGTGGAGCCTAACTCATGATTTTTTAACACTTCAGGTTGGCAGTGTTGCAAATTCGTGAGAATTTGTGGTGATCACTGAAGTTAGTTGTGGGATTCTTCCCATTGAGGCGCACAGAGCTTAAATGTAACAACTTATTTTTTTCCCCCATCATGGTAGAAGACAGTCTCCAGGCCTGTTGCCTGCCGTATGCTAATGTCCCTGCAGTCAAGAGACCCACCTTCCAAGTGGAGGATTCCCTTTGGTCTGTGCAGCCACACTCACGTCCAAGAATGAGAGCAACTGCATACATTCTTCCCTTGTAATAAACAAACCAATTGTCTGGGTTTGTGAGGGCTCTGGATATGGACACTACAGGTCTCCATTCTCAGTCCTTGTTTTGTGATCGTAGTTCACCTCATCCATCTTTAGAGGCACTTGCTTAAATTTTCTTTTTAGGGCCCTTAGCACCAATGGTCAGAAAGGGTACTGGAGGTCTGCATGAACTAATGCTTTGGAGAATTCCTTAATGGTCGCTATTGCTCCACCTGGAGGTCTTCCTTCTGTATGGCTTGGTGTCTGCTCCCAACTGTTTGGGGATGATCTCTCGTCCCTCTGTGTCCAGTTACTTCAGGAGTAGTAGTGTTGCATTCAAGATGTCCTCCTTCCTTCTGCTACCAGCCATCTTCCTTGGGGAGAAAGAGGAAATTTCCTCTAACAGAACGGGCTTCATGCCAAATTGCTATTGAATTTGTTTAACTTCTTCAGGCTGATTTTAAAGGTTCTCCACTGTGGAGTCAGTGGCACGGAGTTCGGTGGATACTGGAAAGCCATTGTCAATATTCCACTTAGCTGGCAGTGCAGTGGCTGCCGCCTTCTCAACCAGGACCTCTGACAGTTGTTCTGTGGAGTCAATGTTCAAAGCCTCATCACTGAAGCTATCAGTTTCCTTCCCTGCATTTACACTTTTCTTTTGCTGCATTGTCTGTCACAATGGTTGTACTTAAGGCAGACTCAGCTCTTTTGCCTAAATGCTGAACATTGTCTCAAAAGGGCTAGGGCCTAGAGGAGAGTCATTGTTGGATTCTCAGCACAGATGGGTTCTATTTTCTATCTATTTGCAAAACCCTCAGTGTTCTACAGCACAACCAACGAAGGGAGCACACTGTGAAAAGTCCTTGAGTGTTCTTCTCCACTACAGCATTGTCCAAGCCTTCAAACATCATGAATCACCCTCTCTCCCAAATCATGAGTTTAGCTTAAAAAGCATGAGATTAAAATACAGTAGCAATAAATAATGAGGATTCTTTTTCTCTGCCTTCTGGTTTCTGAGCCTTTAGGAGGCACTTGGTTGTCAAACTCTTCTCCACACCCATGAGGTTTAGAAACTCACTTTAAAAAATAAATGAAATCTGAAATTCTCACCTAATCACTTGCCTTCAGGGGCTGGGGCTTTAAGAAAAATACCTCATATCATGAGACTCAGGATAAAATTGCAAGAAGTGGCAACACTGCAATATTGCTATAAAGTGTGGAGCTGCTGCAATTATAACTTAGGTGTGGGGAAGATGGCATTTGTCTGCAAATATGATGATTCAGTAGAGGTGTGTAAATACTGCAAAAATCATTCCCTGAATATTAGTTTGATTTTTAAACAAATCTGCTTTGGCCACATTCTTGTCTCTTTTTGTATTTGCTTTCTGTGAACATCTGCGCCATTGCTTTTCACTGGCATTAATGTTCATAGCAAGTAAATTTTAAATTTACAAGCATTCATCCCAAAATCTGAGTTCTGCCCATCTAACTGGGGATCAGAACCAATACCATGTTCTTTATGTGACCCATTCACAACTAAGCAATACAAGAAGAACAGCAAGCCACAGTGTTCATGAAATTAACAAGTAATATAACTAAGTAAATCTCAAGCAATCACAACTTGCACAACTTGAAGTGGGCTTTAGCCCACGAAAGCTTATGCTCAAATAAATTTGTTAGTCTCTAAGGTGCCACAAGTACTCCTCGTTCAACTTGCTCACAGATATTCCACAAACATAAAAGGCGGTCAGAGTTGTTGGACACATGATTTGTTACCTATTATTCAATCAGCTGTGGTACTTATCCACCAAGATTAGTTGCTAGTTTCTGATTTTCATATGTTACTCCAGGCTACTAGCTTCTTTCTCTAGTAGACTTGTGTGTACGACAGATGGACCAACTCATGAAGTTTGATCTTGATTTGGATCCAGATTTGAACATCCTCAATGTCTGAAGGTGGTGTTTTGAGGATTTGTATTCAGTCCATTATGAAGAAAAGCCTAGGTTATTAAGTCCTGATGCAGAGTCATTCTTCCCCAAAGTATGGAGCAGCCAGAAGTACCAGTCACAAAAGCTTGAAGTACTAAACTAGGTTACATGTATATAGGGTGACCAGACAGCAAGTGTGAAAAATCAGGACAGGGGGATAATATGAGCCTTTCTAAGAAAAAGACCCAAAAGTTGGGACTGTGCCTATAAAATCGGGACATCTGGTCACCCTACACATATAGTACAGTGGTCCTAAAGAGTTTAACTCTTGTATCTGATGCTAATTGAATGGCTCAAGGGGTGAGTAAATGCAGTACCTACCTTAGAACGCGAGAGGAGGTGCAGGAGAGAAGTCAGAGGACAATAACAAGGTGGTTGAGCAACTACGTTTTTGTGAGTGCTTGAAAGGAATCTAGTTTATTCCTGCTGCTTGCTTCAGTCAGAACACTAACCTTATTGCATGTTTGTCTGAGGCTCTGGGCAAGTCAGGTGTTGTCCTTAAAGAGATTTCTAGAATGGATATTATGAAAAAATCTATGGGCTAAGATCTGCTCATGCCCAAATTTCAGATGAGAGGGGCCTCACTCCTAATTATTTTTTGCCTAATTTGCCTTCCCCAGAAATTAGATATACCTCAGGGAGTGTAGCAGTTTCCCTGGTTCATTGCAGTGCTTGTGCCCTGGAAGGTTCTCCAGGGCCTTTGGTTTCATGCCCTACAATCACATCCAAGACAATAGCACATTAAGTTTCCATTCTAACCATATGCCTTGCTGAGAGTCACTGTTTACATGAGAACTGTCTCTTTGTTATTATTTAATATTTATATTGCAATAGTGCCTACAGGCTAACTAGGCTAGGGCCCCATTGTGCCAGATGCTGTGCAAGCAGATGATAACTCCCTGTCCCACAGATCACCTTGGAACTTGTTTGTTTCCATTGTGCAGGACTGAGCCCTGGGAAAAGCGTGGAAGGCATATGAAGATAGGCATCCTGCAAGAACTGTTCTAAGTGAACCCTCAGATGCATAGAGATTCGTGCTGCATTATTCTTGTTTCCTTTATGTGCTGAAATCTACATGAGCACTTCAACCCTAGTAGCTTTATTGCATTTCTTTCTTGTTCCATCAAGCGGTAAATAATGCAGCATAGATACTTGGCTCCTGCTGCAGAAGAACATTCCAGTTCTCCAGGTCTGTTCCTGTGACCTCCAGAACCTTTGTATAAATAATTCCTTTCCTACTGGATATATTCCAGCCCTCCTAGATTCCTCTGGAATCTCCCACTTCGGAGACTCCATCCTGGAATTCCATCTGGTTTTCTATTTATCTCAGAGTGTTATGAAGAGTCACTCTCAGGAACAATTGAAGTTCTAGGATTGGACATGCTTTTGCCCTTCTGATATGGGAACTGCTTCAGTACCAGTACAGTACCATCTAGGTCAGTCATGGAGGATAGGTCCATCATCATGGAGGACAGGTCCATCAATGGCTATTAGCCAGGATGGGCAGGAATGGTGTCCCTAGCCTCTGTTTGCCAGAAGCTGGGGATGAGCGACAGGGGATGGATCACTTGATGATTACCTGTTCTGTTCATTCCCTCTGGGGCACCTGGCACTGGCCACTGTCAGAAGACAGGATACTGGGCTAGATAGACCCTTGGTCTGACCCAGTATGGCCATTCTTATGTACAGTATCTCAACTTACTGAATTTAATAGCCGATGGAGCAAGGCACGTTATCGCATTGTATACCATGCATCGAAATCCACAGTCAGGGATTGCCTGTATCCATTTTTCCACTCTGATATGAGCATTCCTCAGAGCGGTAAGAGATGAGTCCCTACAAGCGAGTAAAGAATCATTTCACACTATAGGTGCCAGATGCACAGGGCAGCCCAGTGCACTGTATTCCTAGGCCATGCTGTGCCTTGCTTTTCACTTGAACACAAGCAACAGTCTAACCCCACTTTATGCCAATATGTTTTAGCTTATCTAGCCTTTTGTTTTAAAGAAATGCTGTCCGGATAAAAATCATGTGTGAAGCAGGCAGCATGGTTGGGTGAATAGGGAATTAGCAAACCTGGAATCTATTCCCAGCACTACCACTGCCACCAGACACAAGAATCTTGAGAAAGTTTAGCTCTTTCTCTCAACTTCTTCCCGATGCCACTTTCATTTGGGGGGGAATCTTTTTCCTCTTCAAACTATAAAATTAAGGTTTAAATTCACTTTAACAGTGTCACTTGTTAATTATTTACATGGTGGCGGCACCCAAAGGCCTCCATTTTGCTGGGTGCTGTCCAAACACAAAGGAAGACATGGCCTTTATCCCCAGAGCTTCCTGGCTAAGGCTCCATCCTGTGAAGACTTACACACGCTTAACTTTAAGCACCTATCTGAGTCTTTGTAGGATCATGGTCTAGATTAGCGCCCTCAGGATGATGTTTGTCTTCTGGATTCTAAAGTGAAGGATGGGAAAAAATATCATTGTTTGTCCTGAGTAGGGATAAAACTTTGTAATGAATGATTCAGTCAATGAGTTACTCCTTGTTTTGTGTATAGTCACAGAATGTGCATGGGTAGATTGGGGTTTCCTCAGGTTTATTTATTCGAATGCACTCAGTCAATGTTTTGGGTTTTTTTAACTCTATAGCTTGATCTTGGACAGTTCACTGTGACTGTTCAGTACACAATAGTCAACATTCAACCTTTGCTAGTTAGTTAGTTGTTAATCATCAGATGAGTCACGTGATATTGTTTGTGTTCCCTAATTGGATGAGTGGAACTCTTCTCATCAGGAGGAGAGTTTGAAGAAGCCATGGGGCTTTGAAGCTGTTCGAGAGAAGGAGCAGATATGCAGGATTATGGAATTTAGAAAGTGTTAGACCTTTTCCTGTCCAAGCCTCACTAGCTTCTCTGAAACATCTTAAAAAAAAATAATCAGGCTATGTAAGATTTATTGTCTAGGCCAGGGTTGGGCAAACTTTTTGGCTTGAGGGCCACATCTGGGTATGGGAATTGTATGGTGGGCCATGAATGCTCATGAAATTGGGGGTTGGGGTGTGGGAGGGGGTGAGGACTCTGGTGGGGGGTGCAGGCTCTGGGGTGGGGCTGGAGATGAGGGGTTTGGGGTGCAGGAGGGTGCTCCGGGCTGGGACTGAGAGTTTCGGAGGACAGGAGGGAGATCAGTGCTGGGGCAGAGGGTTGGGGTGTGGGAGGAGGTCAGGGGTGCAGACTCTGGGTAGCACCTACCTCAAGCAGCTCCCGGAAGCAGCAGCATGTCTCCACTCCGGTGGAGGTGTGGCCAGGCAGCTCTGCATGCTGCAACTACCCCTGCAACTCTCATTGGCCGCGGTTCCTGGCCAATGGGAGCTGCGGGGGCAGCATTCGGGGTGGGGGCAGTGTGCGGAGCCCCCTGGCTGCCCCTACATAGGACCCGCAGGGGGGACATGTCACTGCTTCTGGGAGTCATGTGGTGTCACGGCATGCACGGAGCGGGGCCAGCCCCCGACCCCACGTCCCGGCTGGAGCGCCGGAGCGGGGCAAGCCCCAGACCCTGCTACCCTGCGGAAGCTCGAAGGCCAGATTAAAACGTCTGACGGACCAGTTGCGGCCCACGGGCTGTAGTTTGCTCACCCCTGGTTTAGGCACAGAGTTTACATTGAATTTTCTCTCCACACTTTCAGGTACAAGCCAAGTCTGACTCCTCCATGTGCCTGGCCTCTGCTGAGGGGTTTGAGGAACCCTGTTTTGCTGCTGTGCCATCCAGTGTCATAGCCCACATATAATACACCAGCTCCACTGTGCGTACTAGAGCGGGCAAGCTTACATGTGATACAGGTTACGAGTGAACACAGAAGGGATGCAGGAACAGATGAAGCAAGTTCATTTCCCGCGTGCAAGCCATGAGCCAGGTGAAGAAGGGGCAAGCATTGACTAGGACTGCGGAGTTAAGAAAGTGGAGTTCTGTCCTCAGCTCTGCTTGTGACTTACACTAATAGCTGACCTTGGGCAAGTCACTCTTCTTGGCAGGTACTGCCATTTTCTTCCTCTGTAATATGGGGATAATACATGTGCATAATCCTGAGGAGCGGGAACAGATTCTGACTCTTGATTCTGTTGCATTCTGAACATTGGAGGGCTCGCTAGAGGGCCTGGGGGAAGCCTATTTCTGCCCTCTTGGGCTTACATTTCCCAGCACAGAGAGAACAGCCCACACTGGCACTGACCAACAGCATTTAAGGGATTTGAAGGGAAGAATTTGCATGCTGGCTTTGGCGAGGAACTTGTGTTCAGTGCTTCCACACTTCTCATTGTGTGGAAAGAAGAAAGCGGGGAGACAGCATGGATCCAGCGATGAGGGGACCCATGCGACAACAGGAAGGAGGGAGTGTTGGTGCAGTGGGATCCCTGATGCTGTGAATAGCTGGGCATGGCTGCCGCGACCCCCCACTCCCATCCGTGTACCCACCCACACCCCCTCTTTGCTTTGAAGCAACCACATTTTATGCGGAGCCTTTTCTATGGTGCTTGTGTGTGGAAGATCCCTAAATTAAGAAATGCAAATTTAGTCATAACCTATTCCTTTCCAAAGGCAGCTTGCCTCACTTGCTAATTCCCCACGTGGCTCCATAAAGACCCCCTCGCAGACACCTGCAGCTTTTTTTCCCCCTTTGGGGGTTTATTGAAAATCTTTTTTTCCCCGGTGCGGCGAAACTCGCTTTGCTCTTTTGCCTCCTTTTCTTTCCCCTTTTCACAGAATAAATACAGCTGATCCATCTCCAGGCCCTGCACACGTGCCAGAAGAATAAATCGCACGCCTCATCCCCCCCTTTAATTCTTTCCCCGGCTACTGTGTTTGCTTATTCTCACTGCAGCTGGAGTGCTGGTAGCAGGAGAGGGTTGACCTATTGCTGCCTTGTTTAGCAGTGGCTCTGCAGAGCCATTCCTCACCTTCCTCCCCTCCACCCCCCCCAGAAAAGAGACTTTGAAATCAACTGTTGTAGCCCTTGCTGGCTTTTTTCTTTTTTTAAAGCGCTTGCCTTTGTTGCCAGTGCAAACACACACACACACACACACAGAGGAAACAGGAGGGGAGCACAGCCCCTGAAATATTGCACTGTCCAAAGCCCACAGGTTAAAACAAACATCAACACCGCGTCAAATAGTTTGCCCGTAAGAGTCTTTTGTTATGAAGATAAGCTTGTTATCTCTTTCATTCAGATTTTAATCTGACAGGTCATTTGCATACTGCCAGCTGACTTCAGGGTGTGCATTAGATCCACTTTGCATTTAAATCCTCTGTCACTCAGCAAAATTAAAAAAAACGAGGGGGGATGTTAAGGGAAAAAAGTAAAGAACCACTTTCTGTTCCTACATATTATTGCCATTACTTTGTTGTAATTGATGAAAGGAAATGTTTTTCCAGCTCTTGGGTGTCTGTTGACTGTCCTTGCAACACGAAGGCTCACATGGAGTTAGTCGCATGTCCAAGTTGAAACTCAATTTGATTATAGAGTATCCTGGCCCTCTATGCCTGAAATGTCCTCCTGGATCCTGT
Organism: Natator depressus; assembly: GCF_965152275.1. Classification (NCBI taxonomy): domain Eukaryota; kingdom Metazoa; phylum Chordata; order Testudines; family Cheloniidae; genus Natator; species Natator depressus. The sequence continues at coordinate 23,230,910 of NC_134240.1, forward strand.
TTCTCATTCAAATCCCTCTTCAAGCCCCACTCATTTAGTCTCCCCCCTTTACCCCCCAAAACCAACCCTCCCACTCCAAATCCCATGCCCACTTAAGGCTTGATCCTGCCTCACTTCAGTTCAAAACTCTCATTGTTATGAATGTTGCAGAATCAAGCCCTCAGCAACATGAAATAAGAAACAACGTATGGGTGATGTGATGGGTGCACTGCAAAAACATGTAACCTCATTACCTGCTACTGTGTAAACACACCCTACTCTCTCCCTTGTCTGATATGGCCTTTCCACATGTCCCATCATGTTTTATCTAGCTAGAGCCCAATCTTGCAATCCTTTCTCTCATGAGTCACTCTAGGCTTTAACCATTTGTGTATTTCCATTGAGGTCAATAGGATGGGACTATATATTAGAGTAAAGGTTGAGGGTTCCTAAACTGTAAGCTCCCCAAGGGCAGGGGCTGTGGGTCAAATCTTGTTCTCAGTTAGCCCAGTGTAACTCTAGAGTAGCTGCATGGACTTACACTTCTGTAACTGAGAGCAGAAGGTGGCCCACATGTCTTTTATGCCTGCATAGCACCATGTACACCTATGCACTGTATAAATGACAGCAGTGAAATAGTTATTAAAATCAGTGGCTACTGTGGTCCATGGATCCTGTTGGTGTTACTGGACTTCAGTCTGAAACCTGCTCTTTCCATTAGGGAGTAGAATGCCTGGTAAATGCTGATGGCCCATGCATAGTTCATGGCACAATATGGTCCCACATCAATGCAGCTGATGTTGTATCAGTACAGGAGCACTGTTAATTGTCTCACTGTGATTCTCTGGGTCCCATCCTGGGTAAGTCCTTAAGGGACCATTCTGTGACCCCCCCACATTGGGTAAAGAACAGAACTGTAAGAGGCTGAATGCATCCGATGAAGTGAGCTGTAGCTCACAAACGCTTATGCTCAAATAAATTGGTTAGTCTCTAAGGTGCCACAAGTCCTCCTTTTCTTTTTGTGAATACAGACTAACACGGCTGCTACTCTGAAACCGGTAAGAGGTTTGTTTCCTTCATCCCAAAAGGGGTTACGGGCTGGAGCTAGTGGAATGGGGTCTCCTAAAGGATAGCACTGAATAGAGCTGAATGAAGAATAAAGAGCAAATAATTTGACAGGTTTCATTTCTTCTTTTGTTCATAGCCTGTGATTTTCACAGATATATTCATTATTGAAGTTGTTCACCAAATGTCTCTAAATAATCCTGGCTCTTTATTGTGATTATGAAATCTAAGCTGTGCTGGTGACTTTGGCTTTGGTGCATTCCCAGCACAGGTAGATAGACTTGCGCTAGGTCTGCTTGAGCTGGCATGCTAAAAAATAGCAGTCTGGATGTTGCAGCCTGGATGGCAGTTAAACATCCTGAGTCTGAGCTCAAGTGGCTACCCAAGCCACTCCAGCATCCACCCTGCTTGTTTTTAGCACGCTTGCTCACCTTGAGCTAGCGCAAGTCTGTCTATCCGAGTTGGGAATCACACATCCCAGCTGCACTGTAGACATACCCACTGTTGCAAATGCTCACAAGTAGTTGCTGAAGCATTCATTATAATACATTTATTAAGCATGTATTTATTGTAGGGCTACTAGACATTCCATCAGAAATCACAGTACGTGGTATCGGTAATATAATGTCATGATATCAGCAAGTTTGCCTCCCAATGGACGTTGGCATCATTTTTTCTGTAACAATGAACTGGGACAGGCCTATTGAGATGTCCAGTATGTTTTAGTGTTCTGCGGCTCAGAGTAGCAATCCAGTGCACTTTCAGCTTCTTTCTATCCATTGGAACTGCTTAGTGTTATCACAAGGGTAGAACAATGTGGCACAGAACAGAGTCCAGTGTTAGCTGGCAGAGTGAGAGAAGCAAGCATGTGACTCCATGATGTTCACTTGCAAAGAAGGAGTGAAATAATTGCCAAAAGCAGGAATCATTGGCCAGTCACTGCAGGTATAACTGAACTCCCAATTCAGAGCCAAATGAGTAGAGTCTAGCGGGATTGTATTTCCTGCACAAACCAGCCAGACCCATCTCTTTAGAGGTGAAGAGATCTGGAATTTTGGGAAGGATTTGTCTCTAACTTCTGGATTGTTTGGACTGGGATGAAATTAAGGGAAAGTTTAGTGAGGCTTAGATGCAAGTAGGGAAATTCTGGTAGTTGTCCCCCCTCCCCAGCGTCTCCAGTTTTTCACTCATGCCCGAAGACAGACATCATTTAGGAATGCTGGATTAAGTAAGGGCAAAGAATGCAAAATGAGAGCTTTCAAAATCCTTTGGTTTCAGGCCAGTTCTTTCTCTGTATCCCTGTTCTCTAGCATCATTCTTTCAGCCAAGTGAGCAAATCAATGGCTGGCTTCATTGCCAAAAATTTTCCTAGTTGCTTCCTACATTGTTAATGGGGATACACAAAATGTACTGGTTATCCATGCTTCTTTACCACCTTTGGTAACTCTTCACTATATAAGGTACTTATATGGCCCCATTACCGTACTATCTGAGCACCTCACAACCTTTAATGTATTTAGCCCCATTTTACAGATGGGGAACTGAGAGACTAAGCAATTTGCCTAAGATCACACAGGAAAGCTGTTGCAAAACAGGGACTTGAACCTGTGTCTCAGGCTAGTGCCCTTGTTATTGGTTCATCCTTTCTCTTGCTTGCCTTGTAGGATTATGAGTAGGTCAGCTGACCATCTTGTTGCCTCAGTTAGACTTCACTGGGAAACTAGGTCAGAAGTAGGATTTTCTCTGTAACTCAGATGCCACATCTGAGCTAAGTATTATTTTGAAAATAGATTTCAAATCCCGTCCACACAACATTGCTCATGACGTTGAGGGAAATGATACAGCCTTGGTTAATAGAAGGTTCCTCTGCACAGCACTGCCTGTTCAATCCCCCTCCCTCCCCCCAGCAGATGTCACCAGACTGTTATAATCAGACCCAATCTTTGGATCCCATCTGGTTTCCAGCCAGCTAGGTCTGCATGGAGTCCAGTCACTGTCCCTAATCTGGGTTTCTAGGGCATACACCCAAGGTACAGGCTTCCTATCTGCCCTCCTTCTTTGGGATGTGAGTTCAACTGCCCTGGGCCCTGAGATCAGAGCTGAACCTCGCCAGCCTTTTCAGTAGCTTATGCATCCTCTCCTAGAGTTCACCACCATGGGGCCTCTGGGTTGTAGTGTAACTCTTCAAAGCAAGGATCATTCACAGATTTTGCAAAGGAGCTTCTTAAATACATATGCACACTTTACTTACAGACAGCACAAGAGAGTTACAGATCTAGCAAAACAACAAACTCCTAAATGCAATCCTCCTTAGTCTGCTTTTGCCTTGTGTTGTAAGTCTGGCTCAGGTCATTAAGGGACTAGGGTGACCAGATGTCCTGATTTTATAGGGACAGTCCCGATTTTTGAGTCTTTTTCTTATATAGGCTCCTATTACCCCCCCGACCCCCTCTCCCGATTTTTCACATTTTCTGTCTGGTCACCCTATAAGGGACCTGAACCTCCTGCCTTCACTTCTCCTGCTGAGTCTTCTGGGTCTGGCAACGAAGTGGCTGCCTGTGCTTAGCAGGTCATGTTTATAAGCAATCTGCAACACCTTTTCTTTGTTCCTGTCCTTCCACTGGAATTTTCCGTGCTGCAGCCCCAGAGTTGCTGGCAGAGTCGTTAAAAGTCAGTGACTCTGCCTATAGCAACCCCATTGTTCTAGCAGGGTAGAGCTATTCAGTACTGATGACTCTTTGATGGCCCGGTTTCAGTTCCCCAGACATAGCCTGTTTTCTGCTACAAAACGGAAGCTCTAATCCATACTGAAGGTTACAGTCATAAACTCTATTCATAACACAAAGAGGAATTAATAACTGGACGCAGACATATTCCCCGAATTGTCATACGCAACAACAGCACCAGACTTTGCAATGGTTTTATGTCGTGGACTAGGGAGGCTGTGACTTGCTAGTCTCATTTTTTTTGCTTGTTAACCCCAAGCAGTGATCCTGGAGTAAGCTAGGAGGTCCCTGGTTTGAAAGAGAAGGTTGACATTAAATTCAAAGTGGAAAGCAAGGAACTGTAGTGAACATGCTTTTGGAGGAGCCATTTACTGGAAAATGTAGTGTACAATTCATGGGAATAAAAAGTGTTAGCCACAAACCACTATATCTTTGAAAAATAATTTAATCACTTAAGGTGCTTTCCAATCATTAACGCCCCCCAGGCCTTGGGAACGTGTTGCAGTGACCAGACATTAATAGACACTGGGTGGCATCAGGATTCTTTTTGAATGCATAGATGATGTCCATACTGATGTGAGCCCAGCTCTGGGCCTCATTCATTAGTTGACCACAAAGATTTCAGGAACTTTATCCGTAACATCAAGTTGATGGTATTCTCTGTGTTCTTGCTGTGAATCCTGCCAAGCTTTGTCCGTGTGTTGGAGGCATAGAAGGAAAGAGAAGGGTGAGGTGCACCGATTCTGTTACGGCACATTAAAGCCATAACATTGTTGCATGGTGCATAGCAGGGTCCATGAGATTGTTGAGCTTCAGCACAACTGCAGGCACAGGTTACTTGTGGGTGCAAGTGAGATTAAGAGTTTTGGTATAGTCTTCTGCACTGAGCAGTCTCAGGCCTCCTGCATGTTGGTGTCCTTATTCACTGTGGGCATGGCAGAAAGGGGAGAGGGTTGGCGGAGAATGGGCATGTCTGAGAAGATGTGGCCCTAAGTGTGATCCTCCTCAGGTCAATGAGGCTGTGCTTTCTTCCTTCCCCCATCTCCCCAGGCCTCATTCTTGCTACTAGGCAGGAGTAGCTTGGTGACTAGCCAGCAGCGTTCTCACTAATGCAATATTAGGGTCTTCTGCACCTCCTGACATGCTCGTTACTTTATGTTATACCTTTAACACTCTGCACCTGTGCTGGGTGGGCATGAACCTTTCCTGCTAATAACAACAACAGTGGACACATCCACTTTATAGAAGCTAGACTCTGTGGGGGAATGAATTATTTTAGCACTATTTAAGTCTTTTCCATTTCTACTATACGAACCTATGATCCTAGGGATACTGTCCCTGGAGAGGAAGTGGACTGGTTCCAGTTTTGTACGGGAGCAATACAATCTTATTGGTGATTTCAAGATCGGTTATTATTTAATTGAGCAATTCAGTAAGTTTTCCTGTCCCTTAAATGATGAGATTTCTGCTGCAATGCAAAGACAGGCAACAGGCAAATTCCAGAATGCTTGATTCATGACCCACAGAATTTTGTTTCAGATTAAGAAAATGTCAGAATGTTAAATCCTATAATTACAATGTACCTGATACAATACAGAAAATAGGAGCTATGGAAAAGATCACAGCTCTGCTTTGAGCGTCCCAAGACCATGCTAATGTGAATTGAGCATTAACCAGTTAGTAACTTCCAACATTTGAGAAACAAAGACAAATAACTGTGACTCCAAGACAAAACTCCACTAAACTATATCTAGAAAGTTTTCGATCTCATCTGAATCTGCCTAGTTATACAAGTATAAACATTTTGGATCAAATATTCTCCTGGGTATAAAGACTCCACCAATTACTTGTGATCTCTGTGTATAACAATATGGTACCAAATACTTTTGTGTAACAATGCTGTCCCCATGATATGTATAGTCTTACTGAACTGTATACAGAGCAATGTTACATGAAAGTAGCTGTATATAATATGGCATACTTGCTTGCCTGCCTTTACATTTTACATGCATCCTAAGCTGTAAATATGCCTGTAAGCCACAAACTGTATATAGAAAGGAGAGGCAACAGCAATGCAGAATCACATGACATCGTGGACCTTGTATTGATGTGTGGGCCATCTTGCTCCAAATCGATGTATGTTTTGTAGCAAGAGGTAAGAGACAGGGCAAATTAAAGACGAAGTGTAAAATGGTATTAATTAAGCTTTGGCTGGTCTGGGGTTTTAGTCACCAGTGTAACTACAGTGGTGCAAAGCCCGACTGCCGATCTAGTGTTCCAGTATAAACTGTGACTCGCATGCTCTGAGGTCAGCAAGTCAGGGTTTACGCTAGTGCACGGCCTCTACACTAGTTGGCATTAGATCAGGGTTGCTACAATGCTGTAACTATACTGGGAGCTTAAACCCAGTATAAGGGGCAAAATCCCATTGACTTCAGAGGAGCGACAATTTCACCCAAGGTCTTAGACTCCCTTCAGTCTGGTTGATACACAAAGTTGTGCTGTTCAACTAAAGGTGGGTTTTTTAAACTGATCTAGCTAAATTGATGCAAGTTTATGTATGAACGTTTTAAAACTGATATATCCATTTATTTTGTAACTGTAAATTTCCAGACTAAACCAATAGTACCGGTTTTAAGCTGATATAAGTGTGTCCATACAGGGGCTTTACATAAATCAGTTTTTAAACCAGTTTAAGTTAACCAGTACAGCTCCTGCTTGTAGAAAAGCCTTTACTCTCAGGTTCCTTTAGATCTGCTTATACACACTCAGTGAAGTATAGGGGAATCGATGGTGTAATTTACACACTCAGGAGTCAGACAAAGATGTAAATTACAACGGAGGGTGGCTTAATTTAATTTATATTTTCTTACAAGCCCTGTCGGCCACTTTTCTGGCGATGCTCCTCTCTTGTGGCCCTTTGGTGTGTGAGTGAGTTATGCCATCTTAAACTCCTTTACACATCAACAGAGCAGGTTTAAGGGAATCAGCAGTTCTAAATTTACACCTCCTTACGCATCACTTCAGATTTTGGGCTAGCAGGTCAAATGTGAAGTGGAAAGGGAGGGGCTAGGTTCCACATTGATACTGTTAGCGGGTATAAGTCTAAGGAGGTAAGTCTAAGCCGGTGTAACATACATGTTGAGAACACTGGACAAAAGTGTAAATAGTGCAGAGTCCCTCTGAATTTGGGCCATAGTCTTGGGGTCACTGCTGCAAACAGCATAGTCCTGGTCTGGTTTGTCTCTTCAATAGCCCATTGCCAAAATTTACTGTCTATAGCATAGGAGATTTTGTTTCCCATTTATAACATTTAATCCTATGTCTTTTCTTTCCTATTCTGACAAAATAGATGAGGGAATACAAACATGTCCATCCATTTAGCTGTTGTCAGAAGTCCCCCCTCACCAGTTGTATCTTGTTTTGCCGGCTGACCGTCTTGCTGCAATATTCCAGGTTGGTTGATTTATGAGGGTTTGAAAATAGTGATTAGTGTCAAATGCTAGCTTCTAATGTTGGGGATTTCCTGCTGGATATCATTATACAGTGTGTGTGGAAACATGATGAACTCCCCAGGATGGAGACTGTGGTTTCACTGGGCAAAAGATCTTACATCACAAACGGAATATCCAACGTGATAAATACAATTATTTTTTTCAATTATTATTTTGGCACAAAGCATGTAAAGAGCACTAAAGTTTGCTGAGCAGCATGTGGGTGTTGCCATTGCACAGGTAAATTCAATGGTATGGTTAAGCAAAGGTAGTAGTTATATAGAAGACAAATACAGTCCTGTAGTATATATTGTGTATATACCCACCAAAATAAGGGCTAGTTTGTGCCTCTACCCAGAACTACCCCTAGAGGAGTGAAGTTTACTTGCTTCATTTGGTTTCCTCCAGATTCTTCAGTGAAGGGGCTCCGATATGCCCTCTCCCTTGCAAAAGAAGCAGCGGATGTTTGTCCCTCACATCCCATGCATCCCTTGGGATCCACATGGACCTTGGGAGTTCTGCTTGGGATCAGAGCCGTAGGTGCACAGACCCTTGGCCTTCACTCTGTCTCTGGGGGTATGTCAGAAACAGAAGCAGAAACCTGCGGCAGTGAGTCTCAGAGCCCAGATCTACGTGACTGGGATCGCAGGCTCATGCTAGGGTGCTAAAAGTAGCTGTGTAGACATTTGGGCGCAGGCAGGAGCTTGGGCTCTGAAGCCCACCCCCATTTCCTAGACTTCACAGCCTTGTCCAGCCCGAGCCCAAATGTCAACACAGCTATTTTTAGTGCCGTAGTGTGAGCCTGAGTCTGCAGACCCAGACTCGCTGCCGTGGGCTGCTGCTTGCCATGTGGCCGTACCCTAAGTGGCGCTGCCATCTCCCTCTGGCTCATGGCTTTGCAGCAGCATTTGGACTCCATTGCCACTGACTCTTCTCTTGGCCACTGGCCACAGTGGTGCGGTTGTACAGCACAAGTGGATCAGGAGGAATGTTAAACCAGCTTTAGGCTTCCCATGGAGGGATTTTAAATGAAGGGGCACAGTCCTGCTCCCCTCTCTCATACAAGCAGGCCATACTAAAGCTATGCACCCACATTAATTTGACTAAAACCAGTGAGTTCACCTGGGGACTCATGACCCTTTCGATTTGCTTCCTGTGATCATTCGTCCCAGTGAGTTTTCATGTGTAAGAATATTGGTGGAAATGAAAGTCTCAAGTGTAGGTCCTTATGCAAATGTCCCACCATATGAAGTTGGAACTGGACGCAGTTTGCTCAAGTCCTTCTCCTGCACTGTGAACAGTTCAATCACCCAGGCAAGGAACAGGAACAACACCATGGGCCTGATATTCAGAGCAACCAACACATCAATTGACTTCTTTGGAAGCTAAGAGTGCTCAGTACCTCTGAAAATCAGGCCAGCCACCTGTGGCTAAAGTAACAATCTCACAGCAAGAGTAACAAGTAGTTGAATGAATCACCTCAGCAAACAATTTGTGAGCCATATAAAAGTCAAAGTTCACATAAAACATTCATTAATTTCGCCCCAATGACTTCACTGCAGTAAAGAATATTGGTGTATCTATGGACTGCAGGATCAAACCCGTGGAAGGCAAGTTTCCACTGGATCAACGAGGGAATTGGTGGAGTTGTGTGAAGAAGCAAGGGAGCTATGGGGGTCATACTTTGTATATGTGAGGGAATGGGCCTTCTGGGTGTGCTGGCATGAGGAGAGGGGGAACTTGGGGAATTACCATAGAGAAGAGAACTGCAATAGTAGGGACTAGAAGCAGAATGGCAGAAGCAACCTCTGAAGCACTCAGTGCCCTGGAACTCTGCAACTTTTTAATTGAGTTGAAGAAAAAGGCCGGCTGAGCTCCCACCATGGAGGTTAAAGTTTGTTTTAGCCGCCTTATCTAATCTCTCTCCTAACTTTTGCTGGGGGAAAGCGTTTATTGCTCGTATCATGTTACTTCATGAGCACTTGTTGGCTGTGGTTGTTTGCGTGTGTATGTAGATGTGAAGTTAGATAACTACAGGCCTTGCATTTTTATGGATCATTCAATCCAAACTTCTCCCACTGGCAGATGTGGTGATGTGCTGTGTTCGTTACCTGTGGGCCTTCTGTTATCAGGGTATAAATCAGCAGAGCAGGACTCTGTTTATATACATAAATTGCCCCAATCTGACAGCTTAATACCCTCTTGACTTTTTACCCTCTGCGGGGGAGAGCCTGAAATGTCTTACAGTGCTAGTCACCCAAGCAATGACTGCGATGCTGGGTGACTATAAAAGGACCAAGCATTCTTTTGTCCTGTACTTATGAAGCGATCTGACTCTTCTTCAGGGTTGGCCGCCTACCCACTTGCACCCTGGAGGAGAAAGACCGTTGAAATATACCAGTCAAACAGGAAATTATCTGCTCTCCCCTTGCTAAATTACTACCTGGAGAGTCAGTGACTAGGCTCCAAACAAGAGAATTCCATCTGTTCCCCTACAGACATGATTCCTAAGCACGCAAGACACTGCACTGATGATTTGGTCAAGACAAGGGCAAATCCACCAGCTGCTTCTCCACTGCAGGGAATTGTGCAATTTTGTATTTCATCATTTTCAGGGAGTGTCTAAACTTTGCCTGGCTGAAGGCAAAGGCTGGTGACTTTTCCTGAACAGCCACAGTGTAAAATTCTCCAGGCCTCCCTTTGGCCTCCTTTGAGGTATTTCGCCACTAGTGCTTCTGCAGGAAATATGAGAAAAATGAACACTCTAAGCGGATAAACCCAACAGACTAGAGGTGTTTCCCCATGAGATGGGCATGGGGTCACCAAGAAGGGTCACTGCTGGCAGCAGGGAATGATCATAGGGCCTGTGACCTTCACAGAGATGGGGATGGGACGCCCTTGTGGAGCCTGAGTTTTTGTGAACCTCACAAACTACGATGTGTGTTATGCACACACTTGGGTTTTTGTGGGAGATGGGGGAGGTGAGAGAGAGAGAGATTCCTGGGTTTATGGGAGACTCGTTTGAAAATGTCCTAAACCCTTCCTAGCCTTCCCCCTCTATTGCTGGCCCCGTCATCAACCTCAGCCTTGACCAATCCACACAAGCGGTCCATTTCCTGGACACTACTGTGCTAATAAGAGATGGTCACATAAACACCACCCTATACCGGAAACACCATATGATCCTTAGTCTACAGCCAAGCTCTAAGATACAACCGCATTTGCTCCAATCCCTCAGACAGAGACAAACACCTACAAGATCTCTATCAAGCATTCTTAAAACTACAATACCCACCTGCTGAAGTGAAAAAACAGATTGACAGAGCCAGAAGAGTCCCCAGAAGTCACCTACCACAGGACAGGCCCAACAAAGAAAATAACAGAACACCACTAGCCGTCACCTTCAGCCCCCAACTAAATAAAACCTCTCCAGCGCATCATCAAAGATCTACAACCTATCCTGAAAAATGATTCCTCACTCTCACAGATCTTGGGAGACAGACCAGTCCTCACTTACAGACAGCCCCCCAACCTGAAGCAAATACTCTCCATCAACCACACAACAAAAACACTAACTCAGGAACCTACCCTTGCACAAAGCCCGATGCCAACTCTGTCCACATATGTATTCAAGTGACACCATCATAGGACCTAATCACATTAGCCACGCCATCAGGGGCTCATTCACCTGCACATATAGCAATGTGATATATGCCATCATGTGCCGGCAATGCCCCTCTGCCATGTACATTGGCCAAACCGGACAGTCTCTACGCAAAAGAATAAATGGACGCAAATCTGACATCAGGAATCATAGCATTCAAAAACGAGTAGGAGAACACTTCAACCTCTCTGGCCACTCAGTAAAAGACTTAAGGGTGGCGATTTTGCAACAGAAAAGCTTCAAAAACAGATTCCAACGAGAAACTGCTGAGCTTGAATTAATATGCAAACTAGATACCATTAACTTGGGTTTGAATAGAGACTGGGAGTGGCTGGGTCATTACACATATTGAATCTATTTCCCCATGTTAAGTATCCTCACACCTTCTTGTCAACTGTCTAAATGGGCCATCTCGATTATCACTACAAAAGATTTTTTCTCCTGCTGATAATAGCTCATCTTAATTAATTAGCCTCTTACAGTTTGAATGGCAACTTCCACCTTCTCTGTATGTGTATATATCTATATATATATATAGACATCTTCTTACTATATGGTCCATTCTATGCATCCGATGAAGATGGCTGTAGCCCATGAAAGCTTATGCTCTAATAAATTTGTTCGTCTCTAAGGTGCCACAAGTACTCCTGTTCTTTTTGCGGATACAGACTAACATGGCTGCTACTCTGAAATCTCGCCAATGGCGAGAGAACTCGTCGCTTTTTCATTCCCAAGCCCCTTTTCTTTTTTTATTTATACTAGAGGAATCACATACCTCCTCACACATCCCTCTATAGTTTGTCAGAAAGAGAGATTCAGCTGAAGACAGAGCTCTACCAGGAAGTTCTCCTCACACTGGGTACGCTCATGAGGTGACAACTTACCCACCACCACCGAACCACTGCCCTCTTAGCCCTGAGTGTGTGCTCTTCAACTGAGGCTTGTGGTAATGTGGGGAAAGCTAGCCTTGGGGCTTTGATCTCTGATAGGAGCCAGCTTCTCTACCTTCTTGCTCTGAAGGTAGCTTTAACCTGGGAGTGTCTGCGTTGCCACCATCCCCAGTTGCAGAGCACGCAATTTTTACTACAACATGCCTTTCAGGTTTGTTTTTAAAGTGCAATTCTAGGCTGAAAATTGACTCTGTAAGAAATTGACCTTGTGGAATACTTCTGTCTCGCTGATCCCAGGTCAAATGTTCTCAGTTTACACGTCAAAAGATGCTGGTGCCACAGACTTCCCCTGCAGCTGGGTTCTTTCTGTCTCTGATATCATCACCCTCTTGGTAATAAAGATTCTGCAGTTGGAACTTTGCTGTGGATTCTGTTGATGCCCAAGAGAGCAGAATCTAGCTCACCCTCCTGCTGTTGTCTGCTCCTCTAGGGTCAATATTTGCAAGGCAGCAGAGTTTAGTGGGGAGTAGGGCACCACATTGGGAAGCAGGAGGCTAGTTACAGAGAAAGTGATTAAGCTGCATAAAGGTGCCATGAAAGTGCTAGAAAACCTTCCACCTGCTATGGTTAGACACACACAAGGTTAACGAGCCCCATTTTAGGGTTCACAAACTAGCACAGAGGAGCTCTCCACAAAAATATTGCTGCAGTGTTTTTCAGTAATGGTCCAAAGCATTCGAGCTTCCACTCATAACCGAGCAGCAATGATGGCCAATACTGTAGAATTATAGGGTATATTTTATAAGGTGATGGAGTGGGGCCCAATTTAGGCCTGTTGCTGTGTTCTTTTTCTCTGCTCCTAAGAGATGATCATGCTTGGTTTTTTAGAATGAATTTCACCCAACCCTTGCTTTGTGTGAAGAACTAGGCTGGAGAGTTGGGTGGAGGGAGAAGTGGAATTCACACTACTTCTTCCCAATAAAACCATATGTAGACAGGCTGCAGGGTTTTGACACAGCCTGTCCATGTCTGCTTTTCCAATCAAGGGCTAGAATAACAGCCACTGCCTCTGTGCGAGGGTGTTTAAGACACTCATTCCATATAAGAGTGGATCCTATGCTGTCTTCTCTGGCCAGCTCCCAACAGCCCCTTCTGTGCCACTGTTGAGCATAGAGATGCAGAAGACCCCCTTGTGGCTACCCTGCCTCTCTCCTCCACACTCCTGCAGAGACCTACCATGGGATATAAGTGGTGCAGGGGTCACTGCATAGACCCCTCCCTCACTGTGGGTTGAATTTCACCTGGAACCTTGAAACATTTGCTTTTTAAACTCTCAAGGGAGACAGGCTCCTTAGCCCCTTTTGTTTTGGTTACATTTTAATCTTATTAATGTTGATATTAAAACCAAAGCCCACATAACACCATGCAGGCCACAGGAGCAGATTCCCCCATATAATAGTACAGGAGTAGCCTGATGAGAAAACGGCCCGGGCTGCCCTCCTGCTGTAGCAACAGGGCCAAAGCTGATCCATTGTGGGGTTTCTGTAAATTGCCAGAATCTTCAAGTAACTGGAAATTTATCTTCATCTAGATGACCTACTGCAACACACAGCTGAGGGGATACCGTTGTGGGCTGTCACAAAGTTTGGGCATCTCCTCCTAGGAGCAAAGGAAACACAACCACCCGCTGACTTTGATGGGACTGGTGGGTGCCCACCACCCCTCAGAATTGGGGCCTTTAAAAATATTTCTCTGGTTTAGATCAGAGGTGCCTCATGCACAGACAGAAGCCTGGGGACCAAATTCAGCCCATGGTATAAATGGGCAGAGCCCCTACTGAAGGCACCTGCTTACATCAAGGCTGAATTTGGCCCCTCATTTCTACTTGTTTGTACTGATTTCACATACGAGTACACAATGGATGCATTGGTGGCTGGGAGTGGAGGCCTTTTTATTTGGAATAATAGAAATCTAAACTTACTTGGCCCATTTTCCACTGTTGTGTGTCTGTGTGGCACATGTGTGTGGTGTGTACATGTGTGTGTCTCCATTTCACATATTCCTCACTCCAGGAAATCAGGCCAGTTTAAATAAAACCCACATCAGAACACAAAGTGGGTAGATGGAAAATGTGTTTCTTAAAAAATATTAAAGATCATTCTAATTAGAATTGAAAAATCTGCAGCAGGGTTGACAGGGCTGCTGACAGGGCTCCCTTTCCTGAAATGCTCTGCCTGGGCTTTTTCGTCTTGTGAGCAGAATATTTTGACGTTTGTGCTTGCTTGGCTCTGTTTTTGGAGCCCAGTGGAACTTGCAGCCTAATTAAATGTAACAATTCCTGAAAATGAGGGTTATTTTTTTTCCTAAGGACAATAATAGAGTTTAAAAAAGCAAAAGACAGAATTAATCTATTTACTCCAGGCTGCCTGCTTCCTGACCTGGCCTCAGCACCTGAGGGGACAGGAGCAGAACAAATTAGACTGAGATTTAGTCACTGGAAAACATGAGGGGGTCGGAGTGGGGGCGCGCACACACCCGCGCTCTCCACTTGAAGAACCTAATGATGCAAGGTTAGGTGGCCATAATTTTCCCTTGCAATTGACTTTTTTGTAGCTCAGAGTTGGGTTTTAAGCTGGTGTCACACACAGCTGGTTTTAAAGAGGCCTGAAAGCAATGCTGCAGGGCTACATGGTCCATTCTCTGGCTTTCCCACCTCAATTCACCAGCCCTGCTGTTAGAGCATGGCTTTGTGAATCCCGGGGCTTGCAAGCTGGTCAGTAATTATAAGACCATTGTAACAGGAGTTATATCAAACAAGGAAGCAGAGGAGAAATAAAATGCAGGTCAGAATTACTGAGTATTAGATAAGCCCAACTGTTCATTAATAATCCTGAACACTTACTGCATAGAATTCTTTTCCTTCCAGAGCTTTTACTAGGAGTATTTTATTTTCACACTGATGCAGTACATGGTCCCCAAGATGAGCTCCTTCCTTCCCGTAACATGTGAAGAAACACAGCTAAAATTTACTGGAGAATATACTCACCTGTATGTGTAACACCGACAGACCCCTGTCATTCGGATCAACCCAGGGACCTCTGGAGCTTAGTGCCCAAGTCTTTACTGCATGAGCTAAAAGCCAACTGGCTGTTAGCTAAGGCTGTAGAGCAGACTTTTTCTTTCCCCCACTCCACTAGATGGGACAGAACACCACACCCAGAAAGTGTGTGGGTTACATATGGAGTCTGTATTTCCTGCACCTGCCTTTCACAGCCAGGTCACTGATTCCAGTGCCGCTCAGGTCAGAGGGCTAGATAACCAAGGAGACTTGGGATAGACTAGAGACCTTTCACATCGAGTTCACCAGCTCCAATCTGGCATGGATCAACACCAGTGACTGGAAATTGTGTCTGTTGGATAGCCCATTTGAGATTGATGGCCAGAATCTACTTTGGGTAGGTGTATACATTAAAAAACCCACCATCCATCACAACTGGCAGCAGAGAAGCCAGCTATTGCTTGGAACACGGAGACTGAGCTCCTCTCTCACCCTTCCAGGAACGTTGTCTCCTTGGGTCTGGGCTGATGCATGTTGCCTCTCTCTCTCTCTCTCTGTGTGTGAGAGAGAGAGACTTGCACAGCTGCTGCCTGTGATATATCCAGTCCATGGGCAGAAGATGATGTCCCTGGGGCTATCAGCTCTGGTATGACTGATCAAAATCCTCTCAAAACCTCCAGCCAGCTGGTATTGCCCATTACTCAACTGAAGTAACTGTGGGACTGATCTGAAGAAGGCCTTCTGGGTGTGCAAAACTTCTGCTGACTTCAATTTGGTCACAGACTCTCTCTCCCTGCCTTATTTCTCCTGTCAGTTTCCCATTTTTGTGGCCCCATTCTCCACATGACTTCAGTGGGCGTTATGCGTATCCTGCAGTGGGAGAATTGGGCTTTACATGCCCGGACCCCCTGCAAGTAACATAACTCCTCATGAGAGCCCAAAAGTTTAGGTCCCCTTTTGGCATGCTGGTCTTGTTTGCCCTCATCCGGCCATGACTGTGCCTGCAAATGGGTGCCTGATGTCTTTTCAAAACGGCAGCCTGATGGCAGCAATGAACCAGCAGCCAGTGGACTTGTCAAAGGCATTCCTTCACTTTAATCCTATTGACAGGGGCTGCTGCCTGGAACAGGAACTGCGGGGTGAGCCATGTCAACAGCAGATTCTTATTACAGATAATATTGATGGGGCCTTTACTTGAATAATGAAGGGAAGAGCCCTCTGCTTTGACGTTTGTCTCCAAAACCTAGAATTACTAAGAGTTTAAACATCGGAGGGGAGCTTAAGATAGTTACATCTTAAAGGATCTGCTTTCTTGTCGCCTTCAAGGCTAGGGAAAGGAGTTTAGCCCATATGCCGGGAGCTCCGCACTGACCTTTTCACTCCTCTTAATAAATGTTACAGTTAAATAAAGTCGGATGGATTTTTCTATCTACTGTAATATGTTATCCAAAAAAAAGGGGGAAAAAAGCTCAAATCCCTGTTTAATATCAGTGTTACTCATTATCTTTGCTAGCTGCAGGGCGAAAGGCAAGCAAGAAGGGCAGGGACAGGACAATTCAGTCTGTATTATCAGGGTAATTCCTATCACGGCACATGATTATGTGTGTGTCTCTGTATATACTAGCAAAGGGAGAACCAGGTCTGCATGAATTAAGTCCAATTCATTGTGAACTTCTGGCTAAAACACAGATCAGGACCCAAACCTTTGAAAATGTTTGGTTGCTTTTCCACCCATTCTTTTTCATTTTTCTATGTGTCTGTATTGCCTGGTTCTGGCTGGGAACAGAGATGCCAAAATTCCAGGGGAGAGGCTGTTCTGTTTGCTGTTTGGGATCCAGATGAAGGCAGTAAGTGTCAGAACTGTCACTAAAGAGCCTGCCCTTGCAAGGTTTGCAAGCCCATTGTGTTTGGGCTTAGATATCACAGTTACAGGTAACACACTCAAAATATCGTTGAAACAGAGCTGGCTACTACGGGGGGGGGGGGTGTCTAAATGCAATTGGGAGTTCAAAAATATCACGAAGGGCTGTTCTCTCTGATAGTTCTGGAGCAATATGTAAAAAGGTTTGGATTTTCTTGCTCATGCCCAGTGCAGCTGAGAAGGGCAGGAGGCAAAATTAGTCCTAAGCTGTCTTTCTGCATTCCTGGTCTTGAGGCTGGCTATGGCCCAAACTAGCACCCAGGGTATGTTACAACAGCCAGAGGGCTGCTCTGACTTAAGCCAGCTAGGGACTGTTCTGACAATCAAGGATTGCTGGAGTATAGCATGACCCCATAGTGCCTCCAGCCCATGCTAGAAGAACCCAAAGACAGACGGCAAAGGAACAGATGACATAAAGTGTTGGGGGAGTTCCTAGTTGTCCCTTTAGGGCAGCTTTAAATCTCCTTTACTGTGCTGGAGTGAATTTGACCAGAACTTAGGATCTGGCCCAAGAAGTCTGTGATGTCTTGCAAGGGAATCTGTTCTCATGAAGTTCCCAGTCAGATTTTGCAGTATCAAGAGTTTTAGATTGTTCCCAAGCATCTGAGTTTTGGGCTATTTTTCTGCGCTGAACTGTTAGATATTTTCCATACACAAAGAGCAGCCAGAGACTGCTAGTATGAATTACTTCTGTTCTAGATGAAGGTAAATGACAAAACAAGACAGAACAAAAGTAAAATCTCCAAATGTGCTCTTGCATTCTGTTTGTATCTTCCCTCTGCAACAGGCTACTGCCACATGGAGAACAAAATGGCTGCTTTCTCTATAAACAGGCAGAGTTCTTAACGTAAAGGTGTGATACACAGAAAACAAAGGGCCCAATCCAGTACCCATTGCAGTTAATGGAAAAACTCCCATTGACTTCAGTTGGTATTGGATCAGGCCCAAAGGGCATCAGAGTTTTGTTAGCGGAGTACCCCCTGTGAACCTCTGAATCTTTTGGACTTGGTTCAATGTCAGCATCTGCCTACTGGGGTTTAGTCCCCACAAATCCCTGTCCATTGAATACATCAAACTATGTGGCTCAACTGGGCACCAATTTTTATGTGCTAAATAAGTGAAAGCTCTTCAGGGCTGTCTCCTATAGCAGTTTTACAAACCTATTGAACTACAAACTGCTTTCCCTTCCAGTGGAGATTTATGCAGTCTAACTTCCTGTAAGCTGAGGTGTGGCATATAAACTCAGCCCTTCTCATAATAACTGGGGACAATTGAACTGGGCCTCCTCTGACGTCACCAAGTCTAGCTACACGAGGAGACTTTCCCAGGAGGAACAGACATGTGGAGCACGCAGCTAAGGAGTGTTCTTGAAAACACCAGACTGCTCTGTGCCAGCCAGTGCCAGGCAGGAAGCAAACCAGACGTCTCTCTGCTGCTATGGCTCTTTTTTGAGGGGGAAAGTAGTTGGCATCCAAAGAGCAGCATGGTAGGGAGGGGATGCTGGCCACAAAAAAAGCCAGCTGATGAATACACAAGGAGCCAAAAATGAAGGCAAAAATATCACTGTATATGTGACACACTTGAGTCTGCAGTGTGGGGGGTCCTGTGTTAATACAGTGACAATACAGGCCCTGTGCTGAAAACGGCAGGTATAGGATTGGAGCAGGAAAGGGCCAAAGTGGAATGAATCCCAAAAGGTGGATCTGGGTTCCCCACCCCCCAGCATTGCATTGTATAGGCACTAGTATAGCGAGGCTTGAAATTTAGCTGTTTAAGATAGTTCCAGTCTTTGGTGGGCTCTTCTCTCTGTAGGTTTGTTCCAAACTATTACAACCTTTGAGGAGGTGGGATTTCACCCAGGAATTGCTCCATTGCACAGATCTATCCCAGTACTTTTACGAGAATGTAAATGCCATTGAAAAGAACAGTCAGTCAAAAGAAATACGACATAAAATCCCACATGCCTAAAATGAATTCTGCCTCCCTCAGTCTTGACTGCACTCCAGCCTCAGTTCTGGATTAAGACACCTTCCCTTTGGGCAGTTCTTCCATGCGCTGCAGGCTCTAACTTAGGCAGCTCTGTGGGCCTGTACCCCAGCCTTGTGCTCAGGTTCCATTTGGGCCTGTTGTGTCCCTTCAGTCTGCCCAGTTCCTTCTCCAACAGGAGCCCTATCCCCCAGAGGAGAGCTAGCAGTAGAGGCAGGATCTCATGATAGCTCTCTAGCCAGCCAGGGCTTGGGGAAGGCGGTGAAAAGTAGGGCTGGCCTGGCTGGGAACTAAAAGCGGAATTTCCAGCCCATGGGAAATTCCAAAGTTTCTAAATTTGTTTTTGTCTTAAACTGGGAGGGGAAAAAAAGTCAAAATCTCAAATTTTTTCACGGAACTGAAAGATTTGAACATTTTTTATTTGGAAATGTTGAACCAAAATGTTTTCATTTAGATCAACCTGGCTTAAAAAGAAATATTCCATTTAGATTTTTCCAATGGGGAAAAAAATCAGCAAAATTCAAATTTTCCCATAGAAAATTCAGATTTTGTGACGAGTGCATTTTCCATTTGAAAAAAACATTTTGATGGAAAATTTATGACTAGTGCTACTTTTTAGAGTTATACAAGTGCGGAGGCAAAACCCACTCTTCCCATATGTATTCTGTAAAACATTTGTTTTTACAAGCTCCAAGTACAGCTAAGACTAGACTCTTCATTGCTGAGGACAGAAAAACAATTCAGTTTTAAAGGAAATTGCTTTGGCAGTTTTAAAGCTGTGCAAGTTTAAAATGGGTATCTTTGCACACGTTATGTTACGTTCTCAACTTTTCTTTTTCCCCCGCTTATTTCTAAGGATGCCATATTTAAGGGCGTATTTGTTATGCATAGTTCAGTTGAAGCCAAATGGCTAAGGATGTCTCTGGTAAGGAGGTAATTGTTGCAAATAGCTAAGTCAAGGATGGCTGGAATAAGGAGGAATCTGTTTAGGACTGATGAGGTAAAAGGTACCTGATGGAATTTAGAGTAGCAGCCCTGTTAGTCTGAATCCACAAAAAGAAAAGGAGGACTTGTGGCACCTTTGTTAGTCTCTAAGGTGCCACAAGTCCTCCTTTTCTTTTTTTAATGGAATTTAGGGTTCCTCAATTAAAGATGCCTCAATTAAAGTGATTTCAGTTTAGAATGTATCATTTGCATTGGTATACTGTGGTTTAATGACATTTTCCCCTTTTGTTTTTAAACTTTATTTTTTTATTTACTTACATCTCATTTTTTATTAAGAAAACTAAGGAAATTAAATGCAAAATCTAGTGTTGGTGCAATATCAAGGCTAAATAATCAAGTGTTGAAAAGTGAAGAAATTCCAGAAGCTAAGATTCCTACCACAACGTCATTGCACACATGTAGTATTTTCTCCTTTTGTTTTCTTTGCTAAGTCCCCAATTCTGCAAATAACTCTTATGGACAAATCATTGTTTTAATAAGATGTTTGCAAATATTTTAAGTGACGCTGTCCCCCAACTGTAAGCATTGTAAACTCCAATTCAGTCCTTCCCACGCGCGCGCGCTCTCTTTCTCTCTCTCTTTCTCACACACACACACACACACACACACACACACACACACACACACAAATAATGCCGTAGTCCATGTGCCAAACATGTACCGAATAAAGTTCATTGAAAGTACAGTGTATTCAGAATTTCTCATTTGCATAATGCCCAGAATGCAATGCAGCAGAGGACTTGATTTGAAACATTAAAATAGATAAGAAAGTCATGCTATAGAATCATTTTATATATATTTCAAACAACCATCACTTTTTTTAAAAAAAGCTTTAATTAGCACAACAGATAAGAGCAACCATGACACTCTCCATAAATGAGATGTTTGATTTTGAAGTATGGTGTAAGAGTGTGTGGATGTGTTCAAAGGAGCATGTGGTAAGTGTTTAAAATGGGGAAATACTATAGATCATCTTTAATAAAAAAAAAAAAAGTCAAAACCCCCACAGAACTACCCCACTCCTAATTGACTTTCAAAATAGAATCTTGTAGCAAATGGGACATATAATAATTAAAAGAATGCTGACAAAAGGGAATCCTGATAGGAAAGTTTTATCTAGAACATGTTAACTGTATGTGTGTGATTCCATACTAATAATAATACAGGGGGGATGTGTCCTAAGACAAAGTAACTACAAAAACTCGCTGAAGTAATGTTGTCTCCTTACAATTTTAGAAATAGGGTGTGAGGATATAGAAGACACTGGAATTAAATGTAATGAATGCAAACATTATTTAGACTGTTGGACAAAAAAAGAGACCCAGTGACCTGTCCAATTCTAAGACTTAGTTTCCTGGTTTATGATGTGTAATTCCAGGTCCTCGTTTAGACTAAGCTGTCATGGAGTGGGAAATGCTACAAATCTTGACCAGTGACGTAGAGTTTTAATGAATGAAAAATTAGGACCAAATAATAAAACTTGGCCAACTCCTGAGGTGCTTTGTTATGTCCTCGTTGTTTTTCAGGCAAAACTCTCATTAATTCAGTAGGTGTTTGCCTAAGTAAGGACTGCTAGATTTTTGGCCTCTTATATTTCTGATTTCTTTCTTCCCAGAAGATTCCAAAGTATTTCACAGAGAGCAAATATAAAAATGACTCACCTACCGCTGAAGAGCATCAGCCTCTGGAGTGGAATGTAGCCGCTGTTTAACAATGCACAGGAACACACCACAACAAGTTTGGACAGGAGGTGAAGAATCCCATATCCAGCTGAAACTGCAAGAGAAATATATGTTGGCAGAATGTAATAAACCAGGGTATGATTTGGATAGGACACTCTTAGGCATTGGTACAGAACTAACTCAGAGCACCGCCTATTGAAATATGGCACCACTTCCTACAGCACATTGGGATTTTCCTTGGAGTTCTCCCATCTGACCCAGTTCTGCTCGTGAGGTCTGACAAGATAAAAGCCTGAAGTAGCTGGATAATCACTATAAAATGTTTCATATAAACGAATGGAAAAAGTCTTCTTTGTAAATGCCTAAGACGCTCAACGAGTCATTTCTTGGTAACCAAAGAGTATAAACGTGACACTGTCTTAGAATATTATTGACCATATTCATTCCCTCATGCATATAGGGTGAACATAAACAAATTCAAGCAACTATCACTTATTTCCTCCCTAGCCTCTGGGTGATCCCCCTCCTCTGATTGCAGTTGGGTAAAAAATTCTATCATGGTGCAAATATCTATAATGTGTCTTTTGTGTGAGTGTATATATATGTATTTTCAAGCCTCAAACTTTCCAGGAAGATAAAAGGCAGGTGGAAGTTTTTCTTTATAAAGTTTTGCAAAATAATAAGAGTAATAATATTCAAGGACAACACGGTAAAAACGTGCCTGTCCATGCCACAACCTCCACCACTGCTACCACCTGTGGAGCAGCCCCAGAGTTGGATTTTGGCTACAGAGTTGGCTAGTGTAGAAAAAGCTCCTCTGGCTGTCAGTCTCCCGCCCCTTCTGCTAGATGCTTCCTTTTGCACTTATTCTCCCTTGGCCCTGCTGCCTTCTCATGTTGACTTTGCTCACCTGATCTGCAGCAAAGAATGGAGATGGGTTCGTCGGGTCATTTTTTTGCTGGAAGGTTTTTTTGTCTCATTTATTCACTAAAGCTCAGCTCAGATCTAATATCTCATTTCCTTTTTCTTTATTACATTTTCAGGGTGGTGTTGGGGATTGGCATGCTCTGTCCTGAGTCAGCACTGAAGCAATCCATTGGCTTGTGCCAAGAAAGGCACTGTGATTCAGGTGATACTCTCTTCAGGGCCTGACCGCTTGTAGACATTGAAGACCTCATGGCATTAATTTTTTTGCATCGTTAGAGCAGTTAATCCCAGCATTCTGTTAAGATACAGTGAGGGTGTTTGCATTCTGTTGTCCTATGTGCAGTTTCAATGCAGCATCCTTGTTCACTTTTTGTTCTAAATTGTTGCTCTGCGTTGTTAAACATGCTGCTACCTACTACCCCAGCAACATTGCATTTCAGTGGTGGGTGAAGTGATTCCTGGACATAGTTGACAGTGCATTGGGATCCTTGGGGATGAAAGGAGCTGCAGAAATATAATATCAAGATGGTGAAAAGTGCTGGCCGAACAGAGCTAGACTAAAATTTTCTATTTATCTCCAGGACAGTTACCCTATATTCCCCTGCATGCCACTCCCCAAAATCTCTGCTAATGCTTGAGTTTTTAGTGGTGTTTCTGCTTTCGATCCAATTTTCCAGATGGGCTGAATGGCAAACTGTGAGGAGCAGGTTACATTCCATTGACTCAGCTGGGATGAAGGACCCAAGAAGCTGTTGGCTCCTGGCCCTTTTGTTCCAACTTCTCCATCCTGTCCCCCACCCCTGTGTGCCCTCTCTACTCCTGGTCAGATCTGGTGGCTTGTTCCTCATTCCCAGGCCTGATAAGTGGGTTCCAGTTGTAAAGTGCTCTGTCTGCAATTTTTCCTGTGGTAAATCAGAGCCCCTTGGGATCTGTTATTGTGCTTTCTTTTTTTCCAGGTATTTTTGTCTGTGAACCACAGAAAACTGAATAG
The DNA here is from genome assembly GCF_965152275.1 of Natator depressus. Taxonomy (NCBI): domain Eukaryota; kingdom Metazoa; phylum Chordata; order Testudines; family Cheloniidae; genus Natator; species Natator depressus. The sequence goes on from NC_134240.1 coordinate 23,254,298, forward strand.
CAGGAAATGAAGTGCAGATTGAGAGCATGGTTCAGTGCACTTGCTAAAATAAAACATGGGGGAAAGGGATTCTTTTATAAATAGAAAATGAAGAGTGTTTATTTTTTTATTGATGAAGTATTTAATTGCACTGAGAACTTGAGAGATGTTGGTAGAGGCAATTCAGGCGGTGCAATCACTAGAAATGCCAATAGGTCTCTTATGCAAATGTCTTGCTAGCTCTAAATCAACAGACTCAGCAGCTGTCTGTCTGTTGTATGACTGAGGAGTGTGACAGGATTTTTATGGTGGTCCATGACATTCCAGGCCCTCACCAACTAGGGGAAGAGAAATCTACTGGCATCATTTAAAACTGGATGAGAAAAAGTTGATGAAGAACACACTGCTGGGAATAAGCCTTGTCCTGGCTCAGGGAGGAATGGATTCGATGAGACCTCAGATGTGTCTTCCAGCTCTAAAGATGTGTCTACATTGCTCCTGGGAGGTGTGATTTCCAGTGCCGGGAGACAGACTCACACTGGCTCAGCATGAGCGAGCGCACTAAAGATAGTGCTGGCTGTTGCTCAGGCTAGTTGCCTAAAGGCCACGCCTGCCTGATACTCTGGGTCTGAGCTCGGGAGGCTAGCCTGAGCCACCCCCGTCCACACGGCTATATTTAGTGTGCTAGCTCGAGCAAGTCTGTCTACCTGGGCTGGGAATCACATCTCCCAGCTTCCATGTTAATTTCCTTGTGCGTATGCGTAAGAATTCAATGCTGGTGAGAGGTGCAAGACTGACAGCCCTGGAGACCGCAGTTCTGTTGATCCACTTGCATTTGGCTATAGAGGTGCATACCTCCGTATGTTGCCCCTGGCCAATGTGCTTGAGCCTGGCCGGGATTGATCACTGTTGGGATGTTAAGAGATGACTTTGGTCTCAATGGCCCATTCAGTTTTTGGCATCTCTGCTGAGACTGCCACCAGAGCAAGCCAAGGATTGCAGACTCTTTGGGTATGTCTACGCTGCGATAAATAACTTGTGGCACACAGTCTCAGAGCCTGGGTCAGCTGACTTGGGCTCATGGGGCTCTGCTTCAGGGCTATAAATAGTAGTGTAGAGGCTTGGGCTCAGACTGGAGCCCCCTCATGGGGTTTCAGAACCCTGGGTCTGAGACCCACCCTCCTCATGGAGTCAGAGTCCAGGCTCCAGACCCAGCATGAACATCTACACTGCAATTTTACAGCTTCACAGCCTGAGCTCGGGTCAGCTGACCTGGGCCCACTGCAGCTGAGCCCCGGTTCTTTTATTGCAGCGTATACGTAGCCTTTGGGTAGGCAGCCTCCTCGCCCTGGTAGACGGAGTAGTGCTAGCTCAGCTCTAGCTAGCCTGCTAAAAATAAGTGTGGATGTTACGGCTCAGGCAGCAACTTGGGTTCTCAGGCCCACCTGGGCCTGAGCTTGGGTGGCTAGCCCGAGTCTTTGGCACAGCCACAATGCCCACCTGGCTATTTTTAGTGTGTTAGCTCAAGCCAAGCAGGTGTCCATCTGTGTTCACAGGCTGGCTCGGATGCTTGCTTACAGCCGCAGTGTAGACGTCCCCTTTGAGCGCAGTTCTGCTCTGTTACACCTACGTAACTCTATTAAAGTTGAGTTTGTATGGAGACGCCTTTTAGGTCGTCCAGCCCATCTCCATACAAAGGCAGGATTGTTCCAGTTGGGGTGGTGGTTTTTAGGAAGTAGACACGTGTCCGCTGGGGACTGGAGCGACTCATATCACACAGCCATTGAATGGGGGTAGCTCCCAGTCACTGCCATCCTGGGCTGCCTGGTGACCTACAAGTGAGTGTCTACTCCCCATGTTCAGACTCCTGAGCCATTCTTTCCCCATCCCCACCACCTCCACCCATGCTTTGGGTAGGCATAGAATTTGCCCCACCACATGTAGCCCCTTTGGCCCGACTAGAGCTCTCCCTCCCCTCCCCCCGCCCAAATATAGAAATCAAACTATGCCTATGCTCCCACCCCACACATGCACACACATTGCTGTCTGTCTTGGAGAGTCCTCTCATCTCTCCCAAACTGGAAGACAGCTTTACTTAATCCAATGACTGTGAGGCTGCCCTGTACACAGGGCAGGGAGACCCAGGCTGTGTTAGAGACCCTGTGGCTCTGGCCAATTGTCCCCTGCAGGAAACAGTGCGTGGAACAGAGATGTATATAGTAAATAATCATATTTACTTCTTTCATTATATAAAATGTCCCTGATTCAGGAAAGCACTTAAGCATGTGGTCAGTTAAAAGCACATGCTTAAGTCCTATTGAAGTCAATGGTAATTAACCACATGCTTAAGTTATTTCCTGAATTTGATCCTAAATGCACATACAGTAATACAGCACATGAATTACATCACAAAAGGACAAATCCTGATCAACCCAGACAGTGTCAATCAAAGGTCCCAAGCAAAATGATAATTAAGGAACTTTGTACAAATCTCCCCTTCTCAAAAGGACTCCCCCTTTCCACTCGCTCTCTAGGTAAAATATTAGTCCCTCCGTTCATGTAGGAATCCCTAGACCCTGGCTGCAGGGCCATGCTTTTCAGCTGCTGCCATTTTATGTCTTCCCGGAGCGCTGCTGCAGACTATGGTTGTAAAAGCTACAGAGAACGACTTCCCAGTCAGATGGAAGCTACAGAGAAAATGTTCAGGGAGACCTTTGTCGAAAAGGTAAAGACTGAATTTGGGGCAAAGGTGCAGGTTGGTCTTTATTTGATCTGAACTAGTCCTGTCCCAATCCCTTACTCCTGGTCCTGAAGACTGGTGGTTGAGTGATACAGTATGTCTGTGAGTCTGGACCTGTCTGTATCATCTATCTCATCTAAACTATTATTTCTAGTGTGTGTGTCACCGTACTGTTTAGATGGGGTATTATCTATAACTGTTAGTGTCTGAATTTTCGGCTAATATAGTAAGCAGGCCGCCACACAGACAATCTTAATACCCCACCTATTAACCATTCCTCCCATTCTTGGGGGCTGTGGGGGTGGGTATAGAACCCTGGAGTAGAACTGCATTTTGTGCTGAGCTCCCAAGTGAGATGCTGAATGCTGTACAATGGGAGAGGTGGCTGGCACATCTGCATGTACCCCAGCAGCCGGTAACAAGTTTAAGCGGGGAGCTCGGACAGAGGAGAAACAGAAGAAAAAATGGTTGATGCAAGAAATTCCCTGGAATGTTTCAGAAATCAAACTCTCCCCTCTTCTCCTCCCCAGCCAACCAACCTAAACAATGCCCTTTGTGGGCTATTTTGGAAAGGAGTCCATGCCTGGGGAATTTTTGGCTGATGCTTATGACTTCTGGAGGTTTCTGGGAGATCAGACAAATGGAAACAGGAACCAGATGGGAGTCCTAGTGGCTGGAAAGTAAGAAAGAAAGAAAGAAAGAAAGAAAATCCATCCCTTGTTGAAAATATGAAGGACACTTGTTCACTGGGGGGATTTTTCCCCTTTGGTTTGTCACTTTTAAGCCTTTTGCCCCCCTTTGAAAGAAAAAAACTTTCCTGGCAAAGCCGCACATGAACAAGAAATGCCTATGCAGTTCCACCAAAGTCAGAGACTGGGTTTATTTTAGATTTTTGTTTTTTATTGTTTGCATTACAACCCCCCTCACCCCCAAAAAACCCAACCCCTGATGACAGTGATTGGCTCTGTTGTTCTGCAGCAGCCTCTGCCTATGCTGGCTGCTCAGACACTGTGTTTATCTGACCACCTGCCCTCTGGAGATACAATGGGGGAAAGAACATGGGGATGGGTGAGTGTAGGGAAAAATCAGGGATGGTTTTGCAAAACCAAGAGTGGTTTGAGTCTGGATCCCATTTTATCCAAACTCCCAAAATCTGGGAGTGGGGGAGAGCTATGGATAATTGGTTTCAGTATTGGCCCATCTCTTTTTTAAGCATGCACTGATGGAACTGGGCACAGAGTTGGATTTGTGACATCTTGCTAGTCGAGTTTTTGCTTTGTAGATCCCCAAAATGGGTGGTTTAAATCCAAGTGCCATTTTATCTGACTCCTGCCCCCCCCCCAAAAGTTTTGGGGAGGGGATGCAGATAAATACTTTTGGATCTGGCCCATCTCTGGGAAAGATCTCATGGAAGGAGTCTCATTCCTCTCCTGCAAGTAAGAAGGCAGAGCAGACACCACCAGAGAGGTGAAGGTAACTGAGTATTAACATATATCCACGTTGTGGCATCACTTTCCCCCTATGGAGTTCCACCATTGCACCTTTATGTTGGCAAGCTGTGACTGTGATTCCCCTTACGCATGTTTGCATTTCTCTCTTCCTAGATATAAGCCAAACCCTCTGATCTTCTAATAATTTTCACTGCTTCTCTCTGAACCCCCCTTCAATCTTTCTGGTAACATGATGCTCAGATCTGAATGCAGTAGTATGATTGCCCTAGAGCAGTGGCTCTCAACCTTTCCAGACTACTGTACACATTTCAGGAGTCTGATTTGTCTTGCGTGCCCCCAAGTTACATCTCACTTAAAACCTGTTTGCTTACAAAACCCCTGGAAGACCTCTGCATAGCTCAGAGGTATGGGTACCCCTGGTTGAGAACCACTACCCTAGAGGTATACAGAGAAGGATTATTCCCCTCCCTGCCTCCTGACATGATGCCTTAATGCATGCAAAATTTTGCTGGCATTTTTTCCCAGCCATATCCTACTGCAAACTCATACCCTGTCTAGTACACTATTTGCTGTCCCTCTTAGCTCCCTTCAGCCATGACTACTTCCAGATTGCTCCTTCTCACTGGGTTTTTTTTTTCTGGATTATTTTTTCTCCAGAAACATTAGCTGTACTTTTTCCACGTCAAACCTCATTTTGTTGTTTTATGCCATGCCCCGTGTTTCTTACATGATGAGGTTGCTTTGTATTATTTCGCTCTGGTATTTACAACTCTTCCCAATTTAGTATCATCTGGGCCAACTAGTGATCCTTGACTAACTTCATGCCCAGTTTCAGTATAGTCACTACAGTGGAGATCTATTGGTGAGATCCATTAGGCTGTGAAACAGTCTATGAAGTATAGGTGTAGCTGTGTAGCAGGATATTAGAGAGACAAGGTGGGTGAGGTCAGAGTCATCCCTTTGGGGAGCCCCGTGCTTCGATAAAATTGGGACTGTCCCAATATTTAGCCCTTTGTCCCGCGTCCTGACTAATGTATGATTGGGACGCCATTTGTCCAGATATTCAGGTGAGGAGGTGAGCAGGGAGGTGAGGTGGGAGGGCAAGCATGGTGAGGAGGAGAACAGGGAGGCAAGCGGCAGGCAGGAGGGGGATGAGGAGGGAGGCGAGCGGGCGACCGGCCAGCGAAGAGGAGAGCGGCGGACGGGAGGGCACACTGGACGGACGGAAAGGAGACTACCAGGGAGGCGGGTGAGGAGGCAAGCGGCAGGCCAGGAAGGGGGTGAGGAGGCAGGCGAGAGGGCAGACGGCAAGGAGGAGAGCAGCGGACGGGGGTAGGAGGGCCACCGAACGGACAGCGAAGAGACGAGTGGGGAGGCGAGTGGCAGGCAGGCAGATGGGCGGTGAGGAGGAGAGTGGCGGGCGGGCGGGCATGCCTGGCGGAAGGCGAGGAGACTAGTGGGGAGGCTGATTTTTCCCGGGCCCCACACACCACTAGGGATGGCCCTGGGTGAGGTAATATCTTTTATTGGACCAAGCTTAAATTCATTACTCTGCGAGACACTAAAAATCATGGACTGACCAGAGACACTGGATTTCTGGCTTTTTGTCCTAGGCCTGCAGAGACATTAACGGGCCACTCTACCTTGAATGGTCCCTTACAATGTGTGCTAACTACTTATGCTAAACAATCTGTTGCACCTTGCATTTTGTTGGGAGGCTGGGAGCTCCTTTCTCAGACCTGAAGAAGAGCTCTATGTGGCTGGAAAGCTTGTCTCTCCCACCAATCGAAGTTGGTCCAATAAAAGATATATCCTCACCCACATTGTCTCTGTGAAACAGTTTGTCAAATGAAGTGATTGGATTTGGAAGCATCATTTTGAGGTAATGTAAGACTGGAGAAAGCACTGTGGAATATATAGGCTTCAATACTGTATTGGGCTGTGGGTGGGGGGGAGGGAGAGAAATTGATGAACAACATTATTTAATTAGAGATGTTTTTGAGATGCAATATTTGGATCAGGATCTGAATTTCAAACCCTCCAAGTTCCTGATTGTTTGGACCAGGGTACTGGCTACAGCACATGGCCATTGGCTACAACACGTGGCCTTATGCCAGCTCCTGGAAACCTGAATTATATTGACTAGCTGATTAGATTAGGTGCAGATTTTGAATTCCCTAAAATGCAGGTTTATTTGAAACCAGGATTTTGGTTTGAACTCCTAATTCCCACTCTGATTTTTATGGTTTTGTGCTCCAGTACAATGTACTATAGTAGACTGGGTGCTAATAAATATTTTTTGATCTGTACCCGGAGCACAGTATGGGTGACAATAGGTGTATTTTAGAACTATGAAGAAAGAAAAAAGCAATTCAGTGGGTTTGGCTCACAGTGTTTGCACAAGTGTTTTTAGTTTTGTTTTTGTTTGTTTTTGGGTTTGCTGCTTTTTTTTTTTTTTTTTTTTTAACTGTAATGTGGGTCTGATACACACAATTCTGGCAAGAGTAACAAACTTTATTTCCTGGCCGCAGTAACATGACCTGGCTAAGGCTCCAAAGCCAAGTACCCTGTCATGTGACCCCATTGGGTACTGTAATGATGAGGTTTGTGTCATCCTTAGAGTTTCACTCGAATTAGGTTCAGACAAAAGTTAGACAAACAAGGCAAGTTTCATCTGATTTTGCTTTGGCTTCCCACGTCACTTTGAATCAACCCAAGTTTGCTCCAAAAAGCTCCAGTTCTCCAGAAATTTGGTTCCCAGTTTGCTGAAAAATTCCCTAGCCCTATTTACAGATGCTGGATTTTTTTATTACAGATTTTTTAAACAGCTCTAGTACAGACTGAAGCAGAGGCACTGACTTTGAGTCCCAGAGGTGCTTGACCCCCGCTCCACCCCGGGCCCTGTCTCCACTCCACCCCTTCCCCCAAAGCCCTATACCTGCCCTGCCTCTTCCCAACCCCACCCCGCCTCTTCCCATCCCATTTCGCCCCTTCCCCCGCCTCTTCCTGCTCCCACTTCTCCGTCTCCCCCTCAGCATCTCCTACATGCTGCTGAATAGCTGATCGGGGGATGGGAAGAAGCTGATTGGTGGGGCCTGTCAGTGGGCGGGAGGTGCTGATTGGGGGGGGCCGTCAGTTGGTGGGAGGCGCTGGGAGGGAGGGGTAGGTGCTGATAAGTGGGGCCTGTCGGTGGGCAGGAGGTGCTGGAGGGGACGGGTAGGTGCTGATTGGCAGGGGCCGTCAGTTGGTGGGAGGTGCTGGGAGGGAGGGGGAGAAGCTGATAGGTGGGGCCCATCGGTGGGCGGAAGGCGCTCAGGGGAGGGGGAGAAGCTGATCAACGGGGCTGCTGGTGAGTGCTCAGCACCCACTATTTTTTCCTGTTGGTGCTCCAGCCCTGGAGCATTCATAGAGTTGGCGCCTATGGACTGAAGGGCCCGTTTATGTGGGAGAAGCAAATGCATTAGTTGCTGCCCTTGCGTTACAGGTTATAAGTTATTGCATCTGCAGTGAGTTACACCTAGCAAGGGACATTAAAGGCAATAAGAAGAGGTTCTATAACTGTGTTAGGAGAAAGAGAAAGACAAAGGAATGTGTAGGTCCAGGACTTAGTGGGGAAGGAGAGCTAAAAACAGATGACATCAAGAAAGCTGAGGGGTTCAATGCCTGTTTTGCTTCAGTCTTCATTAAACAGGTTAATTGTGACCAGATACTTAACACAATTAATATTAACAACAAGGAGAAGGAACAGAAGCCAGAACAGAGAAACAACAGATTAAAGAATATTTAGATAAATTAGATGTATTCTAATTGTCAGTGACTGATTAAATTCATTCAAGGGTACCGAAGGAACTAGCTGAAGCAATCTCAGAACTGTTAGCTACACTACTACTTTTAGCATGCTAACTTGAGCAGAGCTAGCACAGGTACACCTATGAAAGTTGGGAAACTCCCCTCCAGCTCCAAGTGTAGATGTACCCAAGCGTGATTGTAAATGGTTTGTGATCCCACTGGGAGGACGTATGTAATGAGATTCCACAGGAGTCTGTCCTGGGGCAGTACTATTCAATATTTTCAATAATGACTTGAATAATGCAGTGGAGAGTATGCTTATAAAATTTACAGATGACACCAAGATGGAAGGGGTTGCTAGAACTTTGGAGGACAGGATTAGAATTCAAAATAACCTTAACAAATTGGAGAATCGGTTTGAAATCAACATGATTTCAAATTAAATAAAATAAATTAAATAAAAACAAGTGCAGAGTACTTCACTTAGAAAGGAAGAATCAAGTGCACCACTATAAAATGGGCAATAATTGCCTAGGCAGTCGTACTTCTGAAAAGGATCAGGAGTTATAGTGGATCACAAACTGAATATGAGCCAACAATATGATTCAGTTGCGAAAAAGGCTAATATGTTGAGGTGTATTAAAAAGAGCGTCATACATAAAACGTGAGATAATTATCCCACTCTAGTCAGCACGAGTGAGGCCACACCTGGAGTACTGTGTCCAGTTCTGGGTGTCACATTTTGGGAAGGATATGGACAAATTGGGGACAGTCCAGAAGAGAGTTACAAAAATGATAAAAGCTTTAGAAAGCTGACCTATGAGGAAAGGTTAAGAAAACTGGGCATGTTTAGTCTTGAGAAAAGAAGACTGAGTGGGCACCTGATAACAGTCTCCAAATATGTTAAGGGCTGTTATAAAGAGGACTGTGATCAATTTTTCTCCGTATCCACGAAAGGCAGGACAAGAAATAATCAGATTAATCTGCAGCAAGGGAGATTTAGGTGAGGTATTAGGGAACGTTTTCTAACTGTAAGCATAGCTAAGCATTGGAATAGGCTTCCAACGGAAGTTGTGGAATCCCCATATTGGAAGTTTTTAAGGACAGGTTAGACAACCACTTGTTGGATAGTCTAGTCATACTTGATTCTGCTCAGCAGAGGAGGCTGGAGGAGATGACCTGTGGAGGTCCCTTCCAGTCTTATATTTCTATGATTTTATGCTCAGATGTGTGATGTGCAAATCTATTAGTTAATATCTGTGTTTGTTTATAATGAGAATCTTCAAACAGTGCTCTATATTAGGCTAATTTTTGTTTACTTAATTCTGTTCCCAAAAAATACAATGATGAGTGCCATATCTAGACAGATAGACTTATTATTCTATACTTGACCATGCACTAGTACTTGTTCTTTAGGGAATAATTCTACATTGGTAAGGATAAATCTGATGACCTACAGACGAGATAAACAAAAGATCTTTTCCACGTCTACCTTCAAGGATGGGAGCTAATTTTCAGAAATGGTGGGCAGCCACAACTCCAGCTGAATTTAATGGAGCTTCAGGTTCTCAGCATGTCTGACAACCAGGCTCTAGATTTAAAGAGGGAAGTTTGAGTTGTGCATTCTCTCAGCCTTTAGGGCATGTCTACACTTACCGTGAATTGACGCTGCTGCGATTGATCCACGGGGGGGGGGGGGGGGGAGGAGGGGAGGCAATTTAGCAGGTATAGTGAAGACCCGCTAAATAGATTGCCAATTGCTCTCCCGTTGACCCCGGTACTCCACCAGAACGAGAAGCATAAGGTAAGGAGCCAGTGCTGTGTAGATACTACAGTAAGTTGACCTAAGCTACGTCGACTCCACCTGCGTTATTCACGTAGCTGGAGTTGCGTAATTTAGGTCGACTTGACCCTGTAGAGTAGATCTGCCCTTAGACACACAAATGCTCCTTCCCTGGAGGTCATTAACATATGTAAGAATTTTTGTATACAGTTATAGTTTCTTCACTGTAATATGGGGCTTTATAAGGTAAATAACCCCAGTCATAATTTTTTAAAACTTACAGGTCTGCCTTACACATCTTAAAGAATCGGAAAAGGGAACATGCCCAATTAAAAACAAAAAGTTCTTTGAAGGTCACCTTTAATAGCGCCACTATATTGCATGTCACATAAATATTTACAATAATTCATTTTTTTTGTGGATGATGGACAGGGGGCTTAATGCTCATACACCCAAAGCCGCATATCCAAAAGCGCATCATCTTGTTGTCCTGAAAGGGACATGGTTGGCTTAAAAATGAGACATTTTTAAAAAGTCTTTATTACTGTTATTCCCTTAGATTAATAAAACAGAGAGAATGTTTCAGTCTGGTTCACTTTTGACTCATTATGCTGTTTGTTTACTTTTTGGTATTTTACTCTGCCTTGATAGTGGAACCAGACAGGTCAGTTTCACTTCCCATTTAGTTTTCTAGTTCTAGTGTTCTGACACTTCCATAGTATATGAACATGAGTTCACATAATGGTAGGAGAAAGTTTAAATTTAGGGGTGAAAAAAGTCACTACTTTTTTAAAATAAAGCATGAAAACCATTTTAACCTTGTAAGACCTTTCTCTTTAAAATACATAAATAAAATCTACAGTTGAGGCCTAAATTACTGGCAGTGTCCCTCTATTCAAGCCTGACATCATTGTGAGGCTGAGCTTGTTGGTTCAATTCAATGATATTTCATTGGTATGACAAGTGTTGTCAAAGTTTGAGAGGCAGTACCCTCTGGGTATGTGTCAGAGATAGGTACATTCTGCCTAGAATCAGGCTTCCCACTATGTTAGCGATTTTATCTATTGTGCCATATTGTCATTGTTGTCCATTTCTTATTCGGGGCAAGCTATACATGGTGTGGTAACTGCTGTATCTTTTCCTTCCTCTAAGTGTCTGTCTGTCCTTTGCATGAGTTTGCTCTATGGTTTATAGAACTGATAGAATATTATTCAGTTGTCTGAAATGTATGCAGGGCTTTCTGTTATAGCTGTCTGTTGAATGGACAGCAAAACCCGTGACAGAATCTCCCTGAAATAGTGTTCAAATTTACGCTGCATTCAATATACAGCTTGCCTCAAAGGTTCCCCGGAGCCGGAAATGAGGACATTCTGGTGGGTGGGTCTAGGTGATCTCTAAAAATCAGGGTCAGGAGCACTTGAGTGAGGGTGTCATAATTCCCAAGGAAACAGAGAGGGGATAGATTCTAGGCCTACTGTACACGTACAGGGAGGTTGGGGGCAGGGGAGGGAAGGAGAGAGAGATAGAGGAATAATGCTATGAAAAGGCCAAGTTTCAGCTCTGCTCTGGCAAGTTCACAAGGGCCCTGATTCAGCAAAACACGTAGGCACATGCTTCGCTCTAAGCAGAAGAGTTGTCCTGCTGACTTCACTGGAACTATGCTGAAAGCGGTGTCTGTGCTTATGTTTGGCTGAATTAGGGCTGAGGCCCTGAGCCCCGCTACACGGACATGCCCCCTTTGACTAGCTCTTTCTAGCACCGCACTGTACAATTGGCCCTCCTCTCCACACCGGAGGACGTTACGAAATCCTGACCCTGACAGAGTGCAGATGCATTATTGGGATGCCCTCAGGTCAGGGGAGGGCTAATAGTCACATTCCTGGCTGCGATGGCGAAAGATTTACGCTGGGTGCTCGCTCGCCTCGCCCTGCACCAGGCTGGCTCCCTGTCTCACTGGCCCCCTCGGCTTTAATTGTTGTGTTAATGGCCCTTTTATTTGAAGCAGATCCCCTGGCTTACAGAGGAGAATGTCATTATGTCGTATTTTAGATGTATTTACATTCTCCTTGCCACAGGGATAACATTCTAATTATTTTCTATAGCTGACAGCACTAGCGTCTGCTGGTATTATAGACCCCCTTAGACCTGATTACATGGTCTGTTTTTCTTCAAATCACCCACAAATGACACTGTGGAGCAGGTTTATTATCAATTGGCGTACCTTTGCTTAGCGCAACCCGCTCCTGAAACAAATGTACTGAAAAGATAATACATGTTTAGAGCTTGCGTCTTTGCCTGCATGAAGGCAGATGGGCTTAGAAAGGTTAAGCCAACAGTTAACCTCCTCTGACTCTTAAACCTTCACCACACACCCCTACAGCGGCAGGCGCACATAGGCAGTAGAGTGCCATTCTGCCTAACGTTTCTCATGCAAACAGTATCCCAGTTGATGGAGCTGCTGTAAATCAGATGGGTACAGAGTTAAAGAATAAATAACAGTGGAGGGATGAAACAAGTTAAGATGTTTAAGGGAAGGGGGAAAGAGGATGATTTCAGTCCTGTTTTGCAGTGAGATGGAGGGATGTATGGAGCATGTCCTAGATAGCAGGAGCTTCAAGGTGGGAAGGATCTTCCATCTAATGGGCAGGCCATGTGGAAGGGCAGAAGGAAGTGGGAATGGAGTACTGAGAAGAGATAGAATAAGTCCCTGGACAGTTAGAAGTGTAATTTTGTATCAAATTCTGTAATGAATGGGGAGCTAGTGTAGTTATTTGAGGGCAAACATGAGAGTTTCACTTCTGTGTCCATGGGAGAAGGTGAATAGTGGCATTGTGCATCGTTGGTGGCTGTAAAGCAGGGACTCCACAGAGAAAAGAGTTACAACTATTGAAGTGATGGGAGAGGGGGGGCCTGGCTACGGAGATCAACAGAGGGGGTGGTGCTGAGACTGTGGAAGGGTGTGGGAGTAGGTAGATTTCTGAACATCAGGGGAGAATATGGGTTCAGAGTCAAGGACAATGCCAAAGTTATGGTCAGGGGGGACAAATGGACAATCTGGCTGAGGAGGGTAATAGAAAAGAATGATTTATTCAGCAAATTTCACCTTTTGCTGTTTATGGAATGTTCCTGGCCAGATTGACGCAGGCTCAGAATTGGTCACCAAAATGTTTGTTGCTGCTGCTGCTGCTTTCGTTTTCACTCTGTGACCTGGTTTACCAAATTGGAGTTTGGTTGCTGAGTTGTGATGGGTCAAGTAAGTCAGTGCTTCTGTTCTGTGACTGGATTATCATCATTCTTAGGCTACGTACACATAACAGTTTACATTGGCAGAATTTATGTCGCTCGGGGGGGGAGGGGGGAAGTGTGAATAAGCCACCCCCGTAAGTGACATAAGTTATACCGACCTAAGCACCAGTGTGGACAGTGCTATGTTGGCAGGAGAGCTGCTTCTGCCACTCGTGGGGGCTGGAGTAGTTAAAACGTCAGGAGAGTTCTCTCCCATCAGCTTAGTGTGGCTACATTCGAGAGCTTATAGCAGCACAGCTGCACCGCTGTGAACTCTCTACTGTAGCCGTGTCCTTACAAACAGGTTTCTGATGTGAATGCTTCCCCATGGTCAGGGTTAAATTTGTTTTCCATGTGTATTCAAAGTGCAAATGGGAAATGCACATTCCATAAGCATTCATGCTAGTGAAACCCAATCACGTAAATTCTTGTGCACGCTGAACACTTGGGGCCCAAACATTGCTGAGGCAAATTCATTCAAGAATTCAGCTATATATTCATGAGAATTTTTTCTCACAGCTCTTAGAGATTATGAATATTCTATATTTATGGCATAATAGGCATGCATGGTATTTTACAGTCAATTAAAAAGGCAAGGTCAGTGGCCCAAGGAAAATCTAAATTAGACCAAAGCATAATGAAAGTGATGGCAGACCAATGGGCGTGAGGAGAGAAGAAATAATCTTAAACAACAGGAGGGTTGCTACACTCTTTGAGAAGCCTGGTTTCCTAGGGGGTTGGATCAGATAAATTACTTTTTCACATGTTTTTTGTGTCAATTGTTCATGTATAATTTAACTGTATGTCTTTGGGAGCCTTGGGTTTGGGGGTGCTGCTCTTGCCCCAAAGAGCCATGGGTAGGTACACAGACACATAGCATCTCCCAGCTTGTGCAGGTAATGGGCTTTTTTGTGGGGAGGCAGGCATCAGACCGCTCAGGCTGTTGATGTGATGAACAGAGGAGCAAGGCAATATTTCAGTGGGAGAGGAAGAGAAAGGGTGTAGAATCACCTTAATAGCAACTCTTTGTATTTAGACTGGGTAGAAGCTCAGGGTAGGAATGTCTGCTACCCAAACTAGCCTTTATTAAGTCAGACATGCTGGGTGAGGTAATATCTTTTATTGGACTAAGCTTTCAAGCGACACAGGGGCGCACACCCATGGTCTCTCGAGGCTGAAGGATGCCTACTACTAGTACTACTTTCAAGCTACACCGGGCCTGACGAAAAGCTCTGCGTACCTTGAAAACTTTTTCTCTTTCACCCACAGCTGGCCCAGTGAAAGATATTACCTCACCCACTTGCCTCTCTAATATCCTGGGACCGATGTTGCAAACAACAATTGATTCAATCAGTCAGTCCCAATGTTGCAAACGGTGCTGAGTTGAGTGAAAACAATTTTCCACCAATTTTCATTTGCATCTGAAAATGTCATTCCATTTTACCACACGCATGACCTTTCCCCATTCACTGTCTGTGAATGCTTGAGCCCTCGAGTTTTATTAGGGTGTACTCTAGGGAAAAGCGAATATTTGACTCCAGCACTTGAATGTTGGCCTAAAGTGAATTTCAAATTGTATATTCAGTGGGAAATTGAAAATTCATTCTACCGTTGCTAGTTACAGAAGTCATGTGATTTTGTTTCTGTTCCCTTACAGTGACTTACAGTGTCTAACCAACAGAGAACATATTGCAAATAATTGCAAGGCACTGTTCACAAACCCTCTGCAAAGTTCAAGTTATTCAGAGAAGAAATTTGTGAATAGTTTTGAATAATGAATAAACTCCAGGATGTTGTGATCTGTTCGTGGACAATCAGCAAACAGATGATTTAAAAAAGAAAAATCCATTCACTTGTTTGCTAAAAATTATTTGATCACCTCTAATTGCAAATTGTGTTTGACAGACAGCGTTACTGCCAGTGATAAGAGAATCTCAAAAAATTTCTAGGGTTGGTTCATTTTAAAAACCCAGACATTTAAATGCCGATCAGATCAGCAGATAGATTGATAATAAGAATAACTATACATTTCTGTTGTGCTTTTCATTGAGGAGTGACTCTCAAGCAATGAATACACAGCACCATTAAGGTGCAGCCAGCTCTGGAATGGCCAATGTAACAGTGTGGGGAAGGAAATTTTTGCCAAAGAGAATGGCAGCAAATAGCTCCATGGGATCCTTAACGTGTGCACAGAGCAGTCAGTCTCATCTGAAAGACGCCCCATCCAATAAGGTTTTGTCTACTCTAGGAAAATTAGGATCCACAAATCACCACCAGTGCAGCTCCACTAGTAACATAGCAGAAAGTGTAGTGTAGACAGAGCTCAAGGGGACTTTACCAGCATGTCACCTAGCTGAATTCAGTCTCTACTATAGTGTCCACCATTGCTACATCCAAGGGGTGAAGGGGTGCACTGTTGGAGAACTACATGTCCCTGTTTTCCTAATGTAGCTGCAGCTTAAATTGCATTGAGCTCACTTTATCTATGTTGAAAGGCTGAGTCAACCCTGCTGGGATTTGAACCTGTGGTTCCAGGGAGTCTGGGTATTTCAAACCTAAGGCTGAGTCCACTAATCATCCCCTTATCTAAACTACCTAACAGCTGAGTCTGCCAAAGTGGGCTGGAAAACTCACACAAACATGCTTCCCCCACCCCGGCATTTGTACTCCTGGTGCCAAGAGAGCCCAGAAGTGCAGAGGGGCTCAAAGAGGAAACAATCATAGTTTTAAAAAGTTGTTATAATGGTTTGGAACCAATTCGAATTTTGGTTGAAAGTTCAGTCATTTCTTTTTTGATCCAAACTGGTTCACCCAGTCCTAATTGACATCTTTTAGAAGTGTGCGTGGTGGCGCTGTGATACTGAGCTATCACACTAAGATGCAAACATTATTATCTTGTGTCACTGGCCTAGAAAAGCCCAGTCCCCAAAAGTCCATTGCTGGACCACTTGGGGCAGGAAGGGGCTGCTTGGATCCCTGCAACTTATCAAAAAATTCTTTCTCATTCCAAAAGCCCATCTCCTGAGTATAGGCAGAAGAACTTCAGGTTCAAGGCTGCCAAACACTATGATCAATCACAGAAGACAAAGACAAACCACTCCAGATTCCCCCTCCCATACGGTCATTGAAAGCCTCTTATGAAAGTCTCAAATGCACCCAGAATGTGTACAGACAATTCTGAGTTTTTTTATCACGTTTCATTGGCTTCGCTTATCTGTATGAAAGTTGCTGTTTCAAAGTCGAAAACAACCAACCAACAAACCCCGCCACAACTTTGGGATATTCCCTGGCTTAGTGCCGCAGTCAGATATTGTGGTACAACACGGAGGATGCAGTTTCAAATTCTCCATCCTTGTATGGAAAGTAGATTGGCATACATAATTCATAAGAAATAATATAACCTCTCTGATTTCTTTTAGAATATCCATGAGCAGATGCATTATAAATTCCTTACTTGAAATAATTCAGCAAATCCCTGTCGGAACCCCTTTGATCATCCAAGGCAAACTCTTCAATGATTCCTTCCCATAGTGCTCCCCCAGCTTTACTGGCAGATAGGAGCCCCAGGAGATCCTTGTCACCGGGACCATCTTCTTTGAGTCTAAAGACATCAGATTAAGCGTGACCTCAGAAAAATAAGTTGGCATCAGGCGCCTCGAAGACAAGAATGTGGCATTCCTACACAGAAGGTTGTTCCAATACTGGCAGAAGAGTGCATCCTGTCCTTCAGCTGTCTGCTCCCCAGTACTGGCTCAGACTGATAGATCTGAGTCATTAACTCCAGCACCCTCCCAGGAGCCACTGAAACTGGTTACTTCAGCAACTGTGACTGATCAGACATCTCTGATCACAGCAGGGCAACCAACAATATATCAGTGCCCAGAGGCCTACGCAGAAGCGCAAGACTTCTTATGCCTGTCAATACCACCACTGCCATTAATTCAGGGCAAAGACCCTCATGCAGCACCAGGGTCCAAGAACTTCAGCTCTGGCACCACTCTGTGGTGGACTCATTGACTATTACTTCAACCTTGTCCAGTCTGGTACCAGCTCCTCCCTGCCACAGGGCACCAGCAGCTAGGAAGCCTTCTATGCTTCTTCTGGTGCCACATTCCCAGCATAGATCTCAGTTACAGTCACCAAGGACCCTTCTTGGTACTTGTACCTCCTTGGCTTTCCAAATACTCCAATTCTTCATCAGACTCCAAGGTGGGCTCTCAAGTCTCACAATACCAGGAGTCAAAGTCTCATTCACACATTTATGGATGTAAATCTGACAGAAGTAGAGTCAGGGTTTGGGAATCTTGGGTCAGATACAAATAGGACCAAGTATCATACGAATCTCCTCAATGGTAGTATTGGATATCCTGGGGAATGCTCCCAGCATCCAGACCAACATTGCCTCTACCTCATAGGAGCAGATCCCCTAGGAGACAGCCTTCTCCAGTCAATACCAAGAGGTTTGTCACAGTTGGTACCAAGCAACCTATGGACTTACAATTACAGAACTTACCTCAACCTGCTTGGGAGCTGCAGCCTACGCTGACACCGCAGGACCATCCCTGGGAGCGTTCTCTCTTGCCTTCCCTTCATGGATCTTCCTCATCGCATGATGAGGCCCTGGGCCAGAGGCATCCTCCTGAGTTCCAGATGATTTTTAGAACTCCTACCAACTACCAAGAGTTCCTCGGGAGAATGGATGCTTCTCTTGGTATACAGGTGGAGCTAGAGGAGAAGAATACCCACAAACTGATGGTTGTATGCAGTGTTGTTGCAGCTATGTTGGTCCCAACATATTAGAGAGACAAAGTGTGTGAGGTAATCTCTCTTACTGGACCAACTTCTGTTGGTGAGAGAGACAAGCTTTCAAGCTGCTCAGAGCTGAAGAAGAGCTTGTCTCTCTCACAAACAGAAGTTGGTCCAGTAAAAGATATTATCTCACCCACCTTGTTTCACAAACTGATTGACATTTTACATCTTGCAACGGCAGGCAAGGTAGCCCTGCCTATAAATGATGCCATTGTGCAACCTATTAAAACAGTGAGTGTAAGCCTCTTTCTCAATTCCACCAGTGGCCAAATGAATGGAACACAAATGCCAGGCTCTATCCCAGGGATGTGAGCAGTTTTATTTACATCCTATGTGAGGCTCGCTAGTAGTGGCCATGGTGACAAAATGAGTTGTCAGGGCTGGGCTAAAGTTACCCTCAAACAAAAAGATGCCAAGAAGCTTGATCTCTCTAGGAGAAATATTTCAGTCTATGGCACGTTTACAGCTCCTCCTTGCTAATCGCCAGGCCCTATTGTCCTGTTACAATTATTCAAACTGGGAGGCAATTTCGCAGTTTGCAAATAAACTCTAGAGAAAAGTTTCAGTCCCTTGTTGCAGAAGGTCGCCTGGTCTCTCAATCTGCAGGGTTCCTTGGAAACTGTGGATTCTGCTGCCAGGGCCATGGCTACAGCAGCGACTATGCGCAGTCCCTCCTGGGTGCCCTCCTCAGGGATTCTTGCTGCGGTGTAACATGTAATTGGAGACTTTCACTTTGAAGGCTGTGCTTCATTCTCATACAAAATGGATGTGGTATTACACACACTAAAGGTATGTCTACCCGGCAGCTGGAGTCAGTCTCCCAGGCTAGGTGGGCAGACTAGCACTAGCTTGCTTCAAGCTAACATACTAAAAATAACAGTCCGGATGTTGTGGCTCTGGTGGAGACTCGGGCTAGCCATGCAAGCTCAGACCTGGGTCACGTGGGTCTGAGTGTGGGTGGCTACCCCAAGCATCTGCTGGTGTTGCAACATTCCCATAGCTATTTTTAGCATATTAGCTCAAGTCCCTCTAGCGCAAGTCTGTCTATCCCATCTGGAAGGCTTGTTCCTGGCTGCAGTGTAGACATACCCTAAAAGACTCTACAGCAGTTCAAAGTTCTCAGGCCTCTACACACCAGCTACCAAGAGGACTAGCCTAGGCAGCAATATTTCCCCTTCTGTCAAGCTGACCAATCCAGGAGAAAGCATAGGTCTGAGAGAAGCAGGCCTCTTTCTACTTTCTCAGTCTCCTCCTATAGACATCCTCAGGCCTTGAAGCCATCAGTCTTGAGTCTCATGTTAAGGACAGCATAGTATGCAGCCTTCAACATACTGGCCCTTCTCCTCCTTTCCAAAACAGGTTACCACATTTCCTACATGCGTGGCAGTCCACCTCCTCCAACAACTGGGTGCTAAGAGCACGGTGGAATTTGGGGTATGCCCTGCATTTTCTTTCTATCCCCCTGCACTGCCACCTTCCCTATGCCACTTCAGCAACCCCTTTCACAAGCCTGTACTAGGACAAGAAGTGCAAACTTCTACATTCTTTGGGAGCTAGAAAAGAAGTTTTACCTCTTTGAGAGAGCAGGGGGTTTTATTCCTGATACTTCCTAATACCCAAAGCTAGAGGAGACCTCAGACCCATGCCAGACCTTCAGAACCTGAAAAAGAAGATAAAGTCCTGTAGGGTGTCCCTGGCTATGATTATCCTTTTCCTAGTTCTGGTATGCTGCCCTCAACTTCCAGGATGCCTACTTTCATGTGGCAATTCACCATAGCCACAGGATGTTCCTGAAGTTTATCATAGAAGATTATCATTACCAAGTCACCTTTCTGCCCTTTGGCCTTTCATTGGCACCAAGGGCTTTTATCAAATATGTGGAGGTATCAGCGGCCTACTTCTGCCAGAGAGAAGTCCACATCTATCCTTACCTGGATGACTGGCTGGTTCAGGGTCTTTCCAAACCCCAGGCATCCTGGGCCTGAAAATAAACAAAGAAAAGTCTATGTTATCACCTGCACAAAGAATAGAGTTCATTGGAGTCATCCTATACTCAACTGCTGCCAGGATTGTTTTGCCTCTTTCCAGATTTCAGACAATACGGAATCTCTGTGTGTCCCTTGAGGACCAACCATGCAGTTCCAGTGAGAAATTGCCTCAGGCTCCTCGGTCACATGACTGGATGTACATAAGTGACGCGTCATGCCAGGCTTCACCTCAGAGCGTTCCAGGCATGGCTCAAGTCAGTCTATCACCCACCCATTCACCACTTGGACAAACGAGTATATCTGGGATGTTGTCCTCTCTGGGCTGGTGGGTGAGCCAAAACAACATGTGTGGGAGAATCCCCTTCTCTTCACCTCTAACCTCTATGACTTTGGTAAGGAACACTTTAGCCAGGGTTAGGGACTGTATCTGGGCAAGATTCAGGTTGAGGGTTTGTGGACTGCTCCTGAGGCCAAGTTACACATAAACATTTTCAAGTTGTGTGCAATGTTCCAACTGTGTCAGCAGTTTCTGCCTCATATTCAGGGCAAGTCTGTCCAAGTTCTCACTGACACCAGTGGTGTTTTATGTGAACAAACTCAGGGTGCAAGTCAGTCAACCTCTGGAATTTCTGCATTTGGAATTCAGCCACCCTCAGGGTATTTCACTTTCCGGGTATTCAAAATGGCCTAGTGGATCACTTTAGCAGATCCTTCAACTTAGGCCACAAATGGTTTCTCAACACACCAGTTCTAGCTAGGTGTTTTGCACAAACATTTTTCCAACAATGGATTTGTTTGGTTGTTACTTGCCAGAACAGGAAGTGTCCCTGGTTCTGTTCCAGGGAGGGTCACAGCCCTGAGTCAATCTCAGACTCTTTCCTGTTTCCATCGGACAAGGATCTGCTATATGCATGTCCACCTCTACCCCTGATTCCCAAGGTCACTCTGAAACCGAAACAAAACTGAGGCAGAATATTTATAGTGCCATTGTGGCCGAGGCATCTGTGGTATTTTGCAATATGCAGGTTATTCACTCAAGAACCCCTGCTCTTGCTGCTAAACAGAGATCTCATTATTCATAACCAGGGGTGGGAGCTGCATCAGAACCCTTGAGTGCTGTACCTCACAGCATGGTTCATCAGTAGCTAATTGCAGAAGAGGTGCACTGTTCACTGGTAGTCCAGAAAGTCTTTCTTAATAGCGGAAAATCTACAAGAGCTGCTCACATGAGTAAGAGGAGGCATTTCTCCATCTGAGCAACCTCCTGTAATGTGTCCCTGACTCTAAGATCCAAACAATTATGGACTATTTCTTACATCTTAAAGAATCGGATGCAGCCTTCATCTCCATTAGGGTGCATCTGGCTGCTATTTCAGTGTTTCGTCCTCAAATTGATGTTAGAACTGTATTTACAAACCTTATCGTGACCACGTTCCTGAAAGGGCTGGATAGATTGTTCTCACCTATCCAAGATCCAGCACGAATTTGGGATTTGAATTTAGTGGTTGTCTGGTTGTCTGCTGTTAGAGACCCTCAGGCTTCTTGCTTCGTTCTACACCTTTTGGGAAAGATAGCCGGCTTAGGGCATGGCTACACTGGAAACTTCAAAGCGCTGTCACGGGAGTGCTCCCACAGCAGCGCTTTGAAGTGCGAATGTGGTCGCGCACGAGCGCTGGGAGAGAGCCCTCCAAGCGCTCCTGGTAATCCACCTCCATGAGGGGATTAGCTCCGAGCGCTGGAAGCGCGACTCCCAGCGCTCGGAGCCTGTTTACACTAGCGCTTTAAAGCGCTCTGACTTGCTGCGCTCAGGGGGGTGGTTTTTCACACCCCTGAGCCAGCAAGTTAGAGCGTCATAAAATGTAAATGTAACCAAGCCCTTAAGTGCCTATCACTTTCACTAGGAGAGCTAAATGCACTTGTCACTGATCATCCATACACCATCTTCCACGAAGACAAGGTCCAGCTTAGGCTGCACTCTGAGTTTTTCTCAAAGGTGGCATCTGATTTCTACCTGAATCAGCCCATACACTTACCAGTTTTCTTTCCAAAGCCCCGTGCTCACAAAGATGAACAAAATCCGCATACTTTGGATGTGAGTCATTGAGCTTTGGCTTACCTAGATAGGACAAAGCCCTTTCAGGTTTCTTCCCAGCTCTTTATTTCATATGCAGAGTTTATGAGAGGTTAATCGAGTACAGCACAGCGACTCTCAAAATGGATCACCCGCTGCATCACTATGTTGTATGCTGCCAAGGGTGTAACAGCACCGTCTGAGAAGCTGACAGCACACTCAACCAGAGCACATTCAGCCTCTGAAGCATTTGTGGACATCTGCCGGGCAGCAATGTGATCTGTACACACGTGCACCAGACATTATGTACTGGCTGCTGCATCAAGGGAAGATGCAAATGTAGGAAGAGCAGTCCCTCTTCCCATGAGATGCCAAGCCCCATCGCTTTGGATAACAACTGGCGAGCCACCTACAGTGTAATGGACATACGCAAGCACTGACAAAGAAAAAATGGTTACTTGCTGTCTCCTGCCTGTTGTTGTTCAAGATATGTTGCATATGTCCATTAACCAGTCTACCCTCCTTCCTAAACACATTGGAATCTACTGGCTTTCCAGCGTGAGGGGCAGGGCAGCTATACCCTTTAAGCCCTCCACTCAGAGCACGAGGGGCTGGGGTGTGGGTGGGGTGGGGTGGGGTGGGGTCACCCCTTCAGATACCCCTAGAGAAAACTCTGTAGCACTGGTGCACAGGACATGCATGCATCTACATTGTAATGGACATATGCAACAGTTACGAGAAGGTGAGTAAATGTGTTTTTGGTCAGATAGGCTGCATAGCCCATATCAGGATGACGCTTGCAAATGTAAACTTCGGTTTCAACAAATTCTTGGGCATGCAGCTCTGAAATTCACTTTCCATAAACTTTAATCCTTGGAAAGGCCCAGCCACTGGGATGCTTGTGAAAGATAAATATGCAAAGGACACAAACTAGGCAAAACTGAATCCATGTGAAAAAGTGGAGTGAATATTTGGGGACATTTTTTCCCCACCATTCTCCCAGCTCTTCTGGAAACTCCAGAAGCATCTTGCATTGCAAATGACCATCCTCTCTTCTAACTGCCCTCTCTCCTCAGTACTTTTCCTTCTGAAGAAGGTGTGTTGCCCTGGGCATGTTGTCTTCCAATCAGACACAAACGACTGGTTTTACAGCATCTGCCTGCATTATATGAACTTCTGCACCATAGTTATTGGCCTGCTGTAAAACACTTTTCCTTTCCTTGATAAATTAAATTCTAAAATGACATTGTCTGTTTCATCATCCCTTCTTTAGGCATACTACTTCTGTGAGGCCTTCCAACAAAAGTTCCAGTGCAGAAGTTAAAATCATAAATATAATTAATTAATTTCAAACATTAATTAAAAGTCTGAGCAACCAGCAAGAAACATGTGAATCTAATCAACTCAAAGATCTTCTCTCTGTGGGGAATAAATCCCCTTCCCCAAGAGCAGTTCTTTCTTCCTTTTGTTTATTGATGTGTTTCCTCCCACCCTTCCCTACCCCTATCCACCATGGTCTGTTGTAGTTTTTGTGTTGTGTTCTTGATCTAATTTAGATTGTAAGCTCCAAGGGGCAGGGATCTTGTCTTCACATTTGCCTGTGAAATGCAACGCACACCTATTGTGCTATAGAAATCGTAATCATTTATAGAGGTGATTGCATGGCATGCTCTAGATGTGGACTTCCCCAGAGTTTTAGGGGTAGTGGGTGGTTGGGTCTGAAGTTTAGGTTTGTTTCCATTTTTAGTTATTTATATAATGCCTATTGCTAACCTCATCTACCTGCAAAATTCAGAGTGCTCGCAACTCCTATTAACTTCCGTGGGAGACAAGACACTCAGCACCTTGCAGAATCGACTCTCTCAGAATGTGGAAATGTGCCAGTGTCCTCCAGCAATGGAGCTTTCCAGCTGAAAATGGGTAACACTGCAAATGTAGGATCCAGATTATGCATTTAATAGAATTTTAACAAGTCAATTATCAATTTCAAATAAATACCAAATAACGTTTTAGAAATACATTTATGGTGCAGGGGGGGCGCTAGCTCTATAGGATAGTTTACTACATGGTATATAGATCATATATATTAAATATATATTTTAAATATATAGCTGCTGATTAACACCCAATAACTCTCTGACGTGGAAAGGGAGAACGGAAGCCCTGGGCTGATTTCTTGATCCACTGCGCCCTTAGGAATAAGTACATTTTACCACTGCTCTTGGCCAGATGTGGCACTATTCGCAAATGGTCTGCTCTTGGGGCTGCTGCCGTGATCCACACGCCGCGGTCGTTTAGGCAGCAAAGGCAGTGGGGTGATTTACCCAGTGGTGGCGTCTGTCGCCATACTCTGCTCTCAGGCCTCTCCCGTCCTTTGAAGATTCCCCGTTGTTTGGGCTATTAACATACTTTCTGGGTGGATGTTTATCTTCTTTGAAACTTTTACAGCAGGCACACTGTGAAAGAAAACCCTGAGAAGCTCTTTCTAACCAAGCAGCGGCAGAATCCTTCAGTGAGCGTAATGCAACCCAGCCAGTGCTCTCTCCTTTATTTCATCAGCCTCTAATACCTAACAGTTCTGTAAGTAAACATTTATAGATCAAATCAAAAGCCTGCAAAAGGAAGCACTCTGGATAGATTAGAAGCTAAACTGATCTAAATTAGAAGAGATGCAGAGATAACCTTGCCAGTCTAAAAAGCATATACTATCGGTTGCACGCAGATAATTAAATGAATGAGCCCTTTTCTATTGAACAACTGATGTGCGATTGATAAACTTAATTAATAATTAACTTTTTAATTAAATATCAATTTAAAACTAGTGTGGTAATATGCCACTTGCATTTAATGTTGCTGCTTTTTCTTTGTTAAAGGGCCATCATTAGGGTTACAGGTATCTGTTTAAGATGCTGCTGTGTGCCACAGAGGGAATAAATGTGTCCGCTAGGTGCTTGCCAGTGACGACAGGGCGATAAACAAGAGCAACCAAAGACAAAGCCAGCATCCAACTTCAGAGATGCAATGGAAGCTGCGATTAAAGAGAATGTTCCAGGCCACTACCTTTTCTCCCGGTGAAGGTCTCAACGCACATGTGTGTGACTTCATTTGGTATTAAAGGGGGGTTGCAATGCACACAGAAGGGCTGACACCCTGAAGCTTTCACTCTTGGTAGACATTCTAATCACAGCTTCATGAATGAAGAATGAGTCAGCCTGACTCTGTTCAGATTCTAGCTGCAGAGCTTGGCCTAGGTGAGGAGTGAAAGAGCTGGGAGTTATTGTCTTGTTTGAGCATAAGATTTACTAAG
The DNA here is from genome assembly GCF_965152275.1 of Natator depressus. Taxonomy (NCBI): domain Eukaryota; kingdom Metazoa; phylum Chordata; order Testudines; family Cheloniidae; genus Natator; species Natator depressus. The sequence goes on from NC_134240.1 coordinate 23,279,500, forward strand.
AAAATAAGGGAAAGTGTCTTTATATTTGAGGTTGTCTTTTCCCCACAATGCATCAGTGTTACTCCTGTTAATGCTAATAGTAGTAGTTGACCTCCCTCAATTGGAGCTCCCATTAATAGGGGCTCCTCTCAATGCATCCATAACTTGCTTTGTGAATGTAAATTGCATTAGTCTTAACAGGGATCTTTTCTGCCCTCCATTTACATATACAAGTCCTATGAACAGAAATGGTGGCTCTCATCTCCTTTTCAAAATCACAGATAGAGTCAACTGACTTCTTTAAAATGGTGTTTGCAGACATTAATTCATGTTGCACTGCCATTCTATTGACCATGTTCGTGTCCTCTAGCTAGACAGGATCTTCACAAAAACAGTGTACTTCTTATTCACTATTTTCCTGTTTAAAAAGTTACTTGGGGAGCTGTACCATGTGACTTAAGAGACCAGTCATACACCACAAGTAATGAAAAATGACTAGAAAAAGTCTGACGTGAACAGCTCATGAACAACCCACAAGTTGAAAGTTGTTTCTTCAAATAGTCCAGCCAGCATTTACAAAAAATAAATATGGCTGAAGAAATCAGGGGAAATGTGTGAATGACTTGCAAACAAGGAAAAGAGAAAAGTTGCAACAAATAATTCAACCAGCTCTACATATAATGTCTGTTAAACTTCCCCACCCTGATGCTCCACTGTAAGTCTTTTTAGCACTAGTGGGGAATTTGAGTGAAGATTCAGGGTAGTATATTTTTGTCCCCACTCACATCCACCTGGAGTAAGTAGTGCGTATAGTTTGTGGTATACTCTCCAATCTCCTTCTGCCACATGGCATTTACTGTCAGATGGAAAATATGGCTCCTGAGATGGCGCCATCTTGGACTGAGCACCAGACTCAACTATCCGGTGGGAATTACTCTACTGGTGAGCGGATTATTTCTTTTCCCGATATGTCTCATTAGAGAACATTCTCACATCTCTGCATGTGAAGGGAAGATGAGTTCCTCCCATAGGGAATGTTAGCCCTGGCCATGGCTTCCTTTCTGAAAACCTCATTTGAAAAAGAGGAAATTGTTGGTGGAGGAAGTTCCTGAAAAGGAATCTTTTCAGATCCTTATTTTCGTCGGTTTTTTGGGGACACCCAAAGGATGGAAATAAGTGGCATGGCTGCCTTGAGTTATGGAAAAATTACAGTAAACTGTAAAGGGTGTGATAGCAAGAAAACCAGCTTATTCTCCATTTATTGTACAATATTTATCATCAACCCATTTTGTATATTTTGCTTTCTTTTGTGTAATCTTATCACTGGGGCTAAAAACGATGTGATTTTTTGCTCCTTTGAGTAGCTGCCAAAAAAGCACTTACGTCGGAGTTATGTGTATCATTTGGCTAGCACATCACATAATGGTTTTTTTACAGCGAGTATTTAACCATGTTTTCATCCTGTGGGAAAGAGTGATGAGTCTGTTTTGTAAAAATAAGACCTTGTGGCAATGTGGACATGCAAGAGATAGAAACATAATGCAACAAATTGGTTTCAACACAGAAATGAAGTAGTCCAGAGCACATACATGCTGCAATATTGGGTTTTGGTGCATGCTCTCTCTCTCTTTCTCCCTCCTGTCTTTCTCTTATTTTGAATTGTTCTAATTTATGGGCAAAAGTATGCAGGAACAATTAATCTGGGGCACAAATGATTTAATTTAGCCAGCTACCTACCTAATTTTTGGGTGCAAAAATTGTATGTATATGTTAATGTGTTTGTGTGAAGGTATAGTACCAGGTATATGGGATCAAATTCATCCATGATATAACACTGCAAGCCCATGCAACAATGCAACAATGCAACATGCAACAATGCAAGCCCATGGAGTTACATCAAGAACGAAGCTAACGCTACAGTGGGTAGGTCTGGAAAATTTACATTGGACTCTAGTCACGGAAATGATAAGATATAGAAGAATAAATCTGATCATTCCAATTTCATCATGGAAAATGGAGCCATTGTAAAATCTGGTTTTATTTCCAGGTACCCACAAATACTCTAGCAATTAAGTGATTACAATTTGAAGTGGTCTTAAGCCCCTTTTCTCATCAAACCTGTTCCAAATGGTAGCTAGTAGGTGCTCTATTTTACTCCCATGCCAAGCACCATTAACTTGAAATACATTAATACTCTAATCCCCACCCCCTCTAACCTGCTCATTTTATAATTTACAAACTATAATTGGCAGTCTCTCCTTCCTCCCTCAGGGAGATGTAATAGGAGATGCTATAGTGAGGTCTTTTGTTACTAAAACTGCAGTATTTTGACCTCTGCCTTCTGTTTATTTTTATCTCAAACTTTATAGTACTGTATGCTAGCCTTCGCTGAGTAACCAAATAATCTTGTTGCTGTCCCTCACCCTTCTTTCCACACACCCTTGCCCTGCTGCTCTGTTAAGCACACATTCCTGTTGCACCATGTCTGAATTTAGGTCCTGATCTGAAACTGCTTAAGTATGTGCTTAACTTTATTCACAGGAGCTATGAGTAGTCCACAGAGGTGAGTAAAGTTAGGCACATGCCCAAGTGTTAGTTTGTAAGCTCACTGGGGCAAAGATCAAGTCACCTTAACTTTATTGTAAGGCACTTAGTATGCTCCTGAGCACTATAAAATAAAATTAAACCCCCACAATCAGGAACTTATAAATGTGCACTGTACACCTTGTGATGCATTATCCTTGCTCTTTTGTGTGTGCTGCTTCACCATATTTAGTAATGCTAGCTCTCCCGGGGCTTTGATCTTGAGAGGTGTTGGGCGTCCGTACCACCCACTGACTTTAAAGGTAGACTAAGGTGCTCAAACCTGTTGGTCTCCAATCCCTAAATCATTAGTGTGAATTAGCAAGGTTTTATTGTACTACAGCAGAGTTAGACAGGGTTGTCTTATACTGTGTGAGCTCCTTGGGGCAGGGATTGTCACTTCTTGAAAGTCTGGAAAGCACCCACCACATAATGGGTATTGCCATAAACAAAGAATAATAATAATAATAATTAGGTGATGGGAAAAACTCCTAAATTCTGTCTACCACTTTCTCCATTGCTACCACAGGTAGAGCTGCACTAGTGATGGTTTATGGCTTTAAAGTTGCTAATATAGACAAAGCTTGTTGGAAATCAAACTTTTCCCCACCAACTTGCTTAACTGGTTGGGTGAGCAGAGATCATCCACTTCCAAGCATGAATAGAGCTTCACCCACATATGTATCGCAAGAAGAGATTAAAGGAGCAAGCAATGTGAGAGAAGGCCAGTCAGAGTTGGAAGACCAGTCGCTAGAGAGAGAGACCGACTTCATTTTGGCTGACAAATGCTGTTTCTTCCAAAAGACACCATCTCCATGTTACATCATTTAATCTTTCTATCATACAGCAGGAGAGAAGAGGAAAGAGACCACACATAATGGGATCATAATGGGATAGGGTCCAGGAATTTGGTAGGTCTTCTTCATGTCTGCCCCTTGAGCATTGACAGTCATGATAATAACAAGCCATGTTAGAGAAAAGACTCTCTGCTTTCAGCAGAGATACATATTTGATGGGGAAGCTGATATACTGTAGTAGCAATGCCAAGAATTGGGCAATGCAAGTGATACCCATGAAAAAGTTATAACGGGAAAAAGTGCTAGAGACAGGACCCTGCCTTCAGGATGTAACCAGGCAATGAGAGCTGGCAATGCCTCTGGCTTTTTTAAAAACGGATTATGTCACGCTTGATGGATATCCTGTTGGAAATTTGGACGTGGTGGCTCTGTGGGATGGTACAAAGGTTTTTCTCTACCATGTGCACACATCTAGTTCAAGTTAGCTTTTGCTAAACTCTTTCATTATTTTTGTATCAAGCTTCCAAACTGTTAGTTGTTATTGCTCGAAACACAACACTTTCTGAGACTTTTTTTTTCCTAAGCAAAATTTACTCCACCTACATCAAGCCTGGTCATTCATGGTCTATATAAATGAAGTGCAGGGAGATTGGATAGGTGAAACTCATCCCTTCCAACCAGGGCTGAAAGTAACTTAAAGGACTTACCAGTACGCCGGAGTCCTGAGCAGGGGGCGTGGCCTCAACCCGAAGCGGCGGGGCTTTTAAATACCTGAGCCCTTTAAATCAAGATTTAAAGGCCCCAGGGCTCCGGCTGCAGTAGTGGTGGCTGGGAGCCCCGGGTCCTTTAAATCACCGCTGGAGCTACCAGCTGCAGAGGTGGCTGGGAGCCCTGGGGGTCAGGCGCGATTTAAAGGGCCTGGGGCTCCGGCCGCCGCTACTGCAGCGGAGCCCCAGAACCTTTAAATCACCAATGGAGCCGTGCCACCGCTACCCCAGGGCTCCAGCAGCAGGGCTTGGGCAGAGATTTAAAGGGCCCGTGGCTCCCTGCAGTGGCCAGAGCCCCGGGCCCTTTAAATCACCACCGGAGCCTTGCCGCCACTACCCCAGGGACCGGACCGGCTTACTTCACCTCTGCCTCCAACCCAAAGCCAGGGCATGGGACTGCCACACAGACTCTGTGGCTGCTACTCTAGCCTAGAGGCAGAAATATCAACCCCAGTCCTCTTGCACAGAGGTGATTCTCAAAACATGTGGATCCGTGGTTAATCTTCTGGCCTGATCCCAACCAGAATGGGTGTGGGGAGGAGAAGGAAGTACGCAGGCACCTCTGCACGTGCATTCAATTGTCTGACCCCCTACATGAGGCTTAAGTGGTGTGGAGGGCTTTACACTGATCCTCTGCACTAGAGGTGAAATTTACCCTTTGATTGTGTACATACTTCTAACACTACATACAGTAATCATTTAAATAGGTGTCCGTGCATGGAGAAATTTACGCTTTAAAAATCAGGTATTTTTCAATCATCTCACTTTTTTTTTTTAAGTCAAGAAAAATGCCCAGTAAATTAAAACTAATTTTCAAGAAATATTTTTTTTTCAGGAATTTCAAGATAACTAGACTATTGGGGATATGTAATGCCCCATCACAAATTCAGAACGCCCATAGGTGGATTAATAAACCCTCAGAGGTGGCTGAGTTTTCTTGTTTAATTTGATTATTTAAACAGCTAACCCATTTCTCTCATAGACATTTTTCTAGATATTATATTTTGTCTCCCTATGCTGGAACTATTTTTCTAACTCGGCTTTTTTACTTCATAATGTTTTGGATAAATTGTTATTTCTGATTTTCATCTATAATTCCATCAGTGGAAAGAAAATATGTAATTTTTAATAAAATAATCTTAAATGCAATTATGTTAAAAACAAAAAAGTTTGCTTTGCCTGAACTTACACTCCTTTTGTGTTGACTTTTCATAAATATTCCACTGGAATACCAGGTTACTGTTAGAGAATACAAATGAGTCAATTTTGAACTCTTGTAAATCTGAGTATTTGCCAAGGAAATCTTGTCCTAAAAGTTTTAGTCATCCAGGAAGGAGACAGAAAAGGTGTCCAATCAAAGTTAGCCAAAACAATTAAAATTTTGATTTTCACATATCAGATATTCCAATGAACAATGTACATATGAAGAATTAGCTGAAGAAATAACAAATTCAAGAGAATTTCAGACTGCACCCTGAAAATTGCAGCTAGATAAAGGCAAAATTAATTGACTAACTTATTTGTTACAAATGTTTTGAACAGTAGTAAATGAAGTCAATAGAGCCTGAGGGTGTGTGCAGCTCAGGGAAATTTATACATGTGCAAATGTCCCTAAACCAGATAAGCCTTCAATGGAATTAGATCAGCAATGAATTTGGCCCACGGTCTGATAACCACTAGGGCCTCATTTGTTCAGTTGGAGATATGGTTGCAAGGAGCACAATGTAGCAAGATTTTCTACAAGGCTGATTTTTGCTCAGCTGAAATCAGGAAGTACTAGAAATCTCATTTGACATCATTCTGTTCTCTTGAGATTTCCAATCCAATGCTGCAGAAACTTTTAGGGGATATCTTCAAGTTGGCAGAGTTAACTTGGGTGATGGGCACCTAGGTCAGACCACCTGGGTTAGCTCAAGTTTGAGCAGCCACGCTGTAAAGCCATTCCTGAGTTACTGTGTGCTCACTGGTACTGTGCTCCCCCACGTGTGTCTCTAGCCCTTGTGGGGGCCTATCCCCTGGTTCTTTGTGCTGCAGTAAGCTGAGACACTCTATTATTCTTTCCCAGTGAATTCTGGGACAACCTGCCTGATCTTCTGGCACTGTGGGAAGGCATTGGAGAACTATCCGCACTTGAGTGATTTAGCCTGCATCATCACTGCAAAGTGGGTGGGCTATCAGCCCAAGTTGAAGCAAAGCCCAAGCTCTAGATTCTGCTCCAGCCAGGCCAGTTAGCCTAGACTGACAGCATCACTAAACTGTAGTGAGAGGGGTTTGTGTATGGTTGGGAGAGGTATTAGCAGCAATACATGAGTAAGAGCCAAAGATAACTGTGCAGCGAAGACACACCCTTAGATTCTTATCTGAATCTGAACCTCTTCTGAACATTTTTTGGTGAAACCATCATTGTCCTTGTGTCCATGGTAATCAGTGTATTCTAGATTTAACCTCCAGCAATAGCAACAAATAGCTCTTGAACCATTAAAATATGCAGCTGTTGTTTGGAGTCTGCTTATAGCAGCATATGGGATGTGTGATTTGACATTGATCTAAAGGGCACCAGTAACTTCTGCTATAGTGAATGCTGTCTTGTTCTGCAGTTCTATATTAAGCTCACCCTCCTCTCAGATGGGTGAACCAATCTGGTTTGTAAGGTTAGGGACAGGCCCACCCCTGACCTTGCTCAGGTACATTATAGGCATTTGACACTGTGAATTAACCAGAGACAAATAACTCCCAGCCCATTATGCTCTTTTAACTGCTCTGCCACTGTTCTGTATCAAGCTACTTAAACCCATTTGTTTGGCAACAAGCGAAACTTGACACCGATGGAGATGAGCAAAGTGAGGGGAGGGACCTGTAATTTCCAAGGAGGAATCTTAATTGGAAGGATTAATGCTCACCATTGAACCCTTTGGGAAAACTTTGCTGGATGTCTTGGGACGTTACAGTTGGGAATGGGCCCAAGCTTCAAAATTCATATCTGGATCAGAATTTTCCCTGGTTGTTGAAGATATTCAGATCTGGGTGTTTGGTTTGGCCCTTTATAGATTTGAGGGCCAGTTTCAAAAGCTAGTGCTCCCATCTCCCCCCACATGCATGATCATGACAAAGCAGAGTCTTCTCTTACCTCTCCCTTGATGTGGTCACTGAGAACTAGCAGAATAGACTTCTTGATAGAGAGTATATTCCTTCATCTTCACCCTGATAGCTCTGTCTGGGGCTAGACAGATGGGTCAAGGACATCATGTTTTGGTTTTGATCTGTGCTCCAGTTCAACCAAAGCAATGGTGCACAAGTCAGAATAGAATCCAGCTCAGGTCATGCATGGGTGGGGGGTTAAAGGGCAATTCAGAGACATTACTCCTATTTTATCCCATTTCTATAATAGGTAAACGAGGGTGGTTTTGGTTTTGCAAGTTGAAAACCAGGTGAAGTTTGGGTTCTGGTTCTATTTCATGCAAATCACTAAAGTTTGGAAAGATTCAAATAAAAGGTTTTGGTTTGTGCGGAGCAGGAAGAGTCCCAATCAATGCAGTCAAGCACAGCAAACTTCAGTGTCCCACATGAAATCTCACAAACTAAGGGACCCCTTTGGCAATGAGGTTGGTGTGTCAGAAGCTGGTTCTGGTGGTCACCTTTAGAGTCACCATCTGTCAGCATTTCCTTCGGAGATCACCATATTCAATAGCTTGTATCCAGGCCATGCAGAAATCCCACCGGACTGAAACTTGGCCCTGTGCTAGGTTGGCCTGGATGCAATTAACAAACAAAAAAAAGTATACAATTTAGTTTGGCCAAAAATATAACATTCTTTCGTTTGCAGATGCACAAGTTCAGTTGCCTTTCCAGACTTATCAGGGATGAGTTAACTAGTTTGGGGAAAACAACAACTGACCTCAATCTGAGCCCAAAATTCAAATTGAACTAGAAATCCAAACACCAAATATAGCCTGAGGTTCAAAAAAGTAGAGTCAACTGTTTTTCCTATTTTTATTTTTAACTGCTAGCTCAGAACTTCATTGTTCCAGCTGGGACCCAGAGACAGAAGTACTGAAATATCACAAAGGAAAGGCTGGTTTCTGCAGTAGTTCTGGAACCAACAAGAAGCAGGAAGTACCAGAAAGCTCTCCGAGGAATGTGCACACTTAAGAGATTTGGAGAAGTATCTGAACGAAAGTTCTGGAGTTTTGAGGTTCTGACTGTTAGAAAACATCCAAATCACTTTGGTCTGGAGATCTGGCTGGAAATCTTGTAAGATGAAGGTCTATATATCCATCTTGAATGTTCACACAGGCCCTTGATTTTTACTCTTATCTGCCAGACCCAAACGTGGTAAATCTCCTGGTGGCCAGTTTATTGACTTCAGAAGGATGAAGGACTGAGTCAGTCCTAACAGCATCCACATCTTTGCTTCCTGATTCCAAACCTCTCATTAAACTGCTAAGCCATTCAATTCACTTCCATCATTCACATGGGCACTCTCTGACTATAAAACAAAACGCACATCTGAGGAAAGTGCCTTATTCAAACACTTTTTACCCCCATGACTATTTCTGTTTTTAATTACTTAGATGGGGCCCAACACTGTAAAGTCTGAGTGCCTCTATACAGAATATGTAACAAAGCCACAGTCCCCAGTATAGCAGAGGAGTATCACTATGCTGCAAGTTGTAGTCATTTGATACTTCACAGCAACAGCAGGAATAGCATGTAGATCTTCATACTCTAAAAACACAGGCCTTCTACGACTCGAGTTAAAGGAGATCCTCTGTTAGCTGTGAACAGTATTGGGCCTATGACACACAGATGATTCCAGCCAAGAGGAGGCAGTAGGGCATACAGACATTAGTTAGTATGTTATGATATATACAGAACTTACCCATTTTGCATTATTCTCTGAAAAAGCAATAACACTGGAATATTTTTAATTAATTTAGGGAACTAGCAAGTCACATTTTCCTGACAGGTATCAACTCAGCAAACACCCAGCTGAATTGGGGAAATTTGGTCCGTCTGCCCCTCACTTCCTAAATCTCACTTCAGTTATTGGGGTAGAGGGCAGATTTGAATGTGATAAATCCAAACTATGCCCTAAGAAGAAACAGGGCCCCTCGCCATCAGATTAGTTAGTATGCGGCAGCCGCAGTTCCTCTGCCATCTTCATTCACCTTACAAATGTGGAGTTTGAATGGTTTATCTCTATTAATCACCAGCTCAAACAGCTTTGTGCACCACGGGCCGCAGATAATTAACTTCACTATACTGCTTGTCTTATCAGTATCAACCTCTTGTCCTCCTGTGAAATAGTTAAAACCATCAGCCCCTTTTTACTTTTCCATTTAACTCTAATGCTTTAACACTGATGTTCTAAATGGCCCTGCGATTCATACTTATTAGACAAACCTTTCTTTCTGCATCTCTTATATTTTTGATAATTGGTCATGTACGTTTCTAAGGGGCTCAACAGCTTTTCATGCCACTATACTAATAATTAAAGGTTTTCCGCAGCCTTTCAGATTTCTCTTTACCTTCTTTTCTTTGATAAGTATAATTTGCTGTTTAATTTGAAAAAAAGAAAAAGAAGAAGAAGAAGAAGTGAGAAGCTGGCTGAATAGGAGACAGTTCTGTTTAAAAAAATCTTTCATTATTTTAACTCATATTCATTGCCTCCACGTTTTTGCCCCTCCCTCACCTCAAGCTTCCCTCCCTCCTGCGTTGCAGTACGCAGCAACCAGAGAAAAGAAGAAGGAGAAAAAGGAAATTGTGCTCTGTGGGTGAGTGATATCTAGTGGTTAAAGCATGGGAGGCTGGAGATCTCGGTTCTATTCCCAGCTCTGTCACTGACTTACCACTTGACTTCTCTTTTGTTCCAGTTTCCCAATCTGTAAAAGAAGGCCCATGTTGGAAGCAGGAGGGGAGACGCTGATAGGAAAGCCAGATCTCCATTCTTCCTGCCTGAGCTAGTCCTCATAACTCCCATCAGTACTTTGCTGTGCAGATAGCAGAGTTGAGTTTAGTCATCAGCTGCAGCCCAACTTGGTCAGCCAACCATTCCAGCAGCAGGTCCTCTCTGCCCACGAGCATCTCAGTCTCTCCTGCGCCTGTCCTGCCCCCATTCCCCATGAGGGGCTTAAGGCCCTGATCCTTCCTGTCCATCAACAATGCTAAACTCAAGGCTCTCAGGGGAGTACCAACACTACAGTACCATTGTGACAGGCTCTTACATGGAGGTGTGGGGGTGGAAGCGCTCTCTGCACTTGTGTCTGCGTCCTCTCTCCCATGCAGGAGTGAATCAGAATCTAGATTGCAGTATTTTGAATGCCCTCTAGTGGTAGTCCTAATTACAGTACTACTTAGAATAGGAAATGCCTCTTGGTCTACACTACCCACAATCCCTAACAGAGAATTGGGTGAACATGTGTTTCAAGAATAAAAAGTAAAGCCTCGTGGATTCTGCAAGATCCCTTTTGTTTCTTACAAACAAAATCCTATATGTGTACACCTGGCATCATTCTTCATGCCACAGGCCAATAAACCAGATAACACACACTGTGAGCTTCCAGCTGGTGCAGCTCCTTCTGGGATTTTTTTCTTGGAGGATTGTGCTGGGCTAGAATGGAAGGAGGCTGTTTTTGAGAATCTTACCCCAGCATCCAGCTTTGCACACATAATTAACTGCTAGCACAGATGATAGCACTCAGGCCTACCTCTAACTTACCTGATTTGCGGCCACTATCAGTCACTATAATTTGCAAGAGGTCTAGCTGGAAACTTTGGTCAGTACAATAGAGCTAAAATTAGCCCTATTTCAAGTCAATCAGAGTAACATCAAAACCCCCGCAATATTTGAGTTCCCACAGACCTAGAATGCTGGATGGCTGGTCTGTGCTTCCTGCTACTGTTGTCATGCAGTAAACATGGAAAGGCTAGATCTCATGTTGTCTTCTTGATCCCAGGAACTGGACTAGGAGAATAACCAAGTGGTTATTTCCTCCTTGAGACAACACAAGCTGGCCAGATCTCAAAGGACTGAAACCAACCCCTCTGCAGGGAGTCACTGTGAGTGTTGTGGACTGCCAGTCCCTTTTAGATATATTTGGTAGTGTTCTCCTTGTACTATGAGTTCAGTCCAATCATCAGCGGTCTTGTTGGAGACTGCTCTGCTTTGTCCTCCTGTTGTCCACCAGAGCAGTTGTTTCTGCCATTTGCCAGCCACAGCCTGCTTCCCCACTCAGGTTCCCAGCTTTTTCAGGCCCCGGTCTCTGGCTTTCTACCTGGCCTTCCCTCTGTGTCCAGTAGGGTAACCAGATGTCCCGATTTTAAAGGGACAGTCCCGGTATTCAGGGCTTTTTCTTATATAGAGACCTATTACCCTCCACCCCGTCCCGATTTTTCACACTTGCTATCTGGTCACCCTAGTGTCCAGACTGCTGCTGCCAGCCAGCTGCTTACTTTCACACTCAGCGTTCTCAACTGGTCTCCCTGTGCCTGACCTCCTCTGCCATTTGTCACAGGCTACTTGTTAAGATTGTAGGTCCAGAAATCTGAAGAATTTATGCAAATGATGTAATTTCCCCCAATTTGCACATTTTATCATTAAGCATTGCCTCATTTGTAGAACATTTTCCACTTTGTGTCTCTCTCCCAAAGACTCTCCCCACACACTGTTCTATCTGGTTCTTCCTCTTAAGTTGTCCTTCAGATCCTTCTCTCTCGCTGGCTGGCTGGCTTTCCCTTTTCTGCTTAAGTTTTCCCATTTCTCTCTCTGTCTGCCTCCGCACTTCCCACCTCAAATTTCCGCACTTACCCCCTTCTTTTGGTCCACCCCTTCTCTGCCTACCCTCTCCCTCATATTTTCCCCTGTCCCTACACAATCAGCTCCCTGACCATAGAGACCCCTCCTAGTGCATGGTCCCCAACCTGCTGTTGGTTACAGAGATGCAGCTCGTGACCCCTTACATAGTGCCACTCTATCACCTTGCCCAATCCTCTAGCCCTATCTCTATGGCTGTGAGCGTGTTGAGGACTATCTGGTTAGAGTCCTAGAGGACATGTAAGGATCTCTATGGTTTACAATCCTAGAGCAGTTCTCCAGGACCCTAACCATAGAGACCTTGCATGGAGCATGTACCACCTCATTGATCTGGGAGACTTAAAAGCTCTGATATCGCTTCCTTTTCCTGTTCACTGGACATCATGGAGTCCTTCTACTGGCCAGGTGTTGAACAGGGGCCTTACCTCCCCCAGACAGACCTGTGGTCCAGTCCTCCCTTCCAGCTCACCCTGGTGTATTTCTGGCCTATGGGAGTACCTTGGATCAGTGGTCATTTGCAGGGTCAGCTGTATGGGAAGGAGTGCTGGGAGGGGAGCGGGGATGACTATAATTCCAGACTTTTGGGGGGGAAATCTCAGCATTTCACTGAGAGAATCCCTGTCTGGAAAAAACTACCTTCACTGTGAATCCAGTGGTCCTCTTAAAGGCCAAGATGGGTTTTAGCCAAACTTGTTATCAGTTCCAGTTGTCTGAAGCTGAGGATGAGTGGCATACAGGGATGTCTGTATGGCATACAAGCTGAATCCAGCCCCAAACAAATGGTTGCTGTGATCCAGAGAAGTCCTACTACTGCCACTGACTGCTCGGGCTTCTTAGTCTTTGTGTAATTTGTCTTTGGGGTGGGGTTGTGGAATGCACCTCTTGGCCTGGTTGGTGTACGTGTCTGGGATAGAGCATGCTGAATATCCCTTTAGCCTAGCTGGAGGGTAGAAATTCTTTTTTGGCCCCTCCCCTTTTCTGAGGGGATTGGCCAATCTAGTTCTCATGGATTGGCCCTTTCAGGGACCCTTCCTCCCAAGAGAGTTCCAATAAACCACTGCCTTTTCCCAGCACTAAAACCACACTGAAAAAAGTTATGCATTAACTTCCCTGTGAATTTTTAAATTGTCACTCCAATTGTGTCTGTGTCCTTCTGGGTTTCATTTCCACAAATGTTCTAATGCATGAATTAACAGCTAGGAATGTTTGTTGAAAAAACAATTCATCCAGAAATAATGGAGAATATTCCCAGGAAGAGAGTTTCGAATTCATAATCTAGAGCATTCCCTCTGATTCTAGCCAGCGTTGCCATCTCTTGCAAGTCTCACAATATTTCGTATTTATTTTTGTACTCCTAGCTCCTGGAGTCATGTGATTAGGAGAGAATTTTAGCTTTTGTTTACTTATTTATTTTTTAAACTAAGTTTCTAGCCCTGATGGTTGTGGAGAAAAGTGTGAAAATGTGACTCAAGTGCACCCTAAAGGCACCAAAATCAGAAGGCCAAGAAAAAGAACCCTATCTATACATTTAAAGTCTCATGATATTTTGGTGGCTGATTTGTGATTTTTGAATGTTTAGGGTTGGCATATTGTATTACACTCATCCAGTCAGGGAATGGGAACAGCACCATGTGACTTAAACCTCCAATCAAAATAGCTGGAGTTTTGAAATGCAAAACAAGCTCACCCAAAGCAGTCTCTGAATAATTCTGAGCAACGCAGTCATGGAACAGCAATCTATTCATGGATCACTCTCAAACAGAAGAAAAGGTCTAAATTCAGCTAATCATGCTTCTCCTGGGAATAATTCATCCAGTTCTATGAGCATGGATACTGAGTGGCCTACTTAGCTGGGTTACTACTCGAGGGGCAGAGGGGAGAGGTCAGAATGACTCCCATACCTTTGTTAGTTATTGGGGTTAAGGGGACATTCCACACACACATGCATGGTCTAAGTAGGCTCAGGGGGCATTCAGCACACCGTGACCTACAGCTGTTACCTCTTTTATCCCTTTCAGGTTTGGGGAGATCCTGCTGCTTTTGGGCAACTGGCTTATCCTCAGCACTGAAGCCCCAGCATATACCAGGCTAGTAAAGCCCTAGCCACTACCAAAATCCATCTGGCGATGAAGCTGTTGCCCTCTAGGAGACGGGTACAGTAACAGCTGTTTTTAAAATTATATTGGGGTGGGGAGGTCCTGGGGTGGTTGTTGTTTAGATTCTATAGCCCAAGTGGTCAACAAATATATTAAAAATAAGAAAGCTGGATAGAAAACAGACAGCATAGTTAGCTAATGATGTGACCCATCCCTTTTGCCATCCTATCCAAGATGTTTTGAAGACATTCATTTCTAGGGAATTTTTATTTTAAAAACCAAACCCTGTGTCAATCTGGACTGAATTTCTACAGCATAGCAAAACACTGCACTTTACCCCAGGAGCTGCTGTGGTATTTGGGACTGTTACTGCAGGATACTGTTGGTACTTTTTGGATTAGACTATCTGTTAAGGGAATAGAAACTCAACCATCCCTGTGCATTGTTGTTAGTCGCAGCAGGGGGCTTTTACATTTTTTGCTTCATAATTTGAATAGCAATACCTTTCTGAACTGAGACCATCATCTTGGGAATTTTCACTGACGCTTCAGTTGTCTCCTAATCACCAGAACCTACTCTTTGAGGGCAATTATCTTATCTCTACTTGTTTTGCTGTTACATCTTATGCAGCAGCTCCAGTCTTTCTCCTGTTCAGTAGCATGTCTGTATGTGTCTCCCCTTTCCTTCTCCTCAGTTGTCTTTCTGTCTTCCTCTATTTCTTCATCATTAGCTGCCTGTCTGCCTATGTCTCTTATTTCTTCCTCCTTTTCAGTATTCTATCCATTTGTCATTTTTCCTTTCCTTCTCTGTCGTCTCTGTCTCCTTCTCTCCCACTTTGTCTTTGGCTCTCATTTCTCCCTTGTTTCTTTCTCGTTTTCCCCCCTAGTGTTGGAACTTCTTTCTTTTATCCACCCCCCGCACCACCCACCTCCCACCCTTTATAGTGCTGTTATCTGTGATTTTGGCAAAGAGCACATTTATTGGGGAGGAATATCCCCATGGCAACGCAGCAGATGGTGACTTTTGATTAGCTTGGCTCCCCCCTCACCCCTCCCCAACTGCCAAATCACAATCCGTCTTTGAAATTAAATCAGGCTGCGATAGCATCAGTTGTTCTGGAGAGGGGACGAGAGAGAAACGAGACTGAAGTATTACAGCAGGAGCCAGGATGTAATGCAAATTTGTGTTTTTTAACCCCAGCAATAAAAATCCCTGTTCGTTCTGGGAGCTGGAGGAACCACAAGAGTGAGAATAATAAAATAAAAAATAAGATTAAAAAAATGTTATCACCACACGCGGGTTCCTCACGTCTACCATGTTCATGTTGGCATATTTGTCTTCAGTAACACTGATGTCATTCATCGCTGACTCACCTGGTGCTGCTGGGCCTAATCCTGCTGCTGTTTAAACACTGCTGGGGATTCTCCTCAGGCAGATATAAACACAGGCCAGAGACACTCCATCGCTGACTGCTTAGAACCTCAGCCTGCTGGCTTGGTGTGTTCAGTGTGCTCTGATCAAAATAGTCTGTGGGCATCATATGTATGGAACATTTCTCCTCAGAGGTCGGGGTGTTGTGTGGAGTTTAGCAGGCAGATGCTGCTTGGAAGACATTCAACAAGGGTCTGGGAAAATGCCCTTTTCTGGACACAGTGGGAGGATACCAGGTTAATAGCTTGGAGTGAGGCAGGTAATTATTTATTCATATGAGAGCAGTGTCCAAAGTAGGAAGAGACAAGTCAGGGCATGCCTGTATGTGAAGCAGAAGGAAAGAGAGGACCCCACCTGTAAGACTTCAGCATAAATTTGAGGTAAGAAGCAGAGTACAGGGTGAAATGGGAAGGCTGGGGAGCTCATTATATTGTAATGCAGATTTGAGCCAGGGACCAAAGTATGGGGAGATGAGGGACACGAGAAAGGAGGGGAGCTCCTGTAATGTTGCATGGCAGGGCTGGGCCATGGCACAGGGGAGATGGAAATGCAGACATTGGAAGAAAAACAATAAAGGATTTTTAAAAAAACTTAGCAAGTGCTGACACTCCACCCCATGAGCTCCAGCGCTCTTAGGGCGATACAAAGGTGAATAATAGGTGAATAAAGATACATGTTAATCCCGGCAAAAGAGAAAAGGAAGGTTTTAGGATGAACTGAGGTGAACAGGGGAAATGACTAATGACCCAACAGCCTCATGGGAAGAGTGTGTTGGAAACTGGTGCAAAAGGGTTTGTCTCAGTCCACCACACGCAAAGCTGCCTCTGATTTTTACTGAACTTCCCCATGTAGGTGCTAGAAAATGGAAGTCAGGTCTTTGACTCCTTTGAGACAGTATTCAGAGTAACAGCCGTGTTAGTCTGTATTTGCAAAAAGAAAAGGAGTACTTGTGGCACCTTAGAGACTAACCAATTTATTTGAGCATAAGCTTTCGTGAGCTACAGCTTATGCTCAAATAAATTGGTTAGTCTCTAAGGTGCCACAAGTACTCCTTTTCTTTGAGACAGTAGTCTCTGCCCCAAACAGTCAGGAGAAATAATGGGTCAAATTCAATCCTAGTGTGACTCCACTGAAGTTGGTGGAGTTACAGCAGAGATGAATCAGGCCCACTATGTCTCTGAGAATCTAGCATCTTTCCTATTCAAGTTATATCCATTATGTTCTGGTTATGAGCGGGACTCAGCTCACACACTGCTGGAGCCACTGGAGTCTGTGTCACTGAGATCCTCTTCAGCCTTTCAAAGGGCACCATAGGATCTTTAACTTTCTCCTGTTCAGAGCTCCTGAACAGAGCACCTGCCCTCCCTCCCTCCATCCCTCCACTCCTCCATAACTGCCTCCTTGCTTCCATCCACCCACCTCCATCGTATGTTCTCTTTCTACAGATTGCACCCTTTTCTCTTTGTTCTTCCCTCTTGTAATGAGATGTCCCACTCATACCTCTCGTAGCCCACAGGAGCAGGGGCTGAGAGCTCCTGTATACTGTCCCAACAGCTCATCGACTGCACAGTACGAGGTACATGTACTGAGCCATCTCAATAGTAATAATGTGGAATATGTGGGATTTCAACCTATGTGTATTCATCCACACATGCAAAAGAAACACATTGTGACACCATGTCACAGTGTTTGCATCATCATGGGTTGACACTACATCATCATTTGTCACTAGACCAAAACAGAATCAGAACTACTTAATTTCCTGCAGATCATAGGATGGGGCCATGAAAACAGAGACTTTCCTCAAGTCTTGGGTTTGGGCAGCAATAATTATTGTGACATCACAATCTCCTCCATGCTGTCAGACTGTGACGCTGCAAACACATAATTATGATTTTGCTGCAGGCCCCATCTGAAAAAAGCAGGCAGAAAGAAGAATTTCTGTTGTTCTATCTTGACACAAAAATCCAACAAACTCTGATGGCAAAGGGATGCTAAGCAATTAAGAGCAGGAGCCATGGAGCTGATTCTGATCTCACTTACAGCAGTGTAACTCCCCGAGCTCAGAGATTTACAGCAGTGTACATGGGATCAGAATAAGGCCTCTTGTTGTTATACTGTCCGTAAACGGCCTAGCACAGAGCTTCCCACACTGTATTTGGGGAACCCTTACTGGACGTCTGTGGACAGTTGCCTGGTCTCGTGGTGTTGGCTCTTCCTCCTTGTTCCCAGCTGCTTCTACAGGCCTTTTCTCTGCAGTGATGAGCCTAGAAACTACAAACACGGCTGCAAATGCAGCCAGCCTAGATGCCTTCTTTTAGGCATTGCCCCTATATAGAGGAGCAGGAGTCACCAGCGGTACCAGAGCTGCTAACCTCGGATCAGGGGAGAGGGAACTAAGTAGTGGGGGAGCAAAACAGATGGGAAAGGGAGATGAAATGAAGAGCTACATCTTGATTAAAACTTTCTAAAAGGGACAAAACATTTATCACTCTACCACCTAAACAATGCCTATGTTTTATTATGTAAATAACGGCTGTAGTTGCCACATGGGATGTTTGTGTGATCACGACTGGGAGGAGAACAGGTCTCTGTGAGTTGGAGAAGAGGTGTCCACAAGATGATCTGGCTGCTAAGATTTGGTTCACGCTATGAGAACCCCGACCTGTTGGCAGTATGCAGATGATAATACTTAAAATGGCCTGGAATGGAAATATAGCTGTGTAGAGGTTCATTAAGTGTCTTCTAGGAAATCTTGCCTTAAATACCCAGCAAAGAATAAAAACGACTGCAACGATCGTCTTAATAACTAAGGCATGCATGATCAGCTAGATCTAGCATCTACCCCTGACATGGGGAACCCCTTAGGGAGCATCCTAGGACCGACCAGTTGCCTTTAATGCACATAAGATCAGAGGTGGGGGGGGGGGGAGTTGAATCTGCAGGGGAAACGCAGGAGTGAAGGGATCCAGCTAATGCACCCGTCTATCAGATTAGGATGTCAGAAAATCAAACTGTTTCCATCACTGTCCAAGGAGAGACTCATACTTGCTGCTTAATATGATCGCAGTCCTGCTGTTGCCAGTCCAGGGAGAGGGGGCCACTGCCACCACCGTGTGCAGCAGGCTGTGAGTTTAAAATCCTATTAGGCAGAGACTAACAGTTGCAAAAAGAAAGCAGGTATCCCCTAGTGGGGATTTAAAGATGTTTAGACATAATTGGATTTTCCAAGCAGATGTCATTATTGTTAAACAGTTGCCCACTTGATATGTTCAAGTTGTTGGCTGTAATTGCTAAAATTAGCAGGTCTGCGTAGAGCAAAGGTCAGTCGGTTAATATTGTGATTTAGTGTTTTATGAAGTAATTCCAAATGCTTTTATGTATGTTTTTGTTTTTGCAGCCTAAGCCCCCATTAAAGTAGTTGTGGGCCTGTTAATAAAATAATGACTCAGCCTCTCTGTTCTGGCTGCTGACGTTACTTGGCTGCGTGTGTAGTCACTGGGTTAGTTTGGTGCTTTTCATGAAGTCTCAGCTCAGTAAGCGCCTCGCATTTTGATTTGATGTTATATATTTATTTTTGAGAAAGGTTGCTTTGTTTAGGTAGGAAGCTGTCTCCTTGGCATGGTATTTGCACCCGGAGAAGCCACTCGTGTCAGGCACAGCATCTGGACACGAGCGGGCAGAGACCTGGGTTGAGTTGGTCACTGCGGCCTATATTTGGATCCTGAGTCTAATGGTTGATGGGACAGTGTGTGCATGTGTCTTCAAGTGTAGACGCTTCTTAAAGAGACGCTGTTATCCCAAAATGTAGCTTCTTTGCAGGATGATAAATCTCATTCACCTAATATCGCTGGGAGAGGAATAGATAAAAAATACAGAAATAGATATAGTGGGATAACTAGATTTATGTACAGCAAAGGGTCCACTGGTTGGTCACATGATGCTGGCTCCTCCTTGTTTACAGCTGCCAAATGGCATTAAAAGAAGCTAGAAGTTAATTAAATACTTTCCTAATAGTGAGTTTCCCATGTAAGCATTTGCGGTAGCTGCCACAGGGATGTGCTGTCATTGTGAATGGGAATGGAAGAGATCTGGACAATTGTGACTGGGAGAAAAAGTGCCTATCTATTTAGCTGTAGGGCACTATATCAAAACGTGGGCATTCCTGATACTATACAAGGTGCATGTAGATATGTGTATTATTTTATTTAAAACCATACAAACGTATAAAAATATTATCTTAGAGCTATAGTGGGCCAGAACCAAAATCCCAGTTCCAACTAAACCCTAACTTTTCTGGGATTTGGGATTCAAACCTAGATCCAATGTTACAGCTTGCTGTTGTCACTAGACTGGGCCAAGCACAACACTCCTGAACTCTCTAGGCTGTTCAAATTCCAGGTCTGAATTTTGCATCTTGAACCATAGTCCATGTTTTATATTGAGGCTCGAACAGCAAAATTCAGAGATGGGTCTGGATTTCTAACACCTCAGAATTCAGGATGTTCTGACCTTGGGTCTTAGTTCAGTCCGTTTTTAAAAATGAGAGGGCCATACGCATGATTTTGTTCCATTTTTGGATTCAATTTGGAGATGTATCTGGAGATTCAAGCAGAAGGAGAGATGTGGTCAGAGGGAAGGAAAGAATGATAACTGTAGCAGCTGTATTTTGTAAGGATCAGAGAGGGAGAGATACTAGAGGGGTGAAGTAGCCTTGCAATGCACTTGGGGTGTCCTGGTATTTGGTGTTCTGATGTCTTCCTAGTAACCACGATAAGAAGGCTTGAATGGTTAATGATATAATAAGAACACTTACTGTGTATCTGTCATCCCATTCACAACTTCCTTGTAGGGTCTGAGGGCTCACAAATTTTAACAGTATTTCTGTTGTAACTAGGTATGATCTAAAAATTCCCTGAGCCACTTTTCTTTTGGCTTTGAGCTCCTCTGAACCTAATTCCAACTCTTTTCTAAAGCCTTGTCTACACTAGGCTATGTCTACACTTACAGCGTGACAGTGGCTCAGGTGCAACTGCATTGGGATGGGAAGGATTCTCCTGTAGCTAGGTCAACAGAAGAATTCTTCCATCGACCAAGCATTATCTACACTGGGGGTTAGGCCAACATAGTTATGTTTCTCAGGGGTGTGCAAAATCCACTCCCCTGAGAGATGTCTTTACGCTGATGTAAGTTTTCAATGTAGACCAGCCCCTAGAAAAGTTTTGCTGGCACAACTACATTGGCAAACCCTCCTAGTGTAGACGCAGCTTCTGCCAACAGAGATTACACCAATTCCCAGTTTGTTTTCTGCTTCTTTGTTTGTTGTGTACTTGCTGCGTGCCTGCTTGACTGAAGTTTATAGTGTGGTCTGTTTGGGGGCCATGTGCTGAACCTAGTGGCCTGCATGGCAAGGCGGAGAGCTTCTTAACAAGGCTTTGATCCTAATCCCTTTAGGATCCATTATCCAGTGGGCAGGGCTACGCAGGGAGAACAGGGGTTTAAAAAGCCAGTTCCTAAGCCACCAGAAGAGCTAGCGAACAAGAGCAGTGAACAGGGGAGTTCTGTGAGGGAGTTGAGAGGAAGCATAACAGTCTGATACCCCCAGTAAACACCACCCCACCTCCCCAAAAAACACCCAACCAAACAAAAGCTGCAGGAGTGAAAATCACGTAGGCAGAAGTCCAGCAGCAGAGTGGGGGCCATGCGGTTTATTGCATTGGGTGCAGCATGTATGATTACCTGCCTTGTGGGCAGGTGGCATATGTGTGCACTTAGTACAAGAAGCTCATGGCCTTCAGAGACCAAGTATGGGCTCTTGAGATGAGTAGCTGAACTGGAGGAACTAAAGGAGATGCAGAGGTACATAGAAGAGATTTTCTGGGACACAGTAGAGTGGTCCTGCCCTCAGTCAGACAGCCTCTATGCTGTTGAGGAGGATGAAAGTCTCCAGGAAGGAGAACATCAAACTGGAGTGGAGGGAAACAATCCCATAGTTGGGACCCTCCTTCCAGATATGTCATGGTATCCTCTTACACTGAAAATACACCTTCTGGGGAGGGAATCCCAATTATTAGGAAAAGATAGATAATAGTAATGGGGGATTCAATCGTTCGAAATATAGATAGCTGGGTTTGTGATGACTTGGGAGAACCGCATGGTAAATTTCCTGCCGGGTGCGAAGGCTGTGGATCTCTCAAGACATCTAGACAGACCTATGTACAGTGTTGGGGAGGACCTGGTGGTCATAGTACATGCAGGTACCAGTGACATTGGG
This sequence comes from Natator depressus, assembly GCF_965152275.1. Taxonomy (NCBI): domain Eukaryota; kingdom Metazoa; phylum Chordata; order Testudines; family Cheloniidae; genus Natator; species Natator depressus. The sequence goes on from NC_134240.1 coordinate 23,301,240, forward strand.
AAATGTAGGAGAGATATTCTGGAGGCCCAATTTAGGCTATTGCGTAACAGATTAAAGTCCAGGACCTCTATGGAAGCATTCTCTGAAATGCTTCCAGTTCCACGTGCAGGGCCAATTAGACAGGCAGAAGTGCAGGGTCTCAGTGCGTGGACGAGATAATGGTGTAGGGAGGAGGGTTTAGATTTATTATGAACGGGAGAACCTTTTGGGAAAGGAGGAGCCTATACAGGAAGTATGGGCTCCACCTAAACCAAAATGGAACCAGATTCCTGGCATGTAAAATTTAAAAGGTTGTAAAGGAGTTTTTAAATTAAGGGCCAGGGAGGGGAAAGCCAACAGCTGCTGAGGAGCACATAATTCAGACAGAGACATCCCTTAGGGAAGGCTCTATTAACAGGGATTCTCCATCTCCTCATAAAGAAAAAAGGATAGAAGTTGATAGAGTACAAGTGGGAACTAAAGAGAAACAGTCAAATAAAAAGAGTACAATTCAATTACATCACGTGAAAGATGACAATTAAATATTGACAAATTTTGTAAGTGCTTGTATACAAGTGTTAGAAATCTATGTACTAAGATGGGTGAACTCGAGTGCCTGGTATTAAATGAGGATATTGATACAATAGGCATCACAGAAACTTGGTGGAATGATGATAATCAATAGGACACTAATACCAGGGTACAAAATATATAGGAATGACAGAGTAGGTCATGGTGGTAGGGGAGTGGCACTATATGTGAAAGAAAGCACAGAATCAAAATCTTAAATAAATCAAACTGTACCATAGAATCTCTGTGGATAGAAATTCCATGCTGGAATAATAAGAATACAGCAGTAGGAATATACTACTGACCATGATGGTGACTGTGAAATGCTCAGGGAGAGTAGAAAGGTTATAAAAATAGACAACTCAATAATAACAGGGGATTGTAACTATACCCATATTGACTGGGTCCATGTTATCTCAGGATGGGATGCAGAGATAAAATTTTTAGACACCATTAATGTCTGCTTCTTAGAGCAGCTAGTCCTGGAACTCACAAGGGGAGAGGCAATTCTCGATTTAGTTCTAAGTGGATCACAGGATCTGGTTCAAGAAGTGAGTATAGCTGAACTGCTTATTAATAATGACCATAATGTAATTAAATTTAACATTCTTGGTGGGAGGGAAAATACCTAAGAAGCCCACCATAGTAGCATTTAACTTCAAAAAGGGGAAATACACAAAAATGAGGAAACTAGTTAAATGGAAATTAAAAGGAACGGTAGCAAGAGTGAAATGTCTGCAAGCTGCATGGAAACTTTTAAAAAAAAACATAATAGAGGCTCAAATTAAATGTATACCCCAAATTAAAAAAAAAAAAAAAGACTAAAAAAATACCACCATGGCTAAACAGCAGAGTAAAAGAGGCAGTTTGAGACAAAAAGGCATCCTTTAAAAATTGGAAGTCAAATCCTACTCAGGAAAATAGAAAGGAGCATAAACTTTGGCAAATCAAGTGTAAGCGTGTAATTACGCAGGTATAAAAAGAATTTTATACCTCCCCCAAACATCCCCAAAACACTAAAGCGATCCTTGCCTAAGACATGGAGATCCCCTCCCCAGTGACTTGTCATCTTCAAACTCTATAGGTTTTTGCAATCATCATGGTTTAGAGGCCTCCACTTCTTTGATCAGTTCAGTAATTCCTCACTGGGCTTTCTCCAGGATATGTTCATTTCTATTCATTGTTGTTGTTTTGTATTGCAGTAACATCCAAAGACCTCGTTCATGTTTCAGATCCCTTCCCACTAGGCTCAGCACAAACACATTTGTCTCTGAAGGTAAAGGACCAAACTCAAATTAGAAGTGAATTCAATGGGTCTGAATTTGGCCCCATATTGTGCAAAACTGGATGCAGGGCTCTAAGTGGTACCTCACCATCATGGCCTTGTACAATGGTATAAATAATTTGTTTAATATACTTCTCCTGATATAGCCTGATAACCTACTGTCCTCCTTTACAGCAACTGAGCGACGTTCTCAAAATTCCCTTCCTTGTTGTTGCTAACATGAATTGCTAACTCCCTTTCATTATGATTAAATTCCATTTCCTTGCCTAGCAAGATCATCTTATGATTTTTAAATCCCAAATGCCTCACTTCCCATATACTCATGTTACATTCCCTCAATCATTTCCTAGTTTGCTCTCCTAATTTAAACATTACTAGAGTTCGGCATGAGGAGGTTGGAACTTCTGAATTCTAATCCTGATGGCCACTAGCTGTGTCATTTTTGGCAAGTCTCATAACCTCTCTGAATCTGTTTCCCCATCTGTAAAATGGGGATAATACTCACCTGCTCACAGGCAGGTTGTAATAATGAATGTTCATAAAGCACATTGAACACATTGCTAAGTATATTAAGTTTGATTAACTGGCCTATTATGTTTTCCTGGTTAGAACTTTTTATCCTTTTAAAGAAAAGGCTACCACAAGCCACCTTCACATCTATTGGTGCTCTGCCCAACAGTAGGGACAGATCACCTATGTATGTGCCAATCGGTCTGCTAAGTTCTTGCAGAACTCCCTTAACAGACTGAGTGTAACGCATCCAGGCCTGATGAGCTGAGTTCCAGTGTTTAGCTTTGTGAACACAATGGTATTTGGCTACCAGTGCCATATCTGTCCCTACATCCATGCATATATTCATCATCCCTCTGCTTAGTTCAACTCCTCAAATATTCCCAATATCCAGCTCTCCCCCTTGCAGTTTTCAGTAGGTCCTATAGTACTCCCTTCTTTTTAATATAGCTGAAAGATAACTTGTTCTTCCTAATGTTTCTCACTACCAAACTGTCCTTCCACAGGTTTGCCTGTTGTAATTCCATGATATGCTGAGGATGGCTTACTAAACCTTGTCTTCTGTTCTCAACCATTTTCATGAAGAGTTTTCTTTTAATGTGGTTTTGTAAAATAGTGTGAATTTAGTGCAAGTGAATACTGCACCCTGAAGGACTGACATTCTCTAGTTATCTACAGGGTAGGTACTGTGGTAGCACAAGTTTCTATTCGGCCTTACCAGCATGCCTTAACCTTAACAAGAACAGTCCATTTCTAGGGGTGAAAGAGGACTGTAGGCTCCGTGCCTTTGCAGTTCTTGGTGGCTATATTAAGAGTATTAATACAGCTATCACTTGTGATGTGGACATCTGTCTACTACAATGGTTCCATCAACACATTTCACATGGGTCACCAAAAAGCTTGCACTGGACTCAACTTGCAACCTAGAAATGAAAGGCTCTCTCACCCATAATCAATCCCCTGGGCCATCCAGTCCCCCTGTACTTAACATACTTAGTCTGTTTGGTAATCCAGGAAGACTTACCCTTGCAGTATTTACTTCTGAAATACTGAGATACATTTATTCTAGGTTTACTAAAATTAGAGCCAGCTTGAATAGCATGGCTCTATACCTTTAGCTGTGAAATAGTTGTTCCAAGTAATGCAGAAATCTGTAACAATTGTAACTCAGTGAAGCTATTTATTCGTACTACTTATATTGGATCCCATTTTACTGATCAAGAGTCCACAAGTGAGATCTTCCAAACAGCTTGCTGGTAACGTTTCTGCACAGGTGTGCGGTGAGCTGCTAACATTTCAGCTGTTCTCTTCCGTTGATTTTTATGGACTTCAGCTGCCCGTCTTCCTCAACTTCAGTTCTTTCTTGTCCATTCTCAATGATTTTCCTGGTAGTGATTCTTCTACCATTGACCACTTCCGTAGAAGTTGAGACTGATCTGAAGTTGTTTGACCCACTCGTGTCTCCTCCAAAGGCCCTGCAGGAGAATGTAGTGTGCTCACCGGGGTTGACTGAATCAAATGACATAAATGATTCCATAAGATCAGGAAATACATCAAAGCCGGCAAAGCTAGCTCCTCTTCCACGAGTTCTGTTTCTGTTTTCACCTACATTTCCATCAAATGGACTGTCCCAGAAATCATGTGCAAAGGGATCCATTCCTGCAAAAAATTCCCTGAAAATCTCTTCTGGGTTACGGAATATGTATTCAGAATCAAATGGGCTGTGGAAGTGGCCTCCAGTTGCACCTCTGCCTCCTCTGTGCAGACTTTCCTTTCCAGATCTATCATAGATGGAACGTTTTTGGGGATCTGATAAAACCTCATATGCCTCAGCTACGGCTTTGAATTTCTTCTCTGCCTCCTCCTTGTTATTAGGATTCTTATCAGGGTGCCATTTTAATGCAAGTTTACGGTAGGACTTTTTAATGTCATCTTGTGAGGCTTTTTGGTGAAGTCCTAAAACTTCGTAATAATTCACCATCCCAAATGAAAGGTGGATGGCTTTTGAAATGCTTTCTTTTCTCTCTGCTCAGTGGCCTGAAGTCTGAGCCGTTCAGGATCCAGGAAATCCTGTTTCCTTTGGGCGCTCCAAATTTGCTCCTTATGACCTGCTGGTTTTGCTCAGTTCATCTTTTGATTTGCTAGCGTTTGGAGCCACAGGGAAAGAAACACATTGTTTAAATTTACTCTTTGATTTTAAGACAGTTGAGTTGTGGGATTGTGACATCAGAGGTAATTCAGCCAATCATTGTACAGCTGATTTTAGTTCTCTTTTTGTTTTTTTTTTTTGTTTGTTTGTTTTTTGCATACTGAAGTGATATTGGTGAAAATCCTATACATATTGTCTGGGGTTTATCTTTTGTTTGCAGTGCTGCTGTAGCCATGTCGCTGCCAGGTTATTCGAGACACATGGTGGGTGAGGTAATATCTTTTATTGGACCACCTTCTGTTTCATCTCACATTTTAAAAAATTATATTTCACATCTATGATGATGTAAGTGTGAAATACAGCTCTCTGATGACAGTAAGGCATTATATATGGCTATGTCTTATTGTACTCTGACTGTGGATTTTGAGGTAGTTATGAAATATGCACTAGAGGCCATGATTCTCCTCTCACACTGGTCATTCCATTGGTGCTAATGGAGTTCAGAGATTGGTGGAACTGGGAGCCAGGACTCTTGAACTATATTTTTGCTACTGACTTGCTGTATCACAAGTCCCATCTTCTCTCTCTGTCTCATTTTCTCTATCTGTATATTTGTAATGTGCTTTGAGATGCTTGGGTGAAAGGTACCACAGAAGTGAACATTGTTATGATAGAAACAAAAATTTTGATGATGTGACTGTGCTCTTAATGTGTATTGGCTTTATGCCCTCTTCTTGGCGCACACAGATGGCGGAAATCCATTATGTACAGGGCAGTAGACCTAAAGGGAAAACTGCAACATCCACTAGAAAGCAGCCCTACAGGGGAAGCTAAGAAGGTTTTAGAGCTAACCAACCCAGACTGGACAGAAGAGGCCTTTTGGCTGCAAGAATTTCCACTTCATTGCCAGCAAGGGTCTGCTTCTCTTATGGGTCAGTGATGGGACAATGCTATGGAGCTACTTGTAATGTAATATCTAAATCCAGCTCTAAAAGTCACCATCAGTCAGTGCAGTGAAATTCTTGAGATTCGTACTCAAGGAAATGAAGGGCAATACTGAAGTCGAAGGAGTATCATGTGCTGTGAATACATCAGACACCTGCCTTCACCACCACCAGTGTGGCCTTATTAATTGGAGGAGGAGGATGCTTTGGGGATTGGTGTTTTGGGGAGTACTGTTTGAACTGAGAAAGTATGTTAAAAAAAATCCATCCCACCATGGCAAGCTAACATTCCTCCCAATGCCTTCTGAATTTGGAGGCCAATTTGTGCCAAGGAATGAGAGAAAGTTTCCAAATAATTATTAATTAATTAATTGGACATCCAGAAGGAATGAAGAGGAGGGAGTGGCTGGCTGTATATACTGGATGTTGGGTTTCAACAATTGGTGGTACCTTCATTCCTTTTCTTTCCAAAAAAGTATGGACTTTTTTGTCTCTTTTCCCTCACTCAGATTTTGAAATCTTCAGCAGGGATGTTGAGTGACTGTTCCATGTATTGACCTCACTCCCTTTCTTCTGCCTGTTTATTAGGGGAGGAAACCAAGTTGAGGGACCACTTAGATTCTTGTGCTTGGGTATAGTATTAGGGTTTCCACTTGGGCTAGGGGCACTGCCTCCTTGCTCAGAAAACATCCCTAAGTCCTAAAAATACCAAAACACTCAGTTGTTGGATTTTAGCCTGGGACCTCCCCTGATCCTGCAAAGGTTTACACATACTCAACTTTAAGCATGTGAATAGTCCAACTAAATTAATGGGACCACTTGTACTTAAAGGTAAGCACTTCTTTGTAGGAATGGGGCCTTGGTGCTGCTGAAAAGTGCCAACCTGACACCCCTGGTGCCTGGAGTCCTCTGTTTATCCCTAAAACAGTTACTGCACAGGTAGATGCAAACCACCTCCATGCTTTCCCACCAGTGTTCCTCAAACCTGACCTTCAGGGAGGAGATAGGTCAGGCTCCATGGCCCTTTCAGTCATTGGCCTCTGAGCTAAAATTGCCATTCAGGGGGTTCGGTTAGTGACTGTTGTGATAGTGGTTTTTGTGATGTAGATGCCTATCTACTAGGAAGTGGACTGAGAACCTACCAAACTCATCTCACACAGGCCGCCAACATCTTTTGCCAACATGGGCTAGATTTGAACATTTTAAAGACCCTTGTGCAAGACTTCACAAGCAATTCCATTCCTGTTTCTAGCATGTCCGTTCTCTGTCAGATGGAGGAGAAAGACTTGATCAGGAGTAATCCCAGTCAGCCTGCTGAGAGGTTCCCTGTGGGTTTTAGCAAGAGCCAGTGCCCAGCAGAAACCAATCCAGATTGTTTGCCGTGAGTGGTATTGTATGGACAGGGAAGGAGGTAATTCTAACTTTTTCAGCTGTGCCATTTGAGAAGCATCTCCTCCCTCAGTGGCCACAATGCTCGCATTTGATGATGAGTGTCCGTAGAGTCTCAGACTCGCTGGCGCACTGGATTATCTGTCTTGGATTTAGTACATTTACCAATCTGAAATGTAGGAAGTGTTTTTCTACTGTCATCTGCAATGGGGGCTGATCACTGCCCGTCCCTCTGCTGCCTGCAGCAGGCGTCTGAGATTAGCAGCAGTTCAACTGAGTGCCACTGCTGTAAACTAAAAGGGTTTGCAAGAGAGACAGAGGAGTGAAAAAGCGATGGTGAAAGAGAAATGAGAGGGAGAAAAACATGCACACATCAAGTAACTAGACCCAAACTAGCCAGGCAGCCCCAAAGAAACCAAGGCTTTGAAATGAGAAATGTTTTTCGTATCTTAAATCTCAAGTACAAACAATAAAAACCAGCCCAGGCTGTGTTCTTTGAAGAGAAGTACGAGTGACCTGAGCAGTGGTTATCAGCAGCGTCATTAAGATAAATGCTTAACATGATTTAAAGCATCCGAAACTGAAGGCAGCACTTTCAGATACTAACAAAACGGCCTGACATTGGGGATGGAAATCAATAGTAATCAGATGTCACTAAAAATACTCAAAAGTGTCCCATGGCTGATGGAGGTGAGATTAGTGTAAATATTTGTATTCTAATCAGTGGCACGGGAGGGCTGTAGGTGGCCTCTCTGTCTATTTAATTAATGGAGTGGCTTTTTAAAAGGATCCTAATCATATGTGATTGTATCTGCTTATCAACATTTTTGCTAATTAGATGATATGGAGGCAGTCGTTCTGCTAATTCCCTCATCCGAACAGCATATCCTGCTCAGATAAAGTACAGTCTCTTTTTAATAAGAAACAATCATGAGACAGACTAACCTTAATGGTGCTCATTATCTTTGGATCTTTTGGGTCCCCTCCCCCCCTTTACTTAGATTTCTGCTTCAGAATGCCAGATGGGCAGAGTTACTGTGGCCCTCTCCCATCCGCTCCAGTCACAATTTAAAACACAATCAAATCCATGGGAAGAGCATTCTGACAGCTGAGGTCTCATGTTATAGGGCCTTTCCCCTATGTTCGTCCAAGCAGGCAGTTTACATTTTTCAGACCTGTTGTGCTAGGGATGGGAAAGAGATTTGGATTAAAAAAAAAAAAAAGCCCCAAATTTAATCCCAAACTGAGCCCTGAAGCTCCACACTGAAACGAACCTATTCTGAGCCTTCACTCAAAACTACAGCTTGACCACAAACTTCCATCCAAATCCTGGACCTTTGGCTACAGCTCCAATTAACCCTTTGCCCAGAACTCCAACAGACCCTGAATTTTCCTCCAAGCCAAAGAGCTTTTCTGAGCTGTGAAAACGAAACAATATATATATATATATATATATATAATTTTGTTTTGAAACAGGCTTGGCAGGGGGTGTCACCAGAAGAAGGGTTTATTGGCAGCCAGTTGATCCTGTGACAAGGCCTGGATCCTTTTATCTATAAAACAACATGAGCCTGAGACATTTGCTCTAAGTACTTTGAGTGTCCAAACAAACAAGAGTCACACTTCACTCTGCCACTCAAACTGTTGTCAGACATTTCACCCCACTGTGGCCCCTGTTTAAAGGGATATTGTACTCGATTCCTTCCTGCCTCTGGGGGGTTGGGAGGGGAATCTCACTAGATTTTCCTTGGGAGAACTGTTAGAATCTGCGGTGAAGGGGCTTTGCTGGTTCATACCTCGTGGTGGGTTATGTAATGCCCACCTCCTAGTGGGTTAACAATAGGATCTAGCTGCCTTAGCAAAGATGTAAACTAAATAACAGATTTAGCTAGAAAAGCCTTTCCTTTCTTCTCAAGACAACAAAGCACCATCTCCATAGACTGAACTCCTCCTAAGTAGATCTACCCTTCACACAAGCAAGCCAATGAGTGTCAGGGTGGACTGAAATAATGGGGGTATATGCCTTCTATTTAGTTTGTGAGGTCAGGAGTTTGCCTGCTGTTTTTTCAGCTGTGAATGCTGAGCAGAAAAGGCTTAAATGACACAGATTCCAGCCTCCCACATCTGTGGATGGCAAGAGGAAGTTTCTATGCATCCCATACAATGATATTCGTGTATTAACTGCATTCCATTAAAGTGCTGGGTGATGGGTGACGGAAGGTTCTGGGGAGCATTAGGAAGAAATGTAGTTCTAGCAGGCTGAATGGGACTGTGGCTGCTCAAACTTACTCTGACCTATGAATAATCAGGGAGGAGCTGAGGAAGGAGTTTCTGGATCCAGTTTATTCTGAGGTTTGGGTTTCAGACCCCCAAGATCTAGCGACTGCTCATATGAAATTTAAACCCCAAATGGCAGAAGTATCTTGAGACCACCTGTTCTCAAGAGATTTCTGCCATTTAGGGCTGAATCCAAACTAAGAACCCAGTCCTACCTGGGGCTGGAGTCAATGGGAGCTGCTGGTTTTCAGCATCAGATCATGCCCTAAATCCAGGAAATAGACCTGTTTCTATTTCAGGACACCTAGATCTAAAACCATGTGAGTAGGTTGGGACCCATGGATTCTAATCTGATCTCCCACCTCAGCCCAAAATTCAATGCTGTTTGGATTTGACATTCCAGTCTTGGCTCATCTTTGAATGTAATTAATAGTTCCCCCACATTTACAGTGATGGCTGTATCAGTGTTCTGCTCAGAAATAAGAAAGACCAGTCCTTCTGCTTTGCTCCCTGTCTGTGGCAGCCTTGGGCTTCCTGACTTTCCCCCCTCCCAGCCATAAAAAAGGGTGATTAATTCAATATTAACCAAATATTGAGGACAATATCTAGTTTTTGGTACCATGGCTAGAAGTATGAGAGCTGGAAATGAAGAGGGGACGCAGTCTTAAAACTCCAGGAAAGAGAAGATGATTAATTACTGTCCTGGGATTTTCTTTCCATCTCCCGTCAGTGAGAGGCGCTATGTGGAGCATTCAGTTAGTAAACCAGAAGGGGACCGTTGTAGCTCAGTTTCTCATTATTAAGTGATGGTTCATGACACGACTTGGGCTTGTGCCCGGCAACTGAGTTTATTTTAGGCTGTTCAGGCATCCTATAGAGATGATACCACCTGGATTTGAAAGCTCCTCTGGCCTCTTCTGACTACAGAGAGAGAGGTGTTTGCCTGCCTGGCATAACTGTTTCACCTAAGCACAGACTCCTTCCCAATTTTGAATGGCATTATATTGGGAAATAACCACCTCTGAGAGCTGTGCCTCTTAGGGATCACTTCACAGCTGCTGGATGCTTTCCAGAGCTGGTACGTCCAGGTCTGACATAGCCAGGGCTTGTCTGCACTTGAAATGCTACAGAGGCACAGCTGTAGCACTTCAGTGTAGGAGTTCTCCTGTCAGTGTAGGGAATCCATCTCCCCAAGAGGCACTAGCTAGGTTGACAGAAGAATTCCTCCATCGACCTAGCACTATCTACGCAGGGACTAGGTCAGCTTAACTATGTCGCTCAGGGGTGTGAATTTTTTCACACTCCTGAGCGATGTAGCTGGGTCAGTCTAATTTTCTAGTGTAGACCAGCCCCCAGGAAATGGAGCTCTTGGTAGGTGATGGCACAGAAGTGGGTTGTGTCCCAAGACTGGCAGCTATTAAATTGTGGGTCCTGGTGATTTGCATTTACAGTCCTGGAGCATTTAAAATTCCTTCTTTACTTCAGGGTCAGTCCTGTAGAACAAAACTGAATTTCTGTTTTAGAAAAGTAGCCCTCCCTCCTTGCAGGGCAGGAGGAATTGTAGAGCTCCAGAACTGTGTACCATCTGCATGGTAAATTATGCATAGCTGCACACGACAGGAATGAGCAATCAGGAAAAGAGATGGGATATTTAACAGAGAAGATTTTACATGGGGTGGGGAACTGAGGAAGAAAAGGACTCCCCATCTAAACAGCCAACACTGCAGCCTGAGGTTTGCTTAAGGAAAACTTCTGAAAGTGGCTGCTGCCAGAGGCTGGGAACAGGGGAATTTCCACACTGCTTCAGTGAAGATTTAGTCCAAGTTTATTGCTGAGATTAAAAGACTGAAGAATATAAATTGTAAATGTGATGACTTAAGAGCTCATAAATTCAGTATACAGCCCTGTTCCCAAGAGAGCCTATGTGCAGCCTGGCCAAGCTGCCCAGTGCTCGTGAGCGTGCTCTCTCACTCACTCTCACACACACACCACTTCTCAAGAGACTCCCTCAACAGCTTGCCCTGGCTTCCAAGCGCGCACACGCATGCCTACAGAAACAATGAATGCACTCATACACCCACTGGCACCTGGGGACCTGAGCATATGCCAATCACTGCATGCAGATTATACACACGTCGTGGGACCTGGAAAAGTATTTAAATCTCTCACATCTGCACTCCCTGTGCGTCCACACATGCAGATGTACACACATGCATGCTCTTCCGATTGCTCATTTGCAGTGAAATCATTGGCAGCTCTGAGCAGGGATTTGCCCCTATTTAACTGCAATTTAGGTAGCAAACAGGTCGAACACTTTGAGGATGATATTTCAGCCCCTGATGATGAAGGAAGATGTGCGGTGCAGCCCCTTAATTTAAGAGGAATTCTTTGCATTTGCATAATAACTTTCATGCTGTAATATGAAGTGAATGCTGTTATCCCCCATTTTACCTCTGGGGAAACTGAAGTGGTTAAATGAGTGGCTCATAGTGACACAGTGAGTCAGCGGCACCCAGTGTTAGTGCTTTTGAGGTACAGATGTGGCACCAGCCCCTTTTCCCCGCCAATATATGAACCAACATTAGCGTCATGGAAAGATGGAGCTTCCCTCATAGGCAAATATGCCCCCTCAAGTTCTGCCATTTGCTAAAATCCAACCTGGGTTTTCCCATCAGGCTGACTTTGCTTCTGCCACCAGGGGGATGCTGAGAGATTTTCTGATAGTGTTAAATTTACTGGAAGCTGCATTTCCAGTGGGTGAGTTACGGATGGGGTTGCAGCAAGGTCATTTCCAGCTGTCGCGGTCCCTTGGGTTTATAGCCACTCAGAATTCAACGCTTGCTGACATCTAAGCTGGGAGCAAGAGACCCTTTCCTAAAATAAAACCCCAACTTCTGTTGGGAATACACCATTGGGATCTATCATATTCTCTTTTACAGGCAAGATAAGAGGTTGAAAAACCTTCCTACTTAATGGAAAGAGTCATCCTGATTATAGTCCAATGCCAAAGATATCTCTTAGGGTTGGTTGATTGAATGTGGTAGACCAGGACTGCAACAGCACGGTGTGCTCCAGGTGAATGCTAGGAGAGGGAGGCAATGGCTCATGTTAGCAGATGAGCCCTTTTAGGATTAAGGCTGATGGTCAAAATTTGGGAACCAGAAGAACTGGGGGTGAAAAATTGGGGAAACAAGGAGGAACATCAGGGTACCAATGGGGAAGTGTTCTGCTCCCCTCCCCCGAGAGTAAGCAATATGTTCCAACTCTAGCCTTAACTTTTCCTTTTGAACTTTGGCTGGAAGGGCATGACATAATGGCTAAGTAACAGGTTTGCAATATATAGATTTCCTAGAATCAAAGGTTCGAATGGGAGTTGAATCATCTCAGCTCCTTACCCTTCCAAGGATGTTAAACTAAGATCCATTCAGTTGACTGTATGAGAGTCTTTGGATGACATATGTTAAAAATCCAGCTTCTGTTTGCTTTGCCTGGATGCTCAGAACCTGCTTTTCTAAAAGTTGATGCCTGAGGTCTAGCCATGTGTGTACCTAATGTGCATGTCCAGTTACTGCAATGGCATACATGAATCAGGTAATTATGTGCCAGTAGCTCTAAATACCCTTTTTCCACCCACAGAGGCCCAATTTCTGACTAGAACTGAAATATTGATAACTGTGTCTGCAGAAGTGCTTGCAGACCTCTTCCTACAAATCCAAGCCCTAAAAGATGTCATGGCATTTCTCTGGAGAAAGGATGGTGGTGGGGATGATGGTAAGGGGAGCCTCCCTGGTATCCTTGTTCAAAATTTCCCCTCTGTGTGTGATCCAAGATTAGGGAAGGCAACTTCCTACTACATGTAGCCCTACTTTTCAGCTAACACGGAGGTTCTCAAACTGGAGGTCAGGACCCCTAGGGGGTCACAAGGTTATTACATGGGGGGGTCGCGAGCTGTCAGCCTCCACCCCAAACCCTGCTTTGCCTACAGCATTTATAATGGTGTTAAATATATAAACAAGTGTTTTTAATTTATACGGGGGGGTCGCACTCAGAGAATGGTATGTGAAAGGGGTCACCAGTACAATACTTTGAGAACCGCTGAGCTAGCATCCTCTATCTCAGAAGTGGCTGCATCTCAGTCATTCTTTGTACGTATATAGGAAGCAAAGCAATTTGGGGTTAAAGGGGTGTTATGAATGTATCCTGTTCTAGGTCTTTGAGACCCTTTTTTACAGAAAAACTGTAAAAAAGGCTAATTTAAAAAAAAATCATTTATTCCTTTTAACGGAAATTGTATCTCGGGAGAGTGTATGTGCACATAGTGTGTGCTTGTACAGTAGCAGATCTGCATAATTGCATGAGCATATGTGTCTGCATATTCTGTACCTGTGCAAAGCTGTGTGTGGAGATTGCAACTGTACATGCTATGCTTTAACAATGATTTGATAATAGAGTCAAGAACACGCTGTATACAATGGACCATCACTTACATATTTAGCTTAAGAAAGAGAAGGTTAAGGGGTGACTTGATTACAGTCTATAAGTATCTACATGTGGAACATATATTTAATAGTTGGCTCTTCAATCTAGCAGAGAAAGGTGTAACGTGATCCAATGGCTGGAATTTGAAGCTAGACAAATTCAGACTGGAAATAAGGCATCATTTTTTGACAGTCAGGGTCATTGGAACAACTTACCAAGGGTGGTGGTGGATTCTCCATCACTCACCATTTTAAAACCAGGACTGGATATTTTTCTAAAAGATCTGCTCTAGGAACTATTTTGGGGCAATTCTATGGCTTGTTTCAGAGTAACAGCCGTGTTAGTCTGTATTCGCAAAAAGAAAAGGAGTACTTGTGGCACCTTAGAGACTAACCAATTTATTTGAGCATGAGCTTTCGTGAGCTACAGCATGCTCAAATAAATTGGTTAGTCTCTAAGGTGCCACAAGTACTCCTTTTCTTTCTATGGCTTGTGTTACACAGGAGGTCAAACTAGATGATCACAATGGTCCCTTCCGGCTGTAGAGTCTATGAATATATATTTTGATTCACTAAAATCTTCTAATCCATATATCTCCATCAGACCCTTGAAATTGTTTGCAAATTTATCTTAGGTGCTTGAATGTCATAAAACTCCCCCTCACTGGTGTGTGTGATAATTATAATGGCCACTTGTATAGGACTGAATTCTGAAGTTTAGCCCAGATAACAATTAAGCAACAAGAGAAGATGAAAAGGAATTAAAAAAAAGAATTGAATCTGAATTTGTATTTCTGTAATATAATGTGTATGGATGTACACATCTGTGTATGAAAGTAAGCATTTGTATGTGGGTAGCACTGTGTGTGTTTGTGTATGTTAATATCTCTTGTAACAATAGACACTCCTTGACTCTGGTAGCATTTGCTGGAGCCTCCCTATTCAGATATTGGTTTGTTATCAGGTTGCAGCAGGCATTTCCATCTACTCAGGGATCTGAGCCCCTGTGAGCCACCACATGGGGCCTTCAAAGCACTTCCCTGTGCCTTGAGTCTGCATTCCCTTTCTGATGAGGGAGGGTGAGAGGGATAAAGAAACACAGCGTCTCCAGAGGTGTTATTCCTCATGCTGACTGGTGCATCTGGAGAACTGACTTTGCACCTCAAAGCAGGGAAGGGAATGCCCTGTCCTTAACTTGTTCCTCAAAAACACTGGAGGAGGGGGATTATTTCACATGTACCCCTGCTGCATTGGTAATGAGAAAGCACCCTAATGAAACATGAGTTCTCATTAGTTTTTGTACTCAGCAGTATGGAGAGGGAAGGTCCAGATCCATATCTAAGATCCCAATGAGCAGGATCTGTTAGATTTAGTACACAAAATACTGGCTAGACACCCCATGAGTACACATTGAAATCTTGCACCCTTCAGAAGAGTAGTTTCAAATATATTTGTGGGGTTATAGGATTTGTGAGGCTTCTCAGAATGACTTGTGGCTCTAAAAAGGGGACAACTTGGTACCTCTAGGCCTCTTCATAAGGGAAGACTCTGAAAGAAAAGGCTTTTAGAATCTTATTTCCACTTACCTGTCCCACTCCACTAGAACTACAATGCAATGGCCACTAATCTTATGTGGCTCATAACTGCAAATGGGTCTGGAATTAGTTAATTTGACAGCACTGTGGCTGCCTGTCTTTTGCACCAAAATCAATGAAGGAAACACACATTTTCCATATTTGCAGGGAAGAAGGGACAGCCAGGACTTGAGTGTACGTTCACAGGATTCCTCTGGGACAGCCTGAGCTTGGGAGCGCCGCAAAAGGAGATTAACAATGTGGAGAGACGACGCTCTCAACAACAGGAGCGAAAAAGCTCCCAAGGGTTCAGCGGCGGTGGGAAAGCTTGATTGCCACATACAGCAACGCAGTAGCCTACACAGCTTTCCCCCCTAGCTCCCCAAAGACACCCAGTGGAGTGTATTCATTCGGTGGAAGGGGGGTGGTATAATTGGCTGTCACTCTGCTGGAGCGCATTTTATTTGCATAGCTAATGAGTTCCTCCAGACAGGAGAGAGAATTTGGGCTGCCACATGAAATAATGCCAAGCGAGGGCAAAGGTGTTAATTAAAGAGATTTTGGCAAGTAATTTAAGGGCCAAAATTTACATTTTGTTGGTAGAAAATCTACCTGTTGTGAATCAAAACTTTGTATATAGTTGCGGGGGTGGGGGGGAGTTGTTTTGTTTTAAATTTAGTGTTAACAAAAACAGTTGGCCTCTTTGTGGGCTAAACACTACTGGCATTGGGCTAGCATATGCACACCAAGAAATTAAACTGACTGTGGGCCTGATTCTCCACTGCCTTGTATCTTGTGTGAAATGGGTGTAAAATGCTACCAAGTTACAATTCTACATTCATGTACACACCCACTTTTGCCCTCATCTTGCATGGGTGGAAATGCAAGTGAAAGGCAGTGAAGAAACTGACCCAGGTTTTGTACCAGGAGCTCTCTACTCCCCCACACTGGGCAGGATGTCTAATTAGAACTGGTTTCTAGGTGAAATTTCTGCAACTTCCACTCTGTTGACTGTTTTTGCTGCTTCTGGCCAAAGGAATAACAAGAGGGAAGGGCTCTGGCTTTCAGATGAAAAAGATGGGTTCTGGGGGAATGGTCAGATTGTGGCAAGTCTCTGTGAGGAGAGGAAGTGTGTCACTGGCAGTATGCATCGCGTGCCACATTTTTGATGACTAACAGCAATCTTTACTGGGACATAATAGGGGTGGGGACGTCTGGGCTGGCTGGATAGAACCTACTGAGAATTATTCCTTTAAATGGCTCCATTTGTCCGATATCGCCTCCTTAGATCTATACTGAAATACCCTTCTATTAATAAATAACTCCTTTCTCCATTTCTCCATTGCAACAGCGCACGTTTAAGTAACTGAGAATTTGGGTTTGTTTTTTATAGACATTAGAATTAGATTTTATCTTTATTAAGGGTTCCCTCCCTACCTCTAAACCTTTGTTCCATTGCAGTGAGAAAATCAGTCAGATGTAAAGGGGGGAAGGGGATCAGTCAAGATTTTATTTTCATCTGATTTATCTCAGCCAGAGAGAGAGACTGAGAGTCCCTATATGCTTTTGACCAGTGAGAAGTGCCTTTAAGAGGAGCAGACGTTTTTCCCATTGTAATAATGATCTGAGTTTGAGTATATTGTCATCTAAAGCAGTTGAGACAAGAGGATCTGGTGCTGCATGAATAACTTGTAGAAAATAATGTATCTGAGGGGTTTAGCATTTTTGTTTCCTCATGGACTACCTGGAAGCATATTTCCTTGAATTAATTTATTATTTGAAATCATTCAGTGATTATTGTTTGTGGGTGATTAATTTGTTTAACTGTGGGTTGCAAACAGTCGCTACATGTATTTGATTTTTGAAGTATGTTGGTTAGTTGTGACTGGTCAGATAAATCACATGGTCAGGATCTGTTCTGACTGGATGAGTATGCAGTCACTGGCATGAAAACTTGTGCATGCAAATTAAAAATGTTATCTCCACAAATGCTCTCATTGGTGGCTTTGAAATTCTTTTTCCATGAACCGCCAGGCAAGTAAAACTTGATTTCTTACATAGTGATAGAAGGCAAACACAAAAATGATGCAAATATGGTCCACGTGAGTTCATTTAAAAATGTGTGTGTCTATTTGTAACAAAAAAATTGCTTTGCAAAATTTGCCTGGGTGGAATGGGAACATAGGAAATGCTGTGCTGGAGTGATCTATCAAGTCTGGTATCCAGCCTTTAAAAATGGCCCATTCTTGTTGCTTCAGAGGAAGGCAGGAAAAAAATCAAACCCAGAATACATCTGGCCTGACAAGTTGTGCAATGTTGTACGGGGGAGGGGAGGAATGCCTTCCTGACCCCCTCAGGCAAACAGTTTATGCCCTGAAGCATGAGGTTCCATTATCCTTATCTTAGCTCACATAGCTATAAATGTTACTGGTCATAAAATTACCCAGCCCTTTATACACAGACATCTGTAATAAGCCTGTGCTGCTAAAAATTGTCAAAGCTTTTTATTATTGGTGAACTTGTAAAGCTGTTTCTTAAAAAAAGACATAAAAATAAAAGCTCTTCACAAAATTAAAATACATTAGCAAACAGCTTAAAAGCTAAAGCCATTATCACATTTTCTGCATAGACTTTATACCACTACTAATATATAACAATTTATTTTCCCATCTCTAGCCTCTTCCACCTGCAGATCTTCAAGCACTTTACAGACATTAATGATTTAAGCCACATAACCTTCCTTATGACATAGGTCAATATTGTCCCTTTATAGAGATGGGTAAATAGAGGCACAGAGAAATTACCAGACCGGCCCATGGTCACACAGCAGGTCAATGGCAAAGCTAGAAAAATAAACCTGACTCTGAGATTTGGGATTTTTGTGGAGGGTTTGGGGTTAAAGTTACCTTCATGTGAATTTCATTCTGGTGAAATAGTTCAGACAGATGTCCCTGGAAACAGATATTCTTTCTTTTAGCCACAGCAAAGCTATGGCCCAAACAACGCACCTCAAGCTTCCTTGGCATATTAACCTCACAAAGGTGTATCCAACCCTGCCTTGGAATTACCATCTCTAAAGATGAAAAGGGAGTTCAGTTTCCATGGTCCATGCAGTCTTGACCCCTCTGCTGAGATGGCTAATGGGGGCTGGAGGTTAAAGAATGCCAACTCTGGTAGGGACACATGCCCACTGAGGACTGGACTGAGACAATCCACTGAACAGCCATCAGATGTCAACAACTTTCTGTCACTGCTGACCTGAGTTGGCTTTGAACCTGTGGGCTACACATGAATTCACATATATGATGCAAATAACTTCTCTCATCTAGCTGCTGCCAGTCACTGTAGTATCTAAGCACCACAACTTACTTGCCAAGAATTGAGTAGAGGGTTTTTATTTCTCCTGTAGTTGTTGGGACCATCGGTAACACCTAAAGGAGCTTGTAGGGAGTTGCATCCCTTAACTTCATTAACTGTATGTGATAAAGTTGGGGGAACCTGGAAAGTTGAGTTCAGGCTCACAAACGTTCTGCCAGCATGAAATTCTCCTTTTGCCCATGCTCTAGGGTAGGCTTCTGGAATGTGGGATCTTCTGGACCAGCTCTTGGGAAGCAGCTAAGTCCTCCTTTTACCTTCAACTCACAATGCTCTGAATTTGGTTTTCTGGAATATGGAGCTCTCCTTGGACAGCCGTTGTGGCACGCAGCTGGCCCGCTCCCTCACGTATTGCTCGATGAGCTGATGTTTTCATCAAATCATGGCAGGGTATTGGGGGAGTAAAGATCAAGGCTTTGCAAAGCTCATAGAACCTCGTTGACTAATTTGGATGTTCACAAAACTAGTTCAAGTTCCTGGATGTTGTAATTTTAAGCCCATTTTTTCTAGAGGCGATTCAGTTCAGTTAATAAAAGAAACAACCTTTGTTTTTCTACTTAAAGGGCCATCAGCAATAGTGTATAAGGGATAGAAGATCCAGCGCCCGTCCTTACCCCCAAAAGGTGGCACAAATGGGTGCCATCTACATGGCATATAGCCTGTATTTATTTTTTATTAGAATTTCTCTGCCCCTCTTTCCTCTATCTCCCACACTGTCTCTAATTGGCTCTGGTCAGGACCTCTGCACTTCTTCAAGCCAGCTGGCAAGCTATTGGTACTATAGGTCTCAGAGTGATCCATACAGTGGTTTGCAAATTCTCCATCCCATCCTCTTCCCCCTTTTCCTCAATCAGCTGAGAGGCAACTGACCTCTTTTGTGGAGGGCAACCCTGCCAGCAAAATGAGGAGAAGCTGCCAGTGGGGAGTTGGTCAGTGAGACAGAGCTGGAAGCAGAGAATTTTGTAGGAAGTGAATGCAAGAGTCTGGCCAGCTTCTGTCCCTCATTTAAACTTCTGTAGCCTGACATCAAACATGTCGTTGCAGACTGAGCCCCCACAAGCCTGACAGAGGAGCAAAAAGAGAGGGCTGGAGGCAGCAGATCCTAATCTTTATTAAATAAGAACAAAGCCTATGCCGGCTAATGAGAAAAACAAACTGATGAAAGATCCGGCGGGCTCCTCAGAAGGACACAAAGAAATTCTCTCCTGACAAGAGCTTACTAAAAATACACCAGAATATTTATCTTGCTGGCAAAGGCTTCACAGGCCCAAGAGTTGGTGCTTGTGCTTTGGAGATTTGAATGGGCATAACTGAGGCAGAATCTGGCGCAGAGGATTCAGATGACAGTACTTTGCTCTGTGCGTGACTTCCAGAGACAACAGTCATGGCAGGAATACTCAAACAGCAGCAGGTTCGGGGGTATAAACTAGATCGCTAACATGACTTTCCCTTCTGTCTTTCCATTCATGGGTGGACCGCAAGGCACGTCCTTATGGCTTTATGTCTCCTTGTCTTGTTCTGAATATGTATACAAAGCACAGATGCTACAGGTCTGTGCTCAGCACTCTCTCTCTCTCTCTACACAGATGCTTTGAGTGCCAGATGGAAAAGTTGTAATGTGGATATCAACCAAATGATGCCACCAATGTAATAAGAGAATTAGCACATCTGTTTGAATGGATTCATGTGAGCTCCAGTGAGTGTTAGTTTATCTCACCACATGCATCATGGATGAATGTGCTACTTCCCCTGCAGGAGAACAAGGAGCTTTGTTCACCTTATTAATCTTGAATAATAAATATTCCCGTTATGTATTTGAGTTGTTGCTGACTCTGATTCGATCCATGAATGGAGATGTCCCCTCTGCTTACTTAAGAAGCATAATATGAAACCTTGGCAGTGATCTGCAGAACTATGTGAATCTTTTGCAACAAAACCCCAAACTATATTAAACTGACCAGTTTTCATGTTATGTTACAAACTCAAAACTCAGACTAAGTGTATAGTAAAATCCACCCAAGGTCATGAAGTGTTTGAGGGTCCGAGTGGGGATCTTCTGAGGGTCCCAGTGTGGAGTGATCTTAAGTTTGGAACACCAAAATTGAACAAACTGTTCCCATGAACCCATGTGACAGGGAGCTGCTCAGTTTCACAAATCCCTAATGATCTAGCTTCCTCATTGTCCCCTGTAACTTCCCATGTGCCTCAATGAATCAAAGCCAGCTATTCTTTATCTTGAAGACCTTTTCAGAGGAGATCAGTCTCAACCAATACTTTTGATCAGAGAACCCACAAATTTGGGGGAGGTTCAGATCAAAACTCAGATCCAAACTCCACAACCAGCCTACCTTTCAAAATCCTACCTTTCAACACCCTCAAACTTTGGGGGAATTCACATCTGGATCCACACTTGACTGCTTGGTTCTGAAGACAAAAGGAGTTGTTTGATTAGAGGCTGCAGTTCCTTTTCTGGTTCCATCATCACTGACCATGAAACCTCAGCCACTGCGGCTTTAATATACTGTGGCTGAACTTACCGTCAGCAGGTCAAAGGGGACATAATTTACTCAGGCTTTGATGCATTTGATACAGTTTGAGGAGGGATGATAGGAGGTGACAGAGAAGGAAGAACTTTGTCTGTTTACATGAGAGGATAAGTATGAAGCTGAAAGATCCATTTTCTAGCAGAGAGGGACGTAAGGCTAATGAGAAGGTTTCAGCTAGAATGACTGGAGAGAGGTTCTCTTTACTGACTGTAGGAGTGAGACTGAGCACTTGTCTGCAGCTTCTTTTTATCTTGGTTTCTCTGGTTAGGAGTTGGAGGTGTGTGGCAGGGTTGGGGGGAACCCCATCCTGTGCGGGGGCGAGTGAACCCGCCTCTTTTAGGAAAAAAAAGGGGAGGTGTACGTATCTTACGTCTATGTCCCTCCCAGCCCGACTCCGTACGCTTGCCCTTATCAGCAGGGCAGTATGGCCTAGTGGCCGGAGTCCATAAATTCACCCTTGTGATTGGGCAATAAGACTGAGGGGCCAATGTCCATCAATCTGCCCCTTTTGGCAGGGTACTAAGGCCCAGTGGCCCAAGTCAATAACTTAGCCCCTTTTTGCAGAGCAGTAAGGCCTAATGGCCAGAGTCAGGAAATCTGCCCCTTCTCGCAAGGCAGTGAGGCCTAGTGGCCCAAGTCAATAATCTAGTCCAGGGGTCGGCAACCTATGGCACGCATGCCAAAGATGGCAGACAGCAGCGTGCCATTAAAAATCCAGCCTGGCCCGCTCTTCTCCGCCCCCCGCCCACCGCTCTCTCCTTGCAGGGCAGGCAAGCTTCCCTCTCTCCCCCGTCTCTTCCCTCAGCGTGCTGGGTTCCTGCCCCTCCTTCTCTCCCTCCCTGCCGCCGATCAGTTGACGGCCCTTGCTATGGCGTGGGAGAGGGAAAAGCGGAGCTGCAGCGTGCTCTCTGCTCCGGGGACCTTGGGGAGGGGGGTGGAATCGGCATATCCCCTCCAGCCCCCTGCCATGCCACACCCCCCACCTTCCCACCTGCACCCCTCGCACCAAATGGGAGCTGCCCAGGTAAGCGCTCCACACCCAAACCTCCTGCCCCAACCCTGAGCCCCCTCCCTCATTCTAGCTCCTGGCCAGACCCTGCACCCCAACCCCCAGCCTGCTCCTTCACTCCCAGCCCTGTTCTCAGCACACTCCCACCCTCATCTCAGTGCAGAGAGAGGAAGAGAATGGCTAGAACCAGGGAGAAAGTAGGTACCTACTCTATGTGAACAGGGCTGGGACTCCAGACCAGCAGCGGGCTGAGCGGGGCCGGCAGCTGGGACCCGGGCTGGCAGGGGCCGGCGGACGGAACCCCAGACCGGCAGCAGGCTGAGCGGTTCAGCTCAGCCCACTGCCGGTCTGGGGTTCTGACTGCCGGCCCCTTGCCAGCCATGATCCCAGCCGCAGGCCCCGCTCAGCCCGCTGCCAGCCTAGGTGGATGGAACCCAAGGCTGGCAGCGGGCTGAGCAGGCTGGCAGTGTAAGATCAGCATTTTAATTTAATTTTAAATGAAGCTTCTTAAACATTTTGAAAACCTTGTTTACATACGACAAGAGTTTAGTTATATAATATATAGACTTATAGAGAGAAACCGTCTAAAAACGTTTAAATGTATTATTGGCACACAAAACCTTAAATTAAAGTCAATAAATGAAGACTCGGCACACCACTTCTAAAAGGTTGCTGACCCCGATCTAGTCCCTCCTTGCAGAGCAGTAAGGTCCAATGGCTGGAATCAGGAAATTTGCCCCTTCTCACAGGGCAGTAGGCCTAGTGGCCCAAGTCAATAATTTAGCTCCTGCTTGCAGGGCAGTAACGTTTAGCAGCCAATGTCGGACATGGCGGGGAGTGGGTTGCACCCCTCAGCAGGAGGATCTGGGCCCTACCTCTCCACTGGACCTCAGCCCAGGGCCCTGGTAGTGGCCATAGCACGGGCCACTGAGTCAGCGAGGAAAGGCTCCTACTGAAACACACTGACTCAAGGCTTCGGCTCACTCACCGGTCTGCCGTCAGATTCCCCTGGGCTGCTCCTGCTGTTGTCCCTGCTGCTATGGTCTGGGCCTCCCTGTTACCTCTAGGTTCTCTGGTCTGCCCTTCCTCCGAACCCTGCAAGGCCTCCCGGGTTGCCTTGACGTCCGCCTGGGCTGTGGCATCTCCAGCTCCTAAGGTCGTGGGCTTCTGCTGACCCTTGGCTGGAGCGGGCGGCGTAAGTCCTTCCTCCACGGGAGTCAGCCCCAACTGAGCCGAGCTGCTCCCTTTTATACTGGTACACCTGGAGCATGCCGAGTAGGATGAAGGGGTATGACTTCCTCAGCCCACAATGTAGAATTAACCCCTTCCTGTCCAGTGCGGGGCAAGTGCGCCCCGTCACACATCCTCCCCTTTAAGAATGGGATGGGCAGAGGCTCGGTGTCTCCTTCATAGCCCTCTGGCCAAGAAAAGAAATCAGCGTTGGCATGTGCCTTTCCTGGGTGGTACATCACTTTGAAATCTTAAGGTTGTAAAGATAAGTACCATCACATTATTCGGGGGTTGGTTTCTTTCATATGGTGCAACCAGCACAGGGGTGCATGGTCAGTAACCAGCCGGAATGTGTTCCCTAACAGGTAATACCTTAGAGAGTCTATGGCCCACTTAACAGCTAAGGCTTCTTTCTCTATGGTCGAGTACTGGGTTTCTCTAGGGAATAGTTCTCAACTCAAATATAATATAGGATGTTCCTCTTCGGCATCTCCCTGAGATAGTACCACCCTGATCCCTACTTTGGATGCGTCTTTCTGCAGGATGAAGGGTTTCTGGAAGTTGGGATGGACCAATACCAGCTCTCAGGTCAGCTGTTCTTTTAAGGCCTGGAAGGCTGCCTCACATTTCCTAGACCACTGTACTTTCTGAGGTTGTGACTTCCTCATTAAGTCAGTCAAGGGGGCTGCCAAAGTCGCAAAATCCGGTACAAAATGCCAGTAATATCCAGCTAGGTCGAGCTGTACCTGTCTCTGTTGTTGGTGTGGGCCAGTCCTGTAGTGCCTGTACCTTGCCAACTAAGGTTGTAGCTCTCCGCCCCCACAGTATAACCCAGGTAGGTTACTTCCTTCTGCCCAAAATGACATTTTGTTGGATTGGCTATGAGTCCTGCCTCCTTCAATGCGTGGAGGACCTTAGAGAGATGTTGAAGGTGGTCTTCCCAGCTGGTGCTGTACACGATGATGTCGTCAATGTAAGCAGCAGCATACCGTCCATGGGGTTGCAATATCTGATCCATAAGTCGCTGGAAGATGGCTGCTGCTCCGTGTAACCCAATTGGTATAGGCCAAAGGGGATTGGGAAGGCAGTCTTCAGGCATGAGGTCGGAGTCAGAGGGATCTGCCAATACCCCTTGGTGAGATCCAGAGTTGACAGGAACTTTGCTCCCCCTAACCTCTCAAGGAGTTCATCGACCTGTGGCATTGGGTAGGCTTTAAATCGAGATATATCATTCACTTTTCTAAAGTCAATACAAAACCGGACAGAGCCATTCGGTTTCGGAACTAGGACTATCGGGCTTCGCCACTCGCTATGGGATTCTTCTATCACGCCCATGTCTAACATGACCTCCAGTTCCTTCCGAATGGCCTCCCACACCTTCTTGGGCAGGGACTGGTGGGGGTTGCATACCTCCTGTCCCGGTACAGTGGCAATATGATGATTCATGATGGTTGTCCATCCTGGCCGGGCTGACAAGACCTCTGGGTAAGACTGGAGGAGTCCTTGGAGTTGCTCTCTGTGGGTCAGGTTGAGTCCTGTTCCTATCGCTACGGGCCCATCCTCGGACGGTTCATCAGCCAGGGGTCCTAATTCTGGTTCGGGAAGGTAGGAGTGATCAGTAATGTCTCCCTGCTCCTTCAGACTTTTAGCAAATTGACATGGTACATGCGTGTCTCACGGGGTACCAGCCTGGTAGCCTTACCTCATACTCGACTGACCCGATTGGCCGTGTGACTTCTAAGGGGCCTTGCCACATAGCCAATAGTTTGGATTCGGTTGAGGGCAACAGGATTAGGGCCCAATCTCCGGGTTCAAAGCTCTGTAGCCTGGCTCCTTGGTTATAGGGTTCTGCCTGACTCCACTGTGCCTGTTCCAGATTCTCTCTAGCAAAGGTCCCTAGCATCTGAAGTCTCTCTCATAGGGGTCTTCCACCATGTGCTACAGCCTTTACCTGGGTCTCCTGCTCTTCCCAGCCCTCCTTCAGAAGGTTGAGGATACCTTGGGGTTGTCTCTCATATAGGCGTTCAAAGGGGGGAAAACCCTGTGGAGGCTTGGAGTATCTCCCCTATAGCAAACAACAAGGCTGGGAGTAACGTATCCCACCGTCGCGGATCCTCTTCCACAAATTTGCGTAGCGTGGTCTTCAAGGTCTTGTTAAAACGTTCCACCAATCCATCTGTCTGGCCATGGTATAGGGATGTCCTGAGGGCTCGCATACCTAAAACATGGCAGAGGTTGGCCATCAATCAGGAAGTCATGTTTGTCCCCTGATCTGTTAAGATTTTGTGGAGTATCCCTTCCAGGGCGAAGACTTTGATGAGTTCGGCGGCTATCTTAGCGGCAGTGGCAGTCTGTAATGGGACTGCTTCAAAGTACTGGGTTGCATAATCCATGATCACAAGGATGTACTGGTGGCCAGATGCACTCTTTTCTAGTGGGCCCACCAAGTCAAGTCCTATTCACTAAAAGGGGGTCCCAACTACTGGAAGAGGAATGAGGGGTGCTTTCAGCACGTCCTTTTGGGCCCGTGCATTGACACTTTGGGCATGATGAACAATAATTCTTCACCTCGTGGTGGATACCTGGCCAGAAGAATTGCCATGCTACCCATTGGAGGGTATTTTCTCTTCCCAGGTGCCCTGCCCAGGGCACCAAATGAGCAAGGTGTAAAAGGCCCTGGCACAACCTTCAAGGGACTAGCAGCTGAAGAAGTACTTCTCGAGTCTGTGGCTCTTCCATCAGCCAATAGAGGCGGTCTTGCCATATTTCAAAGCGTGGGCCTTGGTGTTTTAGGGGAGCATCTCCCATTCTTGATCCCTAGCGGTGGCCTGTTTCCAGGCGTGCTTAAGTGTAGGGTCCTCTTGTTGTTCCTGAATAAAGTCGCCATCACATTCAAGCTCTGTCTACACCTCATCAACAGACTAATCCCTGTGTGTAGGCAGGGGTACCGGGGTCTCGGTGGACCCGGAGGGTCCTTCCCCTGGGTCATCATCATCCCGATCCCTCCCAAGCAGCCCTCTTGTTACCTGACCCTCGCCTTCTCAGGCCGGAGGGTTCTGGTTGGACTCTTGCAATAGTTGTCAGAACCATGGCCATTCCCACCCCAGAATCACTGTATAGGCCAGTCTAGGGGTCATGCCAACCGAGAGGTCCGCTCTTCAGTGGTATATCTCCAGCGTCGCTTGGGTAATAGGATATGAATGTAAGTCTCCGTGGACACATTGGACGTAGATGGGGGTTCCGCGTGGCTCCAAGTTTGGCACAAGATCACCCCAGATGAGAGTTTGACTACAGCCGGAGTCGACCAACGCCGTCATAGAAATCCCTTCTAGGAGCACTGGTACCACGAGCTTTCCCGGGCCCCTCTTCTGGGCCTGGGGGCTGGCTACCAGACCTGCCCATAATTGCAGTCCATGCAGGGGCAATCGCGACGAAAATGTCCCTCTTGACCACATTCATAACAACGGTCTCTCATTGCTGCTGGCTTTCTAGGAGCCATTTCAAAACCTAATACGACTCCATACTAGTGTCCAGTAATCTGGGGTCCCTAGCCCGTCAGGGTTATCAAGGGGAGAACCCACACTTCCCTCAGGTCTATTGGTCTTAGTCCTCTCCTCAAGCCTTGGGCGATGCCTATATTCTCCACCACGTGTGACAGTGTTGGGGGGAACCCTGTCCCGTGCACGGTGAGTGCGCCTACCTCTTTTAGGAGAAAAAAGGGGGGGGCGTACGTATCTTACGTCTATGTCCCTCCCAGCCCAAGTCCATATGCTTGCCCTTATCAGCAGGGCAGTACGGCCTAGTGGCCAGAGTCCATAAATTCACCCTTGTCACTGGGCAGTAAGGCCTAGGGCCCAGTGTCCATCAATCCGCCCCTTTTCGCAAGGCACTAAGGCCCAGTGGCTCAAGTCAATAACTTTGCCCCTTTTTGCAGAGCAGTAAGGTCCAATGCCTGGAGTCAGGAAATCTGCCCCTTCTTGCAGGGCAGTAAGGTCTAGTGGTCCAAGTCAATAATTTAGCTCCTGCTCGGAGGGCAGTAGGGTCTAGTGGCCAATGTCGGACACAGGGGGAGAGGTTGCGCTCCCCAGCAAGGAGTCCGGGCCCTACCTCTCCACTGGACCCCAGCCCAGGGCCCTGGTAGTGGCCATAGCGCAGGCCACTGAGTCAGCGAGGAAAGGCTTCTATCAAAATATGCTGACTCAAAGCTTCGGCTCACTCACCAGTCTGCCATCAGATTCCCCTGGGCTGCTCCTGCCGTTGTCCCTGCTGCTGTGGTCTGGGCCTCCCTGTTACCTCTAGGTTCTCTGGTCTGCCCTTCCTCCGAACCCTGCAAGGCCTCCCGGGTTGCCTTGACGTCCGCCTGGGCTGTGGCATCTCCAGCTCCTAAGGTTGTGGGCTTCCTCTGACCCTTGGCTGGAGCGGACGGCGTACATCCTTCCTTCACAGCAGTCAGCCCCAATTGAGCCGACCTGCTCCCTTTTATACTGGTACACCTGGAGCATGCCGAGTAGGGTGAAGGGGTGTGACTGCCTCAGCCCACAATGTAGAATTAACCCCTTCCCATCCAGGGCGGGGCATGTGCGCCCCATCACAGGGGGATTGCACTGTTTGCCTTCTTTGGAGCTCTGCCTCCCTGGAGGAATCCCCCTAAAGCTCAAGCAGGAGCATGTGTGAGACAGAACTCGCATCCTGTCAGCAAGGAACCCTTTTCTGGAGCCAGGTATGATGATATTTGTATTGCCATCGCGCCTCTCTCTGAGGAGCTCAGTGCACTTTGCTACCTAATTAACTAAACCTCACAACCCCCCTGCCCATCCCCATCAGACTGGCTCTTTCACCTGTTTTACAGAGCAGAATCCTGAGGCACAGAGGGGTTACATGGCTTGGACAGACAGATAGTAGCACAGTTAATGGCTTCCAGGAATAGAACCCAGGTGTCCTGTCTCCCAGTCCTCTCTTCTAACCATTGGGTGATACTGGTTGCTTGCAGCCTATGCAAGTGGCTGTTGGATTCAAAAGGAGGGTAAGCCTGAAATAATGGGCTTGGACACTTATTTCTGACAGCAAGGTCCACTGAGACTTTTACACTCAGAAGTGGGACGTGTATCACAGCAATCCACTCTCTGCCAGTGTCACTCCAGAAAGAAGAGGAGGCATTACCCAGGAGCATTGCGAAGCTCCCCTCCCTGCATTTCTAGAGATTAGCATGCTGCCTCCGCAATACCTCTAGTCCTTACTGCACTAGAAAGCAAATACCTGGAGATCCAGGTTTTCCTATTGGCACTCAACACCATAGTATCTGAGCATCTACTCATATGGGAGGCACATTCAGGCTCCTACAAGATGACCAGGCTGGTTATGACTGGATCAAGATGGGATGTGAAGTATTCATCCCGTCCAATGAGATGTTGGGACCTGTCGTCTCTGTGAACTGTACCGCCAGATGACGATGGCTTTGGGCTGCAGTACAGAACTCACTAGGCTGTGGGCACTTTGGCCAGTGTTTGGTGTATAGGATTCTTTATAACACAGGCCAGGGGCCTTGGGCGGGGTAAAAACAGACCCAAAAGTTTCAGCAGCCGGGGCTGGCTGGAAAACAACATGCAGGGGCAAATGTAGAGGTTTCGGAATTTGCTTTTGTTCCAGTGCAGAATGAAGATGAGACTTTTAAAAAAAAAAAATTGTGGAAAAAATACAAGTGAGCGGAGCAGCCCTGGAAGTTAGGGCACTCCCCTGGGCTGTGGGAGACCCAGGTTCAAGTCCCGGCTCTGCTGGACTGAATCTCCCACAGCCTGGGTGGGTGCCCTAACCACTGAGCTACTGGCTATCCCGGGGGGCTTGCTCTTTCTCACTCTCACTCTCATTTTGACCAGAGATTCCATCACGGACTTGAGAAAACTTCCCAACTACGTTTTCATCCAAACCGATACATTTTCATGAACCATTTAGGTTTTAATGAAACAGCAGTTCTCAATGGGGAAAAGTTTAGTGGAAAATTTTTCACCCAGTGCTGTGTGCATTAATATTCTCTACAGAGTGGGGGTGTAAATTTCACTGCTATCTCCTTGGAGTTTTCAGTTTATGCCGTTCATTTCACATAGATGTCACTACTGCCTTATGAGTGCTCCACTGAGAGAGGCAGTGAAATGGAGCGAGTGCATTATAGTAATGGAGTAACTGTATAAAAACAATGAAATCCAATCTCTTTAAACTGATTTGATGTCTGCCTGAACCACAACATTTCCTGCTAATGGCTTCCTTCATTTTGTAACCGTGATCGCCACCTGATCAGATTACAGCTGTTTTTAATTACAAAGCTAATAGAGTCTGTAAGCAGTGTCAGGCAGACAGCGCATGCCCCACACAGACAGTGGGGGAGAAGACGCCGTAGTGACTGTGTTAACACACACAGCCTATCAAAGCTGACAGTCAAAACACCTCAAGGAGGGGGCTAGAAGAGATAATAATATTTTCAGATGTACAGCCCTGTCATATTGGCCCCCTGGCTCATTTGAAAACATGTGAAAACAAACCAAGCCACGAGTTGTGCAAATAGTGTTTCATTCCTGGATCCTTCTCCATGTTCTAATCTCCTCCTTGTCGTCTCTGTGGCCTGTCCTGTGGGTGTCTACCTTGGTGCTCTCTAGATTCACAGTGCTACCTGGGGAATATGGAGTGAAGCTTGATTCCCAACAGTAGAGAAGGCCTAATTTTGATCTCACAGATGTAAATCAGGAATGACTCCACTAAAGGCTGCGGAGCTCCCCATTGTAAATGAAAGTGGTGTTGGTTTGGGGATTTTTTAAAAATATTTTTAAGTTATAATGCTGTGCTTGTGAAAGCCCTGGAGACTGAAAGTCTTTATACACAGAAGAGACATGGTTCAGCACGGGCAACAGAAGGGTGAGCTTCCACCCCCAACCCATCCACAGCCAGCAATCCCAGGGAAGCAAGCACAGTCTCAATAGCTCAGCCTTGCCCCCTTTGGCCCTGTCTTCACTAGGATTAATGGTCAAATTCTCTATTGATTGTTCCCTCTAGCTCTACTCTAAGGGCTTGACTATATGGGGAAATTGACTGGAATAGCTCCCTGTGTGGACACACTTATTCTGGAATAAGAGTGTCCACATGGGGAGTTACTCTGAAGTAGCTATAGCTTTTTAACTTCACACTCCCTTATCCCGGAATAACTCACCATGTAGACAAACCCCAACTTGCCAGCCATCCACATGCAAAACTCCCTGTACTGTGTGTTGGTTGAGTTACAGATTGTGCCAGGAAACCTAGGCTAAGACTTAGGCTTCACCCCCAGCTAAGACTCAGTTCAACTGAGGCTTAAAAGCACCAGCAACAGGACAGAGTTACAATAATAATCTAAATTGGTCCTCCAGAGCTACCCCACAACACCCCATGAAGCTGCCTATCTATCCATCTATCTGTCTGCTCTCCTGGGTCAAGGCGTCACACTGACTAGAAGCTATCTGTCAAAGTATATTGTCCAGCACATGACCATGGCCCTCCCTTGTAAGCTGCTTCTCCATGGCAAACAATTACTCTTCTTGTTCAAGCCTGAAATCATTTACATGGCTCCTGAGAAGACATCACAGTGGGCTGCCTCCTGGCAGATGCTGACATGACAGCAGTGGTATCATCATCATCAGTATGTTGAGATTGACAAGGAAGGGTCTGATTCTGTTCTCACACCAGTGGAGTAACTCTATAGAAGTCAATGGAATCACATAGATGTAAAACCACTGTGAGATCAGAACCAAGCCTGATAGTATCAGTTAGTATCCATTGTGGTGCAACATGGCATGGATATCTGTCCGCTAGGAAATGGACCGAGACCCACCATGCTTGTTTCATAGACCTTTTGTTCAGGTTGGTTGCATGGGCCTGATTCCACTATCTCTTTGGAGGTGCTGACTTGGGGGTGATACCTAAGGGCACTCAGCACCTCACTGGAGGCTCTTAGTGTCATGCAGAATTAAGCCACATGTTTGTTTGTTTTTAAATGCTTTGTTGTCCTTCCTTTTCAAATATACAGATCTGAGTGAGCCATTGCACATCTCCTAGAACCCCACACATAACAATTTGCCCTTCTGTTAGTGGCCTTTACATCCTTTTCTCTGTAGTAATGTCAGTGCTACATACGTATGGTTTCTCATTGACCTTGTAAATGATTTAGGGTCCCTATCAAGGCAGGATCAATAATTTAAATTTGGAATTAATTATTTAACTTGACAGGAGTCTCTCTCTCTCTCTTTAATTTCACTGTATCATTGTCTTCTTGGTCTCCACTCGCAAAACAGAATCATGGTCATTCCACAGGTTGGGCCTCTTAGTTTTCATGTTCCTCAGCTCTTCGCCAGAGCCTGAAAAACAGAAATATTCACTAACAACATTTTCTTTCCACCTTCTCTTTGCAAAAATAAGAGAAAAATAAGTCCCAGAATTGTAGTCTGGGCTTTCTGAGTATGTGAGAGAGAGAGACCCAGATATCATCTGTATTTTACTCTGGGTTCTGTGAATGGGTATATTTGGACTGGATTCCATCATCGGTGCACTCTAGGCTATGAGTCAGTGGCAAGCAGCTTTAAAATGCGCTTAATGAACCCTAATCCAGTAGAGGATTCCCACCCTCAAAACATCCTCTTTCGCACAGACCACACTCCCTTCACTAGCAAAGGGGGGTGCAGGCACAGGGCCCAGATGCAGCACATATGCATCAGCTGGGATTTCCTCTCCAATACGCATGGCAGAAAGGCCATAACCTAGCTTCTGAACCTGACCCTCACTGTGTGCGTTTGGGCATGTCACTTCATCCCTTTGTGTCTCCATTTGCCATCTGTAAAATGGGGATAATAGCACTTCCCTACCTCCTGGGGGGATAGTGAGGATAAACTTGTGAAGGGCTCAGATTCAGTGAGCATGAGTGCCAGAGAACACCTCATCAATCGACAAATCGAACCAAAGAGTTCTCGCAGAAACAGCTCACTCTCTGATGTAGACAGGACACAAACTTTTTAGAACTTCAAAGTTTGCTCAGCGGTTTGAGCAATTCTACAGGGTTGGTCCTGGTTTTATCCCAATCGGTGCACCCACCCCTCACATTAACATTCCACAAGCTTTCCTTGCAGGCTGTGGTGTGCAGCCGTGGGATTGTCCCACAACATCTGGAATGGCAGGTTTGAGTCTCCGCTGCAGTAATTGTAGGATGAGCCCAGCCACTTGGAGAGCCTCTGCTAACTGGTTAAATCCACTCTAGTGTCTAATCACCTGTTGGCAAACAACAGGGAAGTTGGGTTTCTTCAGCCAGCTGGCTGAGCTGCTCTTCCCACTTCCTCCCTCCTAACCTTTGGGAAGCTGTTACCCCATCATGTCAAAAGCAGTCACTCGACACTATCACTCAAGTCAGTACTTTGCTCCTGTTTCCCCCCCTATTACTCCATCTTTTCCTTTATCTGAACTTTTAAACCCTGCGTCTGGTACAGATTTTTACAGTAACTCAAGCCTTTGAGAATTGTTAATGCCGTGCTGTTTTCACAGGAACGTTAATATGCGCTGCAAAAACACCAAGTATCAAAAGTCAGTCGTGCTTCTCCAAGGCTGAAATTCGCACCAGCTGACAGAGCTGGGCAGTAGGGAGGGGCTTGAGCAAAAACACAAAAAACATGGACACTTATCCACTTTACAGGGACACAGACAAGATGGGCAAGGCCCCAGATTTGACCCTCTGCACACCACATATCTCTTTGCAAAGTCTATGTATGTTTTCAAATGTGTCTGTTCCTTAACACTTAAATTACCTGTTTCTAAAATAACTAAAGGAAATTAATACCAGGAGCCTGGAACTGTCAAGCAACTCTTCAATAACCAAGCATTGTGTGCAAACCAACTTTCACCAAAAAACCTACACTAACAAAGCAGTGCAATGGAAAATAATGCAAACTAATGGTCGCAAGCAGCCCTACAGTAACAAAGTAGGGTGTGCACTTGTACAATAACAAAGAGGTGGGCACAACTCCATACTTATAAACAACCCTACAATAACAAAACAGTATATGCAACCCAGTGCTCATGGGCAACTCTACAGTAAGTAGCATCCACACGAGAGAGAAAAAATGTTTGTGTAACTCACATTGATTCCAGTTTCAAGCTTAACAAGGATTTGTTATGCAGTAAAGTGGAGGGTGAGGGGGGCTGTAATAATGTAAAACACCTTGACAAACGTGACTTTAAGGTTATGTATGAGGCAAGGTAATACACCATGCAACAAACATTTCTTCATTAGAATAGTTAACAGTCTAGAAAAGAAGAAGAAAGAGATGTTTTGAAATGAAACAGGAAGTTCCCTTGAATCCTAGAGCCTTTGAAGGATTGTGAATGGAATGAGAAGTCTGTACTCTTATAAAGGCTCTGAGTTGTCATGGCATGGGGGTGGGGGTAGATGTAGGGAGGAGGCGCTTTCTGAACACACAGACATTCTCTAGCTCTCCAGTCACACACTCTGCTCTTTGTTCCCTTTTTATATTTTTTTTAACTGGAGGGGGTTTTTGATGCTGTATTTTTTATATCTAGTGTGGGTGCTAAGTGAGGCTTTGCATATGCTTTGCCATGTCGGGGAGGGGTGGGGGTAGGTCCCAGAGTGCATGTTAAATTAGACTCAAAGGGCTTGATCCTGTTGCCTTTACTTACTAAAGTCAACAGGCGTTTTCCTGCAGCCCGAGTCCTGTAATGAGATTACTCACAGGTGGGTTCCCCTTGTCTCTGCGCAGGCGTAGGATCAGGGTTGACACTTTACTGATTTCCATGCTCCACGTGTGCCCAGGGCTCAAACCGTTTTTGAGGAAGTGTTCTTGGGGTTTGAAAAAGTTTGGTTAACTTTTTTTTTTTTATTTCATTTTTGCAG
The DNA here is from genome assembly GCF_965152275.1 of Natator depressus. NCBI lineage: Eukaryota > Metazoa > Chordata > Testudines > Cheloniidae > Natator > Natator depressus. Next base: position 23,335,467 of record NC_134240.1, read on the forward strand.
CATTGCTGAGTCTTTGCTGGGACCAGATGTCTGAAACACCTTGAGAAAGTGTGTTCTGGTGGTGTTGCTGGAGCCACTGGAAACCTCAGAGGGCAACTCCTGTGAGATTTCCTTTGCAGTTTTGCAAACCAAGTTTTGATCAGCATCTGAATTTGGAGGGTACCTCCCTGATACAGACCCCTCAATTTTTGTTGATGTTTGTCCCTCATTGGAACAAAACTCACTCAGCTAAATTGATGGAGAGGCTCTTTTTGGCCAGTTGTATGGCCACAGAGGGACTGGAACTCAGCCCTTGGTTCCTTACAGCTGGTTGGAGGTGAAAGTTGTGCTCATTTCCTTTGGAGAGAACCTTTGAGTGACCCACTCTGGCCAGCGCTTAGTTTGTGCCAGGGCTTGCCCGGGCTGAGCCCCAGCACCTCTAGGCCTGGCAGTTCATAGCTCCGACACCTCTGGGCCTGGCAGTTCACAGCCCCGGCACCTCTAGGCCTGGCAGTTCATAGCTCTGGCACGTCTGGGCCTGGCAGTTCATAGCCCTGGCACCTCTGGGCTTGCTGCATCCGTTATGAAAGTAAAAATATTGCTTGAGCCCCAGCACCTCTTTCATTACAAATTAAGCACCGCCTCTGGCCAACAATTTTGATGAGCTTTGAAGAAAATGGGGCATCATGAAGGAGAGAGGAGGGGGGTCATTGTTCATGCACAGGAGGAAAACAGGTTTCTGAGTAGCAGCCGTGTTAATCTGTATCCGCAAAAAGAACAGGAGTACTTGTGGCACCTTAGAGACTAAGAAATTTATTAGAGCATAAGCTTTCGTGAGCTACAGCTCAATTCATCGGAAAACAGGAGCTTCCCTCCCCCAGGAAAAAGTGGTGGTGCTAAGCTGCCTATTCATCCTGTATTATGGTCTATACAGCTTTCAGTGGGTATCCAGAAACGGCAAGATTTGTGGGACGGTTGGACAAAAAGGGATTATTCAAGAACTTGGAGACGAGGAGGGGGATCAGTAGAGGGGCCTTGAGGCAAAGTAAGGGACTGTTGTTCAGTGCAAGCTCTTCTTTGATAATTATATACTTGGGGCCAAATTTAGCCTGGTCTAAATCCCCTCAAGTCACAAGTGATGCATTTGGCCTATGACAGGTTTCAGAGTAGCAGCCGTGTTAGTCTGTATTCGCAAAAAGAAAAGGAGGACTTGTGGCACCTTAGTGACTAACCAATTTATTTGAGCATAAGCTTTCGTGAGCTACAGCTCACTTCATCGGATGCATTCCACTGAATGCATCCGATGAAGTGAGCTGTAGCTCATGAAAGCTTATGCTCAAATAAATTGGTTAGTCTCTAAGGTGCCACAAGTCCTCCTTTTCATTTGGCCTATGGTGGCTCCATTCTTTTAGCTAAATGTGTCAGAAGCAGCAGCCTATTCTCAGCTGTGCACAGGCACCAAAAGGAGTCTGAGTAGAATCAGGGCCCAAGACTACCAAGAAAAGAACAGGGTTACAAGAGGAAATGTGTTGACATCTGCGTTGTAGATGGAGACAGGTTTAGTGTGTGTTTGTTAGCAGCATTTATCACCACTAAAGACTGAGGGGAAGGGGAAGGCGATTGTAAAGTTCCTTGAGTATTCAGTCCTACCATTTGGAGTTCCTCAATTGTTTGGCCACCAGAGAAGGAAGCTGTGGCTCTGGGACAGGCCTGTGGTCTTTAAGAGGAATTCACGCTGTTTCTCAACCCCCTGAGAAATGGAGTCTGAGAAATCAGAAATGGAAAAGACCAAAGACCTACCCCGGTAGCTCAGCTCAGCTCTTGCTCACCCCCCTGGCTCCAGGGCCGTCCCTAAACATTTTGGTGCCCTATGCAGCCCCCCCAAAGGGGGGGGGTGGCCTCAGGCCTCTGCGGGGGGGCAGGAGCAGGCATGGGGTGAGAGGGGAACCGCCCCCCAACACGAAACGGCGGAGTGGAGCGGGTTGGGGCCTGGTCGCTCCACTTCCTGCCGCCCAGTGAATGCAGGGTGGGCCCAACCCTGCACTCATGGGGTGGCGGGAAGTGGAGTGACCTGACCCCAGCCTGCTCCACTCTGTTCCCCTGGCTCCCAGCCTTAGGGCTTGGGGGGCAGGGGAGAACTGCCCCCCAGCACTCACTGGCGGCGTGGCTGGGAGCCAGGGGAGGGGAGCAGGCTGGGGCCAGGTCACTGCACTTACCGCCGCCTGGTGAGTGCAAGGAGGGCCCGACCCCTGCTGCAGTCCTCAGGGGAAGGAGTGGAGTGGGGGCAGGAAGAGGCGTAGTGGGGGCAGAGCAGGGGCAGGAGCTCTGGGGAAGGGGTGGAGTGGGGGCAGGGCTGGGGCAGAGCATGGGTGGGAAGAGGCAGAGCTGGGGTGGAGCAGGGGCTGGAGCAGCACCCAGCTAGTGTCCTAGTGCCCTACGCAGCTGCGTACTTTGCGTATGAGTAGGGACGGCCCTGCCTTGCCCATTGCCTTTGGCTAACCTTTCCTTCAAGGCTATTGGAAAAGAAATAATTGAGCTGGATACTGATCTGCCAAAGCAACCAAAATCACACACACAATGTGAACACAATCACACAGGTCCTGCAAAAAAGGAGTTGTCTGCAAACTTTTGGCCACAAGTCCCATGGAGCGTGTGTTTGGTGTGTCCTTAATTTTAACATCACTCCCACCAACGTTAAAATCAGGGAGGCTCTGCATCATTTAGAAAGTTTCAGTCATGGAAATCAGAAGCTGGCCGCTTCTGTGTGCATGTGGATTTTCTTTGAAAGCCTTGCTATTAAAATAAACAAAAGAAAGATAATCCAACCCAGGTTATAGCAGTGAGCTGTTTTCAGCTGATGGCTGTTGGATAGTGTGTGCTAAATGAGCTGATTAGTTCAGTCCAATTCCTATTAGACATCCCAGCTAGTGCTAACTGGTGGTGGCAGGAGAGAGGCCAAAACCTGTGTGCCAAAACTCCCCTCTCGCTCCTCAGGGTGGTCCCACCAGGTCAGAGTAGAGATACACAAGTGGGGCAAGCTTGAATTGCCCCTACCTATGCTGTATCTGCTCTGTGAATAAACACAGATCTTCAGTCTGCAGGGTGTCTGTCGGGCACCTCTCGCCATTCCTAAATACACCTTAAAGAGAATACAAAGAAATCTCATTCCTCAGAAAAGGCTCTAACAATAGGTGGGAAAAGAGGGGCAGGGAGACTTGGAGTTTTGCTGCTTTCAGCAGCCTTACACCTAAGCGGCTTGAGCCGGACCATTCCCAAAAGTCCCAGGCAGGATAATAAACAGAGCAACAGCAGCTATTCATGGGGCTCCGACCCTGACTAGGTAACTACATAATGAGCCTGTTTGAATTGCTCCCGTTCCTGCCAAAGGGGTGGGATCAGGGGATGCTTTTGTTTGCAATAATGAACCTGTAATTATGCTACATTTCTTGGTTTTAGCCACATTTTTGTGTGTGTTGTTCTCTTTGTATTGACAGATTTATGGCCAGGATATTCTCCTGCACCAACTGCAGTATGACACTGTGTGGAGACTGTCTGACTCAACCTGCTTCTTCTTTAAAAGGTGTGGCGAGCGGGATGGGGGAGCCTTTGTGGAACCTCAGCTTGTTAAGGATTAAACAAAAAATAAAGTCTCCCCACCACTACCACCACCACCTTTCCAAAAGCCACAGGTTTAGAAAGGCAAAAAGGTTTTGTTCTTCTGTGCCCCAGGTGAATAATAAATAATAATCGTTTTTTAAAAAATCATGAAACCAAATAAATAACACACACCAGTTTTCAGCTCCAAGGCGCTCAGTAAAATTACCCTTTGAAATGCAAGGATTAAGCTGGGTAGGTGACAAGGTAACTTTGTTAACAGGCTAATCTCTCGCTTTAACAGAGAGGGGATTTTTGCAACTGCACAAAACTGCTTTACCGTCACTTTTTAAAGATGGAAGTGGTGGCGGGGGGTGGGGAGGGTAAGATGGGCCAGCAGTGGACATTTTAAAGCCATTTATAAAATGGGTTTAGACTAGAGTTTTCTAGGAGGCCCCCGGCTGTAGAGATAAATCATTGGTAAAAATGTTATGAATGGCATTTCTTTCTGGATAGTTTCTTCTGCTTTCCAGTTAAAGGCTCGCTAGAAATACAAGTTATCCCAAGAAATCTTTTCAGGTTCACTTTTGAACTAAACCCTTGCCTCAGATCTCAGCACCTCTGAACCTGGAAGGCATTTGAATCCGAAATCAGATCTGGATCCAAATGTTGCCAATGGCCCCTCTTTTAAGGGATAGAATAACAAAAATCCAGATCTTAAACCTCCTGCACTTTGGAGAAATGTGGTGGGGAGGGGGAATTAAATGAAATAGGCCCAGATCCACCAAAATGGTTTTCCTCTCAATTTTAAGGCCGCCACCTAAACTCTCTGGACAGACACTGCTGCACAATCCAAACAGACACACACACACACATTGATATTCCTCCCTCTCGTGTGGGGCAGAGACTGAGTAGTCCCTGCTGTACATACTAAATCTCTCTGAGTACTTGGCCTGGGTCTAAGGGATCCTTTGTTAATTCACCCTGTGTGAAATTGAGAAAGTTGGGTGGAGAAGTACTCAGAAGTCCAAGTCTTCTCCAAACCTCTTTGGTTTTGGGTTAAAAAAAAAACAACTGACCCGAACCCTCATCTGAAATTCGAACAAAACCTGAAGTCTGAACATTTTCTGAGGTTTGAAAAAGACTGGGTCATGATTTATCATTTCATTTCCATAGCACTCTTTGGGCTTCCTGCTTCTGGCTAGGCCTGCAAGTAGAAGTGCTGAAATACCGGGGGGATGTGTCCCTGTGAAGTTTCCAGCCCAGTTTTACCGATGCAAGATGCTTGGACAATCGGGATCATTTTCAGCTAAGATTCCAGGCTCCTTGGGTGAGCATAGATGGGCTTTTGTTAAAGCACCAGGATTGAGATTCAAGAGATATAGGTTCTGTTCCTAGCAATGCCACTAATTCATGATGAAACCAGGAGCAAGTCAGTTCACCTTTCCATATTTGTTTCCACACCAGTACTACAAGGAGAATGATGTTTGCCTCCTCCACAGGAGAGTTACGAGTCTTAATGCATTAAGAATTTAGACACATTTTGAAATTGTTGGACATAAAGTACTGCTACTAATAATAATTAATAAAACATCCTTAATAATGGCAAGGTGTTCTTCTTTGAACCAATCCTCCAAACCTCAAAGGCCCAGTCTCCTCTGAGTTTTCAGACTATGTTAACACCTTCTTAGGGAACCATGTTTAAACACTCAGCAGCGGATCTCCTAAAAAACAACAAAAGGGGCAGATTACAAACAAAAGTGTTGAAGGGTCCCAGAGCCGTCTGTGGGCAAATTAGGGCCAAATAAAGGTCAAAATGATACCGGACATCAGGAAGAAAGAGGGAAGGGAAAAGAATGAGGCAGGTTTGGTTATAGAATATGTTTGTGTCATAAAGTTTTTTTTGTTTTGTTTTGTAATCTAGTTATGAGTTAACCTCTTTACACCGAGAACAAAATATCGTCCTAATGCAGGCAGGCACAACACCTTCCTAAATATATTCCGTGTCATTGTAGATAAGGCCGAATGTATTGTAACACAATTTGCTGAACTGTTACAGCGTTGTCCCAGACTTCTGTGAGACCCTGCCTAGAGTGGACCAGAAAGTGTATTTAGTGAACTGGTTCAGGCTAACTGAGGGTCCCTCTTCGTTATTCACTGTGTCAGGGGAAGTGATTGTGCCATGGTATCCCCCCACCAAAGATCACCATGTCCAAAGCTTTGGCACAGTTTAGGACACCTTTAAAGCCTGGCTGGAGCCTATCACTCTTACACGGAACTGGGTTTTAACATTGTTTGGAGGAACAATTCTTGTCACTGGGTCCCAATGACATGACTGTATTCTCGGCATAGATGATGCATCAATTTAAATGTGGACTAGATTTCTGTTTTTCAAATCCTATAGATTTCTAAGCACTGACTGAGGTTGAGAGGTGTTGGTATTGCTAGCACAGTTTGAAAACCCCAGGTAGACTGCATCTCTGAGGTTTGTCCATCAGTAGTTTAAAAAAATAATTAACATTGTGCACACAAATATATTCTGTGGCTGATCCTGGCTCGTTGTCTCCCTTCCCTCTCCTCATTCCCTAAATCATTTTGACCTTTAATTGGCCCTAATTCGCCCACAGACGGCTCTGGGACCCTTCAACACATTTGTTTGTAATTGGCCCCCTTTGTTGTTTTTGGAGAGATCCCCGCCTGGATTTTTTTTAACAGTGCAATATCTCATTAGAGTGGAGCCGCTTTTAAATTAGCCCTGCTGGGGGCAAGGGGAGTGCTGTGAAAAGGCCTAGCAGAGAGACTCGGGGCTATCTAAATGCAATTATCACATCACTGAGAAAATGTAAAAATGGCCTGAGCTTAAACAAACATCACACGCCCCTCAACTGGAGGGCGGTAAATACTTTGCTCAGTGCTGCCAGGTTTAACACCACAGATGGGGTCATTCTTTGATAGCCAGATTATCCAAGCAAAGCAGTGAATGTATCTCTAGCCAGCTCAGGGCAACTCAGAACAGGGCACTGTCTATACTTCAAATAGAACCATGTTGGGGAGCCTCGATACAATACAGTTGTCCCCTATACCTGTTCATAGCATAGCCTGGATCTTAACCGTCCATGGTGATAGACAAGCTAAAACAGCACAATTAGGTACAATCCTATACTACATCTTATAACCAGGTCAAGGGACAATCATGTTGTAAATGAGCTCCCTGACTTAGTTATAGTTGTATTGTAGACAGCACTTAAGACCTCTCGATTGTATTTCATCAAGTTAAAGAAATCTTGCCTAAGCACTATCAAACTCTTGGGCCAAAACCACTTACAAGATCCGGCCAGTCAATGTGAACAGGTTTGAACCAGCTATAAAGTATCTTCTAGCCTAGGGACTCAATTTACTGCTGAAGTAAATGCACAAAGCTGCGTGGGCTTCATTTGAATTTAGCCCTAGGTCTTTATTGGGGCAGCAGCATGGCTAGTCAAACATGACTTGATACCATCAGCGGTGGCAAAACTGGTTCAGCCACAACGGATGGTGTATGACTAACCCATGTTGACTAACCCATATTAAAATCCTGGTGGAGACAAGGCTGTTGTAGTTTTAACGCATTAGCTAGTCACAGTAAAGCCTATGCTCCCCCACTAGGGTTTACCAGGATTTACCCAAGTTAAAACTACAATTGCCTTCTCTTCTCTAGGACTTTAACACAACTTAGTTAATATGGGTTTGCTTAACACAAGTTAAAAATACATTTTTCCTACTGAAGACACAAGGTAAGGCTATGTCTTCACTGCTAAAAAAGGTAAGGTTTTTACAGTGAGATAACTCATGCATGTTAACTGTCCCACTGTACAATCCTTGTGGAGTCAGTGCATAGGTAGCTTTTACTGCCATGTAGCTAGGTGAGATCAACACTATTTCCCCCAAACTGGGGTTGACCTCCCCATGCCACATCAAGGTAAACATGACAGGGCCTTGTCTCCACTGGGATTGTACATTAAGATAATGATCTCGAGCTAGTTATTGCAGTGAAAAAACACATGCCTTTTTTGCAACGAAGACAAAATCCCAGTCTCACTTAAGCATGGCTGTTAAATTCTAGCTGTGTAGATGGTTTTAGTTAAAGCCAGCGCAGATGGGTCCTTGCAAACAAGTAGTGGCAAACATCTAGCCTACGTGCCAAACGCAGCTCACTCCGTTCTTCAGTGTAAATGGGTGCCTTAATAGTTGTATAGGTTGGGAAGACTACAGTTCCCAGTATGCTGTGCTACTTCTCGATCTGAGTGGACTGCCCAGCCAGCATTACTGCATGCTGGAAGCTGTAGTCTCTGATGGCCAAACCGTCCTATTAAACACGAAGATGCTGAAATCTGCTCCATTTCATGTGAATGAGGTGTGGCCCTTGGACCACAGTAAATTAGCAGTGGGACTCTGTTACACTGACTTTGGGCATTGTCCCTGCATTAGATGATATGCCACCAAAGGTGCTGTGAAGCAGCCTAATAGCTAAGGAGAAGGAATCCATCAAGGTGTTTTCTCCCCCATTTCTAACTACTTCCTTTTCTGGAATGGACGGCTCTGTTTGGCTCTGCCATATCAGAGCTTCCAGAGGCCAATGCAGCCCCAAAAACTTTTTATTTTAAAAGCTGTAGGGACTGAGGGTTTTGTCGGTGTGACTGGAATTTAGATTTCAGTCCAATGATGGGTCTGTAGTCTTAGAATTAAAATGGGGGGGATGTATTTCGGAAGATCCAATAGAGACAACAGGCCTGACTGTGAAGACCACATGCTCAGTGGCATTCATCAGTAGGGATGGGCAAATATGAGACGTTCAAAGGTTTCGTTTTGGATGAGCAGCTGAAAACTCGGAGGCCGTTGCCCAGCCAAAGCAGTTCTAAACTCTTTGAATCTTCATAACTGGGCTGGAAAATTGTCTCCATAGGGCAAAATTGGGCTTGCAATCTGTCTCGTTTGCTTCCAATTGGACTTTAAATTGCTTGCAAACATTTCCTGTGGTATTCTGGCACTTCTGCTGGTCCTGGCTGGGACTTGGGAAATTTTATTTTATTAAAGTAGTACCCTGAGACTCCAATCATGATTGGGACCCCCTTGTGCCAGGTGCTGAACAAGCGTCTAAGGAGAGACAGCTCCTTCCCAAGCATGTACAATCGTGCACACTCTTATGCCCATGAGTAACTTCATGCAAAAGAGCAGTCCATTTGAGCTCAGAGGCTACACATGTACATCAAGTTACTCACATTACTCAAGTTACTCAAGTTACTCAGCCCTGGGCCTCAGCAAGTCTAAGCCAGCCCTGGCGACCCCATTGAAAGAGGGTCGCGACCCACTTTGGGGTCCCAACCCACAGTTTGAGAACCGCTTTATAAATAATTGCAGGGTCAAGGTGCTGTTATTTATTTGTTTGCCTTGCCTGTTTGCTAATTTAAGTTTATGTTGAAGCTACAGATGTTCTATTTATTTTTAACCCTTCTCTACCTTTTATCTTTTTCAGAAGTTAACCTCTGGAATGTTCAAATTGAGTCCAGTTTCCCTCTGGAGCAGAGATGGGTCTGATCTGGATCCAGACTTCCCTAATGATTTAGTTTAAGCCCATCTCTAGTTTCAAATGACTGTTTGGAGGGGAAAGGTGATTCGGTTTTTATGCAAACTGGTTGGCTTGTCCCTGCTCCCAAGCTGCCTTCTTTTCCATAATACTGGTGTGACCTGCTCTTGTTGTTTCAGTGTCACACACCCATTAGCCCTTAAGCCCAGTACAGCGTTTGTGCTGCATGTCCTGCTGAGTCAGCAACTGGAGCAGCAGTCCCGGCCATAAGGAGGGCAAGAAAAATAAGAAGCTTGAACTTGCCAGTGCTCCTCAAACAGGACCTCCAAACCCAAAGGCTGCATGCTGGCCTGGGCAAAATGAGCACATGGTCTTAGTCCAGTGGTTCCTAGTGGGCGGGTGTCCGCATCACAGAAGCCATTATTATAAATAGCACCCTTTGATGGCATTCTCATCACAGAAGCCAAGGATTGAATTGGCCACAGAGTAAAAAAATTCCCTTTAGCTCAGTGATGAGGCACTTTGGCAGGAGAACAGTGGATGGGGGAAGCTTGTGCAGCCCATCCTGTACCTGTTCTGTGTATATATACAGAGGGCTCCAGTCTCCACAGCTGTAGCACTAAAAAAACTGCCCTTAGAGGTTTAAAAAAAAAACAAACCAATCTAAAGAGACAGGCAGGAAGAAGTCACATTTTTCCAAAATATCCAGTGCTGAATTCGGGAAGGCTGGAAGAAGGCCAAACAGCTACAACGATGGAAGAAAGTTTGGGGAACTTTCACTGGAGTGTTCAGAAAAGTTTTTCAAAACTGCTCTCCCCAGCCTGCAGCAGGAGAGAGAAAACCTTGGTGGGCAGAGGAGAAGCCGCTGCTGCCACCCCCTCCTTTTCTTGCTGCCAGATAAAGAGGACAGACTCTCCTTTTTCAGCCCATTCTGGTCACACAATGGGAGAAGGGGATCAGCGCCAAAATTACAAGTGTGAGCCCTTAATGCATCAGGTTGAACAATGGGCTTTGGAAGCGTCTGTCTTGTCGAGAGAAGCAGTACAGCTAGTTCTGGCCATTCAGTGCCATGGAAAAAAAGCTCATTGTCCTGGTGAAAAACTCCCTCGAATGAAAACACCCTCCTCCTCTTTTCTTCAGCTTCCTAATGGGAAGCAAAATAACAAACCAGGCCCACAATTAAACAAACATGCCACTAACTGAGCAGAGCTCAAGTGTAACAGATGTTGTTACAGTTAGTCCAGGCTGGGGCAGGGAGGGGGGGAGGTAAACTGTGCAGTGTCTGGCTGTGGTTACAGAGACGCTGTCATTGTAGGGGTTTCCTTTGCTGCTTTGTGTTTTCCTTCCATCTCTTTCTCTTTCTCCTCCTTTTTCTCTTGTACTCCTTTCGCGCTCTCTCTCTCTCTTTCCATTTCTGTCTCGTCTCTTCTGCCTTGTTTCGTTCCAACACCTCGTTCATTGCAGATGTAGATTTATGTTTTTAACAGTAGAAACACTGATTAGGTTTCAGAAAATCTAAGAGGAAGGAGAAACTGTTTGAATGGATCTTTTAGGGTAGGATGGCTTTTATTACCACAAGGGAACTAGCTCCATCCCCTCGTTAAAATGCTCTCTCTGTTAGGGTGCTCTCTGGCACAGAGAAATGCCAGCAGGTCTTGGTTCCCAGTGAATTTGAGATCCCATTATAAAAAACACGCTTTTAAAATATAGGCCAAATTCTGCACTCATACCAGTGTAAATCCCGAGTAGTTCCATTGATGACTCCTCAGTGTAAGTGAGAGCAAAACTTCATCCTTCCTCTTTAAGACATTCAAAATGGTCATGTTCTGGTGCTTTCCTTGCCCCCAAGAAAGCTGGTTCTGGGTTTGAGTCCAGGGCTTGGATTTATACCCAATCCTGACACTGCAGGGGCCACTACTTTGTTAGATGTGGGTGAGACCATCCATCTGAGGCTCTGTCCGTGTGTAAATTTAAGATCTTAGATCATAAATGGAGGTGAAATAACTGTGAGGTCCTGGCCAGTATTCCCTGTATTAGCAGACCAGGTTCTGTGACCTTACAGCAAAGTGCATTATGGCTGCTTTGCTAGTAAATAACTCACATGTGCTTTGCGATCTCTCAAGTATAAAAGATGCTAAAGGAAACCAAATTCTATCCTCTTTCCATTTTCACACACAAAACTTTCTGGATATGGAAAGAGTCTCGTTGGAATGTTGTGGGCAGGTTTTATTTCTACCTGGGAGGGTAAATACATCAGGCATTTGAGAGTCAGAGAAACGTTGAACATTAGCAATAAATAAATGCAGAAGTGAGGGAAGTTGGTTATTTATTTATTTATTTATGAATTTGCATTCTGGCAAGTACCTCGTGTGATACATTTTATAGATTTCCAGAAGGCTTTAACAGTGAACACAGAGAGACCGTCTTTGGATAATTATGGCACGTTATGGAAGACCTACAAAAATAATTAGAATAATCAAGGATTTATATGATCCATGCCAAATGTGCAATCAGAAATTATGACGTCATCTGCCAATGATTTGCCGTGCAACCTGGAGTAAGGCAACAAAGTAAGGAACCTGGAATTGTTTAAACTATTCATTGACTATGTCATGAGGAAAGTAATTGCAGAAGGCAACTTGAGGAATTTTGTGGACAAATTATAAAGCATAATTGGATGACCTTGTTTTTGCTGATGACATCGTCCTGCTTTGTTCAACACACAACTTAAAGGAATAAAAAGACTCAGCTTTTGGCAGATACAGCAAAACAAGTTGGTTTGTTTATCAACAAGGGGAAGACAAAATATATGGCTATCAGTTTCCCAAAAGTAACCATTAGAATGGATGAAAAAACACGAGAAGAAGTCATTTTGCTGATCTCGGGAGTGAGATGTGCTGTGACGGTGACTCCATGCTGGATATCACGCAACAAATATCAAAAGCATCAAAAAACTTTCCTGAACTTGAAAAGATTTGGAAAAGTAGTATGATTGAAACAGACAAAATAATGTGAATGTTTAACACCGGCATCATGTCTGTCCTCCTTTATGGAGCACCGTCATAGAAGTCTACACCAGAAATTGATAAGAAAATCAATCCATTCCAAAGTAAATGCCTGTGGAAGATCTTCAGAGTCCATTGGAAAGAGTTTCTTGCACCATCAGAAATGTTAAGTAGAGCAAACTAATCTAAAGCATCAAATGTGGTAAGAAGATGATGAAAGATATATTTGTCATGTTTTAAGGAGGCCACCAGCATGACTTCCATGGCAAGTGATAATGCATGCCACTAGGAAAGAGAAAAAGAGGGCAACCTAGAGATACATTAAGCAGAACAATAGAGAAAGAAACCAAATCCATCAACATGACACTCAGAAGCCTGCACAGACCAGCATAAGACACGCCTCCCCTCCCCCACCCTCCCCCAATGCCAGAAATCAGCAGATGCCCTATGGACCTGAGGGCAAAGGAGGATAAGGAACATTCTGGTAGCACCTAAAGGGTGCGTTTTATTTTTTAAAATGTATTTACGCTTACGAGAGAAGGGGACCGAAATTAGCTGGCTAGAGTGGGACACTCTGTGATCTGGTGTTTTTCAGGCTTCCCCCACAAAGTTCTGACAGTATCCATCCTGTCTGACTTGTGGCACTCCCTGCTGTTACAATCCAGCTTCACATCCACCCCTCCCTGACAGTGCAACTCAATCCTCACCCTCTAGCACAGTGAGACTCAGACTGAGGCGTGCGAGCTACAAACGGCTCTTTAATGTGTCTCCTGTGACTCTTTGCAGCACATGATATGAAAACACTGCGTGACTTACCGTAATTATTAACCAATCTACGTTATTAACCAATCAGGATGCTTTTACTATTTAATTAACCAATTGTAGCTGATTATATGTATGTCGTTCCGCAAGGACAGTTGTACCAGGTTAAACCACTGCCAAACCCTCTGGGAAATAACATTACGAGATGCACTTTGTCCTTTTCCTCCTCTCCTCTCTTACAGGCAAGAAATGTGCCATTACAGAGGGTGAAGTCAGAGCTATGTCACTGTGTCATTTTTCTCTTGCTCAGCTGCCCTGGTGAGCCTGAGCCAACCTCTCTTTCAGGCTGAGGCTTTCATGGCTCTGATGCAGTTGATGACTGGAGTCTTTACTACAGCTGAGCTTCTTAATCCCTAAGTCCCCATCTGGCAGTGACTGAGACGTTTGGCAGCCCAGAGCCTCGCATTCCTCAGCTTTTCTGGGACAGTATCTCTGTCTGGGAGAGCTGGAATCAGCAGCATTCCCTTAAAGTCTGTGGCCAGGAGAATAAAATAATTTGGCAGATCATAGAGCTGGGGCCTGGTTGCCCTCTCTCTCTGGATGTGTTTATATCAGAGAGCCGTACCATACTAGTTGAATCAGTGGGATTGCACCATTGCAAGATAGAATGATTCAGTGAATCCACACTAGCCCTCTTGCGTCGGGTGCACACAATGCTTTGCGCCCACACAAGCACTCTCTGCCAGAGTTGCAGGGCCTCTGGTTTGTCCACCTATCCCACGTGCTCAGCACATCTCCCTAGGGCAAGTGTATAATATCTATGGCCTATGATATCTATTTGCACCTGTCCACATTTTTGGTTTATTGCTTTGCCTGCTTTGAATGATTCTGCCCTGTATGAGGATTCATGCTTGCACTCTGCGGGGGAGGAACTAAGACCCTGCGACTCCCTCATCTTGCAGATGCAATGGTAGAGAATCTCTAATTACCTCCAGGCCCTCTGCCAGCCCACCTGTGGGCCTGAAGACCAATGCAATATTAACATAAGCTTGAGGAGGTAAGGTAAGCTGCTTCTGTGTCTGTCTAAAACAGGGGGTTGGAGGAGAACTCAGGTCTGCCCAGAAGCGGGGAAAGAAGGCAGTTGGAGGCTGGTCTGAACCAAGAGCAGCCAAGGACTTCAGGCAGGGAGTGTGACACAGTAGTGGAGGAAAAGCTGGTTAGCCTTGGTCAGAGTGTGTGCATTCCGCCTGGTAGTGTGAACACCTGTACGCCATAGGTAGTAATTGTGTTGGGGACATGTGATATGCAAGGTGTATGCTAGTATAGACAAGGCCATGCTTTGTTCAAGCTCACTGTATATTTATTTGTTGAGATCCATAGGCAATAAAGAAATAAAAACGGAGGCAATGTTGCCATAAGCACCAGATCAATTATTTAGCTGGGAGGTTAAAGACCCATAAATGGAGGAAACAGGGAAGTTTAATAAAGTTGCGCAATCCAATGGTCTGTTCTGACAGTTTTGTTGCTGGTGGATAATATGGGGCCCTGGAAACATTTGGCCAAAATCACTTCCTGTGTGTTTTGCGTTTTCAAAGAGCTGGTTGCAAACTTGCGAACTCTGCAACTCCAGTCTTGCAAACTCTATATCACCATTTCAGTGGCTATGAGCAACTCAGCTGTGGTGCCCTGTAGTACAGTGCTGACACTTGTCACCAAGTTTCTTGGAGAATGTTGAGTGATACTTCCCTTCTTCAAACAAAACTGCAGACAACAGAAATCCCACTAGAACCAAACAAATTTGCTATCGAAAAACCACCCTGGCAAACAATTTCAAACTACTCAATCTGCAGTCAAAAGCAAAGATCATGAGGGCACCAAGGCTAAATTACTGACAAGCATGTGACACATCAATTCACATTTCACATGAGAATTGTTGCTGGTTTGCTGCCATTTACAATGAGATGAAGTATCTCAAGTAGAAAGTTAAACCAGGGCGCTGGTTTTGACTTCCTGTCTTTTTCACAGGTGCGCGCGCACCCTTTAGGAGAGAGAGAAACCATGCACAATTTTTGCAGCAGAAGTTTTAAACAGGTTTGTGCTGAAGTTTGGTAAAATGACTGGGAACTTCCCCAAGTGGATAGGAAGGCATCAGAATTTGAGAAAACTGGGAGAAAGAGAAAAATCCTGTCCTAAAAACCATTAATGAAATGTTGTTTAAAGTATTTGATGCCTGTTTTACCACCACTCTTTTACATCTGCACACGCACGCACATGGTCACGGCCGGCATCTCTCGCTTGTGTTATACAGCTCACTCATGCAGAATTTTAAACCTAAAGCCAGGGAAGATGTTATCTATTGTTAAAACAATGAAGCTAAATCCTCCGTTATTTTAAGCTTCCTCCTGAAATGATACCCAAATGAGGGACCAAAGGAAAGTATTGGGCAGAAAAACTAGGGCTGTGAATGACGTGGCTCTTTCCTCAGCCCTAAGCTACCAGAGCTCCTCAGTCACTTTCTCGTCAGGTGATAAAGAGAGGCAGGGCCAACTAATCCAGCTAGGAAAAGATCTAGCTTAAACCTTTTCACCGAACGTGAAGGGAACCTTTTCTGAGATTTGAAAAGTTTGGCTAATTCTCCCCCAACCCTACTTTGTTACTTCCGTTGCTGCTCTGTCTTCTGGTTTAATTCCCATCCAAGACAGAAGTGGAAATGCCAATATATCACAAAAGGTAGCTGTCCGTACAAAATGTCCAGGCCAAGTGGAAGCAGAAGTAATGGCCACTTCTTATCATATGTTCACACCCAGGTTAGAAAATCTAAAATGTTTGCACATGGGGATAAACACCCAAACTTTTAAGTTCTTGTGCGGTCTCATAGACACGGTGAGGGACTAGCAGTCAGGAAACTGTCTGACTGTGCCACTGATTCACTGTGCGGTGTGTCGCATCTGCCTCAGATTCCTCGGGCTGTAATCCAGGTCCTCCAGCACCAGACAGGCTGCAAAGCTGCCCTAAACAGGCAGCCGGCGATTTCCTGGAGGGTGGGAGGCAAATCCCTGTGTGGCTTAGAGCCAGGGAAGAGCTGGGAGCAGGAAGGGACATGGCCAAAATGTACTGTCTTCAGCAATTCCCAGCTGCTGTAACAGCCCCCTCGAGAGCTGTTAGTGGAATAATTCAGAACAGCCCAGAGGGACTGGGGTGAGTGCAAAGATGACATACAGCCAGTTCTGTCCCCATCACAGGTCCTGAGCCAAGCTTGGCTTGGTCAGGCAAAAAGAATTGGAGCCCATAAGTGTAAAATGGGGATATAAGGTTGCCTATATAAAAAGGTTTGGAGTCCTCAGACAAGAAGTAGTATAAGTGTGAAGTATTATTATTAATTCCCATTATATAAATTGCCCATCCCCAAACCTGATGGTTGTTTCCCATGACAGATCTATTCCCTCCCAACTGGTCCCACCCCCAGAGGTGAGCGGCTTATCTTTCATTGGACACTGGTTCTGGGGAGCCATGTTCAGTGTCACGGATTGGGGTACCCTTGCTGGTTTTGGATGCCAAGATTCAGAGATAAGGTACCGCGTTTGGTGTGACCCCTTTTATTGGCTGCTGCAGCTGAACCAGCTGGGGGCCAGATCTAGTGTTCAGATTTTAGCATCCCTGTGGTTATTCTTGGGAGTTTGCTACCTCCCCACACCCCTCGAAAACCAATTAGTTTTGGCATGTCATCATGGCCTCATTACGTATTCATCCAGCATCAGGACAAGAAGATGTAGTATCATCTCTTCATCCCTTCCCCCCTCCAGCTCTGTGTTGCTGCATGGGGCAGCATCCACAATGCATCTCACCTGTCTGCGCCTAAAACCATTCTTGCTGGGCCGCTATCGAAGCTCTCAGTGGGAGAAACTCCCCTCTGATCCCACAGTTACAATTCAAATGCTGTCAGGAAGCTAAGCTCTGAGGTCCTTACTGAGTCAAAACTCCCTTTGGTACTGAGTATGGTCAGGATTTGTCCTAAGCTATCTAAACTTACAGCACTAAAAGAAGCATCATCATCATTACCTAGTCTCCAGTGACTGGTATGTACAAAGTTTTGGAATACTCCACTTTTCTTAGTCAGGCTTTGATGACTACTTGCTTTTTATGATTACGTTTAGTGTTATTTTTATAAATTCCAAAGCCAGAAGGGACCATTGTGACCATCTAAACAGACCTCCTGTATAACGCAGGCCATTGGACTTCCCAAAACAATTCCTAGAACAGATCTTTTAGAAAAGCCATCCAATCTTGAGATTTAAGGCTCTGACTAATTGCAGGGCAATGGCCAGGTTTATAACACAACAGTGTGTAGCCTGGAGCAATCTCTGCTATAATTACACTGTATAAATTCCCCCATTAGAAATGACAGTGCATTGGCATAGGATACAAAGCAGCCATGGCCCAGTCAGCTGGCTCTGTGAAAATCTGTCTGACAATTGTTTTCCCTTCTTGGTATCTGATTGACACTTGGTACAATGATGAGACTGTTATATGACAATGGATAGAAGCCACAGGCCTTATGGAGTTTCTCATTGCAGCTGCAGTGTAGTCAATTTCATGACTTGGTTTCTCTACACTAGGCCACCTTAAGTTTTGATCACTCTGATGGATAAAACCAAAAGAATAACTAGGAGTGCACAACATTATGATTAGGACACAAATCAGAAAAAGTCTGTGAAGTTCCAAGGGGGTGTTTAATTTGCCATAAGGAGGAGTTACTTTTCTTTTTTCACCATAGCATGAGGGAGGGCCAGGTTCAGGATTTGTCCCAGCCTCTCATTGTTTTCTGTCATGACATTGCATAACAAGCCAGGTTGTTCTGATGATGTATTGTGGTGCAGCGATGCTGCATCCCGACAGTGGCGGTGTATCCTGATGTGCTCATGTATTCCATCCCATCATAGTGATATTGCATCACAACATAACTGAGCAGCAGCATCATGTTCCAATGCGATGTCACCACACAGCAACCTATCCAAAATGAAGTCAGGATTTTTAAATGATCTGCCGAGGCGGAGGATGATTCTGTGACCACCAGGACAAGTGTCAATCAGGAGCAAGGCTTATCTTTTGTAGATTTTACCATTTGGTGCCACAATCTTCCTGAATATTATTTGAGCAGAGTTGGTCAAATTCTTTCCTGATTTAAGAATGCTGAATTCAGTGGAGACCAGGGATGAAATTACACATATTAATTTTCTTCATCTTCTTACAGAAAGAGAGAAAATGTGTGTAAAGTTGGGAAACATGCACCCAATCAAAACATCTAGAGAAAGAATTCATAGTGCCCTGCAAAGGAAAGGGCTATAGAAAAGTGACCTGCCTTATTCCATACGTGGTAGCTTAAAACAGCAAAATCCTCTGAGCTGTCAATGGAATAATATCAAAGGGCTGCATGGTTCAGGAGATTAGGAGTGGGTTATGAAGTTTTTCACCTTTAGGACATTGATTCCAATCTGACCAATGGCTGGGGAATCTAGATTGCTTCAGGGATTGGGAATGGGCTGTATGGAGTCTTTTTCTTCTAGTTCACTGACTCCAATCTGGTTCAGGAACTGGGACTGGGTTATGGAATCTTGCCCCTCTAGGCCGCCAATTCCAACCAGACTAGATTGATAGAGCGTAAAAGAAAATAGAGTAATTTGAATTAGGGATGAAAAACATCTAGTAGATCATGCAACCTGCCTGCCGGCCAGTGAAACACTGCTCTCTACGGTATGTTGTCTAGAGTTTTGTCCAATCTAGTTACAAAAGTCCCAAATGACTGGGCTTCTGTGATTTCCCATGGAAGAGTGGAAGAATATTCCACAGCCTAGTTATTATCATGGTGTCTCTTGGTCGGACTTGTGTGAAATAAGTGGATGGTCTCGGTCTGTTTGCTGGTGGGCAGGTGGCCATCTCATAGAAAAAGCTCTGGTACTAATTTGTGCATTGTTGGCAGTCTCAGTTGAAAAGCCAAGGACTGAATAGGCCTTGAAGTCTGTTTCTTTACCAATAAGAATGTGGTGGGCAGGCAGATTTTGTCTCACCGATAGAGATGGATCTCTCCGGTTCAGGGTTGAGGAACACTGCAGAAGAAGCCTGTGCTGCCACTGTCCATAGTTATACCTCTTTGTGGTTAAATAGATTGTTCAAATGCCTTGGGCTGCCAATTCAGAACCATTCCCCAGCACTAAAATTTAATTCACATTTATTTTTAGAAAAAGAAAACAGTGACACAAGGTCCCATTTCTGAAGCATTAAGGTTTACAAATCCACACCATTAAGAGCAGCATTCTGTGTCAAACTTAATGTCCAGGCTTCAGCAACAGCTGAGTGGAAGAGTGTATGGTCCTTGTTTGTTCTACAACACAGGAAAGTGGTTGTTTTCTATACTGTAAATATGCATTAGGAAAGCTCTTACAGGCTTGTGTTAGGGATTTGATGTTTTTAACTGACAACATTCCTTACATTTTTGTATAACTGCCAAGAAAACTAAATAAAATGGCTTTTTTTTAAGTGTTTTTTTCTAAGAATAGCCCTGCTTCTTTGTAAATATAGCAATGGGATTGTTGATAATAATTCTTTGGGAGAATAACTGGTGTTATTGATGTTAAAGAGTAGAAAGATTGCTGTTTCTGTGTCTTGGAAACACAGCTAACCAGGCATTCCTTATCCAGTGATGGAGATTAGACTCCTTTAATTTTTGTGGCGAGAGGTGAAGAAATGTGAGAATGAGGGCTGGCAAATGAGTGCAAAGGAAATACAAATGGAGTCAAATCTTCCCTCAGGACAAAAACTAAATCTTTTCTGGAGTTCAAAAAGGTTGATTGCCACTCCTTCCTTATTTTTTAATTTTCATCTGGCTGGCAGAAATGCCAATATGTCAACAGAGGGTCTGTTCTTGGAATATATACGGCCTACCTTATGCCTCCACAAAATTTGGTAAACACCACCCTGCTGAGGTACCATCTCCTTAAAGTTGAGGAGACAAAGGCACCGAGAGGTTAAAAGACAAATTTTGAAATACAGCCTCTGATTTGTTTGTACAAATTAGGCCCACAATTAATTGTTGCTACACCAGGTAGCATTTACTTATTTAACTACTTGATTTGCAGTTAGATGCTTAAATACTGTCATTTGTGCCTGCAAACTTCATGGGCTGGGTTGAAGCCTTTTAAACAATCAGACCTTAAATGTTTTGCCCAAGGCTACACAGCAAGTTATTGGTAGAGCCAGGATTAGCATTTGAGTTCCTAGCTCTCAACTCCATGCTCAGTTCACTAGTCCACTGCCACCCTGGAATTAGGAAGATCTGTAAATTTCACAAAAGAGGCTGCTTTACAGCTCAAGTTTGCAGAAGTAAAAGGGTTGGATACAAATTTGTACGTCTGACCCAAGGCACCTGCCTTCCCTGAAGCTGTGGTTTCTTGTGGCCCCCTCAATGGAAGCACAGATTAAAGTGGATGTGGTTTTCACTATGTTGTTGAGGGTAAAAAGGCCACACTGTCAATGTTTGCAGGGTCTCTCAGATGACCATGAGCCAGACCTGAGGTTCAGATAAGCTTCTAGACATTTTGGTGTTTATCTATGGACCTTATTAAGTTCTCTGATTACTTTCCAAAATTGGGTCTTCTTGCTTCACCAGAAACACTCAGTTTTCATTTTTAAAAATTTTCTGCAGATGCACCTATCGTATGTATATTAAGCCATGGACTTGCAGATTTGGCCACATTCATCCTCTGTTGACTGTCTCTCTGCTTAAATGAGAAGAGTGCCAGGTGGCAAAATGAGTCCTGTCCTTTTATGTATATATTTTTACATCAAAAAGATTACATTGTTAAGAGTTCAGGTAGCCAGACGTCCACGTTGGGAAATTGTTTTTGTCCCTCCAAAGTTTGGTTATATGTTTCTTTATCCTTATCAGAGAGGTTTGTTCCATATCCAGGTATTGTTTAGAAGCCAGTATCGTTGCATGTTTTGGACCTAAGAAAAAGCCATCTGAATCTCCACCTTTTCTCTCACCCTTTTGCTGAGAGCCTTGATGATACCCTTCCAAAAACCTTTAACATCTAGCACAGTTCTGAGATATATATATCATGGATCGCGTCAGGAAATGGCATCTCCACCAGATCCAGCCAGAGGCTTGGGTCACATGTTTTGAGTTTAACGAGAATATTGAGTAAATTATATTGGAAGGAGAAATTAATGGAAATTGTTGACATTAGATATGGGTCAAAGCCCAAACCTTGAATCTGAGTATCACAGAATGGGGAACAAATTCAAATCTCCAGATCTGAACTCACCTCTGTAGTTTTGGTCCTGGGTTAGATCCTGTGCCAGTGCTAGCACATTGGAGGCCCTAAGAAGGAATATTCCTCCCCCTCTCCCCCAAATGCATACTAATAATTAATAAGGGGCCCCCTTGGCTGCTTGGGGCCCTAAGCAATTGCTTGGCCTGCTTAAACCTAGCGCTGGCTCTGGCTGGACCCCAAGTTGGAAGGAACCTGTTTTCCAGTTCAGATTCAGATGTAGAATAAATCTCATGAGAACAGCTATTCTCATGTGATTTCAGCCCCAAATGGTGGCAATCCCATGAAAACAGCTAATCCCATAAAATTTTCACCATTCAAATCTAAACCCAAAATCTAACCTTGATGTAGCCATTACTGAGTTGTGAAACAGTGACAGGAGTCCGTCATGAGCATCATGATAAAGTGTGTGTGTGACAGAAACAGTATGTAAGACGAGAAAACCAGGGAAAATATCACAGAGGTTCACTTTGTTCAGATAGGTGTCTGTCAGAGAACTTGTAACACAAATTCTGTGAGTCCAGGTACCATTGATTTATGATTCCTATATCATCTGAGAACTGGACCAGGAAAGACCACTAGGATCACCCACTATAATTCTCACACTTTCACCAGCACCATGCCTCCAATTAATCCATCATTCTTACAAATGTCATATCTGCCCTGTTCTTGAATGTCTGGAGTAATGGTGCCTTAATTGCCTCCCTAGGTTGTTGGCTCCATTTCCCAGTTGTAGGATTTTTTCTTAACCTCTCATCTAAACTCTAGTCCAAGGTTAAACTCCTTAGCTTTTGGCCACTGGTCCTTGTCCAAACATCTTCAGAAACAAAATAAATTCCCCTTCATACATATTGTTTCCTTAAAAGGAAGAAATGCCATCATGTCCTCCTGAATCTTCTCTTTTCTAAACTATATAAATTGTGCTCCATCCATCTCTGTACAAGTTACCCTCCAATCTGGCTTTATTGTAGTTATTTATAATGACAGGTTTCAGAGTAGTGGCCATGTTAGTATGTATTCGCAAAAAGAAAAGGAGTACTTGTGGCACCTTAGAGACTAACCAATTTATTTGAGCATAAGCTTTCGTGAGCTACAGCTCACTTCATCGGATGTCACCAGTACTCCTTTTCTTTTTGTAGTTATTTAGTTTTTCTACAATTAGATGCTCCTGAAATGTTTCAGTTCAGCAAAACGTC
Organism: Natator depressus; assembly: GCF_965152275.1. Taxonomy (NCBI): domain Eukaryota; kingdom Metazoa; phylum Chordata; order Testudines; family Cheloniidae; genus Natator; species Natator depressus. Next base: position 23,357,893 of record NC_134240.1, read on the forward strand.
CAACTACAAAGGATGAGGCAGCGTCTGCGTGTCTATCCAAGTTACTCTACTCAGAATGAGGACAGATTTTCTTTAAGTCTCAACCCCATTAATCCCAGATGAGCCTGCACTACAGTTCGATGTGGGGTAAACACGGTCTCCTGGTCCCTTCCACATGGCCAAGTAAAAGGGCTCTAAAATTTGAGGACTGAATCACCAGAATAGATGCTGGAATGACCATTCTGAGTGCATGGAATGCTGCACAGAAACACAGCTTACAGTCAGAATCCATTCTAAATCTTCCTCAGCGTCCCAAATCCTCTTTTATATGAGTTCCACTCGAACACAAACAAATTAAAGAATTTCATCTTCTCCTAGTGTGGTGGGAAAGCCTGGACCCTCAGCTGTGGTCTCTGAAACTGTAATAAATGTCACCAGTATCTTCCCCAGCTGAGGGTCCTATTTGGCTCAGAATAACCAGTATCTTAGCACTGATGGGAGTTAATTGGTGCTGATGCCAACTGGCAGTGAGAGAAGAGTGAAACAGCACATTCTGTTACAAACAAGGCGAGTGCTCATCCTTGTCTTCTGCTCATCTGATTTGGTTTGTCTACATGACGTGGCAAAGTGCGCCAGAGGGGTGTGATTGGTAAAGCACGCTAACATGTTGCTCTCTATCTGCCCCATGTGGACCCTGCTGGCATTCTCTAAGAGGTACCTAATTCATGTTAGCATAGTCCTAACGTGACCCAGGGAACTTTTAGAGCATGCCAACAGAGTCTACACAGGGCAGTTAGCACACAAGACGTTACAAATCACACCTCTCCAGTGTGCTTTGCCAGCACTGTATAGGCAAGCCCTTGTGGCAGTTTGCAGAGATACCATTGTGGGTCATTGCACTTCTCTGATTAACTTATCTGCCTCAATTGACATTTGCTTCTTCTAGGCACAGTATTGATGACAACTTTCAAACTCAAGAAACAGCTGTTCTGATTAGCAACATGCCTGTAGGAACTGGAGCTTTGAGATACACTTTTCAGGGTTTTATCCCACGAATCACAACGGATTGAGTAGAATGCGGAGGTCTTTTAGCACATGCCTTAGCCAGACTTTATTTAGGTGACATTGCTCAGCCACCAGAACTAGTATCCTAATATCCTGCTGACTCACATTTTGCAAGTTAATGTCAACACCATTTGTCCCACTAGTGCAAATACGGCCTTGCCACATGTCTGCCAGTCTCCTTGTTGCATTGGGTCTGAAGCAGCCATTTTTTGTCAGTCCTTGACCAGAACAGATGGCTGAGCTTCGTGTCAGGATTCCAAAACCCTCTTGCGAGCTGAGAGACACAGGTGTTTTCTTTAACAATTGAATTAAGCTGTAGAAGGAATTTCCCTGAGAGCTTGTGTGATAGCTGGAGTAAAAATTATTCTCTTTCCCCATCTCTACCCCTCGGGACTCAGAATGCTCTCCAGAGATTCTTTAGGATCCATTTCTCCTTTCCTCTGCTCCCATTCTGGATTTGAGTTACTTTATGCCAAGAAAATCTGATGACATTTACCTCTCGAATGCTAATAAATGTTCCAAGTATGTCCAGCTAGACTTCGCCTGCTGGGTCATTAAGTGTACTGAGAACAACCCAGGTTAAATAGAGCAGTTGTACTGCGGAATGCTCCCGCTTTCTATGCTACCAAGTGTTCCAGGTACATCCCAGGTAGAAAGTGCTTGCCGCATTGCTGACCGTTGTTGTTGTTTATTGACTGATTTACATAGGATCCCAATCTGTTCTAGAAGTCTTGCAAGAATGTAAGAAAGCAGGTTCCTCCCTACAGAGCTTAAGTTCTAAAGACACAACATGCAGATTGGGGTGTGAAAAGAGGGGATTCAATGTGAACTGCTTAAGTAGCCTTTGGGCCAGACTCACAAAGGTATTTATGCGCCTATGTCTGCAATGGGAGTTAGGTGCCTAACCTGCTTAGGGGGTTCTGTGAGTCCCACTGGATGTGTGTCTGTATCTTTAGACAACTGAATGCCTTGGTAAATCTAACACTTTGACTCTTTATCACATTCTGTTGGTTTTCTTTGTCTATTTATTTGTATTGTGGTAACACCCGGGGGCACCAGTCAAGGACCAGCACCCCATTTTGCTAGGCACTGCACAAACACAGAACAACAACAACAAAAAAAAGAGTACTTGTGGCACCTTAGAGACTAATCAATTTATTTGAGCATAAGCTTTCGTGAGCTACAGCTCACTGCATCGGATGAAGTGAGCTGTAGCTCACGAAAGCTTATGCTCAAATAAATTTGTTCGTCTCTAAGGTGCCACAAGTACTCCTTTTCTTTTTGCGAATACAGACTAACATGGCTGTTACTCTGAAACAGAACAAAAAGACCCTTGCCTGCTTTTTCTCCCCCTCCCCCACCCTTTTCTTTAAATAGCCCTTGCCAGTTTTCTTTCTTTTTCCCCCCCTGTTCCTGACATATCCCAGGTACAACACCCCTACTGTGCTGCTGAAGGTACAATGTACATGCCAGGTGCAACATACCTGCTGGGCTATGTCGCTTGAGTCCGAGGTAGAATGCGTGCCACTCAGAAGGGGGTCTGGAGTTTGCATTCTGCTTCTCCACCCCCACATTAAGGTGATCCGTGTTTTGGGAGTGGTAAGTGTGTGATACAATGAATTGGAGAAGGCCAAATAAAGGTGAATTCAATGCCCTATAGCCATGTTGGACATACCATAAGAATACCTTTGCTTGCAGTATTTCAGTGGTTCCACTGGGGACATAAAGAGAGAGAGAGACACACAATTATAAAAACTACATTAAATAAAAGATTAAAAACATTGAGCATTAAATATCCTGGTTCAAGTTTTGAATGAAGATTCCCGCCCATTCTTGGGTGAACTAAGTCTATTCCTTAATATTTTGGAGAAAAATGCACCCTGTAGAAACAATAGTTTCTGGGCACCTTGATGCGTCTCAAATTCATTTTCTGGAATCTTAATTTTGTGGCAGATGGGTCTTCTCTCATTCTGCATTTCCAGGGCAAACTTCCATTGATATCAGTGGGAGCAGAATTTAGGTCCAAAGCTGTTATTTAATAATAGGACACAACGGTGCCTGACCTTTTCTTTTCTTTTTGTTTTGTTCTCCTGGGGTCCGAGCGTGTGTGCATCCCATCAGTTCTGTCCTCTCGGCTCCCAAGATGTCTCGCACGAATGACTTTATTTATTTTTTGTAAGAAAATATATTTTACTAGGCAGCTTTATGAGACCTGACAAAATGCCTCATAAATAACCCAGCAGGAAATATGGGGTAAATAAAATTTTTACAACTTTATGATAAACCTGAGAAGTCTTTGGTTCCTTTGCAAAAGAAATGAGCAGGGTATTGCATTAAGGAAAAGGACATGCTTGCTAAAGCCCAACAGTTACAGACATGATGCCTTTTAACCTGTAATTCAGTCAAACAGGTTTGGTGGAAGTGGAAAATGTAAAGGGTCCTGTTTTGACTTCTTGGGTCATGCTCCCCATGGATCTCTTTGTGCTGTAGATATTTTACACAGCGAGACTGATGCATTGATGCTTCTCACATATCTGCCCGCAAAACATCCAGAAACTACTAGGTCCAGATGAATCTCCTCAGATGCACTAAGAACAGAACTCAGAGTAACAGCCATGTTAGTCTGTATTCGCAAAAAGAAAAGGAGTACTTGTGGCACCTTAGAGACTAATTGGTTAGTCTCTAAGGTGCCATAAGTACGCCTTTTCTTTTTAAGAACAGAACCAGTTCTTTACCCAAAACCTGACACGAACCCTATTGCAGGTTCAAAAATTTTTGATCATTACAAAAATAATCATTCATTTTGCACAACTCTGTGCTTCCTGGTTTAGAAAAAATTGAAAGTGCCAAAATAACATGAGAAAAGTTTTCCTTGGAGTATAGCTGGTCAATCAGGAAGTCCCGGAGTTGTCATAAGAAAGCCTGTTGTCTCAAGAGTTGTGTCCTAGTGCTGCAGACCCAAGAAGTTTAGATCAGCCTCCAAACTATTAGGTATTCAAATATTAATAAAAATTGCATAGCCCCGCTTCAACATCTGAGCAGTGTTTGGCCAATAAGGTATTGGAATGCAAATGAGGATTTCCTTTTTTCTCCATTTGAGAGACCAGGACTAGACATAATATACAGTGACCACATCAGGTGGAATTCAACTGCAAAGGAAGCATCTCTGGTAGTAGGAAGTACACAGGAGCTGCTTCAGCTCATGGAGAATAGGTGGCAGATATTGTCTCAACAGAGTGTCTACACCAACACTCCTGCATGACAAAGCACTAGAGAAAAATCGTGCAGGGAAGAAATCTGCACTTTTGAGTGAAAGATTGCCAGGATAACGTAGCCTTTTCTATCTCTATAATTTCTATGGTTCTCTGATCCACCAAATTATTTCTGTAGTTTTGTTGAAAACTGGGAGAGAGAAAGGTGGGAACAGGAGGCTGCTGTTGAGTGGAAGGCTGTGTTTAGCAAAAGAATTAGAAAAATTAGTACTTGTTTGTTGTCATCAGTGTGTTCAGAGCTCCACACAGCTTAGGGTGGGGACTCTCACACTCTTCATAGAGAGATTGGACTATGGGTCACCTCACCCCCCATTCACTATTGCCTGGACCTCATCAATTCTCCCATTCCTGATCAGATGGCATCTCTGTGATAACTGCAGCAACTTCTTTAATGGAAAAGTGTTTAATGGAAGTGTTTGTAGCTGTCGTTAAAGTGATTTATTCAAGCCAGGTAGGAAGGATATACCATGGGTCTGGTCCAAAGTCCATTGAAGTCAGTGGGTCTACATGACCCACCAGTTCTCCATAGACCACCAGCAATTGCTCTCTGGGCCATGGTTTGGGAACCTCTGACATAAAGAAACACATAATCCTTGAACCAACGAGCTTGCAATCTAGTGGCCTGATCCTGAAAGACACTGAAAGCTCTCAGCTCTCATTGAAGCAGGGTTCAGCAAGACGTCACTGGGAGCGTTGACTGAATAAGGGCTTCAGGCTCTGGCCTGTGGTCCCGTAAAGCCTTTGGGGTTAAAGGCACTGTATAAAAGGAAGATGCAGTAATTATCCTCTTTCAGAAGGAAACTCCTTGTTCACACAAAGCATTACACTGTGATCACAATGATCTGCAGTCCTGTAGGAGCAGCCTGGGTTGTGTTAGGTTCTCCACACTCAGTCCCTGAAAGTGACTGACAGCATGTCAGGGGCAATTGGCTTTTTGGTGGTAAATGCTGCTTTAATGAAAGCCCATATGTTGCTGAGTTATCTGTTCTGAATCCCATGGTATTATCCCTGTGACTCTGTCACTGGCCCCCTTGATGCAGAGGTTAAATAAAATACCATTTTCTTCTGATTTAGCTTTTGTCTTTGGCAATCAAAATGCCCTTCAGGGCCCGGTGCATTCAACCTTCCAGTCAGAGCAGGACATGGGAAACCCCTTCCCAGGCATTTCACTGTAGATAATGTCCTGGCTGATTCACGAGATTATTCAAAGCACTGCCTTCTGCTGCGGCTGCTGCTGCAGCTGATGGTTCTTGGCTTGGGTGCTTTCTCCTTTTTCCCAACACCTCTTCTTCTTTTCAAATTGCCAAAGAGATTCTTGTCTGAGCAGTTTGGAAATTATAAGGACAATGCTCAAAATTTGCGGAAAAGAAGAGAGGAGCACTGCATGCTGCAGCCTGAGCCTGATCTGCGGGGTGGCGCACACAGCGTGAGATGGGAAAGCAGGGGAACTCTTTTAATGCTACAGGCTGGGCTGAACCAGGGAGACAGGGGAAAGCAGGGGAACTCTTTTAATGCTACAGGCTGGGCTGAACCAGGGAGACAGGGGAAAGCAGGGGAACTCTTTTAATGCTACAGGCTGGGCTGAACCAGGGAGACAGGGGAAAGCAGGGGAACTCTTTTAATGCTACAGGCTGGGCTGAACCAGGGAGACAGGAAATACGGGGAGCTACAGCACAAGTTTGAGCCACAAGAGAGGGAAAGCAGAGGTGCTCCTGTAATACAGCAGAGCCAGAAAATGGAGCATAACAAGAGACAGTAAAATAGATACATCCCCCATAAGTGATCTCCACCCATCACCATCAGCAATATGTGCTAAACATAGATCCCACTCACCAGACTAAGGGAACTGAAAATTCATCTTGTTTTCTTATAGACCCTGTGACATCCTGCCTCACCCAACCTGGAGACGCCAAAGCCGATGCGACATCCTAACACTCATCCTACTGGGAACATCAACACCCCCTATTGGAGCATGGGGCAGGCCTAGGAGCGTGGGGCAGGCCTAGGATGGATCAGGTACATCTCCTTTTACCATGAGCACACGGTTTTGCAACCTTGCCTTTCATTTGTGATTTCATGCCTTTTGGTGTCAAAAAAGAAGGTGAAAAAGATAACACAACAGAGTTGTTCAATCATATGTTGAAGATAGTAACCACATAACGTGTTTATTTGGACGTATGATGTGAAGCTCATATAATCTGATGGGGTCTATTAGCCAGCTTACTTATTTTTAAGTTTTCTGATGTACATAGGATCCGTGATGAAATAAAAGCTGCAGTGTCGGTGTTCAGATATCCAGAGCTTGCACACACAACCTCAGTACGGTAATAATGTGCATGCATTCAGATGACTACATTTCCACATGCACTTACCCATCTGCGCATACCATCACAGTATTTCGATATATAGATACCTGTTTGCACATATAGCTGAGACAATAGTGTGCATCTATAACCACACAAATCTGTACAAGGTTTACACATGCAAGTGACCCTCACCTGGGGTTTGCCATTTTATCTTGATAAAGTTATTAAAATCCAAGTTCTGACTTCAGATTGGATCTTGGTGAAAGATCATGCTATGTGGGAAGACAGGGTTTTTAATTATTCAATGGAAAGATGAAAATATCCCTGTAAATGGAGATATGTTGGAGAAAATTGCCAGCATGTTTGTAGTACTAGTCCTGAGAATGGGATCTCTTGGAATGGTACAGTTAGCATCAGAACTGCTGACTGGCTGCAACATCTTTCTTCTGGATACTGCCTTCCAGAAGAGGGACTTAAGAGGGTGACCCACTCATATCCTGGCTGTTCATCCTAGCCATGGGTGAGATGCAGGGAGGTCCTTGGGCATGGGGGCTGGCACCAGCTGGTTCTGGTTTTGACTGTAAAAACAATCCTTGACTTCTCCAGTGAAATGGAACCATTTTTCAATCTGATGAAAATAAAACTTTCAAAGTCAAGCTGAAGAGGAGAAGAAGGAGAGATCTGAGAATTGCAGGGCGAAAGAGGAGGCGGCAGGAATGAAAGGAAAGCCTCTCAAAGCTGGGAGGGAGGACAAAAGGCCAACACCCCAGCAGTGATCACAGCCCCTCATTGCCACATTAGCAACATTATTCCGTTTAGTAAACAGAGCCAGACCTGTTGGCACCTTCTCTCCTGGGACAATACAGCCAGTGCTTTGTTTTGGGTTGTGAGTCCCAAGCACACAGGGGGTGGCCTGAGGGTATGTCTGTTCATACAAAGACAGCAGTAGTATACAGAACACACCCACTGAATCCAGAAAGGGTACTGTCTTCTTCTCCTGTGAAAGGTTGGGTTTAACAGCTTCCATGTTCTGACAACTGTGTTTAATTTTCGCCTCTTTTTTTTTTTGCTAAAATAATACTTGATGATATTGCTATTGCACTGTCCAGCAAATAGGCCTGTATCAAGACCCTTAATCTGGAGCCAGACTTTATCTCTGTAATGGGCAGAAACAAAAGACCAGATCCAAACGCACTTGGCCTGAAGATTTATAATCCAAATTCAAACTTTCCTAAAGTTTGTGGAGTTTGAATCCTGGCCCACTATACAGCAAAACGCAGACTGTGAGTGGTTCTGATTCACTCCCATCTCCGCTGTTTCCTGGAGATCCGCTGGATCTCAAAGTGTGTTATCAAGGTTTATTATTATTATCTGCATTTTACAAATGGGGACACTGAGGTGGAGAAGAAAATCAGCTTGGCCAAGTGACAGCAAGGCCTGGATCCACTTAAAAGTTAGATTGATATAGCTAAGTCGATCAGAAGTGTGAAAAATACACACACCCTGAGCATACAGGGGGAGGGATAGCTCAGTGGTTTGAGCATTGGCCTGCTAAACACAGGGTTGTGAGTTCAATCCTTGAGGGGGCCATTTAGGGATCTGGGGCAAAAATTGGGGATTGGTCCTGCTTTGAGCAGGGGATTGGACTAGATGACCTCCTGAGCTCCCTTCTAACCCTGATATTCTATGATTCTATGTAGCTATGCTAACCTAACCCACAGTGTAGGTGCAGGTATGTTGACAGAAGAACACTTCCATTGACATAGCTACCATGAGTCACAGAGGTGGTGTTTCTACGCTGATGGAAAAACCCCTTCCATTGGTGTAGGCTGTGTCACTGCAGGGTTATGCCAGCATACTTACAGCGACCTAGCTATACCAGTGTAGTCTCCGTGGTGTAAACGTACCTTGAGTCAGTGACACAGATAAGAAGAAGTCCAGATCCTCTGTGGCCCATTGCTGTGCTTTAACCACTAGACAGTTCTTCCAAGACCCATTCCAAGCAGGACATATGCAAGATGTCTGATGGGAGTAATTCACCCCAGAGGACCTTTCCCTTCACCTAACCCTTCTAGATGTGAACGGACAGTGCAATTTCTTCTAAAGCAACTTCCATTGTTTTCCTTAATAACCTAACACTGTTTTACTGTGAGAACTCTGGGTAGCTAAGGCCCGGCGGTCCAGAGTCCATTGAGGTCAATGAAAAGACTTCTATTGACTTCTATAGGCTATGGATGCAGCCCTACACAGGGAGAGTTGCTCAGTGCTTGGGCCATGTGTCCATAGCTTGCCTTGATGCTGTCATTTCATGTTTAAGAACATAAGAACGGCCATAGTGGGTCAGACCAAAGGTCCATCTAGCCCAGTTCCTGTCTTCCAACAGTGGCCAATGCCAGGTGCCCCAGAGGGAATGAACAAAACAGATAATCATCAAGTGATCCATCCCCTGTCGCCCATTCCCAGCCTCGGGCAAACAGAGGCTAGGGACACCATCCCTGTCCATCCTGGCTAATAGCCATTGATGGACCTATCCTCCATGAACTTATCGAGTTCTTTTTTGAACTCTGTTATAGTCTTGGCCTTCAAGACAAGAAGTTCCTCTGGCAAGAAATTCCACAGGTTTCCTGTGCATTGTATGAAAAAATACTTTTGGTTGTTTTAAACCTGCTGCCTATTAATTTAATTTGGCAAAGCATAAGGCTGGGTAGCTTTGTGGATTGGTACTGGGGTACAAAGCCTTGCACCGCTAGGTCAGTGGATTGAAACCAGTCTGGATTGGTGGTGATGAAAGTCACAATAGTCTAACAACTATTTGTTGGCTTGTGTGAAATGCTTTGGGGGTCTCAGACCAGTTCCTAATGGAAACATGTCCGTACTACAAATGGCCTTACTTGTTTCGTTATTTTCATCTCTTCCTCTGACCTATTAACAGACCCATCTTCTACCTAGTGCTTCTGTTTCTTCTGATATATTTGTAAAAGGCCTCTCATTTTCCTTAATCCCTTTGGCTATAATTAACTCATTCTGCATTTTTGCTGCCCTTATCTTTTCCCTGCAAGCTTTAACTGACTGAATATTCTTGTTTGGTTGCCTCCCCTGTTCTCCATTTCCACTGAAGGTTTTCTTTTTAATCCTTAGATCTCTTAGCAGCCCTTGTGCTTTCTTATTTCTTGCATTCTTCTTCATTTTTTCCCTATCCAGCATAAATTATTGTGCCATTTAGGACTCCTGGCCTCCTCCTACACTGGTGGATTTCAGTACTTCCTCCCATTGCACTTTACTCATGAGATTTTTAATTCCCCATCATTTACTTTCCCTTATTCTGCTGTATTATGTGGTTTTTATTCTTTGCTATGCTGAATTCATGTAGTTCATGGTCTCTGGTTCCAAGCTTCCCTATTATTCTCACATTTTCAACCAATTCTTCTCTTTCACTAAAGTTCTTTTATTTTACATAAAATATCCAAGGTAAAAATGATAGGTTTTTTTCCATGAATCAGCCAGAAAAGAGGAGTGAATCTGAATCCAGTCATATTTCAGGAAGGACAAATTTGAATCCCTAGCTCCAAACCTACTCCTAGATAATACTTAGTCCTGCCATGAGTGCAAGAGACTGGACTAGAGGACCTCTCGAGGTCCCTTCCAGTCCTACAATGCGATTATTCTAGTAGTTCCCAGGAATTCCTTGTCCATCCAGGAACTCCCACAAGCCCTTTTCTGTGCTCTTCAGCACAACCAAACTTTTCTGCACCTTTTGAGAAAAGGCCACTTGGTTTAATTTGCATTCAGGGCAAAGGTTCAGTTTAGTTCTTCTTTTATCCCAGAGTGTTGTGTCCTTCACTTTAATAGCAGCGTTGCCTAGTGGTTAGAGCTCTTGGGGCCAGGGACTCCTCAGTGCTAAGCCCTGCAGCTCTGCTAGTGACTGGGTGGGCAGGGGCCAGTCACTTGACCTCTCTGGAAAATGGCTGTGTTATACTTAGGTCACTTATCTCACAGGAGGGTCGTGTGGATTAACTACCTAATGTGCGTGTTATGCTTTGAAAATGTAGGCTAGGCTTCTCTGAGCCACCTAGGTCCTAGGGGACGTGGACACCCGTTTCCATTCACTGGGCTATAGTGCTGTAAGAGCTATATCACTGTCACATTGTGCCCTGAGGTGTAACTCCCAACAAAGGCAATGAGGGTGCACTGCACATGGTACAGGGCAGGACTAAGCCAGTCCTTATGATGGTGTGGCTTGGTGTTAATGAACACTGAAACACCAGCAGGTGTAAACAAATGAGATTTTCCATCAGTGCCCACCAGGGCTCTCTCTCCTTTCCCTCCTATTTGCCTTCCTCCCACCCCTAGCTCTTCCTTGGCTTCCTGAGTAGGCTCCAAGGAGAGCAGGGCAGCAGCATGGGCCCTGCAGGTACACAGGGTAATTTGGTGGGTGGAGATAGTGATAAATAGTCCATTCTTTTGTCCCCATTATTTTGGTAACAGATGCTAAAAAGACCCCATTAAAGGTGAATTGCAGGTGACTGTGTCAGGCTGTTGGCAGCCAGAACCCTCCCTTAATTTCCCTCAAACAAGCCTTCTCCTTGTCAGGGTTGTAGGCCCACTAGCCTCTTGGGTTCCTGCTGTGTGAAAGGAAGGGGCTGTCTCCAGATGCAATGCCGATCCCTCCTGCCCACAAAGGAGCGGAGAGCGGCCCAGTTTCAGCCCACCCTGCACTTCGTTCTGCTCTCCCAGGCCCCATGTGAAAGGAGAACAGGCTTGTTCTCTGGTGTGAAGAGCAGAGAAAGGGAACTGAGTTTGGCACCTATTTTTTCCCCTTAATGTAATTATTCTACTCCGTGCTGAGCACTCAGCCCACTTATAAATATAAATGGAGGAAGAGAGAGCAGACAACTCCAGTCAGCCTTTGGAGCTGATGCACTAGGAGTTCAGGGGCTGAGCTGCTTAGACAGCAAGACTCTGGGTGAAAGAAATTATGTTTATGAATGAGTTGGTGTATGGTGCTGTTTCCCTCCCCTTCATCAAATTATATTCTCTCTTTCGTGATCTCTTTCTCACAGAGATCCACAATCACTTTGCTCCCATGTGATGATAATACTTAGCCCTTTTAATCTTCAAAGTACCTTACAAACATTAGCTAGTCCTCACTAGCCCCTTGGGAAGCAGGTTGGTACCATTATCCCCATTTAACAGATGGAGAAACAGAGGCACACAGAGATTCAGTGACTTGCCCAGGTCCATGCTAGGGCCAGAATTAGAAAGAATTCAGGAGCTCCTGGCTCCCTATTCTTTGTTCAAATCACTAGCCCATGCTCTGAGCTTAAAACTCACTTTAGGTCCACCAGTTACACACAGAAGAGGGTGGGAGAAGAGATTAACCCTTTATTTGATGGGGCGGGGGTGAAGTTGCTCTGACACTGAGCTGTCTGAGGTTATGTCTACACTTAAATGCTACAGTGGTCCAGCAGCAGCCATGCTGCCAGTGGTAGCACCTCAGTGTAGACACCACCTACAACAGTGGGAGGCGTTCTCCCTTCGGTCTACATAATCCACCTCCCTGAGAGGGGGGAGGTAGGTCAATGGAAGAATTCTTCTGTCGACTTAGTGCTATCTACATGGAGACTTAGGTCAGCTTGGCAATGCTGCTCAGGAGTGTGGATTATTCATACCCCTAACTGACGTAGCTAAACCGACTTCATTTTCCAGTGTAGACCAGGCCTCAGCTTGGTAGCTTTTCATGACGAGAAGGGTTATTTTATTTGCCACCCCTTGCAATAATTGCCCCTTTCAACCTCTAGGTTCATTTTTGCCTCTTTATAGACCCCTACTTCAGACGTTGTTGTCTGGCTCCTGCACTGTGGTTCATTAGTGGCAGAGCCGGGGAGGGAAGAAGGACGTGGGGGGTTGCTTTACAAACGCACATGAAAACGCAGTCATCTGGGGCCTGAGCATGTTGGTGGCTTCACGGCTTCTGCCGCCTGATCCACCTTTCCAGACACACATGAGGAGACTTCTGAGAAACTGCCCTGGGCTGGCCCACAGCCCTTTAATATAACCTCAGACACACATTCTCACATTTTCTCCCCCCCCCCCCGCCCCAGCTATATCACACTTTCACAAAAGACAGGTTTCAGAGTAACAGCCGTGTTAGTCTGTATTCGTAAAAAGAAAAGGAGTACTTGTGGCACCTTAGAGACTAACCAGTTTATTTGAGCATGAGCTTTCGTGAGCTACAGCTCACTTCAGCTGTAGCTCACGAAAGCTCATGCTCAAATAAACTGGTTAGTCTCTAAGGTGCCACAAGTACTCCTTTTCTTTTTTCTTTTCACAAAAGAGATTTCTTTCCTTAGCTGTGTGGGAGGAGGTGAGAGTTAGGGACCATAAGGCTGCAAATTCCTCAGCTAAATATCTTACCTCGCAGGAAGTTCCCTTTCCCCTCTTGTGTCCCAGCCTGCCAACCCTGCTGTCATTACCAAGGCTCCAAGCTGAAACTTGAACAGAAAGGACTAGGTCACCAGGTGCACCACAACAGCACTTGACACGCCTTGAGAAGGGGTCACACCACTTTTCCATTCATTGCACAGGCGCTGACTTTTGTTTTTGCTGGTGGGCGCTTTCGGAGCGGGAGCAGGAAGAGGTGGAGCAAGGGCAGGGCCTTGGGGGAAGAGGCGGAGCAGGGTCGGGAAGAGGCACAGTTTGGGCTGGGCCAGGGGGGGAAAAGTCAGATTGCAAGCAGGAGTGGGACCATAGGGAGGAGCACGGGCAGGGCCATGGTCCAGATGCCGGTGGCCCCCCCACTTCTCGGGAACTTCTGGCGGCGCCGCTCCAAAGGCAGTGGGCCAGCATGCCTCCAAAGGGAGCTGTGCTGCATCCAGCGTTTCTTGCTCCTTTGGGGGAGGCTTAGCCTCTCCAAACCTCCTTTACCCACTGCCCTTGCTGTGGCTCGTTGGTGCTGAGCACCCCCTATTGGTTTTTTTGGTGGGTGCTTGAGCCCTGGAGCACCCACAGGGTCGGCACCTATAATCTGTTAGCATTAGAGCAACCTCTGGGCTGCTCAAACTCTTGATGGCTGATAACTGCTCCCAAGGAGCCACTCCACTGCCAGGATCACTGGAGCATATTGTGCTCTGGCTCTACCACTGCTGCCCTGAAACTATCCCTCTCCTTGCCTCCAGCCATCCAGAGGAGCTGGCCCATAATTCTGTTGTGCGTTGCAGACTGTATTTGGTACTTAGAGGCCAATTCATATAGAATTAATGAATTGTGCAGTGTAGGTAGTGTATTATTCTTCCCACTGAAGAAATTAAAGATTCAGTTAAAATAGAGTCATACTTTGAAATTAACTACTCTGAAACTCTCCCAAACTAGTATTGTGTTGTTCCATGGTTATTTTCCGTCAGTGACTCCAGATTAAATGTGCTTAGTTTGCAAGTAATTTGATGGTGCTTCTAACCAGTTCTTACCAGCCCTGCTAACTCAGCCTAGGATTTCAAAGTCGAGCTGGATTTCTTGAGGGGGAGGGATAGCTCAGTGGTTTAAGCATTGGCCTGCTAAACCCAAAGTTGTGAGTTCAATCCATTTAGGGATCTGGGGCAAAAATTGGGGATTGGTCCTGCTTTGAGCAGGGGGTTGGACTAGATGACCTTCCAACCCTGATATTCTATGATGTAGGTGCAGGAAGAGAATCCAGCTCAGTCTCCCATTTCTGTGCATGGCACTGCAGGGATAGGGGGGCAGCACAAACCTACCTTAGTAAAGCAAGGAAAATAAGACTGAATGACAAACAGACTTTGTGCTAATCCAGGTGGGGGAGGGGCCAGTGTGCTAGAGTTCAGGACCTCGCGGCTGGAGCCCAAAACCTTTGGAAAGCATGTTTGCTTTTACAGAACATTTCCCAAGGCGTCCAAGGACTCACTGAAACCCACAAAGCCTCCTCTGAAACCACGACTTCTGACAAAAGAGGAAGAAAGAGTCCACAGCAGAGCTCGGAGAATATAAAATGCTTGCAAAATATATTTCTCTCTATATAGTCAGTTTTCTTCAAGGGCTTGTTTGGAGTCAGGCCTAAAAGTGAAAGTGGCCTCAGCCACGGCAGTGTGGAAGCAGTGAATTCAGACAGGAGTGGCAGCGGCTGGGCCACATTACGCTAGGGAGCAGAATACAAAGATGGGTTTGCAAAAAAAATGATCAGTCTTGCTAGGCCACATTCAGGTAAACATAGCTGGGAGTAAGGGAGGGCAAGTCCCCTACAAGCCACTGAGCCAAATTCAGCAGTGATGTGACCGGAGGCGTAAAACACGGGGAGTACATTGGCCAGACAATGGGTGCAAATGAGAGAGCAGCACGACTTGCAAGCATTTTATATTCGGAGAGTGCAAAAGGAGTATAACAAGGGAACTGAGGGGGGTAGCAGGAAAAGGAACTAAGCGGAGAGAAGTAAAGCACGCTTCCTGAACATTTGCTTGTGCCAGCACCACCATCTCCGGCCCTTTTGGGATGAAATTCAGCCCAGCACAACCGGGTACAACTGCTGTTGATTTCAGTAGGTGTGTTCATTTATATGGGGGCTGAGTTTGAGGCCTGCCTCTGTGAGTTGCAGAGTGCCTAGCCTTTCCTTTGATTAATTGGGAACTTGGAGTGCTCGGCACCTGAAAGGAGGCACACTAAGCATCACCCAGTCAGGCCCTTGCTCCCTACAAAATGCCAGATCAGAGCACTACTGTGCCATGTAACCACTTGTTATGGGATGGATTGTGTCTGGCCCTCCGTGGACTTGCAGAGGGACAAGAGAGTGCAAGAAGTCTGTGCCCTAACACAGTTCCTGTAGGAGTAAGTGCCTTGTTTGAAACAATCTGCTGGCCAGCAGGGTTGGAACAGACTTTAGTAACATCCATGTAGCACAGTGTGCAAGCTCAGCTATCTATTATGGCTGCTACAGTTACACAGCTTCAAGCTGAAATCCTTGGGACTTTACATTTTCAAAGCACTGCACTAACCTGAACTAACTAATTGGTACAACTCCCAGCAGGGAGAGGGGGTAGACGAGTATTGATTGTTCCCATTTTACAGAGGGGAAAAGCAGAGACGCTAAGTGGCTTGCCCAAGAAGCAAGACACTGGCAGAGCTGAGCTCTAGTCTAGATCACAGTAGAATCCCCTTTAGAATTGCTTTAGACTCTCTGAGACAATTAAATGAGCTGTTGATCTCTGCCATCATCCCATTTCTAATGAGCTAGGTGTCAACAACACAGGAAACACCCAGAGATTGCCGCAAACTCAGCAGGGAGGCCAACAGCTGATTGGGCCACGGAGACTGAACTCCCCTCTAGTTCTTAGTGAAGATCCCTCAAATGATGGGTTGAGGCATGTTGGCAAGAGGTAGTGTGTATGGGGAAACTTGCCCTGCTGTTGCCTGTGCTAGACCTGCTCTGGGGATAAACAGAGGACACCGATCTGCAGGTTTGCTAGTTCCTCGCCTTTCACCAACATAAAATTTGCTTTGAAACCATTAAAATAAAACTGTTACGGAGGAGAGGGCAAATAGAAAAAGCAACACATAGTGTAGAGATGGGGTCACGTCTTTATATCATTTGTAACTAGCGGGACTCAACTCGACGAGCATGCTCATTGCTGCAGGACCAAAGGCAGTTTCTGGCAATGCTGTCAGCAGCCCTCCCTCTTCAGGCTCCTTTGCCTTTCATTATGCCTCTGGAGAACAGGACCCCGGTTAAAATCCTGGATCTGCCCCTGATAACCAGCTCTACTGTTCACTACCCAGTGAATCGAGACTATCCCACAGGCTAGGGATGCCCTTTTGATCTATTATGAGTGGGGATATCTGTCATGAGATCAGTGCCTGCCCTTTTCCACATCCCAGTGGGACAACACCTGCCCACTAGAGAACAAAGGGGAAACCTGATGTGAGAGGAAAAAACAGAATTCTCCCCAGAGAGGCAGGGAATCCCCTTCTGATTGGAGAGCCTCTTCCTCTGCCCAGCTAGTTTGCCAGCCAGCCGTAAATTTATTGACTGTTAGTTAAAAAACAAACAAAAAACCATGTCAGTGCAAATGACAAAATCACTGAGAAACACATGTCTTGGGTCTGATTCTGCTCTCTGATATGCCCATGCAAACTAGAAGGACATCTGTTTAAATTGGCAAAGATACAGTGGTGAAAAAACAGTGTAAGCGAGAAGAGAATCTGCCTTTTATTTTTTACAGTCGTGTACTATTGTTTTAACAGTTTTGTACTATTATTATTATTATTTATATTACCATAGCATCTAGGAGGCCTAGTCAAGGACCAGAACCCCTTGTGCTAGGCGCTGCACAAACACAGAATAAAAAGATGGTTTCTGTCTCAAAGAGTTTACAATCTCAATATAAGACAAGAGACAACAGATGGATACAGACAGACAGGGGAGTTACAAGGAAACAATGAGACAACAGTGGGCAGCATGATAAGGTGTGATCTTGGCACACCAGCCACCTAACTGTTGTCAAGTTTTTTTTGTAGGCATCATGGCAAAGGAGAGTTTTAAGGAGGGATTTCAAACATAATGTAACTTTTGGCCAGTAATTCAAATGAATGCAAGAGGGCACCTGCAAAAGCTTGCCTAACCTCTCACTTCCCTCCCTCCACACGCCCCCCCCCCCCCCCGGCAATGTGCTATCCTCATCCCCCAGTGCACACGGCCATTTCCTGCACATTTTTCTCAGGCATCAAAGTTTGAAAATGTGGCATTCAGTGCAGAGATCCTGCGTGCATTTTATCTTTATCTTGGCATTTAGACAACACTCATTGCTCTGGGATTAGGGGACTTTATTCTGTGAATTAACATTTCCATTCCCTATATTTAACACTTTTCTTCTGAGGATGAGGTGGAGAAGCAATCTTCACATTCCTGACTGAACTGTAAGGACTCAAAATCCCCCATATTATATCCCTCTTCCCTTGAGGCCTCATGATAAAGCTTCCTCCAGTCCAGCTGAGGATTCAAGATGGATACCCTCCAAAGCCCCTCTATACCACCTCTTGCTAATCCAGACTTCTAGGAGACTTTCCTTTCTCTCCCCTGCCCATCAGCAGATGAGTGTACTTGCCTGTGTAGAACCCTCAGCCCCAACCCAGGGACAAGTCACCAGGACTGACCACTCGAACCCAGCTTTCCCACATGGTATTGCTAAACTTCAGGTCACGGCATGCCTTCCTTTTTTTTTTCCCTTTTTCAATCTTGATTTTGTGTGGCCCAGGCTGCTGATGGTTCTCCAGCCCAGTGGTGATTAGGACAGAGTGAAATCCCCATCTGAGTATGGGTATAGAGTAGACTACAGTGAGCAAGTAAAGGAGGTGTCCAGCTCCCAGCTGCCATGCCTGGTGTGTTTTTCCATTAACCCTGTCGGCAGTGTGCATGGCAGGGTTATATCTGAAGGAGGGATAACATGCACTCAGCTTTCTTCAGTCCTGGAGAAGAAAAGCAGATGGGATAGAGGGGTGTCTGTGTCCCAATATCTTTTGTGTTTTTGTGATGCTGAGGGAGTTGCGAATCTAGAATCTGAGCAAAGCTTAAACTTGATGGAGTCTAGCCTGTGTCCGGAAATTACCTCTTCAGTTTCAGTTAGAGACATTGTTCTTCATATTCCCCTCCTAAAAACCATTGCTGTGCAGTGTTCAAACAGCTGCCATGTTCCACCCCAGAGAGGGCTGTATTTCAATGGTGGGTAATGTGATCCCTACATATATAGTCTGTAAATCACTTCTGAATTCTTCCTGGAAAGAAAAAACTTCTATAAAAAAACATTTTTTTAAAATTATATGTGCCTAGGAAATGAAATAGCCTCCTTTCTCATTGATTGGGCTTGAGTTCAAAAACCCTTCCCACCCCTGTAGGCTGGAAACATCCCAATGCAGTCCCTGACACTGCTTTACTTTATCACCTCCATAGGAAGCAATATGCAGTCACTTCAATTCCAGTCACCTTTTTCTCCTCCTCCCCCTCTTCCTGGGTTCTTCCTCCCCCCCCTCCCCCCACCACTGAAGCCCAACATCTACCCATCTATTGTTCGTCACAGACATTAACCTCATCCCCTTTCTTGAAACAGTCTCAACTTAACCACAAGAGAAGCATAAAAGAGGCCCTTCCCCGAGCCACTCCCTCATCTGAAACCCTGAGTGTCCGTTTCAATAGATCACACACTTTGTCTGGCGTTGCTCCGGGCAGGCCTGAAAGGCACTGGGCCTTGGGTCTTGGCCTCCATCAGCTGAACTATTTCCTGTTGAAGGTTACTCACTTCCTGTTTTCTGTATTTAGACAATCTGAGTCTATAGGGAGGTTTTGATTTGTTGTAAACTTCAGCTGGTTTAAACGTTAAATTGGTGGGGGAGGGCGAGGCTGGAGACAAATTAGTGCTATTTAATAGTGATGCTGTTTTCGCTCAGGGTTTTATAGAGACCACCAGCTCATGTGAAAGGAAGGTCAAGGGATGACAGCATGGGAGATGGAGACAGGGCTACTTCACAATGGGCTTGGGCTGAAATATTTTACTGTGCGTGTTTGGAGCAGTTGGGGGGTCGGGTACGTGGGGTGGTGGAGGCTGACACACTCCAATGACTAATCGCTCTGATGTGTCACTTTTGCCACAGACAGCTGTACAGAAAGGCTAACGGCAGTACAGCAGTTATACGGGGAAGCATGGGAGGAGCCTGACTAGCCTAAGAATATTAATACTGGGCCCTTTTTTAGTGCCTGGCAGATGAATACCTCAAAGCGTCCTGTGGACTTTTATTTACTGTTTGTTTTCACTTGCTCAGAAGTAGGCTTAGACACTCAGACATATAAGAAGTCACTCACATACCTTGTGAGGTAGGTCATTATTAACATCCCTGTTTTACAAATGGGGAAACTGAAGCACAGAGGGGTGACGCAACTGCCCAAGCTCATACAGCAAGCCAGGGCTGGAGTCTGATAGAATCCAGGAGTTCTGACTCTGTCACCTGGACTAACCAGACAGCACGCTCTCTCCTAACATACATTAGTCATGAAAAGAGTTCTGCAATGAAAGCATTTATTCTGGCATGAGGAAAGCTGTATAAAGCTGCTCAGCTAAAGATGGACCCACTGATGCTGGGACATGTAGTTTCCCTGGACTGCACTCTAGGATGTCTTCAGTCTGCTCTATTTTATTCAATTTCACTGTAGCCCTTCTAGCTACTGGCCACTGTGGCCCTTAAAATGTGGATGCATTTATCATAGAACTATACAAGGTCATGAAAGGGAAAGAACAAAATTAAGGCCAATAATATATTATGGAGGTAGTAAATGATTCAAAATGTTAGAGTGAAACCATGCTAGGGATGAGCCTGGAAAGATTCCAGCAAAATATTCTGCTGGAATAGGGAGCAAAATGCCAGAGTGGCCAGGTGGGAGAATGGGTGAGATGGCTAAAGATAAAGATCTGATGGACAACCAGAACAGATAACCTAATCCCATTCTTCAACTCTCTATACCCCAGGGAAAGAAATCTGCCATAGGAGAGTCTCAGGCTTCTCCTCCGCAACCAGTATGCAAAGCAGAGTCAAACTCCAAAGCAGACTCGGGCATCACTAAAGAAGCTGAAGGAGACGCACGGTGAGGAGCAGAAATGTTTGGAAGAAACGAGCCAAAATTCATCCCTGGCATAAATGGGCCCAGCTCCTGTAGATTTAAATTTCCTTATGCCAGAGCTAACTGTTGTTCACGAAGTACACTACAGTGAAAAAAACCAAACCATGCAGAGAAAACATGTGCAGAATATATTTAGGTCACTGGTTTCTCATTTGTGTTGTCATACTGGGGTTTTTTTGATACTCTTCTAATTTTTCTCTTTTGTTTAGAAGCCCTAGTGGTACCAATCTTTTGTGGAATACTGGTTCCTGCTGTGGATCAGCTGCTCCGCAGCATGCAGGAGGCACTGGGGGAGGAGGGAAGGAGCAAGGCCACGGTGCACTTAGGGGAGGGGTGGAACGGGGTGGGAAGAGGCAGGATGGGGGCGGGGAGAGGTGGGGTGGGGCTTTGGAGGAAGAGGTGGAGTGGAGCTTGGGCCTGGGGCGGAGCTGGGGAAGGTGCACCCCCCAGCACATTAGAAAGTCGGTGCCTATGCCACCCAGGTAGACAGTGCTATGTCGGGGGGAGAGCATCTCCCGCCAACATAGCTACTGCCTCTCAGGGGGATGGATTAACTATGCTGATGAGAGAGCTCTCTCCCATCAATCTAGAGCATCTTCATTAACGTTCTACAGCAGCACAGCTGCACCAGTGCAGTGTTTTAAGTGTAGACTTGCCCTCACTTTTACTACACTAACTCATTGAAGTCTAGGGAAAAACTACATTTCATGTCAATAGGACCAAGATTTGGTCAATTGATGCTGATTTAACCACATGCAACTTACACCATCATTTAGGACACATCTCAGTTAGCTCTTTATGTTTTGCAAGTGCAATAATTGCATATACTGCCAGCACAGAAATGCATGCAAAATTTAGGTGCACAAGTGCATAACTGAACTTCTGGAAGGAAAAAATGTAGTTTTTTTTTTTCATTTCAGTACTTCCAGGATTGTCCTCAGTTTTATTGCCCTTCCCTGAATTCCCTCTTATTTCTTGATGTCTTTCTACCTCTTAGAAAGCAGGCCCACCGACTGCACCTAGAATACTGCATAAAGTTCTGGGAATCTCACTCCTGATTTAATTTGGTGTATCTCCAGTGAAGTGAATGGAGTTAAACCAGTGCAAAACTGGTGAGAATGAGATGAGAATCCAGCTCAAGGCTATTCAAAGTCAATGAAGTTCCTAAATAGGCACGGAACAGAAATCCTGATGCTGCGGTCAGAGCCATTAGATCCAGCACAATCTTGTTTTCAGTCATATCAATGTACTTAAAAAACGATCATTTAATGTCACTTAGAAATGTTTATTTGCAGGCACCAGATGGCTCAGGGAGTTGGTATAACAAAGTATTTCATTTCTAGGTCATGCATTCTAATCCAGTCCAGGCTGGTAATAAATGAACTTTATCACCTGATGGCTGTTTTGTATCCTGTGTCGGGGTTCTCAGCCCAGTTCCTAGTGAATAGGAATTCACCACAAAATCTATGCACACAGGTTGGCACTGACTGGCTCCCTTTTTGACAACACCAGCAGAGTGGCAGAGGTCTGAACGGACCATGGAAACTAAATTCCTTTCCTACCCCCCAGGTCAAGGTCACAGTGTGGGGGAAGTTTGTCCTGTCACTGGCCATGTGGAACCTGCTCTGTGGGCAGAGACGATTTCATTATTCAGGTCTGTCAGTCTGACACCTTTCACCAACATGAAATCCATTTTTAAAAATAAATAAATAGAGAAATGTTTAATTGTGATTGATATATACATGCTGTACGGTAGGAACTTTCCATACAATCACAGATAAGGACGTCAGACTTAATATCTGTTTCCTAGTTTTCTAGTTATAAGCGATAAATGTTTGGCAAGCCAGTAAATAATAAAATTCTCCTGTAGCCATCTACAGGTCACCAAGATACTTAAGAAGCTTGCATAACTTATACCATATTTGCCATTAAAGAATGAATATTAACCCTTTTGTGCTGCTGTAGGAAAACAGTGAAGTCATTTGGGGAAAGGAAAGTTTAAATCAAAGAAATGCTATCATTAAAAAAGCAATCTTTAAAAATAGAAAATGTTTGAGGCAAAAGCCTGAGCAGAAATCTCAAGAAGTAGGGTACCTTTTCCAGCTTCCATTCTATTTATTTTGTATTTTGACATTAAACACTCCCTGTAACCTAATCTCCTTGACTTTTGATGTGGCCATAGAGACATGACAATTAAGCACGGCTTAAAACAATAATCCCAACAATGGGAACCAAAGGCAAGTAATGTCAGGGCTCCCCATCAATGAGACGCTGTCCCCCAGTGTTCGGTTGAAATGAAATGAGTTTAAATCCAGATTTGTTGCCTTGATATCTGCTCTGTGTTTATACTTAGTATCTAACTTTACATATTTACTCAGTTTTCATTCCCTGCTATTTTGTTTTCTTCCACTGTGTAAAATATCTCAAGACATCATGGTACAGAAAGACATTTTGATCTTTCACAGATTAGTGCCACTTTATGGAAACAGGATTATTTATTATTTGTGTCACAGTCACAATCAAAGGCCCCAGTCAGGAGAAGGAGCCTCTTGTGCTATGCGCTTTACAAAATAGGAAACGTGGTCCCTCTCCTGAAGAGTTTACAATCAAGGCCTGGATTCTGCAAGCTGATCCATGAAGGCACGCACAGGGATTGGTTTGTGCAGAGTCAATTACTGAACCAGGCCCTAGTCTAAGGGCTGGTCTACGCTATTGGGTGGTGTCAAACTAAGTTACCCAACTTCACATAGCTGAAGTCGACGTACTTAGATCTACTTACCGCAGGGTCTTCACTGCCTTGTGTCGACGGGAGATGCTCTCCCGTCTATTCCCCTCGTGCTTCTCGTTGAGGTGGAGTACTGGAGTCGACAGTAGAGCGATCGGCGGTAAATTTATCGCATTTATGCTAGACACAATAAATCGACCCCCGCTGGATTGATCGCTGCCCATCAAGCCAGCCCATAGTGTAGACAAGTCCTAAGAAACAACAAGGGTATGTTCCAAACAATAGAAGCTAATAGCTCAGTGCTTCTAAATTGTAAAGTGTTGTTTTAAATAATATTAGCTCTTCCCATTCTCCCCTCAGCCTAACCATCATCAGCTGGCTGAATTCTTGCAGACATCAGAGCAAGATGAGTGTGTTATGGTTTCAAAGGTAAAAGCTTCTAGATATAACCCAGTTTTAGACCTGTTTTATGGTTGGCTTGTTTCATTTTAAAATAGAAGTTGCAAAGTAAACTTGAATTGTATCTGTGCCCGTAAACCACTTTTTATTGGTGTTTGCATTAACCCTTGCTAAGCAAGTTAGAAAAGTGACTAACACACTTGAAATGATGCAGGAAAGCCTTGTATCTGTTACTTTTGCTTGTCTAATTTTCCTAATTTAGTGTCTTTTTATCATCTGTCATTTTTTATTTACTAACATGGCCTCCCTGGGGAGCCAGAGGGGAGATTGCAGATTAAAAGAAGCATTGATGGGAAATATATGCATTTTAAAAAGGTTACTTTTCTTAAACTGTAAACAATTATACCCTAGCCTGTTTCCACTGAAAGTAGGGCCAAAAACTCCCCCAGCCTCAGCAGGAGCAGGAGCACATCTTTCATTTGGTTTTAACATTTTGCTTTACCTGGAGGGGTGCTGACCCCCTTGCCTCACCTACGGAAGTCAAGGGGGGTTGCAGACGCTCAGCCTGTCATGCTGTAAGGCCCCAGATGAGTGCCTTAGGTATGTCAGGATCAGCCAACTGGATTAGAACAGCCCTCAAAATTGTAACCTTGTGACAGCTGGTTGGTGGCCTGGGTGAAATGTGTTACTGCCTTAGTCCTAGTGCACGGGGGTGAGTCACACAAACCCAATCCTGCCTCCCAACACATCATCACAGCTGGTACTAACTGTGCCCCTGGTTAGCAATGTCCATAGACCGAACAGGCCGGAGGCTGAACTCCCCTGCCATCCCTAGTGGGGGCCTGCACCCCTGGGGCAGGGGTGAGGCACCGCGGCAGAGCAGTATCTCAGGGAAGCGTCCCCCTCTGTTGCCTGTTCTAGGGACGCAGAACTTCAGTATCTAGGGCTATCAAACTTAGGCCCCGCTTTTGCTCCCATTTAAGTCAATAGCAAAAGAACCAAACCAAACCATTGGATATCCTTGAAGCAAATTGCTGCCCTTCTTCAGCATCAATTTCACTTTTAAAAGGATTTATTATTTTAAACTTTAAAAATCAGTTTGTTGTTAGAAACACTGGTGTTGTGCTAAACTGGTTTAGAGTCTATAATACATTGAACTCCTTATGACAACATACAACCCTGAGAATGCTCCTTGGTATGTGAACATTCAAAAGTTTGTTTTTATTTCTCTAAACCCATTAGCTTTTAAAACATATTGATAATCTAGCCTCACAAATTTTAAACTAATCATTCCACTGGTCATAATCACCCTTGTAATATTTTAGCCCTTGTAATATTTTAGCCACACACACATACACACACACACACACCCAACTTGATTGCATGAAACGGCACAATTGCTTTCACAAAAAAGGTATTTTATTATTCTTAGCAGTATTCACCTTGAAGGAATATGAGGAAAGCATACACTTTTTACAGACAATATATAAACATGTTGTACATAATTAACAATAACTTAATTCACTAATCCAAAAATAAGCAAAATAAAAAATTAAGAATAAAAACAGAAAATACTGCAGAATTTTTATGCTGATACAAGTACAAAATAATTTAAATCTTGACTGCCGTTGTCTACGCTGCAGTGACTGACAATATATTGCACTTTGTCAACTGTATCAGTAACCCACTCCTTTTCCCCCCACTCATCACCCCCCAAATCCTGCAGAAATTTGAGCTGGGTACAAATAATGTACAACTGTACCATAGTAACAGGTAAAAAGTAAAAAGACCAAATTTTGACTCAGTAAATTAAAAATTCTTACAGCATCTCCCAACCAATTCCCCCCCCCACCCCATTCATTTATTTCCACTTTTACAAAGTGCACCTTACACAGACCAGAAAAAGGAGGAAAGCAGGATTTCCATGGCTGCTTGGTCCTTACTTCATTATCAAATATCTCAATTACCTATTTAGGAAAAAAATGTACATCCATTTTTATGTGGGTTCGTTTTTAAGCAGAACTTTTGCAGTAAGATACAATTGGCTTGATCAAAAAAAATGGAGAAAGAAAGAAAAAGAAAAAGCTTGTCACAGAATTAAGCTTACGCAGTTTACATTTTCGAACCCCTCTGCTCACTGGGGCATTTTCATCAGAAGTATAGCTAAATATGTACATCATATGTTATACTGGAGCTTGTTTTCATGAGAGTCATCAGGTCACAACAATCAATAGAATACACTTCACATTGGCAATAGCTGTTTTCAGTTGTTTACGTACAATATGGTTTAATAATGGGAGACTCATTTTTTATTTGTTTTTTTTTTTAGATATAAAATGCGCTATGGGAAATAGTTGTCCCCCTTGGAACGTTACCGTCCCTCAACGCCTCAGCTGTTGCTGCCTCTTGGATTTGAAGGGTATGTGAAGCTGAAACTGATTGTCTCTCTCTCTTTCTCTTGTCCAGTGATCTTAATCCACTTTCTGCCCTTCCTCACTCCCAGATGTGAACTGTGCCGTAGCCTGGATGCCTACAGACAGCACACGCTCTGGCTTTGCATGGATGTGGTAGCCAAACTACGGTGAGTTTACCAAAGCAGCTAGTCTGTGTCTTAAGCAACAGCTGCCCACAAGGCAGAACAAAATGCTTTAACCTCCAAAGGGTTTGAATGGGATTTTTTCTGCCTTGCCCTGGTTGCTGATAGACTCCTAGAAGTTAGATGGGACAGATGAATAAGACCTCCTCTAGCTACTTCCACCTGGCACAGAGTTGTTCCCTACAGTGTATTTTTTTTAGTGATTTGTCCTATTTCGCTGTTTGTGGAATAGCATTTTTTTTTAAATAAAATCTTTCATGTTAAGAAAAAGAATGCAGGCATTACGTCAAAATAATCCACATCTTGGGCCCATTACATTCCCATATTCCAGGTACATTTTTGCTTTGTTTTCCCCCCTCTCTCATCCCTTCCCTAACAGATCTTTTTGTATGTAACGTTGATGAAGACAATCAAGGGGTGGCTGGTTAGCGCACACTTCCCTCCCCCCCGTTATAAAGCTGTGTTTATTCTAGCAGGGTTGACACCCCACCCCCCAAAAAAGGCACAAAATCATGCAAGTCAGAAGGTTTGAGGCTCTTTGTGGAAAACAAGAGCAAAATAAATGATGACTTTCTGTGTCTGATTTCCTTTTAAAAATTAAGTTTTTATAAAGTTGTCCTGGTTTCCCACCCCTTCTCCCCCAGACAAAGTCCACCATAGAAATCCAGTATGGGTGGCTACCAGCCAGCTTGCTCCGCCTTTGGAGGCTGCTATCTCTTTACAATATTCACAGTAATAACAGAGAAAGGAGAGCCAGTTCCAGCATCCGTCTTCTGCTGCTTCTGCCACCTTTGCTTTCTGCTGGGCCAGCAGGTATTAAACAAGTGAGTTTTTCGTTTTCCTTATACCTGAGGGGCAAAGTGCATAACAGGCACCATTAAGCATTTCTGCAGCAGACTCATCATTGCAGGGTTTTAGTCCAACCCTAAGAGTTCAACCACATTGGCGCAAGGTCCCCTTTTTCCTTCCCTATGTTCTCCTCTTGGCAGAATCTTTCCTTACTCAGTGTCATCTTAGACAGAGCCCCGTGTTCTTATCTCTGTGTGGGTCTCTTGATACTCAGGTTCTATCCCATGGCTGTAACCATGCTGGATGGATGTGGATGTCCAAATGAGATGCTGGAAGATGGGTGAATGGGAGTAGGTGTTGGTAGGATGTGTCCAGAGTGGCTAAAAGGTGGCAAATGCCCCATTGGTGCCATGTGACTGGCGAGGGCAGCGGCACTGAATGGAGAGGATTTCTCCTGCATGCACTTGGACAGTTCCTCAAAACACTCAGAGCCTTTCTTGCTTTTCTTTGATTTGTTGGACATTTTCCTATTCCTGGTCTGAATTCCTTCCTTCTTCATGGTCAATGGCCTGTTCACCTGCAAGAAATGAGAAAATCAGGCTCATGCAGACAAAATGACCTTATTGTGCAAAAAGGAAAATATTTGGACAGCCCCCATGTGTTTTCCTGGACAGAGAACTTTTTCTGGCCAAACAAAATGGTGTTTCTCTCTTGTTTATATTGATTTGTTTAATGAAGCCACACACACAAACCCCAGACATGAAAACAAGTTGGACTGAATTTGGCAGCTGATGGCCATCCTTCCCTTATGCTTACCCTTTGCCCCCCATTCATTTCCTAATAGAAGAGATCAAACAAGGCAGCACACACTGACCTGAATTCACTTCTAAAATGGGAGTGGTCTCTTCCTAGGAAAGCTGCAACCTCAGTTACTTACATTTTAAATAATGTTCTAACGTGTCGAATGATTCCTGTTCCAAATTCATTCTTTTTTTTTTTTTTTTTAAATCTTTACTATTAAAAACAAACAAACAAAAAACTTGACAATTCTGCACAGAGGATACCTCCCCCCTGGGATTAACCTTTGCGCAGAATCCATTTCAAATGGCCTCTGCATTGCTGGAGAGAGAAAGCGCAAACATGCTTAGTTAAAACTAGTGTTGTAACTCTATTTTGCCTGATTTGCCCAAGCTTTAGAAGCCAAGCTAATACATTGTAATGTCAGTGAACTTAGCATCACTATGCCAACAAAGAATGGCTCTGAGTCCCCAGGGGAACCTGGGAGGGAGGAAAAAAAACCTGAAACCAATAAAAGGCCAGTGCATGCCATCCAGTTAAAGCATCAATCCCAGCTAAGCAAGCAGAGACACACAAGACAAGCAAATACTCACATTGTGCAATTTATAGTAAAGTCCACAGGCATTACAAACTGGGTCTCCGTTTGCATTACGTCGCCATAAGGTGGTGGTGGTTGTCTGGCAGTTGGCACAACAGGTCCCTGCTCTCCTAGCCGCTGACTAACCAAAAGAGAGGGAAAATTATTGCGTATACTTGGAACAAGCCCGTTTTAAAGGTCAATTTAGGTCCAATATGTAGGATTTGTAACTAATCCCAAATCTATTTACAAAACAGAAAGGTCAGAGAAGTGTTGCTTTGATTTTTTTTTCCCCCTTCGGGTTTTGCTTGTTTGTATTTAAATGGTCCCCCATTGTAACAGCCACCCAAATATTGGAACATTTGGCTACTGCATGAAAACCAGACAGTGAAGCTGAGTAGTCTATTTTCCTTGTCCAAGACAAAAATAATGCAAAAGCTAAACAGCACTAATAAGGGGCAGAGGGGAGTGGGGGAAATACATTTGTTTTTAAAAGCTTTCCCTTGTAATGCTCCACATAAATTCAAGATCACTTTGATTTTTAAAATATTCTTATTACGAATTTGTTAAGCGCCAACAGTGTTTATAGTACAAAACAAGAAAGGAGGACTTTTAGAAGATGATTTTTAAACTGATCGTGTCCCTGTAAAGGTGACCAGCAAGGAAAACCAGCTGCATTACTTAGATGGGTGCCGTATTTATCATAGCCATCACTAAAATTTCAGTTTCCATTTACAAGTGAAAGAGAAAACAGAACCAGCTCCAACTTTTGTTAAATATTTAGCAAACCTAGTCTCATGCCTTTCAGCAATGATTGTGCTGCCCCTGCTACTGCCTCTATCCCTATTCATTTTCTAGGCTGATAAGCCCCAAAAATATCCTCTCTTAAAATCTGATGCTTTTAATCAGATTGCTCTGCTGACCCGTGGCGGGGCAGAGGGAACCTTTCAGCCTTACCAAATGAGAACAGCAAGATAGGAAAAATGTAAATGCATGCAAAAGACCAATTGATTTCAGTATATGAACTTGAGTGAGAGACCCTACAATAACACATCCTTGGACAAGGGTGGCATTTCAGAAGATGTTAGGAGTAGACAAAATGCACCCCGTATTTTGGGGAGACATCCTTATTAGGAAGGTTCAAAGATGCTCTAGGAAATGTTTAGAATACATTCCATTTTGTACAACCCAGAGAATTCTGAGAATTAAATATTTATTTATAAAACACCTACATTGTGCTAATTTTCTGGGGGCCCTGCTCCCTAAGGATTTTTACAGTTGGCTACAAAAATCCTAGGGACAAGCTACTGCCCATCCCTTCCTGCACCCCAGCAATGCTCCTCTCAAGGCATTGAGCTTCTGGGAGAATCTACAACATAACATCCTAGAACATTGGGTTTTCTCTGTGATCAGGGCTTTATGCACCACGTAATGCATTTTCCTCTGCCCATCTGCTCTGCTGGAGAGTTGGCTAAATATCAAACCATAGATTGGTCCTGCTCTGAAGATTATGGCCCTGATCTTGCTCTTATTTATAGTACATGCTGGTGTAAATCAGAAGTAACTCCACTGAAGGCAGAGGAGTATTCAGTAAAGTGAGACTAGAATCAGGCCATGGAGATTTATTTATTTCAGTCCCCCTGCTAGCCTGCAAGAACAAAGCCAAAAGCCAGAGCTGAGGCAGTTTGTACCCCCTAGTGCATGCACATGTAAGCAAACCAAAACACAACTAACTTTAGGCCTTCAAGCCTTGACAATGTCATTTTGACATGCAATAAAAAAACTAATATTAATAAACCCGTAAATGAAGACAGTCTTCTTCCAGTCCCAACAAATGGAGTGAACCACAGGGGGAAAAAAATTATATATATATAACATTTAACAAAAACACAACTGAAAAAAATCTAGCTCCCCAAAACTCCTTTCAGTGAGCTAAGTCGGGCAATTTCCCAGCCCACTCGAAGGTGAAGAGCTATGTTTGCATATTTGAAATGGCTTATTGATACTAAACTATGCTGCTTAGCTCTGAGGCCTGTACCATTCAGTCTGGCAAGCACTTCAGATAATGTTACACTGTTGTCTTAACATTTTTCTGTATGTGTCAGTCACTGTAGAAGGAAAGCAAGTCATTAAGAAGCTTGCATAGTTGAAATTCTGGCTCACTACAGAAATCCTCTTTATCCCATCCCAGCATTATATCATTAAAACCAACTCTCCTTCCCTCCTCCCAGGCCAGTAAAATGTCCCCAAAATGGCCAAGAGATTTAGGGACTATAAATCACATGGCTCCAAAATATATATATTTATTATTCTTAGCATTTTACACATTATTTGTGGAGTAGAGTGTATTAGAAATTTCAAAACAGCAAGCATGACTGGCATGCCTTGCCTATAGAAACTCTCTAAAGCTTTTAGAGTCAGGAAACAGATACACAAAGTTTCCTTATCTTTAACGTACAGATATCCGGATAGGAAACTACTACCAGGAGCTTAGAAAGGACATTT
The DNA here is from genome assembly GCF_965152275.1 of Natator depressus. Lineage (NCBI taxonomy): Eukaryota > Metazoa > Chordata > Testudines > Cheloniidae > Natator > Natator depressus. Next base: position 23,388,567 of record NC_134240.1, read on the forward strand.
TTTTTTAATCACTCAAATGAAAATACAAAGTATAGGTGACTCCATGGAAAAATAATAGGGTTAAAAAAAACACATTAGGGGATTGTCTGAGGAGGGAACCAATATTAGTATTGTCATGGAATAGAAGAGTGAAAATTACTTCATGGCCTTTATACAAATAATTATTAAGTAGGGAGCAGTGGGTTTGACTCATTTGATTTTTTTGTTTTGTTTTTTGGGCTGGAATTTTTTTTTTTTAGTACATGTTGGAGTCCAGTCACGCTTGTAACCCTTTCACTTCTGAACTGCCCCACGAGGCCAAATAAATGAGAAATCAAATGAAAGCTGTCATCTAAGGATCAAAGTGTGTGTTCATAAGGAGAAAGACAGCTACACATCGTGCCCCATATCTTCCAACAGGAACAGAGTGTAGGAATATAATCGAGATTGCTAGCCTACTTACATTCTATACCTTGGCATGTAGCTGCTATGGGTGGAGTCCCTGCAATCTGTCCTTAGGCTATGCCGTGACCTCTGAGTGACATGAGTCTCATGTACAATACAACATCTAGCATCCATGCGGGGTCTGAAGCACAGGAGATGAGTGAGACACACCATGGGTGGGTCTGCGTGTGGTCCCTTTGTATAATTTATCCCCAAACCCAGCAGAGACAGACACCTACCAGTCTTCGTTTAGGTTTAATGAGTGGTCGATTTTGACCGTTCATTTTGTGGTAGAGCCCGCAGGCGTTACACAGGTAATGCCCAGTGCCGTCTCTTCTCCAGAGAGGGGTGGCAGTAGCTCCACAGTTCACACACTCTCTGCCTTCTAAATGGAAACACGAAGAAACCGGATTTCTTTCTTTAAAAACAAATTCACAAAAGCTTTTTGCATTGTCCTTTAGGCATTTTCCAGAAGTCAAAACAGTGCATTATTCAAGCATAATTAGACAGCATTGATTATTTACAGTACATGTGGCAAGGCTCTTCTTAGTGTCTCTAATACAAACTAGCACTCTATGTTGTGATCAAAAACCAGTTGCTCTCTCTGCAAGGTGAGAAAGAGGGACACTCTTGTTGTGTCAAATGGCACTTGTATCATTTCGGTACAACAAGAGCTCCCTTACCATGTAATGTGCACCATTCCCCTGCCATATCTATTGCACCTCTATGGCTAGATCACATATATCCCGCCACACACACACAAAGCAAAAATTTTGAAGGAAAAGGGGTATCTGGGCCAAAAGACACTTTGCTGCAAGTGCCGCAATATCCTAAAATAAAGCAGGGCAGCTTGGAAGTGGATACAGCATCTAAATGGTTCAATCATTATTTTTATTTTAATTTAGCAAAACTGGTTGAAATGCAACACTTGAAAAAACTGTATCTAAGCAGGCACTCTGGAACTTATAAAAACAGCTTTTTTTCTGTACTTTACTTTTTAAGTGGAAAATTTTGATTTGGTGGAGAGGTTTATCTGACTCCTACTCTTTCCTCATTTGTTTTAATACTTTAATTTTTGGTGAGTGGCAACACTGGCCTGATTCTACAGTGGCCCAACTAGCATTTAAAAATACCCAAAATCCAATTAAAGATATTAGCTCACCCATCTTGTATCTCCAACTAGAATACCACATATAATCCCTTAGATATTTGCTGCCTTTTTTGTTGTTGTTGCTTTTTGTTTTGGCCTCAAAAAGCTATTTGCTTAAAGTTCACTGCCCCTGATGGTTTGAGGGCTGGTCTGCTTAATATAGGAAATTCTCTTAACACAGTTTATGCAAATTGTACAGTATTTAACTGCAGAGGAAACTATTTTTGCTAGTAACTGGAGCAGGCCTTGTCCAGTTCAGCAGGGCTTGTGTCTCCTTCCATCTAGGGAGTGGGTGGCTTTTAAACAACACAGTCTGCAGTGAAAAATGAGGGGAGTTCTGCGTTCCTAGCTTTTGTCCCTCCTAGGGCAGGAAGCTGCAGGAGTCGTCGTGTCGTGAGTCTTAGTTTCCCTACAAAAACAGTGAGTGGTCACGAACTTTCCCCAGTTCCATGCGCGGGGGCTCCCATCAAAACAAAACAAAAAAATCAAGATCACTCACTTCCCCCATCTAATAAAATCCTCGAGAACTAAGGGACCCAAAAAAGGCCATTAAGGATCCATTTCTCTGCAGTGACTCTTCGAGCTGTTTCTAAAAGCAGTCGGGGCGGGGGGGGGCAACTCTATTTTAAATTTTCTTTTCACGGTTTAAAAAAAGAAAAAACAGCAGCCGCATTTCAAACACTGGGGAAAAAATCCCTTAAAAGAGCAATTTGAAATAGAGCTGATATTGTAAAATGTCTGATCTTTTTGTTGCAAAATTCCTAAAAGAGATCAGGTTTCTTAATTAATGGCCGCTTTCAAAATAGCAGATAGAGGGGTGTGTGTGTACACATATTTAGTTTTGTTTAAAGGTGGCTTTAAAACGCTATCCCAAATATATACTTTTATTTTGTTCCACCGATGGGAAGACAAACGGGGAAGAGGATTTAGGTGAATAGAACAACATACAGTTGTCTTAATTCGTCTAGATATTCAGCTGGGGACACTTGAAAGTGAGATCAAAACTTGAGCCATCACTGAACGAGCTGGCTTCAGAAGACACTTTTAGGGAAAACTGGAGTGAAGAGGGGAATGCTCTGCGATCCGTTTTTAGCAAACAGGGTTGGGTCTGAGGCAGAGAACAATCATGTCCGATCGCATTTTCTAGTTTTTATTGAGTTGGTTTAAGTTGGCGTTTACTAGGTACCTTTGGTCCTCAGTACTGGTGTGTAAACTATTAAACTTTTGCTCCTTGTGTGATCTGAAAGAAATCAAGCCCTCTTCAGTTTTAAGCAACTGGCTTGGTAATTTCAATTGTGAATGTGTGCTCAATGCTAAAAGCGCACGACTGGCCTTTTCTCTTATTAATAAAGGTGCAAATTTATTGCAAGGAAACAGAAGTAAATTCCCCTCATGGAGTCAATGGGAGTTTCACCGAAGTAAAGAGTGCAGGATCTGGCCCAGAATTTCCAGTGACTAGAACCAGCCACTGTCTTTCTTTTTCTGTGTGAAATTTTGCCGTATAAACCGGTATTTGCATAATTTAGATCTGCCAGTTTTTTTTCTTGTAGGGATTACTGTGTCCCTTAGGCCCTGCCATGAGACTGATGCAGAGCAGAGAGCCAGTGACTAGACCTTTAAGGGAGGCTGCTTGCCCTACCAGCAGTTAATCACAGAAAAGCTAGGTCCATTTTTCAGAGCTGCCCCAACAACAGCGTGTTTAAAAAATCCAGGGGGATGAGATTAGGATGTATCTCGGTGCCAACAAAGTAAATCCACCCTAACCTCCTCGTCGGAGTGCATGTAAAAAGCTGTCCTCTTGGGGTTTTTTTCCAAACTAGAATCATGGTACACGCATTCCAGCCTTCCTCAAAAACACACATACACAAACCTGACCTACAACACCCCCCTACTGCCCGCGACATCAACCAACCCCCCAGGCAAACACCGCACAGGCGCTGCAGAGATCAAGGAGTGGCAGGGCTTACCTGAGCAGGATCTAGCTTTGCTCCTCTGCTTGGGGGTGAAGCTGGAGGCTGGGCCGCCGAGGAAACTGCCCGGGTGGAAGAGGCTGCTGCTGTACTCATGAGCAGCCGGCACATAGGAGGGGTAGGTGGGGATGGGGTGGTGGGTGGAGGGCTGGGCCCCCATGGAGGTTAAGCTGGTCCTCAGCGGGCTGGCACTCTCCATCTTCATCCCGTCCGACAAAGACACTTGGTACTTGATGGTCTCCTTCTCCTCCTGCCTGGCCCCGGCCGAGGAGGAGGAGGGCGAGGCTGCGCTGGTGGAGTTGGGGTCCGGGGACACCTCCTTGGGAGGGGTGGGTGGGAAGCCGAAAAGGTGGGAGCCGGAGTGCGAGGCCGGGGTGAGCGAGGAGACCGAGGCCGTGCTGGAGGTGCTGCTGCCCGGGTACACGGAGATGGCCCCGGGGGCTCCAGCGGCGGAAGGGTGCAGGGGCCCTTTGGTGAAGGGATTCACCGTCCACGGGTTGTGGTGATGGGCTGCCGAGAGCGCCGCTTTGCCGCTGTCCAGCCAGGGGATCCCGGGGCTGTGGATCAGGTGAGGCCGGCACATTTGACTCCCAGTCAGACGGGCTGTGGGGAGAGGGGAGTTTCACTATCACACAGGCCAGCCCGGCGAGGAAGACGGGCCCTGCAGAGCGCTGGGGGGCGCGGACAGAGGGCCTGCCCTGCGCAGAGGGGGCCGGGGAAGTGTCCAGCGGCGGCTCTCGGTTCAGCTCCGGTGCCCTCTGCGTGGGACGCGCCTAGAGCCAGATCGCCGGGGAGGGAGATCCAGCGCCCGCACAAGGACACCCGCCATCCCCAAGCCAACGGAGCAGCGCTGTGGCTGGGGTGAATGGTTCACAGCAGACGTGCCCTGACGAGACAGGGGGACAACGCAGGCTCCCCATGCCCGCCTCTCCTCTCCCTATCCAGGCGCCAGCAACACCCTGCAAGCCCCGAAAGGCTCCCAACCCACTTGCCCCTTGGATTTAACAGCAAAGAAAGCAGCAGCCACAGCCTGCGGAGCGACCAAAGCACAGTGTCGGGGGGAGCAGCCCCTCCCCCCCCCAAAAGAAAAAACCCACTAGCTCTGCAGGCTTGGGGAGCACTTTCTCAGCTGCTACTAATACCCCGGTCCCCCCAAAATAAAATCTACCCGTGATTTGAATTAGTTTGTATTTCATATCCGGGAAGTGCCCGTGTCTCGGGACTAGGAAGTTTCTTTGGTCTGTATGCGCGCACCCACCCACCCACCCTCTCAGTCTATTTCCCCTTCCTCCCCCTCCTCCCCCCATCGGTTATGTCTAGGGTTAAAGTCCACCCGGGCTTCCCTTTCGAGCCTCTTTTCTCGGCTCTCCCTTTCCAGTGATACTGAAGCAGCCCCCAGACAAACCTGGTCTCTAGTCACTCCGCGCCCGGCACAAGCCCACAGAGGACCCGGGGAGAAAGTAAACTGGGGGGGGGGGGAAGAGACCGGTGCAGATTTACCGTGAGCTTGGCTGTAGGACACCCTGGCCCTGGCATGGGCCGAGTTGGCATAGTAGGGGTTGCCCTGGGAGTCCAGGTGATTGAAGAAGACATCGACTTCATCCGGAGGTAGGAGCTGCGCCGGTTCCATGTAGTTATGAGCCAGTCCCGGATGGTGCGTCTCCGGGTGCTGCCCGTTCAGCACGGCGTGGTGAGCCATCCAGCGAGGCTGGTCGGTGGCGACTTCCATGCCGGCGCTGAATCCCCCAGCCCACCCCCCAGCCGGCACGGATTGGTGATGGGTCGGTTCTAAAACCAGAATGATACAAACGGCAGGTGGCTCGTGTTTGTCTCAGGACTGGCGGGGGCGGGGGGGAAAGCCAACGTGTCCCTCTCTCTTAGCTGGAAAGTTGTGGCGAGAGGCTCCCTGCGACACGCCCGGGACACCACCTGTAAGAGGAAAGGAGTGGTTAGTACTTTACATGGCTATTCAAGGGTGGCGCGTCACCCTCCGCATTTTCCATCTGGTTTGATCTAATTCCGCAATTCCCAACATGCAGCTGAGCGGGGGTAGGAGAAGTCCCTCTTTGTGCCCCCCCCTCCAAAAAGTCTCTCTTTGTGCTCCGTCGCCCCCACAAGTTCTTACCCTGGGTTCACCTCCCCCCGCCCCCCAAATAAACAGCATCTGTTTTCAAGAGCTTTTTTTAAAAAGGTTTCCTCTTTTCTACAAACGTCAATAAGAGTTTTTCCAGCTGCCTTGAGGGGGTGGGGGTGAAAAAGTAAAGCCAGCAGGTCTCATGTCACCTACTTATACCAACTCGAACTGACACAAAAGCAAAAGGGGAAAAGGAAAAGTGAAAGGAATGTTCAGAGAAGGAGAAGAAGAAAAAGCAGCAGCAGCTCAGAAGCAATTTCCCTGCAGAATAAACCCAGCTCTTCTTCCCCCCCCCCCCCAACATACTTACACAAAGTCCCTCCAAGTGGAGTGAATCTAATTCCAAATGTTTGCAGAGTTTCTTTCTGGGGTTGTAAGTTTAGAGGGTGGGAGAGGGGTGGTGATGGATGGTTGTTTGGAGGATGCGAATGCAGAAGAGAGTGAGTGAGAGAGAGAAGGAAGAGGAGGATTGGATGGAGGTTCTTACTCAGATGGCAAGCTCCACTTATTCTGGCCTTTTTTGTAACATCCCCAAAGCATCCTATGTCAGCCCTGGCGCCAGCTGGACTCAGTTCAGTAGACATGAACTAGGGGCGACGCGCAGGGCTAAGAACCTCCGCCCAGCCAATCAGCGTCCTAGCGCCCAGCCTCGCGCTGCCATTGGCCCCAGAACTCCACATTCCCCTAATTTACTCCAAACATCTTAAAAGAGCTGAACCCGCCAAGGACAGAAAAGACCCCCCCCTCCCCTCCGCCCACCTCCCACTATCCCCGCTTCCACTCTCCCCTCCCCGCAGCAGCATCCAGGTCCGCCTGTCTTGCAGAGCTGGTGTTTGTTTGCGGCTAACGTTAAATACCCCGCCACGCTCCAGAATAAAGTTATGAACAAATTATTCCAACCAGTTTCGGGGATCGAAATACATGCACCAAAGGAGTGAAAGGGGGGACACCTAAGTAGGTCAGGAGGCTCTCCCAGGAAAGATGCCCGGGCAGCAGCCTGTTAGAAGACGCTCACAAACCCGTTTTAACTGAGTTGCTAATTGCCTCACAAATCTATAAAAAAATTAAGGCAAAATTATGTTTATCTGTTTATTTGATTGGAATGTGAACCTCAATCGGGAGTACGCTGTAAAGACAGAATCGGATCGTGCAGGCTCTCCTTAGACAAAATCTCCCATTAAAGTGAATGGGTATTCTGTGTGAGTAAGGACGGTGGAACCGGCTCCTAAACAGAAAAGGTATTTGATAGGTAGAGATTTGATAAGAACATGCTCGTTTTCTTTCCTAAACGTTTAAGCGTGATGCGTTTGCCCCAGTGAACTCTGGCTGTTTGCTCGGAACGAATGCAGGTTATTTTAGCCAGTTGCATTAATACAGGACTCGTTTCTCATTTAACCAGGACTCTAGTTTTCCCGAAGCAGGACTTTAAATGTTCGAAAACCCCGGATTCGGGCCGTTAGCAGATGTCTGATTTGTCCCGGATTGTTACCGTCCTGTTCGTTCGAAAGAACTGAATCAGCAAAATAAAATAAGATTAAAATGAAAATAAACCCGCACAAGCCTGCTTGGAGCCCACCTGGGGTGGGCGTGTAAACTAGAGGGATTAGGAGCCCAAAAATCCATTTGAGTCATTCGTTTTATAGCTAGTCGTTGGTTGTCTATTTTCGGGCCCGATCCTGGCGACTTGTCTCTCGCGCAGAGCCCCCCTGGACTTCCCTGGGACCCTTCCCTGAAATCTCTTGAGTAATGCGGGCACTGGGCTCGCTGACTTGCCTGTGAGTTTGGGCTGCGCGCCGAAAGCATGGTCAGGCCCAAAGCGACATTACAGCGTTACAAATCTAGGAAACACCCAGATAATGAGAAAAAAACACCCTTGTTTAAGTAAGTGTATGTTTGTACTAGACAATAAACAGCCTGAAGCGCAGGGGACCAGTCCTGGCCCTCGGAGCCCGACAGTGCTATTTCATCCGGAACCTTTTTAAAACTCATTTTTATAAACCCTCTCTTTGTTTTGGGTTGGTTTTTTGACGTATTTCTGTCCGTTTGAAGCAGCGGAGGCTTTCAACCCGCCTGGTATAGGGCGGATGAGAAGTGCAGTCCGAATCAACAGGCTTTTTATGCAGGGAGCTAATTAATTTATCACAGTTTGAAGGTCCCACTTTTAACTGCCTGTGTACTTCGAAAAGCGGCTCCAGAGAAGGGGGAAAGAAGGGAGAGGCGGCAAAGAACAACAGGGCGACAGGAAAATACAACTAGGACTAACATGGTGTGGGCCAGGTCCCTACCTACCCCTAAAAATATTGTTATTAAAAAAGAACTAATTGACTGATAGGTTTTGGTTGGTTTTTTAAAAGCTGTTTTCATTTTATTGTAAATCCTCTTATCTCCTAGATGCAGGAAAATAATTGTTGACATGAATAGATTTCAATGGTGGAATCAAAGCAAGACAAATGCTTCTCTCTCCCATCCACCTCAGAAATGAAGACTATGCTAGGGAAGAAAAGTGGGTTCGGGGGACCCTGTGGAGATGTTTTTGAGATTGGCCCCAAGTCTTGTCACATTCCTTACTTTATGTGTAAGTTCCATACTTATTATTCCTTCTACCAACTCATTTCCAGGTCACAATGGAAGAGGTGGAGGATGGTGGCTGGTTTGGAGAGGTGTGTGTGTGTGTGATCTGGTTGTATCATTCTGGGTGGTGTACATCTCCTCACCTCCCCTACACTGTAGGGCAACATTTGGGTGCTTTGGGGGACAGGGAAGAGTTATGATCGGGTTATATCATGGGCTGGGGAGTCCCCCCACTCCACCAGGCCAGAGGGGTGTGTTGGGGGAGAGAGGGGAGATGTTGTGAGCAGGGTGTAATATGCTTGACAGGGAAGGAGGGTAGATCCTCCCCACTGTAAGGCAAAATTGATGTATGTGTGTTGGGGTGTGGGTTGTGATCAGGTTGTATTGTCCTGCGGGGATATCTGCCCCCTCGAGATTATTTGTTTAATTAGATCAAATTATATAATCCCCCATGGGGGTGGTGGTTAGGGGAGGATTGGGAGGGTGGTCAAGTTATATAATCCTACAACACCCACAATGTAGGGTGTCTTGTGGTGGGGGTGTTCAGACTATATAATCACACACACAATGTAAAGCAGGAGTGTGTTTTAGGGGGTGCTTTATATGATCACACACAGAGTGTAGGGCAGTGGTGATGGTGACCAGGTTTTATAACGCCCCCCCCCCAAAAAAAACAACACCACACCACACACGAGGATAGGGCAGGGCTGGGTGTGTTGGGGTGACCAGGCTATATAACCCCCCCCGCAGGGGCAGGGCTGGGTGTGCAGGGGAAGGTCTCCCTGCAGAGGGGAGGGGGGCCGGCTCGGAGGATTGACAGTCAGTAATTGGGTAATAGGAGGCTGCTTCTCCCCAGCCAGGCGGCCCCAGTCACTGAGACGCCGGGGCTCTGACGTCACCCGCCGCTGCCAAATTCGCCAGGAAATGAACTTTTTAATAATAATAATAATACAAGACAAACCCCTCTCTCCTCGAATCGGGGCGGGTTCTCCCTGGGAACTAGGGGTCCCGGACACCCCCAATTCCTGCCTTGCCCCCTCTGCTGCTCCTGCCTCCATCCCTGCCACCTTCCCACCCAGACAAAACAAGTCCAGATTTTCAAGGCAAGCGGGGGCCAGACACTGAACAGCCTCCCCCCTCCCCTTTTTTGGCATCTTCCTCTCCGCTGGCTGCAGGCTGGGCCGGGCTGCGGGGCAGGGGGCTGCGGGGACTGGGTGGGAAGGGGGCTAGGATTCCCCCCCCCCCGGCGGGCTTCCTTGCCCCTCTTGGAAAACTAAGGCGAGCCGGACTCCTGCGCCGCTAGCTCCGCTGCCAGGATCCCCAGGGCCCCGGCCCCGGCCCCAGCTTGTGCAGGCGGAGACCGGGAGGTGGGCGCCGCGCGGCCGTGGGGATCCGTGGGAGCTCAGCAAGCTCCGGTCCCGGGCTCTGCTCGGGGTCTTTAGGACCGGGAGCACCCGGGTCGGGGGAGCCGGGCTGAGGATGTGCCGCCGCCGGCCCCTGCGGGAGAGGGGAAGCCCTGCACTCCCCAGCCCCCCGGCGGGGTGGGAGCCGCAGAGCGATGCAGTTGCAGCCGGCTGGGCTGGCCCGGCCTCGGGAGGGGTCGGGGGTTGGAGACAGGAGGTCTGGCTGCGCCGGCCGGGACTGGGCTTGCTCGGAGCTAGCCGGGGCAACACAGCGCAGCCCCCCGCGGGCTCAGCCAGCCCAGCTCTGCTGGTGGGGAGGTGGGAGGGAGGAGGCGGGGGTTGCTGATGTCTGTGCCCCGGCTCTGAGCCAAGGCCGGCCGGGAGCTCGCCCCAAGCCTGCATCCTGTGCGACAACCCGGGCCCAGAATCCTGAACCTAGCCCCGTCTTCACACCACCACCTCCCCATGTCCTCGGATTCTCCCCCCTTCAGGGCTTCCCCTTGCCTGCCCGCGGTCCCCTGGCTTGGGACCTCCCCGAACCCCTCTCGCCCAGCCCGCCCTCCCCCCACTCACACACTTCCCGTTTCTTTTCAGCCAGTGAAAGGGATTAAAACAGGAGAGAAGGGATCGTACGAGTAAGTCTGTCAGCGTCCCCACACACACACTCTCCGGTGAAATCGGGGCCCGGGGAGACGTACCCTGACATAGATACAAACTGAATTAGAAGCTGCCACTGCAGCCCCCTATGCAGGATTTAGTACAGTATAGACCCAAAGATAAACTCGGCAGCATTAGAAATTCCTGGATGATTTATTCGGATTCTGGTGTAAGGGAGCTTTAGCAGATATGATCTTCCAGTATCAGACTGTATAGACCGCAGGCTCTGTACCAGGCCTGGAGTGTGAAGGAGGGAGAGAGGTGACAACCTCTTTAAAAAAATAATTAAAACTTATCTATATTTTTTCACACACCCAAATCGATCTGTTCAATGAAAATAAGGCGATTTCAGATCAGGTATTTTTACTTCCAAGTATCAAACTGCAAACAACAGACGGGAACAACAAATCTCACCGCGTTTGTTTACTAGAAATAAATGCTCTCCTGCCCCCGTTTGCAAAATTAACCGGGAGGGGGCTGCTGGGAGAATGTTTTAACAGATCCGAACAAACATTTCACACTGAAAAATCACAGATCATCCAGCAGCTCCCCGCAGAACGTGATTGCAAAAGCTCCCGCGAAAGTGTGGGGAAGAATCCGAGTTCGCCGCAATGGCTGGGCTGTTAATGCGATCGTATTAACACCGGCTTTAATGCGCTCCGAATGCATTCTTACTAATTAATACCAACCTTTTTAATTATTTCCCCGCTGCAATGGGCAAGGCGGCGTTGGGGGGGGGCTGTTTGTTTTAGGCAGGTGATAAAATCGCAGTTAACGAGCTGATAATTCGTTCATGTTTGTTTTAAAAGACAAATTGTAAAGATTAATCAGGCTGCTTGATTTATGGAGCTACAGACCCCAAAACTGCTTGGGAAACTCTCCCTGAAGCCCCCGTGTCAGATTACCCTGCAGCCGGCCCTTGCCACTTCCCTGCAGCCAGGGGAGCTCGCTGCTTCCTCTGCAGATCTTGCCTACAACATCCACATGCCGGCAAGGAGCGGGAGGGGAAAAACCCAACCCGTCCGCGGGGCATTGGGGAGACACTGGAGGTGGGGAAATACACGGTGCCGCTTCCTCCGCAGACATGAAAATACAAAATCCAGCCGAATGCCCTGCCTGTCCGTCCCCGCCGCCGCCTCTCTCTGGGACTGGATCGTGTCGCTAACAGAAATCCTTCACTGGCTTCCTTTGCCACCAATGGTTTCGGGGTATTTCTGACACTCTTACTGACCTCGCCCAGGCTTCTGGGCACCTTCTTCCTAGCCTCTTATTTTCCTGAAAAGTCACAGTCTCCCATCGGCCGGTTCTTATTATTAATGAGTGTCTCTATGTATTATTAAGTTTCATTATGTCTTCTGAGCAGCTGCAGGGTCACTGCTCCCATGCACTACTTTCCGCCGCCTTGGGATGACCCCTCAATCGCGCTTTCCAGCTCTTCTCTTTAAACTCCTGACAATAAACAGCGAATAAAATCGTCCTCCCTTTTAAAAAAACCCTTTTAAAAATACCCCTTCCCCGTGGGATACAGGAGTTCAAAGGCGGTTTAATTCTTTCCAGTGAAATCGCTCGACACAGCGTAGAACTCCTGCCTGTATTACAGATCCACCTCCACCGATACTTACTTGAGCGCAGGGCGGGTGTGTGGAAATTGTGCTTAATAGATCATTATGAATTCGATTCCAAACGTGTTTTGAGAACTCCAGGTTCAGTGATCTCCGCGCCTCTGATTTACAAAGTGCTTGTTCAGCTCGTGGCAGTTCAGTGCTTCGGTCTTGTTTGTTAGGGTGGGTTTGTTATTAAATGCCCCCACTGCAGCAACACCGTGGGGGCAAAGGAGCAAAGCTGCATGCTGGGGACGTTTATTTAATTAATGCACTCATCGGAACATAAACTAACCCGCACAAGGACCTTCGGCGCAGAAGCTTAACTAATCTTCTGGAGCTGAGATTCAGCCTGTTTCACACGGCTGGTTAAACAACTATTCTGTCAATTTTATTAAAGTCCTCTCTGGAGAGAATCTGCCTGAACGGGCGGTGAGCTGCAGGACTGCAGCCAGCCGGCTCCGGTCCCTGAAGTCACTCCGTGGGCCCTGCATTCCCCCATCTCTATTCCATAGCCTCTTCCAATAGATTGCTAGATTTATTGGCTGTTATATGCAAACACAAGGTACGCCAAATGCATTACAAATCGCCCTCCTTCTTTGCACATACCATAGTCTGCAGGGTATGGCAACTGAGAAAAGAAAAGAAAGAATTGTGTCAGGATGAACTCCAAACATCAAATCCCACCTTTTATTTTCAAGTGTCTCTCTGTATATTTTCCAGACAAGCCGATAAATCAGCTATCTGTGCTTTCTGATAGATAGATAGGTAGATTAGATAGATAGATAGATCTGTGTGGATTTATCTAGTGAGAGCGAAAACTGGTAAAACAGAAATGCCTCTTATGAGTTATAAAGTTTTCTCCTCAGACTGGCTGTCTATCTCTCAGGGCTGGCTTTTTTATCTCTTTTTATACAACAGTTTTACTAACCTTAATTTTTTGTTGTAATTTTTAAAGGGAGATCTTCCAGATCTGGAAGCACAGCTGGTTATTTTAATTTGATTGACAAGTGATGTCATCTCCTTAAGGGGGGGATGGAACATGTTTTAGCAACAGTTAGTGGGGCCATTTGATGTAGCAAGACACCTGTGTCTGTGATCAAAGCGCAAATATATTGGAAGGCAGAAAACATATGTGCCCAGACCTACACGCAGACTGTTTATTTACATGCCCTCAAGGTTTGCCCCTGTTTTATTTGACGAAATCTCAATTTAAGAGACCTTATGCCAGACTCTAAAAACAACAAGAAGTGGGCAAAGGTTCAACAGGGAAATAACCAAATCCCCATGCTCTGCTGTAACAGAATGTGGACACTGAACGTTTGGGGAGGAAAGCGGTGGCGGAGCTAATTGATAATCCCTGGCCTGTCCGTGCGGATGGGGAGCGGTTCGGTACCCGGGAACATTCAGCCTTGCCCTTTGTGACAGTTTTCTTTTTGGCAGTTTTGGACTTTTCCTATCATTTATCTTGTTAATTAGGCGAGGAGGGAACTCCGGCCGTCTCCTACCTCCTTTCACGCCTTTGATATAGATATGACAACGGATAATAATTATCGCAATCTGTAAACTCTTCACGGGCAAGGTTCCTCATCAGACCACGCCGCCGCGAAGTAAATACAAGAAATCTCTCGCCCCAACTCCGCCCCAGCCATCAGAGCTGCAATCTCTGTGCCCCGATCCTGCTTCACGGGGGTGAAGTGCTAGGTACAGTGGCGTACACTAACATGTCATCTAACATACCACAGCACAGACTATGATTTAGCATAAATTCCTAGCCTCGCCTTGTCGCTCTCTCATTCAGATGTATTGTTCGAATTGCAACCGCATCGACTTTCCTCTTTGTTTCAACTTCACTCACCCTGACTGCAAACCCCAGGGGCAGCAGAAGTTTTTCCTCTCTTTGTAACCCTATTCTTCTCGTCCTTTCCTCTGTGCAACTAATTGGTGCAGCCATCAAAAACGGAGGAAAGAGCGAGCGAGCGAGAGGCGCACTTAATTAACCCCTACAGGGTCTGAGATAAGAGGGGCTGCACACTGCACGAGCCATGTCGGAGGGCACGCAGGCTTCGGGGGCGCCTTTGCGTCTCCGTGCAGACCTTGGCGGAGCACAATGCAAGGTACTCACTGCTGAGAGGGCCGCTGGTGGTCTCCCGCGACGCCCGTCCCCTGCAGCAGCAGCAGGAGCCAGATCCTCAGTGCCAGCAGCATGAGGTGCAGAGTGGGATGTGTCTGTGTATGGGGGGGGGGGGGAGGCAGAGGAAGCCGGCTGCGCTGGAGCTGGGGGGGGGGGAGAAGCAGGCCTGTGGATGTAACGCACAGCCGCCTCGCTGCTCGCCGGGGCTGCTGCAACCCCGAGTCTTCCAGCAATCTGGCTAAGTCAGGTACAGAAATAGAAACACGTATGACTGGCGTCAGAAAGGCACACACACACACACACACTCTTCCGGGTTAGCCCTCGAGCCAGCAGCCCCGCAGCCTGCTGCGGCAGGTACAGAGCCCGCCAGAGCCTTTCTCCCCGCGGCCCGGGGAAGTGGGGGACCCTGCCCGCGCGCACACGCAGCCCGGGCGGTGGCGGTCCTGCCGGATCGGCTCCGCACCCCGGGGAGGGGGAACCGAGAGTCTGCCAGGCAGAGCAAGGCACCGCCGCGTTTGTTACTGTCATGATTATGTCCTCTGCTGTTAGTTAAAATACTAATCATTGTTCAGAGCCTAGCCGCTACAGGGAGTCTTTGGTTAGAAATACGAGCAGTCACTTTCCAGCCCTTCTCTCCAGACTTTTCCCAGTGTTCCTCTTCCTTTCGTTTTCTTTCCTGCTTTCTTTCTTAAAATACGACCTGCATGACTAGTACATTTTTAATGCTGGCTAAGAAGGTTATAAAATGACACAGTTACCTCTTAACCGCAAGCCCCCATTTAAGCTGCATAAAAACAGAGCGATTTAGGGAATAAATCACCGACCACGTACTCTTCTTAACTACTGTAAAAGCCTTGCCTAGATCTGCCCCCCTCCTCCCCCAAGCCAGGTGATTCAGATCGGATATTTTGCCCATTGCTCCATGGGAGTTTTCACTCCCCACTGGGTCACCCCTCGTGGCTCTTGTTTTCCCTCCTGGCTTTTTTGGTTGTTTGGATCCTGTTCTCTCGAAGCGCCTGACAACTTGTAAATTCGTTTTGTTCCCCTGCAATTTGTTTGCAATTTGTCCATCCCGGTAAAGTTCCCCAGCCCTGGAACCTTTGTGTGGCTTCCCTGGTCGCCTCACTGGCTCCCCAGTTCTCCTCACCCCGGGCGCTGGGCACAACGATCTGTAGGGCATCCCTTACTTGAGCCACCTTGTTTAATACTGTGTATGCTCCAGCCCAGAGTCTGTTGCCCCAGACCTGGTCGTGCCAGGCAGCCCCAAACCCCAGCACCACCCCACGGCTTTGGAAATTGCCAAACCTACTTCTGCTCAAAATGCAGCAACTGCAGCGATAACGAGGATAGTACTACTAATAATTAATACGTGCAATTAATAACTGCTTCCCCGATTGTAATGGTAGACGGTCTATGGGACTCTCATACCAAAGATTTCGTTGCAGGGTTCGATTTTCTGGACGCATATTTCGATGTCAATTCGGGTGTCAGATATTTGGGGCCCGATCCTGCAGTTCTTGCTCAGGCAACAACACTTCCATGGAGAAATCGCCTGAGTTAAGGCTGCAAGATCGGGCCCTGGAAGAGAACGATTCGATGTCAGTTTCAGACCCAGATATTTAGTTTTTGGTACAATTAGCTGTCTGCGACAACTGATTATCTATCTATCTATCTATCTATCTAAAATAACTAATCATTGGAATGATACTATGTATTTGGGCAGCTGCTTTACTTGCCAGTTTCTTTGGACATGGCCAAATCTGAGTTAAAAAAATTAATAAAGATGTTACTCTTGTTTCAGCTTCTCGCTCTCCAACCAAACAAGCCAACCCTGGCTCCAAATCCTGCACCCGAACTATTCTTATTGAAATCGCCTCAAAGCCATTCAGTCTCCAGGGTGGATTTCTCTCCCAGTCTCTGCACCCCACAGCAAAAGGAGAATAAAGGGGGTGGGGTGGGGGTGGAAGAGCTGCCTTGGGAAAAAAACGCGGTTGAAGCCTATAGTTGGGTAATTTTAAAACATGCAAAGCTGTGTAAATCTGCTGCACGGGACTGGGGCTGCAAAGGCTCCCTGGTTAGGCAGGTGCAAACGGAGCAGAACCCAGGGCCGGCGGAGATGCGGGGCTTTCCAGGGGAGAACAAACCCTCGCATCTTTTTATTAACAAATCTGACAACAATGAGAGAGGGGGGATAGGACGGGGCCAGGCGTGTGGGGGGAGGGTCAATTTAACATTGCACCCCCCATTGGTGAAAAGAAATAAAGGTTCCGAAGTGGAGCTGTTTTTTTAAAAAAATGATAAGCCATAAAGACACATACTTAATCCTGGGAGATTCACTGCTATTAATTCACGGTGGTTTGGTTTAGTTTGTTTATTGGGCCATCGCAATAATCCGTGTTCTTCCCTCTTTGCGAAAGGAATAGTTTGGCAGGATGATGTGGCGTTTAAAACGCTCTCATTCTTTAGCTGTAATAGGGCCAGTCTATTAGAAGAGAAAGTATCTGGGAATTCTAAAGTGACTGCGAGTTTAAGAATGAAAAAACACTGTTCATTAGAAATCAGTTTCCGACCTAGATCCATCTAATATATAAATATACCAGCAAAGCAGTTTGAATCTTTGATCGCTTCTTTCATACCTGAGTTGCAAGATAATTTGGGGACACAAGGTTTACATTATAAACAGAAAACTACCCGCTCTTTCCCAGTTTCCAACCCTCTTGGTTTATTTTAATCTCTGAGCCTGCTATTCGCTAGGGGTGAAATGTTTTTCAAAACAGATAAAAACCACCCATTTCCAGTGTGAATGAGAACAAGATTATTTCATAGGAGCTTACTCTTCCGCGCTGTATGTCTCTAGATTTTCTTTGAAGCATCGCTTCATTTGGTCAGTAAATTTGGTCTGTAAATTATTAAATTTTCTAAGGATGGCTTTACCTGTTTGCAGCTAGTTCAAATAAGAAACCAGCCGTGTTATAAAGCAACCATGCAACGCGAACGATTTTTCCCCCACCAGATATGTAGTAGATCTGCACATTTTTAGAAATAAATTCTGTGATTTGTTCTGGAAGAGGAAAAACTACCCCAAGAAATGCCCTAAATCATCTGCAAAGACAAGACTGGTTTATTTAAAACACCGAGCACTAGTTCTTTATTTGACACGCCAAGCTGTTCTCTGTCACTGGGCAGTGGCCGCTCTTTAGATAGACGGGTCCCTCATGGAGTGGCTTGGGAACAGCACCCAAAATATTCTGCATTTCCATCCAAGCGGCCAGTGACAAATGCATAGGGGCTGTTTAGGGGAGAGTCTGTAATAAACAACGCTCCATCTCCCCTTGCTAAGAACACCTGGCTGCAAGGACAATCTCTCCCTGTCCAAGTGCACTGTCTCCCTGGGAGCCCCGCTGTGTCCACTTTCTCCAGTTCATCACAGCCCCGGCGAGGAAGAGTTGCAGTAAGCTCCCCACATCCGCAGCCAAAGCTCTCTGTTTCAATTGGCATTTCCCCCCTCTGCCGAAATGAAAGGTTTTTAATCTACAGCCCGAGGAAGCAGAGCCCCAGCCCCGTTTCTCAGGGCACTTTCTCACGCGTTTATTATTTGTAATACCCTTACCTTTTCCCTACAGTGACTTTTCTTCTCCTGCTTCTTGATCTCCTTCCACTGCGTTCTTTGCTGGGGGGCTGGGGGTCTTCTTCTCTCTTCCTGGGCTCATTGACAGCGGCGCAGGCACATCTGGAGCCGCTAATAGTGACCACACTTTCGCCTCTGCCTAGCTCGCCTTCATGTATGTGAATAAAGAGGAAGGAAAGGGTCTAAATGGCTGGTGAATGCATAAGCAGGCCAGCAGAGGGGTTGCCAGGGGTAGGCAGTTTAAACCTGGCAGCAATTTTCGAGCTGGTCTTTTTCCCCCGTTCCCTCCCCTTCTCCCTCTCCCTCTCCTGCATTCACGGATGGCACAGCGAGCCGGTGTGTATTTATGTACATAATAAGGCAGCTCGTCCCCTCAACTTCATTTGCATCATTACAATATCTGTACAAGCACATCCCATTGTCTGCCGCTTGCACCTTTTGTTGCGTTCGCTGTCACAGTCTACGCGACTTGACTTTCATATTTTTAAATGAATTGATATTAACACCAACAACACACACACACACAAAGACACTACAGTCTCCTAAGAAATATGGGATTCAGATTTAAGGTCTATATAGCTGCAGTCTCTCTTTATTTGCTCCTTTATTTCCTATTTCTCTCAAGAAAGGAGAACAGTTTGTATTCTTTTCCCTTCCTGGTGAGGGGAGTAAATCTTGCATTTAACATGCTGGCCTTTTATAATCGTTCTTATTTTTCTCTCCATAATTTTAATCTGCTGGACTATGCACCTGAACGTAATATCAGCTGTGTGTGTGGGGAGGGGGCTGGAGGAAGGAATTAAAAAGCAGATACCAACCAGCGAGTCGTTGTGCTCAAAGAAAGAAATGTTAAAATGCATCTATCCCAGCCCATTAGGCAAGTCAGCCAGAACTAATGTGTTTGAAAATGTTTGCAAGCAGCTAGACTCAGCGCAAGGCTGGAAATCTTCACCTTTGCTCTTTATTTTCTTATTGGTTTATAGGGAGTTTCACCTTGTCCCCCCTCACTTCCCCCACCCTCCATAGTATAGCTAGCAAAATAACTTCTTTGGTACATTACACAGCAAGGGCTGTGTCTAAACTGTATATCCGCTCTTCAGGCAAAAGGCAGCGTGTGAGAGAGAATATTGCCCTTCGGTTAGGAAAGGATGGGATACAATACCAACACTTCAAATATTTTAAATTCCTTTTGGGGGCAAGGGGAACCCCACTTTCCCAATTTAAATGATTACACTAACGTAAAAAAAATCCCGGGGGGGAGGGGAGGGAGAAATGCTTTTCAAGAAGGAAGCAGAAAAGTTTCATTGGAGAAGAATTATCATAATGGCTGTAAAAAATATGTGAGCAACAAAAACAACTAAAAATCCTATTTTGCTGGCATTTTCTGTCTGTCTTTGTGATATGATTCTGGGCTGGGGGGGGGAAGGTCCTTGATATGCTAAAGATAATTCTTATCAGCCCCCAGCAGCCCATTTCCAAAGTAACTGTTTTAATTACTCGCCTGTATCACCCTTCGTCCTAAGAGATGAGATACAGAACCAGATTTATTCAGGGTAAAAAAAAAAAAAAAAAAAAAAGAAAGGCTGTATTATTTTTTAAAAAGTGCTCATATTTTAAAGGCAAAAGCCAGGCGCTATTGCAAATCCAGATATTCGAATTAAAAAAAAAAGTCCCCTAACCTGGAAGGTCCTGTGTAATTCAAAGGGTTAGTAGCCGTGGGGTTCTTACGCATGCATTTTAATAGAGATGGGGATTTGAACCCAGAGGCGCTGTGTGTGTGTGTGTGTGGTGTTTTTGCTTTAATTTTGTAGAAAGGTCAGAGTTTCGGATAAATGTCTATTCTTTGAGAACTGCATTGCTATCTGCCCGGCTGGTCAGATGTCTGTACGGAGTAATCCCCAAACTCCACCGTGACCCAATACAGGTTTTAAAAATGTATTTTGCTGAATGCTTAGTATAGGCTAATGAGGGTTTATTCTGCCTGCACCAGTTAGGTTTCATGCTAAAGATGTCATTTTAAAGTCTGAGGGTAAGGGGATGAAAACCCCGCACCGTTTTCTTCCACTGTAACAACCACATTCTGCATATTGAAAAAATATGATAGACAGTGAGTAGGTTTAACAAATCGCCCAACCCTTTCAATATCGATTTAACAGAAAAGAGAGGGAGAGAATTTAAAGGCAGTAGTAGCAGCGGAGAGAATATAGGCTCCACTACTCTAGAGGTTCTCCTCCTTATTACTATCCAGGGGTAATTTTTCATCTCTGCTAGCTAATCTTTGTTCCTTGTGAAGATAATGAATAGCCCAATCCTTATCTCCTGGGCTCCTGGAGGCTGCTGGAGAATGGGGTTGAACAGGGTTGAAAATTGGTTCCAAAGTGCTGCTGAATAAATGGTGTTCCTTATCTCTCGCTTCCAGATTATCAGGACCCTTTCAAAACTCACACAACAAATACAGCCACCGCATCTAATGCATCATTTACCAGAGCAGATCTCCGCGTTTGATCGGCAGATAGGCAAAATCTATGTATTCTTTGCTTGACTTAGCATGCATGCATGCTTGTGTGTGAGCCCTGCATGTGTGTGCCCAGCCAGCGATTGTCTAGAAATACACACGTGTGTGTATGTGTGTGTGCAATGCATGGGCTATTCGTGAGGCTGGTATCTTTAACAGCTCATATTTTGTTAGTACTCCTCCTTTATTCACTGTTATATTCGTTGTGTAACAAAGTGCGCTCCTACCATCTCTGACACTGGCGAGAAAAATGGCACAAGAATATGGGGGGGGGGGGACACACACACGTTGTAACGACTCCTTTAGATTTGGTTGGACCACTTAGGAGATGGCAAACTTGCCTGAATAAATATATAGCTAACGGCACACACAGACCCTCCCCACCCCAAGGGTGTGATCATAGGGAGAGAGATCGTTACCTTACGTTTATATCTATACACAGGTGGGTGTGGGAGAGGTTGTTTTTCGGTAGGAAACCAAATGAAGACAAACAGTTGTGATCTGTTTCAGAGTAGCAGCCGTGTTAGTCTGTATTCGCAAAAAGAAAAGGAGTACTTGTGGCACCTTAGAGACTAACCAATTTATCTGAGCATAAGTACTCCTTTTCTCGTTGTGATCTGGTCCCCCTTTCTGTGACTGGGAGGTGCCCAGCCTCTGCGCAGGGGCTGCCTCCAGTCCGGACATGCTGGGGATCCCCTGCCCGGGAGAAATAAGCAGCTTTGCTTGCTTGCCTTCAGACCAGCTCCGAAACCGAAGTCTGGCTCGGGGCGGTTGTTGTGCCCTGGCCTGGGGTCGCTGGCGCCAGGCAGCTGGAGGGCTGTTGATTGAGGACAGTCCGGCACCAAATTGCCCCCGCTAGGATCTGGCACTCATTGGTTCGCCCCTTTTCTTCCCCAAACCCTCCAGCCTCAGCTTCCCCGCTCCGGGAAGCCATCTCGCTTTCCGAGGCGCTGCCAGCACAGGGCGCCCCGCGCTGGCCCGAGGCAGCGAAGGGGTTAACTCCCCGGCAGAGCCCAGCACACCAGCTCCGGGTTAGGGCGCTAAGTGGCTGAGGAGCAGGTCGCGGCCGCCTGGGCATTTATCGGCTAGTGCTGGGTCAATAATCCCCAGCCAGCCCCTCTGCTGCGCTCAACAGCTCCCGCGCGGGGCTGGGTTGTCCCGTCCCCAAGCGATTAGCTCCGGATTTGTCGCTTTTAGATTGATTCGGATTCGTTCCGGAGCGCCCCGTGCCCTGGGTTCTGCCGCGGGGACGCGCGGGCTGCTGGGGCAGAGGCACCCGGCTGACCCCGGGGCAGGTAGGCGTGGGGAACCCTGCCTCATTCCCTCCTCTCCCCGGGGGGCCGGGCGAGGCGGTTCGGGACAAGTGTGAACGGGGGCAGGTAGGCCGGGCTCCCCTTGGGGTTCCCGTGCGAGCTGGAGGCTAGGTGGGCGCCGGGGCTGATCGCGGGAGCAGATCGCATCCCCGCTGCCCCCGGTCGCGGTTGGGGGCCTGGCTCAATGTCCCGGGCTCAGGCAGGCAGCATTCACCCCGCAGCCCTGGCCCCCCAGACAGCCCGCTCCGGCGGGGAGCCCAGAGCAGGGGTATTTTGTTGTCCGCACCGTTTCGCAGGAGATGGGGTCTTGCCCCGGGTACAGCGCCGTGTGACTGCGCTTCCCTCCAGCCCGGGACACGGGCACCAGCAGCCCGAGCTTTTGCGAACATCTGCCTAAGGAAAATGCCTCCTGCACAGTGACTTGACTCCCCAGAGCGGGGCCTGCCACGTGCCCCTGCAAGGGTCGCCCCGCCCCAGCACCCTGGCCCCAAAGCCCAGGCAGAGCAGGGAGAGTTTGCTCTGCTCTGCCCCCAGCTCCAATTTCCAGGGAGGTGCGGGGGAAGGGAAACTATCCCTTCACCTGGAGAGACATGTTGGCTCTCCTTTGCTGTTCTCCGCCATCAATCCTTGCATCTTGTTTTCTTTCTTTGCAGTCTGTTACTTTAATTTGCTGCCTGGGTTTTTTTTAAAAAAAATGTAAAAGGAGAACAATTCTAGCCGAGAAATATTTCTTAAAGCCTTTTCCCCCCTTAGGTCTTAACCCAGCACAAAGACGTGGCCAACGTGCAGTATGAGTCACCTTGGCAGCCTTGTGCTGAAGCAGCTATGTGAGACCCACACCACCTTCTAGTCCCATTGGCTTCCATGCCAGTACAAGACAAAGAGGAGGGGAGGCGTGCGATCTTTGCCTTGTTGAATAGGTGGGCTCCATTCCTGTATTCCTTCGCTTTCCCTCAAGGGAGGAACGAAAACTTTGGTGGAAACTTGAGGGAAATAATAGCTCAGAAAAACCAGCCCAATGGCTTCTGCCCCTATGAAAGAGTTTTGCAAATGTCCAACTTGTACTAATTTTTTTTTTACAGCTGCATTCACTGCTGTTCCCTGCAAAAAGTGGACCTGTTAGTTTATTAATAACCTAAACATTAGGTATTAAAGACCTATGAGTGACACAGGATGACAAAAAGCTGTATTTTTCCAATATACACAAGCACACATTTAATAACCTTCTATTGCATCTCAGCTAGGCCTTCTCTCTGATGGTTCCCATGGCAACTGAGATAAAAAAGCAGCCATTTTCCATATCTCTATGAAAGTCTATTATATTGCAGGATTAGTTCATCTTCTGCTAAGGTCAAACACAAAGTCATACAACCTGAAATATTTAGAATCCATGTACGTTCATTTTTTTTATATGCCCTTTCATTTTCCACCAGAGTGGGCTCCTCTGAGGTTTTATTCCCCAGAAAATGCAAAGCAAAGCAATAAAAAAACATGATTAGCCGTTGATGAAAAGTTCTTTTCTTTTTTTTTTAAACTATTGTTACATAGATAGTGTATTACCCATTTATCTCTATCAACAGCAATGATTTCTAGTGATATTGAACAGCTAATTGGGCTCTTTGAGATTTGCAGGCGAAGGCCGCCACCTTCTGGCCAGCATTGGCGAAGCATCCGAGTTTCCTAAGCAAAAGCTTTTGGTTTGTTTATAGTGCAGTAGGTCCCAGAAGTTAAGCGCGGGAAGGAGAACCCATTTCATGGCCAACTAGGCTAGAAAGCTGCACTTAACGTTGTTCTGCTACAGCATCATGTGCCAGAAAGCCAAGAGACCAGCTCCTGGATTGGAAAGGTAAGGCCCATTTTCTGTGGCTGGGATTATTTAGCCTTCTCACTTTCAAAATGACCCACGTTCAGGTGCAGTCAGGCTAGCCAGTGGCTGTAATATTTATTGCACTAGCTAGTGGATTTGATCAGTGTAAAATAAAGATTCTTCTTTATCTTGCATAAAAAGTAGATGTGTCCTGTCCCTTCTTTTTTGGTTGATCCACTTCATGATAACTGTGGATTCAAGGAAAGGCCACGAGCAACAGACCTGCCTAGCACTTCACTCACTCTGTTGGGGAAAAGCAAAAACGGGGCTGAATTATGAGCTAAAGTAGGAAGAAATTAGATCAACCTTATTAGGGGATAAATCCTCACCATCCTGCTGCCTTTCACAGTCATAGCACTAGACATGCACAGTTTCGCAAGAGATGAGACCTTAAGCACGTAAGAATGGCCACATTGGGTCAGACCAAGGATCTGTCTCACCCAGTATCCTGTCTTCCAACAAAAAGAAAAGGAGTACTTTTGGCACCTTAGAGACTAACCAATTTATTTGAGCATGAGCTTTCGTGAGCTACAGCTCACTTCACCGGATGCTGTAGCTCACGAAAGCTCATGCTCAAATAAATTGGTTAGTCTCTAAGGTGCCACAAGTCCTCCTTTTCTTTTTGCGAATACAGACTAACACAGCTGTTACTCTGAAACCTGTCTTCCAACAGTGGCTGGGTGCCAGATGTGTCAGAGGAAGTGAACAGAACCGGGCAGTTTGAATCATCTATTGCCTGTTGTCCAGTCCCAGCATCTAGCAGTCAGAGGTTTAGGGACACCCAGAGCATGGGGTTGCATCCCTGACCGTCTTGGCTAAAAGCCAGCAATGGACCTCTCCGCCATGAACTTATCTGATTCTTTTTTTAAACCCAGTTATACTTTTGGCCTTCACAACATCCTTGGCACCGAGTTCCACAGGCTGATGGCATTGTGAGAAGAAGTACTTCCTTATGTTTGTTTTAAACCTGCTGCCTATCCATTTCATTGGGTGACCCCTGGTTCGTGTGCTATGTGAAAGGGTAACTAACGCTTCCTTATTCACTTTCTCCACACCATTATTGATTTTATACACCTCTATCAAATCTCCCCTCAGTCCTCTCTTTTCCAAGCTGGACAGTCCCTATCGTTTTAATCTCTCCTCCTATGGAAGCTGTTCCATACCCCTAATCATTTTTGTTGCCCTTCTCTGTGCTTTTCCCAATTCTAATGTATCTTTTTTGAGATGGGGCGACCAGAACTGCATGCAGAATTCAAGGTGTGGGTGTACCATGGATTTATGTAGTGGCATTATGATGTTTTCTGTCTTATCACCTATCCCTTTCCTAATGGTTCCAAACATTCTGTTAGCTTTTTCAACAGCCTTCTCTATAGTGTTCTATATAACCATTAATATGTGTTAGTAATGAGCCTTAAGAACTATGCCCCAGTTCAGAAGTTCATCTCTATTCAGCAAAGCACTTCAGCACACGCTTAAAGTTAAGCATATGTTTAAATCCCATTCAGGTCAACCAGATTTAAATATGCAGCTAGAGTTAATCATGGGTTTAAATCCTTGGGTGTATTGAAGCCTGATTATCTCAGTGAACTCTCTATAACTTCCTATTGGCTAGGAAATTTTGCAGAGGGTCTCTGATCACCAAACAGAGCAGACCCCCGCACAGTAATGGCACAGAGTAAATAAATGTTTTTTTGATTTCACAACGGTGATCTCTCTACCGCTTCTCATAATATGCTAAAGATCAACTTCACATTTTCCAGTGCTTATGGCTCACTACGCGTTTACCTTTGCAACGATTGGTATCCACGTTCTATTTATTTATTTACATGGTGGTTTTGCTGTGAAGACTGCAGGTTTCTGCTAAATACGTATTTTTAAAAAAAAAAAAAAAAAAAAAAGCCTTGTGTTATATACACACCACCATTTTCCAAGCTGACAGATTTGAATTGCTGCAACTAAACCACCCGGCCCAGGCTGGCATAAAGAAGTAAAACAAAGTCACTTGTTATCAAGCAGGTGTGGGGGAGGGGTTTGGTGACCCCTGGAAATGCCATAAAATAAAACCTGGGCAGGCTTTAGACAGTTTGGTGGCAAATATGTTCTCTCTACAACATGAAGAACTACAGCTCTTCCCTCCTCCAAGGTCACTGCTGAGAGCCTGGTGGAGAGGGAAGGAGTGTGTGCGCACACGCATATATGAGCTCATGATGTACAAAAAGCCTGGTTTGTTGTCTGGAACCATGATGTTTTGTGCACTTGGAGGGGCTGTTCTTGAGATTATTCTGGAATATTTAAATATGGGAATATCTGTGTGGGAAACCAACAGTAGCAACAGCAGCTGGAGAACAGTCAGAGAGGAGAAGTAAGAATTGTTTTTCTATTTCTTCCCCCCTCCCCCAACCTTTCCCAGCCCCCTTGTTATGGGTGTCCGTTCTCTTCAGGAGATAGCGGTGATAGTAGTGACACTGGGCGGCAGGCAGCCCTGGAAGCAGCAACAGAAGGTGGGAATGGCTAGGAGGTGGACAGCAGCGTATTGGAGGCCAGGCAGCAGGCTTTCGGCACAGACTCGGAACACCAGCCTAGTAACATTACAGTATCTCCACTGTGCTGTGTCACTGCTTTTGTGCTCTGAGTGTGTGTCACTTACCTCTTTGAAATGAAATTTTTAGATCTCTCTGGCCTGAAATGGAGTAATAGTTGTTTGTGTGGGCCTCCACAGGGCCAGCGTCTGGTCTCATTTACAACTGCATTAGTTTCTAGTACTTGTGGTTGCAGAGAAAAGCTGGAGAATCTGATCTGCATGCACCCTGAAGGCTCCAAAAGAGAGAGGCAGACTAAGTGAACACCATAGTTAGTATTTTTTTTAAAAAGTCTCATGGGATTGTTTAGCCACTGCCATGATTTTGGGGATCGGCTCGTGATTTTTTGAACCCTTGGGTTCAAAGCTGTAGGAAGGAGCCTTAAAAATACTGTTATTGCTCAGGTTTTAGTGGCTTGGGAATGAATTTCTCTCCTTTTGACTTAGTTATGTTTCATGCTCATGTGGTGAAGCACCACAAAGCTTGGCCTGGAGCTGCGTAAGTCCAGAAGAAGAGTGGTAACAAAAATAACTATGGAATACTTTGAGGATCAGAGCTCCTCTCTTGTTAAAAGAAAAGGAGTACTTGTGGCACCTTAGAGACTAACCAATTTATTTGAGCATGAGCTTTCGTGAGCTACAGCTCACTTCATCGGATGCTGTAGCTCACGAAAGCTTATGCTCAAATAAATTGGTTAGTCTCTAAGGTGCCACAAGTACTCCTTTTCTTTTTGCGAATACAGACTAACACGGCTGCTACTCTGAAACCTCTCTTGTTAAAGTTCACCCTGTCATTAGAGCCTGGGTATTAAAGCATATGTTTCTATCTATCTAGCTGATTACTAGCACTGATATGGTGCTCATCACCATAGTATCTGAGAGAACTAGATAAGGCTTAAGTTGGCAGAAAAACATTTCCCATGTATAGGGAGCAAATACCCCTAGGCCTCCCCGCTCCATGACATGATTGGAAAGGATAGAGATGATGAGGATGCTGACAATGGGTGGATCATAATGGAAATTGAGCTGACACTTAGGGGAAAGCCTGGACCAATAGGTAAGTCTTACAGTATTTTCTCATTGTAATTCGTCTTGGGCTTTGGCAAACTCCTAGAGTCAATAGCTGCCAGAAGGAAAGGTCTGCTAATGGGAATGCCCTGAGCCCAGCACCCTTGAGACATTTGGCTTAAGCATTCTGCCTGAAAGCAGGCTGTGTGCCAGGATGGAGAGCAAGAAATGGTAGTTGGGCCCAGCCTAGCTCTTTGAATGTCCCCGCCAAGCGGGTTTCTAGCAGCCAGTGCAGGATATGGAGCATGCGCATTCTGTGCTCTTGCTGCCCCTGCCTGGCTGCAGCCACATTCTGCATTAGCTGATGTTTCTCAGCTCGGGGGAACTGCAGGTCCTGAGTGTCTGTCGCAATGCCTTTGCAAGCTAGCATGGAGAGTTTAGGTTGATTTTTGTTTTTGGTGGTGGTATATCATGGCCTGGCACCAGCTTGGTAACAGACGCTTGGGACTCAAGCTTTTACACTAATTACAGAGGGTGCTTATTTATTGGTTGGGGAAAGCTCCGGGATGGTTAGGGGCTGCTCGTGCACAGCTCTTGCCCAGGAGCAATACACCTGAAAGGCAGCAGGAAATAGGTGGAACCATGATGGGAGGCAAACCCACAGCCAAGCGTGGGCTACTCGCACAGGTGCCTCTCCAACAGAGCTGAGCTGAGTCACCACGCAGGCAAGAAGCCTGGACCCAGTTGCACTGACGTACCCTTCCCACAATGCCTGTAGTGACCCAGCCTTCAGGCATGTGGCAACAGCCTATGGCTGAGCCGAGCCTGGGTCAGATGACCCTCAGGCCCAGGTATTTCTCCAACCCCACTAGAGCTGCAGATCCGTTTTTGCAACGGTGTTATCTGGCCCGGAACCTTCCTCCCGGTGTATCAGACTCTCCAGGCTCCCAGCCTGTTCTTGATCCTGCTCCAGCCTCAGCCTTGTCTGTGCTCTGTTACTGACTCACTCCAGCCCTGTTACTGACCCAATCCAGCCTTGCCTCCACTTCTTGACCCTTCGTGGACCCTTGGACTCTGACTACCCAGCTTTGAACTTCGGCCTGTATTTGCCCCAGCTACCATACTGATTTGGCTTGTCCCTGGATTCTGACTGCCTGGCTTCGACCTCTAGCTTGCACATGGACTCCGGCTGTGGTACTGATTTTGGCTTGTCTATGAACTCTGATCTCTGTTCTGACCCCAGCCTGTCACCAGATTCTAGTGCTACCCTCAGGCCAGTCCCAACCTTAAGTCAGGCTTATACCTCTGCTCTGACCATTAGGCATGACTACCATGGGGCAGCACTTGACAAATGGCTCCACCCCATCTCCTGTCGCTCAGCTGAGCTACCTGGCTGTGCAAGCAGGAGAACTACATCTCCGAAAGAGAGCAGCAAATTGCTTGGCACCCGGGGTGACCTAGGCCTTCCAAGAGGCATTCTGCCCCTGTTGGGCGTGGGAGGGTATGGCTCCATGATGTGCTGGATGCAGCACTGTGGCTAAATGCCACAGGTTAGTCCTCCAGTTGTTTCTCTGTCTCAGTGGCATCTGGCACTTTACACATAGTTCCCAGGAAGAGGCCCAGCTGGAGGATGGTAGCGTACGATGAAAGGCATCAACCTCACTATTAAAAAGCCTCAGAAAACAAAGTCTCTGTAAGATAAATGCCACAGAAGCTGAGTCTCTCAGTTCCACTTCTCCTCCGACTGCTAGTTATTCATATTTAGTATATATGGGGTACTTAACTTCTTTCTGTAATTCACCTGTGTCTGAAAACTCACCTAGACTTGCAGACAAGATAAGTCCTATTAGTCCTGCCATGATTTCATAGAGCCCTGAGATTCTCTCACAATGATGCCATGCAGCGCTGAGACTTTCAATTTATTACCTATCGCATCATACCATCATGATACTCTTAATCAGTCACACCATGGTACCACACAGTCATGCTACTCTGAATGATCTCAAGTTGAACCCAATTCCGCTCTAAGTTACCCAGGTAAATCTAAAGTAACTCCATTGACTTTAGTAGCATCATTCCAGATTTATATCAGTATAACAGAGCAGAATATGATCCACTGAATGTAAATAGAAGTTCCCTATTTTACAGTAATAACAATATATATTTAACAAGAGAATTCCATCCTTGGGTTTTGCTGAGTTGAGCTTCAGTCTCAGATTTATGATGTTACAGTAGTCCTATAATGGAAAGGTCTCCTATTACGTGATCTACTATTTATCTACTATTCTAATAGGAAAATGGGGAAATATAGTAATTTCACCATTCAGAATAGGAATAATAGCATGGCTTACATTTAAAGATGAATGAATTCTATAAATAATCTTGATTTGTTTGGCTGTGATCAAATATTATGAATTTAGCACCTGAGATGTCTTTTCTAACAGGGAGTGGGACAATTATCCTCTCTTGGGGGGGGGGGGCGCGGTGTGGGGATGACTTAATTTTAAAAGGCCTATTTTTGCAATGTCTGTGAACCTGCTAGGCAAACATTGAGTTGGGAATGGTAGCATTTGTAGCCAGCATAAAGACAGAGAGGAAGCTAAGGGGTGCAGTAGGATAATGCACTAGCCTCTCCATAGTGGAGAACTTGGTTTGTGTGTAGATGATATCACACGTGAAATCTGTTTTGGGAGGTATGAATCTTACTCCTAGTGCATGTGTCCACATCACAAACACACTAACTAGTTTGGCAGAATTGAGTATGTGCTTCCCAGTCTCTGCTCAGAAGAGCTCTAGCACTGGTATAAAAGGAGGGCTTGCTGGATCAGGCTGGAGGGACTTCAGCAGAACTCTATCACAGGCTTAGGACTGGAACAGCAGGGGAGGGGAGGACCTGCTGATCAGGCTTGTGATGTATTGGCAGAACTATGTGGGACAGCGGGAACAGTGCCTGTCTGCCCTAAGCAGCTAGTGCCCATCTTCCCTTATGCCTGACCAGAGAGCTCTGTCCCCCACTCCCACCCTCATTCACTGAGTTGTACTTACATAAATGTAAAAAGACCAAGACTGACCAATACATTGGCTGGCTGAAAACCAATAAATCAGCCTAGGTTGTGTCTGCTTGTGTTTATACCTTCCCCACTTATTACCCCACCTCCCAGGAGGAGCAGCCCTGACTTTGTCCTGAGGAATGTTGAGTTAGCAGAGTGCTGACAGCAATCATTCACCCATTACATAGCTACCGAGAATGGAGTTTGTTAGCAACCACCAGGAGCTAATGATTTAAATGACTGCCTCAAAGTGAACAAGCAGTAACTATTGACTTTGAACAAGGTGCTCTCATTGTTTGGGGGTGATGTTTTCCAGTTCATGTACTAGGCAGCTGCCTGCAGAGATGACTTTGGTTTGGTTACCATAGGGCTGGTAGGCAGCAGGTTCACAAAATGCATTGTGCTTTCTAAAAGCTATGGGCACAGAACACTGACATCAAATAACTTTCTGAGCTGTTGAGTCAAGAGCTTTGCCTACCAAAAGGCTAAATCTCCTCTATTGCACCCACTAGACATGGCCATTCCAAACCTAAGGCTGCGTCTACACTACCCATTTTGCCTAACATTTCGCACTGGTTCAGCTCCATGGGTGATTGCAATGGTGGGAGCCTTAGTGTAGACACAGATCTCTTGGTAGCTGGCATTTTAACACCATGTCAGCTAACCCTGCTCAGAGAAGTTTAGATCACATGGTGCTGGATGCCAGCGCTATCCACACGGTCACTCCCACCATTGCTACAACCAGAGGTAGCAATGATAGGCAATTGTGTGGGAAATATTTAGTGTAAATGCTGCCTGAGGCTCCAGAGTTCAAGTTAAACAGCTGGTCTCTTCTCACAGGTGGTCCTACGTTGAACCTGAAAATACTTGCATCTACCGGCTAACAGGTCCTCTAGTTGTGTTGAATCCTACCTTTGGATGAAGCTGTAAATTGTCCAGAGTGGGTGGAAGGTGGCAGAGAGATCGCTGTCATCTATAAACATGTTACATTAAATTATTGTTCAAAGAAAGCACAGAACAGAACCAAAGGAGTATGTGAAGTGAGCTTGTCTGAATTGAAAGAGCTGGTGATTAGGGCATTCCCAGGCTCCTGTGAGCCTATGGAATTGTTATAGCAACACACTAAAAATCCCTTAAGGTTAGAGGAAGTGTCCCCAGATGTGAGCATCAGATTCTTGGTTTGATGGGACATGCTTGCTGCCTCCTTTGAGACATTTCCTTCCTGGGCGCACTTGGCAAATTGCTTGTGCATGGCCAGAAGTATCAACCAGCATTGTCCTCATGGCTGTCACCATCCCAAACACTGGGAGGCACCGGGGATTTATCTCCTGGACCTGAAAGATGTTCTGACCAGAAAGGAGAGGAAGGGTACCAGACAACATCACTGTCTCCAAGGCTGTGTCCTCAGCAACTCTTGAGAGATGTATGTAAGGTTCCTTCCATTAGCCCATCCCCAGTGAGTAACCTTCCTCCTCATTCTATTTTCCACCTACCTCTTTTTTTTTTTTCTTCTCTCTCTCTCTCTCTCTCTCTGTTTGCCCTCTGTTTGGCAGCAGTCCTAGCAACTGGTTGACACTCCACTCTGACCAAATGGCAAGCGAATCCCAATGCCTGAGCAGCTGACTGGTAAGGCCCTGTTTTAATAGGCAAAAAGGGTGTATTTTCAGTCATGTTAGCTCATTTTGAATGAAAAGCACACTCCTTTGCCTTGTCTAGACCAGGAAAATGGTGCTTTCTTCAGCTGAATTAGCTGAAACTCCCACTTTAGTTTAAAATACCACATAACAGCAATGTGGATGCAGTTTAATGACTTGATATAGTAGAGCGAGTTATAGCCTAGGCCTGCTCAAGACAGGGCCTGAGGCCTGGTCTAGCTGAGGAGTTAACTAATATATTTTAAAAGCATAGGCATGCTGCCTTGAACATCTACTAAACTGGTTGCTTTAAAGCCTATAGGGAGGCTTAGGTTTAACATGAGCAGTTTAGCCATGATACTCTCCCTCTCTCTCTCTCTATATATATAAAGTCACATGCCTTGTCCACACTAGCAATCCAGAATTCTTTCCACGATTACAGACATTACAAGGACAAGGAGAAAACTGGTCACACTTTTTTTTTTTTTTTAAAGGCCATCTTTTTAACAATCCCGTTTATTCCCTCGTCCTCTATTCCTATAGAGCAGGGGTAGTCAATTTTTTTTTTTTTTTTTTTGTCAAGATCAAATTTCCTGGTCAAGGTATAGTCAAGGCCCAGACTCCACAGAAAATAATAATAAGAAGTAAGTAAAAAGCATCTGGCAGTCTGCATTTGGCCCACGTTCTGCCTATTGACTACCCCAATATAAACGTTTAAAGGGGGAAATAGAGGAAGAGGGAATAAGTGGGATTGTTAAAAATAAGATGGTCTTTTAAAAAATGGTTGACCAGTTTTTTATCTTGTCCTTTTAATGTGTGTAACGGTGAAAAAAATTTTTACTTGCACGTGTACAAGTGAAACCAAGACCTTCACTACAAAGCCCTAAACCCAAGTAAATTTGAGTGTTGTGGCAGTGAGAAAAGTAACAAATAAGGTAACTCTCTAACCTCCTAACCCCCGATCCAATCCTCACAACAATTTACACGTGCACATGGCCTGATCCATCTCTCTTTTGCACTGGTGCTAATCAGGAGTTAACTTTAGTGAAGTCAATGTGCCCGATTCACCATTACCCTGCACCTTGTGGAGTCATTTACTCTGGTGCAACGTGACCTTTCCGATTTACACTGACTGGGTCAGCACAACAGAGAATCCGGCCTCATGTTTAACAGCCTCGGGCAAGAAGCAGTCCAGATTCAGGTTAGTGGAGGTATTGCCATTCAGGATTGAAGTGCTGTGGTAGAGCTGAATGGGAAGACCAGGACTGGAATAGCAGGGGCTGGTGTGGGTCTGGATGGAGGTGTATGGACAAAGCTGTGTGTACGGGAGCCCAGGGCTGGAATATCTGAGTAGCGGGGGGCTGCCTGCAGGTTAGAAATGTGGTGCATTGGCAAAGCTGAATGTATGAGAGCCCAGGCCTGAACTAGCAGGTGGTGCTGCAGATCAGGACTGAGATGCGCTGGCAAAGCTGTATCTGTATGAAGCTTGCTTAGCACCTGCCTGCATTATAGAGCAGCATTAAGTTTGTACACAAACACACTTGAAATACAAAAGAAAGAAACGTATGGGGTCACAGTCCCACTAAAAGCATAACCAACTTGATGCTTAGCCATCTTCTAACACCTTCAAAAGACCCTCTGTATTTATTTTAATTCCATGGGAAAATCCTAGGGACCTCTCAGCCTGTGTCATGGGGTGATGCCCCTGTAAATGCTGCCGCTGCCACGAGAAGGGATACGTGGGAGGAGGGGAAGCACAGCAGCAAGTGGGGGGCATTAGCTGACTTGTCTTCCCTTTGTGACTCTGTGTTTGCCTCACGCTGAGCGAAGTGAATCATCTCTTCAGATATCCTAGCAAAGCACAAAGTCATTTACCGAGAGAGAGAGAGAGACATAAGCATTGCCACGCTGGATCAGACATGATGTCAATCTAGCCCAGTAGCCTATCTCGGCCAGCGGCCAGTGCCAGATGCTTCAGAGGAAGGTGTAAGAATCCCTCAGTTGTCCGGTGTGAGATCATCTGTCCCCCATGTTGGGTGTCATCTTGATCTTTAAGAGGGCTATGATCCCTCATATTTTTACAGTGTCTAGGTGACTGCACAAGGGGCAGGGTAATGAAGAACTGGTCTTATTCTGATGTTAACTCCTGATTCTCCCCAATTCAAGAGCGAGGAGAATCAGGCCCTGTGCTGAATTATGCCAAGCCACGTATTTGAAAGATAATGCCAACCAGCCAAATGTTAACGTCTCTTAGGATATGATTTGTGTTTCCATATTTCAGTATATTTGGTCCTACCGTATAGTTTAATAGACACTTTTCAAGGACATTCTAGCTTCCACCTCTTTCATTCACTTTCAGACCTATTTTAAATATGCGTGGATGCCTTGTTATGAAAAGCACACCCCGTTCACAGAAGCGATACGCTGTTTCTGCATGGCCGATAAAAGTGGCTTTTCGTTATAACCCAAAACTGCCATTTCCAATGTGACAGGCACATCACTGGAAAAGTCAGTTCAGCTCAATAAATTCTATGAAGTCTGGCTGACACTGATGCTCCCTGATAAGGCAGACTCAAGACAAGACAGGCTTGTCAAGTGAGCTGGGCCAGCCAGCCCGTTGCTCATCTCGTCCAGACAAAATCAGGTAAAATGGCCTGGTGCGTGGCATGGGATGGGCAGGAATATGAGCTCTGGTAAAGTTCATCCTTGACCTTTTACTCCTGACTCTCAGTGACCAGTCAGTTCTCCAGATTCCTAAATAAATAACCAGTTTTTCTTTAATTTAGCAATGTGATGCAAACGTAAAATTTTCAGCCATGCAGAGAAACCCGCACATGACATGCTCGCACAGAGACTAATATCCACGCAGAGATTCATGCTCATACACACACATCACACAGACAAACACACTTGCATAGAGACCCACGCAGTCCAAGATACAGACACAAGCAGAGATAAGTATTCCTGCAGAGAGAGAGAGAAAAAAATGTGTTTGCAAACACAGAGAGATCACCCCTTACACACCCAGAGGCAAACACTCTC
Source organism: Natator depressus (assembly GCF_965152275.1). NCBI lineage: Eukaryota > Metazoa > Chordata > Testudines > Cheloniidae > Natator > Natator depressus. The sequence continues at coordinate 23,423,245 of NC_134240.1, forward strand.
CCAAACATGCTTTTACTTACATATAGTATTCACAACACACACAGCCACATTAATATAAATACATCTACACACACACACACATCACACCACAGATGCACATAGACACACACTCTATCTATCCTCATAGAACTTATACACAGTCAGACAAAGACATGCACACTCGTACACACACAGGTACGTATACCCCGCTGGCCAGCACAAGGTGTGTACAGGCTAGAAAATGCTGTTTTAGCTTAATAGACAAAGTTCATAAATAATTTTTTCACCAAATAAAAGTCCAAACCTTTTGTAAGAGCTTGTCATATCAGCCTGGACAGGGCCCATTATTAATGTTTTCCAGCCACCCCTTGTCCTGGAATCAAACCTCCTCTTTAAAATCCTGTCATGTTAAAAATTGACACGTGTTGATTTTGGCAGTGAGAAGCTGAACGCTGGTTGAAGGTAGGAACTCTGTATGTTTAGTCTGGCTTACGCTTTATTTTTTCCTTTCATCAAATTAGTTCAGCTGTATTTTAAAAAAAAAAAAAAAAAAAGAAAAAAACTATTTGACAATCTGAGACTCTGGGTTAAAATTGCAGCGTTGCTTTAAAACAACAAAAAATAGCTTACAAATGTAATACCATGTGTGTCAGGGCAAGAATGGGGCTTCACCAGCCACAATAGCATGTAAACACTGCCTTTGCGGATGAGTGCGAGAGACTCCACTTGTAATTTCAGAACCCTTATTGTTTATCTGTTTAATTTATTCCAGTTTGGGTATTTACATTCTACCTCCCTAAAATGATTCCCCCTGCAGTGCTGATTGGATCCAGGATTCTTCTTCGCTTCCTGTCTTAAACTCTTGTGTAGCATTGCTGTGCACTGTTAAATACCTGATAGGTTCCACCCTAGAGTGGGCTGCATTTCAGCAGCGGATGAACAGATCGACATAAAGTCTGTAAAGGGTGGAATGGTCAAAAGGAGTTCACTTCCTAACTTCTATTTAGGTGCCTAACTTCCACTGATTTCAACAGAAGTTAGTTAGGAGGCAAACTCCTTTTGACCATTCCACCCAAGAGTGCTTTGGAATCTTGCAGAATGGAAGGTGATAGAGAAACATTTTATTTACTTTGATGTCCCTGTCTATGCATATTTAGCAAGACCCTCATTCCCTCCTCCTGCCCCTATTCTATCCATCCATCCTGTCATGTCATGTCAATCACTGTAGTACCTGACCCCCACAATGTCACAGACTAGATGGAGTCAGACTGTAGAGGGGATATTTCATTCTAACTACCATTGTTTGACTCTATTACTATAGGCCCCAACTCAGCAAGGTACTTAAGCACATGCCCAAGGAGACTACTCACATGCTTAAAGCTTGGTGAAATAGGGCCCTAGAGACTATGAAATCCCTTCCCCAGGGTTAGCAGCTGCAGAGGTGAATTTTATCTGGATAATTATTACAATTGACTAAATAAGTTTGTCAGAGAGGGGCCCCAGCTGCAAAATTGGGAGGTGAAGTTTGAACACCCCAGAGCTGAGAGGTGTTTGGCTCATGGCCCATCTTTAATAGTGAGCTGACGATAATCTAAAATAGAGACTGCAGAATCTCGCTTTACATGCATTCATGCAATTATTGAATGCCAGGTATCAACTGATCATTAACAGCCTTTTTATAGAGGACTGACTTGTGCTATTCAGTCGTTACACTGCACGAACAGTTTCATGAATCATGCAGTGAGATTTACGCAGCATACAGCACGTTCCCCGTGCAAGACTGATCATGTCAGTGAAAACTGGTAGGTTACTGGCCACTGTTTCAGAGCCAAATGGAGCTGAGTTTATGAAACTTCAGGAAATTAATAACATGCTCATGTCATCATCTTGCCTTTTTCAAATTGAATCCCTCTGTGCTGTGATCGGGGGAGATGAGAGATTCCATCACAGAAACCAGAGTTGGAAATAATAATGGAAAACCCCAAAGAGTATACGACCTTGGAAGAAGAGTCAGGCCAGAATTCAGATGCTGCCTGCTAATCATGTAATCACAGGTACATGTATATGCCCAGACAAAGACGCTGGGGCCTGCCATGGCCCAAAGATAGAAGCAAGATACAGGGTTCCCTTGTTTGATCAGAAACCCCAAATGAGGAAGAGAACAAAAATAGCCAGGGCAGGGCATGGAAGTATTATATTTCTGTGGCCCCATTTATTCTGTAGTGCTTCATGGCTTGTACAATACAGAGGGGTCATTTCACCCACCTCTGAAAGGCAGCCACTCTGCGTGACATCAACACGATACAGCCATGAGGAAAGGAAATGATGCCAAATCCCATGTCCACTTGAAGTTACAAGGCAGAAGTTAGTTAGACAGGGAGGACAATTACCCAAAGTGGAGATTGGCCAGGACACTGGGGCTAAGACCCTTTCTCTTACAAAAAATGCCATGGAATCCAGATCACCTTACATGGACCTTGGTTTTGTAACTCATCTTAATCCAATGACACTCCTTGCTTCAGTACAATTCTCCTAACACTGTGCTGATGTGTTGGGCTAAGAATAGTGGTTCAAAGGGAGGAGTCCTATATGGCTAGGAATCAGCATATTATAGGGCAGCAAACATCCTGCCATCTTGTGTAACCTGCATAATGTGTATATTCCCAGGTGTTGTCTCTGTAGGGCCAGGCCTCTCTATATGTATATTTCTGGTGTCAGACAGTCTTTGTGGTCTGTCCTGCAATGTGTGCTTCTTCCTTGCTCCAGACTGCATGACGTTGCGTGATATCAGCAACGCTGCTTTAGGACTCAAGGGTAGAAGGGTCATCATGTTCATGGAACTTCTCTGAGGCTGAAATGACATTCCTGACAGTGAAATGAAGCCTGTGTTGAACAGGTAAGAAAGTGACAAAATTAATGCAACAAATCTGTGGCCTCCTGGGATCTTCACAGCCCCAGCAAGGTGAGAATTCAGATCCTCCTGCTCCAAAAGGACAAACCTCCTGCTACTTGAACTAGAGGAAACTCTCCATTAGCTACTAGCTATATAAGGCCTATGTACACAGTTGAATGGTTCTAACCCTATCTTGCAGAGGGCAGTGGCACATACCCGCACTCCAGTTTGTTGACATGATCCCCACCCTAGACACAGTGAACTAGCTGTGCCAGGCCTCATCTGCCCATCTCTGTTGTGGAAAGTGGCTTCATTTCCCTCTATGGTGTTCCCTGTGCCTCAGAAACATTCTTTCACTGAAGGTTTGCAGGACCGTCTCATAGGAGATATGGACCCTCTGTCTAGACAGAATCTGGGCTGCCCACTCCCCCTCCTCCAGCTTCCAGTGTCTTCAGTTACCGTCTGTGTGCAGCCTGGTGACAGACTCCATGATTCTGGGGTAGCAGGACCCAGGAGTCTCTTCACTGGGTTAACCGCCCCTTTAAGGTTTACAAGATGTTCTGGAATGGTGTAGTCAAACCTTCACTTGACACCCCCTGCCCCCACCCTTCTCTCCCATTCCCGTGGACTCCTGGACTGGTCAGTGTACTGTGAGATCATGATACTGGCACCCCAGTGCCAGCTCGTCAGCTGTCTGTTCAGAGCCAAGGCAGGTGTGTTTCTTCGCCTGTCAAACTACGACTGTTGTTTCAGATTGTGGGATGCCTGTTTCCCGATAAAGCTGTAATTAAATAGTCAGATTGTGCCCTCAGGGAGGGGGTGCTGAGTGAGATTTGGCACCCAGGCTTTTAATTTCTGCAATCGTTGATTCCTTTTGGAAAGCTGACATGCATCAGGAGTGAGTCCCTCACGGGAGGTGGGGGGGGGGGGAGGGAAGGTTTGAAATATTTTCTAACAGCTACTTTTGTAACTTTAGTAAAATCAAAGCAAAGCGTGTCAAAGTTCCCATTAAGACACATTTAACTTCCCTTATTTCAAGACAAAGTGTCTTTGCCTGGAGGCAGGTTTTGAGTTTGCTGCTGAGGCCAGGAGAGACTATTGGATTACAGGGCAGAACAGAGCCTGAGTCGGCTCTCTTTGGGGGTAAGGCCTTTTCTAATCAGGATCAGCTTAGTTCTGTCGTCTGAATTATTAGTCTTGCCCCATCTACTGCCTGAGGAGGAACAAGAGGAGGGAAAAGAGCAATTGTTGCGGGGCCAAGGGTGGATAGCTCGACAGACCAACCTGTGGTGTGATGATCGTGCTGTGTGAATGATGGAACACTATACACACAGTTTGGGGGTTTCCTCAGGCTTTTTGAAAATGCCATGTTTAGCCTTGACAATTTGTACCTCACAGCATCTATTGCCCAAGGATCCCAAAGTGTTTTGCAAATGTTAATAAAGCCTCACAATGCAGCTCTGAGATAGGCAGGAGGTATTATCGTGGCTTTACAGACAGGGAAACCGAGGCACGGAGCACTTCCTGCACCACTGTCCCAAAGTCACACGAGGACTCCATGGCAGAGATGACTGGTAATAGAACCTAGGAGTGCAGGCTTCCAGGCCTGGGTGGTGACCACTAGATAGTGCTGCCTTCTTGAATAGGTACAGTGTCACAGCTGTAAAATATAGCCTCCTGGCAATACCATAAGGATGTATATGTAAAATGAATTCTTCATTAACTAAGGTAGACCACAAAATCTCCCTTTCCTGCTGGCAAAAACCAGCACCTCCATGTCATGGCTTGCATGTCATCAAAGGGCTGTTTCAGGGCTACTGCATGCAAGCTGTAAAATGGATTTTGCATGTGTGAGAAAAAACTCCAGACCAATGTGTTCTCTATTGTTCTATTTTATTTTAAAATTGTCACCATGTTTGTGTATGCATGCTCAGGTCCCCACCCTGCAAACGCTAATGCCTGCGCTAAACTTTACAAATATTCACTTTAAGACTGTATGCTCTTTGCAGGAGGCACTGTGTCTTCTTGTCTGCACTGGGAGGCAGGTAGCACACTTTGGCCAACTGTAAAATAAATAATAATAATAGATTCCTGTGTTATTACAGACTGAACGGTGTATTGGACACTGAGTTGATTGTGCTGTTGGTTTGGTAGGAATTAGCACAGTTGTACTGAGGAAGGATGGTCTTGTGGCTAAAGGAACTTGCGTTCTAAACCTGACTCTCTGTGGCCTTTGGCAAGTTACTTATGCCAACATTTTCAAGCACGTCTGCCTTAAGTTAGTGATCTATGTCCGTATGTAGACGCCAAGAGAAGTGGTCTCATTTTTCAGAGGTGCTGCACATACACAGATCCATCCCACTGAAGACAGTCAGTTCAGATGTTGTGATGGTTGAAACTGGGTTCCCAAAATCAAGGGGAGGAGCACTTGTGAAAATTAATTTTTGGCCACATTTGCAAAAGTAGCTTCTAATTTTGGGTGCCTCACTTTCTAACATCAGCTTGAGATACTGCGTTGTCTAACACTAGGCACCGAAAAGCAGAGAAACCTGAAATTAGAGGCCACTTCTGTATATGTGGCACTTGGTTGGTCAGTGATTGATATACAGAGGCTGAGATTTAAATGAGAGAGAGGAAGCAAGAGTATAGATTGAGCTTCACAGCAGCAGGTGAAGATGATCATGTATTTGATTTGATACAGGATAAGCCATTCCCTGAAAAACTATGACTAGAAAAAGTTCTGCCCATACATGTGTGTGTGATTAGTAAGGAGGAATCAGTTTATAGTGAAGACTACAAAACAAGGAATTCTGGGAGCAATGAGGCCAGACAGAACTACAGAACGGGGCAGGTTAGGAAGCGGACCTTAGTGTCCGGAAGCAGTTTGACTACTGAGTGAAAAGCTAAAGTTAGTGAGCTAAATATTTGGGGTGCTGTCCCTGTAGGCTCAGGCTTTGCAGGTTTCCAGCTGTGCTGGTGAGTGGTGGGCAGGGGTACACCAGGGCCGGGCATTGAGGGACAGCTACAGTAACTACAACAGGAGACTAAAATAAAATTACTCCCTAACTTGCTGCTTGATTCTGCATGAACCCAGACCTGACAGTCTATGTGGAAAAAAAGAAAAAAAAAAAGTTCTCAAATTCCACCACTCAAAATCAATGTCTGCAAGGAAAATAGTTGCAACAGGGGATTGATCCTTTACCTCTATTGCTGTGGTCTTGACTTTGCCAGTTGCAAAGCATAAACCAGACTGTGTCAAGTGAGCAGTGCAGGGATTGCAGGGCGGCTGCTGATGTGGCAGTTCACGAAAAGCAGATAATCCAGCAATCGGGTAGGTCTAGGAAGTCATTTGGGACTGTCAGAGGATACTGTGCTCCTTGGCAACTGTAGCAACAGCTGCTTTTGCTAGCTCCCTGGTTGCTAAAGTCTCCCCTCCACCTTATTGCTGACTGCCGAGTAAAAGAGGCTTCAAAGCACAGGATTTAAGGAACATATTAACATTCTGCTCCAAGGAAACCTCTCCCATAAGCTAATGTGGGGATGTCCCCATTACCACGCTGAGATTGCTTCGCTGCTCAGTGCTGTGTGTGTTATGCTCTTGTGAGGTTGGGTCAGCCCCTGGCTGTATTTCAGGACTATTTTAATGCCCTGCAAGCAGAGACAGCCCCCTATTAAACAGGGTCCAGCAGTTACCCCAACATGGTGTTTATGAATCTCTTCCAAAATAAGCAAGATGCCCAGGTACATGGCAGCGAGACGGATGTGGGTAATACTCTTAATGTATGCTTGTTCAGTGACTGCCATGCAGCTCGGTATAATTCAGCATGATTTGCAATCTGTTCAGAAGAGGTCTAAGGTTGGAATAGCAGGTACTGCAGAAGGTCAGGATTGAGAGTGGAGGCAAGGCCTGGAATAGGAAGGGGGCTGCAGGGCAGGACCGAGGTGTATTGGCAGAGCTAGGGAAAAGGGATTATTTACATAATGCCGAGCAAGCACTTTAGAATACTAAAATCCACCCACATTTTATTGATTTTGAAGGATCCTTTAACATTCTTGGGTCACCAGGAGAAACACTGATGCTGCAGTGTCAGAGTGAGAAGAAGCTGTGCCAGCTAGCACCTGTCATGGCTTTAAGCCGTCCCGTACCCACCAGAACAGGCCTCACTGGCGGTCTCTGACAAAATCAGCATGTAACAGGTTTGAGCAGGATTGCCAAATCATCTACAGGCGGCATGTGAAAGGCTCCACGGAGCTGTATCATCAAACATCATAGATACAGACTTCCCATGTGCTCATTGCGGCCGACTCTGTGCATCAGGGTTCGGACTTTGGAGTCATATGTGTAGCCATAAAGAAGAACTGCAACAATATCATCAACAGCGATGGACTACCAACACCCTCCAGATTCAGGAACTAGAGAACAGTTTTGGAAGTGTCAGAATTGCTTACTATCACCATTATTTCCCATGTGGGAAAGCAGAGTGCTAGGAAATCTCTCTCTATGGGAATAGTAAAATTTACACTGAAGGGGACTGAATAGCTCAGGGAGTTCAGAAATATGATCACCCATAAGCCACTGGTTCCATTTCCACCCCAAGCCAGTAGTGTTTAAAAGTCATTTGCAACTGTTTAGTAGCCCTGGTGCATAAGTGGTGGGCATAATAGGCCAGGGGAGGCTAGGCCTCCCCTGAAGCAGCCACCGCCACTGGATGCTGGGTAGCGGGTTTTGGCAGTTTGCATAGGCTGGGCTTCTGCCAGAGGAAGTTTTTATTATGTGTCATGCAGGTTCTGGAGCAGCTGAGGAGGTGGTATCTGCTACTCAGCTTCCTGGGCTCATCAGTAATCTCCCTGGACTTCAGGGAGATTACTGATGAACCCAGGAAGCTGAGTAGCACATCCTACCTCCTCAGTCGCTCCTCCAGCCACGGGGGGCTTGGGTCTCCTCTGGCCATGGGGAGGGGGTCTCGGGGCTCTGCCCATGGGGCCTTGGGCAGAAGGGGCAGGAGTGGGCTGGGACTAACCTCCCCAAAGGGTGGATCCACCCACCACCCATGCTCTGATGGGAAAGGAGTCTGTCTCAGTGCGTTTCCTAGAGGGCAGGGCTCAACATCACGTTTTGGCAATGACTTACCCCCTTGTGGGCAATTTCAGCAGAGGGGCCAAAGACCGAATGAGCCGTGACATCTGAGCTCCCTGTCTCCCTTAGTGGTGGTTTCCATTACTACTAGTGTTTTTGCAAACCAGAGTGTTGGTCCTGCTTCTGTGCTATATTATGTTTTATGTGCCCTGTGGATAGGGGACTTTGGTGTCCAGGGCTGTTGCTCTAGCACTTTTAGTCACCACTACGTTCATTTTTAAAAAAACAAACCACTCACCACCAGAGCAGTGCTGAATAATTAGGGCCTGGCGTTTGGTTCCTGAGCTAAGTGCCCTCTAAGCTGCACGTCCATGCAGCAGGCTATCAAGGACTGCGCAGATGCACAGTGGGGAGAGACGCCCCTCCTCTGGCCCAGGCCCCGGAGCTGCTGTGGCCAGGGAGAGGGCTCGGGGGGAGTCCTCTCTCCCCGTTTCAGCTCCAGGGCAGCCTGCACCCCAAACTCTTCATCCCTGGTCCCACCCCAGAGCCTGTACCCCAGCCAGAGCCCTCACCCCCTGCATCCCAACCCTCTGCCCTCGACCTGAGTCCCCTCCCACTGAACCCCAAACCCCTTATCCCTGGCCCACCCCAGAGCCCGCGCCCCCAGCCAGAGTCCTCACCCCACAGCACCCTAACCCTCTGCTCCAGCCCTGAGCCCCCTCCCATACTCCAAAACCCTCGGTCCCACCCCTGCCACACATCACCTCCATATTGGTGCACATAACCAAATTAATTCCGCACATGGGTGTAAAAAATTAGAGGGAACATTCTTCCTGAGGTCATGCTATTTGGGGTACCTGTAGGGCAGTGCAACTGTTCTGCATTAAAACTTGCCTCTGCCTTTTGGATGGTGCTGCCCTGGAGCTTAGCACAGTAAACGTCTTCTGTGGACAGAATTTTCAACATGGCTTAGCACCCACAAGCAGGTCCAGATTTTCAAAAGCGCTCACGTTTTTTTTCTAGCCCCAATGTTGAGTGCTGAGCCCTTGAAAATCTGACCCTGAGCTCTTTTGAACTTGGCCCTCTGTTTCCCTTCTGTTCCAAGTATCTCCAGCTTCCTCCTATTCTTGAAGAATGAGGTCAGCTCTGAGCCTTATAGATCCACCCTGGAAGCTAAGACTCCATTGGAGTGTCTTTGTCAATGATTTTCCAAGGTCTTATGATCCTTTTACTAATTGCTATAAATCTTGGAACTACATGGTTCTACTTTGGTCTCTGCATACTGGTGAGGGGAGACATAAGATACTTAGAAACTTCAGCTGGCGCGGAATTCAGCTGCGTGTTTACTTCATGATGTGTCTCACACACACCTTTGTTCCAGAGACTGCATTGTGTTCCACTTCATTTCCAGGTGGGTGGGTTTGACCTATAGGGCCCTTCGTAGTTTGGGTTCTGTGTATCTTAGAGGCTGCCTTTCTCCTTGTGTCCTGACTTGGCAGTTGAGAACAGCTGGAATACTCAGTCCAATGATCCCTCAGTTTGTATACTTGGTGCTGGGGGTAAGATGTTCTGGGGTTATCTTTCTCCCTAGGTGCCTTGATCGGACAGAGCTGCCTGTTGAGTTTCAGGGCATGTTGCAAGGCCCAAACTTCTTCAGAGGGAGTGAGTTTGTTGTGACCCGCAGAGTCTTATTTAAGGGTCCTGTTGGCATCATAACCACTTAGATTTGTGATTGTGCAGGTATTTGAAAACTGTTCAGGAGTCTAGAGATTTAATAAGAGATGCTCGGTACAAACTGAAAGTCTCTGTGTTCCATTGGGTCACCATTATGGGTTTCTAAAATGAATTTACCATCTCTGAGTCTCTGCTTATTGGACAGCATGGGGATGAAATCAATCAACTTTGTTAGGACCATTTGTTTAAGAAAATATTTTGTGACCTTTAAAGGTGTTAAGCAGATCCCACTTCATCTTGGTTTTTTGTGTGTGTGTGTTTTTTTTTTTTGCCAACACACGTCACTAACCAGTTTAACCCATTTCATTTAGCCTTCCTTTCCTGTTTTTGCTACTTCATTAAGAAGACAGATGGAGAAGGAGGTAGATTGGAACACAGCCCCTTGGTGCACTGGCCTGGGTTTTCACTGATGTTACAACACCTGGCTGGGACATTAGTAGAGACAGAACCTGTACCCTCTAGCACAGACCCCAGCCACTTGAGCTAAAGGATTCAGTTCATTAGCATTAGCCAGCTGAAGATCATCCACAAGGGGGTTCAGAGACAAACTTTGTCAATGTGTTGCACAGTTAACATTGAGGCTTCCTTAATGCAAGCCATTACTTGCATCTCTGCTGTCCCCATCACATGATCCTCATGGGCTTGTTCTCTCACGGTAGCTCATGTCACCATGTATGGTACTGTTGTATCTCAGGACCCTTGGTCTTGTAGGCAAAGTGGACCTTCCTCCAGACATTCTGGTGGAGATGTGGTAATCAAACCTGCTATGCTGCTTCACATCAGACGTCTGCTCGTGCTTGCTCACATCATCCAAAGCCACTTGTCCAACAAGCTGCTATTCAAAGAGGTTTGGGTTTTTTGTTTTTTTTTTAATTCAGACTTCCTCAAGGCCTCCTCAGAAGGCTCTGGCATATCATCTACAGATGTGGCACAGCAGCCTTGGTTGCAAAATATATCCGGCATGGCAGTTGGTAGCAGTGTTGTGCAATCTCCATTAACTTACGGAAACCACTGTGAGATACTATTAAAGAGACTCCAGTCCTCATCTGTCACACCAGCCGCAGTCATGTGTCCAGCTGTCAGCCGAAAGGGCATGCACACACAGACAGTACAAGGTTTGTGGCCTCTGGAAATCTTTTCCCTTGAAGTATGTTCTCTTGCATGGGTGTGGGAGGCTCAGAATGAATGATTTAGCTCTTACGTGACACCATTTGCAGCACATAATTCCATGTTCTTCTTCATTTATGTTTTGCCATCAAGTGTTTCTCTTAAGTATCTTTCACCTCTACTACTGTCATATCGCTGTTCAAAATTGGTTTGGGGCATTTTTAAATGACCATATAAAATTTGTTTGGGAAGACAAAGCAACTTTAATGAGCTGAAGTTACCATGATGGAGCAGACCTGGGGCTACAAGGGAATGGATCCAAATACACCTTGCCTTCTTGTATCCCCAGCATTTCAGACCTAAACGTTTTTTTTTTCACTGCAGAATACAGCAGAAGTCTTCAGACTTGCTGGAGGGGTCTACGATGAATTGACCCAGCGCTATGGCTGCTGTCATGGGTGGAGGTATATCAGGTTTGGTGTGTGCAGCCAGACTGTTCCAGCTTGGGATAACCAACTCTGTGATGTCTGACACAAGGAAGCATGGTCAAGGAGGGAGCTGCATCAGCATGGACTCTGGGGTTGCCCACATCTGTGACCATACTGTTCAGTTCTTCACAGTCAGTAACCCCAAGCTTGCCAAGATTGTCTCATTCTTGCCTGCCAAGGATGCTGTGAAAGTTTGGAATGATCCCACGGTGGAGCTCAAACAAGGAACTGGGCCAAAGGAAGTGATTGGACTGCCTGCATTTGTGTCAAGAGGGATCCAGTCTGTTTCTATGTGCCTTGCAGGTCTGGTCCATCTAAATGGAAGCCTTTGGGGCAGAAGGGTCTAATGGGACCAAGGAATCAACAAATGGAAGGCTGATGAACACAGCTAGTTTGATTACTTGATTATTGCTCACAGTGGCAAATGTGTAGATAGCCTGTCAGAATCCAGTGCATCCGAAATGCATCATCTCCTTAAGGTGAAATTTGGGCCAATGCTCAGGCCTAAGACTAACGTTATGCAGCGCCGATCAGTATGGGTCTTACTAGTCGCTTTTCCAAATAAGCTGGGTCTTGGCTATGAGGGGGCATTTGTGGAACACCCAAATGTCCCCTGGATTGGGAACAACACTTCTAAATAGCAGCCAGGGAGCCAGATGGGACGCTGGACTGTCCAGCCAGAACACAGGGATTTGTGGAGACTGGCTGGTTATCCCATGCCAGGGGGTGCAGCAATAAGTGGCCTTTCTTTGGCTGAAGCTATGCACAGGCACTGGAAAGGGGAGAGACTGGGAAGCCCCATCATCCCTATTGACTTTCACCCAGTTACCACATTCCCCACCAATTGAAATCTGATCTTTAAATATGCAAAGCCATGTTGAAGACACCTACAATGTTAGGTAAGGACTTTATATCAAAGGAAGCTACTAACCTGCTGCTGAAAATCCCAGAGCCCCACTTTGCATGTCAGGCTGTTTATCGCCCTGGATTTCTTGCAGTTTATTATATGGCAACTCTTTCTCCAGCACACCCAGTCCTCCGTAGTCACCTTTCCCTTATTTCAGTCTCTGCAGACATATTAAATCCTGTGAGGGCTGCATAGATGAAATTGCCACCACTCCATTACTTCACTGTCAGCATCCATTACACTCGTAAGAATCAGACACCAAATCAGAAAACAATAAAGCGACATTATGAGCGGAGGGGAGAGGAGATTAAAAAATCAGTTGAAAGGGCATTTTCATCCCTGCGTTATTTATTGCACATCCTGGGTTTGGGTTATTTTGGTGGTCACTGTACTTGTTTTTTAATTTTCCTTTAAGTGTGAAGCCACAGGCTTGTAATTTCATTGGAACTCTAAGGATGGAGAAAAGAGTGTTCCTTTTTTAGTGCTGGCTGCTCCCAAAGAACAGCCAGTGTGATGTCTTCACAGTTAACTGCGAATTAAGTCCTTTCCTCACCCAGACTGCACTCATCACTCGCATTGGAGCAAATCCGGACATCCTTACTTAAGCAAAACTCTCATTGACCATAATGGAGTCGCCCCTATGACATCAGGGGCCCAAATCTCCTCTCATCAGGGGCCCAAATCTCCTGATTGACACCAGTATAACTCCACCAGTGTGAACGGGATTACGCTGGTGTAAATCTATTAAGGGGTAGCAAATTCCTATCCTCAGTGGAGCAGGGAAGGAGTCATGCCTAGCCTCACCATGTATGATACTTTTTACAGGTGTTGCTCATATATTTACCCATTTTCCTACCTGCTTGCCACATGTCAGGACACTAAGTGATATTAACTGTGCCTGCCAAGTGCATATGCAAAAAGGAAAACCAAGGCTTCAAAAATCCACATCTCAAGTGTTCCTGTTTATGTCTCTGCATTTTCTTTCCTCTCACTGTGAGTTAGTGAGGGTTGGATTCTGCCCTTGCTGACATGTGCAACCTCAGAAATCAAAGAGGTTGCCTGGCCGTTGGCAAGAGCCAAAGAGGACACCTGAGCTTAGCCATAGGCAGCTGCCCTCTGCTACCTAGGCGATTCAGTGATACTGCATTCCATGAGGGAGGAGAATGGACCCTGTTTCATTCTTGCATTTCATCTGGGGCTATTTTATGAAGCTGGAATTTGGCTATGCCTTGAGTGAGTTGCATTGATCCCTGTTTGGGAATCGCCCACAAACAGCTTGTTGGGTCGCACTAGGACCTGAACGATATATCTACAAGTACATGGCTATAAACAGAACTCCAAGTCAAGCTTTTCCAGCCAGTGGGTGAGGGATGGCTGCTTTGTAATCACCCCAGCTTACTGTTAAAAACATCTCGGTCAGATTTTATCAGGATCTGAACAGGAACAGCTTTGACGGATTGTCTCTGGGGAGATTAGAAACATTGGTGGTTGCCTCACATGGTGCAAGATAGTTCTGCCTATCCAGCGGATATGTTGTTTAAGTGAAATTGATTTGATTTCTCCCCTCTGTTCTAGTTAGGAGTTGGGATACTTTGTGTTTCTTAAGTGGCTGATTCCAATGTAGCCATAATGGGCAGTGACCAGAGGTCATGACTGTCCAATGGCCATTCTGTCAGCGGTGTTTGAGGTTGGTGGAGTGGATTCGAGTTTTATGTGGCTACCTGTCCACACCAGAGTACCCACCATTCTAAATACTTCCTTTGATGGTAGGCTCATCAGAGTGAGTGACTAGGCCCTGGATAGTGAGGTTTCTCCAGGTCAAGCTGAAGCATGTTGGCAGGGTGGAGAGAAAAGGAGTGTGTGTGTGTGTGTGTGTGTGTGTGTGTGTGTGAGAGAGAGAGAGAGAGAGAGAGAGAGAGGCTTGTTGCCTGCGCTGCATTTCAAGCATGGATTAGGAATGTCATTCCACACACAGAGCAGCATGAAAACCAGCCTAGAGAGGTGAAGAGTGGAAGGAAATAGAAAGGGGGTCATGGCTGGCATTGCCCACAGAGCAGAGTGTGTGCAAACGGGGAATCGACATCAGTGACCAGGTCTGAGCTCTTAGGAGTTTTGTAAGGCTCGAAAGGCATGACATTTACATTGGATGCAGTGTGCATGTGGGAGCCAGTGGAAAGACACATGGAAAGAGTGATATGGTCCGATTGACAGGCGAGGAACATAATTTTGGTGACTGTGTCTTGGCTGGGTTAGTAGGGACCAGGATGGGTACTGGGGAGGGTGGTTTCAGCAGTCATGCTGTGAACTGATCAAGGCTTGGATAGAAGCCTCGACAAGAGAAAGAAAGGTGTGACATTATCTGATTAAAATCTGACTATGTAGATCATTGTTGCAACCACTGTTATATAATTGCAACAAATCTTGTACAAAGGTTGTCAAGTAAGGTGTCTAAGGAAAGGTTATGATTTGCTGAATATGATTATGCTATGTCTATGCATGACTGTTGTCTCTATCCCTGTATTTCAAAATGTTTGCACCTGGGTAGCACCCACAAGGTAGTTAGCCAGCTCATCTTGGAAGGACTATTCAAATTGAGTGGCCCATCAAAAGAACATTTAACTCACAATGGACTTTCCTGTGAACATGCTGTCTGAGGTATAGGTAACGGCTTCTGCGGTCACTAAGTGGAGTCATGCATGGACATGTGACTGGCCCGTGTGACTCCAAACACCGTCTTGTCACCTGTGATTTTCCACTAGTGGTGCTGAGGGATTTGTTTGAAACAATGGGTTTCCCTCCACATGGCAGAAGCTATTAAAAGGTGCTGGAAACACCTCCATTTTGCCTCTCTCCTGCTCAAACCTCTGGACTATGGACTTATACTAATGGGAGCATTCTCACCAAGGAATTGAGGACCTTCCAATGATTTGGAAGCAACCAGAGACTTGACTTAAGCTAACACTTAATTCCATCACTGCTACAAGCCTGAACCAAGAACTTTGCCATTACTGTATGTAATTGGTTCTTTAACCAATTTTAACTCTCACTTTTTTTTCTTTTTTATAAATAAACCTTTAGATTTTAGATATTAAAGGATTGGCAACAGCGTGATTATTGGTTAAGATCTGATATATTGACCTGGGTGTGTGGCTGGTCCTTTGGGATCAGAAGAACTCTTTGTTTGATGAAACTGGTTTTAAGGAACCATTCATCTGTAAGTCTAGTGTTTTGGTGGTGATACAAAGACTGGAATACCTAAGGAAATTGCTTTTCTGACTTCTTGTTAGCCAGTGTGGTGGAACAGAAATTTACTTTTGTTGCTGGTTTGGTATATCCTATGGGGGATTAACCACCAGTTTTGGGGTGTATCTGCAAATGATTTCCACTGCTGACTGCTCAATAGCAGCATTTGGCCTCTTTGTTCCTCTCCCATGTATTCCCACATGCCATGTATAAACTGTAAGGAATTGCCTCTGAATCACCTCCATTGATCTGTGATCAGTTTCCCTTTGTTGTCTTTGAGATGTGATGATCTGTGCTCTGGTGTGTGTGTGTGTGAGAGAGAGAGGTTTGTTCACTCCTTGTATATCTAAAGCAGAAAACAAATCTTTCCCAACAATAGGAGTGTGAAACAAGAGCCTGCCCCGCCCCCACCCCAGCTATGGAAGCCAACTGCCAAATGGAAACTTTGGCTGAAAGGATGGATGCTTTGGGGAGCAATTGGAGTTTCCAGTAAACTCCAGGCCCTGGCTCCAGAAAGGAGCATGGGTGTGGGTGGGGGAGACAGGAACTGAGGCAGGAAGTGTGCATCAGTGCTTCAGGAAGTGAGCTGCAGAGAAGCCAAAGCCAGCGAGGCTGCAGCGGCATTCCTAAACCATGGAAACCCAAGTCACTCTTCCTGCGGCATGCCTGGAATACTCTGGCTTTGCAGAGTCTTTCTGCTGAGCCGGCAGCTCTGAGGAGCGACTCACTCACTGTGCAGAACAGAGGGGAAAGGGCTGTACATTCAGGAAGAGAAATACGGCTCCCTTTCAAGCGTGAAGATTCAAACTGTGGGCAGAAACCCTCATTGCTCTGCAGAGGGTCAGTGGAGCTGTGCTCAGCTGAAGGGGAGATGAGTGGAGACAGAAACTGAGCTATTCAGCCTGTGAGTGCATCAGGTGAATTGGTGGTCACCTGATAAGAAAGGCCTCTATTGTATGTACAGTCCTGGAGCTTTAAAAAGCCACCTGGCTTCCAGTGAGGAAGTGTGAGTGTGTGTGTGTGTGGGGAGTTTATGGGAACTAAGTTTTATTCAGTGGCGTTCCCTCCTCAGCACAGGTGGGATGGTAAAGCTCCACTAGGGAAACTGAGAAACGCAAAGAAGCAGTGAAGTGACTTTCCCAAGATCTCTCAGAAAGTCAGAGCCAGGAATAGAACCCAGAATTCCTAAGCCCTGGTCCTTTTGTGCTCTAACCATTGGACTAATTCCTCTCCTGTAGAGCACATCCCTTCCCATGCATAGCTTGATTGCTAGGTGTGAACAGGAAGCTCATTATGCAGAGGTGAACAGACATGCAGCCAAAACCCTACTGCTAAATGAAATGGCAGATGGCTTGTGTGTATTTAAGCTAGGATGGTGACTACATGCTGAACTCCATGAAGTAATAAGTAGTACAGCTATAGCAGTGATTCATACATGTTAGAGACAAAAGAGCCCAGTGAGCTCATCTTGTCCACTCCCCTCTCACCCTACCGGATTCTCCCCAGCAGAACATTCCTCAGTGCTTTGTCAAACCAGCTTTTGAATAACTCCTGATATGGGACTTCACACTAGTGCTGGGCTGAAACTTGTGGTTTCTGATTTCTGATCAGTTTTGGAATCTGGTTTTTTTCGGGATCAGAGTAAAACCAAAATTTCTTACAAACCAGAAGTTTTGAAATAAACTTGCTCCCCAGGAACAACAGCTGCTGAGTAAAACTGACATTCTGTTGCAGAGGTGAAACTAACAAGAATGTCAGTTTTACTCAGCAGCTGCCAGGGCTCCTGGCGTCTGCAGCTCCAGGGCAGCCCTGCCATATAGACTGCCTCAGGACTGGAGACCCCAGAAGCTTGGGGTCCCTGGTCCAGGGCAGGCCACATGGCAGAGCTGCCCCAGAACTGTGGACCCTAGAAGCCTGGGATCCTGGGTCCCAGGCAGTCCACATGGCAGAGAAACTGTGTTTCTTCAGAAAATTTCCTACAAGCTCTACTTCAGAGACTTCCCCTGGGAGGCTGTTCCAGAGTCTACTCCAGTGTAAAGTTTGGCAACATCTGATGTCCTGCCGAAATCTCCCTTTGAGTTTCATCCCACAATTTCCCTCCTCAGCCCATGGTAAATGGTCCTTCCCCTCTCTATTACTTGAAATGTTTGAAGACCCCCACCAAATCCCCTCTCAGTCATTTCTCCTTCAAGCTGTACGTACTGTATTTACTGCTTTGCACCTTCCCTGGTAGGCCAGCAACTCCAAAGCCTTCACCATCTGTTTCTCTCCTCCAGTTTGTCAATGTCTTTCTTCTATTGTTGTGCCCAAAACCCCATGCAGTATTTTGTAGGTGGCCAAGCCAGCAACATATAAGGATGGATGTCGGGTCCCTGATATATATAGCTCCCTATACACTATATCTCCTCACTTCCGCCCACATCCATAATATAGACCACCCCTGAAAATACAGCCTGTTTCCAGCCCCCCAATCCTGTTCCACTCTGGCTATTTTTTGCTGCTTCCTCCATCCCAACTGCATTTTAAGCCCTTGTCCACTTTACTGCCCTCTATTGCCCCCTGATATATTACACAGACCTGGTGGGTGAGGTAATACCTTTTATTGGACCGACTTCTGTTGGTGGGAGAGACGCGCTTTCCAGCCACACGGAGCTGTTCTGCAGGGCTGGGAATGGAACTCCCAGCCTCCCAGCAAAATGCAAGGTGCAACAGATTGTTTAGCGTAAGTAGTTCACATATATTGCAAGGGACCATTCAAGGTAGAGTGACCTGTTAACACCTCTGCAGGCCTAGGACAAAAAGAGGGTTAGTGGGTTACAGAATGTTGTAATAAGCCATAAAGCCAGTGTCTCTGTTCAGTCCATGCTTTTTGGTGTCTAGCAGTCTGATATGTCATGGCATTAGTGCTTCCCAAACACCTTCCTTCCACTAGATATCTGTGCTTTGGGTTATTTCCCCGTCACCTGAAGTCTCTTGCATTTCTCCAGGTTCAATCTCATTTGGCTACTTTCTGCCATCTCTCTCTCCCCTTTTCCTGGGTTTCTAGAACTCGCCCTTGCTTCATGTCCTTTGTTAGTTTAGTCAATGTGCCATTGACTTCCTCTTCCAGATCATAAATGAAAATATTTAAACCAACCCGGACCCTGCACTGCCCCGTGAGGGACCCCATTCGGCGCTCCATCCCAGCTTCATTCATAATAATCACTCTCTCCTTATGGTCTCTCAGCCAGCGTTCACTCTGTTGTAAGGTGTCATTATCAAGTCTATTTGATCTAATTTTTCTAATTTCAAACCAATCCAATGGCTGTACCCAGCCACTCACTAACTTTGTAATTAGACTGAAAATTGCTCTCCAGTTTGTCTGGCACAATCTGCTCTTCGTAGGCCCTGTGCTGTTGGTTAGGGCCATGTGGCTGCTATATTCCAGGGGCTCACACTTGTTTTGCTCTGCTTTATGTGCTGAATGCCCTAAATCGCCAGATCTGGCAATGCCAGCCTTGTGGGAGAAAGGAAAGCTGAAAGTGACCAATGAGCGTGGGTCTGACTTGGAGAGTCACAGTCCTGACATGCATCCGATGAAGTGAGCTGTAGCTCACGAAAGCTTATGCTCAAATAAATTTTTTAGTCTCTAAGGTGCCACAAGTCCTCCTTTTCTTTTTGCGGATACAGACTAACACGGCTGCTACTCTGAAACCAGTCCTGACATTTGTGCTTTTTCCTGAATAAACCTTTGATAAATAGACACAAGGGATGGGTCAGCCGCCTATTAAATAGTCACTGTTTGTGATCTGTGCTAATGCTTTCCCAGGCAAGTCTGTCCTTGTGGGACTGGTTTGCTTGGATGGTTTGGATGGATACTCGCACCTCCTCCATGCACCTAGGAATCCAGTCATTGATTTGTATTTATTAAAGTCCATAACATTTTCCCCCTTCTGGACAATGGAGTCTGAAAAAGGGGAGGAAATCTATGACTAGAGGGTGTCTGTTGAGTCTGACTGTCTGTCGTGCAGTAAGTAGGGATAGCCCCATACTGACATCTCCGATCCAAATTCCCTTGAACGCTCAGGTTGTCAAACTCCACCTTCAGGCTTTCTGAGTTAGGACCCTCTCACTTCATCACTAATGTGAGCTGCCTCTCTCAGAGAGAGACTTTCACTATCCACCCTTTCCGGCAAGCCTTCTCAATGTGCACGCTCCTGCATGTGCCCGCAGGTAACTTGTTTCAGACAGGATAATACCTATAATCTAGGGAGTGGGGTGATGTTTTTGTGGCAGGCATCACCTGCGATTGCACATAGTCATATAAGTTCTTTTCCTTACTGCGTGAGCAAGTTTTGACTCTTGGGACGACAAGACATGCTATGTTTTGTTAATTTGGGGTTACACAAGGTTTTGTGTAGAGGCAGTTTGTGGACAAGGGAGCTGTGTGAGCAGCAGGGGGTTTGCTGCTGCCTGGGGCTTTGATTAGAGTCTAGTCTTTGAGAGCGTTGTCTCCTGGGAACTGGGCATTGGTTTTGGTTGAGATCCTTAGAAGAAGGCATTGCCCTGCATGCTGTTTGACCATCTCAATTCAGCACTGCTTTCCAGTAAAGCAAGTTACGCTGAGAATATACCCAGAGCCTGCATCACTGATTTCTATTCCACTGGAAAGCTGGCACCCGAGGCCCCCAACTGCTGCTACGCAGCACAAGGGCAAGACTGGAATCAGAATGGGACACTGTGCTCAGAAGCAGGTGTAACGTTATTCGTTGTTGTGGTTACCATATGCAGCGGGCTCTGATTCCAGGACTGGGGAAGGTACTTGGAGCTTTCGTGTTGGTTGATCTGTGCGCACGTATCATGAGGCATAAACAGAATGAGAATTAGTTACACAGGCGTCTATAAGAGAACAGAAAAGCTGTTTCCAGGTTTCCAGGAAAGGAAATCCCAGCTCCCCAGCAGTCCGTGCACTCCAAATAATCACAGGGATCATGGAGCAGGAAGTGATTGTTAGGAATGAGCAAGGAAATGGGGCCACTGGCTCTTTTTGGACTGGAAGGTGGGAGTAGAAATGCTAAATGGTGCTTTGAGATCTCAGACAGGAAGTGCTATTGATGTGCAAAAGGGAGAGGGGAGAGAAGCTACAAATATTGCACTGAAGTTGGAGGAGTCAAGGGGAAAAATGCCATATGTGGTCTGCTAATTACATGAGAATGGATTGTCCGCAGATCCACATGCTGTGGTAATTAGGGAGGGATACTGCCATTGCAAAGTCTTCACAATAAATGTCAACAGGCAGCCGGAATTCCTCTGGTTCTTTGTCTTGGTGGTCGACCCTGCTAAACCCATCAGGTGAGGCTATGGGGATCACAGGACTGCTGAGGAATAACAATTGCCACCAACCCTCTGATGCTGCAAAGATTGCAGGCAGCTGAGTAAGGCATCTAGTTCCTCACTTATTTTCCAGGGAAGAAGATATGGGCCCAGGAATCAGCCATGGATCATGAGTGAATGGCTTCCTTTCCAGAACTGTGTCGTAATATCAGTTTGTTCCCAAAGCTAGGTGCCCCTGGGGCATTCCCCAACTGTGTGGAGACTCAGCCGTAAATTAGCATTGACCTCCAATTGCTCCCCACCCACTCACAGCCATAACTCCAGTTGTGCTGCGACAGATCGTGACTCATCTGACATGTTGTGACACACAGTAACAGGCTGCTGCATTTGTACTGCGGCTGCCTTCAGGGGCAGGGAAGGAGCCATCCTGGAACAGCACACAGAGAGTCTCTCATGCTTCACAGAGATCCTACATCCCCGCCCCTCTCCGCTGGCCGGTTTGGAGGCAAAAGGGGCTCCTTGGGAAATTAAAGCATAGAGGAGTTTGTGTGTCCTGCAGAACAGGAAGTGGGGGAGCAAGGAGAGGGATGGGAAGAGGGGGAAATGGGAATGGAGAGACAGAGAGAGGGTGGAGAGGGCATCAAATGAGGGTAACGGGATGGGAGAGGAAGTTGGAGGGAGGAGACAGGGTGAATCTAAAACCTTAAAGAGCAATTAGTCAAAGCTGAATTGTTTTTCTAAACTCCTAATGAAAACAAAGAGTGGGGCATGGCCCAGATGGTGCCAGGGGATCAAATAAATGTCGCACTCAGGAAGCAGGTGCTACTGGGAATGTTTCCTGCCAGCCCCGCTGCTGCTCACAGCCACTTTTATTATTTGTTATTTTTCAGGACTGCAGCTGGGGTTTCCCTCCAGCTGCGTGGAAACATGTTTAAGGCTGGCCATGGCTGGAGAGGGAGGGCCTGTGTGGGCTGATCAACAACCCTGTGGTGTTTGGGCTTCTTGGGGAATGTGCAGAGGACCCTCTGGTTTCACTGGTGGGGCTGGATTGTCATTGGCCATCCACCAAAGAGTCCCTTCCACCAGCATCTCCAGACAGCCAGCCTCCTCCCCAAAGCAGCCGACAATCACATCTATATTGGCCCCTCCAGAAGTCAGATAGATGGACCCAGCCCTGCCCATCTCTGCCATTGCTATTACATTTTGCATTTCCATTTTGAGCATCTAGGATTGTATTCAGGGGTAAATTTCCATTTTCTCGAGGGACAGGAGAAAAATGATCCCCGTGCAGAACAGTATTGCTAATGTCAAGCATTCAAAAATCAGAGTCAGGCCCACAGAATTATGAGATTGTCTTAAAAATAATGAGATCTAAAAAATAATAATTTGGGGGTTATTTTTTGTTGCCTTCTGATTTCTGAGCCTTAGAGTTTGTTTTTTCAAGCTTTACTCTGCAACCATGAGGGCTAGAAACCTACTTTAAAAAAAGAAAGAAAGCTGAGCTTCTCACATAATCACAGGACTCCAGGGGCTGGGGCTTTAAGAAAAACACCAAATATCAGAAGACTTGAGATAAAGTTGTAAGATTTGGCGACGCTGACTGAGGTGCTTGTTTTGTCTGAATGACTGGAGCGGGGAGCATGAAAGGATAATTCCATGCTGCAGAAAGGTGCTGCACTGACAGCCTTGGAGAGTGAAATGCTCTCCCAACAGGACACACACAGCATGGGCAGTAGCAGTGCAAACATCTCCCTCCCTTCCCACCAGTCTGTCTCACCCAGCCCTACAGGCTCCCCAGCTCTGGCATCGGAGGGGACTTCAGTCTGTATGACCCATTCAATCCTGGGCCCCTCTGCTGAGCTGATCAGCAGGGGGGCCAATTGTGGGGAGACTTGGACACCTGCCCACTTGGAATTGGACTTGAGACCCACCCAACTCATTTCACAGATGCCAGTACCATTGTACAGCCATCAGATGGGAATGGCTGTGAATCACTACCACTCGGGCTGGATTTGAACTGGTGATTAACCAGTCTATGTCCATACCAAAATATCCACTGTACAATGTATCCTCCCCCTGATGCTGTCTGTGCTAGGGGATGGGTCTTAAGTATAGTGCAGCCCCAATGAAAGGATCATGTCTCTAGTAGCAAAGCAATGCAACGCAACCTCCAAGACAATATAGTACCTTATTCTGGAGTGGACTGCTCTGTGCTTGTTTCCACGCTAAGTAGCTTTTTTCCTGTACTGCATACTTGAACCTGGCCTACATTGCCTACCTATCCCTACTAGAGTATGCATCTTCTTCTCAAGGAGCTCAATCTAAGAGTACCTCCATGGGGAACAAATATTTGATAAGGCTCTTCACTCTAGCAGAGAAAGGTATAACGTGGTCTGATGGCTGGAAGCTGAAGCTAGACAAATTCAGACTGGAAATCAGGTGTAAATGTTTAGCGGTGTTGCAAACCTTTGTAACAATTTGCCAAGGGGTGTGGTGGATTCTCCAGCACTGGCAATTTTAAAATCAAGATTGGCTGTTCTTCTACAAGATCTGCTCTACTAATTGTTTTGGGGAAGTTCCCCGGCCTGTGCTATACAGAAAGTCCGACGAGATGATCACAGTGGTCCCTTCTGGCCATGGAATCTGAGTCTATGAATTTGCAGCATGACCAGGACTCTACTAGCCGGGAGGACTGTAAATCAGAGCCGGAGCGCATTGGCAGAGCTATGATGGGAGTCTAGCACTGAAACAGGGAGGGATATTTGGGGTCAGGATTGAGGGGCATTGACAAGAGCTGTTGTGGGGAGATTAGGACTAAAATAGCAGGGGGTGCTGCACGACTAGAAGAGCAGGGAGTGATGCAGGTTATGCATAAGGTGCATTGGCAGAGCTATGTGTGGAAACCTCACATAGAACCTGTGTGTACTTTGCTCATCTCTAGCCAGGACTGTCAGCCCCTCACTTTCACATGCACTCTAAATATCCTTTTTGTTGACACATAGCTGCTGCCTGTGACAAGATGTTAAGTGTGTTTCATGGGCAGTGGAAAGCTTTCTTCACATGCCGGGCCTGCCCTGTTTGTTGTTTTTCAAAGGCAGGCCTTGGAAAAAGAGACTGTACTTTCTGGATTCCCTCTCAGGCCCTCAGGAGAGGAACATTGCTGAAATTCAGACTTTCCATGAGCAGCATTTGGGTGTGTGCAGCTGTCCACTCATGAGGCTAGCAGTGGAATATCCAGCTAAATATGCCACCAGGAAACAAGGTGAGTGGAGAAGCCCATGCAGTCACCACAGGAGGGCATTCCCACTGCATGTTAGGATTCAGGTTACTGTGTTGGGGGGTTTCAGGACCCCCCCCCCCACAGTTGTTCCACCCACTTCATTCTCCTCCCACTAATCCTCCCTTGGACTAAAGACAGCACCTTTCAGGGCCACTCCAAGTACCAAGCAGTGCGGTGAGGTGCTCCCTCCCTTCTCGCTCTCTGCCCAGCCCTCCTGAGTTTCTCTTGTTCCCTGGGGCCAGATCCCTCATGCATTGGCATGTTGTTCCACTAGAGTAGCAGCATGGTCCTGTGGCACAGCAGTTCTCAACCAGGGATCTGCCAAAATAAACCAGACTTCAGCCCCAGGTGACAGGGTGGGGGCTTGGGGTCGGGCTTGGGCTTCAGCCCTGGGTGGCGGGGCTCGGGCTTCAGCCCTGGGCGGTGGGGCTTGTGAAGGGAGTGCCACCGCCACTCCCTGACTCACCTCAGCCAGCCACCCAGCCCGTGGGTCAGCACCAGCAACAATATTCACACATGAGTAAGTAAAACAAAAATAATATGCATTTTTAAAACTTTTTACCTATATTTGCCTTTTCTGTTATATGTGTGTGTGTTTAATGGTATAACTATCGCTTTAATACCACCTTTAATCTGCTGGAGATGCTGAAAAGGAGTAGTTGTGCCATGGAGTTTTTAATAGCGGGGGTTGGGGGGGGGCTCAGAAGGAAGAAGGTTGAGAAGCCCTGCTGTAACAGATGCTGAGAGGGAAATAATTACCAGAATGAGCAGCGGATCAGGAGGAATGCTTGGCTCACTTAGCTTGTTCGTATGGGGACCTGGGGGAGCTAACCCAGGGCAGTGAGGGGCACCTTCCACTCGGATATGTTCATACTTAGCACTTTACCTGTTCAACTCACTCATCTCTCAACCCCTCGCTGAGGTGGGTAAGCATCCCCCTCTTCATGTGACAGTGGAGGAAACTGAACCAAGGACCAGATAAAGCTGTGGTGTCAGAAACCTCAGCTGCCACTGCCCAGGGGTGACTGTGGCCTGCAGGAAGTTTAAGTGACTCTCTGGAGCCCACAAAGGGAATCAGAGTTGGGGGTTAATGCTCAGGATTTCCTTACTCCCAGTGCTTTGAGCATGAGGTCAGGCTGCCTCTCTCCTGGGAAAGTCAATGAGCTGTTTCCCAGGATCCCTGATCAAACATGGAGTTGTAAACATCAGAGCAAGATGTTTCTCGGCCTCTGCCCAGCCACTCTGAGGAGAGATTATTACCCACCAGACAGTTGGTGTGAAGTGACCTTGAGGCACTTAGTTGTTGCCTGGCTCCAGAACAATGGGAAGGAGCTGGGCAAAAGGAAACTCTCTAAGTACCAGACGGTAATCGCCTGGTCAGAGGGAGGAGGCAGGAAACCCCTACATGCCCAGAGGTCAGAAGTAGAATCATGACAGATCTTCACCATTAACACAAATTGGGGGTGGGAAGGAATCCCTCACCTTCATTTTATCCCTCTGGGGATTAGCTCTGGCAAAATGATCGGTGAGAGCATTTAGCTGGTGAAATCTTTGGCTGAACCCTGCCATGGTCTCATTGTGGAAGAGATGCTGTGCTGAGATGGTTTGGGAGCATTCAGGATGGAACCCCTGGCCATTCGCCTGCAGTGATTCCCGGTGTTTTATCCCCCATGTTGGAATCCAGCTGTCAGAACCACAGATTCCTCTGCCTGCAGAAGAGTTTCCAGGACTTGCACTTGAATTTCTGAAGCTATTTGTTTAGAGTGGTAGCCGTGTTAGTCTGTATCAGCAAAAACAATGAGGAGTCCTTGTGTTACCTTAGAGACTAACAAATTTATTTGGGCATAAGCTTTTGTGGGCTAAAACCCACTTCATCAGATACATGGAGTGAAAAATACAGTAAGCAGAATATATATTATAGCACATGAAAAGATGGGAGTTGCCTTACCAAGTGGGGGGTCAGTGCTAACAAGCCGATTCAGTTAAGGTGGAAATGGCCTATTCTCAACAGTTGACAAGAAGGGGTGAATACCAAGGAAGGACAAATTACTTTTGTAGTGCTAATGAGGCCAATGCAATCAAGGTGGCCCATTTCCAACAGCTGACAAGAAGGTGTGAGTATCAGCAGAGGGAAAATTACTTTTCTTAGTGACCCATCCACTCCCAGTCTTTATTTAGGCCTAATTTGTTGGTGTCCAGTTTGCAAATTAATTCCAGCTCTGCAGTTTCTCATTGGAGTCTGTTTTTGAAGTTTTTTTGTTGAAGAACTGCCACTTTTAAGTCTGTTATTGAGTGTCCAGGGAGATTGAAGTGTTCTCCTACTGGTTTTTGAATGTTACAATTCTTGATGTCTGATTTGTGTCCATTTATTCTTTTGTGAAGAGGCTGTCCGGTTTGACCAATGTACATGGCAGAGGGGCATTGCTGGCACATGATGGCATATATCACATTGGTAGATGTGCAGGTGAACGATCCCCTGATGGTGTGGCTGATGTGGTTAGGTCCTATGATGCTGTCCCTTGAATAGATATGCAGACAGAGTTGGCAACGGGGTTTATTGCAGTGATTGGTTCCTGGGTTAGTATTTTTGTTGTGTGGTGTGTAGTTACTGGTGGTGCTATTTGATCAATTGCAAGGGCTGGCCAGAGTGTAGCCCTGAAAATCCACCCGGCAGCTGATCAAAGAGGCATCTCAGTCTGATGAAATGGTAACACTGGGTGATTTCATCTACCCACATATAAACCAGCCAAATATGACAGTCAGGTGAGGGTTAGAGAAGCAATGTCTTGACACGTTAAGTGACTGCTTCTTGGGCATAAACTGGCAAAACAGATGAGTCTATGACACAGTTGGGAGATCTGGTAATAGAGAAATAGCCTTGAAAAGACCCTATTTATTTTTAAATGAATGTTGATGGATAATTATGAATTTTTATGTTTTTTTCCTGGTTTTTATCTACTTTATTTCCTGCATTTCCAGGATAATAAACAACAAGCTCATCTGTTAATTTTGATTTGGAATGCAATGACTGCAGCAGTTGATCTTTATAACAAATTCAGTATAAAGTGACAATGTTTTACCATGTTAATTTCTTGTGTGTTGATAGACAGAAATGATGGCAAAAGAGAGAGCCCCAGCTGGCTGAATGCAGCATCTCCCCTGCATGTAGTTTCCCTTGGCTGTAAATTCCGATGATTAATAAACGGGTTTGGTTTGGTTTGGGTTTTGGGTGGAGGAAGAAATAGAGTCCTTCAAAGCCGATGGATAATGGTGCCCAAGTAAGCACCAAAAGCTGGTTAGTCCTGGCTACATGTATCCATGGGGCAAACCATGAAAACTGCCAAAAATGCTGACTCCCTGCAGGAGCACTGGGTTATTCTATAGACAAGGCCGACCCACTGTAGATATGTATCACAGCCAAAAGGAAGTTCTCACCAGCAAAATGTTGCAGGGCTCACCCTCATTCTCAAACACCCTCAGGTTCTCCCATGCCCATGCTCGGTTATGAACTAGCAATGGATGAATCTCAAAAAGGTTCCTAGTTTTCTCTCCTTTGTGCTAGGGTGCTGGTGGCTCAGGTACTCAGGAATGTTACTTGGCGCTTAAAGTAAGTTTGTTTCTTCATGTACCGAACACACAGTCCCTTGGGCACTTTCTGAGGGTGGAGAATCATTAGAGATCGTTCAACCTGTCCCTTCGTGTTAAGCTAAGAAAGAAGGGAGCATGGTATGGCGGTTAGAGCATGGAACCAGGTCATATAGGTTCTCGTCCTGTCTCTGACTAGCTGTGTGACCAGAGTGAGTCTCTTCAGAGCTCTGTGCCTCCCTTCACCCATGCGTGAAGCTTAATTAACTGCTTGTGACACACACTGGTAGCCTCCTCTGATGGAAGCTATAGAAGTGTAAAGTGTTATTAAGAAACCCCACAAATCTCCATCCAGAACTCGAACTAGGCCTCTTTTGACGTTTGGCAACTGTCTGTTAATGTTTTGTTTTAATTCTTTTTCACTTTTGATTTCAGTTTGAAGTGGAAGGGCTGAAGCATTGTAAAGAAAGTCAGTTCTTGTGGTAGTTCTAGCCTGAGAAAGAGCAAGAAGCATGCATCATAAATCTCCTGAGAAGACTGCCAGGGAGAGATTTCCACTCCACTTCTGGAGAAGCAAGACGTTTGGCTCAAGTTCAGGTAAGCATTATTATTATTTAATATTTATACTGCAGTAGTGCCCAGAGGGCCAGATCAGGTTTGGGAAGCCCATTGTGCTGGGTGCTCTAGAGACACAATTAAAAATAGTCCCTGCCCCAAATAGTTTACACTACAGTCTAAGACAACAAGGACATAAGAAGTATGAGGGGAGAGGGATACAATAGAATGTGTGCAATGTTCATAGACATATATATATATACATATATATATATATATATGTATATATATATATATGTGCATTTTTCTGATATTATAAATAGATGAAGAAAGTCTCAGGTATCCCCATCTGCCTCTCTGCTTAGCCGGCTAGCCATTATGAATTGGCCTAGAATAGTCTTTGTGGCGGGATTTTAAGGAGAGGGCAATGGCCATAGACATTACAATTTTAAAGTGTAGAGAAGGTAGATCAGGAGCTTGTGTTCTCCATGTCTCCTAACACAAGAACAAGGGGATATTCAGTGAAACGGAAAAGTGGCACATTCAGAACTGATCACAGGAAATAGATTTTCACACAGCACATAATGCCACTGTGGAATGCATTGCCACTGCATGTCTTTGAGGCTAAGAATTTACCACGATTATCAAGGAATTGGAAAACTATGTGAATAACAAGAATATTAGGAATTAATAGTCAACACTAAAAAAATATTTGGAAGGGATATAAAACCTAAAGTTTCAGGGTTTAAGCCAATCTCTAGCCATTAGAGATAAGGATGTGGCCTTTCCTAGGGGGCAGACTATCTCATACCTGCTTCCTCTGGTGTTTCTTGCATCTTCCCTGGAAGCATTTGATTCTGGCCACTGTTGCAGAGAGGATACTGGACTACATGCACCATGGGTCTGGTCTGGTCTGGCAGTCCCATTATAAAGTGCCCCTCCATATCTTGTGAGAGTGGCCTATCACCAATTACCGGGTGCATCAACTCTGGTCACCCAAGGGTTGCTGGATGCTAACTAAAGCATCTTACTGAGAGGAGGGGTTGGATTCTGTGTTGTGTGAGGCTTTGCCTGCGTGCAGCTCTGAGGCCAGGAAACCATTGTTCAGAAGGGGGCCTGCCTGGGCAATTCCAGGTGCTCAGCACTTCATAGGACTGGACCATTCTGCTCTGCTAGGGAATTTGGTCCAGATATTTAGAGAACTGATGAATGATTTAGGGCAGCAGCGGTTTTGCACTCCACACAGCTTCCTCATGAGAAAGGGAGGGGCCTGGCACATAGTGGAAAGTAACACCGGAGATTGGAGCCATTAAACTGAGCAGAACACCAGGTCTCTAACCGCCCACTCCACCCTCTCGCTGTCCCTCCCCTAACCTCCCTCGGAGCTTTTTCTGATCTGTGGAAAAAAACAGCTCCCCAGGTAGAGAAGGAAGTTGGCAGCGACAATGCACTGAGGATGTCATAGTGAAATCAGCAAGGCTATTTATAGGCAGTTAATTGATTAGAGCGGCCACAGGGAAAGGAAATGACTTTCAGGATGGACAGAAAACTGAGAGGCCAGCCAGCTTTGGAGAGACCTTTAGGATACAACAAAACACCCTGAACAATCAAAACCCGTCTCATCGCTTTGAAGAGCAGAGAGCTATGGAAAGAGAAATGGTGTGAGCAAAGGGCTGCCAATGAATATTAATGATGGTAGGGAGCACGTTGGGGCCTGACTTCAGAACACAAGAGGATGTTTGAAAGCATGTACATGTGGGTGAGTAGGGACTGCAGCAGGGGGCACTAGTGAGGTATTTATGATAGCAACATCTTGGAAGGGACATTAAACCCCTTGTTTCCGGGTTTAAGCCAATCCCTAGCTACTAGGGACTGGGATGAGAGCTAACGTGGGGGGCAAATTAACCCACATCTAGCCACAGTAGGGTTCTTACACATTCCTCTGAAGCACTTGGTACTGGCCACTGTAGGAGTCAGGACATTGGACTAGAAGGGCAATTGGATCTGATTCAGTGGGGCAACTCCTGTGTTCCTATCCACAGGTTAAGGGTGTCACTGGCCCCTTGAGTGATCAGATGCCCAAGTTGTGTGCTCAACGACTGTAAAAGCATGTACACATTAAGCAGGCTGATGCATGCCCGTCCTTGTGATGATGAAGCCCTTTGCTGTGCCTTATCAAGGGGAACGACTCAGATACTGACAAGGGAGTGGCCACTTGTTTTGCTTAAGACTCACAAGATTTTTTTTTTTTTACTTTTTGTGTGACTTTAGCACTGGGGGAAGGTACTAGCTGACAGTGCTATCCACAGAACAGGAACAGCATGAGCCGTGCAAAGATGAGAGGGGAGCTCAGACTCTGGTGTCCCTTCCTTTAGCAGCTCTGCATTTTCCCCTCTGTGACATTGTTGACCCCACCCAGACCAGTAAAGGGTCCTGTCACCTCCTGCTCTGTAACTCTGGGAGATCTTTTTGCTGTGCAGCTATGGTTCAATTCCCTGACACCAGTAGCATACCCATGAGCACAAGGGCTCCCCCTGGCTTCCAACAGCCTAGTTACTCTTTGCAGAAGCCACTCCAGTCTCGAGCCTCCCCAACTCCATCCTTCCCGAGTTCCAAAGTACCAGCCACTTGACCGTTCCTGTCTGGTTTGCCACACCTGAAGACCTGGAACCAGCGCCCCAGATAACAGCTGACTTTGGTGCACACACTCCACACAGTTTGCACACCAGAGGCTGGCTGGGGAGAAAAACAAACAAAAAGTTTATTGACTTGAAAAAAACACAGATTCAAAGATGAAATTGTGAGAGCAAACATATACCAGCTACACAGAAACCTCAGGTTTTACACGTCCATATTAGATAAAATCCCTTTTCTACTACAAATTACCTGTTGCCTTCAAACAGTTTCCCAGAACACACCCTAGGATAGGGGGAACCAGCTTTCACATACAGCCTCTTGTCTTGAGTCCATCCCTCAAGTTCTGGATAAAAATGTCTTAGTCCCAAGCCTGTTTCTAAAAGGCTTTTTCCTTTTTTTTTTTCTGCCCTCCTCTTTGTCCGCAGTTACTCATGGTTTATTCAGAGTGGGAAAATTCCCTCTTGACTTGATAGCTGGGATGTTGTAGTGTCTTCCCGTGAACTTTAATGATCTAGCATTGTCTTTTCCTGGGTTGGATAATGGATGGTTCATCACCACAGTCTGTATACGTATCGCATCATGACCATCAAGTTCAGAACATTATAAGCTTTCATATAAAAGCCCTTACTCAATACATACTGTATTATTGTACTACAAAAATGTAATCAGTTGGTTCAACTGCTCTTTGGGGGGTTTTAAACCTTCTGTTCTCCCCTTCGGGTGTCAGGACCCAGATTATCACATCCTCCTCTTAAAATGGGCACGGCTTCTGTCTTCAAGGAGTTCAGAGAGAGAAGATGAAAACCAGAGGACCAATATACAGACACTGAACTTTCCTTTGACAGGGGCTAGATTAAATATTATTGAAAAGGGAAACTGGACTGGAATTCAGCTGGAAGGAGGCTCCCGGCTTCTCTTGTGCACATTGTATCTGAATAGCTGGCAAACTCACCTGCCATTATTGGGACCAGACCAGATCTCCTGTTGACCAGGGAAGCTGAACGTTTGGCTGGAAGTTTTGGAGGCAGTGATCTCCTCTGGAAGCACAAGACTGAGAGCCAAGATCCCTGGGTTCTTTTCCTGGCTCTGTTAATGACTTGCTGTGTAACCTTCAGCACACGTGTCTTTCTGTCTCTGTGCTCCAGTTTGTCCTTCTGTGAAAAGAGGATAATGGTACTTACCCACTGTATAGAAGGGGCTGTGAGAATTGATTAATTAAAGCTTGCAAGGTGCTTTGAGATTCTGGGATGGAAGGTGCTAAAATAGCCATATAAATGCTAAATTGTATTAAATAGAAATAACCTGAAGCTTGGAAACATCTGGGCAGAGAAGAACCATGAATCAGTCATCTGAACCACAAAACCTCATGTCCCATCAGGGATATTACTCCTCAACTATTGCAGTTAACTAGATCCATATCCATCCTAGATTTAAATTCATTGATGTTATTGACCTCCATGAGCCAATGGATCCTTTGAGTCATTGTGGCCTTTCTGCTTGATCATCAAGACTTAACATGATGGGTTCTGTTCTCATCTGACGAGTAAAAATGATCAATGAACATTTCTCAGGCAAGGGAAATCCCCTTTTCCTGAAGGACCTCAAAGACGGGGGTAAATAAATCCCAGAGCAGTGTTGGCTGCAAGAGAGACAGGTCCTGCTTATGCCCTTGCCTGACCAGGCAAGAAGATTTGAGTTGGTGCGGGCAGCAGTAATCCACTGTCTCAGAGTTTGGTCGTTTGGAAACGGTGCTCTTTTCAACGGTTCTGTTATCAGATGGAGCATTTCCTTCATCAGTGTTAATATCCATGTAGTGAAACAATGAAAGGGCTTCCTATCAGTTCCAAATAGGACATGAAAAGCTCTCAGCGTTAAGAGTAGAGGATGCTGGAATAGGGCAATGGGAAACGCCTGAGTCACTGAAATGCCTCTTTGATTCCAGTAGCCTGATACATTCAAAAGAAAAAAAAAAGAGAGCGAGAGAGTGCAGCTAGTTAATGATCTGAGGGACACAGGACAGGAGAGGCCGATGCCTGCAAAACAGACTCTGCAAAGAGAGAAAGGCAGAAAGGGATCTGCAGGCTGGAGCCTTGAAAAGGAAAGAGAACAACTGGGAATCAACAAAAACAACTTGCAACATAATGCATCTCGTTTTTATAGGGTTAAGTGGTGCTACCTGGGAGGGAAACATTCCAGGGACAGGCCACATTACACCAACACTGGACCAAATTCAACCCTGTTGGAAGAAGATGCAACCTCCATTGAAGTCAATTGGAACTGAGCCTGCCTACATCAGGGCTGAATTTAACCCATTGACTTCTGTGGAGTTGCAATGGGGCATCAGAAAATGAAGTTTAGTTAGCAACTGGGATGTCAATTGTTTGCTGACAGAAATCTGTTACCCAGATTAACTAATTCATCTGCACAGTTCCCCTGTGAGGCAGTTACAATAGTCCAATGTTAAGGCAGCTATTAGTGACAGGCTGGCCAGTAGTGGAGTGTGGTACAGTGCCTTACAGTCCAGCACAAAGCAATACAATAGAGTACAATGTGCTGCTATACAATAAAGTGCAATACAATCCTGCAGTGCGATGTAATTCAATGCAGTACAATGCAATATCAGATAATGCCGTGCAATGCTGGGAATTGAGTACAATACAATACAGTACCATGATTCGATACTGTAAAATGCAGTAGTTCCATACTATATCACACAATTAGCCAAATCCTGCTTCCATTTAAGTCTGGGAGCTTTGCCATTGATTTCCACATTAGCAGAATTGGACTCAATATTGCATCAGGATTATTTATAGAGGGGCTAACACTGCTGGTCACTTTACAGAGCATAGAAAAGGCATGAGCCCTGCCCGAAAGCTCTTGCTTTACCGTAAAGAAGCCCCAGTGCCTTTTACGGAGACCTACATCGTTGACAACTACATAGTGAGCAGGGATGTCAATAAGTGAAGTGTCCCCAGGATCCCTACTTTAATCATTGTCTGTGGCACAAAGACTGCCATATGGTTGGGACAGTCCTATATGGAACCATCAAGGTGAATGGGCCACAGTCATTCCTGGGTAGTTCCCCCAAGTCAGTTGAGTTACCCAGAGGATGAATCTGACCCAATTGCTTCAGGTCTCCAAATATGGGCCTGTCACTTCTCAACATTTTCCTTTGCTTACATTTTGTTGCACCACGTGTGACCCAGCTTGGTGGAGACATTGGCCATAGATGCTGCCACATCAGAGGAGAACACTGGTCCCTCTATTTTGGTACCGCTCATCCAGCCCAACCCCTGCAGGTTCAGAAGAGAAACTTCCCATAATGCACTTTTGGAGTGCCAGGCATAAGCGGAGCATGGTGGTCTCTCTAGGTCAGTCTAGTGGCACTTTGGCAGGGGGACAGTCTGTATGGGGAAGCTTGGCTGTTGGGCCTGCTTCTAGATAAATAGGGGCCTTCAAAGCTGTCGGTCCAGCCCCTTCTATCAGTGTTGTTTGTTTTAAAATAAAACTTTGTAATAATAATGATTTAAAAGCCCAGAGAGCTCAGCAAACCTCCCTCTCTGAGCGGCACAGATACAACTATGCTAGGGAAAAAAATGTTCTTTATAAAGCATCCAAGGTCACAAGACCACAGAGTGGAGGGCTGACCCCTTTTATTGTCTATTGTCTGGGCTGGTGGCAGGAAGCACTTTCTGGGCACTGAATCCAATAGCTCTGGAGTATTACTTAATGCCAGGAGAGAGCGAATCACCACCGTTAGCCGGCACCTGCTGTCCTCGCACACAATGAACTGGAGTCTCAAAGCCGTGAGAAATCCCCTTCTTGGATCAGGGTTGAGGGACTAGAGGTGTCTCAGCTGCTGGCTGCCCCTACAGTGCTCTGAAGAGACTCCTGCCACAGGATTTATAGGTCTCCGTCTTGACTCCTGGAACTTGTGTACTAGCTGCAGTTCCCGAGGCTGATGTACAAATCCTCCAGCCATTGTCCATGTTCCCGGACACGGGCTGGGAAGGGATTTTTTACCCAAGTTGTAAATTGGCTGGAAGAAAAATACAGCAAAACTCTTCACAAATATATTGCACGTAGCTCATTTTATCTCCTATACACACATGCATCATTGTGCCCCTTCCCTCCCTCAACTGAAATCAGACACCAGTACTCCCCTCCCTTAGTCGGAATAGTAATGGGCTCATTCACTTTTCCTCCTGGTGAATCCACTTGGTGATTAGGGGGTTCTCATTTCACTTAACAGAGACTAAAAAAAGCATGTCGAGGAGAACCCAGAATTCTCCATTTGCACTGATGAGAGCATGACACCCGCTTTGCAGAGCTGTAAATGACCTCATAAGGAGTAAGGTAATGGAGAATCTGAGCTTCAGTGAGAAGTGATTTGCCCTGGGTCCCATAGCAAGTGAATGTCAGAGCTAGGATTGAACCCAATGAGTACCCTGAACTTAGACCTGTTCTCAGACCACCATAGCATGCCTGCTCCTGAGGGAGTGTGACACTGGCTTTCTCTTTGTGCTGGCAGGGGAGCATACCTCTTAACTTTTAGACAGCAGAGGGGTCAGTGGCTAAGGCATTGGTTCAGGATATGTAGGTTCCATTCCCGGCTCTGCTACTGACCTGCAAGTCAGCAGTACAGCCAGTTGCTTTTTTGTTTCCCCTCCCATGCTGTGTCTGTCTTTGAAACTCTTTATGGCAGGGACTGTCTCCTACTATGTGTCTGTACAGAGCTAGCACCAGTTTTTCTATGATACATGTAATGAGCAATGATAATATCAACCGGAACAACTTCATAGGAGAGAATCACCTACAGATGAGACGGTTGTGATGGGCACTTTAATTGTACAGGGAGGAGACCGTTCCATCACGTGTTAACACTGTATTTGTGCTCCTTTTCCTCTGCATTCTCTCTTCTTTCTTTCCTTCTTTCTCTTCTTCTTGCTCTTCCTCTTCCTTTTTTCCCTTCATTGTATAATTTAGCCTGGCTTATATTTTTGCTGGCTACACTGACTCTTGGGCACTGTTTGGACATCAGGCTGGTTTGTGGTTTTATTTTGTGGCATCCCATGTGCAATTTCCAAGAACAAAACAAAACAAAACCAACAACCCCGCACACTTGTAAAGATAATTGCTATTATCCTTGAATTCATTTTTAAAAAATGACGTTAATCAATCTGCTCTTGAGGTTACTAACAATCCTTGTTAAATCAGCCTCTGGAAGGACTGGGAGCATGTTAAAGTATGATTTCTCTTCATCTGGCTTTCTTGCAACTATAGACATTAGGCCTTGTCAGGTTCCTATCTAGACTGTCCCTTGAGCCAACATAGGAACATTCCTTCTGGTATATTCTCCAGTGGGATTTCCTGTCCTCCATCCCACACCTGTTTCTGTAATTGCCAGGAATGGCTGAATACTTTGGGACTCATGGCCAACAAGCTTTACTTGAACCTTTTCAGCAGAGATGATCCCAGCTTAGCTCTTGACCTAGCTGAGAACTTTCTTTAGGCTCCCCAAGTGGATCTGCTCTCAGAAGGCTCCTGTGAGACCTCTCGTTTGAGTCTGAGCCATGGTAATATTCACACACAGTCTATTTGTGCCATGTGCTGTGGTGGCATGCAGCCCAAAATGTCTGATTCGCTCCCATTCTAGTGAAGTCCTCTCTATTTCCTGGCCACTGGTGTCTGTCTGGCCTAACTATGTGGCGTTTATAAGGTACCTATCACTGCACTATGACCAGTCTGGTACCAGTCCCCTGCCTAGCAGAATGATTCCTGTGCTCTCAGGAGGAGGCACAGATATAGGGGCATCTTAGGGCGTATGAGCCTGTTTCTCCACTCTGTTACATTGACTTTACTCTGCCTCAGTTCCATGGACCCGAGCACATGCTGCCTGGGTTGTGGAGTGGAGAGCCGGGGCCTGAGGCCGTTCTCACCAGGTGTGCAAGGGAGACCCTCACGTCCCACATGTTCTCATTGGCCTTCACGTGATGCAGTTGCTGCTGGAGGGAGGGGAGTGTGACAGCAGGGGAGGGAAAAGGGAAAACAGCAGCACCAGGACTGGTTTTGATTTTGTTTGACAGCCCTGGAGATTGGCATCCTGGCTGTTCCCGAAGGACAAGGACGGTTACCACGTGGCCAATTGCATGGGAGCTGCTGTGATGAGATTCACCTGCCAGGGCCAGTGAACAGCCAGCAGAAGGGAGGTGATGAGTTACTACCATCCAGGCCGGATTGGAATTGCTGCTCTAGGAGTGAAGGGCACGGTCGCCTGTCCTCCTGGTTCTTTGTGCTGAAAACCCCACGGCCCTTCTCATTTGTGCTCCTGGCCCCTCATGCTGCTGTGGGGCCTGGGAGAATGGGAGAGCAACCTTCAACCTAGCTCGGCTGTTCTCCTGCAGCTGCCTCCCGGCGTTAATACCCCACAAGCAGGTTTGTGCAAAGCAAGAGTTTTCTCTGAGGGTGGAGAGTTGGTGCGAAGTTAAAGCAGAGCGCGCCAGGCTCCTGCTGGTGCTATCAGCAGGATCCCCCTGGCTGCGGCCAGCTTGGCTGTGTTAACCGCCGAGCCCTAGATCCAGGTATGTCTCTAATTCCCATGAGTGACAGGGATGCCCTTTGTGGAAGGCAAGATTAGAGCAGGCGTGTGGCTGCGCCGCCTCAGTCCAGGTGACAGGAGAAGCGAGCCCTGCGCTCTGTTGAAAAACAAGACGGAGCAGAGAGAGAAAAAAAGTGACAGCACTGGAGGGAGTCCAGAGGGGGGAGGAAAGAGCTTCTACACAAAGGGCCAGCCTGTCTTCACACCTGCTCGGACATACGGGGAGCATGGAGGCCCGGGGGAGGGGGTAAGGGGGGGCCACTGACAGATAGAAGCAGGGGGAAATAATTCTCACTGAAAGAAGCATGTCAGGGGAAGATAGCTCAGTGAGACACTTCAAATAAAGGGAAGCAGCCGTGGTGACAGGATACATTCTTTGCCTCAAACACACTGTAGGCCACGAGTGCCAGAGGCATCGGGCAGGAAGAAAGGCTACTCGAGTCACATCAAAGACAACCACCACCGAAGCACAATTGAAGCCTGCAATTGTAGCCGGCCTGAAAGCAGGTTTTGCACAGGCTGCTTTGTTCTCTGAACATCCCCGTCGCTTTGGTATCTCCCACCATCGGCCAGGCACAGCACAGCTTCTCGTCTCTGAGGGAACCAAGTTGCAGGTGACATGGGTTTGGGGGGGGGTTCTCTGCTCAGCCCCTCCTCAGCCCATGACACACAGGCCTAGCCATCAGTTCGGCATTTGTCCACACACATGTATTGGCCAAGCCATTGCTCTTAACCTGCAGCATCACCACCATTCCCCAAGGGTGAGCTGCCATTTCACACACAACAGGCCCAGCTCACTTCTGATGTAGCTGGGAGTCACTCAGATGAGGTCAGCGGAGATGCCCTCACATACCCCAGCATCTTCATTAGCACAGTCAGCTGTCAGTTTGATACAAAGATCTAGGAGGGGCTTGATGTGAGGCTCAGGAAAGAACAACCTCTTCCCTCCTACCCAAGAACTAGTAACCTCTGCCATGTGCCAGGGCTCTCAAGGATATAGAGTAACCGTGAGTCTGAGGACCACCATGTCTCACTATGATACCCCTGGCTATTTTTGCTACTTATCCAAGACAGTTGTGTTTGAACAAGGCTCCTATGCTGTCCTAAAACCCTCAGGTGCTCTCTCTCCATCCCTTCTCCCTGGCCTGCCAATGTTCCTGTTTTAAACCCAGCATCACAGATGGTCCATGTCCATCTGTCCTGCTCTGGCGGGGCTTTGAAGCTAGGGAGTTGGAGTTCTCAGGTGGAACATGCATGGGCGCCATTATCTTTTCTCCTCCAGCCAGCTCTACAGCCATGCTGAGGGGGTTAGTGGTGTCTCTCGGGTATCGGGCAGGATTTGTGCCTGATCTGGGGGTCTTGTGGGGTTTCTCGTGCTTGGTGTGTGAGAAAAGGAGAAGGGTCTTCGTATTGAATTTTGTAGCTTTCTTTTAGCCCTCAGCTTGACTCCCTCAAAATGTTTTAAAGAGCATCCATACCTGAAGCCAGAAGAGCCACGTGTCAAGGGAATGAAGACTGCTCCAGGTTGCATTGGATGTGGGAAACCAGCAGCGTCTACATGGAGAATTAGGGAACATCTGCCCAACATGGGATCCCTAGGGAGCCTTTCCAGCATCTCCTGGGTGATCCCACAGTCTTCCCCCACCTTGTTCATGGTGGATGTTGCTTTTGGGACCTCATTTGCAGGCAACATTGTGCTGTGGCCCAGGTTATCCTTCACGTGAGCACCACTCCTGTTCTCAGTGTTCAGCTTGTCTTGCATTGAGTGTTGTGTTATTTCATTGGTAAGGTCATAGGGGAGAGCAGACAGCATATGAGCCTCACTGTCTCATTAGCAACAGGCTCCCACTTGAACCTCACATCTGCAGAGCTGGCTGCCCATCTGAATTTTATGGCTTGGCCTCTCATCCAGCGTGACACCATTTCTCCTGAATGCTGACTTTTGGTGGTTAGTTGCAAGGAGAGTTTAGTCTGGGAAGCCAACAGGAGCTGCTCAGTCTTCAGTGCTTTTGAAAAATCAGGCCACTTATGTAGGCACCTTAAGATGGACTTGGAAAACCTACGCTTAAATGCCCATTTTGGAACATCTTGGCCATGCTATCTTTTTTTTTTTTTTCCCCAAAGAACAAGCAGCCTCTGAGCTAGGAGGTGGTGTCACGTGGGATAGAGCCTGCCTTACCATGGGGGAAAGTGATAAACCCTATAGGAAATATATAAAACATACATGGCAAAACCAAGTTTACTATTTAAATTGCCCTCTTAAAATGGGGCAACCCCTGCACAGACACACACAAGTAAAAATGCCCCGCTGCCAATATAAATATATCGGGAACCTTTTCTGACCACGCAAACACCCAGCTTGTTCTTGGTTCTAACACTGGTTACTTTATATGGCTATTGAGTGATTGGTCATTCTGTGTTTGTACAGCACCTAGCACAATTGGGGGGTCTATTGAGTGGGGGCCATGACTGAGGTGCTAGAATAATAAATAATAATAGTGCACCTTCTGCGTGGGGCTAATGGCCAGCCAGGTATTTGCTGCCTTCCCTCTGTGCAGACAGAGCAAACGCTGTCTGCATATGAGCTTGGTGAACAAGGTGAAAGAATAACAGCTGTAATAAAAAGAAAAGGAGTACTTATGGCACCTTAGAGACTAACAAATGTATGCATCTGATGAAGTGAGCTCACGAAAGCTTATGTTAAATAAATTTGTTAGTCTCTAAGGTGCCACAAGTCCTCCTTTTCTTTTTGAGAATACAGACTAACACGGCTGCTCCTCTGAAAGCTGTCATAAATTAGCCAATTGCGCCTCCTTGTGGTACAGAGTGGTGCATGCGCTAGTGAGCTGAACAACTCTGTCCTTCAAAGACCCACTTCCGACAGTGCATCATCTATTCATTTGTATATAAACGCTTGATTGTTGTTCCCTTTCCCCTAATCTCTATCTATTTGTCTGTCTTTAGACTGTGAGGTTCTTGGGGCAGGGACTGCCCCTTCTTCAGTGTGTGCAAAGCCTTTACTACATTCATCTTGGATGCTGCTATAAATGTTTAATAAAATAATAATAATAATTAATAATAAAATAATAATCAATTAATAACTACTAATGCTCTGGCATCTCTCCCAAAGAATCCTCGTCCTTGGATCCAATGCTACAGCGACCCTGCTGTGTATCTGCAGACAGGCATTTGGATATTGGCTTTAATGTATGCCCCACCAAACAGAAAGGCCTGGTGAGATCCTGCTCTTTGCTGCCACGTGGGGAGGGTTATGCATACCTAAAGCCAATGCAGGTGTTCAAAAATCACAAGTCAGGTCCCAAAGTAGCAGGAGATTGCCTTAAAAATCATGAGATTTTTTTTTCAAAATAATATTGACGTCTTTATATTTGTCTCCTGTTTTTTTAACCTTTAGGAGGTCACATTTTCAGGCTTTTCTCAGCAGCCATGAGGGCTAGAAACTTGTGATTTTTTTTACATGAAAGCTGAGATTTTCATGTATTCACATGACTCCAGGAGCTGGAGCTTTAAGAGACACACCAAATATCATGAGGCTAGCAATACAATTGTGAGAGTTGGCAACATGTCTCTCACTGCGCTCCACATGTTCCTGAATCTATAGCAGTGGCTATAGCATGACCACTGGTGCTTGGTTACTCAGGCCCAGTGAGAGAGAGACAGCAATCTGCTATATATTTTTGAGGGGAGGGTATCTCTCTCACCTCAGTCAGTCCTAAGGATCCCTCCTTTTCCCTATCTTCCTACCCCAAAAGTCCCATATCACAACCCCTTGATTGGATGGCAGTCTTTTTCCAGGCCATTATGCTGCTCCTTCATTGACCAGAGGATTGTTTGTGGAACAACAAAGAAGTACTTTCCTGGGGCTGTGCATGCTGTTTCTGCAACATTGCCAGCCTTCATTAGCTTGAGAAGGAAGAGGATGATTAAGCATAGGCCCTGTAGGCCTTTGTCTAGGGCCCCAGCTCCTGGAGTCAAGGGATTACAGCAGAATCTCAGGGGGTTGTTTGTTTGTTTTTGTTAAAGTTTGTAGCCCTCATAGTTACAAAGAAATGTGTGGAAATGTGAATGAAGTGTAACCAGTGCTGGGGCATACCTCTGCCTGTGTCTGCAGAGAGCCTTAAACAATAGCTGAGAGGGATGAACTACCCTGTTCATATCGACAGGATGTTACTCTGAGACCTACTGCTCTGGGGGCCTTGCAACTCCCAGTATAATGGGGGGACACTGGGTGTGGCAGGAGGAGAGAAGGGCAGTGAGCCTGGCCCACCCACACGGATACACTCCCTCTGCTGGGGTAAGTACTGCTCCCCCTGATGCTACTTGGGGGGAGAGACAAGGGCCTCTGTGTGGGGGGGGGGCAGGCAATCTCCATTTCGAGAGGGGAATGGAGCCACAGGACAGACAGGACCACGAAGTGGCAGTGGACCCACAAGGGCTCTGTGTTGTAGTGTGCACATGGCCTCAGATTGCCTTAATCTGACTTTCTTTCCCCACTCCACTGCCCCCACAGCACTTTCATTTCTGCTAGCCTATCAAGCTCCTTCCCCTGGGAGCTAGCTTTCTCTCTGCATAGCCCTCCCAGGCCCAGAAACCCAGCGGGAGTGCTGGCCCCTCTCGCCTGCAGGCATTGCCCCCCCAGCTCCCATTGGCCAGGAACAGGCCAATGGGAGTGCGGAGCCGGTGCTCGGGGCAGGGGCAGCATGCGGAGCCCAGTGGCCCCTCCGCCTAGGAGCCAGACGTGCTGGCCGCTTCCGGGGCGCAGTGCAGTGCCAGCCAGGACAGGTAGGGACCAGCCTGCCTTAGCTCCACAGCACTGCCAACCAGACCTTTAACGGCCCAGTTGGTGGTGCTAACTGGAGCCACCAGGGTCCCTTGTCAACTGGGTGTTCCTGTCGAAAACTGGACACCGGGTCACCCTACACAGAGGGTATGTCTATACAGCATTAAAAACCCGCCGCTGGCCCATGCTAGCTAACTCGGACTTGCGGGGCTCAGGCTAAGGGGCTGTTTAATTGTGGTGCAGATGCTCGGGTTCAGGCTCAAGCCTGGGCTCCAGGACCCTGTGAGGTGGGATGGGGTGTAATATGGGACTTCGCAGAGGGGCCAGGAAAACAAAGGGATTTTATCACCTTTGTGCAGCCATCCAGGTGTTTGCAATAGGGTAGATCAAGGCCTAGGAGCTCAGTGATGCTCCGTGCCCATAACCGGACCCCCTATGTCCCTGCGCAGGCTGCCAGCGTGTCCTCACTGAGGACCTTTCTGAAACAAAGCTTGTCTCTTTCCTCTCCCCGCTGGGAAGGGCTGGGTCCTGGCCGAGTTTCCTGTTTGTGTTACAGCCTACAGACTATCCAGCAGGCTTTTTCTTTTGGGGTGGGGGAAGGGGGAGAGCAGCAGTCTACCTGGAGCTGAAGGGTCAGTAACTCCTTCCCCTGGCTCAGGGTAGCATTATTGAAGCCCCCAATCCTCACTCCCTCTCTGCATCTGTCACACCTGCATGTTAAGACCTGGGGGCATTTGCTGCTGTGTGATGCTCTGTGCACTGGAGGTGCCAGGCGGAGTCAAACTCTGGTCTGTCTGATCCACCTGCTTCTCTCCTCTGGACCCTGAGTTCTGCTCCCCTCTCTGCTCCAGGGCAGCCTGCTCTTGGATCCACCGAGGCTTTGGCTTGGATGAAGCAGTAGAGAAGAGAAGGGAAGAAAAATTAATGGGGAACAGGTGTCGTCCTGTATGGTGCCTTCTTGGGGGGCAGCATCCTCCTGCTGCGATGGCACTGAGGTACACAAGCAGATGTCATGCCAGGACAATGTCTCCCTTCCACTTACATGTAAGGACATCCCTTCACGCAATGTTTCACATGGAGTCAAGTGGCTGCCAGCAGTGTGGGAAGTATTTCCATTCTTGTTGCTGAAGAAGAGACACTCTAGTTATATGGGACCAGACAGCATTGGGAAGAGCTGAAAATCTCACTACAAAGCCCAATCTTGGCAGATTTTCAGCCCAAATAGATCGGGAGAAGAGTCTGAACATTTGGATCCAAGCTGCCAAGCTTCAGATTCCTATGGGTCTGTGTTGCTCTTGGGAGCCACTAGCATCTCTTTAACAATGAGCTGTGACTGCTTCTTATGTGGTGGATTGGCTGCTTTGCCCATTAAATTGGTAATGGAATAAGGTACTTGTCACCTCCAACCCAGGGATCTGATGCTGCAGGCAAAAGCAGGCCCAGCTGATAGTGACCAAAAGTCATTCCCAACTGGTGGCCATTTGGTGGCATCATCATCTCTGGGCATAACAGCAACAATTCAAAGAAACATCCCATCGCTAAATAACAGCCTGGCACAGGTCAGCAAAAGATCTCCCCACCTCCCCCTGTGGGAGAGGAAGTCTGGTCCAGTAGCTAAGGCATGCCCCCAGGACTTGGGAGACTTGGGTTGGAGGATCGTGTGGATTGCACTCTCAGCAAATTTGCGGATGATACTAAACTAGGAGGAGTGGTAGATACGCTGGAGGGCAGCGATAGGATACAGAGGGACCTAGACAAATTGGAGGATTGGGCCACAAGAAATCTGATGAGGTTCAATAAGGATAAGTGCAGGGTCCTGCACTTAGGACGGAAGAACCCAATGCACCTCTACAGACTAGGGACCGAATGGCTAGGCAGCAGTTCTGCAGAAAAGGACCTAGGGGTGACAGTGGACGAGAAGCTGGATATGAGTCAGCCGTGTGCCCTTGTTGCCAAGAAGGCCAATGGCATTTTGGGATGTATAAGTAGGGGCATAGCAAGCAGATCGAGGGACGTGATCGTTCCCCTCTATTCGACATTGGTGAAGCCTCATCTGGAGTACTGTGTCCAGTTTTGGGCCCCACACTACAAGAAGGATGTGGATAAATTGGAGAGAGTCCAGCGAAGGGCAACAAAAATGATTAGGGGTCTGGAACACATGACTTATGAGGAGAGGCTGAGGGAACTGGGATTGTTTAGTCTGCAGAAGAGAAGAATGAGGGGGGATTTGATAGCTGCTTTCAACTACCTGAGAGGTGGTTCCAGAGAGGATGGTTCTAGACTATTCTCAGTGGTAGAAGAGGACAGGACAAGGAGTAATGGTCTCAAGTTGCAGTGGGGGAGGTTTAGGTTGGATATTAGGAAAAACTTTTTCACTAGGAGGGTGGTGAAACACTGGAATGCGTTACCTAGGGAGGTGGTAGAATCTCCTTCCTTAGAAGATTTTAAGGTCAGGCTTGACAAAGCCCTGGCTGGGATGATTTAATTGGGGATTGGTCCTGCTTTGAGCAGGGGGGTGGACTAGATGACCTCCTGAGGTCCCTTCCAACCCTGATATTCTATGATTCTATGATTCCCAGGTCCACTGTGGACTTCCTGGGTGATCTTGGGCGTCATTTAGTCGCTCTGTGGTTCAGGTCTCCACCTATACATTGGAATGATGGGTGATGTGAGGATAAATACATTCAAGGTGTGAGGCAGTCACAGAATATGGTTGTGGGGACTGGATAAG
Organism: Natator depressus; assembly: GCF_965152275.1. Taxonomy (NCBI): domain Eukaryota; kingdom Metazoa; phylum Chordata; order Testudines; family Cheloniidae; genus Natator; species Natator depressus. Next base: position 23,468,173 of record NC_134240.1, read on the forward strand.
TATAAGGGGAGTAGATGGTCACAGCAGCAGTTTGCCCACCTTCAAACAGAAGTATGTGAGCCTTACACCATGGTCTGAAATTCACGGAACTTGGGTTGTGTCAGACCGGTGGGGGAAGTGAATCCAGAGCCAAGGGCCTCTGCCCACTGAGGATGCCCTGCAGGTCCCCAGCCCCAAGGCTACTTGTGCAGGTGCCCTAGCTCTCCTCCCCTTGTGAGAGTGCCTATCCCTGTGGCTGCCAAGACTTTCAGATCAAGCCCAGTACTGATGACACAAGCTGACAGGCCTCAGCCATTCACCAGCTCTTCGTGGCGAATCAGGTATCACCCCAGCCAGCATTAATGGCCCCTCAGTGGGAGCCTGAGCAGAGGCGCCAAGGGCAGCATGAGCCTTGGAGACTGAACTCCCCTCTCGCCCCAGGGAAGGGCTGAGGCATGCTGCCATGGAGTAAGTCTGCCCCGCCCCTGTGCATGCTGTACCTGCTGTGGGTGTGCATGGTGCAGCCCCACAAGGGTCCCAGATGGCACAAGTGCTGCTTTCGTGTTGGGAGCGTCGTCCCCTGGCCTCCCAACTCTGAAGAGGTGCTGGAGGAGGGAGGCTCTCTGACAACTCTGAAAGAGGGTAGCAAGGCACCAGGTTCATATGGCGCTCAAGCCGCCGCTGCTCTGCTGCCTCGTGGCTGGGCTCGAGTCCAGCTGGCGTGATTTCTGCCTGCAGGCGGGGCTGTACATTAGGCTGCTGGGCTGGGTGCTGCCTTCACTCGTGAGGACAATAGAGGAAGCACTGAGGTCTTTCCACTCGAGATATAAATCTGCTATTCAAGAGCGGAAAGGGAGACCCAGATTAGAGACTATAAGCAGGCGGGCGTCTGATTGAACTGGAGAGAGATGCAGACAGTGAGAGCAAACCAGAGACGGGTGGGAGAGACAGGGGTTCATTCACCCCTGTGTGGGCAGTAGGGCCGGCACAGGGATGGAAGAGAGATGCTTGTGCCTCCCTGATTCCGGGATTGCTGGGTCAGTTGGGCTCTTGGTTCCTCTTGCAGCCATGGAATAGCCAGGGTGCAGGGTCATGCTCTTCCCATCCCTGGCTTCTGTACAGGGAAGGCAAATGCTGGATACAGGGTATTGCCTGGCTTGGGGTTGCTTCTGGCCCCTCTATGTTGGCGCAGCCTGTACACAGGGACTGCAATGCAGGGTGAATTCCTCTGAGAGAGAGAAGACATGCCAAATTCTGTGGCCGGGTGCTTTTCTATAGTGCTTAGTGGTAAAATAATGGCAATCAGACCTCAGGCATGCACTGATCACAGCATGTGGCTGGGAGGAAATCTCTTCCCAGGTAGGGGATTGCATTTGGGACTCAGTGAATCCCCCACCACAGAAGTGCACCCAGAACCTGGCAGCGCTGCCTAGGGAGTGACATGCTCCATCTCCAAACTGCAAGGAAGTACACGGTGCCGGGGTTACAATAGTGCCAGTGGCTCCATGGAGCCAGGCCCATGCTCAGAAGGGGCCCAGGCCTGCTCTGCTTGCAGTGTGCCCTGAGACCCCGCTGGCTCCCCCTGGCCACCACTTGCTCCTCTCAGCCTGCCCGCCAGCCAGCCGAGGGCTCCTCTCCTCCCCTCCCCCTTGCCCCAACCCCCTGCTCCTCTCTCCCCCCGCCTAGACCCCAGTGCACCTCTGGCTCCGGGCAGTCTCTGCTTCCCACCATCTGTGGGGCTTTGCCTGTCTCCCTAGAGCCGAGCCGCTTGGGACTGGTACAGAAGCCTGGCCAGTCTCAGCCAGTTGAGGGTGGGGAGACAGTGTGGGGAGCTTGGCTGGGCCCCTTCAGGCAAGTGGGTCCTGAGGGAGCCCGCTTGGTGATCGTGCCACTCCCGAGGGGCCAGAGCGATTCCCGGCTCCGGGACCAGCCCTGGCTACTCTGCCAGCTCAGCCCGGCAGACACAGTCATCTCCGAGCAGTGCTGATGAGTGCGGCCAGGAGGCAGGGAGTGGGTCTCTGGGAGGCCTGGTGTGTGCTGGGCTGTGAGGGGATGGGGAAGATGTGTGTGTTGGGGCACTAGGGAGTGGGGGTTTTGTGGAGGGTGCTGGGCAGTTGTGGTGGGGCTGTGGGCAGGGGTGGTGGTATGCAGGGCGCTATGCATTTGTGGGAGGTCTGGGGGGGCTCTGGCCATAGGAGTCGGGGGGGTATTGGGCGGGGAGGGATGTGTGGCGTGGCATGGGCCAGCCCCGATGGGAAGGGGCATGCTGGCAGCACAGGGCTGGGCATGCCACAGTGCGTCTGACAACTGCCGGTTTGTAAACAGTGCCCTCGCACTGGGCTGGGCGGAGTGGGGCCACCCCTGCCATACTATGCCCCTGGCCGGCCCCTCGCTCTGGGGACTGACCTTCCCGCTCCATTGCCCCCGTGGGGGCCCACAAATATGTTTGGTGCCGGGCCCACAAAAGGTTAATCTAGCCCTGGAAGTAAAGCTCTGTAATGTCCTGGGGATGTCCCCTCCATGTTCCTGACCTGAATGCTGGAACTACAACCCAGAAAATCAGCCCAGGTTTTACACCCAGCCCCGGTGCGCTGAGCTGGGACTTTGGAGGTTTATTCAGTGCCCACAGATTCCTGTGCCATCCAGACATAATCAGTGGAGCTCAGCTATAAACCCATCAGAGTCTGGATCTAAGGAAAAAGAAAAGGAGTACTTGTGGCACCTTAGAGACTAACCAGTTTATTTGAGCATGAGCTTTCGTGAGCTACAGCTCACTTCATCGGATGCATAGCATCTAAGGAGTTCCCAGTAACTGGGTGGCACAGCAGGATCTGGACTCTGACATTCGGGTATCTCTTTCTGCTGGGCTCCGGCCTTCGTGTGGGCCTTTCCTCTCACACTCAGCTTGTTGCTGCTGCAGAGGTGGAGGCCAGACACTAGCCCAGGCACTGGTGGACTCGTCTAGGGAGCAGGGTGGAAAGGGAGTCCGCTGGTGTGCGGTGGCGGGGTCCAGAAGGCTGTGCATCACCGTGGACCTGGAGGAGTCCTTTGTATGCACAGGGAGGGTGGTGAAAGACCACTCCAGATGCTCGCTGAGGTTGTCAGGACCTGACAGTGAGGATGACAGCTCCCTCCCTTCCCCCATGGATGAGCTGAGACAGGGACGATATCAAAGCAGGGGCCACTCCTCCCAAACCAGGGGGATTAGGTGATTAAGGGCTTTTATTGTTGTTTTTCCAGGTTCCAGGGAAGGACGATACTTGGCAGGATTAGGCTGATGAAGACCCCACTCCCCCAATCACAGAGAGATAACAGTACCTCAAAGAGAAGAAGCTGCCCAGACGACAGACAGAATGTGTCCCAGGAGCAGAACCATCTCTCAGCGACCTCTGCTGTCTCCTCCACCTCCTGATACTGCTGCGCACACTGGGACCTCTGGATCCCTCTCAGCAGGTATTATTGCTTGGCAACGCAGCCTGCAGCCCATCAGTCGCTGCCACGGCCACAAGGGAAGTCCAAGTCTGTGCATCGTTTTATAAGCTGGTCTGTCCGGGCAACTCCGTGTCAGGGCCTGGGTGCAGCCAGTACCGTGTCTGCTGCTAAAGGAAGAGCAATTATGTAAACATGTCCTTTTCTTACTCAACACGTGGCATTGGCCTTGTGCGTTGCACTGAGGAAGGGAGGAAGGATGGGCTTGTGGTTAAGGCGGAGAGCTGGGTTCAATTCCTGGCTCTGCCATAGGTTTCCTGCGTGTCCTTGGGCCAGTCTCATATTCCATAGGTGCCTCTGATCCCCATGGTTAAAGTGGATATAATATTCCCTTCCTCCCACCCCTTGTCTATTTGGACCGTAACCAGGAGAACCTCTTACTATGTGTGTGAGCCGTGCCCAGGGCAACGGAGCCCTGATCCTCACTGGGGTCTCTGGGCACTGCCATAAGACATGTAATAATCGGCTGACTTTACTGCTTGCTGCAAACAAACTCCTATGCCCGTTAGCCCTGCTGGACCAGCTGCAGCTGCAGGAAAGTGAGCTGGGGCCCATTCAGCTTCCCTGAGCAAATGGCCTGCTTGGTTCCAGCTGCAGAATCTTTCTTAGCAGCCCTGGTGGCGGAGGCAGAAAGGACTCAGCAGGAGTTGTGGATCCTGAGGGAGGTTGGAGGGTTGTTTGCAGCATCAACAGAAACTCTTGTCTTTTGGCCAGTAAACTGAGCCCATTAGGTCTGGTAAGATCATTTGAGCAGATACTGCACTTATTTATCCACCCCACCACCACTACCTCATTGCCTCTGCTGGGATGAGGGGGCTGGCCCAGTGGAAGAGAGTGGCAGGGAGTTCACACTCCCCTTTTCACAGAAGTGCCTTACAGAGCGTAACTGTGCTGTAACAGAATGGAAATCCCTGCCTGGTGGGCGCACGGGGGATATGCAGGAACAACCGTAGGGTGTGAGCAGCTAGATGAGAGGCACCCAAGACCCTCTGCCATGATTTCACAGTAGTGTCCTTCCATGATTCAAATTCAGCAGCTTGGTTCCCCCCCCTCCTCCCTTCCTCTGCTGTACTAGGACAGACCAAGGAGCCAGTGCTGCTATGCTCATGAAACACTCAGCTCTTCAGTCTTGCCCTGGCTGTGCCTGGTGCTCAGAGACAATTTCCAGCAGCTTTGGCCATCCATGGGACAGTGGTACTGCATGCGTTACTTCAGCGCTCTCTCATGGCAAGGATGCATAGGGCAGCAGACCCCCTCTGGGACCATGCCCGGGCCACGTGGCAGTGTGTTCTACCTTACTGTGCTGTGGTGTTTGCTCTGCAGACATTTCCTCTCACACGTCGCATCTTATGAATCTGCTGTTGGCCCTATAGCATTGCAGTCACTGTGCAGGAATCATCTGGCTTATCATATTCTGGATGGCAAGTGATCACCAGATCTCCAAAAGGATTCAGTGGGATACATATGGGTAACCAGCCACTGGATGGCACTCTCATCCCACACAAAATGCCACCCAAATGCCATTTATCTGGCCTGTAGATGAAGCAGTGCCCCTAAATACAAAGGGTAGGTTGTTCCAGCATGGTGATACAGCCAGTTGTAACAGGGCTACAGTACCCAGTGTGGAGAAACTATACCAAACACAGTGAAAGAGCCAACAATTCTATGGCTACTGTACCAGGTATGGCGAGGATATGAACACGCAGTCAGTCAGGGCACCAGAGGGGGAACCATTTCACAAGCTGGATAAATTCACTTCCCTGTTTACAAAGCCACCTGTTAGAAAGCAGTACACAGCTAATAGCACGTGCCCCCTAACTGGCAGGCTGCAGCCGAGGGCTTATCTACATGCACAAGTTGGACTGGTTTAACTTCAATCAGTGTAGTGAAACTTGTGCAGCTTTTGTTCATGGACTCTCTCATATCAGTTTAAAACTAATTATATTGGTTTAGTTTGCACCTGCACATTTACTGAACCACCAAACTGCTATAAGCCAGGTTTAAACCACTAGAAGAATGTCCACAAACAAAGCTGCACCAGTCTTATTAAACTGGTGCAAAATAACACCTGTAGTTAGACGAGCACAGATTTGGACTGACTTTTACCAGGTTACATATAGCCCATCATCAAACTGAGATCCAAAGTGCTGCAACCCACCCTGAGAACTGGGGAAATTCAGTACACCACACACTTTCTGGCAGTTCAGCCCCAGGTGCTGCTGGCCTGGAAAGGCCTGGCTAGGATTGTGTCAGCACAGTCCCTGTGCTGGCCCAGTTTGACAAGGCGGGGGGACATGTTTGTTTGAATCCACTCTGGTAGTTACTGCCTCTTAGCATCCGTTAAGTGCCAATGCCCAGACCCCAGCCCTCCCCACACTGTAGTGATGCGTTTGTGAAACACACGGTGCTTGCGGTTGACCAGAGCTCTGAAATAAGTGAGGCCGGAATTCATGCACTGTTCTGTATCCTGATGTGGTAAGGAGCTCAGGCCTGCCTGAGGGAGGGCGGGGGGGATAACGGAGGCTGCTGGTGCCAGCAGAGGCTGTGAGGCCACTGCCAAGAGCCTGTGCAGGGGACCTGCGATGTCACTGCCAAGAGCCTGTGCAGGGGCCCTCTGAGGCTCCAGCCGGCTCAACCTGGCACTAACGGAACTGTGATAAAAATGAACTTGTCCAGGACACCAGACTGGGGGAGATTAATGTCTGAATTGTCAACAAGCGAGTGAACAAATGTCACAGGAGGAAACGAAGGGCTGACGAGAATCAAACAGATCTTAGGGGTGAGATGCTGCTTCCCCCACCGCGTGCTGAGCTGTATGGTCCTGCTGCTCCTTTGCCCCTGCAGCATTGCCCAGCCATCAGAGGAGTGGGAGGGGAGCCCGCGCTCTGCCCTGGGGTAGCCTTGTTGTGCACATTTCAACCTGCCTCCTGATGTTTAGCTGGCAGATCGTAAAGGCACCTCCAGGATCCCCAGGGTAGGGGGGTGGCCTGGCTTGTCAATAACTCTGTCCAAGTGCTAATGTTAGAAACATTGATTACCTGGCTTGGTGGTGTGATCACCCTGTGCGGGAATCCCTGCTGACACTTTGCAAATACAAAGTAGCCAGGTATTCCCCTGGTCAGTCACCCAGCTGCATCCCACTCCAGAGATGGCTGCATTTCAGTGGTGGGTGGAATGTTTTCCTCTTGAAAGCAGTGGGAGTTCCAGCCATGTACCCGAGGGTCCTGGTGTGTAATAAAGCACTTCACACTTTCAGGATGTGAAAGGTGCTATAGAAATGGGAAGTTATCACTATCAGTCCCTCCTGCATCTTCCCTACCAGCAGACACCTGGATCGATGTGTCATCTTCCTGTTCTCCCTTTATCTCGTTGTCCAGTCGGCTTCCAGAAATGCTATTTTAAAAGCATCCACTAAAATTTTCCCTGTTTCTTTGTCCGTTGCCTGTAGGGTTCTGGAACGGACCCCATAGCAACTGCTCATTCTTCAGTTCTCATTTCTTGACTGCATAGTTTTCCTCCAGAGTTTTCTCCTTCCTTCTTTTTCAGTGAACTTCAGTCCAGTTGCAGGAGCAGCTCTCTCTCTCTCTCTCTCCCCTTCCCTCCTTATCCTTGTCTACATTTGGGAGTAGGCCTGATTCGGTAGTTAGTGGCCAGCAAGTGGAGCAGCTGACCATTTTCCTGATGCTGACCCCTATGTGTAGACAAAAGCAAGCAGGGGTTTGCACCACCAGAGCTAATTGGGATTTAGGGTTGAACCTTGATTAACTCAATCACTGCAAGCCCCAGCTTGCCCCTGTCTACTGAGTCTCAGAGCCCAGGTCAATTGACTTGGGCTGCAAAGCTAAAGATAACAGTGTAGACGTTTGGGTTTGCACTGGAACCTGGGTTCTCAAACCCGCAGAGGGTCTCAGACCCCACGCTTCAGTCCAAGCCCGAACATCTATGCTGCTATTTTTAGCCCCACTGCCTGAACCTGCGAGTCTGAGTCAATCGACACAGGCACTGAGACTCAGTGCCATGGGTTTTCTTTGCAGTGTAGATGTACTTTTAGGGGTTAGCACTGAAGCTAACCAGCCAGCAGCTACATTGATTGCTGTGTTGGGGGGGCTATTCCCAAGCAGAGACAAGGCCTTTATAAACAATGAGGCAAGCAGTTTAGTTAGGTTACTCTGGGGCCGGTGTTCAGTCCTTGCAGTTCATAAATTCTCCCTTGCCATCTGTGTGACTCCAGTGTATGTATGGTAACCTGCCATGTCTTCTCTATGTCAGTCTCCTTCCCCGTTCTCCACCTTAGTCAGGGATCTTTTCCACTCTTTCTGTTTCTCCCTTCAGTATATAGGACTCCTTTGTACCCCCTTATCTGTCACACATTGGCCTGGTCTTATTCATGGCATCTCAGTTTAAGAATGCTAGGCCTTGAGCACCTGCTTACTGAACTGTCTGCTTCCACCGTGTGACATCTATTCATTTCACCCTGGGCTTCCTCCCCTTTATTATGCATTTGGGGCATTTTCAATCCCCCCTCCCCCTCCCCCTCCCCCTCCCCCTTACTGGCCTCACTTTAGGCCTAGATTAGGACTCCTTCACACCTCTTCCCCTTCCAGCCATCCACGCCCTTTCTGAGTCGCTCGCAACCTCATCAAGAACTGCTCCCTATCTACTCCCCTCCTGAAGGGAGGGGATTCAAGGATCTCCCTCCCTCCCCCACATACTGGGAGATGAAGTCAGCCTGCATCTTGCTCACAACCCCAGGGTTTAGTTTATCCCATCAGGTTGCTGAAATGCCTTCCCAGCTTATGCACAGGGTTTAGTCATCTCACAATCCTGTTCACTTTTCAGGCTCATCTCTCTGTAAAATGGTGGCATCCCACCCCCTGTTCCTCACACATCACACACTGGGTCTGCTCCCAGTTAAAGCCCTGCCTTGTTAACTAAAACAACAGAACCTAAACCTCAGTCTGTTTCCTCCTCCACTCTGCTATTGGTAGGTTCCTCCTTGCAGGACTCCCTTTGCCCCTGCACCTAGTGCACCTGTGGCCTAGCAGAGCGAGCACTGGACTGGGACCCAGGAAACCTAGGTTTAACTGGCCCTGCTGGGTGACCTTGGGCAAGTCATGTCTCGGCTCTGTGCCTCAGTTTCCCATCTGTAAAATGGGGATAATGTAGTTGACCACCTTTGTAAAGGGCGGTGAAATCTATGGGTAAAAAGTGTGCTATATAGCAGCTAGGAATTATCATTACTTCCCTCTGGCTACACTCAACCCTTTTTACACTTTTTTAAACCCTCTCTCTCTGTGCTTCTGCCTCATGTCTCGTCTTCTGTCTGGCTCCATGCACGAGAGGCAGATTGTGGCAGTAGTACCAACCAGACTAAGGGTGAGCAAAGGCAGCAATGATACGATGAAATGAAAATAACAAATAATAATATTGGGGAGACAAGGTAACCAGGTTTGTTTGGCTCCGGCCAGGGTCAGTTCTCTGACGGGCGCCTCCCTGGGCCGGCTCAGTCACCCCTAGTGTATCTAGTGCTTCTGTGAATCAGGAACAACTCAGTCACGAGCCTTCCTTTACCGGTAAACTCCACGGGGGGGTGGGGAGGAGGATGGGAACTTGGCTCATCAGCTCCAGTCTGTTCTTAACTCCAAAGACTGCCTTAGGGGGGCATCTAGTGGTTGCTGTGTCTCACTGCGTTTATTAGGGTGCAAACGAAGGTGAAATTGCACAGCTGGAGCAAGATGTCATCACTGTGGTGACCGTAAAGGGGAAATAAGTCCATCCATTGTTCAGAGGGCAGGGGAAGGTGTGCCCCTCATTTGGAATGAGTCTTTCAGTTTGGGGGAGTTCAAAGAATCAGCTTGCTGCCCTCCCTAAAACCCAAAGGCTAACCTTCCCTATGGTCTCTTGCACCTGCATGCTATTATTATTGATTTGTATTCCAATAACCCCCAGAGCTGAGATCTGGGCCCCATAGTGCAGGATGCTGTACACACACACACACACACACACACACACAGACAGCCCCTTCCCCAAAGTGCTAACAACCTAAATAGACGAGACAAATGGCAAAAGAAAGGAAATATTTTAACCCGCTCTTTACACTTGGGAAACCGAGGCAAGGAGAGATTAAATGACCTGCCCAATGTCACATAGGAAGTCAGTGACAGAGCAGGGTACTGACCAGACAGCTCCTGAGTCCCAGTTCTGTGCTTTGTTCACAAGACCACCATCCTCTCTCCTGGTAAAGGTGAGGGGACTGCCATAGGCTCCTTTTAATTTTGGTGCCATCCTTGAGCTCCTGGCAAGTTCCTGGCATTGGCTCCAGTTGGATGCCCCAAGACCTTTGGGATCACAGCTGTCTCTCTAGAAGAAAAGGCTTCCGATGCCATTCACATAATAAAGCTAAAAGAAAACGAGTACTTGTGGCACCTTAGAGACTAACCAATTTATTTGAGCATAAGCTTTCGTGAGCTACAGTGTATGCATCCGATGAAGTGAGCTGTAGCTCATGAAAGCTTATGCTCAAATAAATTGGTTAGTCTCTAAGGTGCCACAAGTACTCCTTTTCTTTTTGCGAATACAGACTAACACGGCTGCTCCTCTGAAACCTGTCATAATAAAGCTAGTGATTGCTGTCTGACCAGCCTGCTTACAAGTAACCCTCCCTATCTGATAGACAGCCCAAGACGCTATGACTGATCACTTTTATTCCCATACAGTGCACTGTATTGCTGATTTTCAGTGTCTGTTGAAAAGTTTCATGGACTCGATTCTGGCTATGCCAATGTACTGCACAGGTGACCTGTGAGATTTTGTACAGGCAGCATCCATAGATGTGGCAGGGAAAAGGGGTGAAGGAGATGATTACACATACCAACTGGCACCTGGACACTACAGCCAGTTGGTGGAGTAGCCTGTCTGCTTGTAATATGGCATGCGAGACTCAAACCAGGGCCCTCGTGAGATCTTCAAACTACAGACACTGGAGATGGAAAAGACTTGAGGCTCCCTTGAGTTCTTCTCCCCTGGCCAGTGCAGGAATGTTCCCTACCAAATGCTTTAAAGGGCAGTTGTGTTTAGAAATCGCCAAGCACCTGCTTAGATTCCATAACAGAACACTTACATTAAACAAGAAAAACAGCTGCTCCCATGAGCACTGGCTTTGCCCATGTGCATATAGGATGCTGTAAACGTGCCTGAGGGGGGTTGTACTGGTGTCCATCACCTTAATGTCTGAGTGCACTATAACAATGGTGCACCATGCATAGCTAACAAGTGACCTGTCCAGCCTAGGTTTTAGAGACCTAATTACTTGGTTTCAAAGCACTAAATACTGAATCTGCAGTTAGGTTTACATGCAAGTATGTATGCACAGGGAGTTAAGCATATTCTAAGGGCAGAATTGTTAAGAGACACACAAAGTAGGTGTTTTGATGCAGGGAAGTTGTGTGTCAGTATCTATAGAAACCCATGGGGGCTTGGCATGTGTTATGGAGAGACAGTGTGTCCTAGTGGATAACACTCTGGACTGGGACTCAGATGACTGGGGTCTAGTTCTAGTTTTGCCACTGACCTGCTGGGTAACCGTGGTCAAGTCACTTCACCACTCTGTGCCTCGGTTTCCCCATCTGTAAAATGAGGATAATGATGCCTCTTTTGTAAAGCACTGTGAGATCTACTGACGAAAAGTACAATGATCTATTATTATAATTCTACATCTATAATTAGAGCAGTTTGGAAAAATTTTGACTTTTTTTTTATGAAACACATCTGTGAAAATGGTCAAAAAATATTTTCCCGCTTTCCACTCCGTCCTTACAGCTGGTCAAATCTTGTGTAAAAAAATTTTTGGCCAGCTCTTTTGTGGGGAGATAATCAGTGTTGTGCATTTAAGCCTGAGGAGATACACAAATGTAAGGAGTGTGGTTGCTACAGACAAACCAGGCCCTAGGGGGGCTGAGTGTTGTAATTCAGGCTCTTAGGCGTTTGCTTGTTTTCTTCTCAAGAGCTGTGAGGAGAGGTGGGCGAACACTGGAGGAAACGATGGGCAAATATTTTCAGGAATTCTGAATTACTTTTCAGTTCAGCTGCCTTCATTCCCCTCTTTGTTTGCTAGTCCCACAGATCCATCCCAATCTGTGTTTGTTCAAACAAATGCTGGGGAATGGCTGCTCTTTCCGTGAATACCTGGATTCACATGCAAACAAGGGTATTCCTTACTTGTGAAGGAACTGCTTGCCACCTGTTTGTAAAGTAGGGTCATCCAATCAGGGAGCAGAAACAGGACTGGTCACAGCTCATGGTGAATAATCAAAGACAGTCAAAAGGCACTGTGCTGAACAACACATAGGTTGAAATCCCTTTCTGACTATCTGAATTCTTACATGGTGCATCTGTTTGTCTATTTGTTGAGCAATTAGGAATTAAAAAAATCAAAGTCCATTTGCAAATAATTTGCAAACAGAAAGCAAAGCTATATTCATTGGCTAAATTGTTTGTTACTAATAGTTTCCCATCCCTAGCTATGAGCACTAGGTCTGCTACAGCCCATTCTCCCTTGATTCGCGCCGGATTTGAGCTGAAATTTGTTCCATATCCATGAAGCCTTACCTTCAAGGTATCTAAAAGATGGACTGAAGCTCCACATTGAAGACCATGGTCCATAACTTCTCTCCTCTGGCACAATGGAACTTTCCACAATAAGAGTAAAGTTCATCTGTACAGGAGACAGAGCTTTCTTGGGGACCAGTCCAAGACTGTGTAATGAAGTTCCCCAGAAACTAAGGATCAGCACTAGCCCCACCTTCTGCTCAAATTCAAGGCATATTCCTTTGATCTTGCCTTCTCTAAACTAGCCACCGCTTGAGACGAGGACTTTGTTTCTATGGTGATGCACTTAGTCTGTTAGGGAGGAGGCGAGTATGTCCTGAGATACACTAAGGTGTTTTTTTATTACGCTGCACGCTGACGGTTTTTGTAAGCCACGGTGTACATATCTGAGGGGATCTACTCTGTTCACAGAGTGCGTGCATTTTGTTAGTGCTAACATGTGTGTAGCGCTTTCCATTGGGCTCTTCTCTGTGGTGGAGGAGAAGTGGTGATAGTGACGATATGGGTCATGAGGAGGAGATGCAGTGAAATTTCTCTGCTCTGTGCTGCAATTTACCTGTTTAAGCATCCGTCTGGTCAGTGATTAGTCCTTTGGTTCTGCTCATCTGTGTCCTTTCAGCTCCTTTTAAAATGAACCTAGATTTTCCAGTCTAGAGCTAAATGTCCCCAGCAGTGGAGTTTCCTCCATTGTGGAGCCTCTTCCACCGGATGATGGGCTTTGTCAGGGTGCTTTCCCTGACGCTCAGCCTTAATTTCCCCTTCCTTAGCTTCCTCCTCTGACACCCTTCTAAATAAATCCCCTCCTTCCTTGGTCTGCCCTCTCCAGTTATGCTGGGCTGTTATCATGCCCCCTACCTCAAGCTATGTAGAGTTAGCGCTTTCCATCTTTTCTCATAAATTATGTTCTCCCACCCTCCAATTTGTTAGTCTCTCTGCAGTCTGATGCTGCACTGAACACAGTATGCCAGAGCGAGGATCTCCATTCCGTGCTCCAGAGACGGCAGCTCTACCAGATAAGGAGCATGGGAGTCTCTCCACTGCTCAAGCCATGAGCTTCACTCAGCTGAAAGCCCTTTGTTGATCTCACTTAGGGTGCAGAGGCCAACAGTTGAGGGACGGGGGATTGATCAAATTGGACACAGTGGAATTTGGAAAAGAGGATGTTGGTGTTCACCAAATGGAATATGGGGTCACACATGAACTTCCCAGCCTTAGACTCTGCAGTGTACCAAGTTCTGTTTAGCAAAGCACTGTCATTCTCAACTGCCCTGCAGGGTTAGAGCCCTGGTTGGGCAGGTGCATGCTGGGAAATGTAGTCCTGGGGGGGGAAATGCACTCTAGGGACGTGGTTAAAGGTGAGGAAGGTGTAATGATCCTAATTTCCCACTGCCCTTGAAGAGAAAGAAGAGAGCTTTCTTGCTCAGGGCAACAGCTCTCCCCCTAGAGGGTATGAATCCCCAAGAGGGGCTGGCTCTGCCTTCTGCAATGAAGTTTATCCTCCTGAACTCTCACTGATTCCCGTCATTCCATGGGCTAAACCAATCCATTATTACAGGGATCTCAGTCACTCCCTAGACAGTGAACTAGACCCGAGTCCTCCCGGCCCCTCATGCTGCAGGGCATCAGCAGCTGATTGCTGGCTTGGGAGGTGAATGGAAGGGGTGTCATTTTCCGCTTGTGGAATAGGAATGTACATTTAGGGACTTGATGTGTGTGAGAGGACGGGGGAGGGGAGTCATATCTTTCTCTGAAGCACCTGGCATCAGCCCTTCTCAGAGATTCAATATGATCACTCACCTCTTCCAGTACGGTGATGCCACGGCTCCATTCTCTGTATGGAAACACAGCCACAGGCTGATCCTGACCCCAACAACCTGCCACTGCATTTCCTCCTGATCCCAGTGGATTACCACCCCACCCTCGCCAACTGGTAGATTCTTCCACTCCGAGGGAAGTGTTCCCCTCAGCGCTGTGCTGTGTTTGAGGTGGTGACAGCTCTGTCCCCATGTCTCAATCGGGTCACTGTTGCAGGGGGACTGAACTCAAGACTTTCCCCATGAAACGACATTCTCCAATCCAGGAGGAGTGGAGGTGGATCAGGAAGACGGGTCATTATACAGATTCAGGTCCCAGCTCCTGCCCAACATTAACACTACAGGGCACCACTGTAGGGTGCTGCATGGTTAAAGGTGATGCCCTCTAGGTGAGACATTAAAGAGGGATGTCTTCAGCCAGCCACCTCAAGGAATAGAGAACAGGCAGGGAATAGCCCAGATTTTGTGGCCAGCAACCCCTCTCTCAGTGGAGTGGCTGTGATGTCCCAGGCTGGGTGAGAGCTAATACAGAGTGCAGAATGACTCCTGGAATGGCCACCATGGGCACTGCTCTTCTGCCACCTTCTTCATTGCTTTGGAAAGCCCTGGGGTTCGCTGCAGTTGAAATGTGTTACAGGAAAGCAAATGCTATTCATGGGTTATTCTTTTGTCTGTTGTTTCTTCATCCTCCCACTGCTGCATGGACGATGCAGCCGCAGCCCCACCAGGGGCTGCGATGGGATGCAATGGGAGTAATGCAGCACCATCTGACAGAGATCCGCTGCATGGGTGATTCAGTGCCCTCATTCAGTGCTCTGACGCCAGGGTGGTACAGAACTCTTGCAGAGCTTCACTGCACATTACGTGCAGCTACCTCCCATTGACTAGAGCTTTGCTGTATTGGTCAATGAGCTGGGGGAGCAGTGGGGCCAGATGGTCTCTTGGGGAAATGGCATTTTCTAATTAGATCTATTTCCTCAAAGGTCCCTTTAAGGTGTCCATTCTCCATGGGCTCTAATAGCTCTGCAGCTGGCCTGGCCTGTGATTCTAGGCAAGGCCTGGAATATCACAACGCATGGGTGACAGTTCACCCAAACTCAAAGGCCTCTTTGTACAGGCCGATTCCTATACCCTCAGGGGAACGGACGTTTAGGTTTCAAAGCATCGCTAGTGCCTTTGAGTGACCGCAATGTCTCCTGCTGCTGAGGGCCTAATACAAAATGGCACCCATGCTGTGAAGAATGTCACTGCCTGAAAGGCCCAGAGCCATATGGGCTACTGATGCCCCAGGCAGGGGGGTTGTGTGCCTGCCTCTCTCTACAGTGACAGTGGCTGGAGCCCAGGGAACTCTCAGAGCCTCCAGGAAGTTTCCTGTCTGACGTCCTAGCAGAAGCATTGGGTCCCCAACCGCTGCCAGTCCTAGGCTTCCGGCAGGGGCTCCAGCCTGGAGCCCCCCTCTGCTATCAGCTCACCAGATGCTTTTTCAGGATACTGTGGTAAAACTGTGCAGGGCACAAGCTGCAATTTGGGGTTTTCTCTGGTGTCAGCCTTGAAGACAAATTGGATGGGAAAAAAATGATGCCCCTGTCAATGCCCATTAGTCACTCTTGTTTTCCTCCTGTGTGTGCAGAGAAGAAGCAACGGGTCCCCCAAGCGGCCGAAAGTGGGTGGACAGTGGGGGGGTTGAATGTCTGGAGGAGCTTGGCCAACGGATGCCCTGGCCGGAAAGAGGTAAGATGTTCCCAACCTGTTGTAGTCATTAGCTTCTTGAGTCAGATCAATTGTGTTGCCCCCTAGTGGTAAAACAGGCTGTATTGCGCCATCTGACTCCCAGCTCGGATGCATTTCAAGCATTTGGGAGAAAGAGGAGGTGTGAGCCCACCCTTTAGCACAGTAGGCCATGGTATTCATCACAGAGTGACTCCAGGGTTTACCAGGAGGTACACACCACATCCCCCTGGCCCCAGGTGAGAAAGTACCCCTGATCCAGTCCCTGGGGCATGCCAGGATCCACCGTAACAGAGTGTAGACGAGTAGGGTCCAGGCAGGAATTCAATGTTCATTCTGTGTTAATGGCCACTTGCTGCAAAGAGTACTAGTGTTACTGGGAAGGCAATGTTAGCCAGTAATACTGCATGTTTCTGTAGCATCTTCCATTGGGAAGCATCTTACAAACACAGGCTATCGCCACACGAGGAGCTCAGGATGTGATTCCCAGTTCACATAGACATACTCGCGCTAGCACAGACAGTGATGAGCGGAGGCTTGGGCTAGCCACTCTGAGTACAAACCCACGCACGCCCCATGGGTATGTAATTGGGGTACCGAGCCTGTACCACCGCTGCTTCTGCTACCACAGATACACTACTGTTTTTAGTGCGCTAGCTCCCATTGGGTGTGTCTGTGGGAGCTGGGAATTACCCCCCCACCTCCACGCATAGACGTAGCCTAAACTATGTGGGTCATGTGACCCCACCCCACAATGCAACCCTTCTGTGGTGGAACGAGTAGTGTGGGAAAAGCAAGGAAGAACCCAGTATCCATTTGAAACTGGAGGGGCAAGTTAGGGCGGTGGAACACGATTGCCCTGCTAGGAATGTCTGATTGCTCTGGAATGGTGCAGTCTCAGAACCACCATCCCACCTCAGCCAACGAGTTAGACTGAACATCCTGGGGCTGCAAAGCCGTTAGGGTTCATTCCCATTCCTTGCACCTGGGCCGGACCTGGAAGGGTCTATTGTCCTGTCCATATGCTGAGTCCCATTCACATCAGTGGGTGCTCTGTGCCTACTCCTGTGGCTGGGGCTAGAGCCCTGCAAGTGCTGAGTCCTCTATCCACTGAGCAGCCAGAGGGATCTGCTAACAAGTAGAGGCCTTCACACTGTGTCAGTGCATGCTGGGTTAGCCTGAAGCCCCAGGAACACAACTGATTTATTGGGGTTCTCCACAAGCCCACAAGCTTCACAGCCCACTGGCTGGCTTGTTTCTTCTCTGGGTGGAATCAGATTGGGAGGCAATCCATGGCCAATTCTTCCTCTCCCCCACAACTTCAGCAGCTGGGGCCCTACACATCACAAGGCTGGCCCTTAGGTCATGGAAGCTGCAGAATGGCAGTATGGGTAGAAAAGCTCCTTCTATCTTGGGATCAGCGAGGAAGGGAGTGGGGTGGGGAGCAGAGAGAGCTAGGGGCCTACCCCAGACCCCAACACCCATCAAACTGTGTCCCAAATACAACCAGCACTAAGTCTGAATGGCAGGAGAACCTGTCAGAGCTGAGGGCCTCTGCCTAGAGGCTGAGTTTAGGGACAGAGAGTTTGTTCTGTGTTGGGGCTTTCTGCAGACTGGGAGCTAGTTTGTATTTGCTATTGAACTCCTTTTTAGTCAGGGTGGGGGCTCTATCAGGGGAGTTCCTGGTTACCTTTGAAAGAGGAGAGGAACTGACTTGGTGAGGAAGAGACCTAAATCTGCTGTAAATGCAATGGGGCAAAAGTAGCTGAACAATGCCCTGTGCCTTCATCGGAATCACCTGGCTGAACTGGGGAAGGTCTCTGGGTTACCTCTGGATCATCTGCACGTACATGAGGGATGAGCGAACCCAGCCTACAGCCTGCCCCAGGGGTCTGGTGCGCGCACCCTGTCCTGTGTCCCTGGACAAGGGCATCTCCTTCAGCAGATGCATCTCTTAAATCCAGTTGGTTGGAGGAAGGTCAGAGTGAGTGACAGGATGACGTGGCACTGGCAGGACTTTCTAAAATACTCACTGAAACTTCCCGCACCCTCTCCCTTCCCAGCCATTCTGCCTTGTATTGGGAACCTGTCAGATCTGACGAGCTGAGCTGGGTAGGTCTGGAGATACCACCAGGGAACCCTTACTGCAGGTGCTACAGTAAGTGATCCTGAGGTTTCAGGAGGTGGGGGTCTGAGTCACTAGCAGTGCACTGGGGGGGAGGGGGCGGGGTTGCCATCTTTCAGAGTTATTACTGAGGCCCTACCCATTTGTGGTCGTTAAAGATCCCGTGGCACATTTCCTAAGAATGGCAATAGTAATCCTGCTACCCTGGCCAAACTCCAGCTTCAGTAATTCCTGCCCGTGCTGACCAACCTGGCTTCCCTGGCAATTTCTAGGGGGAAAGAGTAGTTTTTATTTCCTCTTCAGAACTGTTGTCCTAATGTTCCTGTGTGGTGGTAAACAGCTGCTGTGTTTGACCCTAGAGGTGGCTGCATGGGTTGGGTGAGTGATCCCTGTGCATAGTGTGTGCGTCAAGTGAAGTTTGGGATGAAATGGCTCTACAAGTGTGAAATGTTATGTGACAAAAGTTAGACCGTCTCCCCAGCTCTGTAAAGGGAGTCATGGGGAATATTGGTCCCCTATCTTCTAACAGCTAGCACTGTTATGCCATGTACCAGCTTCGCTTCTGAAAGCCATCGGCTCTGTGAAGTTGGAAAATGGAGCTGCTCTCCATGTCGCTGCTATGGATACATTCACTTGCTTTGTGTTAAGAGCAGCACTAATTAATGTTACTAAAATTTCTCTCACTGTATTCACATTACATACAAGGATCCCCTTAGTCCTGGAGCAGGAACCTAAAGAATTATCCACCACCCAATGCATTTACAAAGCAGTCATTTCTGGCCACTAGATGGTGCCATACAACTGTTCTTTACAATTCATGACTGGAAAGGGAACTCAGTGGCTAGTCTCAAACCACAAAGGCACTAGGGCTCTGCACAGCCATCATGAGCATCTTAGAGGAGAGGGAGAGAGAAAGTTATGCTGGTATCAGGGCTGACCAGATCTGGAATGCTGCCGATGATCTCGGGACAGACAATCTTTCTAACACCTGCTCCTAAATATTCTGTACCAGAGGTGGCTGCATTATAGGGATAAGGGATGTGATCCTTATATCTATATAGATATTTCCCAAAAAAGGCATTAGAAGAACATTATTAAAGTTGCAGAATTTGGGTGCCTCATTTGTGACTTGATTTTTCAGAGACCTTAGTATTAGATAGCCCTTTATATGTCCAAAGCACAGCTCCCATTGGCTGCTCAGCTCTTCTGCAGATCTGAACACAGGGTATCAAGTCCGGCACTCTGAAAATGAGGCACACCAAAATTAGTGGCCACCTGTGAAAAGTTTGGTTTAAGTGACTTGCTCAGTATCACATAGGAACTCTGTGGCAGAGGCAAGGATAGAATTCAGTTTTCCAGGATGGCATTCAACTGCCTTAACCACAGGACTCTTCCATCTCTTCCTGCTATACCCTGCCTTGTTCACTGCACACCTTCCAACTTTTGCAACAAATAAGGCAGGGGTCCTACAGACAACAGCCTCCTTCACTCATCCCCAGAGCATGGTCCATCCTGTGGACTGAATGAGGCAGCGGTCCTGTGGGAAAGATAGTAGGTGATCATGCAATTCAAGGTGGTCTCAGAATGTATCCTCCCCCAGGAGCGAGGAACGTGTCATAAGAGAGCCACAGAGAGAGGAAGCAACTTGCCCAAGTCACCCAATGACTGAACTGGGAATCAAATGCAGTCTCCTGCTCTAGCCACTAACCTGCACTGCCTCCCAGAGCTAGAAACAGAACCTGAGCCTCCAGACCCCCAGCCCATGCTCCCAGTCAGTCTCAGATGAAAGGCACCAGAGAAGTGTTAGAACCTCCCAGACTATGCCCGGAAGCGTTAACGTGACAAATTCACCTGCTCTCTGGTGAGGTGCATGTGGAGTGAGAGATCTGCCCGGAAAGAAGGTTTATGCTCCTCCTGACTCAGGCTTAGTGAGAAGGAGGAGGCCATGAAGAGAGGCTGGGGGTGGCAGCAGCTTGCCTGGCTGCTCTGACTCAGGATTGGCCTCACCTTCCCTCACTTGCTGATAAGAGGCCGCTTCCAGATTAAAGGCTGTAGCAGCTCTTACAGTAAGTCACTGTTAAAACAAAACATGAGAGTGCCACTCAGGGGCATCTCTCCAATGAATGAACTCGTGCTTGGGCCCATTTCTTGTGGGCGTGTGGGGAGCCTGAGCAAACACAAAAGCTGCCCCAAGACAGGTTCAGCAAGACTAGGGCTTTGTCATCTTGCTGGGAGGCCAAGGCTCTGACTTGTTCATCCCTTGTTCTGCCCAGTGCACTTGGCAGCACAGCTGGGGCTGTCCCCACCCCCCTATGACGTGGCCAGTATGCACAGCAGTGTGGTGGGGGGCTCCCCCACCCCCAGTTGTGGTGACCGTGTTTGAGTTATTATTTCTTTGACTGAGTGAGATCTCCAGGGCCCACTGGGTTGGGTGCTGTTCAGATACGTAGTGAAAAGAGAGTTCCTGTCCCCAAAGAGTTTGCAGTCTTTGATCTCAGACTGGTTTCAGAGCTGGATGAAGGTGGCTCCTGATAGCCTCCCAGCCCTGAGCCTGCCGGACACCAGCCATTGCTGGAGATGCTCTTGGCCCAAGGATGATGGGGACATAAAACCATCGCAATGTTGGGTGGGAAGGGACCTCAAGAGGTCACCTAGTCCATCCCCCCACACTGTGGCATGAGCTAGGCATGGAGGTGACCACATTCAGCTTGGGGCCAGCAGCTGAGTTCAATGGGGGGAAGGAGGTTGCTTTGGGCATGTAGGATAAAGGGCAAGTTTGGGCATGTGCGCAGAAGCCACAAGCATCACCCGTGGTAGGCATGGGAATGGCAGCTGCGCTCTGCAAGGAATGGGAGCAGCAGCTGGCATGGGGGTATCCCTGATATGCACTAGGCAGAAGCAGCGGCTGGCACAGAAGCAGCAGCCCGTTCGCTGCACAGGACAGAAGCAGCCGCTGACATAGGAAAGGCGGCTTTGCTCCACGTGGGATGGAGTGGGAGTGATGGCTGCAGGGCCGGTGGGATGGAAGCCTTGCTCCTGGTGGCGTGGGTGCCCGTGCTGAGGTTGGGGCCAGAGTTCACTGAGAGATCACAGCTCCTCGCACTCAGGCCATGGCTCTTGCATTTGGATGCTTTCTGTTTTTCTTTACCACTGAGGCAAATTACAGCCCTTTCAAGTCAATCCCTTCTGGTAGCAAAGTCTGCACGAGAGAAGCACTAATCATGGCAGCCCACTGGGGCTTGGCTCTAATTGCCTGTGAGATGCTAATCTGCTGGAGGGTCTCAAGTGCTCCTTTATCTAAGCCTTTCCTATCCCTCCCCCTTTCCTTCTGCCACTCTGCAATTCCCCTGGTGGGTGCCTCCCAACTCCTCTCAGCCTCTTCATGCAATTTCTTTGACCAGCCTGTAAGTGGAATTCCCAGCCCACAACAGCTTGTGTGCAGACAAGCAGAGACAGAGGGAGCCCTGTTGCAGCTCCCACCCCAGTCTTGCAGGTTGTGTGTTTCTGGAGGCAGCAGCAGAAGCAGCAGGATGGAAATCTCTTTCCCGTCTAGCAAGTGCAAACAGCTGGTCTTCCTCCTGCTGCTGTTTCTAGAGCCAGGCAGACTGAGCTCAGGCAGCCCCAAGTGCAGCCAAAGGAAAGAAGACCCCTCATTCTTGCAATCTCTGGTGGCCATCCTCCTTCTTCCCCAGAAGTGATGGACTGGGGAGCTGTAGGCTCTACTACCTTGTGCTTGATGAGCAGTCAGCCCCGGAAGAAGTACAGCATGTCCCAGGGGAGCAGCAGATGGAGTTCAGACAGGTCCAGAAGCAAACCAAGCTTGTCCAGGGCTAGGAACCTGATGGACTGGCTTAACTTGGTGGAAGCCAGTGTGGTGTCCATGGCCTCAAGGCTGCAGGAGGAGAGCAGGCTCAACCTGAGCTGCCTGGAGGAGAGACTCGATTCTTTGGTGGTCCTGCTACTGGGGATTCTGTCTAGCTGCAAGCTGTCCTACAGCGATTCTGTCCCAAAGATGTCTATCCAAGGTGAGTGCATTTGGGCTCTCCACTTCCCCATTAGCTAGCTGCTCTTGTGCAAATAACAACTAGTGATATGACTGAGCTTCTGTTCCATTCAGCCGGTGCTGGGAGAGCAAAGATACGGGCACTTTTGGGTCTGATTCTACAAAACCTCATTGGTTTCGTTTGGGTAAAGCCAGTATTAGTCTCTGAACAACAGGAGTACAATCAGAGCAGAAGCTATTGGGACTTCAGACTCCTTCAGCATCCAAAGGCAGTCTGATCAGGAGGCACTGGGCCAGGCAGACCTACTGACCCTCTCTTATTATCTGTGTTCACTGTCGGCCTGTCTTTCTTTCTCCATCTTAATTTTTCCCTTCACTCCCCCTTCCCACTCTTTTTTAATTTTTTTTTTGCATGACATTTTGCACTCCTCTTGCCTTTGATGTCCTGACATCCCATCACTTCATGTCCCTAGAAGAATTCCAGGTGGTCAGACGCCTTCATGAAGACAAATGTCTGAGAGTTTCACTACTGACATTTATAGCTACCAGGTTTTCTGATTATGTAAAGGGAATAATTCTCTCTCTCTCTAAGCCCCTAGCACAATCTCCCCACTGTTCTGCATTTCCTCAGCTCAGTCCTCCACACACTGCCCTTCTCAGCAGACTTCCTCACTTTTTATTAACCCAGAGCAAAGAAGAGACAGAGAGAGAGAGGGACAGAGGGGGAGAGGATAAAGGCAAGATGGTGCTATGAGCAGTGAACTAGCTGCCCAGGAGGAACTAGACTTTTACTTCAGGAATTATTCTGAGCAAATGCTGGTAAACCCAGAAGAAAGCATTTAGAATAGAAGTAGTCTCTTGTCAGCCAGGTATCTGGAAATGCATGGCACCTACTGCCAGTGCTGGTCACAAATACATTTTCAAGAAGCTCAGATGTGTCAGAGAGGAGTTTTAAGGGGTTCCAGGAAGGATTCTGGGGCTGGACAGGGTCACTTGTGAGGAAAGATTAAATGAGCTGAGTATGACTGGTTTGGCTAAGTGACAATCAGGGCAGGGGGTGGAACATAACTGACAGCTGGTATTTGAAGGCTTGAAACTCGAGGATGAAGAGGAATTGTTTAGGATGGGCCACAGAGTTATACCTAGCAGGAAATGGGCTGCAACTCAGCAAAGGAAAATTTCGGTTGAATATGGGGGAAATGACCTACTGACAAAATCTACTAGGTTGTGGAATGGTCTTGCAAGGGAAGTGGTGGAAGCTCCTTCCCTGGAGACATTTCAAACTAGACTGCTTGTGAGCCTGAAAAATGTACCACAGAGGATTCTGCATTGGCCCCTGGGACCTACTAGGGCTTTTCCACCATGAGTCATTTCTCAGATTCTTTGTGGAGGCAGATGTGTCTGTCTCTCTCTAGACACAGATTTGCAATCACTCTCTATGTATATTACACAGACACCTCTTCACTCCGCATGTAAATGATGACTGTAAGTCATCAGACTGGTTTGGTGCTGGGGATAGCTTTTCCTGTGACACATGCTTAAAATGCACAAATCAAAAATACGAACCACTAAAAGATGCCAGGTTCTTCATACAATGAACGCTGTCCATTTCCTTCAGCTCCAGCTGGAACACAGCATGCTGGGATGTATGTCATTTCTGCAGCCTGCACCTTTTCACTAAAGATGAGTAGTTGCCATTTGCCTGTATTAAGCTAGTTAAATGTGACCAGCCCTTGTGTATAGTTTGTTTACATCTGCTCTCGGGTATGGAAAATGAACCTCTTACTAGGTACTTATACCATGCCAAGTTCTCAGAGGATTTCCACTAACGGCTGGTTTTAAATGGCAAGCACAACACACGTGTAGCCAGATTTTTAGAAGTGCTCATCACCCCATCCCCATTGAGCACAATGGAGGTTTCCCCCAACCACCACCTCCCACTTCATCTGCCCCCTTGCAAATAATGGGAGCAGATGGATGCTGAGCACTTCTGAAAATCTGGTCACTTCATTAGGTGCCTAAATGGGAGTGGAGTTCTTGAAAATCTGGCCCTTAATGCTTCATGTGAAGCAAGTTGGGGGTGTGTGTCGCAGTACAATAATGGGCAGGAGTCCATACCCTCCAAACCACTATCCCGGTTGGCATTCATTGGCAGCCCCAGGGGAGGCCAACGGGGGCATGGATCATGGTCAGAGAGTGAACTCTAGCTCCACATTGCAGAGGCCCATCCAGCTCAGGGTACCCAGCTGGAAAGCGTACAGCTGCTGCTGCTTCCCCTGCGTACTTCTGCAGGAGCCCCCAGCAGCTGCCCCCGCAGGCCCCTGCGCTGGCACACCATTTGCTTTAATGGGGAAAAACTGTCACAAACCAACTTTGCCGATGGTTGGTCAAAGCCCAGCCAGGCGCTGAGCTGCACTTGGACACATTCCCTCAGCCCATGCAGCTCCGCTGGAGCTTCGGTTGCTGATGTTGAGGGATTTCTCCATCCTCGGCCCTCACTCAGTGGCTCTTGGTTTCAGCAAGCAGACACCGCAAGACGCTGGAGACAAAGGAACAGCCACAGTTGGCACTGAAAGGGATGGGGCAGGTGGGAGCCCAAGGTAAGGAGATGATGTGCAAAGTAAGCCCCACAGAGACTCTGGGAACTACACTGCCTACCTAAACTACCCCCCATAATACCAGTTAGCTATGACATCCTCTGCTTCCTGCCCTAAACCACTGTGCAGTGTTCCTGTGTGCTGTTTATCAGCTGTCTCATTACACTTCAGAGGTGGCTGCATTTCAGTGGTGGTTTAAATTATTCCTGTGTGTGTACAGTCCTTTGGGATAAAGTGTATCATATTAATTAGCGTTACTGAAACCTTTCTTTCCTGGGCAAGGTGGAGAGATACAGCCAGAGATATTGCTATGTAAACCTTCCCTTTTATCCCCCAGAAGATATTTCAACTCCCCATTGCAAAACCAATGGGCCTAGCAGTTCATGGAGACTTTTGTCTGGGCATAGAAGACAATCTCCTTCCCTGGATACTCCATGCACCCAGTCCAGTCAGGGTGAGAGGAGAATCAATGGGTGTAGTGACAGCAGGGCAAATACTAATTCAGGCTATAAATTAAACTGAGTTTGGAGAGGCTTGTCCTAGTCCCCATTTGTCCGCAGTAGAAAACCTGTGTGACCCAACTCTTAGTGTCTCTGAAGGAGCAGGCCATGAGCTGGAAGAGCTGGGGATACTGTGGACTGGAATCAAGGTGCATTGGCAGAGCTGTGGGAGGTCCCAGGACCGGAATAGCGAAGAGGGCTGCCGTTCAGGAGTGAGCTGCATCAACAGCGCTGGGCTTTCTCCTAGGACTGGAATAGCTGAGTCACTGAAGTGGCCAGGAGGGAACTTAGGAGCTTTCACAAGCCAGGAGAGAGGGGAGGGGAGAAAGAACTGAGGGGTATGAACAGTGGGGTTTTACAGTAAAGTTGATGAGTCCAAGTGCTGCTGCTTTTGCAGATTTAAGAAGAGAACTCAAGGCTGAGGAGCCACCAGCACCTCTGGGTAAATCTAGGGCCAGCCGCTTTGTCCCTCCACCTTGTGTTGAGTGGAGTGAGTGACCTCCTCACAGCACACGTCAGATCTGGGAGCACTTAAACCCAGAAACTACCCCCTATGGCTTCAGTCTGGATTGAGCAGAGCAGAGGCCAGGTCTGGTGATCTGAGCGCAGAACTGAAACCAGGAACTTGTGGGTTCCACTCTCAGCTTTGACACTGCCTCCCTTTGCAACCATAGGCAAGTCACTTCCCCTCTCCGTGCCAGTTTCCCATTTATAAAGTGGGGGTGATAATATTTTTGTGCATCTCAGGGTGTGTGGGGGTAAATTAGTTAACTTTTGCAGAGCCCTGTGGGCCTCATCACCATTTACTGCAGAACTCGCTAAGGGGGAGGGGCTGTAGGGAGGAAATCTCCCTAAGGTTCCTCTTGTGGTGTTACTCCCACATCATTCAGTCGTGTGTCTGCCCCCAGCGCCTGCAGAGCGGCTACAACTGTGCCTCCCTGCTGGCTCTGGGGGCTCTGCGTCCCTTTCTGCTCCCTGGCACCACGGCTGAATAGAGACATGATAGAGCCATGTTTCCAGACCTCCCCCACCCCCAGTTCCTCACAGGATCCCCGTAAAAACATAGAAGGGCTTTGCCAAAAATGTAACGCATCAGACACTTTATCCTTTTCACTGCAAGGCCTTGTGAGTTATTGGTCTCTATGTTGGCTGCTCCTACTGGACTCCTCTAAGAAGTCAGAGCAGACATTCCCTCAGGACTGTGCTGAGACCCACAAGCAAAGGACCCGGGGCAGTGGGATCTACACCATCCAGCCCATCCCACTCCAGCATCCTTTAGAGGTAAGAGCACCAGCTGCTGGGCTGGGCTGGGTCTCACTGGATTATTGCGATAGTGCCACGCACCCAGGCCGTGCCAGGTGCCCAAAAGCACCAGGCTCACAGGGCACAGGATGGATCCTGTGCACAGGGATGCTCCATACTCTCAGCCCTCCCCACCTCTTCTTGTGGGAGCATTTGGTCGTTTGTCCTGAGCTGGAATCCTGCAGCCTCTGCTCTATCTTTGTGGCATCTCACACTTGTTGTTCAATCGCATTTCATTACACGAGGCCTGCACCAGGACACCTGGCAGCTTTGCCCTCCAGAGTGCCGAGCTTCCCAGCCTGGGAGCAGCACTGAGGCAGCCGTGAGGTCTGTTCCTGAGGGAGGGAGTTTGGGGATGCAGCCTGCTCTGTGGAGAGAGTGAACCCAGGTGAGGAGCAGTACTCAGGGAAGTGAGCTGCCTTCTGTCAGCCTTAGCATGAAGGGGATCTCACTGTGTCCTGGGGCCTCTGTGGAGGGATAGCGATTCCAGAGGAAGTGCTTCCCTCCCTGCCTGTGATAGGAGGGTGTTAGGCTCCTGCTGCTGCTGCGTAACCTGCCATCCCTTCCCACTGCGGGCGTACTGTGACATGGTGACCGATGGAGATGGCTGGACTGTGTTCCAGTGCTGGCAGGATGGAACTTTAAAGTCCCTGGACTTTACCCGCGCCTGGCAAGAATACAGGCTGGGATTTGGTAGCCGGCAGGGTGAGTCCTGGCTGGGCAACAAGCAACGGCACAGCCTGACCCGGCTGGGTCAGCATGCCCTGTGTATGGAGCTGGAGGACTGGTGTGGCATCCAGTGCCATGCCACCTACCACAAGTTCAGGGGGGCCAGCAAGGCCAACAAGTGCCAGCTGATGGCCTGGGAATGCCAAAGCAAGGCCAGCAACACCCTGAGCTACAGTCGCAGCTACAACCACGACCACAAGTGTTTCATCACCTGGGACAGCAACAAGGACAACTACCCGCATAGGCAACTGCAGTGCATTCTGTGGGGCCAGCTGGTGGTTCGACTCCTGTCTAGCAGCCAACCTCAATGGGAAGTACCACCGGGGATGGTACAGTGGGGTGACCAGCGGCATCACCTGGGGCACATAGTATATTCTGACCAATAAGAAGACCAATCAGAAGAACTTGTTCAAGAAGGCAAAGATGAAAACAAGGCCAGTCAGCTTTAAATGGCACTTACAGTGGCGGCATGTGAACTCCTAGAGGGAAAGGAATTGCTGCGTTGGGAATTAGGAGAATGGGATCAAACTGGTCAAAGGGAAATGTCAGAGCTATCAGGGAAAAGTTCCTACTGCTGAGACCTGCTGGACTCCATGGCTAAGGGAAATGGTGGAAACTCTGTTGCTTAAATTATTTCAAGGAGGAGATGCCTTGGAGAATACAGTTCTGGGAACTTTCCCACACTGAGGCCAGGGCTTTTCCAGCTCTGAGAGATAGTGATGTACACAGTCCTTCTGCAAGTCCAGCTTCCTTGGCACCTACCCATCCTTACTACCCTTCTCCCAGGCCAGGGCTGTCTTCTTATACAATTCCCTCCCCACCCCGGCATTCCTTTCTGTGGCTGGACCTTTAAATTTGGCAGTGACAGACAGCTGCAACCCTAAAGGAGCCATTTTGCAACTGGAGGCTGTTTGGAGTCTGTCTTCCAGCTGGTGAGGATCCTGAACTCTGGGTAGGTTTGTTTTCCTCTCCTCATTTTTGGCCAATTCTTACAAATAGATTTGGTGGGAGCCAAGAGCTGTACTGGACTCTGGTTTGTAAGGAGTCTCTGATGTATTGTGAAGTCTTTATAGCCATGGACTATTGTCAAAGGTCTAAGGAGCCCAGCCACTGCTTTTCTTTGGGGCTTAGCAGACAGGGGATTGAGCCTTGAGGATCATTCAAGACCCCTGCCTCTTGCTTGTGATAGCCTCCCTGAACTTTGAGAGTCACAGGCCTAGTGTATCCAGCTCTGTCTACCTTAAGCCTGGATATAAAGCCAAAGGGTCACTCCTCTGGATGAGACCCACTCTGTGAGGATATGGATCAATATGTGTCTATGGTCTATTTTATACCTGAACTTAAAACCTATCTTATATCAATAGCAGTACTTGCATTAGCAGTGAGTCAGTCTGATTCCTCCCCAGAGCTGGGGCCAGGAGCACCGGATGGAGCTATAAAGGTTCCTTTTTGCTCTATATGGGCATCAGATGTCCCAAGAGTACTTTTCTTAAGAGTTGGAATTTCCGTTACCTGCCTAGCCAAAGATTTCCCCTCTCCCCACTAACGTGCTGTGCTCTACTCTGCAGGTGGCTGCATTTTGGGTGGGTGATGTGACTTGGTTTATAAAGTGCACTGGCATTTGCTTACATCCTGACTGGGGAGTGATTTGGGTGGTAGGAAGGGAAAAAGGGTCCTGCTGTAATTGCTTTAATCACCAGCCTGTGGAAATGGGTTGGCTCCCCCCAGGGGACTGTTAGTTACCGCCACCACCCTGCAATCAGCTTGATACTCTGCAGCCGCTGCCATGCCTGGCTTCCTGCAGTTCTGCTCCTATTTATAGCTGCCTGTTTGCAGCCAAGCCTTCCATTAATGAGCAGAGTCTGAGCGCTGCTCAGCAGCCTCAAGTGCTGAACAGTAAGCCCTTGGGCTGGAGAGGGAAAGACACAGCATGCACTGTCCCTTCTGCGCGGCTTTGATCTCTTGGACACTGAGAGCTCCACTCTACAGAAACAGTTCCCTCCTGAGAAGGATCTAAGATAGCTGGGGGGAAAAGCCCAGCACAAAGTCAGGGGGCCATGGAGTCCCTTTAGGGGTAGCCAGTCAGGCTAGTCGGTGCAGAGGCAGCACAAAGCGGATCTGCCAGAAGCCCACGCGACAGGGCAACATCTCCAGGGAGCAGCATTACAAACCCTGTGCCTGAGGGGGGCAGCTTTCTCCATCTCAGGACCTGCCTGCCTTGTCTCACAGGGGAGAGTTCAGATCCCGCATAGTGGCATTGGATGCCCCTCCAATCCAGTCCCTTTCACTCTGCTACCCAGTGCCACTCAAAATCTGGTAACCAATGTGTCCTGAACCCTGGCACAGAATATGCCCTATCACCCTGCTTTCTTTCAAAGCCTGCTTGCCTGGGAGTGTTGGATACAGAATTCTGTGCTTTTACTATCTGTAACAGTCCAGTGTGGAATTTTTCAATAGAGGCTCCTAATAATAGCATCTAAACTTGACTCATTGAGGCTAGGAGCTTATATGGGAGCAGGGAGTAGAGGGGGAGAGCAGGTATAGGAAGGAAGTCAGTCCTTATGAGATGTGAACTCAAGGTTTTTGTACTGGCCTGGGAGCCAGGCATCTCCTGGGTTACAAACCCAGCTTCCGCCACCCTGTGTCTGTCCCCTCTCTGCAAGAGGAGGAGGAGAACTACCTGCCTTCCAGGGTCTGTGAAGAATTTTTGTAAAGATCAAGGTATTATTATGTCATTTTTTGCACAGACAAAACAGTAAGGGGCCATCACACTCTATTTATGGGGTATCCAGCTTGTATTATGATGGAAACAGGCACTTGTTTGAGTCTGAAATATTGTTTTCCTTCCCCTGGGGGATTCTGCATTCTCAGGTCCTGGCTGGAACATAAGGGCTCTCCTATTTCTCAGACAGAGCCCAGCAAACAGTGTGGGTAAGGGCAGGGGCTTCTCATGGGCACCTTTCTTTTTGACACCAAGCTCCATGTTAGCTGGCCTGATTCCCTCTCCTAGGGGCCAGAAATACATTTCCCCACCACCACACTCTCTCTCTCTGTGTTGCAGATGGGCAGCATGGCAGGAGGTCCAACTCAGAGCAGGCTGCTGTATTTCACACCCTTGCCTGGAGGTTGAACTGACTGGGAGGGGAGGTGGCACTGCAGATCCTTCTGATAGATGGGCCTGGAATGTGGCCTAAGCTAGCAGCCTGTCCTCCCCTTCCCGCACTCCAGGACTCTGGCTATGAGGGGGGACTGAGCTGTGAGTCTGTTTCCCCCTCCCTTTACCTGTCTGGGAGAGGCAGTGCTTTGCACTCCACTCTGCTTGCCATGCAGCCTGAAGAGCACTCCTGTCATTGGCACTGGGTACGTGAGTGGAGCCCTGATCAAAATCAAGGAATCTGAGAATAGGGGCTGTTGTGTTGGGTCCCAGGACTGGAATAGCTGGTGTGGGGCTGTAGGTCAGGACTGAGGTTTGTTAATGTGTGTGGAGTCCTAGGGCTGGAACAGCAGATGGATTGGCCCATCAGTGTTAACATGCCCTGATGGTGAGTGCCACAGAAAACCCCGAGAGAGGATGCTCATAAACCAGCCTGCTTGCGAGAGGAAAAGAGAGAACTGTGGAGAAAGCTAGGGACAGGCTCTCCAGGGGTTATAAACAACAGAGACTGGAGAAACGATGCAAAAGTGATTCAGGTCCCTTGCCAATGCCCTGTTTATACTGAGCCAAGGGAGCCTCAGATAGCACAGAGACTGCAGCTCCCCTCTGTGCAGGTTGGGGTCAAACTCCAGAGAAGAGATCTGACAATCCATGAGCTGGCTGCTGTGCAGTCTGTTTGTCCAGGGTTTTTGGATACAGTCCCAGTTTGGGATACCCACAGGCTACGGCAACACAAGGCAGGGTTATTTGTGAGATTAGGCTCCATGAGATGTGAATATACTGTAATTACAGAGATGATGAACAAGGACTTCAAAGTGAGGTGCAGTGGGGCTGGGTGTGGGCTCTGCAATGAAGGTAGTGCTGCAGGGCTGGCCTCCTCCACGCTGCCCTACAGCCCCCCTCTGCCCAACGATGAGGGCAATAGCTATATGTTGTCTAATTAGCACTGTGAGAAGCCAGCTGGCTGAAGTAAATTATAACCCTTCAGGCATTGATAGGGTGGAGGAGCTATCAGAACTAGCAAAAGAACGAGGAGTCCTTGTGGCACCTTAGAGACTAACAAATTTATATGAGCATAAGCTTTAGTGGGCTAAAACCCACTTCATCGGATGCATGCAGTGGAAAATACAGTAGGAAGATATCGTTATATACACAGAGAACATGAAAAAATGGGTGTTGCCATACCCACTGTAACGAAAGTGATCAGTTAAGGTGAGCTGCTATTAGCAGGAGAGAAAAACCCTTTTGTCGTGATAATCAGGATTATCACTAAAAACAGGTTCTTTTCTCTGCCTGATAGCAGCTCACCTTAACTGATCAATCTCATTATAGTGGGTATGACACCACCCATTTTTTTTCATGTTCTGTGTGTGTGTGTATATATCTCTTCCTACTGTATTTTCCACTGCATGCATCCAATGAAGTGGGTTTTAGCCCACGAAAGCTTATGCTCAAATTTTTTTAGTCTCTAAGGTGCCACAAGTACTCCTCGTTCTTTTTGCTGATACAGACTAACACGGCTACCACTCTGAAACCCATCAGAACTAGGAAGCCCTAGCACCACACCTTCTGTTCCTGGTACAGTAAGGAGAAATCCCTGAGGGAGAACAAAGAGGGCAAAAAGACAGAGGCGAGCATAGCCTCAGGAGGCCTACAGAGGAGAGAGAGAAAAGGACACAGAGTTTCCTCCTCTCATTCTAAATCCAGAAGCTCTTGCCCAGTTTCAAAGCAGCAGCCCGCTCTCCTTCTGAATGCTCTCTCTGTCCCTTCCACCTGCAGGAGGCTGGGATATGTTAGGGCACATTTCAGAGAAAAGTGTGTGTCAGAGAATGTCTCCCCTCCTCAGCAGAAAGCTCCTGGCCTAAGGCAGCCTTCCCTTGGTCCACAGTTGCAATATCACCTGCTTCCAAGACAGCAGAAGGGGAAGGATTTTAGGGAAGGTAGAGGGGTGAATAATACACTTTCTATGCAAATACTAACCCTCTGCCCTTCTCAGACCCCTTCTAAGGATCTCAAAGTATTTTATTAAAAAAAAAAAAAATTAAGCCTCACCATATGTCTGTAAAGTAGATAAGGGATGTGTAGGGTTTGCTACAGCCACCTCTAGGCAGGAACACCATAGCTATTTAACAGCTCTCTACAACATTTTAGGACCAGACGTGCAGAAAAATCTCTCAACTACAGCTGCCAAGGAATTCTAGGTAGGCTGAATGGACTAGGTCACTGGGGCACTTACTGTAATGCCACAGCATCTTTATTGACTCGAACCTTAGTTTTATGTCCCACCTTTCTTCTTTCCAAGTCGGTACTGAATGCCAGCTGAGTCAAGACCATCCTTACCCACAGGGTTTTCTTTAGAACGCTCCCATCCATGTACTGACTGACCCACCCTTCACCTACTTAGCTTGGGAGTAGATAGAATTGCAGCACACAGCTGGAGACCACACCAGAACTACTGTAAGGATATAATGTACTCTGGGCTTCTGGGGCAGACACCTTGAAGATCCATCAGCAGTTGATTGCTCCCTTGCATTTGATAGGGGGAAAAGGTCACAGATCATCATAGTGGTCCCTTCTGGCCTTATAATCTATTACTCAAAAAATTCAAACTGGACATAGCTCTTTTACCCAAGCTGCTGTCACTCCTTCCCTCCCTAACAGGGACCTGTTTAAAAGCTAATTTCAGTATGATCTAGGATTAAATCTTCAAATACCTTTAAGTATTTATCACTGTTAAACTTGGATTTGGATTCCCTCTTGGTCACCTCAGGAGAACAGGGAGCAGTGTGGAGGGCAAAGACCCAGCTTTTGCAGAAGCAGGTGCTGACTCTGGAGGGACAGAGGTTTTCCCTTTACACAGTGCTGTCTAGCTCTCCACGTGGGAGATCTACAGAGGAACAGTGAAAGACTCCAGTGGGAACTGCACTGAGCCCCCATACAGGAAAGAGGGCCTAGAGGAACAATTCAGAATACAAGACCTGAGAGGATTATTGCAGCATCCTTAATTTGCAGCAAGGGAGATTTAGGTTAGACATTAGGAAAAACTTCCTAACTGTAAGGGGTAGTTAAGCAGTGGAACAAATTACCTGGGGAGGTTGTGGAATCTCTGTCACTGGAGGTTTTTAAGAACAGGCTAGACAAACACCTATCAGGGAAGGTCTACATATAGTCATACCTCAGTGCAGGGGACTAGACTAAATGACCTATCAAGGTCCCTTCCAGTCCTACAGTTCTGTGATTTCTATGATGGATCATAACTGATCTGCAATGGCCAGTGATGGGTTGGCCTAGAGAGGAAAGGGGCATTTGTCAGTCCTGTTGCTTTATAAACATGTAGCAAGGTTTCTATTCCCCTGACTGTAATAAGTGAACAAATGACTGCACAGAAACACATATCCAATCACTCAGTATTGTAAATGAATAGAAAACTCTTTGCCTTCTGGGGCTTTCAGGATGTGTGTGCAGACAGTGTGGCACCAGCCTTGAGAACTTTGGTGTGGTACTGGCAGGCAAACTGTCTGCAGCCCACACTTGCATGACTTCCACTGTTGGCTTGTTGTCTGGAACAAAGAAAAATGTGCACACAATAGGGTCTCAGGGTGCAACTTATGAGCAATGCCTGCAGAAGGGAGAGACCTAGAAAGTGGGACAGGAGCTGGGGTATGTGTAAGGTGCACAGAACATGTTTTCTATCTACAGAAGCAGGCCAGTGTGGGGAGAGAGAAAATGTTTAAGGCAATTCTCTCTCGCTCTCACACCATTCCTTTCTTAAGGGAAAGTATGTGACTGGTGAGGGAATCTAAAGGCTGACAGGAACCAACATGCTTTTATCGGATCTATCTGTGCAAAGACAGTCTGGGTGCTGGTGCTAGGTGAGGCAGTCGACATGGAAAGGAACAACCTGGAGGGAGGCTCTGGAGGGCAGGAACCTGTCTTTGTGTGCTAGTATTAACAGGCCAGGCAGCTAGCCTCCCTGGGCTCATTGTTCCAGCTGAAAAAGGCCCAATGTTGATTCTGGGCAGGTTGGAGAGCCTGGATTGAGCTGTGGGTAGGCCTGGGCCCCCTGCATGATCCCCCTGCAGTCTGGCTTGGGGGCCTAGGCAAGCTGAGTTAGTGTTTGAACCAAAACAATGGCACCATAAGAGTAGAACTGAACCAGGGTGTGTGGGGCTGCCCCATCCGTTCTCACCCCAACCTCCCAGCCCACCCTTCCATGGGCACTCAGCCCCCTGCAACCCAGAGCCCTGCGTTGTGGGCCTGAGGTGTTGTAACAGCAGTGCCCTCTGGTGGGCAAACTCTGAGTCATGCCTACTCAGCCTACCCCAGAAATGGGGGTGGTGACAGTAAAACCAAGGAACCCAGAACCTTGACACTCCCATGCAGGTTAGTTGAGGCTCAAACTGTTCCCCTGTGAAGAGAAGCTGCTGCAGAGCAGTTCTCGGTGAGGAGGGCAAGACGGCCCATAGCCTGCCCCTTGCAGTGGTGAGCCAAGCCTGACAGGGTGGCAGGGGAAGCAGAACAGTTTAAGGGGGCCAGGGTAGGAGCTGGAACATGGCTAGGGCTGAGTTTAGTCCCCTGTTGGCCATTGGGGGAAAGAAGAAGGGCTGCCCCAGGGGCACCTTCTTTCCCCCAGAGCAGAGCTAGATTTACTCCCAGCTCTTGCCCTGCCAGTCACCACTGTTAAGAATTTAAGAACAGCCATACTGGGTCAGACCTAAGGTTCATCTAGCCCAATCTCCTGTCTTCCGACAGTAGCCTAGAGGGAATGAACAGAATGGGCACTCAAGTGATCCATCCCCTGCTGCCCACT
This sequence comes from Natator depressus, assembly GCF_965152275.1. Lineage (NCBI taxonomy): Eukaryota > Metazoa > Chordata > Testudines > Cheloniidae > Natator > Natator depressus. Next base: position 23,503,010 of record NC_134240.1, read on the forward strand.
TCCAGCCTCTGACAAACAGAGGCTAGGGACATCATCCCTGCCCATCCTGGCTAACAGCTATTGATGGACCTATCCTCCATGAACTTATCTAGCTCTTTTTTGAATCTTGGCCTTCACAACATCCTCTGGCAAAGAGGCTGACTTGTGTTCATTTGGTGACCCCTAGTTCTTGTGTTATGAGAAGGAGTAAACAACACTTCCTTACTTATTTTCTCCACACCTGTCATGATTTTATAGACCTCAATCATATCCCCCTTAGCCATTTATTTTCCAGGTTGGAAAGTCCTAGTCTTATTGATCTCTCCTGCCCCGTTAACCTCTCCTCCAGACAACAGCTCTTCCTCTTGAGCCTGCCTCACTGAGTCACCCTAATGCCCTGAGACATGGGGCACAAGAAAAGGGTATATGAGAAAAAACCTCCAATCTGTATATTAGCTGGGCATTCCCATAAGTTACTGCAGGAGCCAGCAAGGTCCTTCAGAAATAGAGAAAGCGCTAAATATCCTTCCTCCCTTGTTTATTTCAATTGGGTATTGTCTACATAGTTAAAAAAAAATACCAGGAACAAACACAGGCTTTCAGGAGATGAAACCCTCTCAGCTGCACTGGCTTTATTTTAAACAGACTCAGGACATTGCCAGCTCAAAAACCTCACTTTTTGTGACAAAAAACAGTACAAATCTCCTTTGCTCGGGTTCCTTATCCCCCAAACTATAAAAGTATAAATTCAAGGGGGAGTGGATTTATTTTAAAGCCTTCAGAAGAACAAAGATGCCTTTATTCTCACTGGCCCCAATGTTCAGATCTGCCATGAGCACGTCTCCACCCAGGCTGTCTGGCTAGTTGTACAGGGACAGTAAGGGCCCTCTTACACAGCAAAATACAGAATGGAGACTGCTTTATAACCTGGTCTTGCCTTGTCTGTGTGGAAGGAACCCTGTTACAACCAAATCCAAATCTTGTTATACCATGGTCCCTTCCACAGCAGATTCTGATTGGCAAACAAGCCCTAAAAAAGAGTAAGCCAAAAAAATTATTTGCAGGCATTTTCCATTTCAAATTTTCTCCCTTCCCCCATTTTACTGACCAAAGAGCATCACTGGTTTGGCTCCGAGCATGTCCACTCAACAGCCTTTAATCTCAACTCACGTTTCTCCCCCCTCCCACCACTTTAACTCTGAAGTTATAGTGCATCGAGGATGTTGTCAATTTTGGTGACCAGCTCCTGGCGCTTGTTGGAATGCAGCTTCTCATTCTCAATGTACGTGTCCTTCTTAAGCTTGCCGGCCACCAACCGCTCTGCCTCAACAGATGATTTCAGAACCAGCTCCTTGACTTGGCTGTCGAGCTTCTGAATCTCGCTCACCTTGTAGGAGTTCAGAATAAAGGAATATTAAAGAGGACTGAACACAAACAGCCCTATCACATGGCTAAGCAGAAAAGCTGGGACCAAGGAAGACACAGCACAGGATATAGAACAGCCTCTCCCACTGGCATGGCTATAAGTGAACATGGCATTTGGAGGGTTCCTCTCGGGGAGGGGGCAGAGGCTAAATGGATAGAGGAGGTTTAAGCGGAACCTCAGAAGCCAGATACTAGCATTGAGAGAGGTGTAATTCTTACTTTCAGTAATGTTTAATGATAAGTTAGAGACTTTCAAATCTAGGTCACCAGTACAAATCCAACTCAGGACCATGGTGGCCAAAAGTAGCTGTTTTCTGATAATTATTGTGGTTGCCAGTGTGAAGTGAGTTTGGCGGATCTCAGTGAAGTTCACAGTGGGATCAGTACCCACAGCACAAAAACTGAACTCCCCACAGCACAAAAACTGAACTCCCCACACCTCAAGGTGGGTGGCTGCTTCTGGTCAGAGTTGAGGCATAAAGGTTGGGAATGGTAGTGTGCGCGCCTGGGGTGTGCTGTGCTGCCACGTTGTTGCAGAGAAAGGAATTCAGTCTACTGGACTGTGAAGGCAGCATCTTCCACCAGTGTGAAAGATCACACTTGCACAAAAATAAAAGATTAACAAGTAAATGTGTTCAACTCTTGTGGTTTTGTATTACCATGATACAAGTGAAGCAATGTGATGAGGCACCTTCTATGCAAAAATAAGAGCCCCAGACATGGTCAGCCAAGACAAAACTGGAGTAGCTGAACACCTGTAGGTGCTGTTCTCTTGTTCTCCCAAAGAAGCCATGTAATATGAAGCAAAAGCTTCCCAGGTGGATTCTGGCAACAAACCCAGAAATAGTCCAGGACCCCCAAAATAACTTGTGTTACTGGCTTGGATAGTTTAATAATATACAATCTGTTGCTATGTTTCAACTTAGAAGATCCAAGTTTTCATTCCATTCGCCATTACTAGGAGTGTAATGATAAGATAATGCAGTTGTAACATACAATCCTGCTTCCAAGGCAGCTGGTCTAGGGGATCTTTTGGAGACAGTGAATGCTAGTGGCAAGCAATTTTTCACCTCCACACATTTTATAGAGCAATAAAAGCAAGAGAAAAACTACAGCAGAGGGGGGGAAAAAACAAACAATTAATACCATCCCCTACATCTTTCTGACAAGAAGCAAGTAATTTTGGAGCGCATGAAAGAGAGAACAGGAGGCAGCAGTTAAGCTAAGCATCAGAAGACATCTAGAATGGAGGCAGCGTAGCTTATAAGGCCAGCAACAAAGCACAGCTAAGACAGGAGAGAGCTCTTACCTTATCACACATGTCAGAGCCTTCTGTCTTCAGCTTGGACTGCAGAGAGGCTACTTCATTGGTCAGGGCCTTATGCTCTGTCTCCAAGGTCTTCTTGCCACTGTTTAGAGTGGAGATGTCCCGTGACTGCTTGTACTTATTCACCGCTTCATCAAAGTGGCGGTACAGGCCCAGTCTCTTGTTCACCAAGGTGAGAACTTGCTCTGTTATGCAGGCCACCTTCATCCTAGCTTCAGCAGCTGGATCCTATAAAGGGCGATAAGGTACATAGACAAGCACATACAAAAAACTTAAACTGAGCCAATGCCTGTCTAGCCACATGTGCTACGCAAAAGCACCTCAGATCTTACATTTTACAATTTAACACCAACAGCTGTCAAAAGAATGCCGAAGTTAGCTTGGTCCGAGCATAGAAGCCTCTGGCTGCCTCTAATCAGCCAGCCTAGCTCTGGGTTAATAAAAACCAAGGGAAAATATGGAGGAAGGGACTCCCACAGGACAGTCACAAACCAATTAGATTCAGATGGGCTTGCTGTCCCAGGGCTGGAATATTTTACATGAAAGCTAAAGATGGAGTATCCATCACATACCAAGACAAAACCACTAGGTCTTTAGGTGCTCAGATGCTATGGTGATAAGGCACCAAGTATCTAAATAGGAATATTCCAATGGAAAGAACATTTAGTGAGGGGAACTATTTCTACAGGCAATTTCCAACCATTAGGGGAATAAAACTTTCCCCTCAGTCACAAGGCTGCAGCTTGCCATATAGTACCTTGGTGATGGAGAAGTCGAGCCTCACATAGAAGATCACTGTGAAGAACAAGATGTAAAAGGCTCCAACCACCAACAGTGGCTCCTGCAGCATCAGGATCTTGTTGAAGGTGTAGTGCACCTGCAAAATAGGATTCAGAGAATGGGATCAATGACTTGCCATTAGTCAAGGGAGAAACTTCAAGCACCTAAATGTTCCTAAAAACCAAGGAAGAATAGTTATGGCACACAGAATGGATCCAGCTCAGATAATGCAAACTGTGTAGTCAAGAACCTAGTCACACTGCTGGTTTTCTATATCTCTTGAGCAACAAGTTTCCCCAACTGGGCTGTGCATTGGCTACACTGGCTTTCCTTAAGGGCTGCAACCCAGCATCTGCATTACAGATTCTCACATCTTCCAGCAGCGAGAACTTCACATAATAACAGACAAGCAAAGCCACACAATTTGCATGTCATTTTTCAGGAACTCCTCAGCCCCAGACCAGATATTGTTATGATTACAAAGGTGAGTGAGGAGGAGGCATGGCTGCTCATTTAAGTTATTCAAACAAAGGGGTCAAGCCTACCACAATGTCCTGGATGTGCTGCTCTACTAGGTTGTTCTTGTGTGCCACAATAACCGGGCGTCCAAACGTGTCCAAGTAGGTGTAGTGGAGCTCGTCAGTGGCTCGGTTGATTTCATATGGGCTGTCCACATGAATATTCCTGCAGGAATAAACAGACACTCCCACATGATTCTAACATGTCTGAGATGGGATGGCTTTTTGATTGGCCTGTTGTGGCCCAATGCACATTACTCAATTGCACATTGAAAACAAGTTCACTGCAGTTTAAAAAGCAATTTATAATGTGTGACAGATTGTGTTCCAAGGTGTCTTCTATGCTCATGTCAGCCGTTATGTGTTCATGGTGCTCCATCCCCAAGAGCAGACAGGAGACTTGGCCATCAATGCACAGGTGAAGCATTTTCAGCAGTAACAGCACAAGAGCAGTATCACTTACTTGGCACCTTCTGGCAGGATTATCTTTACAGTCAGAGAGTCTGCAACTTGCTCATCAAACACATGGTCAATGAACCTCATCCTCAGGGCATATTGGTCACCTGAGAGAAGGCAGAAAGGACAGAAAAAATTCCAGGTAGTTTAACAAAACAGGCTTCCATGGAAAGGTTTTCCCAGTGTCTGTGAATCTCAGCATGCTGAAGGACAGGGGCTGTACGCGCTCCTCAGCAGAGGATCATTTGGCTCCCCTGAAAATGGCAGTTTTTAACAAAAGGTCTAAGGATACAGGAAGAGGCACATGCAAGCAGGAGACTGGCTTGTAAGTTACAGAAGTAAGAGCTAGCAATAAACGCTAAAAGGTTACAAGGGCCCATACTGTACAAATGTCAGATTTTCAACACAGTAAGTCTGGCCTTTTACTACCCCAATCTTGTGACACCCACCAAGGTTATAGAGGTATTCATAGCTAGGCAGGTTGTAGCCAATGATGTAATGGGTCTTCCAACCCCCAAAGAGCGGGAAGCGGGGGCGGATCTCCATCTCCACAGAGTCATCCAGGATGAGAAGGTGGCTGGTAGAGATATTTCCAATTTCATCTCGGTAATATACATCCTGAGCCGCAGCAGGAAGAATGGTCTGCATGGGGGAGAGAAGCAGCACTCAGTGCATTTGCTAGAGAAAGAAAATTTCCACTAGAATAGGCAAAGCAGCTACTGATGACACTTGGTTCAGCTTCAGTCAGGACTAGCACCACTTCTCACAAGAAGCAACAAAATGACTGCTTGGCAGCAGCATGTGGCAAAATGGCATTAATGTAAGTGATTGGCCACAATGTGCTCAGCAAAAGCTATTGCCCATATTCAGAGAAGTTATAGATGACGAAGCCCTATTGGATCATCCAGTCTATGGCCTTGAAGTCAATGTAACATTGTTCCCTACAGACAGTCAGTGGTACTTTATCCAGTCCAGTTTCCTAAGCAATGAGGGACATGCCTACCACAATGTCCTGGATGTGCTGCTCTACCACTTCCTTCAGAATTTTATTTCACATCCTATCTGATCAGCCTAAAAGTCCCATTTCATTCCATCCCATTGCTCCTAGGGGGCTGAGCTTGTGAATTCATACACTCAACTCAATAACATTTCTCTGTCTGTCTTGATGTCACTTGACACTTTTTGAACACTGCATGCAATCAATTCCAAAATTTCAGGGAATATTCTAGGCATCAATGGGCAGAAGCCCACAGATTCTGGTGAAAAATTAGAAAACCGGAAGGGGAAATGGGGGCAGAGCTCCTAGCATCTGATCAGCAGAGCAAGCAGCTTCAACCAGCTCTGTAATTGTCTACAAATCAAAGAACTTGTTGATGGCAGCCATTAACACCTTCCAGCATAACAATGGGGATAACAGTATGGGAGGAGGAGGATAGTGGAGTCCCTGCCATAGGGAGGAAGGAGAGGAGTGGGAGGGTGCCACAGAGAGCCCCTTTTATGAGGGAGGTTACAGGGAGTCCCTGAAATAGGAGGTGGGAGGGCGGTGTGATGATTTGGGGAATCTGTCTGTACAATTTGAGTTCTGGTTGATGATGATATGAAGTTGTTACTATAAAAATTGCTCTACCACTGAATACCTCTATGTAAATGTATCAGGGGTAGCCGTGTTAGTCTGTACCCACAAAAACAACAAGGAGTCCAGTGACACCTTAAAGACTAACAGATTTATTTGAGCTTAAGCTTTCGTGGGTAAAAACCTCACTTCTTCAGATGCATGGAGTGAAAGTTACAGATGCAGACATAAATACATATATTTATGCATCTGAAGAAGTGAGGTTTTTACCCACGAAAGCTTATGCTCAAATAAATCTGTTAGTCTTTAAGGTGCTACTAGACTCGTTGTTGTTTCTATGTAAATGTGGAATCTGCCATTACTGACAGGGCTGAAAACACATCTCTAGACAATGGCTGGTCACTTCAGTTGCTGCCTATTCAGGTGGAAACATATGAAGGACAATGGGTTGGCTAAGTTTAGGAAAACTAGTTTTCTCTAACCCCTCAACAAGGTGTTTGGAGAGTGGAAAATTCCTATACAACACAAAGAGAGAGCAGAGGTGACAAAGCAGGAGTTCAGAAGGACTCAAAGTGAAGGAGGGATGGGCCGGTTTAGCAGTCAGAGAAAGCAAGCTGACCTGCCCTGGAGAGGGGCTCCATGTTTCAGAAATCATGCCATAAGCTGCAGCAGAGGATCCTGGACACCCCTACAAGACCTTGAGCCCAGCCCAAAGAATGCTCCAGAGTGGTGAGGAAACTGAGGCAAGGAAGAGCATGTAATGTTTATTATTTTTGTATACATCTGTGTATTTCTTGTGCTATCAAGTAAAGAGCAATGGTATTTTACAATTCTGTGCAGTCTGTGTGTGTGTTATGTGACACACCTATCGTGTGTCCCTGAAAAGTTAATCCAGAACATGGCTGGAGTTCTGGGAGTGGGTATGTTTAAGCTACAGGGGAGTCTGGGGGCAGGGGGGCCAGCACTAGTCCCAGGGGCTGGGTAGTTGGACCGCAGGGTTACAGCTCTCAGGAGGGGTACTAGACAGAGGATTGGCACCCCAAAAGTGTGCCTAGAGACCCCAAGCTAGAGGCAGTGAATGGACTGTTCAGACTTTGGAGGCTTAAAGCACACAGGGATTCAGAATTTGGATCCCTTCACAGCAGTCTGGTGTGTGCCCAAGAAGGGGCATTCAACTGGATCTCTGACAGGTAGCACAAAGGCAGCTTGTGGGGACAACGTAGGATACACGGAGCACTTGGTTTATGCAATAAGCCTACAGAAGCAACAAAGTGTGTGACACCTCCCCCACCCCTCCAGTTATACCTTCCTGTACTACCTTGACTAATTCCTCTTTGGTAATGACATCTTGTAAATATCTGAAAGCTTTTTATGTTTCCCCCTTATCCCTTGTGCGCTGTTGCCAAATAAGAGACAAAAGAAAGGGCAATAGGATTTTCTATAGGAAGGTGGTAAAGGAGGGCACAAAATGCAAACCTTAAAAGATTTGACAGAAGATATTCCACTGTCTGGCTGCCTTTGGTAGTCATATCTGGAGAAAGGCCCTTTGAGCACAGCTCCTGTGTGCTTTAAGTCAACAGTCTCTTCTACAGCAATATTTCCCCAGTGAGACACTTCAATGACCCGTATCATACTGGTGATGGTCAGGAATGGGTTGTTATTTTCATAGTGTACCTTAAGGATGTCCTGAGAAGGAAAGAAAACAAGATATAAATCCCAGACAAGGAAGTAACAAACCCAGAGGGAGGAGGGGAAAAGGATTCCCCCTCCATCAAATCCCAGAGTGAATCATTCCATTATAGTGACAGCCATTAGCAATAGCCATCCCTGGACCCCCCCTTTTTTTGATTTATAACAGCTGGTCACACAATACAGGGTGAAAAATGCACACAGCTCAAAACTAACACACCTAACCTGAAGCTCAGCTATGACACTTTGGAGATATCAATTAAAGCACTTTAGCAAAATTTCAGCATCCATTCTGGCTGTTTTAACTGATCAAGTGGAAGCAGCTTAATGGATATGCAAGGTTTCACAAGTGACTGCTCACAACAAGGGAAGTTAGCATGGGCAGACAGGAAGCCCCTAGATACTGAGATGTCCCCTGCCATTAATACAACTGACTGCAGGTAGCAGGATTCACTGAGCTAACTGATGAATGCTTTGGACTGGAGGGAATCAGGATCCCAGAGCAAAGGTGTTATCTCATACAGACCACTGACAATAAGACAACTTGGATGGGGCATATCTCCTGCTATCAGCACCCCAAGATAAACAAAACCATCTGACCCTTATGTTCCAAGGTGCCATTCCTTTGAGCCCACACCTGTACCATCATGAGAGTAACCGAGTTCCTGACATAAATCCCACCGGAACAACTGGTGATGCATGGGTGAAACTTGACAGGAAAAACAGCCAGATGTTCAGGTGCTTGGCTTAACACTTAAGTGCTAAATCAAACTCTGAATCTTGCAGCGAGAATGCTGATACTGCATATTAAGGACAATATGTACAAAGTAACTAGGTTATATTTCAACAGAGTCTTCTTCTTCTACAGAGTCTCCATACTATCCCATGAGCTTCCTTAAATAATATACACTCAGAGTAGCAGGTGTTTGCCCCTCAGCATGTTACTACAACTATTTCCTTTTAACTTTTTTGGAGTGAATTTAGTGTTGCTGAACTGACACCCTCAAGTCCTCTCTGTGTACTCGAGCAGGTATAGCAAAGGCAGCTACAGTTCAAGCTCTCCCCCTACTACCCCAAGACATCCGTGCCCTGGAGAGAGACCCCTCTCTCCAAGGGTTTCTCATTGGCAGTCTCAGTAGAGAGGCGAAGTTCAGAGGCAATTAATGCCAGCTGTGGTGGTTTTGTGATACTGACACTTACCCATTAGGAACTGAACTGAGAAATACCAACTCAATTCACATACGACACCAGTTTTCAGACACTTGCCACCATCCTAATATGTGACCGAGAGGCAAATGTCTCTACATCCCATTCAACCTCTTGAGCCATAATTGACCTATTTATGTGGTGCACTTTGCAGGACAACAAGCTACAATTTATTTTCAAGAGCCTTTCAGCCAGGGTTTTGCTAGCCACAAGAATTTACCTGGCTATATGGTGGGATGTCCTTGAAAGGCCCATATTCAATCATGTCCTCTGACCGGGTAGGATTGCCCAGCTTGGTGTAGTTCTCTACGTTCCTGGAGGCCAGTTTCACACGTGTAGTTTGGCTCTTCGTTGGGTATGGAGAGTAGAAATAATGATTCCCTTCAAAGACCACAAACTGTTTCTCTGCCTGTGTGATGTGCGTGGGGTACGGCTGCAGGACATGTGTGAAAACTGTTTCGATGGATAAACGGATCTTGGCACCTGGCGCCAGAGGAGATGGCAACTTCACGGTGAAGAATTTGCCACTGAAAGGGAGAAGAGCAGGAAAGCTATAAACACCAAGATCTCCACTGGCCTGACATGCACTCTTAAGCCCCTGCAACCCACACTGGTGCAGAGCGGAACCTGGAAGTTTTTTATTTGCTCTTAAAGGACTCCCTCCTTCAAAACTGGGAGTGCTGTAAAAGGGCCTTGCAGGATCAGGCCCAAAGTAGATTTCTGCCAGTAGCCTGGTGCTTGTTCCTCAGGAGGAGATTTCTGTTCCACAATATGGGTACATTTACATATAAATGGTGATGGGGCAGTCTATAATTGGATATCATTTGGCACAGGCCTGCATGGATATTCAAAGGGAATCAAGCTAACATACCACCTGTGTGATGTTTTTGGGGTAGAGATACTGGTGCGTTCCTTTCACCATTTCTCTATAGCTGCACTTCACTGTGTATTTTCCATTATTCTCTAGGTGGAGAGAATAATCTAAAATGGAGCATGGGCAATGATCTGACAGGAAAACAAACATACTAAGTTCCTGCTCCTAAGAGTCTGTTACCTCTCAAGTCAGCACTACTTGTTCTCCCATTGGGCTGAAGCTGAATAAGGATGTCTATGGCCAGGGATCCAGCAGGGGTATCCTGCAGACAGTGAAGTCTGGAGGTGTGGGACTAGAGAAAACTTTTCACCTAATCCACAGCAGAGTTCTCTTGCAGCCTTCAAAGAAACAGATACCTCCACAGCAGGTTCACACCACCTAGCAAGAACTGCTGCCCAGACAGTGGAAGGAGAGTAGATAACAGCCCCAATGGATGGACCTTGGCAGTTGCAGGAAGGGAGCAGTCTCTAACTCACTGGTGATGCAGCCCTCCACCTGGATTAGTTGGGGCACCTTCAGCCAGCCATAGCTACGAAGTGGGCACTGTTCTGCCTTGATAATTCAGTGTTTCACTCCATAGCTACGAACCCCTTGAGATCACCAGCAACTAGTGCCGAACCAGTTTAAAAAGCTCACCTTATTTAATAGCTAACATGCACAGCCTCTGAAAGAGCCTTGCACTACAAATTTCTGCTCCCTCAAGCATGCTGCAAATATGGGATACTCCTCAAGTGTGGTAGATGTGGAGCCTCTGGCTAGAAAGAGGGCTCTCTCTCTGGGTTAGGGGCTACAAGCTCATTTTAAGCTGCAGAATCTAACATCCTGCAGCAACAATATGGTTCAGTATTGCAGCGTAAACAGAGCCAAACCAAATTTGTAACTGTATGTGATGGGCAGTACAGACCCTTAAGAGGCCCATGTGGTTCTAATGCATCTCCATCCCAGTTCCCCTAATACAGGGAGGTGGCAACAGATGTTCTGACAGGAGGGTTTCATAAGATGCTAGGACACAGGGGGAGTTCCCTACATGGCACAGGGGAGCTGAGGAAGACACCTGTACTGCATCCCTAATAGAGGGACTTATAAAGAGAGAGCAGTCTCTCTGGGGAGAGGCTGCCAGACAGACGTCTCCATTTCCCCAGGAAACTGAGGGCATCTACTTTTGCTGACCTGGGAATCAGGTCCTACACTGTTACCTGTATTTCAAATTGTGCTACAGGCTGTGGTGTGAAACATAAGATGGGCCTCTGAAAGAATAAAGGACACCCAACCACCAGCAAGATTGTTGTAGGGACTGCGTGATGAAATATTTAAGTCCTGGACTTGCTCGTTAGACTAACATCTCTCTTGATTCTGCTATTACTCAACTGGGGAGGTCCAATTTGAATGGGTAAGTTACAAATACTGGTCCCTAACAGAACTGCTCCCTGTTATTTGGCATTACAGGGTAAGACTCACCTTTTACCTTTCACCTTAGTCTCCCGCACCTCCAGGGTGTTCTCCTCCTCTTCCTCACCTTTCACCTGTTCCAAAACAAAACATTACAGCCTGATCACCATGTCACCATTTAGGCTTCCCAGGTGAAGCAGCTGAATTTATCAGGTCAAATACTACACAATTCCTATTCATTTCTTATTGGAGTGCACACAACGCATACTAGTTGACAAAAAAATTGTTTTTAAAAACCCAATATCTATTAGCTTCACAGTTGTTAATACTGGCCAACTCAACAAATTGTGGTCTGTATCCAAGAATAGAAACTGGAGGCTCCTGTTAAATTTTTTGAAGCTTCTGCCAGTGTCCTAGGCCAATTCCCAAGCTGTCAAAGGCATGGAACGGAGTCTGTCAATGGCAGACCCTACTCCTCCAGCAGGTCCTTTTACAGAGCTTCTCTCACTGGAGCTCCTAGGGGAGCGGCCACCAAGTGAAAAAGCAAAGACTGGCACAACAGTCTCATTCTACTGTCATCAGAAAGCAGCACCTGCACAGCTACTCTGTCAAACCTCTTGAGGAAAAGAGTGCTGGATTGATAGCCCTGGAATTGGAGACTCAAGTCTCCTGAGCATCCATAGGACAAACACAGCCTGCAAGACAAAAGCTTCCCCCGTGCATCTCTGGGTCCTGCTCCAACATGTATCCAGACTGCTCTGGAAAGACCAAATTTAGATGTGGTAAATGAGACACACAGATTAGCATCACTCTCCATGTCTCATTCCCTTTTGAGACACTCTAAGCAAGGTTACCCAGCCTCCTTGTTTCACAGTCATAATAACGGCCTTTTAGTAGCCTAATTATTTGTAGAGCACCAGCAGCATGCTAGGAACTTTATAGACATCTGATGGTGACAACCCTCAGTCATTACCAAACTGAGCTGGCTTTGAACAGGGGACCTAGAAGTGAAAGTCTCTGTATCCTACCACCAAGCCACTTGAGTGCTATTAAAAGCAGCACACAGAATATGCATGCAAAAGCCTTTGTTTCAGTACCACATTAACACAGTGTGGACCAAAGTCTGCTCTGTTACACCAGTGTAAGCCTGGAGTAACCCTTCTGAAGTTGATCCAGATTTATGCTGGCAAAGGATAATGATTTATTCTTTGTACTGCAGTGGTGCCTAAAGTGTGTTAAGCTCTACTCAGAGAAGCAGTCACTGTCCAAGTGTGTACAACTCAAGAACCTGAAAGCAAAATTTAGATCAAAGCAGAACCTGATCCTTTTTGTATCTCTACTATTATTAAATCCCAACTGTATTTTTAAAGCATTAGGCTATTATTCTAATGCTTTGCCCTTTTATGGTATACACCAGGAAATTCAAAGGCTTAAGACTTTACATTACAAGCTCTGAGGTAGGGCACCACTGTTTATCCTTTATGGTAGGGGAAAATGAGGCAGAGTGGTGAAGTGACTTTGCAGAAGGTGATACAGTAAGTCAGTCGCAGAGCTGGAATCAAAGCCCAAAAATCCTAGCTCCCAGCTCCTTGAACTAACAGCTGCTTTTCAGAATCACTCACCACTAAATACTGTAAGTGGTTCAAGTGCTTGAAGAAGATTATAAGTGGATGAAGGGCTAGGCAGCCATCTGACAGTTGCCCATTCAGACTCAGGGCCCAGCTTGTATTTGTATCTTTCACTCTCCCATTTATATGGGATCTCCTTCTAAACTTAAAGCCACACCAAGCTGAACCCAAAGAACTGCAAGGAAATGAATGTTAACTGTCAAATCACTCACCAACCTACCCAGGGCATAACAAAACCACCCTCTGCCAAAAATAAAAACTTAAATCTACACTATAAGAGCAGGCAGAGTCCCTACTACTAAAGGCATCCAGAAAGGGCAGAGAAATAATAAGGTTTCAGAAGCTGGATGGATCTCATGCAGGTGGCCTGCAGCAGCTAGCATTATGCCTTAGGGAACACCCATGTAGAGGTTCCTACTAAGACACCCCTCGGATTTCTCCCTCTCCCCCACGGTGTGGTTAGTGGTTGCATTGCAACGCCTGCGGCACTTTTGCTTACGTGTCAGTATCTGCCAGGCAGGGAAGTGGCTGTCACGGCACCATCAGCTCAGAGTCAAAAGCAGGAGAAAAATCCACGGCCACCCGAGGGGAAAGAAAGAAGCGCGGGGCTGGGGCTGGCCGGGCGCTGCCCTAGCTTGGCAGCACGGCCCGCAAGGCCGCTTGCCTGCCCTGGAGGTTTGCATGCCTGCAATGAGTGACCCAGCCCCGAACCGCTCACACACGAGGGGGGCCCATGCAAGGGCGGGGGCCCCGCCGCGCGCAAGGGGGAGCCAGGGGGCTCCCGCCACGCAGAGGCCGCGCGGCGGAGCGGGCCAGGCCGAGGGTCGCCGGGGGGACGGGGCCCCTGCGGAGGAGCGGGCGAAGCGCAGCCGGGGCGCGCTGCCACGCGGGCCGGGGCGCGCACTCACCTGCACCCCGAGGTAGGCCAGGTGGCTCTCCAGGCCGGGGTCCAGCGCCAGCAGGAAGGAGCTGGCGCCCCCGGAGCCCCCCGCCGGGTTAGCCAGGCTCAGCTCGGCCGTCACCTTGGCCAGGTGGGTGCTGAGATCCACCGTCCGCTTCACCTCCTCATTGAGCAGCTCGGGGGCCGCCAGGGCGCAGCCCAGGCAGAGAAGCAGGCGGCAGGCGAGGCCCTCCATGGCCGGCCAGGCAGCGGATGAAACCGGATGGACTCTCACAGTCAGCGGTGGGGGCGCCCATCCATTGGGGAGGGCACAAGATGGCGGCGCCCAGGCCGAGGGAGGGACAAGATGGCGGCGCCCACTCATAGACCAGGGCACAAGATGGCGGCGCGCACGACAGCCAGGACTCCGTCAGGCTCCGCAACCAAGGGGGCTACGCCGATGCCTAACTAAAAATGCTGTGACCAAAGGCAGCGCTGAGCATGACAATACTCCTGTAGGATCAGAATCCTAAGTTAGTGAGAGCTCAGACCTCATTGCAGAGAGCAGAGATTGTCTATATATTGTGCAGGGGGTGGATACTGAGTCTGTTCTTCACAGCTCCCAGCTTCCTCCGGAAACCTGGATAGATCTGGGCAGAGCCTGGCCATTGCGCTTACAGTGATGCCAACTCTCAGAAACCACAGACCAGGCTCCAGTATCATGAGAGTTCAGTCAAACAATACGTGTGGGTATTTCCCCATTTACCGTCTAGTTTCTGAGCCACCTTTAGGGTACACTGGAGTCAAGCTTTTCAACCATGAGGACTAGAGACTTTTTTAAAATTGAAAGATGAGCCTCTCATCATCATGACTCCAAGAGCTGGGGCTTTAAGAAAACCACCAAATATCATAAGAAGTATGATAAAATCATAAGAACGGGCAACACTGCTGTCAATATCACTAACCCTTAGCTGCAAATTAATTAGTTGGGCCCAAAAATAAGATTGGCTTAAAAATAATGAGATTTTTAAAATATCTTTTTGTTTTCCAGTTTCTGAGCTATTTTGGATGTCACTGGGTCATGTTTTCAAGCTGTTTTCTCTGTAATCATGGGAGCTAGAAACTTGGAAGGACAAGAAAAAGACAGATGAGATTCTCATGTAATGACAGGATTCCAGGAGCTGGGGCTTTATGAAAAGCACCAAATAATGCAGGCCTTGTAATAATATTGTGAAAGTTGACAAAAAGCTAAAATAGAATACCTAATCATAGACTGATGAGCCCAGCTGGAGAGCTGAGACAACTCAATGGCCTTTGCCAGATTTTGGCTGGAAACCGTCCCCAGAGATTTGACCCTAAATCAGCCATAAAGCTGTATGCATTGTGTTTTAGGGCTGAAGCAGGGGAATGGGCTGTTATGTTTTCCAGGAGTCAGGGAAGATGTGTTTTGGGGCTGGCGCAGGAAATCGGGTGTTTGTTCTGTGGCTATCAGGGAGGGCAGGGAATGGAGAGTAGTGTTGAAGGTGTTTTTTGAGGGCTCTGAGCACTGTTCCCTCTAAGCTGTGTGCATGCACACAGATCCTAAACCCCGTGCGCACAGCGAAACACAGCGCGCACAAAAATTTGCACAGAAGAAATTTTTTGTGCACACGGCCTGTCAAAAATTTGCACAGAAGAAATTTTTTGTGCACACGGCCTGTCAAAAATTAGAGGGAACATTGGCTCTGAGTAGGGATTTTAGTTGTTGGGTGTGGATATGATTATGATGCTCTTTACATGGGGTTCTGGTGCTTGTTTCATTGTGTCTTCCATTCTGAATTTATGAGCTGTACCTGTTGAGAATTGCCTTGTTTGTTTGGCATGTGACATTTTGTTTATCCAGGAGAAAGAGAATACCAAAGGAAAGTTTAAACTGAATCAAAATATGATGTTCTTTAAAGGGAGTAAAATCGCCTAGTGCTAGTGCTTAAAAAAGAAGCCAATAACTTAACCAATGGTGAAATAAAGCTGAAGTTTGAAAGATCCAAGACAGTCAAAGACATAGTAACCACAGCTGACTTAACCCAGGCAAAGAGAAGTTCTAACAGTAAAATTTTTACTGCTTTAACAGTGCACTGGGGTGACTGGCACCTTATATAATAAGCACCTAAAATAGGTAATGGCAAGAGACTAGCATTTTTTACTGTGATTGCAGGATTGGGGCCTTAGACTGCAATTTCTGTGGAGCAACAATCATCTTTTTGTTCTGTTGGTACAGCACTAACACAGTGGGGCCCCTACGTGCTACCATAATACAAATAATAAATCCTAATTTATCTGAGCTGAGACTGCAAAATATGAGAAGGGTGTTAGCTAAAGATAGTCCTAAACTGCAACGTTTAGATCTGGAGGCAACTCTCCCAAAGTTTGGGGGAGATTAGATCAGATCCAGGATTCCAGGTGAGGCCCTTTCTAGTACAGAATAGGAGGGTGAGCCATTTTTAATTCTCCGCCACCTCCATGCTTTTGATCCCTGAACAATGTTTTTTCTTACCAAACATGCTACCTCAATATTTTTACTTTACTTTGATATTAGTGCTGTTGAAACTTGTAAGATTGACAGCCTTGGATACTGAATACATTGAACACCAGAACAAGTATAGGATTGGCCAGCTTCCCTCACCCAGCCCAGCCAATGTGCCTCAGACATGCAGCCTGGACAGACCACACCTTTGTCACTGTGTCTCGTGACGTTTCTGGACAATACCAGCAACAAAAACGTGACATAATTTGGGTTGGTCTCATATGCAGTCTCAGGCTCCCCTCTTGTGCTCTGGGGAGCAGGCCAGATAAGGAAATACACAAGGTTCCCGAAACAATTCAGATGAGTTTTGCTTACCATGCCCCTGTTCTCCAGAGCCATCCGAGAGCAGTAATTTTGTAAATGGGATCATCCTTCCTGCTTTGGGAAAGCGAGAACAGAGCAGGAGGATCATGGGGTGCAGAAATGTGATGTATGGGATCCAAAACAAAGTTGCTGTTGGGTCTAATTTAAGGCCTGTCAGCCTGGCTGATGTTCTTGGGAGTTGCGGCTGATTTATGGTGATATTATATGCATGCAGTTTATTTTCCTCTGAAAGTTAATTTGCTCAAGATTCTCATTTCACCTTTCTGGCCCTCAGCCCGAATCTCTGTTTTTTGCTTCCATTTCAACTGAAATAAATCCTCTCTTAACTGTGGCTTCAGTGACTCCAGCTCCAGTCACTATCCCACCCGGCTTCCAAGGAACAATTCATCCTTCCAGCATAGGACCTTCACTGCTACAAAAGCAAATTAACATTTCTATGTATATTAGAGATGGATGGGCCCAAACAAAACCCCATCTTTAATCTTTGGATCCAGAGCCAAAGTTCTCTCTCTTGAATGGGCACAATCCAAACCCCAGATCTACTCTACTGAATTTGGAGATTCAAATTCTGAATCCAAATTTGAACTATCCCAAAGTCTGGTGTGTTCAGAATCAGATGTTATGTACTGTAGCTTCAAGGTGCTACTCAGATCGGACTCCTTTGTTCAGATCCTGGCCTTTGGTCCATCTCTAATTTAAATCACTAAGTCACACTTTAATATTAGTATTAATGCTGCCTCTGATGCAAATTAAAAAGATTAAATCCTGCCGATATAGACCTAATTCATTCTTAGTGTGACCGTGTTGTTTTCAGAGATCTTGCATCAAGGATCAGTTTGGCCCTGTCGGCCCAATTCACTATTGCCCTGCATTTTGTGTAGTCATTTACACCTGTGTAGCATGTACTTAAAATGACACCCTTCTGGCATTGGAACCTCTTGCACAGATGTAAATTAATACACAAGGTGCAGGGCATCAGAGAATGGGCTTTACTCACTGTGTCTGTGAGTAATTTACATACTGCACTTGCACAGGAAGGGAGAGGCTGTTTTTTTAAAATAAAAAACATTATACGTCACTTGCCAAATAGTGCATCAGATAAGTTTTCCTTGCTAGAGCACGTTTGCATAGTTGCAGATTTCTCAGCCTTACTATCCCTGACCAGACACTGCCCTGCTTCCCCCTCTTTCTTTCATGTACTATGGGAGTCACCTTAAAATCATCTGTTTTGGATTAAAATTTATGAAATAAAGCCAAGGAGCAAAGAAAAGAGTCCCAGCAGATTTGCTGATAATATGCACTGAGTGGGAGGTTAGTTGCTTGTTAAAAGTGCTTTGAAAATCAGATGGCTGGTGACAAAGCATTACAGAAAGGCCAGGCGCAGACCTGCATCGTCAGTGCTGTCCTCTCTCTGAGTGATGTTAGATTAATAAGGGGGTTTTGGCTGTACTTCTGAGTGACCCTAGGACCCAAGTCTCCCCCCAAGGGACTTGAATGGAAGCAGGATTAATCCCTGAGAATAAATCTCCTCCATGTTACCATAGCAAAAATTCCAATTTTATTCATGGACTAGAGACAGCAGCTGTACCCTGCTGTCACGAGGGAGCCTTTCAGAAGCCTGTGTACTACAAGTGGCCTGTGGCCAGAATTATAAATCCTGCATGCAGCCAGAAGAGTGCCAGAGTTTAGCAAACGACTTCAGAGTCCACACATCAGAATCGGGGACAAGATACTATCTCGTTGTGGATGTCACATCCTGATCCCCTTTGAGCCCCTGACTGGCCTTTCTTTGGCCAGAGAAATGCCCAGTGGCAAGGCATCACTACACTTTAAATGCTGAATATTGACACTCTGTCCCTCTCATCTCCAGGTGTGTGCGTAGCCTGGATCACTCTGGATTTCCCACCTGTCCTGGAATGATGTCTGTTCATTGTTTTTAAACTTTTGTTTCATTCAAAATAGGAGCTGGATTTTGTAAAAACAATGCAACGCATAAGAAGTGTCTTGTCCAAAAACCCCAACGCTGATGACAATGTAGCGATGATGCTAATACTCTGCCCTTCTCTGACACCTTTTAGCCAAGGCTCTCAAACTGCTCTGCAGTAACTATACTTGACTACACCGCAGAAGATCCAATAGGTCCACATGCTATTGAAATAAAGGCAACCCTAGGGTAGAATAAGGCACTTGTTTAACAGTCACACAAGAGTGCTACAAAGGTATTGGACAGGAAGTGAAGAAGAATCCTGTATCCCGATGAAACTTCAGGGGGAATTTTGATCAGCCCATAGTAATTACCTGAGATGGAGTATGATTAGGATGTATAATAATACAGCTACTCCTTAGCACTTCTAGATCAGTAACATTTTACAGCTGCATAAACGAATTCTCACAATGCTTTTCTGCAGTAGGTAGGATCCCTTATTTTACAGAATCTGTTTTGAAGAGATGCAGCGACTTGCCCAAGGTCACCCAGGAAGTGAGTGACAGCCAGGATTAGACCCTTGGATACCCAGCGTTATAACAGTTAATGCTAACAAAGTAGCAGTAGGCAGATAAAACCACCTCTTTCAGGATTTCAGTCAGACTATTAGGGATTAGGATGAGACCTTGTGGGGGTCAGAAACCCCTCATCTGCCTATGGTGGGATTTCTTGCAACTTCCTCTGAAGACTGATTCTACCCACTGTCAGAGACAGGTCACTGGATTAAATGGGCCATGGGTGTGATTGGGCATGGCAGTTCCTATATTCATGTAGCTTCTCTATAGTTAACACCCATATTTTAGTGCAAAATGACATGAGAGCTTAGTGACCATCACAAGACTTGACATTTTTAAGCTTCAAAAGTCAGTACAAGCATTAGCTCATTGATCCTCCCAAAGCCCCTGAGAGAGAGAGAGAGAGAGAGAGAGAGAGTTTAGAGAATAAGTGGCCTGGCTTCTCTTTCATATCATATTTGCATAGATGATGACCAATCTAGCAATACAGTGGTCCCTCACACCAGGCTGGGGCATCAGTTTCTTACAGAGATGGAAGAGCACCACCTGCTATGTTACCCATATTACTTCAAAGTGCTCCTGGGCTATCCTTGGAAATCTCCCATCTAAGTGATAAAATTTCTTAGATTGTGGCATGTGATCAATAATCCTGGGTGGTGGGGCGCAGGTGCTGTGATATACTGAGAAAAAATGAATTGATGGACTTAGCATTATCATGGGCCTCATTTTATTCCCGTTGGCGACAAATAATCCTGCTGGTGATGAAATTGGACTAAGTACTACCCCATCCAGAATATTAAAGAACCAAAATCGTACTGTACCCCCAGTGTAACTGTGCCCTTTACCCTTTTAGGAGAGATGACTCAAAAACTGGAGGACTGTGTTGAAGTTCACAAATATTAAACATACAGGACCAAATTTGTCCCTTGTGCAAGCCCACTAACTGCAGTGAAGTTACACCAGAAATACCCGTGGCTCGTTGCATAATGTTTTGTTCTTTCAACCGTCTAGGTAAGGAGGACACACTAAATAGTAGCACAGTATACTGGATCAGTGGTGATCAACATTTTAAAACTGGGCCCAATCCTACACCTAAGAAGTCATTGGGAGTGTTGCTATTGGTTTGCTACTTGTGAATGGCACTTTGAAATATTTTTTACTCTGTGATGTTGGCAATACCAGTAAGTGTGTTGCTCTCTGAGCTAATAATATAGCCTGCTTTAGACTTTAATAGTTTACTGTATGTACAGTGTTATACTGCAAAGCAGCCTTTGGGATCTGTCAGTAGCAGTTAGCAATAAACACCTCCTTGCTTCTAGCCCATATTAAGGCCTTCTGAGGTTTTGAAATATCCACCAATGAGAATGTAGGTAAGACTTGGTCAACCAATGGCAAAGTTTGTTTGGTAACTTACTGAAAATCAACAGGAAGACAAGACCTTTGAAAAGCTGCTGAAAACCCCAGTCTCTGAGTTTCAATATTTTCACAGCCCTAGTTTTCAGCCAGTCAGCAAATCCAGTTGTCGAGCCTTAGCCAATCAAAACATCATGTAGGTTTTTGGTTTGGCTTAGTCACTGATTTTCATGAGAAATGCACAGGAGCGGCAGGCATGGAGTGTGATTGTTGAGGATTTCATATACAGTGCTTTCTTCTGTATCCTGAAAATTCATGCTGAAATCACACAAGGATATTGTTAAAGGGACATCATCAACTTGAGCTCTAGTCAGTTTCAAAACAAAACAAAAAAGGTAAAGTTGATTCAGGAACCTATCCCCGAGTCTCCCTGACAATTTTTGTAGTTTTAAAAGCACATTTTCCTGGAGTATTTAAAAATGTTTTTCCCTCCCCGTTGCTATGTGAAAGATCCAAACTGAAGGGGGGGGGGAATTATTTTTCTGTAATCTTTTTCTGTCACAGTACTAGGCACAAACAATATTTTACAGGGACTATAACAATGGTAGGTAAAAACTTACAGCAAGAAGTGTGGGTTTTATGTTGACAGTATCCTTTTAACTCACTGTATAGACTAGAGCTCAGGGAACTGCCATTTATGCAGTGGAAAGAGCTGTAGAGAGACATTGCCTGGGATGTTGCTGTTGGAAGCATTAGAAGGGTGGTGAAGCACTGGAATGGGTTACCTAGGGAGGTGGTGGAATCTCCATCTTTAGAGGTTTTTTAAGGCCTGGCTTGACAGAGCCCTGGCTGGGATGATTTAGTTGGTGTTGGTCCTGCTTTGAGCAGGGGATTGGACTAAATGACCTCCTGAGGTCTCTTCCAACCCTAATATTCTATTATTATACATATAATACAGATAAAACACTGGCACCAATCCTGCAATTTGATCTGCATAGCATTGTGCATGCAAGGAGCCCCACTTCAGTTCAAGCTAGGAGGGATCCAATTGTAGAATCAGGCCAAAGTTTATTTTTTCTGGGTAGAGGGGCCCAAATAGAGTTCTGATTGTGTCATGGGATTACAACAGGCTGCAGCACTGAGGGGTGAGGAAGGGAGCATAGTGGGACCACTTTTTGGCTGGGCCAAACCAGAGTAGTGTGGCAACACTGTGCACTAGGTTGCAACACCACTCACTCAAATTTGGAGGGGAAAGGTGTAGGGGCTCATGGGCTGTGTGTGTGTGTGTGTCAGACTGCTACTATGTGTATGTTGAGGCGTGCCTGAGAGGGGAAGAGGAGTGTCAGGTGTGTGGGGGTCAAATCTTTGGCCACCTCATTCTTTTGTAGTGTGAATAGCGTAGCTGCAGGAAGGAGGCTGTGATTATTACTGGCACTTTCACACCTGAAAATACTCTGCAAACAATCACTGTCACATCACACATTCCATTTTACAGAAGGAGAAACTGAAGCAGAGCGAGATGCAGAGCAGGGGCATAGCCACCTATATCCTAGCCAGAGGGTATGTCAGAGAGATACTCCTGTTAGCTCACTAAAAATAGAATGTGGCCCTGGCAGTGCCTGTGGCTAGCCACACTGAATGCATGCCCAGCAAGGACACTAGGTACATACTCAGGGCGGTACACTAGGTATATGCTGCCGTGGCTACAATTCTGATTTTAGGCACCAGCTTAAGCAGAACTAGCATGGGTATGTCTACACAAGCTGGGGATCACACCCTTGCAGCTCAAATGCAAACATATTGAAGGGTATGCATCCGATGAAGTGAGCTGTAGCTCACGAAAGCTCATGCTCAAATAAATTGGTTAGTCTCTAAGGTGCCACAAGTACTCCTTTTCTTTATACCCAAGGGCATGTCTACACTGCACCTGGGAGTGTGCTTCCCAAGCTTAGGGAGACAGACACATCCCTGAGCTAGCCTGCCTGAGAGTAGCATGGGCAGCAGTTCGGACTAGCCACCTGAGTACCTACCAGGGGGTCTGAGTGGGTTTGTACTCAGGAGGAGGTTGCCCAAGCTGCCATCTGGGCTACTCCAGGCTATACTGCACTGCTGTTTTTATAGCACTAGCTGGAGCAGAGCTAGCGTGTCTGTTTATTCCCACAGGGAAGCAGAAGCACACTTCCAGCTACAGTGTAGACATACCCCAGGGCTCTGGTCCCGTCCCAGTGCCAGACTCCCCCCCGTGGCAGATGTCCCTGCCCTGCTCTGGAGTATGGCTGGAGGGGAAGATGTGGAGCAAAGACAGGAAGGAGAGTCTGTCTGACTTCTGGGACTGAACTTCTGGGACTAGCTCCTGAGTGAGTCCTGCCCATGAGTTTGGGGGTGGGAGAAAAGGGCAACATCCGCTTAACCACAACATGCAGGGTGCAGCCTGGCCAGGGTGTCAGTCTGCACGTCCCCAGACTTGCCCCGGGGACAGAGCAGGGATTTACCCTGGGACAGATACTTCCCAGCCATTTCCAGAAACAGTAATGCCACCCAGAACATGTCCCTTCCCCGTGTCCACCCCATTCCCCTCCCCTCCCTACTTCCCACCAAGATGCACCACCTCATGCAGGAGTTGTTCGGTCTCCCCCACATCTACAGATAGGTCATTGCCCTTTCACCATACTTTGGGGCCCACCCACATTTCCACCCCTCTCTGGCCCTGCTGCAGAGTCTTGCCCAAAACACACAGGACTCGGGTTGGAGCAGGAGTATGCCTGGCTCCCGAGTGCTCAGCCTGCCCAGCACAGACCCATGTCCCCTGCCCATGGGGCCCACATGTGTCACCCACAGATCTCTCTGCCATGAGCCTCTGCCCCCTGGGCTGGGGGGCTGCCAGTTGCCAAGCACCACCACCAGCGGCAGCAGGGCTCCCTTGCAGCCCAGCCGGCAGCTGCTGCCTGGCTCAGCCCCTAGCCCAGGAGGGCAGAGAGAAGCTCTGATGCCAGATAATGGACCCTAGCATACACCAGCCTCTTGGGCCCCCTCCCTGCCAGGAATTCAGTGGCCCCAGGCTGGTTCCCCTGCCCTAGGCAAGGACACTTGGGCTTCCCCTGGTGCATCTCAAACCCCCCACATCCCCGCCGGCTATGCTAAGCAGTGACTCACCCCTGCTCCTGTGGAATAACAAGCCCTGAGGGCCAGGGCACCAGCCCTATCTCCGCTGGAGGCCAGGCTCCAATTTGGCAGGGGACCAGACTCAAACTCTGGGTCCAAGTTGGCCCGGCAAACTCATCTCTGTAACGAGCCCAGCCCAAGAACCTCTGCACTCCAGACTGGGGCTGGCTTTAGAGCCAGTTCCTGTGATCTGAGTTCAGAGCCGAGTTTCGGTTTGGGCTCCTCGGAAGCTCAAATCCTCACTCAAGCTGTAAGTGAAAATGTGTCGGGGATGCATTGTTAAATCACTGCATGGGTAGCCCTGGACTGGGCTAGCTGAAGGGCTGCAGGTCAGGGTTGAGGGGCATCCACAGAACTGAATGAGGGTTCCAAGACTGGCATAGCAGGGAGTGCTGCAGGTCTGGCCTCAGGTGCATTGGCTAAGCTGGGGTCTAGGAGTGGAATAATCAGAGGTGATGCACATCAGGATTGTGCTGAAAGCTTGCTCAGTACCAATCCAGTCCACTGCTATTTAGTCCTTCGCTTTTATAAATTAATGCAAAAAAGAGAAATTATTAATCATGGTTCACTTCTAATATCTGGCTTCAATCTCATCCTCTTTTTGTCAGATCTATAAATATCAGATGCTGAGGATGGACAAGGGGGGTGAGGTAATATCTTCATAGAATCTTAGGACTGGAAGGGACTTGACATGTCATCTAGTCCAGTCCCCTGTACATGTGGCAGGACTAAGTATTAGACCATCCCTGGCAGGTGTTTGTCTAACCAACTCTTAAAAATCTCCAGTGATGGAGATTCCAAAACCTCCCTAGTCAATTTATTCCAGTGATTAACTACCTTAACGGTTAGGAAGATTTTCCTAATGTCCAACTTAAACCACCCTTGCTGCAATTTAAGCCCATTGCTTCTTGTCCTATTAAGAAGAACAATTTTTCTCCCTCCTCCTTGTAACAAACTTTTATGTACTTGAAAACTGTTATGTCCCCCCTTAGTCTTCTCTTCACCAGACTAAAGAAACCCATTTTTTTCAATTTTCCCTCATAGGTCATGTTTTCTAGACCTTAACTCATTTTTGTTGCTCTTCTCTTTGTTGCTCTTTCTCCAGTTTTGCACATCTTTCCTGAAATGTGGTGCCCAGAACTGGATACAATATTCCAGTTGAAGCCTAATCAGCGCAGAGTAGAGCAGAAGAATTACTTCTCGTGTCTTGCTTACTACACTCCTGCTAATACATCCCAGAATGATGTTCAGTTTTTTTGCAACAGTGTTACACTGTTGACTCATATTTAGCTTCTGATCCCCTGTGACCCCCAGAATCCCTTTCCACAGTACTCCTTCCTATGGGTGTATGTGTGCAACTGATTTTTCCTTCCTAAGTGGAGTACTTTTCATTTGTCCTTATTGAATTTCATCCTATTTACTTCTGACCATTTCTCCAGTTTGTCCAGATCGTTTTGAATTTTAATCCTATACTCCAAACCACTTGTAACCCCTCCTAGCTTGGTATCGTCTGCAAACTTTATAAGTGTACTCTTTATGCCATTATCTAAATCATTGATGCAGATATTGAACAGAACCGGATCCAGAACTGATCCCTGTGGGACCCCACTCGTTATGCCCTTCCAGCATGACTGTGAACCTCTGATAACTACTCTCTGGGAACGGTTTTCCAGTTATGCACCCATCTTATAGTAGCTCCATCTAGGTTGCATTTCCCTAGTTTGTTTATGAGAAGGTCATGTGAGGCAGTATCAAAAGCCTTACTAAAGTCAAGATATACCACATCTACTGCTTCCCCCCATCCACAAGGCTTGTTATCCTGTCAAAGAAAGCTATTAAGTTGGTTTGATGTGATTTGTTCTTGACAAATCCATGGTGACTGTTACTTATCACCTTGTTATCTTCTAGATGTTTGCAAATTGATTGGTTAATTATTTGCTCCATTATCTTTTCAGGTACTGAAGTTAAGATGACTGGTCTGTAATTCCCTGGGTTGTCCTTATTTCCCTTTTTAGAGATTGGCACTATATTTCCCCTTTTCCAGTCCTCTGAATCTCTCCTGTCTTCCATGACTTTTTGAAAATAATCGCTAATGGCTCAGATATTTCCTCAGTCTGCTCCTTGAGTATTTTAGGATGTATTTCATCAGGCCCTGGTGACAAAGACATCTAACTTGTCTAAGTAATTTTTAACTAGTTTTTTCCCTATTTTAGCCTCTGATTCTACCTCATTTCCACTGACATTCACTATGTTAGACGTCCAATTGCTACTAAACTTTTTGGTAAAAAACTAAACAAAAAAATCATGTAGTACTTCTGACATTTCCACATTTTGTTTCCCCGCCTCATTGAGTAATGGGCCTACCCTGTCCTTGATTTTCCTCTTGCTTCTAATGTAGTTGTAGAATGTTTTCTTGTTACCCTTTATGTCTCTGGCTAGTTTAATCTGGTTTTGTGTCTTGGCTTTTCTAATTTTGTCCCTACATGCTGTGTTATTTGTTTATATTCATCCTTTATAATTTGACCTAGTTTGCACTTTTTGTAGGACTCTTTTTTGAGTTTCAGATAATTGAAGATCTCCTGGTTAAGCCAGGCCATACTTCCTATCTTTCCTACGCAGTGGGATAGTTTGCTCTTGTGCCCTTAATAATGTCTCTTTGAAAAACTGACAATTCTCTTGAACTGTTTTTCCCTTTAGACTTGCTTCCCATGGGATCTTACCTACCAACTCTCTGAGTTTGCTAAAGTCTGCCTTCTTGAGATCCATTATCTTTATTGTGCTGTTTTCCCTTCTACTATTCCTTAGAATTATGAACTCTACCATTTCATGATCACTTTCACCTAAAGCTGCCTTGCACTTTCAAATTCTCAACCAGTTACTACCTATTTGTCAAAATCAAATCTAGAAAAGCCTCTCCCCTAGTCGCTTTCTCCACCTTCTGACATAAAAAATGGTCTCCAATACATTTCAAGAACTTGTTGGCATAGGCGCCGATTCCATGAGTGCTCCGAGGCTGGAGCACCCATGGAAAAAAATAGTGGATGTTCAGAACCTACCCCCCACAACTGTTTGGCAGCACTCCTGGTCAGCTAATCAGGGGCACTGCCAAACAGCCCTTCCGCAACACTCCCAAACAGCTGATCGGTGGCTTGGGAGGGAGTTTGAGGGAGGGCAGTGAGCAGGCAGGGGCCTCGGGGAGGGGGTGGAGCACCCCCTGGGAAAACGAAAAGTTGGCACATAGGCTTGTTGGACCATCTGTGCCCTGCTGTATTATTTTCCCAACAGATGTCTGGGTACTTGAGGTCCCCCATCACCACCAAGTCCTTTTATTGGACCAACTTCTGTTGGTGAAAGAAACAAGCTTTTGAGCTACACAGAGCTCTTCTTCAGGTCTGGTGCTGAAGGGTAAGCTGTTCTAAGCCTTCTGTAATTAGAAATGAAAACTAAAGTCTTTTAAAGCCAACAAAAGTCACACTTAAACCGCTACAGTCACGCAGTTGCACTGCTGCAGCACTGTAGTGCTTCAGTGTAGACACTACCTGTGCCGATGGGAGGGGTGCTCCCACTGACGTAGTAATCCACCTTCCCAAGAGTCAGTAGCTAGGCTGACGGAATAATTTTTCCGTCGAGCTAGCACTGTCTACACCAGGGGGATGTAAGTTTCCAGTGTAGACCAGCCCTTAGTCTGATAAGGTTGATTCCCTGCCTTTCGCTCCTCCCATCCTTATGGTTTACAAATCTCAATACAATCTAACCCTCAATTGCCCACTTCATTTTTAAGTGGTTTCCTACAGCACGTTTGAACCCTTTATGCTTAACAATGTGTCCCAGTTTGTCGTTAGCTTGGACACTCTGGCTCGTAGTTACCTACCCTCCCCAGACCTGAAGAAGAGCTCTGTGGTGCTTGAAAGCTTGTCCTTTCCCCCAACCGAAGCTGGTCCAAAAAAATAGTGTTACCTCACCTGCTTTGTCTTTCTCATATCCTGTGGCCAACTGGCTACAGCAACACTGCAAACACTAATTACTATTGTGCTTTTGAAAAGTTGAGGTGAACTGCAGGTATTTTGTTCTAAACAAGTGGTATGTGAATTACCAGTTTTCAGTGCATTCACTCATAAATTATATTATGTATATACACATAGACAATCTGGCTCTAAACATATGCAACTTCCCACTACACATGCAAAACAGGAGCAGGAAATTGGCCTGGGCAGGGGAACTATTTACTTCCTAAATACACACCCCTTGCTCACTAAATGGTTCAAATTTTGGGTCCAAGTACACCGTTCTGAAGTTTGCAGAGCAGTACTGATTTCACAGGTCTTCGGAACAGCCAGACTTTCAGGATGTTTGGAGAACCCAATGTGACTTCAGGTTAGATTCAACGTCATTGTGTTACAACATTGCAAGGGAAAGATTTTGGCTCAGATCCTCAGAGATATTAGGCTCCTAACTGCCACTGAAATCAATCAAGTTAGATGGCCAAATATATTTTGAAGATTTGGGCCCTTGTTCCTGAGAGAAAGGGCAGAGCAAAAATGCCTCTATCAAGGGGAGAAGTAATGAGGGTTGCCACTTTTCCCTGCTTGACAAGACAAACTCCTGTATAAAAACATGACAACTTAATGTAAGAATGTGGCGCGACAAACATTGCTGTGTTTATTTTGCTTGATGGCTCAAATTGGTTATTTTCTGATCCTTTAACATCCTGCAAATTAGGATGCCAGATCACAGTTCACAGCTAATGCAGTCCCAGAAATGCAACCCTTCCTTGTTAGTAAAGCCTGTGGAACAATTGCTACACTATTCTGTTTTTCTGTGGAATATGTGAGTTTCCATTTTCTAATGGAATCTTTTTCATTGAGAGAACAACTCTCATCTGTCATAGTTTTATATTTGTTGAAGGACAAGAGGTTGCTGTTGTATTTACCTTGGAACACAGCGTATGCATATAAAGCAATGGTTTTCAAAGTTTTGTACTGGTGACCCCTTTCACACAGCAAGCCTCTGAGTGCGACTCCCCCTTATAAATTAAAAACACTTTTTTATATATTTAACACCATTGTAAATACTGGAGGCAAAGCAAGATTTGGAGTGGAGGCTCACAGCTCATGACCCCCCATGTAATAACCTCGCAACCGCCTGAGGGGTCCCAATCCCCAGTTTGAGAACCCCTGATATAAAGAGGGTGGCAAACCTGTGCTGTTAATGCATTACAGTAGGCTATAGTTGTCGGCAAGGACTGTGCCTAACCAGAATGTTGTAAGGGATGCTCAAGCTTGCAAAACCTACTCTGGACTGCATGGAAAGTTGTGGGTTTCTTTACAGCAGGAAAGAGAGGGTGTAGTTAACTCACTTACAGTTATTGACTTGCTTTGGGTCTCATTAAGGAAAATTGTGGCTGTACTGTTTTAAGTCTGACTGAGATAAGGTGAAATTCATGCCAGATTATTAAGTAGTGTGTTGTTCGTTATTTGGAAGCAACAAACAGTGGATTTGATTAGATAGTACCATTCAGATTATTTATTTTTCGCTAGGAAAGGGAGACCTAGTTCCTGTGAAGGTATACAATTAAAACCTCTGGACTGAGCCTGGCTATTTGCCAAGAAGACCTCTTTATGGTCCTATCAATATGTTTGTCCTTCGTGATCTGCAATAACCCTTCTCCTGGGGGAGACTTGGCTGAGTCATGTCAAAATGTCTGATAAGGATTCCATAGAGACTATCAAACAGGAGAGCGTTAACTCTCTGTGTACACAAGCCACCCTTCAGTGTTGTCTGGCACTGGCAGAGTGTCGTATACCATTTCCTGATTACAGAAACTGTTGATGGGCTGTGAAAATCAAAACTGAGTGCCAGAAAAAGGTCTTCTTTTTTTGTCTTTGCAGGTGTGGAGCTCATCATGGACAACTCCCCTATACCACTGCCACATTGATAACAGATGTATTTCGTGAAGTTTTGTTGTCCTTTTCTGAAGCATTTGGTATTGGTCAATGGACTGATCCAAGGTAACAGAAGGGCTGTTAGGATAACCCCATTGTTTGCAACAATGTGACAGTACGCAGGACTCCACTGAAGATGTTCCCATGTGGCATGTTCCCCATATTCTGCATTCTTTGGGCTGTCCTTTGGGCGATGTGGGCTGGATGTGGCACTTTTCAGAGCCTAATTGCTCTTGGATTGACAGCAGGAAAGGAAAGGAAAACAAGGAGAAAATCCCAGGGGATATTTTTCCACCCAAACAAACAGGGAGAACAAAGTATAATTTTCAATGTATTTTATTGATTTTGTCAGCAATTTGGAACCATAAACTACAGTTTTGACATGTAGTAACTGAAGCCTTACAGATCACCTTTAACAGATATTTTTAATAAGTCAGCAGCTTTTCAAAGAGTATCACTTCAACTTGGTAGATCAGTGTTTCTGAAGCAGTGGGTCATGACCTCAAAGGGGGATAGAAAAGGCAATGGGGGAGCAATAAGGCACTGAAAAATGTATTACAAACTAAAGCAAAGAAAATCTCACCCACACCCCCACAGTCCCCACACACTCTTGAGTTACCTTCAATACTGAGTTACCTTCAAGACCAAGTAATCTCTTTCAGCCTTTCGAAACACACACACAAATAAATGACACAAGCGTATCATTATTACCACTGACACCTTATTTGCTCTTACTTTTATAGCAAATGTAAGGGGGTTGTGAACATTTTTGACTTCGTATAAGTGGTCAACAACCTGAAAAGGTTTGAGAAACACTGCAGTATAGCAATGGCAGATAGGTATTCGGCACGTATGCATGGCCAATGGCATGTAATTGCAGCCTCTCTCTCCTTGCTGAACCTGTCAGGAAGGTATTTTGAGTATGGGAGGTTAAATTGTGCCTTCAGATTTGCTAGCAATTCCCACTGACTTCAACAGATCTTGCATGTGTGTATCTAAGGACAGAGTTTGTTCCATATAGTGCACCTCTGGGAATCTCCAAGGTACTTTTTTTCAGCTAGTAGTCTCTGAAAGGATGCTTTTCAGCACTGAGACTGTGATCTCACATGACAAAATCAATACTGTTATTAAGGAATAGCAACATGACAAAGTCCACCTGTCCCATGAAAGATTCAATTTACAGTGGTCACATAGCACAATGCACCTGTCACATGAAGCATTCTGGGTATAACAGCAACATCCACCTGGCACAATCCACCTGGTTCAGGAAACATTCCAATTAAGAGTGGTGATGCAACTATTCCACCTGCCACACAAAACATTTTGGGTGCAATAGCAACATGACACAATCCACCCATCATACAAAGCATTCCAGTTACAATGGCCACATGCTTTTCTTATTTTCCAGTATGTACTATCTGACCATATTACCTTGGGCTGTCTTGTACCCATTTGAGCTGTTGGACTGTAAGTTATTTGGGGCAAGGACTTGGTACATTATCTCTGTGTTATCTATCTACTTATCTGGCCCCCATCATGTAGAATTTGAACAAATATGTACACCCTTACCTTGTAAATATCATGTCTGCTTACAGTGCTATATAACAATAACAGGCAGAATCTACTACATAGGTTACCTGCGGCAATAGCAAACACTTTACTGAAAAAGAATGCCCTTTACTATGTTTATAAAAGCATCACCTACTTACATGTTTATTGCATACACATTTGGTAATAATGTCTACAAATACACCATATCAAATACCTCCCTCTGTACTTATCTGGATGACTTCCTGTATTCATATACAAGTTTTTCAAAGTGTCTATATTTAGATAGATGTGGCCTAGGAACTCCAAGGTTCTAATTCTGACTTTGCCACTGACTCACTGTGTGACCTCAGGCAAGTTACTTCACCTCTCTGTGACTCTGTTTCCCCATTTGTAAAGTAGCTCCTAGGCACTTGTAAAGATTAATTATCTAATATTCAGCATGGGGTGTAAAGGAAGGGTGTAATTCTTTCACCCTAATTTGCTGTATTACTAAAACCTCTGGCACACAAGAGAGTGTAAGACAGGAAACCATCACAATGTGTTGCACTGGGAAATCTAAACCTCATAATTTCACTATATGCTGATGATAGACTCTTATATGTTAAATGCTCTCTTTTAGATACTACACATACTCCTAAAAATCATTTACTCCAGTCAGTGGTGACTCTTCTATGTAAATGTGTCTCAAAAACCTTTGGAGAGACTTCCACTGAGATGAATGTCAGGTAAGTATAAAAGTTTGGGTATTTGGTTTGCTCAGAGAAATTTAGAGTTGACAGGCAAGATCTTCAAAAGGAGGAGCCTAAATTTAGGTTTAGTCCATATTTAGGGTCCTGAATAAGTGGCCTGATTTTGATACACTGAGCAGCCAGCAGCTCCCCTTAGGAAAGTATGCTCTTTCCCCGTTCTATCAGCTAATAATCGCTTCCTCACCCTATCACACTCCCACTACATTAACAGAAACATGAATAAAAGATCTGACATGAGATAAGGTGATTAGAACTGCTGTCAGTATTTGGTGTCAAGTGCTCAAGCACTATACATTATTAATAATATAATACAATTTTCTCAAATTTTCCAGGGAAATTTTTTTAGACAGTGGAAAGATTTTAGGATTCAAACTTTGTCAATGTAATGTTATTGGAGAACAATTTAATATCCCCAAAACTCACTTCTTTAAGTTCTTTCTGTTAGGACATTTCCTAGAAGAAGAAACTAAACTGAGAATGTCTGATGTGCCAAATTTTCAATCTTTTGAAGTAGATACTCTCCAGAATAACCATCACCCAGCAGTAATTCATTTCTGATAGGGAAACATTAAGGGTTAGGATGAAAAAATATTAAGTGAGTGAGGGATTTAAGAACAGTATATACTTATGACAAGTGGTCAGATACCTGTGAACAAGTCCAGAGATCTTCCATGAATAAAGGATACGTGTATTTACAGAACATATGACACAAGCAATAAAGACCGCAATGAGAAATGTAACAAGCATCAAACTGAGACCAGAAGGGAGGATATTCTGTTATTATTAGTATCCATACAGCAGGATAGATGGTCATGACTTTTACAGACAAATCGAGAAGACAGGAACTGAGGTGTACAGGTTGTAAGGAGCCCCTATGAGGTACTCAGAACTCTCACTGCTATAGAAGTCAATTGGAATTGAGGGCATTGTACACCTTGCAATAAGTACTCAAAACCACACTAGCCCAGACCCTAAAACCTTATGTCCACAGGCATTTCACTTAAATCTGCCATTGTTGTTGTAGCCCAGTGTAGATCCATTGATGGTAGTCACACTGAAAGCACTAGTGCTGACTACTAGCTCTGCATTCATACTGCAAGCAGGGATTAGACAATACGGTGGTGAAAAGGAAGGTGATGAACCTACAGTAGGTTCCAGCAGTGGAATTGCATAAGTGGTAATGCAACATTGGAAGATTTTTAAGAAATATGCTAGTGAGGTCACAGCTTCGATTAGCCAAAATGAATCAAAGGATGACAAATAAAGGATTGTGTTGGGAGAAAACTAGACGACTCTAGAGTTACAAAAGTAAGAGATCTTGTGTTCATATCTTGTTGGTTCCTCTTTTTTTTTTTTTAGAAAGTTAAAATATTATAATGTTAGTTTGAGGAAGTCAGTCAGAGAGTAGAGGTGGTGGAATTGAGATTAGCATTGGAAAGCTAGTCAAAAGAAGTGAGTCGTGAAGAGGGATTTGGAGGAGGGGAGTGAGGTTTCATTGAGAAAGGTTAAATCTTTTTTTTGCTGGTGCTGAATATTCCCAATATTCACAATCCACAAGTCTGTCTCTTCCTTCTCGGTGGGTCAGGCTAAACATCCAGGGAAGTTCTTGAGAAGCTATTCAGTGATGTACTGAAGCAAAGGATTGCAGCCATCTGAAGGAAGGTGGATTAGTGTGTTCTGGAGAAAAAAAAATGAAAATGAGCAGAATTAGTCCAGTCTTTTGATAAAATATGTAGCATGTGCCCAGACATGGGCTAACTGTAGGCCAGCATCTTTGTAATCCTCAGAATTTTGTACATTCAGACTGTGTTATAGAACTAGGGTCCAGAATTGGACTCTTAATCTGCACTCCCTGTTTAAGGCCAGATCTTAACTGTGGAATGCCCCTAAACTGTAGCTTCATGCTATCTAGCATTGCCTGAGTATCTAGTTGTAGTTTTTTGTAGAGATCTATTTTAAAGTTAATAAACAATTTATACAAACAATAATTATTTAGTATTTGTAAAGTGAATATTATGATGAAAAGTGCATTAGAAATGTTAGGGGGCTCATTCCTTCACCCACTTACTTCCCTGGTCCTTCTCGCATGAACAGAGAGCAACAATACCCAAAGTCCAAAGGTGCAAACAATTCGATGTTTATTGGGGTGAACTTCCAGCAAGCATGATTCCAGTTTCCTTCCTTAGTGTCCCCCTTCCCAGCTCTGACACCACAGAGCCTTACACCTGAGTCCCTGTTCCCATTCCTGCCCCTAGCCAAACATGATTCTAATTTCCTTACCCGCATTCCCTGTTCCCATCGCCCCACCCCCACCCACTTCCTGATTGACTGCAGACTATATAGTAAAACTTGAGTTCTGCTTAGCTATACCTTAACCAATCATTTTCTTGAAATTTAACTCACCAATCCTAACATATTGTAACATGATTATGTAACCAATTATATCCCACCACCTTAATTAGTTTACACCCAGCAAAATTAATTATACAGCAGACAGAAACAATCACAGAACCAGGCAGAGATTATACAGACAAACAATAGCAAAGTGACAAAACAATACAGAAGTGAGGATTTCACATCCCAGCTATTGATAAGTGAGTTCTTGCCAGACAGGATGCTATCAAACTAAGTTTCCTTTTACATTTTCTAGGCACTTCCCTTTCTCTGGAGGTGATAGGCACTATCAGGACAGGATTGTATTCCTAACAGCCCAATAGCACCTTATTTCAATGTGACTAGTTTGGAATGTGAGGATGTGACCGGTCGCTTCCCAGTTTATGGCTGCCTCTGTTGCTTAGCCAAAGGCCTTAGCCTAAGAACAGGGCCTCAGACTGTCACAGTAAGAGAAGGCCCTTACACCGGCAGACAGTGATTTTGATTCTTTCTTTTATATCTCTATAACTAGCCATATGATAAGAATACATCTAAATTCTTAGAGTACAGGCCTTTACAGACAGGCCTGAATATCTATATCCTAACACTAAATGCAGGCACCATTGAGAATTTAAGAGATTTACAGCCAAAAGCACCAACTGAATGTCTAATACCATGTCATGAATTGGAATTCAAGATACAACAGGGACTGTTGTATTATATTGAGCTAAGATTAGATTTAGATGGACTTTTCTGCTGATTCTTCTATTAAAACGTTGAATATGTTCTAATATGCTATGACATTCCAGGGTGCAATCCAGACCAGTGGGGGGGCTGTCACCATCTGCCCTGTAACCTGTGGTGCCTCACAATGCTTTACTGCAGTAGATCCCACCTGGGTAGCTCATAAACAGCCTGCCAGCATGCAGGTAATACTCTGAGTGTCTATCTATAGTTGCAGCCTGTCAGTACATGCCCATCACACTCTGGCTTTCACCAGTCTTGGTTACCACCTGCAGGATGACCCCAACACACTCCCAGTCCTGGATTTTCCCCAAAAAACATATGTTCTGCACTGTCCAGACCTGTGGTGGACAGAGCATATATATTCTGTCTCTTGCCCCTCTACAGGGATCAAGATACAACTTACTCTTTTAAATGGACTTACCTACACAGTTCACAACACTGGAATTGTTTTGATTAAAGAATAAAATAAGTTTATTTAACAAAAGAACATAAGATTTTAAGTGAGTACAAGTAATGAGGCTTTGAGGTCAGAAATGATTACAAGAAAAATAAAGATAAAATACTTCCTATTACTAAACTTAACAAACTAGACTTGGGTCAGGGTGGCATTCTTACCACAAGTTTTTCAGTAGCATTGATGACCAAATTTTAGGTCTGGATCTACTCCCAAGGCCCAATGGCTGTTTCTTTTGTCTTCTTAGTTGCAAAAAGAGAAATGGACGGGGAGAGATAACTCAGGGTGTTTTTGCCCCTCACTTTTATAGTTCAGTCACCCTTTGAAATGCATTTTCTTGAGAGTGACCCCTAGATAAAATTCTTTTCAGCTGAGAGCAAGGAGATATGGAGTCTGGTGGGAGAAGAGGTGTTATGCAGTTGCTGTTCACCTCTGTTTGCTAAGCTGCAGATCTGTTTGTCTCTTGCCTTACCCCCCTTCAATGCCAAAGAATGGCCACTTGATAGATGACGGCCCATAAGCTTTGATGACATCCGACTAGACAAACTTGTCCTTTGTCTTTGAGAAACAGGTGAACCTACTTCCCAGACTTGTCTGGTAAACACACTTCAGTCGTGATTTCATCTTATGTTCATAACTTTACATGTAATGTTGTTACATACATTTTGCCATATTATTGACCAACAAGTTATCAGTTTTCAAAGTATACTTTACAAGGCATATTTTGTACAAAGATTATTGTGCAGGGTGTGAATACATGGTGCATTCCACCACATATGCATTCCTCCAAGAAAAAAGAGCACATTGTCTACATTGTCTGGTTTACATAAATTGGGTTGTATTGATACATTTACTCTTATTTGCATTGCTAAAATGGAGAGAATGAACTATCTCGTATAGCATGAAAAAGGAGGAGCCATATTGAAACAAAAGGCATGGAAGGAGGCATTATAAGGGATCTCACATACTATTATATTTAGTTGGAGTAGGCAGGTTGGATTGTTTGTCACATGAGGAACAGGACAAAGGTGGAGGAATTCTTATTTCCTAATGTGGAGGGATTAATGTATGGAGTGTGTTGATGTGTGAAATTGACAACCAGATGTCAGGCAATTATTAAAAGGGACACAAATCCACTAACCCCTGTGAGACCACTGATTTCCCCAATAACATTTTTATCTGGAAACAACTGACATTTGGTTTCAAAATGATCCACTTTTTAAGGTTTTGATTTTGTTTATTCTCAAACAAACTGGTCTGTCAAGAAACACTGACTTCCTAATAGGCTATGAAAACTATTTGTGCTGACCAGTCACCTTATCAGGATTTCCACTGCATTGCACTTTTTATTTTAGCCTACACTTGTTTTCATTTTCATTGACAGGTGTGTCAATATGATGCACATAATCATGAGGCTTCAATCCATACCTGCATCTGACTTTATAGTTGCATCTTTCTTCTTTGATTTTTCTATCTTTCAATTTAACTATGATGTTTGCAACAAGCTGTGGCCCTTACATATACAGCTCCATATCCTGCTCAATGACAAAATTCCCATTCACTTCAATGGGAGCAGGATTGGGCCATGTTAGTCTGATGAGGGAAAGCATTACCTGCAGGGATTAGCAAAACATGATAAGAGAATATTGCAAGGCACAGCTGCTGATCGTACAAAGGAAGAAATAAAGCAACATCCCAGCCTTGTGTTAGGTTTTCTCTAACGATGCATAAGAAAAATATCCCATTTAAAATAAACGTGTTGCACTTTTGCCAGAACTCTTGTGCTCCACAGAAGGCAGAATTTTCAAACACTGAATCTAGCTCCTCTGAGTACTGTACAGAAAAAAAGGAACCTTTAGAACTGGGCAGAGCAGCACCTTATAGCCTGTCAGTAATGTCTGTTCTTTGCAGACCCAGCATTTTATGGTCTTTTTTCAGGAAACGTACAGGTGGAGATGTTGAATGCTGTGCCCCAGTTTAATGCTGTAGCCACTGCATGTCTGGACTCTGTGGTAATTCGGCTGCACAGAGAGGATGGCACGAGTACCACAGCCAAAGCAGCGATGCACCTTCATGAGTTCTGTCCTTGAGCTTTTCCCTAAGTCTTTCTTCTTTTGTTCAATGAAGCATCATCATAATAAACAACACATTGTCCAGCACTTTCCATCCAATAATCTCAACGCAGTTTATAAGCATGAATAAATTAAACAATGCAGTCCCCCTGTGTGAAGGGTCAGTATAATTAATACCATTCAATAGATGGAGAAATTGAGGCACAGAGGAGGTGAAGATCTTGCACAATCTCACATGTCAGGGATAGAACCTAGTGTCCTGACTCCCCATCCTCTGCTCTAAAAAGCTGATCCAGCTCCTATTGCAGTCAACATTAAGACTTGCATAAACTGCAGTGGGCTAGATCAGGCTGTGAGATCCCATTCTCACATAAACCTAGATCTGAGCCTATATAGAGAACTGCATACAAATGATGAGAGATGGGATGTAATGAAAAGCAAGTGATCACAGTGACATTCTGCACATATCTTGTTAGTTGTATGATTTTTGTTTGGATGAGATTTTGAGGGGGATAATTCTCAATTACCCAACTTGTTCACACTTCCCTGAAGGGAGAACTAGGATTTATAGACCTTTTGAAAAAAGTGAGATTTGAGGAGACTGAATGTGGTTGCATGCAGGCTTGGAGGAATTTCAGTAGTTGGGGGCCCTTGTGGAGGAAAGCCTAGAGCTGATGAGGGTGGGAGACAAGCATAATGATGAGAGATGGTCATGTGGCTTGGGTGGAGTGAAAAGGGTAAAAAGGGAGCAAAAAGAGCAAGTGATAGAATGAGGGGCATGCAATGTATTATTGCAGAGTATAATTGTATTGCTGATGCATACATGAGACTTTCAAAGGACTGTATAAACATCAGCTAATTAACAGTGTGGATGTATCTATATAATCCATCGTATCTGTCCTTATCCATCTTTTCTATCCCACTAATCTGCCTGGTCACTCATCTATCCATGGTAGGATGACCAGACAGCAAGTGTAGAAAATCGGGACGGGGGTGGGGGGTAATAGGAGCCTAAACCATGGTATTTCTAGTGTGCCCTTAACCCCAATGACTAAAGGCTTGGTGACATGGTGAAATTCACCAGCGTGCTGGTACTGCCCCAGTTATGCAGTGTAACTCCCCCTGGGCGGACACATTTCGGGGTGCATCCACGTGGGCAGGGATACCACTATAGCTATGGTGGTGCGACTGCACCCCTGTAGCTGTGCCCTCAACTTCCCCCAGGCCCTTGCAAAAGTTGCAGTGGTTGCTCTTCCCGGAGGGCCAAACCCCCCCACCGCCCCAGAAGGGACGAGGAACCCCGTGCCCGGCAGGCCTGCCACAGCGGGCTGAGCCGTGCGGGGCACTGGGCCGGGACCATGCCCTCGGGCGGGCGGCTCCAGGGCACCGCGGGAATGCACGTGCCTCCCGCCGAGGGCCCAGGCTCCAGGATGTGCACGTGACACGGCGAGGGCGGGGCTGACTCCGACGCTCCACTCAAGGGCCTGGAATCCAAGATGGCCACCCAGGTGACGCCAAGACGACCGTTCTTGGCCATGTGACGCGGGTCCAGCGGGCGACTGCCCCACGGCCTATCCCGTGCGTGCTGACGTCACAGCGCTGGATGGTCCCGTGACCGGAAGCTGGCCAGGGAGAGGCGGAAGTGAAAGCGGAGAGGCTGTTGGCCCCATTAAAGCGGAGCCGAAGGGAGCGGAGGAGGAAGCGAGGCTTGGAGCAGGTGTCGCGGAGCTATTGAGTGCGGTGAGTGGCCGAGCCGGCGGGGCCGGCGCCGCCGGGCTCTCTTCTTTCCGGGGCAGGGAGGTGGGCCTAGGACCGTGGCCTACTGGCTGCTTCCCCCCTCGCTCGCACTGGGGCTTTGTGCGGGGGACGACGGAGGCTGGAGGGGAGGCTGTGACTGGGCAGAGGCAGCGGGCTCTCGCCGGGGTTTGTGTTGGGGGCAGTGTGTTGCTGGCGCCGGGAGCGTCGGCCCGGCGCTGCGAGCGAAGGAGGTAGCGGAGCTCGCTCTCCCGAATCGGGGGGGGGGGGGGCAGCTGCTCTCTTCCCCTTCTCTCTCTTCCCCCCCCCCCCCCCCCCACGTCTTCTGAGCCTCGGGGAAGGCAGCCGGCTCCACCCTACTCTCTCTGAGGACGGAGAGGCAGAAGGTCCCGGTATCTAGGGCTAAAGCGAGAGGAGGGGCTCTGGGAGGCGGTGGCAGCGGGGCTCCTCCCTTGTTGGAGTAGGAGGGGGCGCGGGCCTGTGAGGGGGGCTTTCTCTTCCCAGCTGCGGGGACTAAATGGGTGGGAGTTGATGGACCAGGAAGCTTATTCCTTTGTGTCTCATGCTGTGCCAAAGGAAGGGGCTCTTCCCTGATAGTGGGATTTGCGTGATTGAGAACTCATTGAGCTCGGCGTTGTGGGGCTGACAGAAGTGGCGTGTATGAGGACTGAGACAGGCTTAAGAATTTCTTTCTCTCAGCCCTCCTGTGTAACAATGAAGCTTTCTTAATGCTTCAGAATCACTAATAAGGGGACTGATGTTTTGGATATAAACCTTTCCTGATCAATGTGGATGCTGTAGCTAAGTTTAGTTCCCCTTTTTTGGGGAAGAGGCTATCCCTTCAGCCTTTCTAGCTGTCTGTATTGTTCATGTGTATTGTGGTCTCCATGAAAATCAGTAAGAGCTCAATTAGGATTTGGGATGAAATTTATGATAGGAAAGGTGTGTTTTTGTTTTTCTTTTTTTTTTTTCCCCCACTTTTTGGTCACACATAGCTACCATATTTTGTCATCAGATTCCTGCAAAGACTCTGGAGAGAAAAGGGGGGCAGCTAGAGGCTAAGAATATGTGATGTTCTTTATAAAGAAATAGTATAATTTGCTTGAAATATTATTCAGTGGACATAATTATCTTACTAGCAGACTGCCCTTAGTATAAATAATAACAGGACAACACAGACAGCTGAATAGGCTGGCAGTTATTGTGCAAGTAACTTCTTTGTATGTGTAAAGACTGAGTCAATGATGGAAAGAATTAAACTAGATGCTAAAGTGCTGTAGGCTGCAATAGTATCTTATGGGGGTAAATTAAGTATGATGCAATGCTAAACTCTTTAAAATATATAGAAGTTAAGTTAATGAGGGACTTAAATATGAATGAATACCTAACTACTAGCATAATGTATTGGTTTAGCTGTATCTTAAAACAAGTGCTGGTCATACTGACTTGTTACTAGCTTTTTAGCTCAAGGCTAGTTAGTTGGGGGGGGTGTGTGTGTGTGTATATATACATACAATATGTCTAAAACTCTTTAAGATTGTGTGTACATATATATACACAAAAGTGCCTTGGTAAGACATAAAAACTTGAGTCAAACAAAGGCCAGCATGTTTAACTGTCTCCCTTGCATAACTTTTTGAAAACTTTTCCTGGTGGAACAAAGCTGCTATAACATAAGGGACTGTGTGCAAACATGTCAACTGAAAACAAGGGGTCACAAATTCCTCCCAAACAAGAAGGAAGCTTTTTGTATGAGGATTTTAAGGGTTAAAGACTAAATAAGACTGAAATATTCGTTTTTCATGTCACTAACAACTCTATTGCAATAACATGTGTAGTAGTGAACTGCTACCAAACACTAACAACTCTTCTGTGCTATGCAAATTGCAAGTCAAAATCTCTTGATAAAGAAACGTAGATGGGGTAATAAAAATAAGTACATAACCCAGCCTGCTCTACTAGAGTATCTGAATTCATTTGTCAGGTTATGGCTTTAAGTAATTTTAGAACTAGGAGTCTTTAAGGTGCCACCAGACTCCTTGGTGTTTTTGTGGATACAGACTAACACAGCTACCCCCAATACTTAACATAGAACTCTCTTGTTTACAGCCAAGACAGCTAGTATTTGATTAAATGCTTTACATATCAGCTTGGCCTGTGCACTTTAAGCATGGCTGTCTGGAGTGTACTAACTCTTGTTTGTTTATAATCTGTTGGAGTGAAGTTTGGTTAAAGTAGGTAGGCTACTGTGTATTCACTGTTTAAATCAGTAGTTCTATGCCATGCCCTCATAGGAAGAACGCATATTCTGTCTTTCCCTTGTGACTTCAGCAGCTGACTAAACACATGACTTGCTATCAACAAACTAATAATACTTTGTCTAGATTTGGTGGATACTTTGCCTTCTGAACTTTTCCTAATGTAATAAAGTATAATGCTTAGGCACTTAAAATGTAATCCCAAAGTTCTCTTCCACATGCACTGTTATAGTCTAATGCCATTCCAGAGTTCTAGTTCAGAAAGGTACAAGATTGGATTAAGTTGTAAAGCCATACAACAGTCTTTAGCTTTGTCAACAAGTAATCTAATATATGAAGATCTTCAGAAATTGTAATCAATTAGGATGATCAAGAAACACTTCTCAGACTCTTAAAGTACAATATAACAAATTGTTATTTCTAGAGTACTAATCAACAAAGATGCTTAAGGCAGAACACTAGATATTGTGAAGCATGGCTTAAACACACACTATAATGTAGTTGGTCTCACTGGAACAGCTCTGAAATAAA
This sequence comes from Natator depressus, assembly GCF_965152275.1. Lineage (NCBI taxonomy): Eukaryota > Metazoa > Chordata > Testudines > Cheloniidae > Natator > Natator depressus. Next base: position 23,545,067 of record NC_134240.1, read on the forward strand.
TCTAACTAGATTCTCCATAGCTGTTGGGGGTTTTTGGATGTGTTTTTCTTTAGTAAGTCAAAGTGGGTTCTGTAGCTCAATGCCTATTTGATTTGGGACCATACTCAAATGTCCAAGGACAAGAGTGCTTTTGGACTCTGAACTTCAGTAGCAATTTTTATTACATCGTCTTCTGTGTGGACATCTCATGTGACTTACCTGTCTGGAACAAATTTATGGACAAAACTTCTCTTTGGGGAGAGCCCATTGTTGTGTGACACTATAGATAGCTTTAGTTTCTAACTTGTATTAGACTCTATCTTTGCTCTGGGGTAGAGGAGAATGCCTCTTCCTAGAAAATTAACAGTTGCAGAATATTTGCAAATGTTCTTAATGTCATGCTGTGAAACTTTACCAGTCCAAAGGTAAGACATTGTAAGATGCAATTAAGTGGGGTGTACACAAGCCTGCCTACTTAACTGCTGTTGGAAGCAGTTGTTCTGACAGACCCAAATTGTTTTGATGTAGGTGGCCTACAAAGCCTGGTCTAAAACTAAAGATTAAGGAATAAGGCAAAGGATGCCACCATACTACTAAGATGCAAGGAAAAAACTACTGATCCTCTAGAATGGTGGTGGATTACTGTGAAGCAGGATGCCAAGAAACTTTTTAGCCTATAGTCAAAGCCCAATCTATACAAAAGTGCACCAGTTTAATTAAACTATTTTGGAATCTGTGGTTAAAAGGTGAAGTTTACACACAATTTTAAAGTCCAACATAGCTATGCTGGTTATATTTCCCCCCACCCTCCTACCCAGTCATACCCCTGGCTGATAGAGCTATGCTGATCTAACCTCCAGGGTAGAGACAGATAAGAATGCCTCCACTAACCTAACTACTTTTGCTCAAGGATGGTGTTTTTACACCAACTAGAAAACCCCCCTTCAGTCAGCATAGATAGCTACACTGCCATAATATAGACAGTCTATACTGGCATAGTTTCTGTAGTACAGACATACCTTTAGTCTATAACCTACAGTATATAGACTCTGGTCTAGCTCAGGCTTTTTTGCCAAAACTTGGTGTTTATCACTGGGTCCTATTACCAGTGGTAGAATTGTCTTTCCTAGTGTCAAAAAGCTCAGGGCTGTGACTTGCAGAAAGTAACACTCTTCCCACCTCTCCCTAAAAAGCTTGCTTTCATTATGCAGCCAAAGTAGGAAACATCAAGTGCAGCTTAAGTTCAGTAGCCTGTACCAAGGAAAGCATGGTGCAGACAAACACTGGAGCAGTTGCAGTTCAGGTACAAGACTCTGAATTGGCATGACTGGCAGAAGCCATAGAGCATTAATGGCTGTGCACAATAGACAACGTAGCATGCGTGGTGGTGGTGGTCTTCAGGCGCTGGCTTTTCAGTTAAAAACTGTGCCCTAATCTAGCTATCCAATGGCAAAGCTTCGTGAGGAACAGGCACTTAGCATATGAAGAATACGCTACTTGTAAAAGCATTCTGACTTCTAACACAACAATATATTGGTAATCACTACTGTCAACTATTGTTTAGTGCTTTCTTTCCATCTGTGGTCTTCTAAAACAATGACCTCTTAGCCACCTGCCTCTATTGTCAAGGCTAAACTTAATTTTTTCCTGTTTAGAGAATAGCCATTTTAAATTTAGCCTGGTCAACTTAAAGATTTTGTCTGTCTGGTCCTGTTAATTGCATAGTTAAAACTGACACAGTTGATAAAATACTACTATCTTGCAGCTAAACACTGGAATAGGGCATCTTTAAACGGTTGGAAGCATGACTTATTGGAAGCATAGAGGAACAAGTACATTTCTAAACTCTGGCTAAGAAAACCTAGTCAAGACAACATACAAGCACAGGAACCAGTATGTTTCTAAGAAATACAGACAGCATGTATTTGTCACATGTTGGATTTTCTTCCCTGATGTTCCCTAATTCAGACATCTTTGCTGATCTTGTGCTCCTTTTTTGAGCAAGCAGCTCTTAAGGTTCACTTTGCTGCTACATTTTCTGCTCAGCACAGATCTGCCTCAGTGATGTCATTGTTGCTGTTAGCCTAGTGTTCCTACAGCCAGGAATGAAAAGTTCTATGCAAGAGGCAAGCTGTTTCTCACACAATGCTTTTGCTAATGCATACTTGCAGTGATGTTGAGGAAAGCAAGACTTTGTCAAGGCTACAGAAATGTCAGTTTATAGCTAATCTCATGACCTTGGGTTTTGTCACTGGGGAACCTTTTCTTAGGGAGCACTAGCTATTCTCAGTATAATCTTCATAAATGCAGCTTTCGGTGAGACAAGATTAAAGTAAACCTCGTACAAAACTACAACATAAATCCCCCCTACAAACTATTTGGGGATGGTAAATGAGTTTTTTTGTTTTTTGCCTGTACATTTTTATAAGGGATGTTTTTTACATTGATTACCTCTTTATGGCAACAGTTTGCCTCAAAGACAATGATGTAGGGATCAAAGCAGTTGAGTTACTGTCTCACTGCAGCATTTTGAGTAGCTAAAGTCCAATTTTCAAGTAACAGGCCTCACCACAGATAATGGAGCCACAGGGCCAGAAGATGAAACTGGCACACTACTAGCACTTCACTTTGTGTGCACACACTACCTGTCTTCAGCCTCTTGGACTCCCTGATGGAGTGCAGCCCTCCATATAGCCTGTTAGTGGCATCTGCCCATGCTGCTTGAAAGTTTTCAAGTCCTTCTTGCAAATGTGTTTGAACCAGAGCTTAGTCAGCCCAGTGGTCTTGGAGCATCCACAAGTCTCCATGCAAAAGATCCTTTGGAGTGACTAATACAACATTTTATGTAGCTACACTTGTAGCTTTCTCTAGGGTTTGGGTTATGACCCATATTTAGCTATTAATACTAATAGCTGAAATATTCATCTGATTTGAGATGGGCATGCATGTTTTTTGTGAGGTGGTTTTTTAACATTACTGACAAATGGTGGCCATGTTTTCCTAGGAAAACATTACAAATTCCTTGTGGTACCAGATTTGAGTGAATAAACTTGAGGGGGTTGATTTGGGCCTGTAAATATAAGCAGTAAGAAACTGAACTGACAAACAGAGGCTTAATTTGGCTAATTTAAAATAGCATTCCTGGTAGTCTGTGTTATAGCAGGAAGCGTTAATGAAGGTTCTGTTACAGAATCTTACAATTTTAAAGCAGTACATTTTATACTTGTGTACTAGGCTTTAGACAGGTTGGTTTATTTGGCTTTGGAAGGGACCAGATAACAATATTTCCATTCTTATTAGTTGTTGTTGTTCAAGTTCTTAGATGCAGTTAATAAATAAATCTTAGTACTGTTTAAGAGTTTGACTTATAAGGAAAAAAATCAAATGAAGAAATGGATAGCTGCTAGTTACCTAAGAACAAGATGCCTTCTGTTGTGGCTGGGTCTCAATCATTCTCATTTAGCTAAATTGAATGCTTGGTTTAGGCTTTTTGCCACAGTGTCTTGCATTGGAGCACACTTCTGCTGCACCTGAGCTAGTGGGATGAGATTAGTAAAGCTGCATAGAATTAAACTGATTTACAAAGTAAATGACTCTGAAGCTAAAGATTTCTCTTCAGTAAGAAGTTACAGCTGTCCTTGTTCTGATAATCTTATGTCACTGGACCATTTCACATTAAGTTGCCTTGGGTTGCTCCAAACCTGACTACTTTCAGGAAAAATAAGTAGGACAAATAACCTTAACTGTCAGTGTAGTAACTCTTCTGGTGTAGCTGCAGGTTCAGTTTTGTATAGCTGGTCTCCAGATCCCTTGAAGGATACAAGATTACTCTTCTGAATAAATATAGTGTCCAAGTCTTCCTCTGTGGCTTCATACTGCAGTAACTCCCCTGGTTCAAATGACCCAGAGCAGGACTTCTCTAGAATATACACAATGCAGCAAGGGTAGACCATTTAATATCAGGGTGTGGTATCTTACTCCACAGACTGGTAGAATGAGAGGTAGACACCCAAGTAAAAAGAAAAGCTGCCGCTGCTTAATTATACACTTTTTTCCCAGACAAACTCCTTCCTCTTCTAATTAAGAAGGGTTAGAGGGAGGGGAGAAGAACAGTGAGTAACTTCAAGGTGATGTGAAGAGGAGTCAGTGCCCTCACTTCTGTCTAGGTGTACCATGCTCATCACTGGATCTGAGCACCTTATTTGCTTTGGAAACACTGTTCAGATCTTCTTGATGTCTCACTTCTACTTCCTACCATTAGAAACCTCAAAGTGTTTTTTGTAATGCTATCTTTGAGGCTTTCTTGGAATACTCATATGTATTTGCAGCCGTCTCTCTTCCCTTGAAGACTCATTGGATATGCCCTTGCTAACAATAGCTTAACTCAAAGGCCTGAGTCATAAATGGAAGGAATCACCTTTATTTCTCTCCAGTCAGGTTTCACTACTTAGTTGGATTCTAGTCTTTAAGATAGAGGTAGACAACCCATGCATGTCATTGGTAGGCAGGCCAGCACAGTTTTAAGACCCTCTAGGGCCTCCTTTGTAGCATAGAGGTTAAATAGGAATTTCTTCTGTCATACTTCCACTCTTAAGGTACTATGCAGTGTTGGAAATCTAGAGGCTAAACTGGAAAGATCCAATTCCTTTGCAATAAACACCTGTTAAACATCTCAGCAACTTTAATTCTCTCTGTAGTGTCAGCCTTCAACTCATAAAACTTTCCCACTGTTGCTACCAGTTAATCTCTTCTAGTGAAGAAACTAGTGTTGACATGGCAGGTGGTGGTGAACAGTCTGTCTAACCCCACCTAAACATCAGGTTTTAACCCTCATGTCGGCACTCCTGCAGCCTTGTCTAATCTAGAAAGGGATATCCTATTTTCCATGGTGGTAATACCAACTGGTATAGGCGAGACCCTAGTGATACTCTGAGGACAGCTCTAATCCATCCTTAAGGATGGATAAGGGCTCAGTCTCAGTCATTTTAGTGTTTGGTCCTGATTCAGCCTTCCTTAGGGCTTGTCCATCTGGGCAAGTGATACTAGAATAAGCAAAGGTGTGAATTTAAACCAATATAGCTTTACCTGCATAATTCTCATGTAAGCACTTATTCCAGTATGACTTTTGTCTCTGGGGAAGGGGTTTAAGCTGAACCAAAAAAGGCCACTCTTGTACTAGAATAAGTGCCCACATGGGAGTTATGCTGGTAAGTCTTCCTGCATAGAGAACACCATTATCAGTAAACTTGACTCACTGCTTGGTCTCAAGATCCAGAAATGCATTCAGGAAATACTTTTCTTCCACATCTTGTAAGACTTGTGGGAAGTCACCTCAGGTACTAGGGTGAGGGGTTTTGTAGAATACCCATTGAAGCAAAAAGCAGGTATTGGGTGCATTGTGAATGGAAGATTCCACTAGCACCTGATCTCTTCAAGCATTCTGCAGGAGGAAGAGAAAAATGCCACCACCTGGTAGCATGGCAATGTACTGAGCAAGAACACTGCTGGTGAGGCTGACACTTAACCTAAAACTTCCTAGCAGTTTATTTTGGGGAACAAGGATAGGGATGGGGACTTATTTAAAATTTAGCTTCCCCACTAGTTCAAGGATGTGGAGAATGGGGAAGATAGCTCCTTCTCCTGGATTACCTCTAGTGAGAAGGAGTTATCAAGGACTAGGAATAACATTGGAGGAGGGGGTGGAATCCTAGCACCTTTTCCTTCTAAGCAGCTGGGGCTAGGCTTCTCATTGGGTGTTCCTCATGGTGGGGATGGGGTATGGCAACCCTTATCTAATATCAGAGTTTGTGTAGCCTTGCTAAAATTGCTCATTCTGTGTACCCGTCCTAAAATTGCAAGGACTCTCCCTCACCCTTGTAAGATTCCTCTCCCATCAGGAAATGTCTACACTGCAATTAAAAAAAAAAAAAGCACTGAGGCTTGGAGCTGAGATCAACTGGCTTGGGCTAAGGCTACAGGGCTAAAAATTGCAGTGTAAACATTTGGGCTTAGGCTGGAGCCAGGCTTGAGACCCTTCTCTCTTCTCCCTCCCTCTTCTCCCCCCCCCCCCCCCCCCGTGGGGTCTCAGAGTCTGGGCTCCAGACCAAGTCCAAACCTCTACACTGCAATGTTTATCCTTGGAAGTCTGAGTCAGCTGACCTGGGCAATGGGTCTCTTACTGCAGTGTAGAAGTACTCTATCTTTTTGCCTTTGGCATATTCCATCTCATTGACTCTGAGACCTTTGAAATCTTGTTTGAAAACCCCCTGTAAAAGTTGTGCTGATCTGATAGACATCCCTTGCTGAAGAAAATCTTATATGGTGGTTTTCTTCAAAAGGAGTAGCTTTTATTGGTATTAACAAACCTAAGGATAGCAGTTGTAAATTTTTTGGATATCAGGCAAGGCTGACTTACAGCATTTGCTTTCACAGTGAGGGAGTTTCAGGTGATTAAACATGCTGAGCCCACACATGATGCTGTAATTTCAGGCTGTGCAACAGCCTGAGACAAGTACTGCTTCTATGGACACCAAAGGGAGGGAGCAATGGCAGTAGGGGAAAACACAAGGCCAGGAGGAAATAAAAATGTAATTGGCAATCTGAGTCAACATGTACAGAAACCAATCTGACAAAGGGACACCAACTTACATATCCTGTAAACCAGCAAATTTCTCTGTTTGTTCCCAAATTTCCTCAGTTTTTGTTTTTTTAATCTAATGTCTCAAGATTTAGTTTTTTGGGTTGGACAAGTCTGTCTAGTCAATTTCACTTCCAGGTTCAATGTTGCAATGTTTACAGTATCTCCAGGTTTTTTCCCCCTGTCCTTTTGGATTGCAAACACTCTTATTGGACTTGAGCCTTCAGGCTCAATTTTAGATTTAATGTCCCTAAAACTGCCAAATGCTTCATTCAAGCTTTCACTTTTACACTTGTGACAAAATAATAACCTTATGGATTATGGACTTCTTTTAGTAAAAGTCACAGGCAATAACCAGAGGTTCACAGAAGCCCATGATCTGTCTGACTTTTACTAAAAATGAGAGGGGGCACAGCTGATTTTTTGGGGGGGGAGATGACTAAAGCCCAAGCAGAAGGGTGGGGGGGGGGGAATTCCCAGCACCTACCACCCACAGTGGCTGGGCACAGAAAATGTCATGGAGATCTCTGAAGACACAATCCATGACCTCGAACATAATCTTATCCTTAATCCACAATTTTAACAAACGTGCTCTATGGTGCAGTTTTGTATTTGACTCTAAAATAACTTAGACTTTTGTGCACAGCTAATGTTGACCCCCACCCACACTGTATTTGGAGGGCGGCAGAAAGTATAATTGAGCCATGATATGATTTTGTTTCTGAACTTTCACAACTTTGAGACTAATCACAGGTGCCGTGTCCTCAAGAATTCTGTAAACTTCAAATCCTGGGTGTCAGTTACAGGGTTAACTGCACCTCTTCTCTTCTGGTTTCTTAAAGTACATCCCCCTGGGGCCTCACACTGAAGTCTCTCGATATGTAGTCACCTGACTTCCACACCAGGCTGCAGCTGCAGTCCCCTGTGCATCAATGATTTTTATCTTGGCAGGTCTGACTTATGTCCAGGACCTAGGATTCTAGTCCCCTGTGACAGTGGTGTGTAGTAATGAAACAGACTTCTTAAAGCGTAGTATTTAGAAGCAAAGCATTTTGGAGAAAGTGGATCTTAAGTCAGCCTGTATGCAGGGCTACTTTATCTACTTACTGTTTACCACTCCTTGATGGTCACCTGATAGGCTGACAGCCTAAAGCAGGGGTGGGCAAACTTTTTGGGCTGAGGGCCACATCTGGGTGGGGAAATTGTATGCAAGGGCAGGGGAGTGTGGGGTGCAGGAGGGGGCTCAGGAGGTTGGGGTGCAGACTGCAGGAGGGAGCTCAGGGCAGGGAGTTGGGGGATATGGGGTGCAGCAGGGGGCTTGGGGGGAGGGGATGTGCAGGAGGGGTTCAGGCTCCAGCCTGTCACCACTTACCTAAAGCAGCTCCAGGGTGGCAGCAGCAGTACCACTCTGGGAAGTGGCCAGCACCATGTCCCTGTGTGGCCCCTGGGGGAGGAAGGGGCACAGGGCTCCATGTGCTGCCCTTGCCATGCCTCCACGTACCTCCCCCAAAGCTCCCATTGGCCATGGTTCCACGTTCCTGGCCAATAGGAGCTGCAGGAGTGGTGCCTGGAGGCAAGGGCAATGCACTAAGACCTCTGGTCCCCTCCCCCCCCAATGGCACCAGCCACTTCTGAGAGCAGCAGAAGGCCTGTGGCGCCATGGGGGGGGCAATCCTGTGAGGCAGATCCAAAGCTCTGAGGGGCCAGATCTGGACTGCAGGCCATAGTTTGCCCACCCCAGTCTAAAGTCAGGTTTGTGTGTCTGTGTGTGTCTCTCTCTCTACAACCTATGCCATCTGTCTCCTCCTGAGATGGCGCTTTGACTACTTTGTCCTCTTGATCTCTAGTCTCCTGGCCTGGCAAAGCAGCCTTGCAGCTTCTGACTGGAGCCTGGAAGTTAAGCCATTGTCCTGTAGCTCCCCCCAGTGTAAGTTGATTTTCTATCACTATGGTGTTGTCATGCTTGCCTTTTCCTATCAGTCCCCTGTCCCACCCATTTCCCTCATTAAGCTAGTTTAATGTTTGTACGGGAAAGTCTAAATGTAATTTTATGAATACTATATGTATATTTGGTATTAGATGGAACTGCTATGTATCTCTAACTTGTACACAAACATCAGTACTTGCTATTTGGTATATGGCAAATAACTATCAAAACAGAATAGTGAATCAAGTCTCTTCCTAGTAAAGCAGGAAATTAAAGTTAAATGTGTTGAGTACTAGATAAGACACCCTGCCTCAAGGAACTTGCAAGTAATTCTCTTGGGACCCTTGAAAAAGCTACACTTTAGCATGCCTTACCCATGATGTACAGACAAACCGACACAAGTAGTTGTCCAAAGTGAAAATCCTAGTCCTGGCTCCCATCCTATCCTCTATATCCTGAAGAGATCATGGAGTCCAGTAGTTAATGTACTGAGAAATAGATAACATCTTAAAGTAATGTAGCCATGTTGAAAACTTGTCCCTTCCACCCACAGAAGTATCAGCTCACCCACGTTGACTAGGATGACATTCCTTTAAATGTCCACAAGAAACTGGCCACTGGATTGACTTAAGACAGTGTGGCTTCATTGCTGCATCTTTTCTGAGTATTGGCTTCTGAAACCTAGTTGGTGGAACCCTGAAGGATGTAATACCCTCTGTAAAACAAAGCACTCCAGCAGCATGTCTTGCTATCAGCATTTCAAAAGCTGATAGGAAACTGAGGCTCTAGACTAACTGGAAATTGCAGTAATTAGTTTTAACCTTTCTCCCAAAACAAGTCCACTGATCACTTGTTGACCCATGAGGAGCTGACTGGTCACATGGTGCTAGCTGCTCATTTTCAGCTGTATCTATGGGGTCTAATCTGCAAAGAGGCTGGCTGCTCATTTCCAATTTCCTCTTTTTGGGACTGGAGCTGCCAGCTACCAATTGGGGGGGGGGGGGGAGAGAAGAGCACACTAAAGGGAACAAAACAGGTGGGTAGTAATATTTGAGAGGGGAGGTAGTCTTTGAAACACTGAATTAAAATGTGGCCCATATCAAATCTTAAACCCAACTTGGTGAAGCTTCTCAAATTATCAGCTTTCTCAAAACATGCTTGATTCTTATTTTTGTGCTCCTGCTCATCAAGAGGTCTATCTTTGAAGTCCTAACTAGCAAAAGGACACTTAATTCTACAGAAACACACAGTGCACTTAAAATGCCATTAACACTTCCTGTAATTTGGGAGACTTAATTACTTTCACATACATCTGACAGGAAGCTGCCATGTGTTACTGCTACTATACAGATGCATCTGAATGCATAGGCACCATCTGAGGTGCTGTACAAGCATAGTGAGTTCCTCAAGGATGGTACTAAATACTTAAGTGTTTGAAGAAAAGCTTAAAGTGAGGTAGCTTTTTGTGGTAACCATGACATAGTACACACTTTCCTTGTTGTTTGAGTTTAAGGAGCACTTCTGCATCCAAACAGTAGCTGTTAACTGACTTAAATGTAAACTCAGGAGCCTCCGAAAGAAAGCTCCATCTTTTGGCTTTAGTTAAATGTTTAATTGTAATGGCATAACTTGTTCCATAAGGGAAACTAAGTCTGTCTGTTGTAAATGATGCCTGAAGGGTACTTGCAGATGAACAGAAGGAATTTCCTTAACATGCCAGCAAGAAGTGTTTTGCTCTGTGGACCTCTGGACAATGTTCTCAAGGTAGCTTATAATCTGTTTAAAAGTACTCTGTATGCACAGTGACTCAATAGGGTCAAGGAATGTTTGCCTGGCCAGAGATCTCTAATGCCTGAGTCATAACAGAATAAGCAAGGCTGTACCTAATGCTTAACTGTGACATGCTATTCTGGGCTGCCAATTAACTGCATCCCTTACTGCATCAAATCATGTCATGTGGATCTGCTCATTGAGTTAGATTTCTTGTATTGGGCTCTCCACTTAATGGCATCAAAACTGGATTGGTCATAATGGATACCACATCCTGCCCAAAACCTCTAAATGCATGGGTCAGACTAGCTGCTGGTTTTTTTAACAAACCAGTTAATTGGTTCAATCACTAAATTTGCTTCATCTCTAAACCATGTCTGGTTTAGGTCACACTAACCACCTAACATGGTTGAATTTTGCTGCAACAATGTGTGGTGGTAAAATTTGTCCTTTGACTGAACAGCTACCATCAAGTCTAGTTCTGATATCTAGTGTCAAATGAGCATCTGAACTTCAGATGTAATTTGTATTCCCCAAAAGGTCACAATTTGCATTGGTGGTATATGTTGAACCCATGGTGGACTTTACTTCTGACAGCACATTTCAGAATAGAAAAAGGCATTTCAGTTAACCCATCAAGTTGAAGTATTAAATTCCTGAGAAATTGCTTTCTCAACTACCCAGTAACAGCAAAGTTATGCTGTTCTCGAAGTATTATTATAAATAGACCTCTTTCATGGGAGGTGACCAGGCCTCTGGGTATCTTGCCACTTCTAGGATGGAGTAGTGGGAAGTTGTCACATTTCAAGCTGAACGAATGCTTCAGGACCATGGGTGTCTACTTAGCTTAGATCTTTTATTCACAAAATCCATACGTACTCTTTCCACTTTAATTTCTCTTAAACTACTTTCCTTCATGCAGAATGTCATGACTGGTGAGTAATAGAAATCTCTTGAAGTGGACACCATCCTCTGAATGTTTAGCTCAACTTATGAGAGGGAAAACAAAGACATTTCCCTACACTAGCCCTGGAGTGGAGGAGTTTCAGTATAAGCCTTGACTGCAGGCATTTGCTTGTGAGGTTTTATTGGATCACTTACTGAAATACTAACTTCAAATAACCTGGCATAATTCCCAATTACTCTGCTACCAGGACATCTGCTGGGTCAAAGATCCCATAGTATTCCTCTACAAGAGCAGAGGTGTTTTGCTGGGCTGTCCTGACCACATCAGCCAGGATGAATACCTGTACCACTGTGCTTCCTACCTAACAGAGCACTAATTAAATAGGTAGTCTCTATTACACTAGTTTCCTCTTAACTCTGTCCATTTTATTCACATGGAGGCATCAAAGAGAACACTTGTACTGTTCCATCTGCCCCACACATTGTGATGGTCCTTTTTTTCCTTTGCTGTTTAACACTCGCTCACCCACTATTTTGTGCATCCTAGCCACTCGCCTAGAACTTAAAATTTACCAGAAGATTCATAGTCGGATGGCTTAAATGCTCTTTGCCACCATTGAAGATATAGTTGGGGAGCAACTGCCTTCCCTCTTTCTGTTGGCTGGCGGGCAGGGGGGGGGGAAGGTGAGGGTTCAAACTGCTCTGGTTCTAACCCTTGTATGAGCATCTCTACTAGTAATGCCCAAGGCTACCTTTTCCACACTCTGCAGAAGGGACAAGCACTGTTCCACTTTCAACCTCAGAGCTTCCTAGCTATAGTCATGAATGTCCCTGCTACTCTGCCCTCCATTTTTGGGCTGTTCTTGGCAGTATTTTAGTTTCTCCACACTTCTACTGCTTGGAGTGGAAAACTGACAAACTGGTAACTTTGCAGTTTGGCAACACTATGAGCAACAAAATCACTGGGACTCTTTTCAAACCTTAAGACAACAGCAATGCATTACTTACACAGGTCTCAAATGAAAGCTTAGACTTGGCTGGAGCTGATAGCTTTCCCAGGAGAGTGCTTATTCCTTGCCCTGAAGACGAACTTTTCAAGCCCCCTCATATTCTAGGGCTGAGGCTCTCAACCATTCCAGATTACTGGACCCCTTTCAGAAGTCTGTCTTACATACCCCAAGTTTCACCTCACTTAAACTAGTTGCTTATAAAAATATGAAGGTGTTACAGCACACTATTACTGAAAAATTGCTCTCATTTTTATCATAGAATCAACTTGAAAATATTGTGTGCCGCAGAATCAACAAAGTAATTGTCTGTATGAAATTTTAGTTTGTACTGACTTCACTAGTGCTTTTTAAGTAGCCTGGTCTAAAACTAGACAAATACCTAGATGAGTTGATGTACCATCTGGAAGACTTCTGCTTACCCCCGAGTGTATACATACCTCTTGGTGAGAACCACTGTTCTGGGGGAAACAGCCTCCTCACAGTAGTACAAGGCAGACTCATCAAACATCAGTGTGCACTACACCTGTTAGACAGCAGACTACTGTAAAGGTAACTGATATGGATGTTTTGGGGCACTGCCCTGTCTCAGCTTGTGCATCCATCCAGTTGATTATCAAGTAACTTAACCTCTCAATAACTTTCACTTAACACTCTTATGTGAGCATCTCTAGGGCATCTTTTAATTTGATGTAGAGATGCATGTTTAAACAGCTATTCCTGTCTCTGAGGACTGGAAACAAAAGGGCATAGTCACAATGGTATCGTCTCATGCTGCCTCTTGACAATTGCAGAAGAATTTCTAATAAGTTGCACTTTAAATAAGCACTTATATTTCCTCTAATGACCATTACTACAAAATGGTATATACTGATTGGAGTTGGAAGAACACAACTTCCTAGGTAGCTTCTGACTCTTCTTGGGGAACTATCCAATAGTTTTAGCTATAAAGCTCATCTGGCTTTTCTGAAATCAGAACTGGTAAAGACACAGCTTTGCTCCTTGCCTGGCTAGTAGGTTTGAGCTATGGGGTTTTGTTTTTTGAGGAGGGAGCACTGGGAGACTGAGAATGTAGATATCTGGATTATACACATTTCAGTCTGGTTTTTAGATCTAACCTCCAAGGCTGCTGGATCAACCTGTGCTCTTGGGAGGAGGGAGAACTTCCTAAGTCATGAATAAGGCAAAGGACTCTTGTTTAGAGACTACCTAGTTTCCCTAGCAATGATTAAGCCACCAGAAAGGAATGCTGCTGACTGGTTTAGTGACTGACAGGAGTTTTCAGATGGTCTCCAAGAATGGCTGGCTGGAGCCAGTAGTGCAAGAAATGTAGGAGAGCATATTCACAAGATAGTAACACTATTAGACTTTCTTCTAATGAGTCATTTAGCTCTAATTCCTCACTTGGAGGGTCTACACATTTGGTATAAAACAATTGGTATTTAACTTTTCACAACTATCAGTCTAGAAATGTTATCTAGACTGGATAAATAGTCCAATTGCCCAATGTAAATCTCTTCTTTGGCCTGCATAGCTATTCTGAAACTAACTTGCTTATCCAGGCCAGCAGTCGTCTTACAGAACGAGACTTGCAGACAAAGTTTTCAGGAAGCTGCTTTAGAATAACAATTGATAATTCTTCCATTTATTTCTACTATAAACATACAGCAGACTGTCTCTTGTATGCTCTAGTTCTCTAAAAGTAGCAGGTTCCTGGAACCTACTACCACTGACTTGTTTTACCAATCTTACATAGTGGTAAACCTAAACCAGTTCAGATTAGGTGTAACAGGTTCCCTTCAGTAAAGGGACTAGTTCATACTATGCTTATCTTTGCTTTGACTAAATGAACACCAGTTCATCTGATTTAGGTAACTGGCTGACCAACATGGAGCACAGGCTGCAATATTCTGGAGAGGAAGAGAATCCCTAAGGATTTGCCACTATAGCTGAACTGGCACTCTCTCCTTGCGCAAATGCAGCTTATGCTGGCTTTTAGTGGTGTAGATTATACCAGTTCCCCAAACAACAAAAGCTTATACCAGCAAGAGTGCTTATGCTAGTATAACTGAGTCTCCATCAGGGCTCTTCCCAACATAGTTATATCTGGGGGGTGGCTCTTCACTAGTAAGTGCACTCTCTCCTTCTCTTCCCCCTCCCCACACCACACATGCTAGACCAGCAAAACTAAGCCTAGACAAGGCCTAAACTAGAGCAAGTCTGCAAAACTACTCTACAAATGGACATGCTCTTGACAATACCCTCAACAACCTTCCTGCATTTTTTGAATACAAAAAACCTACCTGTCTTTGAGGCTATTTCTACACTGGCAATTGACCAACACCTCTCCTCTTTAAGAGGTGGTAAACCTCTTCTCTTCTTCCCCCACCACAAAAGACAACATTTTGATAAGTGCCAATGTGAACAGCGCATTATCAGGAGCACGCTCCTACTGACAACACACCCTGCTTGTTGGGGGTGGAAGTTGTTTGGTTTGGGGGGGGGGGTGTTTCTCAGCTCTGGCAGGAGAGCTGGCAAACAGCAGCTACACTGCCTGACTTGTAGCAGCACAGCCATGTCACTAAAAGCTGTGTAGTGTAGACCTATCCAGTGGAAGAGACTGCACTGGTTTTTGGGTTTTGTTTGTCCTTGGGTGGAGGGGCACTTTGCTGCTTGAAGTGCTTTAACAAAAAAGCTTTGCTTCTGAGGCTCTCCATAGCTTTGAGTAGATTAATGATTGATGGTGAAAGTCTATTTGAATGCATGTTTCACTAAAGTGAAGGTAGTTTAAGAAGCTGCACCTTCACAATCATCTGCCACGGATTTAAAAGATAACACAAATATCCTAAATCCTATGTTAATACTAAAGGCACAAAATCAAATTTAGCTTGGAATAGCCTTTGTAAAATCCCTCAAACCTATTGGAAGAATGAATGTCCCATAGAAGGCTTTCCATAATAGACACTACAGCACTGGTATGAGAACCTGCTTAAGCATGCAACTCCTTCCATATGAGGATGTCTTGCCATGGGACAAACTCAGTAAAGTTGTAAAACCACAACTGGAGAAGAGAATTGAGGTTAATTGCCCAGTATTGTACAAGAAGTCTGTAGCAGAGCCAGTAAATAGAACTTGGTCCTGTGCATTAATTCTACAACATTCCCTTGTAATAAAACAAACTAGCCCATACTTACCCAACACCACAGGATACAAGGGAGCATCCCTCATAGACCAAAGGTCCCTACTGACCCACACATAAACTGCTTAAGGCAGGGTGGCCAGCCTGAGAAGGAGCCAGGATTTACCAATGTACATTGCCAAAGAGCCACAGTAATACATCAGCAGCCCTGCTGATCAGCACCTCCCTGCTCCCTCCCCACACTTCCCAATCAGCTGTTGCATGGTGTGCAGGAGGCTCTTGGGGGAGGAGGGAGGGAACACCAGGCTCATGGGAAGGGGAGGTAGGGCCTGTAGCCAAGCCAGGGGTTGAGCGGTGAGCACCCCCCAGCACATTGGAAAGTTGGTGCCTGTAGCTCCAGCCCCAGAGTCGGTGCCTAGACAAGGAACTACATATAGTTCTTCAGAAGTCAATATGCGGATATGGAGTCACAGGTTGGCCACCTCTGGCTTAAGAGGCTTCACAAACTAGATTCAATCATCCAGATGGTTTGTGAAAGGCAGCATGAGCTCAGTTTAGCCTACTGAAAAGGCTTTTGTAATTAGCTTGGAAAGTAGGGATAGTAGTTCTGGATCAATGGACACCGGTCTGGAAACACAGGTTGCTGATAAGAGATCAGGGAAGCAGAAAAAGTTGTTCCCTAGACAGCAGGCTGTCTAACCTGAGGGCCTTGCTTTCAAGAGATCTAAGCTAGTCACACTTTCTCTGTGCTAAGCCAGAAGTCTTCTTAAACATCTGAACTTAAGCTTAAAGTGGAACTAAAACAAGGATTATTGTATTAACAGTCTCACAGGTATCCCCAAAGACAAGAGAACCTCCTACTAAGGTGCAGAAGGGTGAAGTTTCTAGAAGCTATGCCTCTTCAGTCTTGGGCATAGACAGGTGCCTGTTCCAAGTGAATTGTATTCCCATTAGGCTGTGGCCCAAGCAAGGGGAGAAACAGACTGAGGAAGACAGCACAGTTGAGAGGGGCTGTCAAGATCATCTATACCTGTGTTTAAAATCTCCTTTCGTACACCATGGCAGCTCCACCAATCATTCTGTAGAAACTGCAAAGCAAATCTGGTGTAACCCAAATAAGGTAGAGCCACCTGTTACTGCCATGAGCATTAAATGGAGCACAGGAATTTGGATGGTCAAGGCAATAAAGCCACACTTCTATACCCTCTTCGTGCTCTCCTGGCCTGCTTGTAGCGATGACAGTAATGCACTGATCAAACACCAAACCTGGTCAAAGGCTGAAATTCAGTGCACCAGTCACTGACTACATCTGAGTTCAGATGGGTTCCGTATGGCTTAGCTATAGCTTTCTAAAGCTGTCAGTTCATGTTTATGAATAAAGGACCCAGCTGCTCAGGCACAAGTAGCAATGATGAGTGCAGTCTTCAAAGAATGGATACTGGCTTAATGTCCTGATCAGAATATAGCAGGACTGTATCCATGCACAGGGTACTCAGAACTGTCATTTACTTATTAAGATATGCTTCATCTTTTTTTTTCTCTCCCTCCAAGGAAGAAGGATCTGTCAGCTGCAAAATTCAGTGCTACAGATCTCAACACTCACTGTTCCATATAGCTTGCTACCTTCCTGGGCACCAGAGCCGTAATACTCAGCAGTTACTTCAGACTGGTGTAGATGAAGTTTGAATGGAAACATTCTAGAATATGCAACTAAACTTGGTACCCTGTTTAGTCTAGCATTCTAGATGGTCAGTCCCTTAAAATGCCATAATTTCAGTTTGGCAGTTGATATTAAAACACTTTGCATCAGAACTTCACATTGCCACTTTGAGCAGTACAGCCTCCTGATTGTTGAAATGCCAATCCTGACTAGAACTTAATTTCTGAGGGTGAGGTGTCAGCCTAGCCATTCCCATGTTGTCCGAAGCAATTCATAATATCTTCAATAGCAGAACTGGAGGGCTCCTAATGGAGCAGTAAGTCAAGTCACTCTACAGCTAGAATGTATAATAACTTTCTAAGTTACTGGGAGCTCTACAAACACCACTTTTACTCTACACACCAGTACATCTGAAGTGGCAAAAGCTGCCTCTAAATGCCAGGAAAAAGTGTATTGGCAATGATGCTAAACTTTCCAGTAAGAGTGAAACTAACTGTATAAACTTGTTTACTTGTAGTATTTACTTTCAATTTTTTGAAAACTCTTTACTTTTCCTAGAGAAGTGAGACTCAACAGTAATTGAGAGCACACCAGTAAGGCTACTTTGTACATGAATCTTTACAGAGATTAAAGTGGCTTTAGAAACCAAAGTTGGCTGTAGCCTAAACTGTGCCATACAGTTGGTTCTCTGCAAGCTGGTACTTCAGGGTACTGTCACCCTTTTGAGGTGAAGAAAGTTGGGTGGACCATAAGGCTTGAAAAATCAAATTTAAAAATATCAGTATCATGAGTGAAAGTTCAGATTTCACATGGCTGCCAACTGCTGCAGTTTTCCAATGAAGGGAGGTGGAAGCCAGCATCCCAGCTTCCACCTCCCTGCTGTGGCTGCTTGGGGGGGGGGGCGGCATAGCAGCCAGCCCTATCCTTGGGGTGGAGCAATAATGTTTCATCTCCAGGCTGACTTGTCTGACCTGGTTTGGGGAAGGGATCAAGTCCTAGCTCGCTCAATGTTCAGCTCCAGCCCAGCGGCTGCTGTCAAGCCAGCAGGGGTTGGGGGTGGGTTGGGAATGGTGCCACACAGCAGCACCCATGAGACCCAAAGACACCACAGGAGCTGAGCCTGAGCTCCATTGTTACTAGTCAGCACAATAGCAAGCACCACTGCCATTTGTAACATAAGTAGGTGTCATGGGGGATCAAGGTCGGGGGGGGGGGGGGGTGGCTCCTGGTCTTAACTCCTTGCCAGCTGTTGTAGCAGTGTCTTCCTGGGTGCGACCAGGGGTAGTCACACTGTCAGGCCTGCTGGACAGTGCTGTATAGTGAGGTACCCCCTGGTCTGCAGCCCCTTTCTCCCCCAGGATTAGACCAACCAACTCTGACTGGCCCCCTCCCCCCCGCCCCACAAGTAGCTGGGGCCTCGTGGGGAGGTGGAAGCAGGGATGTCTCCTTGCTGGGCGCGGAGGAAATGACAGTATTGGGCTAACATTTTCTTGCAGTCCATGAAATTGTTACTTACACAGGGCCTTGATTGTAAGGCACACAAGTCTGTTTGCATAGTGCTGCTGAGTGGTGTCAACGAGAGTAAACGTCTGTGTACCCTTCTCTTGCTAAGAGTATTAAGCAGTTGACTGTGCTGGTCAATGGCAAATGACATCAATGAATGCTCTTCAAACTCTTCTTCCAAATAAACTCTAAAAATCACTCCTGATACACTCCTGTCACTTGTGAGGAGTCCAAATCTCAGGTCCATCCCACATCTGTCTCTAATGAATTATACCATGACCTGTTCCCTACATTGAGAACCGTGTGATTAAGACTGGATCAGAATCTGCTGTGACACTTACTAGAATGATTGATTCAATGCAAGCAGTTAATCCCAACAGAGCATCCTTGCCCTGAAAAGGGCATAATTGGATGAGGGGGAAAGGAGCTCTAAAACTGGATGAAACATGAAGATGCTCAACTTTAAAGTTTAGCTTAAAGTACTTTTTTCTCTCTAGAAAACGTATTGAGAAATGTATAGGCCTTGGCAGAATGCTGAACTGGTGAATTATGGGGTGCCCTCTGGCTTTGTGGGACCAATAAACATGTGATTGTTCTGCAGCAGTTAGACTGTCTAGAAACACAAAGCAGTACTGAATCTACTTAAACTGGTTTGTGTTCCTAAAGGGTTTTACATTGGTTTCACCCAGACTTCTTTATATTGTGCTAGTGCCTATGGCTCCTTTTGTGCTAGGCCCTACTAAGTCTATAATCTAGACAAGATAACAGGTGGATGTAGACAGATGGGGAGCACAAGGAACTGTGGTATACAGACAAGCTCAAAATGGCAACATGAGCATGCCCCCATCTGTGCTGTGCTGAGAGCAACATTAAAAATGCCATTAAGGGCCCTAAGCTAAATATATAGTACAATCCCATCGATACTGGCCAACCAATGAAAGTAGTGGAGCTAGAGCAGTATCTAAACTTGGGTCCTCAAACTTCTTCTAGCCTAGTGAAGAGGACCTCAGAAGCAGAAATTCTATGAACTGTTCAGCTCAACAGTCAGTTACTCCAAGTACACTATAGTGTATTAAGAACATGATGCCACAGCTGACACTTCTAAGAAGCTTACAGTGGGGGGGAAGTCCCTTTCAGGAAATTGACCCTTAACCATTTTTGCTAAAACTTTTTAAAACATATTTTAAATGAAATTGAAACATTCTTACATGCTAGGATTTGGTTTTTAATTGTATTGGATTCTCATTGTGGGTGAGGGGATGGGTGTGTCTTGTTTTTGGTTTTTTGCAGAGCAGTCTGTAACCACTTTTCCTAGCCTTAGCATAGGCTGCTCATATTGAGTTCCATTGCTCAGTGCCCCGCACATCCTTGTGATCTAGACTCCAGTTGAACATCCTGATAGAAATAGTACTAGTAAAGTTCCCCATCTCAGTTCTCTTGCTATTGCATGTGTCCTCTAACCTTACTCTAGAACACCTAATACTTCCCTCTTTGCATGACTTACCTAGAAATAGAACTCTAATCTGTACTGTCTGTGGTCTCTCAAGGAGACTTGACAGGGACAAGAAGCCCCCCTCTAACTGGTGCCATTAGGCTACACTAGCTAAGCTCAGTGCTACCAGGTGAGTCAGTTTAGGTCAACATGTCCAAAAGAAGTCAGACTGGACAGTCTTATAAAATGTAGTGGGGGCTGTAGCTCAGTCTACAGTAGCAGAGGTGGGCAGATGGTCTATGCCTCACCATTTATACAAAGTTTATGGCAATTAAAGAGGCCTAAACCAATGAGCAACCACTAATTAGTAACTTGGTGGCCAAGTACTAATTGTACTCTAAAGCTCCAGAAGTCTCTGGTTGCATTTAAAACTTTCAGGGATATAGGATGCTAAGCTTGCAGAGTTGCAGGATTTCTATGAGCTGTTTCAATTCCAGGTTAACTACTTGAGTGAGTTTGATAACAATGTGCAGTCATTTCCTCATCAGAATGATGGGAACTCTTCTTTCCTTTTAGTTTGAAAGATGACTTCTAGGAAGAAAGTGTTACTGAAAGTCATCATCCTTGGAGACTCTGGGTAAGTGGAGGAGCCTTTAACTTAATGTAAACAACTTGTGTCCGGCTGAAGTGTCCCATAATGTGGCTTGCAAATGCTTGTCCTTCCCTAGGTTGGACCAGTGAAGTATTGGAGTGAGATGGATATTTGAGTTGTGGAAAGCAGCTGACTACTATGCTGCCTTTATGGCTTTAAGAACACTTGACAGCCCCTTGTTCCCAGTGTTTGTCCCCAATTGCCAGTATTTCTAAATATGGAGTCTACAGTATTGCCAAAGCTTCTATGGTAACTCAACTTGGTACAAATATTCTAAATCTGCATTTAGAAATCTGAAGTCTTATTCCTGGGAGTCTCCTAAAGCTTTTACCATCTCATTGGACAATGAGGAATTTGGGTCCTAAAACAATTAATACTAAATAGACTGTGCTAGCCACTCACTTGTTGTGATCTGGGAGTACTGAACAATACGCAAATGATACCTTGAGCAAAGATGTTAACTTCAGCTTCCTGTTAATCAGTGAAGCAGATGCTTCTTTGTTCTTGGATTTACTGCACAAACAGTAATTTGACCCTGAGTTTCATCAGATAAACAAATCTGTCATACCACCACATCCAGCAAGTTGCTGAACAGAGAACACTTGGTAGCCTTGAGGGAGTGGTGGTAACCTCTAAGCTGGTATATCTGGGAGAATCATCCACTCCCTAGGCTACTTCACTAAGCAAAGTATGCTAAGGTGTTATGTCTCCACTGGACATGATGGCGTTATTTGGCTACTGTAGCAATACCATTCAAACTGCTTTGTTCATCATGTTAGATTCCATTAGCTGTTTTCACTTCATAACCTGAAGGGACTTGAGGTGTGAGAGCAGTATAGCTAATTTCTATTGGAAGCCAATCCCTGCCCCTTGTCTGAAGGCCTAAAATCATGTCTGGGGGGGTCCCTTTGTGCTGGGTACTATCTCAACATCCAGTGCACTCCTTTCTGAAGACTAGAATCTTCAAACTGGCACACCTTCCCAGGGCAGGGGAGAGGTACAACAAGCCTATGGGGGGTGGTTGCAGCATGGGGCTGTCTGGGCCAGGAGTCTCCAGTGGACACAGATGGGAGAAAGCAGCCCTGCTCCAGTTGCAGTCTGCTAGATTTCATACATACACTCCCTGCTGCTGCCCTCACTTGGACACCTGTGGCCACAGCTCTGAATATTTGCCTCCAGAGCTTGCAGAAGCAACTGTCCTCCCTCCTCCTGCATGGGGCCAAAGAGCCCTGGTCTGCCCCAAGTGGTTCTTTGGGGATGGGCACCAGCCAAGCCCTGCTGCTGCTCCAGGCATGAGCTACCCACTCCCCAGTGTTTCTCTGTCCCTGGGAAAGCCTTCCCTGTGGAGGGAGGGGATGATGCAGCAAAAGTTTAGCAGTGTCTGTCCTAAAGCAACACTTCCAAAAGTGCTTGCAATTATTCCCTTTCCTCGTCAGAACCAAATGGGCTGGTTGAGCTTACGCAGCCTGAACATCTCTCTAGCTCAAGGAGCTTCATAGTCGCTTCTCCCATCCACAATAATGCAAGTGTCTTCTAAATGTCCTGCTCTCTGTGATCAGGCATTTGGTCAACACACTTAGGATTAAGGCACCAGGACCTTCACTCTGGATATTAAAGCAAAAACGCATGGACTGAATTGGTTATGCATATCAGAATGCTGTCTGCAGAAATTACTTCTTGATTAGTCTTGCCTCATTTTGTCTCTTCCTGCAGGGTGGGGAAAACCTCACTCATGAACCAGTATGTGAACAAGAAATTCAGTAACCAATACAAAGCTACAATAGGAGCGGACTTCCTGACAAAGGAGGTGATGGTGGATGATAGATTAGTCACAATGCAGGTAAGGATAGCGACTGAGCTGCTAGCGCCTCATCTCTTGTTTACTTGCCTATTTTAAGAGGCTTTCACAGCTCAGATGTAAAGTGCTCAGGAGTGGGCAGAAGTACACATTCATGCCAAATATAAGCAGGTGAGGTCCAGCATTTCTGTGCTCAACTTCGTAGTAATTCCCTGCATGTTGGCTCAGGATTGAATTAACTGCAGGTGACCCGTAACCATAATGATCCTACAAATATCTATGCTGGCTCCTTGGATCTTTGCATTTCTTAGCTACTCTTCTCCCTTTGGCCATCAGTTTCTAACCACCTCAGATATTAAATGCAGCTCCTCAGTTCCTTTTAAGGAAAGGAGGGAGAAGCCTTTCTCTACATCTTGCCCCTTGAGAAAGTAAAGACCAGGGGAAGGCCTCAAGCTGAGGCCATCACATGGTGGGGAGTTCTGAAGGCTGGCTACAGCCAGCCAAAACAGAAGGCCTAGTGGCCAAGCAGAGTATAAGGGTGGCATGAAGACACTATCCTGGGCTAAGATCCAAGAACTTTAGTTCAAGATACAGTTAGCTTTCTTAAATGGGAGGTATCCTCAACTTATCCAGTTATCAACTGAATAAATCTTTCCCTCATGGGAGGGAGGAGAAGACAGAGTACTTGTAGAGCCAGGCATGAAAGGCCCTTTGCAGGAATTGCTCCTTTCTCTAGCAGACTGCAGATTAGTCACATAAGTCTAACCTCCTGATTGTAAGGCCCTGTCTTCAGTGGCCTAGAAAGTAAGTTGAGAAGACTTTTATTTACCAGCAGTTCAAGCCAAAATAGCTTCCCATCCCACATGGAGGAGCAGTGTAAACAGGACTATCTATGCAGCCTAGTAACACCAGTGCTTAGTTGCTTTGGGTGTTCAGACACTGCTTTATTTGTGTATGGGACACTTATAGAGCTGTTGGGTAGTATTACCACCAGGTCCTGGGCTGGGACGCTATCCACTTGGTTCCTTAAACACACTAATACAAGAATGCCCCAAGAGTAGGATAGCATGTCTAGCCTTTTAGTGTATGCAGACCCTTAATGTTCTAGGCTAGAACACTACTGTGGTCAGAGTGACTGGCCATGACATGTTTGCTTTTTTCATACACACAACCTAGGCCAGTGGCACACAAACTTTTCCAGTCAGTTTTCTTCCTTCTCCCCCTCCCCCTGCACCACCACCATTAACAGAATCTGTCTGTACCCCTCCTCCACTACTGCTGAGGAAGCCTTGGCTGTGCAGCAGAGCTTGGGCTGAAGGCAGAGCTGGGGATGGGGGAGGAGTGAGACCGGAGGTGAAGCATAACTAGAAGCCTGGCACTCCCTCCCCACTCCCTGTGAAGGTTGGCCCAGGCCCTGCTTCCTGTCTTCCAAATGTTCCTCTGCACCTCCCTACGGAGGCCTACCCCCACAGTTTGAGGATCATTGACCTGGGCCCCTGGCAGGGGGTGGGGGCTAAGAGGGAGTGTGCTGTAGGTTTTGAACCAATCAGGGTGATGGGTGGACTGTCCTCTAGAATAGAACACAACTGGCTTAACTCTTCCCATACCCACTAATCAGGAATATTGATATCTGGTAACAGAATTGCTAGGTCACTAGTCCAGTCTCTAATACTGGTAACTAAACTGGATCCTCTGTAGAAAGATTCAGTAAATCCCCCCCACACACACAAACACACACCCTTTTGCTGAGGGAAGCCCTTCCCTAGTGTCAGCTAGTGATTGGCTTACACTCTGAAGCATGAAGACTTGTACCCCTCAACTTCCTATTCTGATGATTTTATTGACTTTGGGTAAGCTTCTCAAATCCTAATCTCTTCTTCAGATCTAAAGAGCTATCAAAGGGAAATATCTACTGGAAACTCTAGTGTTCTGTTGAAATACTCCAGGGGGTAGCCCTCTAGTATGGCTGCTCTGCTGTGGACAACCTGGCCACCCAACTTCAAATGGGCTAAAGCACAGAACTGCCATCATGCTTGACTTTTCCCAACTTTGCTGCAGATTTTGCTCTGTTTCTTACACAAAAGGGAGTGGGGCAGGGAAGACTTCCCAGGACTCACTTAAACAGAAACTGCTGTTGAACTTCCAGCTTGCAATTAAACTCAAACCAGCTGCAGACAGGAATTCTAAATGATCAGAACTTCTAGCTGTCTTGGGGAAACAAGAAATGGATTGAGTCTGACTGGAAATCACTCTGGGAGCAGGGGGGAGGAATTGCATGGTAGGATATTAGTGCATACAATTCCTGACCATGTCGCATTGGCTTGTAGGGAAACTACTAGCTTGTAGAGTTGTCTTAGCTTGCTTGGCTATTGGTAGGATTGAGGTACATGGTGAAACTTGTAAAAGATATACATGAACATGAGAATGCACTACTGCATTCTCAAACCTAACACATCTGTCTGAAAAGCCTCAGGGGAAACTTGCCTTCCAAATAAGATTCAATGTTGCTCAGATCTAGACTCAATGTGGCTGCCTACTCCTGTATCTCTTGTAATAGTGTGATACAGATTGCTTTTGAAAGCCAGGATATGTATAATGTCACTTATTTTAAAAACTTTCTTGATGCACTGCTCTAAATTTGAGACAGGATTCAGAAGTTTGATGCAATTCTGAAACTGCAGTAGTCTTGCCTCCTACAAGGAGCCAAGGGCCTTTAGGAAAGGCCCTTTTTGCTCAGCTTATAGTGACTTCTTGCACACGCTATATGTGCAGGAGATGTAGGGGGAAAAGTCCCTGATTTCTCTCAACCAGCCTCATGGCAGTGTTGAGGACTGCAGAATTCCAAGGAGCATTGGATGAACAAATATGCTAGATCCCTCAATTTAAATGGCACTAGAGCTGCTCCCAAGACCCATGTCTAGGCCAGTAAGTAACTTCCATACTAACTTGTCCCTCTGCTTTTTCTATAGATATGGGATACAGCAGGACAGGAACGGTTTCAGTCTCTGGGTGTGGCCTTCTACAGAGGAGCAGACTGCTGCGTGCTGGTATTCGATGTGACGGCTCCAAATACATTTAAAACCCTAGACAGCTGGAGGGATGAGTTTCTCATTCAGGCCAGTCCAAGAGATCCTGAGAACTTCCCTTTTGTTGTGTTGGGAAACAAGGTTGACCTAGAAAACAGACAAGTAAGTCACAGTGGCCTTTCTTGAAAGCTACTGAATCAGAGAGCTTGTCGGGATAATTCTAAGAGGCAGCTTAGTCTTGTCCAAAGCATCAGGGCAGCTTAGAGTCACAGCTAACACTGTTTAACCTGGGCCCTTGTGAAGAGGGCTACCCATCTGTCCTCTACAGAAGCATGCATACATTCCCTTGGAGAGAAGGGGCATAACATTAGAGGAAACATGAGGCAGTGGTTCAAGAAGTGCAGCACAGATGCTAGTTGAGTCTTATTTAGCTGCACCAAGCCATCTCAAAGACTTGCTCCATGCAGTTCCTGGTCACCTCTGGCTTGGAGAAAATGTTGCTGGTCTGTCTTGCGTGCTGTGTGGAGGAAAGGGGTGTCCATTGTGACAGTAGGGTTCATAACATACATAAAGCGGAGGCTTCCTCTCAGGAATCGGGGGCAGGAGGGGATGGGCAAACATCCTTCAGAATACCCTCAAGCAAAAGATCCATCTCTGCACTAAAATCCCAGCC
Organism: Natator depressus; assembly: GCF_965152275.1. Lineage (NCBI taxonomy): Eukaryota > Metazoa > Chordata > Testudines > Cheloniidae > Natator > Natator depressus. The sequence continues at coordinate 23,571,176 of NC_134240.1, forward strand.
ATTATCAAGCAACTGACTGGGTTTTCTAAAGCAGTTCTCCTGCATGTTGCCCATGCAGTGAAAGTTAGGACGTACATTGTAACATCCAGCATATACTGACCCTTTGAGTCCCAAGGGTTGGGGGCTGTTGGACTATGCAGATGACTCCATAGTTCTTGGAGAACTGATACCAAAGTGCTAGACAGTGGAGTTAATCTAGCTGCATTCTAGACAAAATATCTGTCACTTGCTACAGCTGTAGCAAAATCTTACTGCAGTTAAGATTCAAACTGTACCATGTTCACCTGCCACCTAACGCAGCAACTTTAGCTGATCAAACTGGATGCTAGCTTTCTGTCCATACATGTGGTAGGTGTTTTCTTAATTAAAAAAAAAAAAAAAATTCTCCACTTGACAACTAACACTGGCACTGAGTGCCCTTTGCATAGATCAGGGGTGTCCAGCCTGAGAAGGAGCCAGAATTTACCAATGGACATTGCCAGAGAGATACAGTAATATGTTAGCAGCACCCACATCAGCTCTCCCCCCTCCCTCCCTGCACCTCCTGAGCATCTGTTTCATGGTGTGCAGGAGGCTCGGGGTGGTGGTGGGGGGGGGGGTAGCAAGGGCATGGCAGGCTCAGGGAAGGGGTGGAGTGGGGGCAGGGCCTTTGGCAGAGCCAAGGGTTGAGCAATGAGCACCCCTTGGCACATTGGAAAATTGGCACCTGTAGCTCCAGCCCCAGAGTCAGTGCCTATACAAGGAGCCGCATATTAACTTCTGAAGAGCCTCATGTGGCCCTGGAGCCACAGGTTGGCCACCCCTGCCATAGATGAAGGTGGTGATTGTTCCCTGTTCCTCATACAGGTTGCCACAAAACGAGCACAGGCCTGGTGCTACAGCAAAAATAACATCCCTTACTTTGAAACCAGTGCCAAGGAGGCCATTAATGTGGAACAAGCTTTCCAGACAATTGCACGAAATGCACTTAAACAGGTATGATATGAAGAAATATCTAGCACCCTCTAGTGGCTTTCCAGTCAACTCTGCAACCAGAATCTAAGCTGTTCATGTTGCATTTAAGCTAATGACACTTGCAGGAGACATGCTGAATTTGACTTCTCTGCATCAGTATCTGCCCCTTCCCAAAGGAGTGTGCCAAGTCAGCACTTGACACCAAAGATGGCATTTCCCTACTCCTTCAGGCAATCCTCTTCCCAGCAGAAAGCCTCCTTCCCCAATAGCCGTCTGTAACACTCCACGCTACCCGCTTCCCTTCAGTGGTGCAGACCTAGCTGAGAACAAGGAGTAAAATCTATAACTAGTGACTCTCTTCTCTCTTCTTAGGAAACGGAGGTGGAGCTTTACAACGAATTCCCTGAACCCATCAAACTAGACAAGAATGACCGAGCAAAGGCCACTGCAGAGTCCTGCAGCTGCTGAGATGGAGATGGAGGGGTTGAGCACAGTCCTTCACAAACAGATCACACTTAGGCCTTCAAACACACAGCCCCTCTTCTGTGTAAAAACAAATGAAATAAACTCCCATCTCCAGCTGCCAAAATTCTCCCCCTCTACCATGAGCAACTGTAAGCCCATTCCCCTACACAGAACTCATCCATGTCCCTACATCCTTCCACATCACTTCATGGTAACAGGCCTTTCTCTTAGTTTAAAATGGAAATTCTTATGTAAGTTTGGAATGTAAGCTAATTCAGGTGTCCAATGGAAAGACTGTTTACAGGTAATCTGTGTAACAATTGACATACATTTTTAACTGTCTTGTGTTCCCCTGTGAAGGCTGCAACTGGAAAGGCTGATTACCCATAGTTCATCACAAGCTCAGCACTCAGTCTAATTAGGTTGAGTTTTGTATGTATCTCTGTTAATGCTTGTTACTTTTAACTAATCAGATCTTTTTACAGTATCCATGTATTATGTAATGCTTCTTTAGGAAAAATCTTATAGTACATGTTAATATATGCAACCAATTAAAAATGTATAAATTAGTGTAAAATTCTTGAATTACATGTTTAAGTACTGAAACACAGATTCACTAGAAAGTGAGGAGGACTCTGAAATGCAGTGTGCTAGCAACAAAGTCTAGATAGAGGCAGTATTCTGTACAGTAGAAGCAAGAATTATGTAAACCTTTTTATTGACTTTGAGAGCAGAAAAAAGCTTCATCTCCTGGAAAATCTGTCTGGCTTCCTTGTAGCTAAATTTTCAGAGGATGATGTGCATACTGGATTATTGGGTGCAAAAAATTAAATACAGCTATCAAATGTTCATCTTGTTTGTTCATCTTCCCTGCCCACTAACTTTTTTGCATTCTTTGCAGAACATTAAAGTCTGAGGTGTTCCAGCAACTCCCACCTTTGTGGAAGGAGCTCATCTTTCCCTTTCCTGGGTTGAGGTGGTGGTCCCTTTACAAATGACCTGGAATTATAAATCTTTCCTCCCCTTGTGCCAACCACTAATCTGGAATTTTTGGTATGGGAAAAACTTGGTTGTCCCCTCCCTTTCTTCCTCTTTTCCCTAGTCCTTGTTCTTGCATTTGTAGCTTGCTTCAATGGAACACTTCTACCCGTTTTCCAGAGGTCTACATTCTAGTACGTAGGCTAAGCGGTTGTGTAAAGAGACAAACATGATGCCAATAAACTTAACAAGAACAAAACTTGGTGGTGGTTTTCCTCCCTGTTTCTGATTATCTTCCCTATTAAACTGTCTCCCATGCTTTGTAATGGGAACTCATGGAACTAAATTAAAGTGAGCCCTTCCTAAATGAAGGGCCTTGTCTACCACCCTTTATCTGTTCTCTATAGAGAAGAAAAATCAGTGATCTCTGTAGCTTTAAACTCTTGAATAATGGAAATGAGCAGGCCTTCTAACTGCTTGATAAAACTCCTAGACAAGGCTTGAGGAGCTGTCTCCTAGAGACTTCAGCAAATGATGGAACAGGTTACAGGGAAGCTCCAGCTCTAATTGTCCACTTGCTCTACAGCAGATGAAGCACAGTCCACTTCATTGTACCCCTGGTGTACAGTCCTCTTGGAGCCCTAGGCAGTTCCTGTAAGATCATGTTTGCCTTAACATAACATGATTGGCTGATATGCAATCCCTGCATGATGGTGGTGCTCTGCAGAGCAAGTGGTGTCTAACTGCTACACCCAGGCACTCTTCTGTCTGCAGGAAGAAGCGTTCCACTACACTTCAGTGCTGTGGAATCTCCTTGACACTCCACTCCCCTCTCCTGCCATCTTTGCATGGACTGTTAACCACAGTACTAGCCTACTGTTAAAGACAGATGACCCAAGTCAAGGTCTTGGGCTGGGGGAGATAGGGAAGGGCAACTCAGATCTACTACCAGCTCCAATTGACTTTTCTTCGCTTCAATATCTACAAAGTCTCAAATGCCACCATTAGCTTTTTACACTGACTAATAAGAGAACCCACAGTAGGGTTAAAGTGAACGTTCTAAGCTTTGGCAGCTGGTCACAGTACTCAAGTTGCAGAGGCAGGACTATGGCTTAATATAGCAAGCAAATGTAGTGTGGTGGAAGAACTCTTTGTTGGGGAGAGGGAAGGCTATATCCCTTTTCCCCCCTGCTTTACAGATAAAGTCTGGACCGAATAAAACTCGGTTTGTGTGGTGAGGAGAGAGGCCAGTGTCAAGCACCCTTAGTTAATCCTAAACAGATCAGAGCACGCCCCTGCCTCCTGTAGCTAGCAGCATTTAAAGCAAAGCTGCTGGCTGGAGCTCACTTCTAGTGTAGGAAGCCTCTTAACCCTACATCCAACTCATCTCCACAGTGAGACAGCATCTCCCCCTCCACAACTTTGCCTGCAGGTGCAATATTTTTAACTTGGAGACTGAGGGACTCCTTCAGAACTCTAAGCATCTTCTCCTTTCTAGGATGGCTCCATAGTGCTACAGGCCACTCCACAATTCCTCTTAATCCATTACAGTACTTAAATTCCCTGAGAGCCTGTGATGGCGCATGGCTCTCTCCTGCTGCTCTTTCCCATAGTGGTGAATGCTGCAGTGGCAGCACCTGTGCCCACCTTACTTGGTAGAACAACAGGGATTCTGGTGGCACCTAAAAGACTAACATTTATTTGGGCATAAGCCTTTGTGGGTTTAAAAAAACCCATTTCAGATGTGTGGTGTGAAAATGAGATGCAGGTGTAAATATACTGACACATGAAGAGAAGGGTACAGGCTAGCATGCTACCTCTTTGATACTTTACTTGGTAGTGTAGACTGCACTGGCTCCATACAAGGGCCATCTGTTCTATGTCCTCTGCAGCAGGCACCTTATGTGCTAAAGGCCTAATATGGAACGCCAGATGGCTTGCAGAGCTGTCAGGTGGACCTAGACCAAGGTGTCCTGGGCTCAGGATGCAACTTCTTGTTTCGTAGCAGAGTCAAAAGGCAGAAGAATGAAGCGAGTCTCTTGTCTCAGCACCTTATGGCCTGGCTGATGGCAGCAGCCCAGCGTTACAACAACAAATGTGTTGCAAAGGCTTTAGGCTGGTCTGAATACAAAATTCAAAATACAGGCCCTTCATGGGCAAGAGCTACTGCTGTTAAGTCAAAGTAACTATTAAACAGTCCTGCTGTCTGCCACGTGTTCCTTTCTAAAATCTTCCCTGGTCTCGGGCATGTTCTGCTGCTAAGCCCAGCCTTCCTGCATCTCTCCAAATCCCACTTCAAACCATCTCTGTCTCAATGTCTTTCCCCTCAGTACTACCTTTGCTTTAATTTAGTCTCCAATATTTACATTGCTTTGCATAATCTAGATTCTGTGGGTGCTAGGTAAGTCAGCTTCTGGCTAGGCTAATTTCTCTGCCCTGAAAAAAGCAAGACTTTTTGCCCAATGAGTGGGAACGTAACCGTGAGATGCGCTCAGTAGGTTATGCAGCCCAGCAAATGTTTTTGAATACGTGTGGGGCTGCTGGCTGCCTGCAATACCGTGTTAGAGACTTGCCTAGTCCATCGAAATGCAATTGCTGATCAGCAATGGGAAGGGCATGTGCAGCTGTTCATGCACTCAAATAGCAGAAGTGCTGTTGGGCCATGACCTCCAACCCTGGGCTGGGCCTGGAGAAAGGGGCTAAGGGATGTAAGTGATAAGGCTTGCTTGGAATGAGCAGCAGCGTGTCCTTTCGGTTACTAATAGATGACACTGAAGTTAAAACTACCTCCATTGAGTTATTTGTCAAATAACTCAGGACCCCCTTATGTGGGTCTCTCCTTAGTCTCAAATTAGATTCTGCTGTCTCATTTAAATGCCAAGGGCATTTCAACCTCCCTGAACCACATTGTACGCTGTGGTTGGTCATAGATTTAAGTCCAGAAGGCACCAAAGAGAGCTTTTCAATAATGCTTCACTGTTTGATTTATTACTTGTATTTGTAATAGCATCTGCTAGCCTGTTTGTATCAGGGTTTCATTGTGCTAAGTGCTGTACAAATATAGGAAGACTTTGCTCCCATGCTGCTCGGGACAGGGATTAGCTCATTCAGCCCCTCTCAAGCACTTGAATAGTATTTGATACTGCTTCTAGTCTAAAGAAACAAGCCTCTTCTGTAGTTCTGCTAGTGTGGAGAAAAGGGCAGCAATTGGCACACCTAAACAGCTACCTTCCTCTATTCTAGTTCCTGATGCCTCAGTCCTTAATAAACCAAAGTTCAGATCTGCACTCAGGACACCTATTTTACCATGTAGTTTAACATTTGATTTAGTACCATGTTTGGATGGGGAAGCACTCTTAAATGTTGGGTCATGGGTGGAGTTGATCAATAGCCAGACCTCCCAGGGCTGCTTCATTTGTGAGCAACCTGTGCAACAGTGACATACATTAGGTGAAGTGAATGATTTATAGATCTGGAGCAAAAATCTCTACTTTATTTGCCCAGTGCTGCTGTGATTTGCTGGTGGCCTTGAGTTAGAAACCAACACTGAGGAGAATCGGAACGTGTGGAAAGCTCCAACGTCCAACAAATATATGAGAGAATTTCTAGGGGTCATCACCCATGTGTGCCAGCCTAGAAGGAAGCGATGCTTCTGAGTTGGGGGGGGGGGGGCAAGTTTGGTTTGAGGACAGGTACATGTAATTAGGTTTTCTGAAGAAGAGGATTGGTGAGGAGGAAAATGATTCTGATCTCAGCTGTAATATGGGGGACAAAGTTACTCTCCATTAAGCTGCCGTCCACACAACAGTTATCTCTATGCTAGCCCCGAAGTTTTGTAAGAACAGCTGTTAGCAGCCATCTAGCACAGTTTCTGTAGTATAGCTGTGTTATGCTTTAAACACCATTCAGGACCATAAAGGTCAGTGAAGCTGTGTCTAAGAGATTTTCAGCTGTAGTGTGAATCCTAAAGTGCCAATCCACAAATGGCCCAGGAAATAGGATGTGGAACTGACTAGCAATAGTTTTAACCCAGTTTGGCTGGCTGGCTGAGGACAGGGCCTATAAGGGTATGTTTACACTGCAGCTGGAAGTGAGCCTCCTAGCCCACATCAACATACTTGCACTGGTTTGGCTTGAGCTAGCACACTAACAATAGCCGTGTGTGGACACTAGCTCCAGCAGAGACTTGGGTTAGTCACCTGATCTTCGACCCACAGGCTCCGGTGGGCTAGCAAGCCTGAGCTGCTTCCTGAACCACAACATCCATGCTACTATTTCTAGTGTGATAACTTGAGCTCAGCTAGTCTGTGTACCCAGGCTGGGAGGCTCACTTCTCACTGCAGTGTAGACATACCCTGAGGGTTTGTGTATGCCAGACTTTGTACTATTCACTGCCCATGAGTATGCCAGCTGGAGAAGTTTTTGTGACCAGCTGATGGGTTGAATGGGCTGCATTTGGTCCCTAACTCTCTGAGCATCCTTTGCTTATAAAAGAGCAACTCTGTAAATCTTACTGTGCTGGTGTTTGCTGCTAGGGCTGCCATTCTTGTGGTTTTCACAAAAGTCTTGCAATAGAGTTTTTCTTAAAGCCTTAGGTCCGGAGTGATGCAGTTAATGTGAGAATCTCTTACATTGCAATACCACGTTTCTAACCCTCATGGTTGTGAGGGCAAGCCTGGAAATGTGACTCAAGTGTATCCCAGCGGCTGGGTGATCTGGCGATGGACTATGGGGGTAGGCGTTCCTGCCCTTTAAGCACCTGTGGTGTGCAGGGTGCCAGTGTGTTGGCACACTGGTGTTAAAGGAGGTTTTCAGGAGAGTTAAGCTAGCTCAGTTGAGCTAACTCTATTGGAAAACAAAAACACACAATTGTTTCCCTAGGCCAGACAGGGCTGTAGAAGATGGTCATTAGACTGAGCTGGGCAGTGGTGGCCCTTCACTATCGTATCATGGTATCCCCCAAGGTGGCTGAACATGTCCTGTCCTGGCCCTCTAAAGATACAGATATTGAGTCAGTGGATTAGCCAAATGCAGCTAAAGCCTGATGCTTCAAATATTAGAGGTGGCCCAGGTCCTGGTCCCACAATTGTGGCACAGGAAGTGGGGCTGACACTGCTTGGCTTGGCCTGTTGGCTAGGCTGAGAAGGCCTGGGCAAATAGCAGGCTGCTATGCCTAGTCACTTTTTCTAGTCATTTACCAGCTTCTAGCTGACACAAGAGCAGATAAAGGAAAAGGCTCAGTATTGGGAGGGGGCAGGCAAGACTCCATCATCCATCTGCTCTCACATGCACCATGGGGCCTGCACAGCAGACTGGGAGCCAGGAGACAGGGATGTTATTCCTAGCAGGGTAAGTCTCTGTGCTTCAGTGTCCTCCTCTGTGGCATGGCACTATCACCCCACAACAGGCTGTCCAGGTGAATTCATTAATGGCAGTGAAGTGCTTTGAAGATGACTATATTATGCTAACCAGTGCTAGGACTCCCTCCCTTCATGACTCAAACACGGAGATCTGACTCCACCAGTAGGCTGGGATTCTGGGGATCTCAATCCAAACCAAACTCCAGGGCTCTATGCCAGCATCACCGCTGTGTGGACAGGCCATTACTGGCTTGCAGGCAATGGGAGTGGAAGTCTCAGGAAATCCAAAGGCCTGTCTCCCTGCCTGCCACGTTCAGATACTGCTAAAGGGCAAGGCATAGAAGCAGCAACAGCTTGGCTTAGTGCAAGGAGGATTTGGAGAGGCTGTGAGGGAAGTGCAGGCCTAGCAGCAGGAAGCCCTGAGGGGGAGCAGGTAACATGGATGGGGTGAGCAGGGGCAGGAAGTAGCTAGAGCAAAAGGAGAAGCCAAAGGGCCCTGTGAGAAAGGAAACCAGTGAGAGCCCCTGTCCCCCAGGCAGGTCAGTGCAGCTCTGGGGGAGGGAATTGCTGGTCGCTGTACGGGTGGGAAGTGGAATTGCTGCTCCTGGGCCTGCGGATGGGGGTGGGGGGGGGCGCCAGGATTTGCAGCTTGACCCTTTAACTATAAAACTACACACACACCCCCGGGGCAGGTGAATTCGCTGCCCTACGGGCATGAGAGAGCAGGGCTCCGGCCACGGGCGATGCTGCTCTGGAGATAGACGGGTGAGGCGGTGCCGGATCGCAGCCCCGGCACAGCTTCCCACTGCTCCCTCCCTGAGGCAGCTGGGTCGCGGCGGGGTGGAGGCGCGCTGGCGCCACGGGGGTAGCGTTCCTGCCCTTTAAGCCCACTGTGGTGAGCCGACGCGTTCCCATCCCGGCTGCCGCCGCTGCTCCCCCCAGTCCTCTGCTCCGGGGCTTCCCAGCTCCCGCACCGCCTCATGCGTAGTCACGAGCCAGCGTTCCACCGCCATGGAGACGGTGACGTCACAATGCCTGGGGACCCAGGTGGCCAATGCACAACCTTCCAGCCTCCTCGGTGGTTTGAGTGTCAGCGGAGGGGCACAGGAACGCCCGGCTGGGTCTGGGCACAGCCACAGGGCTGTTCCCCAGCGCAGCGCTGAGTACCTGGCTCAGAGCCGCTCAGCAACTGGGGATCTGGAGAAGGGAGTTTTTAGCATCTCCCAGGGCGGGAAGGGAGAATCCTGCCTGAGATGAATAGCTTTTGCCGGTTATGTTAATCTGTAGGGAGGGCACTAGATAATATTTCTACCAGCTCAAAGAGATTTTCAAACAGCTATTTATGTCTCTTGGCCTCCTGGGAGGTGGGTAGATATTACAGCCCCATTTTCCAGATGGGGAACTTGAGGCACAGAGAGGTTGAGTGACTTGCCCACGCAGAGCTAGTCAGCAACAGAACTATAACTGAGCAGTCCTGACTCCCAGGCCCCTGCTCTAACAATTAGACCATTGCCAGTTGATGATGGCTGCACCTCTTCCTCTGGGTGCTACCGTTTGATACTGTGGGTGGGTGAATCCCAAGAAGTTCACACTGAACTCAACTCTCAACCTGCATCACAACATCCGTGGTGCAGGGATTGGAAGCTAGTGCTCCTGAACTCCATCACCTGAGTAGCAGTAACAGGAAGGGGTCAGCCACCTGGTGAAGTAGCCAGCTCAAAAGAGCCCTTTGCTCTGGGAACCCATTCCCAGAGTGCAGGGCGGAGAGAGACTCACATCTTTCCATCCTGTGCACCAGGACTGCAGGCTTTTCTCGCAGGCAGCATCCTATTGCCATGTCTGTGGGACTCAAACTCCATGTCTGGGTTCAGTCTGATGGAATCCAGTGTGACTAGCGCTTTCAGTCTGGGACTTTGATGTAAACATTTCAGCCAGCCCCTCTCAATTAGCTTTGCTCCTCTATCCTTTTCTTTGGCATGAAGCAGATGCTTGAGCTGCAGCCAGATATTGTTTAGGGTACTGTCCTGCTAGCCAGCCAATTATTTGTATTGCAGTAGTGCCTAGATGCCCCAGCTGAGATCAGGGCTCTATTGTGTTAGGCACTGCACACACACACACATAGCTACAATCCCTGCCCGAAAGAGCTAACTATCTCAGCAGACAAGCTGGAAAAAGGAAGGATTATGATGGGGGGAAACTGAAGTTTAGAGAAGTTAAGGTCCAGATCTACAAAATGACATACTTAGGCATTGCAACACTAAGTGTTGCGATGCCTAACTTTTAGGCAACTAGCAAATCACTGGTACAACAATGGGCTCCACAAACCCTGAGTTAGGCACCTGGGCTCCCTATACAATGAATGGGAAGAGTCAAGCAGCTTAGAAGGTGAGCCAGGCAATCAGCATGCTAGAGGGGGCTGCCTAAATTAGCCACTGGGAGATGCTGATGAGAGGGGTGTGCCCTAAACTCTGTCCCTCACAGGGTCTTCTCTTCTGCCCTTAAGTCAAATCCAGGCTGCAGTGAGGTGCCTGTTTTTGCTTGTGAATCACAGCGTCAGAGGGCTTAGGTACCTTAGCCATTTGTTGCGAAAATGAGTGAGGCATCTCTCTCATTCATAGGTGCTGGAACTAGGGGGGTGCTGCTGCACCCCCCTGGCTTGAAGTGGTTTCAATCATATATTGGTTTTACAGGTTAAAGTGGTTTCTATCATTCACAGGGTTTACAGTTTGGTTCAATGGCTCTCAGCACCCCCACTGTACAAATTGTTCCAGCACCCTTGCTCTCATGCCACACAAAGTGGCAGGGGGAGGAGGATCATCCCTATAATTTATCTCAGTGATTAGGGTATTCACATGCAATGTGGGAAACCCTCAGTTCAGATTCCCCTGCTGCCTGATGAGAATGGATCTCCCATCTGGACTACAGAGGGATTCTCACTCTTTCTCTGGCCCAATTAATATTTAATTATTCAGTTAGTTTATTTAATTAAAGTGGAACAACTTCAATTGTAGAGATAGAGGGAGACACACATCAGACCATTCCATAGCCCAGGCGCTAGGGTACTCACCTGAAATCTGGCAGATCCCCATTCAAATCTCTTCTCATCTGGCAGAGTGGGACTTGAACTGGGGATCTCCCACAAACTGTGTGAGTGCCCAAACCACTGGTACACAAGTTATAAGGGAGGTCATTGCCTTGTATCCCCACAAACATGGCTGTTTTGCGTGGAGTTAGGTGGCCTCTGAGCATGCCTACTGGCTCAGGCCCCACAGGTAAGCTAGGTGCTCCTCTGACAATCTTCCCCGGTTTGTGGGCCTCAGGTAGGAGCGAGGCATCCAGATGCCTCAAGGGCGGCAGCAGTGCACATCCCCAGATGCGGAAAGATACGTGCTGAGAGAACTTTTACAGTGGAAAGGTTAAAAAGAAAAGTGGCACCTTAGAGACTAACCAATTTATTTGAGCATAAGCTTTCGTGAGCTTCGGAAAGGTAGGTGCCTATAGGCCTCCGTGTTGGCCATGTGGGGGTTTGTGGAGTGCAGTAGTGTCTAAAACAGGAACTTTGCCACCGACCTGCTGAATGCAAGTTAATCAGGCCCAGATCCACAAAGGGACAAAGGGGCCTGAGTCAGGAACTGAACCCAAAACTTAGTCCCAGTCTAAAGCCTTAACTGCAAACCCATCATTCTTCTCTTTAGGCTTTTGATTACTTATTATTGTTGATGCAACATGGACAGAGTAAGCAAGGATCTGCTAATCATTTCAGTTCTGGCTCCCATCTCAGGTTACTATTGCCCATACAGAATGTCTGCTGAGCAAACCCTAGCAGTACTGGATTGTCCCCATTTTCTTCTCTGTCCCTCCTGCTACTGCCATGAACAGTGGGCAGTGTTAGCAGACCCCCCCAGCCTCTGGCATTTTTACTTCCATGTCCTCTAACTGGCACAGGGTACATCCAGCTAACAGGATGATAAATGCTGTTCAGCCAGGCCTTGTGGTCCACAGGTGCCTGGGACTGCCTCTTCACTTGGATAACTGCATAATTAAGGACAAATCTAAATCTAAATCGACTTGCTAAGATTCCCCATAGTCAATTCCATTGTTATTGAGAGTCTGTGCTAACTGCTTTTGTTTGGGAGCACTGAACTGGGAGCTGGGTTTACGGCCTGATAAGGCATTTCTTTACCACTTTCTAGCTGGGCTCAAAGGGCAATTGAGGGGACTGGTGTCGTGTGCCTAGTAGAGAAGTCTGGGTGTGTATATAGGATATAGCTGTGCTGCCTTCAGCTGATAATTGTGGGTTTTGGCACATGCCCATTTTTAAGTGGCTCCATCTCTGCTGGGCTGTGGTGGAGGAGAGCTTATTAAATACGCATTTTCACCGTACATGAAAGAAGCGGATTGATAGCTCAGGAGGCTGAGTCAGAGGTAGCACTAGAATCTGGGAAGGGAAATTGCAGAGTCTTGGTACGTCATGACCCATTTTCCTGGCCTCTCTGAAAAATCTTCACACATGCAAGGCATGGAGCCAGAGATGCTGGTCTCTGTAGATGCCTGGTTTCTGCCACAGTCACAGATAATGCACCCAATCCTGCAGGATGCAGAGCCCATTTACTTCAATGCACACAGGACCGGGGGGCAGTGGCTAATAAGAGCTGAGTGCATTCACACAGGATGAGGTTGAAAATAGCCATGTCAAATGTCAGAACAATCAGCTGTCACCGCCCCCCGGATTGTCAGGAGTTGAAGGTTGGGGCATAGATCACGGGAAATGTCATTTCTCCCAGATTTGCAGTGAGGTCGTTGGGGATTGGTCCTGCTTTGAGCAGGGGGTTGGACTAGATGCCCTCCTGGGGTCCCTTCCAACCCTGATAGTCTATGATTCTATAATTTGCTTTGTGATTGTAATGTAACAATATTCTGACAAGCTATGGTCGTAATCAGAGCTCAGTTATTAGTAATACTTTGCTTTTCTTTAGTGCCCCCCCCCACTAGGAACTGTCAAAGTATGTCACGAACATGTGATAATAATATTTAACTCCTACATAGTAGTTTTTATGACTAGAGCTCCAAGTGCTTTACATCCTTATCCCCATTTTACAGATAGGGAAAGTAAGGCAAAAGGTGGTGAAATGGCTTGACCAAAGTCGCCCAACAAACCAGTTGCAGAGGTGTTCTGAATCCCAGCTCCATATGCTGTCCATGCTGCCTCCCTTGTGTGTATGACTTCAACCACCAATGAACTATTTTTAATCCCTAGTGTACAAACAGGGAAACTGAGGGCTGGAGGTTAAGGATCAGATTTTCAGAGACTGTGAGCACCACAGCTCCAAATGGAGTAAACGGAAGCTGCAGCTTCTTAGATGCAAGTTGAGTACCTGGAAATCAAGACATGCAAAATTAATGGCTGCTTTGAAAAGTAAGAGTGTGTGTGTGTGTGTGTGTGTGTGTGTGTGTGTGTGTGTGTGTGTGTGTGTGTGTGTGTGTGTGTGTGTGTGTGTGTGTGTGTGTGTGTGTGTGTGTGTGTGTGTGTGTGTGTGTGTGTGTGTGCGCGCGCCCCATAATTTTTCAGAGGGATATGTCAGGGTTGGAACGTGATATACAAGAGCTTTACTGATGTTCACCAGTTCCCAGGGATGCTACCAGGCTTAATTCACTAGTGTTTGTAAAGGAAGCGATCCTGCACTGATTGGCTAGAGAATGTATTTAGCATTATTAGCCCAGCAACAGATATCTTAGGGACATTTCCCACCAGCTTACTTTTGCCTCTTTGGCCCCGTATTTCTTCAGCGGGGCCTAAGAAGCTCTGGTGCCAAGGGGCACAGGCTGTGAGGAGGCCCTTCTCTAATGCCCCTGCCCTTAAGGCATACACATCTCCGACATAGGGGAGAAAGGGACCTCAGCTCTTACACACAAACTCACAGGCTGTCCCCCACAAGCTCCGTCAGACTAAGCACAGATCCATTTATCCCTAACCTGTTGTGGGATGCAGGGCTCAACAAAGCTTCACTTTATCTGAAGACAAGTAAGGGGAGGGGGGTAGGGTGGCCAGCAGGGGCAGCAGCTGGGCCTGGCTGCTCTCCTGCTTCACTTTTGGACAGTACCAGTCTGTGTATGATGGGGGCATCATCTGAGATCTGATGCATCATACAGTAGTGTGCTGCATTCAATCACAGCAAGAACAAAGGTAGGAGGGCAGCACATACAGCAGACCAAGCCTGAGATAGTAGAGTCCATCAGAGAATTAGAATTTGCTATGGAAAGAGAGAGAGGGAAAGTGCAATGGGAACTACAGGAAAGAAGGCTGGGTGTAAGGGAAAAGATTTTTTTTTGGGGGGGGGGTGTTTCTATGTGCAGAGGAGAGTGGAGTGGAGGTGAGGCAGGTGGTGGGTGGCTGTCCCCTGACAGCAGAGAAGGGAGCAGAGATCGGTGGGGGGGGGGGGGGGAGGCAGGGGAGGTGTGTGGGCGGGGGGGGGAGGGCACAGATGGGAAGGGGGTGGGGCAGATGGGAATGGTTGTATGTGGGGGGCAAACATGACAGAGACATAAGGCAGTGGGGGAGGCAGTGTGAGGGGCTGACAGGAAGGGTGGGGTTAAAGGGAGAGGATGTGGGGGAGACGGGATGGGGCAAGGGAGTGGAGGAGGTAGTGGGGAAGAGGGAAGGGAGCTGGAAGGGAGGCAATGGGAGGCAGATGGGAAGTGGGGAGAGACGAAGGGGGCAGACAGGAAGCGGGAGTGGAAGGGAGAGGGTGTTGGGGGCAGATGGGAATGGGAAAGGGAGATGGGGGAGACGGTGGGGCAGAAAGGCAGGGGCGGGGGTGGAAGGGAAGGGAGTGGGGCGATGGTGTGGTGGGTAGATAGGAAGGGAGTGGGGAGAGGCGGGGGGGGGGCTCCAAGAATTCTCAGTATTTGTCCCGCTGCTGGAGTGAGTGGCGGGCTTTGTGGGACCGGACGCTCCTCCTCTCATGTACAGGGGGACCTGGTGGGGGGGGTGCAGCTGAGGAGCGAGGGAAGCAGGTTTCCCTTGGCCCCGAAGGGCTGGACCAGAAGTGGGGCTGACAAGACGGGCGTTCCGGCGGGACCTCCCCCAGTTTTGGCAGCAGCGGAGGGGAATCGCCGCTTTCCCCGGACAAGACTCTCAGCCGCTGTAACTCCGCACCGCCCTGCTCCGCGCACCGACCGACGCCCACCTGCAGGGGCGGCGGGCGGAGCGAGCGGGCGAGGAACACAGCTGCAGCCCCCCCCCCCCCACCACTGGTCCCCCCCCTCGTGGCATGGGGGCATCGCTCAGCGGCGCGCTCCGGATTCTGGTCACCGCATCGTCCCCTGCCCAGGTGGCTCGGGGGCGGGCTTGGGCGGCGGATGCGGGCAGCCTGCAAAGAGCCGCCCGCCCCGCTGCACGCACGCCCCTTCCTGCGGGGGAGGCGGTGGACAGTGCCAGTGATGTTCTGCCCTCCCGCGGCCCTAACCCTCTACATCACCCCGGCCCTGCGCCCCCTCCTGACCCGGACAGAGGCGGAGGTGCCCCAGGGCCTGATCCCCCCGGCGGGGGATTGGCTGCTGCTGGATACGCAGGGTCAGTGACCCGCTCCCCAGGACAGACGACCGGGCGTCGCCCCCTCCCAAGGTGACCCAGGAGGCAGCGATCTGGAGGGGAGATTTGGACATTGCCCGCCCACCATCCCCTGCCCCACGCTGACACAAAGGGCTCAGCTCCGCCCGCCAGAGTTTGTTTCTTAAAATATTTTTTTTGGTGGGTGGAAGAAGGGGCATGAATTGTGATGAAATTCTGGGATGGGACTGGCGGGGGAAATCCAGCCGCCCCCCCCACGGGGAGCCGCCGGGGACGGGAGGGGCGCGATCTTTTCCTGCGGTATCCCCCTTGCCACTGCAGCGCCATAGGGGAGCCCGCAGACACGCTCCGGGCTGGCGGGGGGCATGTATGTCGCCCCTTCCAGTGGGCATGGGGCAGCAGTATGCACAGACACCCGTGCGAGGGGCGCGGTGTGTGTATGGGGGGTTAACCCCTCTTTCCAGAGCGACACGCCTGAGAGCCCTCCTCTTTCCTCAAGTCCCCAATGATAAAACTCTTCGCCGCACCCCCCCCCCCAGAGATTATCTGGGACGCAGCCCCCGGCCATGCACACGCAGCCCGCCCTATAGCAATGATCGAGGGCTCCTGCCTCCCCGAACCCCTGTATTTTAATATAGGTCTAAGCAGCGCCTGCCGGGGGGGGGGAATCTAACCATCCCAGACACAAACTGGGTGACACCGCTCGACCGCCCGGTGGGGTCCCTCTAGCAGCGGGGTCCTGGCCGCGGAGATCCCTGGCTTCTCAGAACCTCGGCCCCTCCATATCGGGCGGGGACCCCCCTGGAAGCGTCTCGCTTGCTCCGTGTTGCTGCTGCCGACCACGTGAGGGCGTCCAGTGTGTTAGTTACAACAAATTATCCCCGGGACAGAAAAGCCGCCAGGGATCCCCGCCGCCCGCAGAGGGGACCCAGCCCAAGACCCCCCTCTTCGCTACCCGGCCTGTGGGATTGTGCGGCTGGATAAGTCCTCCTGGGAGGCCCAGACCCCCCTATTCGGGGCGCCCCCCTCCTCTGTCTCTCCCCAGCATAGGGTGTGCTCTTTAAATCGCTTCTCGGGGACCTTTCTCGGGCCCAGGGAGCCCCGGCTGCAGGGCAGCGGGGTCAGGCACCGTCAGGAGCAGGGTTTTGTGGGGCCGCCTCAGCGGTGGGGTGTCGGACCTGGGAGCTAGAGCTCTGCAAAGGGGCTGCAAGAAGCACAAGTTGGAGCTGGCCCTGGCCCAGGCTGTTGTTGTTCTCAACGTGGTCCGCTCATTGTGCATATAAAGGGCTGCCTCGGAGCCCGCCCAGGCAGCCAGGCGGATTGCATCTCAGAGCTGGAGCGGAGCGAGCGGCCCTTGGTCCTTCCCCACTGACGCCTGCGCTAGCGAGCAACCAGCCAGCTCGGCCGGGGCGGTCCCAAGCAGCGGCCGCGAGTCCGTGCACTGATTAGCTGCGGCATCGATCGGCGTCTTCCCTGCAATCTGAGCAGTCCCTGCCAGCATGTCGGTGGAGCTGGAAGAAGCCGACCTGCCTCTGACTGAGGCGGAGGAAGCGCCCCTGGCCCCGGAGAAGAAAGGTGGCGCCAAAAAAGCGAAGGGCGGGGGCTCGTCTCTGTCTCCCTCCAAAAAGAAGAAAAACAACAAGAAGAAGAACCAGCCGGGCAAGTACAGCCAGCTGGTGGTGGAGACGATCCGCAAGCTGGGCGAGCGCAACGGCTCTTCGCTAGCCAAGATCTACAATGAGGCCAAGAAGGTGTCCTGGTTCGACCAGCAGAACGGGCGGACCTACCTGAAATACTCCATCAAGGCGCTGGTGCAGAACGACACCCTGCTCCAGGTCAAGGGCACCGGCGCCAACGGCTCCTTCAAGCTCAACAGGAAGAAGCTGGAAGGGGGCAGCGAGGGGAGTGCTGGCAGCAGCGCCCCCAAGTCCCACAAGAAGGCTGCAGCCTCCACCTCCCGGAGGGCGGACAAGAAACCGGCCCCCAAGAGCAAGAAGCCCGAGAAGAAATCTCACAAGAAAGGAGCCAGCAGCGCAGCCGCCAGGAAAGACAAGGGCAAAGCCAAGAAGGCTGCCAAGAAAGCCGCCTCCCCGGGGGGCAAAAAGGTCAAGAAGTCTGCAAAGCCCAAGGCGCTGAAGAGCAGGAAGGCATAAGGGGGGGGGGCAGGGCGCCCCCATCGCCCCACCACGCTGGGGCGGGGAGAGAGAACATTTTCCCACCCTTCACCCCACCCCCCCTCCAGCTCCCCAGCCATCCAGGGCTTTGAGCCCCAAGACAGACTCTGATGTGAGGAGAGACCCAGGTTATCTGCGTTGTATTTGTATTGCCGGCCTCGCTCTGTAGCCGTCGCCGCGGGCAGGGAAACGGGGGTTAGGGCTGCCCCAGCCTCGCAGACCGTCACCCTTGTTTTCTTACTTGGCACAGCCCCCCACCCGCGAAGGTTTCTGCTCGCCCCCGCCGCAGCCCCATATTTACAGGGCTAGGTCCCGCCCCCCCCCAGTTTCGATAGTAGCTATTTTTCATGAGCTTCGTCGCTTTTATGTTCCCTGCTTCAGCCCCGGTAGGGGGCGATGCCACGTGGGTCCCCACGGGTCCCGGTACCGCTGCCCTGTTGCGGGGGGAGGAGGGGTCTTTTGGCCTACTTTAGAATTTTTCGAACAGTGACCACGCCTTCTGCTGGTTCTCGCCCTGGCGCCATGGAAACGGCCAGTTAGGCGCCAGTTCGCTATAATGGCGCCTGGGTAGCTCTTAAAGGGCACCTCCCTCCCGTTCGGTGAGCCGCATCACGGCGTGCGGGCAGTGCCTGTGCGGAGCCAAGCGTCGCGAGCAGCTACCCCAGCAGCGGGGCTGTCGCAGCCTTGCGAGTCTTGGACCCGTGTTGCGGGGTGACGCTGGGTGTGCGCGTGGCGGGGGGGGGCGGCCTTGCCCATTGCGGCCCTCCGCCCCCACGCGTTGTACCACGTGTTCGGGATTCAGAGTCAATGGCCTTTTTTGTTGTTGGTCAATAAATTGTTTAAACCTTTGATTTGTTTTCTCCGTGTGTGCGGGGGGGAGGGGACGGGCGCGGTGAGCGTGCTGGGGGAGTGGACCGCTGCTTAGCTGCGGGGGAATGGGGGGGGGCGTACCGACGTTTAGCGGGGGCGGCGGGAAATGGGCTCGGGGAGCGTATCGGTGCTTAGCGCGGGTGAGGGGGGATGGGCTCGGGGAGTGGTTCGGTGCTTAGTGGGGGGGGGCGGGAAATGGGCTCGGGGAGCGAACCGGCGCTTAGCGGGGGCGGCGGGAAATGGGCTCGGGGAGCGTATCGGTGCTTGGGGGGGATGGGCTCGGGGAGCGAACTGGCGCTTAGCTGGGGGGGCTCTGGGAAATTTGGCGGGAGCGGGTGGATGCGCTTGGCGCGTCCCAGCGCTGCAGCGGAGACTGTCGGTGAGTGGGGTGGGGAGAAGGCGGCTGCATGTGTGGGGTCAGCAGCCCCGGTCTCTGTGCCGGTCTGTACGCCGAGCATGGGGATAACAGCCTCTGGGGGGTAGGCCCTGCCCCTCCCTATGTTCTGTCCTTGGGGGAGAGGCGGGGGCTGTGTGTGTCACGGTGCAGGTTCGAGCTCTCCTCCTCTGGTGCCCCCTCTCCTGGGTGCGGAGCTTGTCCCCCTACGGCTCCTGCTTGAGCGTCCTGTCCCAGCTAGCTCGAGGCTGGTGTGAACCGGTTTAAATCTCTGCCCTGCCTGCCGGACCATTTCTTCCCCTGGGGCGGGTCCTGTCCCCTCCTCTCCCACGCAGGAGCTCCCCCTCCGGTAGAAACGAGTGACGCTGCTCTGCCCCCACCGTGTCCAACTAGGCCTGGAGCAGCTGGCTGGTGCCAGGGGCTTTTGTGTCCTGGGTGGGCAGCTGCTGTCAGCACCTTGCAGTGGCTGTGTCCTGGGCTGTAGGTTCAGCTCTCCACCCATCCCGCTGTCATTTGAGCTGTTTGCTCTCAGGGAGTGTAAGAGTAGGGCACTCACCTACACTAGGCTCCTCTAACTGGCCAGACAGGGGAGCAAGGGCAACAGCAGCAGCCCTGACTTTCAGCCATGGGCTTAGCTGTTTGTTTTTAATGTTAATATTATTTCACAGGTATCTCCTACCTGATCGGAGAAGAAAAACAAACACATACTCTTTCTCTCCCCCTCCCCCCCCCCCAACTACTTTTTCCCTAGGGGTGATGGTTGCCAACACTCCCGTGTTCACTGGGAGGCTCCCACAATCAGGCTCCATCACCCGGAGGCTACTAAAGCCAAAACTTTAGGCCACTAAAATTCCAGTGGCACAGCAAGGCTAAAAGGCTCCCTGCCTGCCTGCCCTGGCACCGCTCCTGGAAGCGGCTAGTACAGCTCTGCAGCCCCTGGGGGGGAATGAGTCAGGGCACTACCCCACCCTGAGCATCAACTCTGCAGCTCCCATTGGCTGGGAACTTTGGCCAACAGGAGCTGTGCCAACCACTTCTGGGAGTAGTGTAGGGCTAGGGCAGGTAGGGAGCCTGCCTTAGCTCCGCTGCATCTCCAACAGGGAGCCACCCACAGTAGGCACTGCCCAGCCAGTGCCTGCATCCCACTCCCTTACCCCAGTGAAAGTGAGTGAGGGGGTGGGAGGGAGAGAGACAGGGCAAGGGTGTTTGCACACTCTTTAATTACACAAAAAGAAAAAGGGAGTACTTGTGGCACCTTGAGACTATAGCACCGTAGTGTCCAGGAAGTGGATCTCTTGTGTGGACTGGTCCAGGCTGAGGTTGATGGTAGGATGGAAATCGTTGAAATCATGGTGGAATTCCTCAAGGGCTTCTTTTCCATGGGTCCAGCTGATGAAGATGTTATCAGTGTAGCACGAGTAGGAGCACAAAGCATAAGGTGCCACAAGTACTCCTTTTCTTTTTGTGAATACAGACTAACACAGCTGCTACTCTGAAACCTGTAATTACACAAAGCCAACCCTTTCCCCCAAGGCTCCATCCCCATCCCTTTTCTTTCCCAGCACACCCCATGCCTGCTCCTCCCCCTCCCTCCTAGCACTTCCTGCACACAGCTGAATAGCTGTTTCAAGGCTGCAGGAGGTACTTGAAGGGAGGGGGAAGAGTTGAGCAGCAGGGCCAAAGAACCCAGACATGACTCTCAGACCTCCTAAGGTACCCTCTCAGACTCCAGTTTGAGAACTGCAGCGATAAAGCCTCAAAAGCATGGCTGGGTCTGAGGCAAAGCTGCTCTTTGGCATAGGTGCCTGTACAGCACAGATCGTTAGGCCCTTACTTGCACCACGTTTATCTCAACTACAAGCTACTAAAAAGAGGTCCTAGGCTCAATGGGTCGGAAAGAGCCCACATGCTTCCAGCCCTTCACTCACTGTAAAGTAGGATGACACCATTGCCCGAGAGGGGATTAGGTCAAGTTTAGTGACACTTTAGAGTAGTTCTTGCAGCTCTGCTCCCACATGGGACAGGTAGGAAGAGAATATCCTCCCCCTGTTGCCAACCCCCACTCCCACCAGGTACCTGCACAGAATCCCAGATCTCTAGCCCCTTATCTATACCAAAATTTGTGGCACATTGGGGGCATAAATGCAGCATGGCTGGACAATGTAAAACAAAGGCTACTACACAGAAGGTTGTTCACATTCACCTTTAATTCAATTAAAGAGAGGTAAAGCCCAAGCTGACTTGACTGCTGGATAATGCAGCAGCCCCACTACTGCCATCTTCAGCTCAGTAAATTGTATGCCTTCATGTTCTAAGCACAGCTTTGTATACCTGGGAATAATCTTTAAAAAACTAGGGCTTAGATTCACACCCATGCTCCCTTCCCACAGCAGCATCATAGCCTGCCCCTCGGCTTAGCAGAGGTCACAGTAAGCATAACTTCTTATCCTTGTAAAGAGTTCACCCAGCAGCCACACCGTAAAGTGGGGCCTGATGCCCTTTCCTCATTACTTTTAAGCAGGACTTTACAACTGTAACAGCCAATATGGCAACATTTGGATTTGTCCTCTACACTACCTTACATGTACAGTATTTGCCTACATGGTCCCCATCAAATTGAGTGGACTTGATTGTAGCTTGACTTCACTAGCTCTATAGTTTTGTCTTCACAGGCTATGTTTTAAGACTTAGCCTATGCATCTTACTCTCAGTACTTTTGCACTTCACTGATTAATGGTTCAGTGTAAGACTCATTATTCCTCATAAAACATCAAAGACATCCATGCAGAGTTTCTTAGTTTGGAGCCCAGGAACAACACAGAATGGTTTTTCTATGCATTTTTCTTTTGGTAAGGTACAGGCAGCTTGACATTTAGTCTACAGCTGGCCATTTACAGCCAACACCAGTAAGGTTGTTTAAATGTGATGTTTTCAGAGATATAAGCCAATTGCTTCAACCTCTCCCTTCAGGAGCAGAGCCAGAGCACCTAAAGAGGGAAATCTAGAGAGCATAAGTAGCAAGCTTTGAGCGTCTCCCTTCCTATACTATAACAAGGCAGAAGAATTGATGCACAGGAAGAACTGCACTCATCTCTTGCTAAAGCACTGCTGCCGCCTCCTCCTCCTCCTATCTACTTGGATTTTTAATCAGGGCACTCGGCAAGATTTCATTCCAGCCCTTTTATCCCAGATCCTTTCTGAGCAGCAGTCTACAGAAGCTGTAATAAAATGCAGAAAAAATAAAAAGTGGGTGGGAGATATCTCGGAAACAGAAAAGATGAGTGCAGGACACCTACCCCAAATCTTATGTCCAACTCATAAAATTTGGGGTTACATGACCTCTACCACATCAAGAGTATACTGTAACAAGCAACCACCTTGCATGCTCTAAGAGGGACAGCTGTGGGCTATTACCGTAGAATATACACTTGTATACAAAAGTAGGCTCTAGTCAGGACAGACTGGTCTAGGAAAGGAATGCGAGAAAGCAAAAATGAAAAGGCCTCGTAGTGTGGCTAGCAGAAGAAAAGTCTCTTACCTCTAGCACTTCAAATGGGTATCTATGGTCTCCTGTAAATAAGTGTCTTCCCTTGCTATAAGCTCCAGGCAAAAAGGGAGCCAGGAATCATTAAGTGAAGGGAAGTACAGTGTGTGTCAGTAGTCAGAACTTGTTTGAGTGTAACAAGCTTTCACGATCTAAGGATCCTACTAGAATCTGGTTTAGGAAAGACTGTGGGATAAAAATCTTCAGAGACTAGCTCCTGCAGCCAAGTGTTCCTGGAAATTAGTAGCACACCCTTCTTTTGATTATTAGAAATTCATCTCCTTTCTAACCTGGAAGACTATAGTGACCAGAAACCTAGCAACATCACAAGAGTCAAGAGAACAAGAGGGATTTTTAGGTAGACCACTGAAAGTTCTGTAATTTGAGTTTAGTTTTTTATTTAGGCCTGTTTAACTCTTTTGATCAAAACTTTGGAGAAAACATATGTTAAAGATTCAGCAATCCTATTCCTGGTCAAGTAACAGGTAGGGAGCTCACAATATCCACCCAAGATGTTTTTCCTCAAAACCAGGGGAACCAGATGAGATATTCCTGATATTTAAGGGCTAGTCTACAGGGGAAGTTGCACCAGTTCAACTTTAAACATTTTTAACCAGTGTAGTTAAGCCAATGCAAACCTCTACATGTTCACGTAGTCTTGTTTGAGAGTGGCTTATTGCACTTTAAACTTAACAGACAACTAAAAATCAAAAGAAGTCACTTACACCAAAATAAGCATGTCCACAGAGAGGTTTACACTGGTTTAAAATTCACATATTAGGTTATGCTGCTACAGCTTCCCCATGTACACCTAGAAAACCACATGAGAAAGCAGCAATAATTTAAAGACAAGCCACTCCAACTCCCCTCCCAGCCCACCTGTCAGGCCATTCCTGTATAATATATAGAAAGAAAAAGCCAAAGAGGCAATGCAAACCCAGTTTAAAAAACAAAAATAAAACCTTTGTGATTCATCTTTAAGTGATCTTAGTCATCACTCTTTTCTGCCAAAAAGCCCTAGCAGGAAAGTGTGTCATAAAAAGGACTGGATGGCTTCCTGACTAGGCACTCACCTCATCTCTACATCACTGCTTTAAATCTAGCCCAGGTTAGTAGTAGTTGTAGAAAAAAAGGTCATCTGATAACAGACCGATGAGCCCTTGGAAATAAGCTCAGAGTTAGTACTTTCAGTCCAGTTCATAGTTTTATTATTTGTGTTCCTGACTGGAACCCCACAGTTCTAGGCAATGTGTGCGCGACAGTCCTTGCTCCAAAGAACTTATAATCTAAGAAGACTTTAAGTTCTGGGCAGTCAACAGAAAAGCAGAGCTCGCTGCATGTACAGCATAATTCCTTTCCAGTTTCTCCTTCACTTAACGACCCTGCCAGTTTCCCTAGTGTCATAATGACTAAGGGCCCCTGATTAAAGCCATACAGGAAATCAGTAGAAACACACACACACCCCTGCTAGGCATCAGCAAGCATTGGGAAAAGGCCTAGGCGCTTACCTCACAGGAGCAATCCTCAGCAGAGACTGCACTCCCCCCCTCACCTGTCGCAGTGGTTCCTCTAGGCAAGGGCAGGCCCATTGATAGGACTGCACAGAGAAGACAATTACTGCAGTTACACATGGAAACCCAAGTCATGGGCCAGAACTCCATTGTGCAGGCCTTGTACCAACAGAACAAAGTTTACTGTATAAAGACAAGAGACAGCAGCTGGAGACAGACAGGGGGAGCACAAAGAAACGATACAAGACTTGCATTGTCACTGGCCATAGTGTATACAATCTGTGGGCAGACAGAACTGCAGTCTGCTACACTATCAGAGCACAGAGGCCAAGAAAGTGACTAGGTGAAAATCACCCTTCCTAACTCAGTGTAGCTACTCCCCTTATGTCAGAGCCCTCTGATTTACTGTCACAACTTGTGCTCCTTGTGGTACAACTACACAGAAGGGGTGTGTGTGTGTGAATTCTATTCTATCAACAAAGATATCAGCTAAATTCTGATTACAGAATATTTGTAATTGACATACAGAAGAACACAGCTTGATTTTCAAATCCCAGGTGGAGTTGCAGGGCTACTGGATATAAACCTGCAGTCATGGAGAAGTTAACACACAAGAGATTTGATAGGTTAAGTCAGTCTCTTCAGTCCAGTCTCCTAATGCAGCTTTCACTTTTATTACCATCTACCAAGGTTATTGTGGTGCTATAAAAGCACCACATTTAGAAGCAGATCTGGGGTAGTTT
The DNA here is from genome assembly GCF_965152275.1 of Natator depressus. Taxonomy (NCBI): domain Eukaryota; kingdom Metazoa; phylum Chordata; order Testudines; family Cheloniidae; genus Natator; species Natator depressus. The sequence continues at coordinate 23,595,739 of NC_134240.1, forward strand.
CCTTAGTCACTACGGCCCAAATCCTCAAAGGATTACAGTGGCAGTTGGGTGCCTAAACACAATGGGAGCTAGGCACCTAAATACCTTTGAGGATCTCAACCAGGCAGTCAATGGTCCACCAATTATTTGACTATAGTCAAATATGGTCAAGTATTCCAGCAAGAATGCCCTGGTATAGGCACCAGCCTACCTTTGACTGTTTTGCATTTTTCCGAGTTAAAATAACTTGGACTTATCCTTAAATAGTTATGCCTAGTAAGTTATCGGAGACCATGAAGTCTTACTATTATTTGTTACTGTTTTAATAAATTAGTGCTTTCAAATATTTGACTTGCCCGACCCTAATCTGGGCCCAGATGACAACACAAGTTTTTGCAGAATTAAAAGGACATTATTAATTTGAAATCTAGTCAGTTTTAGAAGAGTTAGAAGCAGTTTCAGTTGCCAGACCTCTCCAATTCCCTTCTAATAATTTGTATTTTTCCTGTTAATAGAACTTTTCTTCTCCCATGTTGCTATGCAAAATAGCTTCCTGCATGTATTTGTGGGTAACTGTGCATAAAACGCTGCCAAATGCCCAAGGCAGACTAAAGGAAATTGAGGAAAACATTCTCTCCCCTCTTTGAGCAATAAAGAAAATCTCATGGCAGGCTACCAGTTGAAGTCACAATGCTATAAAAATCTGACAGTTAAAAAAAATAGGAGAAGTTTTTAAAGTAGGTTTGGATTCCAAACCTTGCACAGTATTGTTATTTGACTAGTGCGGACTGGGATGGAGTTTAAATACCCACAAGTAAAGTGTACCTACCTATGCTAAAGCCAAACCCCAGCTAATAAAAAAAAAATCACCTGCTTTTATCAACTATAATAAATATATCTGTTAAGAACACATCAGCCTGGCTTCCACTGGATGCAGGGCACAAGAGAAACTAAAACTCTTTCCTAAATTGAAATAGCCAAATAGATGGCTAGTCATGCACTTCTGACACTTACCTAGAATTTGACAGAAGACCCAGTAGTGGGTAATGTTTTCATTACTGCCCTCCTTCCTCCATTGCCAGGTTTCTAACCCCCATTCCTTCAATTGTTTGTTATACACATGTGGCATCCTATCCTAAACTGTAAGCTCTTTACAGCAGAGACAATCGTGTTTGTATAGTGCTCAGAGCGAAGGGGCCCCAATCCTTACTGGTGCTAGTGGCATACAAAATAATTAAGTTCCTCAATATCTTCTATTTACAGGCTCTTTAAAAGACAACCACTGTTCCCCCCCTCCCCCTCCCCAAACTTGCCTGCATCCTCTCCAGGGGCGCTAGAACAATTTGTACAGTGGGGGTGCTGAGAGCCATTGAACCAAACTGTAAACACTGCACAGGATGAAAACCACTTCAGGTGCTGCACTCCCTGGCTTATGGTCCTCTCCTCCGCACCCTTCTCCACCCCCCCCTTTTTCAATTTCCTCCCCACCCATGAAGAGAAAATCAGGAATACAAGTCTTTGCAGAATCACATCCTAGATGTCTCCTGGCATATATATATATTGTGAGCTCTCCACCTAAGTACAAGTGGAAAAGGGTATATGAAACTTAAGTCTACACTAGAAATTCAGCTCCTGTGCAGTGTCTCAAGCTTATCATCAGCCAGCTGAGTAAGTGTTCCAGTCCAGCTTTGCTTTTCCTTGCAGGTGACACCTTCTGAGGGAGATTCAAGTTTCTTTGCATTTGCCTCATTGGCTGGGTCATCAAGTGACTCTACATTACCAGCAGCAGGGAGAAAAATTTGGAGGATGACTATTATGTTTGTTCACACAGACAGGCGAGGGGATCAATCTGGAGTGAAAAAAGTAAACATAACGTCTATGGCAACGGACTGGGATTGCTGGACTAAATCAGATCTCTCCCCCCATCCCTCCCAGGAAGACAGAATCCAAATACAAAGTTACTGACATAAAAATATCAGCTTGTTTCCTCAGATATGACAATTCCAATGCAAGCAAGAGTTAGGTGATGTGGTGATAACAGACAGCAAATTTGACATACATTCAATACTGAACCAGTTTAATCAGATTTTGGGTTTGCATTGTTCTTTTTTTCAGTATCACAAGTTCTGCATTTTCTAAGAAATACAAAGCAATCTCCTTTGAGTCGTACAGAATGCTGGTCCTAGAGAAACAAAAGAACACAAGACACTAAGATAGAGACATTTTAGAATCTCCATTCTCTAAACAGTGATTTGTATATAAAGAAAAATACCTAATTCTCTCCCTCATCCACCCCAGTATGGCCTAATGCTCAGTTTACAGAAGGAAAAAAATCCAAGTTGGTCCCATGCAACAGCAGTAAGATACAGCTGCCCAGAAACAAAACGGTTTCCCCCAGGCCTGAGGAGGGGTGAAACCACAGAATATCCCAGACAGCCAGTGTCATATCAAGTTTACTTCTCCATTATCACTAATCAATACTCTAGTAACATACCTTTTCCACATTCTACAATGGAGTGAAAAACCCCTTCATAAAACCACTTACAGGCATCCAAATTCATCTATTCTAGAGATTATAACTGAATTAGAGCAAGTTACTTCATCTACAAAATTAAGAGCTGATTTGATAGGTGGAACACATGCTACTTACAGCACAGACACAGTTGTCCATTGCACTTTAAGAAGATTATGAAGTTCTACTGTCCAACAGCCTAGACACTGCTACATGCACATGATTCTATCAACCTTCCACATAAACAAGCTGCCCTCACAATAAGGAACAAGATTGCTCTTTATACCAATTTCTATAAGATCACAGCTACTATGTGTCACAGGGACTGCTAGGCTGACTTTCATGCTCATACATTATCCAAATAGCCATTTAATAACCACCACATTAACTATATATTTGCTTTATGTAAATTATAGGTTTTTAAAAAAAACAAACATTAATCCATTAAGGAGGACTACAGTTAACAGATGTATAACTAGCACTTCATTTTAAGAAGCAGAAGTAGTGATGAACAAAAACACTGCATGTCATTATAAAGTGCAATTAGGGTACAAGTGCTAAGTTTCAATAAAAATAAGAGGTTCTGCAACATAAAGCTATTAATCGGATCAAGAAAAAAAGGGGGGGGGGGGAGACCAATGGCAGCTTCCATTCCCTGCCAATGGTCAACTCATGACCTTGTAATGCTCTTTTAGAGTATTTTCAAGTGCACCCTTTCCCCCAAACCATACAGGACCACACTAATGAGAAATAACTAATCCTACTAGTCCACTGAGTGCATGAACTCAGCCAAACAGCTACAATAAGGTGACTTTGCAAGAAGGGTTTCAAAACGTAACCAGAGACCCAAGTTAGGGCTCTTTTACAGTTGATGACATCTTCGCTTATACCACTGGACAAAACAAGAGTTGGTATCTGAATGACTAGTTCCTCCCAGAAACAGATACTTTCCAAATGTGAAAAAAGTCTCCTGGCCTCACCACCCTCCTTGTACTTACTAAGTCCATTTCTGATCACATTTATGGGGATGTGCAGCAACAACAGGTAAAATTATCACCCTCCTCAACTTTCCCTACCTCCTGCATGGAGCAAGGTGAGAAAGTAAAGTAGATCATTCGTGCAAAGGTTAAGCAATAGGAAGAGATCACCCTCCATGACTCTCCCACCCCCAAACAATATCCAGGTAAAATACAAAGGAAACACATGGTATCTTCGGTTACATCCACCAACATAAATAAAAAGAGCACTGACCAAGCCCAGTCTCTTCCTGCTCCAGGCTGGAGCTTTCACTGTGCAAAATATTTTCCCTTGCAGTTAGTTACACCTTCCCAAAGGGAAAAAGAAAAAAGAAGGGGGGGGGGGGAAAGGGAGAGAACCAACCAATTCTTCCTTCTCCCAAACACTTCTTCCCACGGAATGTGAGCAGGTCCAGAACAGCAAGCCACCAACCCCAGAGATGCTGCTCTGAGAACAGAGTTGTTGACCAGCAACCCTGGAAGGATAGCTTTGCAGCCAAACAGTCCAGAAAGCAACCTAGAAGCACCAGGCAGGGTGCTGGCACCTGGGCAAGGGCTTTTTTATTCTTATTATTACTATTTCAAATTCAAACTGCTTGCTTCCTTCGTTTCATACCTCCCTCCCTGCTGGGGGCTGGAGAGGAAGAGAAAGAATCACAGGCTCATTATCATTCTGTAATAAGAGCTACGACCTCCCCTGCTGCCGGACTGCAAAGCTAGCACATGGGGGGCAGGAGGGCAGTGCCCCCCGGCAGCAATGGGGGGGGGGGAGATCGGGGGGCCGGGGTGGGAGAGCGGGCACACGGAGAGGATACGAGGGGAACGCCAAGGTTGGCTGCACCGCATCGCGGATCGATTGACTTCCTGGGAACGCGGGTGGCTCGGGGCTCATTTCTTGGAGCTCTGGGTCTTCTTGGGCAGGAGCACGGCCTGGATGTTGGGCAAGACGCCGCCCTGGGCGATGGTCACCCCGCCCAGCAGCTTGTTGAGCTCCTCGTCGTTGCGGATGGCGAGCTGCAGGTGCCGGGGGATGATCCGGGTCTTCTTGTTGTCCCGGGCGGCGTTGCCGGCCAGCTCCAGGATTTCCGCCGACAGGTACTCGAGCACGGCGGCCAAGTAGACGGGTGCCCCGGCCCCGACCCGCTCCGCGTAGTTGCCCTTCCTCAGGAGCCGGTGCACGCGGCCCACCGGGAACTGCAGGCCGGCCCGGGAGGAGCGCGACTTGGCCTTGGCTCGCGCTTTGCCGCCGGATTTCCCTCGGCCGGACATGGCGGGGGGGACGCGGCGCGCGGGGAGCAGGGGCCGATCCCGGCGGCTGCCGGCCGGGAGGAGAGGCGCCGCGCCGGTCCCAGGGCCTGGGGAGAGGGGGACACAACAGCGTTACAACGCGCAGGCCGCGGGGCACGACCCGCCCCGAGGGACCGCCCCGGGAGCCGCCCGCCAGGGCTACAACGTGCCCGGGCTGCAGCGCCGAGAGGCCCGGCGGGGCCGCCGACCTGCACCCAGCCCGTGACGTGCCCCCGCCTGCAGCCCCCAGCTAACCGCCCGCGCAGCAGCGATGCGCACGCTATTAAAATAAACCCTACAGAGACTGAAACCCAAGGCAGAGCCCTGGCGCTCACCACCACACTGAGCCCGATCCGCCCTGCCAGACGCCCGCAGCTGCAATGATAATAATGCTCGCAGCCGCGAGCGGATATAAATCCAAGCCCAGGCCGCCGGCCGCTTCCCATTGGCGGCCGTGGGAGTCGACCAGGCTCCCATTGGCGGGTATTCCGATCCCTGATTTGCATAGGGCCCGCAACGCCCTATGCTCGGATTCGGATGAGGGTGGAGTGGCAGTCGAGACGCTGGCTGGGCCGCCCGCAAAGGGAGCTGGTGGTGAAGCATATTAATGTGCAGCAACAGCAGCTATAAGGAGACGGGATCTTTGACTGCCTCACAAAGCGATGCACCAGGGAAAGGATATTTCTTCCCCTGCTTCGGCTATAGTGCTTTAAGTAGTCACGTGTCGCTAGTCTTCTTTGGCCCCCGATCTGCTCCATATCAGGCTCGGGGAAAACCCTCCACGCTTGCATTCACCTTCCAGTCCCGCTGTAAACACCAGCACCTTGCACTGCACTGTGCCCCAGTAGCTCTGTGGCTCACGGCTGAGCCTCTCTCTTTTTATGTACAATATTCCCCTCTCTTCTTGCCTATGTCACTTGGGTATTGGACTGGGGCGGCAGGGGTGTCACAGGCAAGAAAAATATCTCCCCTCCGCTCATTGTTATGACAAATGTGGGCAGGTAGCTTTTGTGCCAGGGCAAATGACTACTGCTCCTGTCTTCCAGAACAGGGCACCCTAGCTGTGTAAGCATGGAACTAAGAAGGAGGAAGCCTCAAATTCTAATTGCAAATCTAATACTGCCTCACTCTAGCCTTTGGCACCACTTTACCTCTCTGAGCATCAGCTTCCACAGCTTTAAGACTTTCCCCAGGGCTGCTATGAAGGGTATTTATGGACATAAGGCCCACATATACATGTGGACCACTTAACCGTGAATTAAATGTTTATGAAACATTTGGAAGGGCTGAATCAGTGTTAAATGCTCTACTAGGAATAAACATCAGACACAAACCTGGCTGTATGATCCAGACTCTGCCCCCTCTTTCAACTGTGCTATTCCGACCCACCATCAATTTTGGGTTGCTCCAAACTCCAGGCTTATGCTCATGATCAATACAAGTGCTAACGCGGGTTGAAGCACACCCAATGGAAGGGGAAGCAACCCGCCATCAGGCGCCTATATTAAAGTAAAAAGAGGAATGTGTAGATTACCAGTTTTAACAGCTGTAAGTACCACCACTGGTACCTGTCCTGCTCGGGGATGAAGAGCTTCTGCCCGCAAAGCAGCAGGACTCTGAAATTGAGAGTGTTTTTTTAAAGGTGTGCCAATATAGTGTCACTGTAGACCACAAATAGAAGGGCAGCCAGTAGATCAGTCTCCCTACTTGAGCAAGCTGTATTTCCCCTAGGGGAGTGCCACAGAGGAGCAAGCAGTCTCTTACCTTCTTAAATATTCTCAATAAAATCAAGGACAATCAGCAAAATACAGGGGATCCCAGCTCTCTTGTTGGAGATCCCAATATTGGTAGGGCAGATCTGCTATCCAATAATCCTTAGGCTGTGTTTACATTAGCCCTTTTTCCTGCAAATAAATCCCACCATTTCTAATACTGGTGTAATTCCATCACTGGGAGCCCTAGTGTACAGCAACTGCATCATCATATAAATCTACATGACACAGTGGTTAAAACCCTAGTTGCCGCTACTTCCACCAACTTTTTCTATATTAGGGCTCCCATTTTGCTACCACCAGTGAGGGAGTGTGAAACTTTTCAGAGAAAGGGCTAGTGGAGACATGGCCACATTGTCCGTCTTTGATCAAACTGATAATGCCACTAGCTGCCCTTCTAGAAAAAGGCCTATTGTTTCACTGTGCAAACACCTAAGGAAAATCTCATTTCATTTCAGTCTCCTGCTACCTTAATAGGATGGGCCTTTTCCTTTCCCAAAACTAATAAACTTCCCTGGCTATTGGCAATGGGTTTGCAAGCCCCTGGTTTTAGTGCTAGGTTTTATACTCGCATGTAAAAAGAAAAATTCCTCATTCCTGAGAGACCAGCACTAAGAAAAACAATACACTTGTTTTCTGAGGTTACTGACACAGCTGTTGGCATAACTGGGAGTGGGGGGATTAGGGCCTGCAGAACTGGCATTTGGCTTTCAACAGAAGGGCTTCATTTGAAGCAAGTATATGAGCTTCAGGATGAGATTATGGTACCAAGTATGTTCATTAAAATTTTTTTTAACAGTTTCTGAATGGAGACACATTTGACTTGGAAATAGATATAAGTTTAAAGGTGTTATTTAGAGAGAACAGTATATAAATATAAAGATAGTTATTTAGTGATAACACTTCCAGTGCTTTCTACCTGCAAAATGCTCTACACATAATCAGCCCTTATGAGTGTTAGGGAGAAGGATTATTCCCCATTTTACAGATGGGAAAATTGAGACAGAGAGGGATTATGAGTGGCCCAAGGCAATAAAAGAGTATTAGGAGGAGGATTAGAATCAAGTATTCCTGATTGCCAGGTCTGTATTCACCTCATGCCTCCCTCCATAGTAGCAACAGTGAGTTTTACAACAATTAAATGCATGCTTGTGACTTTCTGTAGAGTCTGTTCTGTAATGGTTGCTGTCTACAGCCAATACACTGAAGAGGGGCAGCAAAATCATTCTGCCGAAAGAAGAAATGACTTGGCAGGGGAAGAAATCTATTTCTCACTTTCTGCATGTTGCTTGCTGAAGCACATAGATGGTGTTGAGACAAGAGTTTCAGGGACCACAAATCCAGCCCTCTGATTCTTCCAGAGTCTGGATGGGACTGAAATTAGATAATACATTATTTTGTCTTGAAAGATTAATGATGGCAGTAATAGGGAAATAGACTGCAAAACTGTTTCTGGCTAGTTTACATTAAGCATAGACAAGGGGAAACCCTAAATCCACCCAAACTACCGATCAGCTAGCAGGAGACATTCCCTAGCTCCTCCAAGGTGTCAGAAATGGGGCTCAATGGAGCATTTCCCAATGAATGTAATGTAATGGGTTACCGTAAGGTTCTGATATATCTTGGGATATAGTTTGATATCTTTAAAAGAACTCATTTCCTTGCCGTATGGATTTGGTTCTCCCCTATTTAATGGTATCTTACCACACTCCTGTTCAACACTCCAAAGGCTGCTGCTCAACCATCCATCCCTGAAAACTCTCCACAGCACCTAAGAAGCATCTGTGTAGCTCCCTTAGAACAAATCATTTCTGAGTGGAGCCATCAATCTGCCTTCTGAGAATATTTTAATTTGTAAATAAACTCTTACCTCTTCAGGAACTTTAGCCAGCCAAAAGTCTTACAGCTCACTGTACTCTGTGAAGTCTCTTTTTGCAAGGGTGAGGAAGACACATTATTCACATTGCTTGTGGAGTGGATGATTATGGATTGGTAACAAGTATACAGAGACAGACACACACAAGGACACATCACAACAAGCCAACTGATCGCTTTTTATTTTCTACAAACTACTATTTCAAACACAAATAAGTGATGCTCTCCAGAGATCACCCACATGCTAAGGTCTTTGCTCTAACATTTGACTCTCACTGTTTGTTCAAGTCCCAGACCAAAGACAAAAAACTACTTTTGTACTTTAGTGACAGTCCAGTGATCTAACTACTCAAAAGAGTGATTGTTCCCTCTCTGGATCAAGGATTCAGAAAATACTCTCTAAACCTTAAAATCCTATTAACAAAAAGATTGCACAAACATTATGGCCAAGACAAGTTTTCCCACACCACTCCCCACAAAAAATAATAAAGCTAGGAGTTATGGCTGCCACAGAAGACAGATTAAACCCAGTAATTCCCAGGAACCTGCTCTCTAAGGTCATGCCAACACATTAAAGCTTGTTTTTCAGTAGTACTGAGTACCTGCAGCTTCTATTGACTTCATTTGGAGCTGTGGGCGCTCAGCACTTCTGAATATCAGGACTTTCTCTTTAAATTTACCAGTGTTGCTACTGTCAGTGTGAGGTTTTGTGTAGACAATATGCTGCCATTTTTACCATTGTGTCATCTAACCCTGCTCTGAGCAGGGTTAGATAACACTGCTTAAAATACTGATTCATGCCTACATTATGACTACATGGTAACAGTGGGAAATTTGAGGGGATACTTCTAGTGGCTTCCATAATATTATAATACCACTGGGGAATGGTTTTCAAAGCAGCCCTTGAGAATAGCATACAGACTCCTTAAAGGCAGGTCAGCCTGTCAGAAATGGGACAGACAATGAGCATGGAAAAGGATTTAAAGGTAAGGCCACTTTTTAGCTTTCACCAGCAAAACTGACTTAACAAGGCATTTCTCTCTTACTCACACCCCTCCCCATTTCCACAATAGAATGCTTCCTCAGTTTTAAAAGGCACCTGTATCCATGCCACTTGCTTCCAGGATCCTGAATATCCTCCTTTCCGCATATGACATCAGGATCCCACTGTTCTGGAGGCCTTATGCAGAGGCCCATACATGTTGCTGTGCCGACACAAAGCAAGGCAGTGTTAGCCCAGAATTTCCTGGCCTTGGGAACGGGTCTCTGTCTCTGATTTAAATACTAGTTTAACATAGGTTCTTTTTTTCATTTTTCAGCTGCAGAAGTTCTCAAGCATCAAAAGTGTCCAAAATAATCTGTATAGAACAGACTATCTAGGAGAATTAACACACAGGAGAACCAGCTGAATACCACCACAGGAAAGAATTCCATGCAGTTTTTCTGTTCCTCATCCAATGGGAAGAGCATGGATTGCATTTAAGTGCCTCTCTCACATATATTTGATCCATAGACATTCCCAAGGCAGGTCACTGCCAACCACTGGGTTGCAGTGAAAAAGTTGGTGGGAGGTGAGCATTGCACATTAAATCTATGTCCCTGCTAGTGGAAGACAAGAAAGAAAGTTTTAAAAACCAAACACTGCTCTCCTGAATCAGTAAACCATCAGCACAAGAAGGGCAACAAGCTACAAAATCACATCAGTGCTAAAGAGATCACGTTTAAATGCTCAATGCAACAAGGTCACAGGAGTCTCAGTACCAGTCTGCAGGATCTAACAAGCTAACACGCTGCATCTACTTAGGAACTCAGAACTGAAAGTCAGCTCATTGAGTTTTGGGCTTCTTTGCACAAGGATCCCCCTCTTCCTTCTTCAGCCACTGGTGCATTAAGCCTGCACTGGTTCTCTTGGGTGCAGCGATTTGGATGAACTGGCTGGACCATCTGGGCAAATCACCTTCCTCTTTCTTGGGAGACTTGTTTTTCACCCAATCCAACATCATTTTGCTGCTAGTGCTGACTTTGGTTTCCTGTGAGGACAAATTACAATAAGAAAAATAAGAACCACAGAAATAGCTGGTCATATATGCAAGGCACATCAGAAAATGCCCACATGGGTACCAAGTCAATGAGCTGGGTCCAGTTTCAGAATGGGGAAGATGCAGCAGCAGCATCACTCCCTACAGTTACACAGCCTTGCAGAAAGTTCCCGTGGAAGTCCCAGTCGGATTAATCCTAAATGCCATTCAGGAAAGAATATACCATATTAAGCAGAGTGATCCCGACACTATACAACATGGTTTATTTCTGGAAGAGCAGGAAAAGGAATGGGAATCCTTGAGGGGCCTTCACTGTAGTGACCCTCTCTGCAACTGGGGATGGATGGCTGCCTTTGGGAACATAAGAACAGCCATACCGGGTCAGATCAAAGATCCATCTAGCCCAGTATCCTGTCTTCTGACAGTGGCCAATGCCAGGTGCCACAGAGGGAATGAACAGAACAGGTAATCACCAAGTGATCCATCCCCTGTCGCCCATTCCCAGCTTCTAACAAACAGAGGCTAGGGACATCATCCCTGTCCATCCTGGCTAATAGCCATTGATGGACCTATCCTCCATGAACTTATCTAGGTTTTTTTTGAACCATGTTATAGACTTGGCATTCACAACATCCTCTGGCAAGGAGTTCCACAGGTTGACTGTGTGTTGTGTGAAAAAATACTTCCTTTTATTTGTTCTAAACCTGCTGCCTATTAATTTCATTTGGTGACCCCTAGTTCTTGTGTTATGAGGAGTACATAACACTCCCTTATTTGGGAGTCTCTCAGAGCCATCCTGAATCAGTTAGAAGGGGTAGATCAAGAATCTTACATGGCATAATCTACCTCTCATCCTCAGGCACTGAGTGAGCTGCCAGCCCCTAATAAACAGCTAAACAAAACATGTGATTTATTCTCTTATATTCTGTGGCATGCCCCACCCCATTTGTTAAACTTTTGACTACCTTATTTTTTATTGCATTTGTAGCTCATTTCACAACTTTGATGCATGATTTGCATGCATGATTCATCCTGTCATATAAGATAATAAATCTGCATGCTAGGATCTGCAATCTGTATTTACATTTTACTTCAAACATTCTATTTTCCCTTTTGTCACTAACAACAAAAACAGCACCCCCGAGCCTGGTGCCCCCTAAGCCTGGCACCCCAGGGGGTCGCCTGAGTCACCTGCCCCTAAATCTGGCCCTGAGTCTATAGCCTCCATTTTCTCCTCTCTAAAAGGCCCTTCCAGGATGAACAATCTATGCATCTATGAAAATGGGTATAAATTATCTACCTCGCGGGCAGGATTAATTCATTGTTTGTAAAGAGCAGCAAAACCCTCAGCTACAAAGTTAGACAGAGGACAAAGTACTATTCTATTTATTATTATTAAACAGTATTATGGAGGGAAGTGTGATTTGTGTCAACCACCAGATCTCACCGTCTTTGGTCCCAACCCAATGGGAGCGAGGCATTCTGGTGTATTGTTTCTGGAGTTGTTTACTATAGTGGAAACCGGGTGGAAAGCAATGTTCTCTGTGGAGTGGATGAGCCTAAGGGCTTCCTGTGTTGATACCTCTGTAAAGTCCAACCATTTCCTGATGGCCTCATCCCCATCCAGGATAGCTGGCATCCTAAACATGGGAGGAGATGCAGAAATCTTAAGTCCACATAGAGACACACAACTTATCCGCCACGTGGCAGGACTGAGTGATTTGGGTGAAAGCCAAACTAAGATCCAGAATTAACATAATCCAGATTCCAGCTATCTGGGGATAAACTGTGTTGGCAATAACTATTAGCACGTTAACAACTGGCTTGAAGGCACACAGACCTAATTTCTGAAGCCGTGAGGAAAGGACTAATACAATGTTTTTCTTTGAGGCAAACAGTGTACTAACTTCACCAAAGCAGCCTGCTTCCCCAGAGGAGGCAAAAGGTCTGTCAATCACTAGGCAGGCCTATGAGCAATTTAATTCTTATTGCTACCAGCAAGGAGCCAAACACAGTGATTTATGGCAAGGGCAAGATTCAGTGACCTGAAACAAGTCAGTAATGTTCTAATGTACTTCTCTAGGGGGATCAGGTAGAAAGAGCATGGAAGAATTTCTGGCCTGTGTGTTCTTGGCCACCAAGGCTATGTATGTAGGAGAATACAGTCACACTACCTGCTCCACACAGCACAGAAGTAAAGGGAAAGTTTTCTGCCACACACTCGCCACTAATCTCTGCCCCCCTAAACTCTACAATCCACAGCCAGTCATTCTCACTTGCCTGTTATGGATATCACTTAAGCCTTTAGAAGCATCTACTGTGATGATGGTGTAGGTGTACAATGCATCCCCTCCATCAGGGGGCTCCCAGCAATCGAAAATCCCAGCCATGGTGAGTAACCTCCAGCCTTTCCACTCTTCATCATCATCCTTCCCATCTGCCTGGAAAATAAAGATACAGAATGATCACAATCTTTCTTAATCTCCTTTCTATGTTATGTAATTTCAATACAAAGATATTTAAAGGCTATCTGATGTCTCACAGAAAACACTCAAAACCAGTGTAGTTCAGCTACCCATGCCTCATCTGCTATTTTAATTACTCTTCCCTATTTCTAGGGCTGTTTACACAAAAACTTTATTAGGAACTTCATCTTGCATTGATACCTTCCCCCCCCCCCCCCTCAAAGTCAATATTCTCCACCTGTGCATTGTACACTGTTACTTTGGAAATTATTGTGAGGTCACAGGAGAGGAGAAAGGATAAGCAACAGTAGCAGATAAGATCTTCGATGTAACAGATTACATTTCCATGAAAAAATAAATAACGAAAGCACAACAGGCAGAAAAGAGTTTCTGAGATTATTCAGAACTCTGTTCTGTGAAATTTTACCAAGGGCCATTGACTTCTATGTGAGCTCTTTGTGCTCAGCACTCCTCAGGATCAAGCCTTCCGTCAGAAGAGTGATGGGAAGCACACTGTAGATCAAAAGGCCATGCACAGACTGCAGCTTTGGGTGTACCATCACACATTACAGCAACAGTTCCAAACATAAGAGAAGCTAATCTTTCTGCATTTCAGGGCTTTAATATACAGGGGATGACTACGTGACAGCGGGACATCTTCCATCACTGCCAAAGCCCTCTTTCCACCTGCCTGGAAGTTAGGCCTCACCACACATTTAAGCTGCACTGCTTCCAATATCCTATGCCTGAACCTCAATCACGGACACAGCTGGAGTGATTGAATTTATAATATAAATTTATATTTACATTTATAAAATAAACATGTTTTTCTTCAGGATAAGTGACAACTAATTAATATTTCTAAAGCCTTTTCAAACCAGAAAGTGCTATATCTCATTGCTGAGTATTAAAACAACATTGTTGCTGGGAATCCAGTACCATTTCTTGCTTGGGCTGTGGGAAGTAAATGAAATAGGGCTGCTTCTTTCCATTGTGCTGCTGCCATTCATAGAATCCATCTGCCAGCACTACACAGCGCCTGCCCTTTACCAGAGGTCCCTTTGGGAAGAGAAGATTTGACCATGTCACAAATCAAAGCAGATGGCAGCTTGGAAGGTATTAAAATAAAAGGGTTGTTGGGGTGGGAGAAGGAGGGGAGGATAAGGCCATGGTTGAAGTATAGGGAACACATTTCTTTATAACACTTTTTGTATTCTATAACTGATCCTCAAATGCATAGACATTAAAGCTGTAGATCCACACTGGGGTTCTGTTCACATAAAACTATGCTCTGATATCAGGGTTTATGCCACCATTAAAAGCTCTTGATGAAGTTAGAGCCTTACTATGTAGATAATTCCTGTATATGTGTTTTATACATAGTAATCTGATAGTGTCCCATAACCACCTAAGAATTAAAATACATTAATACATGGTGGTGGCAGCATGAGAACTCCACACTAGCACAAGATGGAAATCTAGTCATTCTATTCCACTCCATTCAGGAAGTCTGATTTAGTTTTAAATATGTCACTGTAGTAATTGGCACTCTGTCTACTCCCTTTCATTAATATCAATGGGAGATAGGCACCTAACTACCCACCACACACCAAAATTAAGTTGGAGGTGTTCTGCAAGTAATACTCAGGGTAATTCTGAGAGTCTCTAACTCACTGAAGGTTATGAGCAGTAAGACAAAATAATCCTTTATGTTCTCACCTTCCATAATTTAGAGCGTGATAGAACCCCCTCTTATAGACTCCCACCAAACAGTACACCCACCTATTGGCTGAGGGGGGCAGGATAAGTCTACCTATGGAGCTCCTTGTGCTGCTGCTCAATTGGCTTAACAGACAAGCTTTCTATTAATTTTAAGTAGTATTTTATTCCCAAAGCTTTCTTTCTATAGAACCAATGTCTTTGTTTTCTCCAGCCTGAACTGTACTTGAACCAAACAGCACGTTATCTTAAGGCCACCTGGTCAAATACAGCATGCGAAAAGCTATCGCTTGTTGGGTTCCTCTGTTTCAGTGAAACTGAAATGCTAGGTTTTACAGTGTGTCACTCAGAAGGATTTATTTTCTGTGCAACAGGGTGGTGGTGGCCAATTCTTGTTAGGAAGAGGCTTAGATCTCTGGTTTACAAGTCATTAGTAGCACTGCTAGGAGCTGATGATTATAAAATCTTCCTTCTCTCAAGACTCATTAAATGCAATAATATTGTAAACTTACCTTGTAGGAGGGTTTCTCCATCATGGTATCGCTGCAACAGTTGGAGGTTTTATACTGCATTTTGGAAGGGTCAGCTTCTCTAAACCAGGCTGGGACCAGTCCCCAGCGCATAGCCGCAAGGACACGCTCAGAAGAGTCAGCATCCTTTCACATAAAATAGAAAAGCACCTCATGCCAGTACACAAGACAGGAGCAGACAGCAAATTACAAAGTAATCAGAGCATATTGTAGCTCTCTGCCTTCTCCATTATATAGTGGAGACCACAACAGATCACAGCAAACTCACTCACTACAACTAGTGGCAGAGAGCCTAACAAGAAAAGAGGAGCTTACAGATAACTTATTAAAGTAATATCTTACATTTTAAGAAGAAAGGTTACTTTCTGACAAGAAAGAAACTTTTAGTTGCTGTTCTGCTAGTTACTTTTCTTGGCAATTCTATCACTTCTGTTTTGTATGGGTGTGAGAATATACTCAGTGCTGATACGTGACTGCAACCGAAAAATGATTCAAAAGTAATCAGTAATTATTACTCCTATGAGAAAGTCATTGAAAATATGCAAGGGATTAATTTTCAGACCCAGCAATATGCAATATGGCTATTTTTCAAAAATAAATATAAACACCACTGGTTATAAGGAACATTTACTATATAATACAATATTTGTGTATAATAGTAAATTTGCAATTTTTACTTCACTATTCAGAGATCTTCCACTCTAAGCATATTATACATTCTGTCCTACTGAAAAAAGTCCCAGCAACATCATCATCTTAGGGCCTTCCCCAATGTAATGAATAATTATAAAAGGACACTGTTAGGTTCCTTAATTTTATTTAAAAAAAAAATTCTTACAAATGTTACAAACAATAACTTTGTTTTAATAATCTGAGCATTTTTAAAGTCTAACTTACTTTCACTGTTCACATTTTTGCATTTTTTCTCAGTTTGGACAATGGAAACAGACTGTGGGTTTCACTTCTGCTTCTAGTCAAATTCACTTTCTGATTCTCAGGTGCCAGCCAAAAGCTGCAATGTTTGGGTGGCTAATACCACAGGAAAATGGTTTGTTAAAAAAAAAGTTCCCAATGAACAAAACTACACAGAAACATTTCTATTGGCCTTGAGTTTTGTAAAAACTTTCAGGCCTACAAGCAGAATAGAAAGCAGCAAAGAAAAGCACAAATCCAATTGTTTCTGCTTCAACATTGTAAATAAAGTGTGTCACACTGTCCCCAAATAGTGAATAAGCATGGAAAGTAGTTTAATAAAGACAACTGTATGATCAGATGTTTGCTTGTGCTCATAGTTAGGCCTCTGGTACACTTGAGACCACTACCTATGATACTGGCCAATACCACTCATTGTTTCCTTGTACTCCTCCATCAGTCTGCCTACGCCCATCTGTTGTCTCTGGTCTTACACACTGATTGTAAGTTCCTTGGGACAGGGACCATCTTTTTTTGTTCTATGTTTGTATAGCACCTCACATAATGGGGTCCTGGTCCATAAATGGGGCTCCTAAGCCCTACAGTAATACAAATAATAAATAGATATGTTTCAAGCACCATCTTTTTCTGCTTTGTGATCTCATCAGCTATTGCAGGAGAACTGTGGAATTTTAAGTATAGTATTTAAGCAGAAAAGTAAATGAGGAAGTAGTTTTCAAATGCTGTGCAGGTGTATTGGGTTAGAATGATAAAGTGTTAATATTTTTAATTTTCACCTTTAAACATTTCTGGTTCTACAAATCTAAGTAGTTGTAACAAATACCTAATTCCTGACATTTCAACAGAACTTAAAACACCTTTTTACTGTAGAAGTAGGAACACATACGGCACTACTAATACAGCAAGCATGTGTACTGAAAAGCCTGAAGTGTCAGTATGAATTCCTGCAAAGCACATACTAGCAGTAGGAGTCTGGAAATACAGAACTAGAGTTAAACTACTAAGGCTTGGAGAGACCGAAAACTGTAATGCTCCAAAATATAAAGATATTTATATCAAACTGGTCAAGTACAGTTGTGAAATATACAGTTACCCCCCTTCAAACTACAAGTCATTGTATAGGATGCACCATAATGCGTGCTAAGTATTTTGTTTTGCTTGAAGGTTACCTTCTCAAAGTGTCGTCGAGAAACTAGAACAGGGCTGTTGGACTGGGGACTCTTGTTGTAGGAGGGGCTGTATTTATCAGCATCTCTCCATTCAGGTTGTCTTGTTCTACCATGGTTATCACGGTACACACAGGCCCGGCGGATGCGATCTGCTCCCAGAGCACAGGCCGTGCGCCCACACATTCTTCACAAGTTTCCTAAAAGAAGAGGACATTATATGCTGTGGAACAATGGCCTCAAATCTGATTTCAGGTGACAAAGCATGAATACATTTCACCTTCACACTGGACACAAAAGGAGCAATTTACTACATGTACGTCTTCCCCTACCACTCAACCCCTTGTCCACTCTATGGCAAAGTGTCAGGGCTTTATTATTTACAGAGCCCAAAAGCGTGCTGGATATTGTAAAAAAGCCACTAAGATTTAAATAATCTAAGTAAGCATACAATGAACAGATGAGAGAACAAGAAGCGAGTGATTGAAGTGTCATATTTAATGCACACCACGTAGTTCAATGGGCATTCCCCCATACCTTTCCCCCCCATCTACGATGGTAACACTCTTCTTTCAGTGGGATGACTAAGGATTGCAGTTGAGTAATATTCAGTGGAGCAAGGGAGGCTGGGAGGACACATGCTCAAAGTTATCTTTAATTGTTACATGGTGCTTAGATAGAAGAAATAGGTGCCTTGGAAAAAAAACAAGACGGATTGGTGTTGCTGCCCACTATATCCACTGAAACAGACCCCTGGACACAGGCTGGGGGAAGCCCTTTGTTCCCCTGTATTTACTTTAACTATACATCTAAATCTACAGGAACCAATAAATCAGGGGAGGCCCCATGCAGCACAGCTCTGGGAAAGGGGGAGTGGGAATCTCTACTCTGGGTCACTGGTTGTTGGACTGGGGTCTCTCACTGTAAGAGTGATTTGAGGGCCTGCCTGGTGGAGCATGGAAATGGGGGTCCCCTGCCTGGAGAGAGAGGGATTTGGGGACCCCTGCCCAGAGGGAAGTGGTCAGGGGACAGAGAGGGGTTGCTGGTGGGGGGAAGGGGAATTGTAAGGGGGTTCCTGGCTGGGAAGGGGGCTGCAGCGCTCCTTGCCTGGGAGCTGTGGGGCTTCCTAGTGGGGGGAAAAGGGGCTGGAAGAGCTCCCTGCCGAGGGAGGGGGGGCTGCAGGGGTCTCCGGTGAGGGGCTGTCGGGGTGGGTTCCCGCTCAGGGACAGAGGGGGTCTCCCGTGAGGGACTGTGGGGGGGGGGTTCCCGCCCAGGGACAGAGGGGGTCTCCGGTGAGGGACTGTGGGGGGGGGGGGTTCCCGCCCAGGGACAGAAGGGGTCTCCGGTGAGGGACTGTGGGGGGGGTGGAGTTCCCGCCCAGAGACTGAGGGGGTCTCCGGTGAGGGGCTGTCGGGGGGAGGGGTTTTCCGCCCAGGGACAGAGGGGTCTCCGGTGAGGGACTGTGGGGGGGTGGAGTTCCCGCCCAGAGACTGAGGGGGTCTCCGGTGAGGGGCTGTCGGGGGGAGGGGTTTCCCGCCCAGGGACAGCGGGTGTCTCCGGTGAAGGACTGTGGGGTTCCCGCCCAGGGACAGAGAGGGGTCTCCGGGGAGAGGGGGGTTTCCCGCCCAGGGACTGAGGGAGACTGACTGCGGGGGGGGGGGCTGCCCAGGGGTATGCTGGCCCCATGGTGGGTTTCTATTGGGCCCGCTCCGTCGCCCAGCCCAGGGTAGCTCCCGCTCCCGCTCCCGCTCCCGCTCCCACTCCCACTCCCACTCACCCGGCCGTTACCGACACCTCAGCCCGCCCGCTGCAGCCGCCAACAGCCCTGGGGCGGGTCCCAGCCGCCGTCTGTGAGTGGGCGGCGATGGGCACGTGACGGGGGTGCTGCCGGCCCCCGCCAGGCTCTGCCCCGGGCACGCGGCCTGCCCCACGGACTGGCGAGGGAGCGGGGCGCGCGTGCGCCTCTGGTCCCGGCTGGCTCTGCTCGCCAGGGGGTGAGCGCGGGCGCAGCCCCGCCGCAGCCAGGCTTCTCCCTGCCCCCGGACCAGGCCCCAGCCCCAGCCCCAGCCCCAGCTCCCCGGGGCCGGGACCCGCCGCAGAGAGGGCTGGGGCTTTGCCGGGCCGGTCCCAGCTCGCAGCACCCGCTGCGGGGGAGCCGGGCTCCACGCGAGGCCCCGCGCCAGGCTGGGCTATGTAACGGCTGGGTAGGGGGGAACTAGACGGCAAAGGTGAAAAATCAGGAGGAGGGGGACTAATAGGAGCCTATATAAGAAAAAGACCCAAATATTGGGACTGTCCCTATAAAATCGGGACATCTGGTCACCCTAGGGCTGGAGGAAGGGCCGCATTTGGGGCTGTCCAGGGCGGGGGGGAAAACAGGGGCACAGGCATCTCTACCTGCCTTCTCTCTCTCGAGCTCTGCTCCGCTGCAGGGCTCTGGGCACAGCCCGGATGCACTTGACAGTCACAAACCTGCCCCCAGTAGTGCTCTGCACAGGCACCCTGTGCAAAGGACCGTGTAACCCCCTCAGTCAGGCCGAACTGGTGAGGCCATATCATCAACCGCATCGGAGCATGGGTGCCAGCCCGAGCTGGCGGAATGAGTGTTCCTGGCTCCCCGCCCTTCTGTCAGCTGCACATCTCTGGCAAAGACCCTTCCCAACCAAACCATGGCCTCCGCTCATGGCCAGGGTCTGTGTCCGCAGGACGCGTGGTCAGCTGCCCACTCAGCCTTGTGTTTTGCTGCAGTTCCCCTAGTGCTGCAAAACGGGAAATAGGACCACTCTAGTAAGAGGAGACACAGAGTTCATTCTCCTAGCTGACAGACTACTGCAGAAGCCTCAGGCTAGCACTGCGGGTTGCACAGGTGCATGTGTTGCCCTATAGTGGCCAAAGCCTCAGGACCAGGAGAGACAAAGGTTTGCTTAAAACAAAAACACAAAAGTGGGAGGCTCATGCAGAAGGTGATGAGTAAGGAGAACTCCTTGAGTATCAGCACAGGATATGGTGAGCCCCTCCAATAGGGCGGTGGGAGAAGTGAACAGAAGAGGCAATGACAAAAATAGGTGCTACCCTAGATAATCACTCTGTTAAAGCATGCAAGACCGGCATTGTCTATGTCAATCTCCCTACCAGTCGCACATGCCTTGTCAGTCTTGCAGGAATGAGTTGGTGCAATGCCTTTGGCTACACCTTTAGGCCAATAATAAATTATGTAAATTCCATCAGGATCTTTTAATACTTTGTTTAATGTTACATTATATGGTGACACTTTGCATAAAAAAAATACAGGCAGAGTAGAACAAAGATCAATTACAGGTGCTAGAAGCAGACATCTCTCCTGTTTTCCCCTTAACTCACAAGTTAACCAAAATGATGGCTCCAGAGAGGAATGACAGCAGCTCTGGTTGATATATTACACGCTGTTTGATGTTACACATCACCATATTGCTTCTTTCATACTCAAAAATCTAACAGGTCCATTTCCTCAGGATACTACAGCACACCAAAAATCACGTAATCCTCTAACACTTATACAGTAGGCTTTCAGTGTTGGATCTAAGAACAACTGAAAAACCAGTTACTGATAACTACGGGAATGTGAACAGCCAAACCAGTTATACACAGACAGTGTGTTCAATTGATTTACACTTTATAGAGACTATTTCCTTCTGACAGGGTTATGCAAAACTAGAGCTAGGCACTTATTTCCCATTCTTTGACTGAATATAATTGCAAGCCAGCCAATCCCAACCCACTGTGTTGAGGGGTAAGTACCCTGGGAGAAGATCAGCCTGTCATTTTCCATGAAGATGATAGCGGAAGGCAGCCAAGTTCTATAGCCTGTGGAAGAGGGAATTGTATTATTTTATTTATTTACCGTGTCCTGTTTTTAAGGGTCTTTTAAAGACAAATATACTAGCAAAATTAGTGATAATTACAAGCACACTAATTTCAGATTCCAAGTGACTTAATGGGTTTGATACAGCATTACCATGATAGGAATGGTTAAAAAAGGATGCACTGGAAACACAGGACCTCCAGACTGCAGAGTCCAGCAACTTGGTATTAAATGGGCTGATTCTTCAGAGGGGTTTATAGATTTAAGTGAAACTGAATGCTTCCTAAAACCTCCTATCAGAGCATAAAAACACCTCAATTTTATTTAGAAAAACCCAAATAACTGTCCTAGTTTTACTAATGATAAAAAGCTGCTGTAGTGAATGTGATTCCAATTCAGTGTCCAGAACAGAGGGGAACCAAGAAAACCAAGAACATTCTCCCTTTATGTCACAGTGCAGTCTCAGAAAGACAGTTTAGCCAACCGAGGCCATGATTACGTCCACAGGAAGCTCTTCTCCACTGCGGGCTGTGACCTGCATTGTTACAATGTCTGTTAGGACAAGACGAGAACGCACCAAGAGGTCATGGCCACCCCGAAACACACCTGGAACAGAGAAGAGAAGAGGGAAGAGAATAAAGTGCTTGAATGCCACTCGCTCATCCATCAAATTCTAAGGATACTCATGTGGCTGGAGCAAGGTCCACTCTCCAAAGAGCATCAGCAGAACATAGTCCAAAAAATCCCCAATGCAGCTGGATAGTTATAAACCCCACAGTAGCACATTACAGTACCCGGATGAGTTAGTCACTAGTATAAATCTTTCAAAACCCAACGGAAATATAAATTACATTTATATTTTAGACTCAAAATGGGGAGAAGATCAAGACATTTCTGATAGCACCATCAGTTGCTCACCCACTATGCATTTTAGTTTAACATCTAGAATTACATTCAATTTGTTGCTCAAGTCCTCCTTGCATCTCCCATAGGATACCTCAGTTCACCTCATTCTGGAAATCCAGGGACTCCCACAAAGGTTGGGGTAACAGCTTCCTGAAGATCATGCAGGGCAGTTCTGAACTCAATTCAAACCATCCCAAGGGATTGGGCTTGTCCCCAATCCCTATCCCCAAGTAATTCTTCTGATCCCAACATTATCAGCTGCCTGAATTTGAAGGGATGGGGAGCACAACAGAACAGGTCAATGAATGTTATATGAGGCTGTAGCAACTGGGCGATAGGCTGTGTACTAGTTGGGCTAACATCCTGAACACACTACTGTTCAGTCTCAAAACAGACAAATCCCTGTGTATCCCCAGAGTCGCCAAGAGTGCCACATAAGGTGGGGCAGAAATCCCAACGGAGAATCCCAACAGCTTACCTGCCAGGTACAATGTGTGAGAGTTCTTGTTGTCTGGCACTTTATCCGATCGCTCACATGGCTGCATCCCCAGGAACTTCACAATATTACTGACTGCCTCTGTTAAAAGAAACAACAGAGGGTCAGTTTCATGGGTTTATTTAACATCATTATTTTAACAGTGTCCAAAGGTACAGTAAGGCCCTCCTCCCAATACAGAGAAGAGATGTGGTCTCTGCCCGAAGGGGCTTAGAAAGTAGCTCTTCACAGCAGAGAGAGCCTCCATATGTGTTCGTACAGGGCCCAGCTCAGTGGGGCCCTGATCTTGAGAGAGATCTTTGGATACTAATGCAATACAAATCATAAATAATAATTTTGTACATGACACAGCAAGGGTGCATGGGTAACAAAAGTGACCAGGAAGGAGGATATGGACAGCATCAAGATGACTGCACAGTAACTCAGCAAGGATAGTGCACAGCAGTGGTAGAAATTATTTAAGGAGATAAAAGTGGATAAAATGAAGGAGGAGACAATGAGTTTCTTTCAGGCCTTGCAGGAGACATGGGTCTTCAGGAGGGATTTAAAATAAGAGAGGGTTGTAGCTTTGAGTACCAGTTCAGGGAGGGTATTCCGTGCATGAGGTGACAGGGAAGACAGCACAGAAATAGCCAAAGAGACAATGGACAGCAACCTAAGGACTAATCCCCATCAGGCAGTGACGATTAAAGGGAGCAACACAAAACTGCATGATGAAGGCCCAATATAAAAAGTACCCCCAGAAGCTGTCACCCCAACAGACTTCAATGGGCTTTGGAAGAGGCCCAGATAGAGTCTTTAAAATTAATAAACTGAGTGTGAGGATGAGAACAAGAGAGGTCATTTCAGGATCCCTCCTCCTCAGCTTCATATTACGTCTATGGTTTACTCCTCCTTCCTACTTCTGGACCCTAAGGTGCAGCCTAACTCCTCCTGTGCAAGGACAGCTAGAGTTAAGGCTGAACCATGTTCCAGCTTCTTGAAAAGGGTGTTGCTCAAGACCAGTGTGAGGTGCTCCCTTCCTTCCTCATACGCCATTCCCAGTCCCCAAAGGCTCAGGATACTCAGAATGTAGGATGTGTTTCCATCACAACAATGACCAAACCAACATGGTTTCTTCTGAAATTAAAAGCAGCTTTTTGTCATGAAAGGCCAATACTCTGCACAACAGGACACATCCAATTCTATGAACCTACACCAGAGATGAATTTGGCCCGTCACAATCTTACTCAGAAAGAGGTCTGTATTGGACCTTAGACCTGAACTACGACTCCAATTTCAGGGTGTAGAACTAGACGCCCAAAGGAGCCTCCAGCAGACCAAAGGGAGCCACAGCTCTAAGGGTATATCTATATTGCAGCTGGGAGGTGTGATTTCTGCATAGGCAGCCAGACTTTGGCTAGCTCAGCTCAAGCTAGTGCGCAAAAAATAGCAGTATGGATGTTGCAGCAGTGGCCATGGCTTAGGCTAGCCTCTCAAGCTCAGACCCAGGGGGGTAGGGGGTCCTGGACTTGGGCAGCTAGCCCAAGCCACCACCAGTGCTGCAACATCCACGCTGCTAGTTTTAGCATGTTAACTTGAGCTGAGCTAGTGCGGAGTCTGTCTACCTGTGCTGGGAATCACATCTCCCTGCTGCAGTGCAGACATACTCTAAAAGGCCAGAGTTCAGACTGCCTCTTGCAAGCAGGGAAATGCTAGGAGTTCTGTGGGGATCAGAGACTTCCTTACCTTCCAATGTTTTAATGGTGGATAAAGTGAAGGTCTCTTCCTTTTCAAACTCATCACCCACCTCGTCCCAGGCTGCTCCAAAGTTTGGCTTCAGAACCCTCTGGATGTGATCAGCTACCGTTACCTCAATGTCTTCAAGCTGATAGGGAAAGAAAGTTTGACAGAAATAAGATAGTTCTTGTTGGGGGAAAGCTATAGACTTGGCTCACTGCAATCAAGTAAAGACTGTGACATTTACTTTTGATAACGGATTTTCTCAGAAATTAGCTTCCTGTCTCCCTTCTGATTTATTTGAGCAATGATATTTTGGTACAATCTGTTTTGATTGGGTATTGGAGTTGGAAGTGCGTTCAGCTCTTCCATGCCCATGGTTTTATGATGGGACTTCCCATTCCGAGCACAGCTCTCAACCTGCCAAAGATCAAAATGTTTGAGAAAGATCCAAAAGAAGGGACCACACACAAATAAAATTTAACCAAATAGAGGCAGGTGCTTGGACTAATGCAAGGTTTACATTTCTGGAATACTGAGAAACTTCTCTATATTTTGCATCCCAGCTCATCATTTCTGAGATCAGTAATGCACAGTGAGAACCTCAGGTCCAAGAAGAGCTGACCTCAGAGTCCATAATGGAGAAGGGTACATGCCTGCATTTGAGACCTTCTCAGGAAGTATCGTATCTGATACAATCCACCACTGAATGTTAGGTGAGCTGAGCTGTTGGTGTGGCCACATTTATGGGAGGTGGAACTTGCCTCATCGGATAAGCCCATCTCTCCAGTGCATATACACCTGGAAACACTCCTCTGCAGGGGTATGATCAAGATCCCCTCATAATTCTAGTTTAATTAATGGATGGACTCTGGTTGTTATTTAAAATTGCTCAAGTGCCATAGCAGAGAGGGATGAGTGTCTCATATAACCTGGCACAGAGTAGGGTCTAGCTGCGCAGCGTCCTTTGGAAAATCCTCTCTGTTCCCTCTGCTTGGACAAAGCTCCACCAGCTCTTACTACAGCTCATGCTGACTTACTGCCCAGTAGTTGCTACAATCAGATACTCAACAGTGTCTGGTGAGGAAGGGGCAGGGAAATACAGGAGCCAACAGAACAGGTTAAGGTTCAGACACATCACATCTTCTACTCCAAAAGGCAAACAAAGCCACCCTGTGTGAAGCAACCAAATCTGTTGGCTAAGCTCAAGATAACTTTTAGCTCCCAATGAGCAAGAGAGACCTCGGCACAAAGATTGGTTTTGTGCTCAAAAGCTGTCTGGATATAGCAGTGGGCTCAGACAGAAGCCCTTACACAGAACCCTAATACAGCCCTTGTCTCACTGCCAAAAGGAAGGAGCCAAGGTTCCCTTCCAGGCTCAAGAGCCAGCAATGGAATTTTCCTGGTACCAGAGTCAGACTCTGGCCTATGAAGTGAAACGCATTCAGTGCAAGAGCTGGCCAAACAGCCTCCATTCATTAAAGCAGCTACTGTGTTGGTGGAGCCCACTGTCCTGTTTTGAGCATTGACAGGTTATTTTTAAAGTCAAAAGCACTTGTTCAAGAACAGAAGGAGCTTTATGTACCCTCCAACAGAGAGTTCTAGTTCACAGGAGAGCTGCCCATGCTGCCCAAGGCATGAGTAGGAACCATGCCAGCTATTCCACACAGCTTTGACAACACCCTTCATTCCTGACGCGTGACACAGCATGCTAACGCAGGGCAACCCAACCTGAGGGAGACACCACAGCCTCTATAAAGACAGATGTCCAGTGTATCCATGTATGTGCATGAAGAGTACTCATAGGAAGGTACTCCAGGTTAGGTAGAGTAAACCACCTGTCCATGCTAAGATTTTACAGCTTATGAAGCTCAGAGCTTCATTAAATTTGTGTCTTGGCCCCAACAATCAGAAGAGCAGCTGCAGAGACTGGGGAAACTCATGACAAGGAACTTCCATCTCTCCATGGGAGGAACCCCACACCCCTCTTTACAAAAAGTGCCCAAAGCTTCTGTGGCCAGATTACATTTCAGAGGAACAGGCTATTGGTGCACAGAAAATACAAGGGAAACAAAAGCCCCTGGACCTACTGAAGCTCCAGTTGTCAGATCCTTACCACGTACTCATCCTCATAGCCCTCATCGTCGGCTTCGCCAGTGTTTAGGTCACAATCCTTGACGGTGAATTTCATCATGCAGCTGAACGTACAGGCCACTGGGGAGCGGGGTGGCAAAGGAAAGGCTCACATTACCATCTGACATGCATTTCTCTTCATGGGCGGGAACGTGGTGCAGTGTTCAAAATAGGGGACCGGAAGAGTCCTGGGTTCTATCCTCAGTTCTGCCACTGACTTGCTGTGTGAACTTGGGCAAGTCACACTTCCCCTCTTTGTGCTTCAGTTTCCCAAATGTGAAATGTATACATTCTATCTATTTAGATTTAGTAAATGATTATAGATACAGTGGGCTGTGAGAATTGTTTGTAAAACACTGAGATCCTTAGATTAAGTTGTATTATTCTTCATGGGAGGATCTCAAATAACTTTAGGAATGCTCATTAAATAAGCTTCACTGCCCCTGTGAGATATTCAAGATATTATCTAGGAGTCACTTCACCTACCACTGAAATGCTGTCACCTCTGCATTGCAACACAACAGCTGATTAATACTTCTTTACAAATTAAGACAGGCAGTGATGAACCATCCCAGATGAAACAAACTACCCAGTGAACAAAAAAAGAGGTATAGCAGTCATCAGTTGTGTTACTACAAAGAAAACCAAATGAGACTGAAGCGTGGAGAGAAGCAGTTTCACTTTCTGATTGGTGAGGGCATAAGTGAGCTGGAGACTCAGCTGTACCCATTCTAGAAGGCATTCCAACTTCTATCTACCTACTGTAGGTACTTATGTGGCTCCCGTTCCCATAGTGTCTGAGTGCACTACAAACATCTTATAACATCCCAGAGAGACAGAGCAGTATTATTATCCCAGTTTCACACATGGAGAACTGAAGCACAGAGAGACTAAGTGGTATCTGTGGCAGAGCAAGGAACTAAATCCCAGTCTTCTGAGTCCCAGGCTATTGCCCTTACCACCAGACCATCCTTCCTTTCTTTAGAAGTTGCCTGAGCAATCTCATCTTTCAGTCATAATATCCATTAAGGGTAGTGGTAAGGGCATTTCCAGTGCAACGGGTGTCCCAGGCCTATGCTTCAGGGGAAAGACAACTACTTTTAAGAAATTAGATTAGGCAAGGAAGGAATTTAGGCTCTGTTAGTGTGGGACCCTCCAAATGTAGCTCCCACAGACCTCGTCAGTAACCAGCACCACATTAATTGTTACGTTCACGCCAAGCAGTCTTCCTAGTGTCTGAGAAGAAGGGAGACAAAGGGCTGTGCACAGCCTCACTCTGAAATGCTCTGAAGCAAGTTAACCTAGGAGAAGAAGTGGGAAGAATTCTTCCAGGAGGGGAGCCTTGAAAGGCTATATCGCACAGAGTGGTGAAAAGAAACAGTACTCGGTGCTGTTGGATGGTGTGCTCACTTACCAGCTATAGTAAATGGCTTGTACATGGGGCAGAGGGTGTGGGGAACACAGTATGGGTTATTTGAGGGGAATGGCAATCTACGAGGACAAGCTGCTTACCTGCTGTGGGGTCCTCTTCAGGCAGCGCCACCAGCGTGTAGCAGATACCAGGCTGGTTATACAATAGGCTTTTGGCAGGTATGTAGCCAATGACCTCATACCCCTCTGTCGGCTCCATCTGTACCGTGACGTTCTCCAGGATCTGATCATTCAGTGTATTTGTACAATCAAACTACACAGGGAAAGAAAGGGAAGCAACAGCTTGAAGCCATTAATGATGGACATAATAGGAGATAGTGATTCAGGCAGAGGACTTGCTCAGTATGAATTTTAACACTGACCGCCTTTTGCAATATCTGATACCTAAATACAAACTCTGTTCTACTGGATGTCGACTGGTGAAGTCAAAGGACCTTCCTGTGAAGGTTTATTTAGACATGTACCACGTAGACCTGTAGAGAAGCTGGCATTTCTACTTTTTCAGCTGAGACGTTAAAAACCCCAATGGATGCAGAAACCTCTGTAAACATTTAATAGGAAAAGAAATTTAAAATAAATAAAGACACACTGGCCTAGTGGCTCGATCTTAGCCTTCTGCCTGAGAGGAATCAGAGGGTAGTTCGTCTCTTTCAGTACAGTATTGTATCTTAGTACTTTGTGCAGGGCAGTTTTAAATGTCTCCAGAAAGACAGCTTTCCATCACTTCCCCAGGGAAAGTATTCTAAGATCTTCACTATAAGGAAGGTTAGATTGACATATATATAGCCTACATTTTCCTTCCTCAATTTAATACAAGTGCAGTATTTCAGAGCTGAGTTGGAGGTGGCCCTTCTAATGGCTAGAGCAGAGGAGGGGGAAAATCAGAACACCTGGCTTCTATTTAGGCTCTGCCACTGACTCATTATGTGACCTCAGGCAAGTCACTTCACCTCTCTGTGGGTTTACGTGGGTGTAAAATGGATGTAGATAATGCATGTGTGTCTCTGTAAAGACTTTTGAGAGCCTCTGTAAAAGGAGTTAGGTAAGCATAAAATATTCATACTCTTCATAAACTAACTAGCTGCAAAACTCCACATGCCCTGGGCCACTTGGAGTCTCAGATGCCCAGGTGAAAAGTTGCACATGCATCATAAAGAATGCCTCAGACATAGCAGGAGCATGCCTGGGGCATAGCCAAGCAATACAGAGGGAGTATATATATTATTCATGGCTTAAATGAGTATAAGTCCTCTCTCCTCTTGACCTGTCTTTCTATTGTAACCTTCTCACACTGTCAAATTAAGGAAGCTCCACCCTTTCTTGACCCTGACTCTGAGGCCTCTGGTTGAGGAACATTTCCCTCCCACCCCATAAACAAAGTAGCCCTCCACAGTCCACATACACACTATGAATGAGAACAGCACCACCTAGTGACTGTGTACATGCTTTAGATCAGAGGTGGGCAAACTATGGCCCGCGGGCCACATCTGACCCGCGGGACCGTCCTGCCCAACTCCTGAACTCCCTGCTGGGGAAGCTTACCCCCCGCCCCTCCCCTGCTGTCCCCCCTCCCCTGCAGCCACGCCACCACGCGGGCAGCGGGGCTGTGTGCTCCTGCAGGGCAGAGCGGCAGCGCTTCTGGCTCCAGCTGGGCGGCGCGGCTGCCAGACATGCTGCTCTGAGCAGCATGGTAAAGGGGTGGGTAAGGGGCAGGGGATCCCGGGGAGCAGTCAGGGGACAGGGAGCAGGGGGCGGTTGGATGGGGCAGAGATTCTGCGGGAGGAGCAGGGGACAGGGAATGGGGGGAGGTTACATGAAGGGGGTCCCAGGCGGTGGTCCCGGGAGGGGGCGGTCAGGGGACAAGGAGTGGGGGGGCTGGATGGGGGGGTGGATGGGGGCAGGGGCCAGGCTGTTTGGGGAGGCACAGCCTTCCCTACCCAGCCCTCCATACAGTTTTGTACCCCAATGTGGCCCTTGGGCCAAAAAGTTTGCCCACCCCTGCTTTAGATGTACAATATGCACACATGCTTAGGTTAAATTCAGATTAATTGGGCCCAGAGTATGGAAGAAGTGGTCTCAATACCATTTACCTCTGCTACATATTGTGAACGAAACAAGACACACCACTGGGAAGAAACAGCCCAGTGGATAATTAACGATTAGGAGATTATTTTCACAACCCTGTAGCAGCATCCTACGCACCTGGAACACCATGTGGTTGACAAACGTATGCTTGGTGCAACGGATCACGTACTCAGTCTCAGATTCTGTAAGAGCCACAGGCTCTGGAGAGGACTTGAAGAGCGGGCCCAGCCCTTTGAACTCTGGGATAGCTGCCAGTTGCTCTAAAACAGAGTTAACAGAAAGAAACTTTTCTTTTTCCAAACTCCCAGGTGTCAGATAGCAGGTCTCATTCAGAGGCTCTAAGAAGCACCTGTTAAGTCACCTGAAAGTGTTTTAGCAAAGAGCTACCAGCAACTAAATATATTAATTAGGGCATTAAAATCTAGCACCAAATTATTTCTTTGGACATGCCACCCATTCACCTAAGTAGAAGCCAGACACGAGCATGCCCTGAAGGTAGAGCTGGATCCCAAATATCATAAGTGAAAGTGCCCAGAACAGAGAGAGATTTCAAAGCCCAATTAACTCCTGTTCATCTCTGTAATAAAATCACTGATCCAATACTGTGCAAAGGGATAGATTCAGGGTGACTATGCCCACTCTGACAGGAGCAGTGAAGGGCCCCAAACCTGGTCCCAAGGTGTGCATGAGCAGGGGGAACATGAAAGAAAGCAAAACACCACACACATACAGGAATTAGGGGCTTAGATCAGCCAATCTCCAGGGCCAGGTATTGATCAGTTTTTGAGTGCACACATTCACCATTCCTGCTGCATTTATAACCTGCAAAATCAGAAGTATTGTTGGCCCTTCAAGTTTGGAATCCCCTCCAGATGAGGGGCATAGGAATTGCCATATTGGTTAAGTGTAGTGGCGCATCTAGTCCCGTATCCTATCAGTGGCTAGTATCAGAAACGTCAGCAGATATGCAAGAAAAACTGCTGTGGGCACTTGTGAGATAACCTGCCCTCAGGAGAAGATCCCCTAACCATAACACCACTCGTTAGAAGTTGGCTTGAAGCACAACGGTCTATTTCCCTTTCATGAGGGTCAACTCAGATGGTGAAAGACTACAGGATTTAGGCAGGCTTAACAAATCACATGACCACTACTTCCGCATCTCTTCCCCCTACACATGGTTAATGAGAGATGCCCCACATTCTGCTTACCTTGGAATATTTCTTGCCTTGTTGCTGCCACTTTCTCTGGCTGTTTGACCACAGTGATAGGAATACTTTCTGCAGGGACAGAAGCAAAACAGGACAGAGAAATGAATTGAGAAGATCACAAGCTCACATGCAGAAAACATCTTGATAGGGACTCCTATAGAATACGAAGGAAGCCCATTTTTTGTCTTGCTACAGACTCCATTACTCTCACCCCCAAGTAATGCATCCTATTGTACTCAAAGTCCTAACCTTCACTTCCAAAATAGCTTTGGAACAACAGTAGCTTCAGTGAGGATTATGAGCAATTACTATTATTAGCAGGAGGATTACAACAGAATCCTAATCTGGGAGCAACTGAATTTACAGCATGGACTTTACAGAAAATAAACACCCCAAAATTCAAACAAGATGGATCTTAACAATTCATAGCAATCAGCTTTAATACTGGAGAGGACCGCCCCCTGTTATTCCATGGGTACCTGTTCTTTGTTCTGTGATGAGAGCAGTTGCCAAAGGAACAGATTTCAGGTCAAAGGGTTTCTCAGAGGGTTCCAGGGTATACTGCTGCAGCGCCCTCTCCAGGCCAGGAATGGATACTGTCAAGCCTGAGGAAAGAAGGGAGATCACTGAAGTCAAAGCAAACACCAACTCTGTGAGCCACTGAGTCAGAGTCCAACTAAAATCTCCATCTCTGCTCTTCTTAATTGGCTAGCGCTGTAGAAAGCATACGTACCCAGTGTTCATGCACTGGACACACTGAATCCAGTATTTCTGAAAATACTATGAGGACATTTATGCAAATGATTATCATCCCCAGAGCAAACCTGTATGCTACAAACATCTGGAATGCTTTTGGCAATTCTATTGTAACCACATTCCTCAGGGCCTGAATCTGGGTCTCTGATGCACAGCCATCACTGCACTACAGCCTGAGAAGTCAGCCACCCTACGGCATTCATACGAGCAGATTTGGAAAGGATAGCTGAAATGCATGTGTCCTTCACATCAAGAGGTAACCTACCAAATGTCTTTACCTGCCCTTACCATTCATGCAATTACTGGACAATTGACAGATTTATGACAGTCTGAAGGATGTTCAAGCTCCCTGGAACCAGTCTGTTCCCTAGGGACCTTGGGTAAAAAACATGCAGCTTTATTCTGAAAAGCCTCCACATTACCATTCAGAATGTAGCCAGCATTGAGAGCTTTCTGCTTCTGCTCCAGGACATTTAGGTAGAACGTGGCTCTGTCTCTCACTTCATTATCATCATCCATCACGCACCTGAAGGCAAGCCAAAACCCAGCTGTGAGCACTGTGAATGTATGCAGAGGACTGATCTACCTTGGTGGTGGCCTAAAGAAACTGAAAATATGCACTGTAGAATAGAGTTAGTTGTGGCACTGGTGATCATACTAATATGGCAATAAATAAATAAATAGTTCACCTCCTTCCGACAGCCATTCTGGGCTTCTCAGATTAATTTTGTGGCACTGAATGCAACAGCAATATTAGAACCTGCCATGGGAGGCAGTGTTCTATATACCAGATAGTGGCTCTAGGACTCTGCACCCAAAATACTGTGCCAGTCCACAGGTCTGATTACGTTCTCTCAAGTGGGTCAGGAGCTCCAATACGTCAAGAAAATCCCAGGTTTGTCCAAACATTTAAATTCTTTGGAAGAATCTCTGAAATGTCTGCTGGGACAGAGCGCAGACTATGTAGCTCACCTTTTCAATAACACTAAGATGCTGGGTAACACATCCTCGTTCTGGGCTCCAAATTTAGCCAGCGCACTTACTGCACCTGTAGCAACAGCAAGGAAAACAGGATCAGCTGGCAAAGTTAGCAACTGGAAGTTCCCTCTGTTTTGTGATCTCACTTTAATGCAACAGTTTTAGAGACAAAAGACAAAACGAACAGCAAATTTTTTTTTTAAGTTAATCAGAAGCAGGAAGCCTTCCAAAACAATCAGACAATACAAATTACTCAAGATAGTTAAGTCCAAAGCAGACTGTGAAGAGTTACAAAGGGATCTCACAAAACTGGGTGAGGGCAACAAAATGGCAGATGAAATGCAGTGGTGATAAATGCAAAGTAATGCACATTGGAAATCATAATACCAACTATACATACAAAATTACGGGATCTAAATTAGCTGTTATCACTCAGGAAAGATCTCGGAGTCATCATGGATAGTTCTCTGAAAACATCTGCTCAGTGTGCAGCAGCAATAAAAAAAGCTAATGTTATTATCTATCCCTTTCCTAATGGCTCATAAGAGAGAAAATATCATAATGCCACTATATAAATCCATGCTATGCCCACACCTTGAATACTGCATGCAGTTCTGGTCTATCCATCTCAAAAAAGATGCATTAGAATTAGAAAAAGTATAGAGAAGGGCAACAAAAATGACTCTGAGGAGAGATTAAAAAGACTAAGACTGTTCAGCTTGCAAAAGAGTCGACTGAGGAGGGACATGATAGAGGTCTATAAAATCATGAACGATGTGGAGAAAGTGAATGGGGAAGTGTTATTTACCCCTTCACGTAACAAGAACTGGTGGTCACCCAATGAAAGTAATAGGCAGCAGGTTTAACAAACATAAGGAAGTAGTTTTTCACACAGTGCACAAACAACCTGTTGCCAGGGGATGTTGTATAAGCCAAAAGTATAACAGGGTTAAAAAAAGAATTAGATAAGTTCATGGAGGATAGGTCTATCAATGGTTACTAACCAAGATGTTCAGGGATGCAACCCCATGCTTTGGGTGTCCCTAAGCCCCTAACTACTAGAAGCTGGGACTGGGATGGATCACTCAATAAGCTGCCCTGTTCTATTCACTCCCGCTGAAGCATCTGGCACCAGCCACTGTTGTAAGACAGGATACTGGGCTAGATAGACCATTGCTCTGACCCACTGTGGCCATTCTTATGTAGAACACAGAGCCAGGCATAGTGCAGCAAAGTGCTGGCAAATCTTCCTCCACCCATCTCAACCAAAACATCAAAACCTGCCCACTGTGTATTCCTCTACATGGAGACCAGCACTCTTGCTAAGGGATGTTGGAGTTTTCTTACTATGGACAAAGGGTTGTTAGGGACTAAGCCAAGTGCCAAACTGTATTTGAACTCATTCCACAGAAGGTAAAAAGCAAGTGGATTAGCCCACTGAGACCCCTTTACTTGAAGTTCAGTCACATAAATTTACTCAACCTTGAAGGACATGTATCTTTCTAGGCCTGCACCTTACCTGCACGGACCTCCTCATGCTCCAAGACGACCCTGTTGTAGATGAAGCGAATGTATTTTGAAGGGTTATTGGTCTTGGGCCCTTCCTGCCCCAGCAGGTGGAGGATACGGGTGGCCAGGACAGTGAACTCGCAGTCCTCAATGAACTCGCACAGGTGAGACAGGCCAGTCTCTTTGCTCTCAGAGTTTTCCTCAATGATGCTGATGATGCAGTCCACAATGGCTCGCTTGTACTCAAAACCGCCCTATGCAGCAAAGGCCAGTGAGAAAATTCAAAGGAGGCCAGAAGTTCTGACTGGGAATGTTAACCAGCCAGGGAGGGATTTAGTTAGACAGAGACATCCGTGACTGCTGTGTTTGAAAGGAACTGGGTAGCAACACTGCCCCACTCTGTTAGGTCTGCTCAGTGCACTGGGCCACTTCCAGCTACTTCCATGTGTGTACTGCACCTCAAAAAAATTGCACTGACAGAACCATACTGGGTCCACCTCTTATAAACATGACGGGAATTGGAAGCACATCACAGCCCTTAGTTTTTCAATGGGACTTTGGAGTTACTTCTGTGCTTACTTAGGAGCTGCTAATATTCAAGGTCTCTGTGCAGCTCACTCCAATTAGAGAACAATTACAAACACTCCAATTAAAAAAGCAAGCCTTAAAGAAAGGACTGCAGCTGAAGGGTTTACATCCCTTTTAAGAAAGGCCCCATTTTGAGCCACTCTGCTGCTAGAATCATTACATAAAACAACCATATGGGGGGAAAAATAATCCCTCTTCCCACACCAGACAACCAAGTATGAATCACAAAGGCAATACATTAGGTATCAAATCAACCACTGCAGGGCCAATCAAATACAGTACATTAGGGGGGGAAGATGAAAGATCAGTATCTCCCCTAGCATACCTTGCAACTAGCTACTAAATACACATAAGATTACCTTCAGATGTTACTTACTCATGTTCATTCTGAACAACGGGGGATTAAACAGAGTGATGTCCTCTTATAATTTACATGCATAATTGTGGGTGCTCTGAATATATTAGGAGCTACATTGGATGAAAGAGCCATAAAATTGAGTGGTCTGAACTCTGAAACCATATTTCAAAATTATACCAGCCACCCAGGCACAATCTGCACAAATGGAATATTCTGTTCTCAAAGTACAAGATAAGAGGTCTTGGTATGATCCAAAATGGGAAGTTTTAATAGGCAGAACATGATATCATAACTGACAGTGTTAATGCCAGCTGGGTAGCAGGCGTATGTGGAGTCCTGAGTGCTATAGGAGATTATTTAGAAAGGGTTTCAGAAAATCTCTAACAGTGCCTTTATGAAATTCTGTATCTGAAGGCACACAGAGAATGGCTTCAGGTATGATCCCTCATTGCAACAGCAGGGGGAGCAGAACTAAAATAGTTTTAGGTCATCTGATAATGGATTTTTGACACAAGACAAGGCTTCTTAGAATGTAATGTCAAAATACAATGGGCAACAACAGAAGCTGGTTCAATGTTATGCAGACATGTAATGCCAGTGGATCTCCTGTTACATGCATTTGCTTTGAAAGTTAATAAAGCCCAGCAGCAGAATCCCACTCATGCTTCAAATCAGATCATGGAAACATTGATAAATAGTTTTTGATGTCACTTTGCAGACAATTGTCACATATCAAGCTGGCCGTTTCTACTAACCATGCTTACATTCGGATTGCAAGCTTTTCACCTGCTACATAGCACTTGCCATATGGCACTTAATACGACAGGGCCTCATTCTGAAGGGGGCCTCTAGATGCTACTGCAACACAAATAAATAACACCACCACAAAGTAGCTGGTCAATAGCCTTACCTCTTCTCGGAGCATAGTGAAGAGGAAATTCATGAGGACTGCATGCTTACGTGGGTACTTCTGACACAAGGCACTGATAGCCTGCACCACCACGACCTGACCAGGTTTAGAAACAGTGCATTTAACTAGGAGAATTCTGTCTTATTTCAATTTGCTTTTTTCTCCCCTCCACATGAATTTTAAGCTGGACTGAGAAGCCCAGGAGACCATAGCTCTCCCTTCATCTACAAGATGGGTAGCATGCACTGGAGAAGCAGCCATAGGGATGAGAGGGGACTCCTCTCTCCATGCACTAGTTAGTCCCTGGAGAAGGCTAGTAATAGGGCCCATTGGAATAGGGATTTAATTACTACGGGTAGTCTCCAGAACAGAGCCTACTAATGGCAGCAAGTTACAGAGACTGTGGGATACTTTGGGGATAGGTCAATACCATCATCCCCTTGCACTCATGTCTCCAGCAGATCTGAAGTCCAGTCTCTGGAAGTGAAAGAGTGGTGTAACCTGACCCAGATTTCAGAAGGCAAGCGTACACAGAGAAAGACAAAGGCCCAGTACAGTTCTCACTGGGGGACACCTTCCATACCTTGAACTCATCTGAGATTTCTGACATGAAGGAGGAGATCTGCTTCATGAGCCGGTCAATGCTGCTCTCACTGCCTGTTTTCAGCAGCGTGGTGATAGCCAGCGTAGCGATGCTGCGGTTGGAATCGGTCACTAGGTTCTCCAGGTCCAAGTTACAGGCAGTCACAGCAGATGGGTGCTTCATGGCAACCTAGTGAGGAGAAACAATGGAATTCACTGACTACATGGAAAGGGCCCAGCTGACAGAACCAAATGCTATACAGACCCTATACAGACCCTATACAGCACTCAAGCCCGTCTACCAAACCAAATATAACAGGTTCTAAGAAGCCATCCCAGATAAATAACTCACCTGAGGGCAAAGTTATCAGCTCTGTTCTCCCAAAGAAATATGCCACCCTGCTGAAAGACAGACATTGGTAGCATGGCCTTTAAATGCTGTGTGTCCATTTTCCTGCTCTCCATTTATTAAGGCTCAGGCTCTATCCATTGCCACACAGGAAGCCAGAAGTCCCTGCAGGGGCTCTGAACTTCAGTTCTCCATGGACCTCAGCTCTGCACAGTCTTTGGAGCCAGGCTCAGACCAGCCACTACACAGACTCTGTAGCTCTTCCCTTTGGAATTGAAGGGAGCAAAGTAAAGGCTATGAAAGGCTGCTCCAGCCCTTGCACTAGAACAAAAGTTGCTATGAGGACGGGGTGAGGAGGAGTGTAAGGATTTGGTCCCAGTCGCTTAACAAGGAGCTGCTTCATCCTAAGGAGAGACTTGGAGGCGTTGAGGGAAATGCAGTACTGCACAACACCTGAGATTCACTGTCACTAGAGACCACTAGTCAGTGTGATTTGTTTTCCTTGTCTGATGTGTTCCTGGATGTTTTTATTTTGCACAGAAAGCAACGAAATAGAAACTCTGGTTTCCTGATTTCTAAATACTTGGGAACTGTGTGTGGGACAAGAAGGGAGGAGAGTAAGAATGACAGAAATCCAATCTTTACATAGCCTGGCCCCCTTTTTCTTCTCTGGACCCTGCTCCTGGGGGGGTCTGGACCTCACCATCCAGAGGAGGTGAAAGATATTCAAACTCCTAGAACACTGAATCTTACCTTGTTGAGGGTGCGGACAGCTGCATATCTAAGAGCTGCTTTCGGGGAGCTGCAGAACAACTGTAACACTGAAACAGCATCAAATGTAGACATTTAGAAATCGATGAACCAGGAGCGCCCCACACCCTGCACAAAAGATTCTGATTCACTGTTAGAGCAACAGTGAGCAGGAAATAATTGGAAGCTCCCTGGATTTACTCTCTCAGAAACATAGGGACCCATGGAAGGTTAGCTAGTCCAGTGGTTTTCAACGTGTGGGCCGCGGACACCTGGGGGCCCACAGACAACGCCTAAGGGGTCTGCGAAAGGTTGTCGTTACCACAGAACAGTGGTTTTCCACATGTGATCCACGGACTATGTCTAAGATTTCCAAAGGGGATCATGTTTCCATTTGAAATTGAAAACCACTGAGCTAGTCCATCTCCCTCCATTCCTTAACATCATTAAAAGGTGTTCATCAAGCCATGATTCGGAAATTTCTATCTCCATTCCCTAGTCAATCTTCCCATTAAACCTTTATTTCAACTGCTACTTAAACCCATTTTTTCTTGTTACAATTTAAATCCCATTCTATTCCATGTGTTGTTGGCCAACAAAGAACACGGTTATTGCAGATGCAGATCTCCTACACGCACCTTCCTCAGAGCCCAAATGCTCCATCTCAGTGAGCATCTGAACTCCATGGGGCTGGAAAGCTAGAGCCCCCAGGTTGCATCAGAATCCAGGTCTCTCTCAGAGCTGCTGGCATGTCACAAGGCAAAAGGATTTTTGTTGTTGTTGCTAATTACAATGAGACTGCATTGTAGAGACACAGACCCTAGAACAATCCACACTGAATGCAGCAGGCAAACACTTTCTAACATCAGCAAAGATATATATAGGCAATAATGACATCTCAACGAGCTTGAGTACTGATAAAGGCCTTACATCGCAGGGTAGCCAGCAAATGCAATTGTCATAGGCCCACAATCCCCCAGTTACACCCTTAAATAGCACTAGAATTACCAGACACGGCAGGTGCCAGCTCCTTGGCAGTGCAGCTAGGCAGGTTAACAATGGCAGAAGCAGCTTCATAGACCACCATCTCGTGTTTGTTTCTTAAGCAGTTCTCAATGAAATCAAACAAGGGGCTGTCATGGCTAGGAGACAAAGTCAAGAAATTAAAAGGAGCCTTAAGCACTGGGAGGACAGAATGGGCTGGCAGAGAAGGAATGGCTCTCGGAGCTACTAGAAGTTGCATTTTATGAAAAAGAAATATGACTGTAATCAGTCTGTGTTCAGCTAAGGTTCTGTAGTTGTCGCTATGCTGCACTAATTTGCATTGCAAGGATAGAACTGAGACCCTCCTACTCCAAAAGCATAGACCCCTCCCTGATGAACTAAAGGGGAATTTCCATTAGCTGTTAGACATATAGGGCTCATGACAATCAATAGTGCAGTTCTGGTGCTATCCAGCAGAGGGCAATGATACATACACACTAGCCACTTAATTACAATAGGATATGGAAAATCAAATGAAAGATTTCAATGAAGTGTGAGAACCGTACACAAGGGGATAGCATAAACATGGAAGCAAAGTGCCAGATCACCAAACACCTGGATTAGACACAGATTGTCCAGTTACAAAATAAAAGTGACAGGGAATCACCTCCCACTCCCTTTTCTGTACTATGTTTTAACTATTAATAAAAGGAAAGGGGTTGCATCATGTTACATGTTATTTCTTAAAGGTTTAAACAAAACCAGATAACAGGACAAGCCTGTAAGAGGAGATTCCTCAGATCCCATTTTTTAAGTCTTCCAATATGGCAAAACAACTTCCTCACCTTCCAGCCTCTTCCTCCAGCAATTTGCTGGCCACTCGGATCATCATACAGTAGGCAAAGGGCGACTTCAGGCCATGACGCATGAACTTGCTGAGCATCTTGTTGACTGCCAGACGGTCATTCTTACGCACGTGGTAGAGTAAGCCGAGAGCATGATACTGCGCATATTAGCAAAGGAGAAAAGAAAGGGATTCACAAACCACATGCTATATTATTTATGCATTTACTTATCTATGGCCCAGAGATGTACAACTGAGCTTGGAGAATACCAAAACCCCTGATCTGCTCTTTGATCTGCTGCATACACCCTAGGGTTTCTTACCTGCACCATGATATTGTCACTGGAAGCTGCTTCCTGAGCTTCATTCACCCAGCGTTTTACCACGTCGAAGCTGGTCTTCAGCAGATGCTGTGGGCACAGAATAACCCCCAAGAAAAGAGCCCATCAAGGTCCAGGATAAACTAATATGAATCAGCGAATCACAAAAACAGCTACTACCCCCATCTTCGCCAGCTTGGGTTCTGGAGAGACAATGATACAGTCCTACCTTGTAGGGGTGTTGTGAGCACTATTCATCGACATTAGCACATGGAGGACAAAGGGAGAATCTTGATAATGATGGATTTATATTCCAGTAATTCCCTGAGGCCCCAATCAGGATTGAAGCCCCACTGTGCTGGGTGACCAACACGCCCCTCACCCCCGCACACAAAGCCTCAGTCCCTGCCCAGAAGAGTTTGCCACCTAATTCCAATATTGTCTCAGTTAAGCAATTTCAAATCTACTTTACAGAAACACAAACCACCAGACCAGAAGGGATTTCTGCTTTCCCCTGGCTCCAGTCTCACAGCTCTCATTAATGAGAGGAAGAAATATACACACCACAATGGAGGAGAGGTGCTGTGTCTGATGTCATGACACCTCCACAAAGCACCATGTAAGCTTCCTGTCAGAGTGATCACAAATGGGAGATTTCCTGGCAGCCAGGCTGTTCCTGCACAAATGCTATGTCTCATCGGGTTCTGATCCAAGTCCAGTTTTAAATCCAAGACCAAATTCTGCAGACCGACATTCAGGGTAAATGCTATCCGTGGGAGATGTGAGCATTACAAAGGAACATGGGTCAAAAAGCTAGTGCAGCATGAGTAGGCCCTGTAAGCTTCCTCCTCCTATCATGCCTATTTCCCAGATGGACCAATGCAGGCCCACAGGGGCTACGACTCAGTGTTGTCAAGTGTGTCCTAATCAACCATACTTCATATTTAAAGAAAAAATTTCTATACTGAAAAGATGGCTCATATTTTAACATGTGAAAATACTAGACACTGGAGAACGTGCTGCTCAGCTCCCAACACAGAAATTTGTTTCCTGGTTTAAATGGCCCTCACACAAATCCCTGTAGGTGCATACGTACCAATGACGACACCAGGGCAGAGCTGGACACACTGGGCACCTTGTCCACAATCGCCTGCTTCATGTAGCGCTCAATGGCCTGCAGCATGGTACTCTGCAGAGAGGGAAAATGAGAACCAACTCCTTTGAGGAGTTACAAGGAAAGCTGACAAGACTGCAAGGGGGACAGAGAGAGGGGAAGAAAAAGAAAAAGCAAGGCCAGAAACAGGATGCAAGGGCAGAGTTGGGAGGGCCAGGCATTCAGGACCAAGAAGATAAGGGCCCAGCAACACGCAGTCGCCTGAGTGGCAGGTGGCACTTACATCAGTGATTTGGCAGAGTGCTCTCACAGCAGGGCCTCGGTAATTGTCGTCCTTCCCAGTCATATCTTTGGTTAAACTGTATAAACGTGAAGGAAGTTTTTTAGTATTGCGTAATTTACCCACTAGTGCTACAAAAAGCACACACACAGCGTTGCACATACCAACACATGGGCACTGGATTTCACAGCCAAAATCCACAATAGGATGGTAAGAGGATACGACAATGCTGCCTTCAGCCTAGTCCTGCTCTGGTAGGGAAAGTTTGGTCACAAGAGGAATGACAGGAGCCCTTATGCCATTCAGATCACCTCAAGAGACCAAAACACCAATGCAGCTACTTAGAGTTAAAGGCTAAAGTAATGAAACATCTGGACTCCTTTCCTGAACATCCTGCCCTTGCCCAAGGCAACAGGCTGTGTTTGGTGCAAAAATTACATGTGGGGGAGGGGACTGACAGTCCCTATACGTGCGGGCTGATTTCTAAATGCTGCATGGGGGATGTACCTTTGCAATTCCCATCAACTCTGTCATTACTGTCTCCCACTGCAGCAGCCTCCTTTTAGGTTAGGACTTCCCATTGGGAAGTCAGTGGTCCAGAGATGATGTGTCAGACAAGGCTTGGGCCCAAGTAGTAGGGTACATTAAGCAGCGCCCAATGAGGTTAGAACAATAGAAGTCATATGGCCAAATCCCTGTCTACCTATTTGG
The DNA here is from genome assembly GCF_965152275.1 of Natator depressus. NCBI lineage: Eukaryota > Metazoa > Chordata > Testudines > Cheloniidae > Natator > Natator depressus. The sequence continues at coordinate 23,637,884 of NC_134240.1, forward strand.
CAAAGTATCCCCCAGAGAACACTTCAAGACCCTGAGAAACATCGAAGGGCTCAGACAGAAAAGCAAGAGTTAAAAAATAGCCCTTTACAAAAGAAGATGGTCAGATACCATGGTGTGGGCACAGCATGGGAACCCAGAGAGACAAACCAAACACACAAGGGCCTGGCATATGGCATTTGCTGCACTGTCAGTTCACATATATTGTTAGGATTTCAGTGCCTATATTTCAATGGCCCCCTTTAAACAAGAGCATTTCCTCAGCTTCATACCTCCCTTCAGGGATCATAGCTATCTCTAGATGGCCAGAGAAGACTTGTTGGAAGGAACATGCAAATAGCGGCGAAAGGAAGGGGGCACCCCAGCGAGGACTCACCTACTGGTCACAATGATGACATCCTCAGAGATGGAGGACATCTCTTTGATGGTCAGGTAACACATCCTGCGAAGAGTCGGCTGGCAGGTAAAACAGGCAACACGAGCATTAGCTGGCAGCACGCCAACCCTGGCAGGGTGGAGAGAGTTGCCAACTCTCATGATTTTATTGAAAATCTGATGATATTTGTCATTTCCCTTTAAATCCCAGCTCCTGGAGCCAAGCGATTGTGAGAATCTCAGCTTTCATTTAAAAAATAAAAATAAAAGGAAGGGTGAAATCCTGCCCCCGTTGACGTCAATAGAAATTTTGTGCTTTGTGGTGCTCGTGGTTACAGAGAAAAGCTTGAAAGTGTGACCTGAGGGAACTCTCAAGGCTCAGAAACAGGAAGGCCAATAACAAGAACCAGACTATTTTTTTTAAAAAATCATCAGATTTTTAAGCCAATTTCAGGATTTTGAGGCCTGACTCATGATTTTTGAACACATGTGACTGGAAATACTGGGTACTCTGCTGCTCATTATACCCTGTAGGGAGTCACCAACAGCGTGTTTGCTGCAGGACTGCTCAGAACTGCAGCACCCTTTCTAGTAAGCTATTGGTGTGGTGCTAGTTCTTTGCCTCCTTCAGGTACTGCTATGGGCTGAGCTACCTCAGCAGGGAGGAAGGTCACTTTATCATGGGGCACACAGCAAGGCAGACCATCATCTATTACATATTAGTACAGTGCTTAGCACAAGGGGGCCCAAACTGGACATAACTTTCAGGGACTCCCACAGTATAAATGTTAAATAATAAAGGCAGTTAAAATGGAAGAGCCCAGACGGATGGTGAAGCCTGATGAGCGTCTCTTATTCAGATGGTTTGGTTACGCAGAAAGCACACATTTGGAAGAGCTGGGAATGAAGGGATGGTCAAGAAAGCCGTTTGCACATGGTGACTCTCTGAATACTTTATGTGATAGCACTAGCCATTAAAAAGTTCATTTGCTTTTTATTTTTGAATGGGAAGGTTCCCAGCCAGGAAATGGAGTCACCTTTTCCCTTCAATATATGTGTCTGTAGGTTGTATTAGCATTAGCTAAAGTGCTATCTACCTTGATATGCAGCTTCAGAACCTTTGTGCAGGTTCTCGCCCTCTGTAGGAATCTCCCAAAGAAGCAATTCTCTACACACAGACTTTATGGAAGTCAAAGCACACTATGGAACTTTTAATGTGCAGCAGCAGGATCCACAGGGCAGTATGTGGCAAGCTAAGGTGCTCTAGATTCACACCCCATCTTGCCGCACACAAAGTCTTCATGTAGACAAGCCCTAAGTCACCAACGAGCAACACGGAAAAATGAGGCACTACTAAGATGTCAGTAACTAGAAACAGATGCACTTCATAATAATCATGTGCATGTGGGGGGCATGGATCAAGTGGTTCTACCCAGGGGAGAGCAGCATGTCACATAAAGAGATAGCTCAGGGATGAATGTGAGGCTCTCACCAGCATCATATCCTGCTAGACAAATGTACACACAAAATGTGTAACTATAGGACTTACATCATTGGACTGGAACAGCTTGGTCATGGCAAAGAAGGATTCCGTAGCTTCCATCACACCCAGGTGTTCCCCCTAGAATGGGCAAAATAGGGACAGAAATTCTTATTTACAAAAAAGCAGTTTTTGTACAGGTTAAAGGTTCCAGGACAACAGACTATTTATCCACAGAACAGGTACAGCTTGGGTCATGACAAGGTGAGTTCCCCGCAGTGTGCCTCAACACTGGCAGGGAGGAACCACCTCCAATGCCCATCGATAGGGCCTTATCAAATTCACGGCTGTGAAAAATGCGTCATGGACCACGAAATCTGGTCTCCCCCATGAAATCTGTATCGTATAGGGTAAAAGCACACAAAAGACCAGATTTCATGGGGGAGACCAGCATTTCTCAAACTGGGGTCCAGGCCGAAAAAAGGATTGGGGGGGAGGTCGTTGCACGGTTATTGTGGGGGGTCGCGGTATTGCCACCCTTCCTACTGCACTGCCTTCAGAGCTGGGTGGCCAGAGAACAGTGGCTGCTGGCCAGGTGCTCAGCTCTGAAGGTGGCGCCCCACCAGTAGCCAGACAGCAATACCATACCATGCCACCCTTATGCGCTGCTGCCTTCAGAGTTGGGTCAGGACCCCCCCACAGTTACAACAGCGTGAAATGTCAGATTTAAATATCTGAAATTATGAAATTTACGATTTAAAAAATCCTATGACCCTGAAATTAGCCAAAATGGACCATGAATTGGTAGGGCCCTACCCATCGACACTAGAAATTGGCCTGCGTGGCCCCCTGATGTGGCGCTGAAAGTGGTTTAATTGCTGGTGTAGGTGGAAGAAAACCTTACTCAGCACTGTTACAGAAGCATGACAACAACTGTCAGCAACAAGCCAATGTCCCGAAGGATGAGAGGGGAGTTCAGACTACATAGCCCATTCAATACTCCATCTCAGCTGAGATGGTTAATAAGGGGCCAGTTAGGTCCCAGATTTTTTAAAGTAGTCAGGTACCTAAAGATGCAGATAAGACACTGAATGTGATTTACAAAATCCCACTAGGCACCTACCTGCTTCTTTAGGTGCCTAAATACCAACCACTGCTATGTGGATACCTGACCACTAGGAATTGGATTTAGAACCAAGTTGGTCATCAAACAGCTATAAGACAATAACTTCCAGTTGCTACCAATCTGTGCATTTGGTTTTTCAAATTGCCCATTCGATCACTCCAGAACTCTTTGGGCCTGGAGAAAGTGATAACTTACTGGAATAGCTGTTTAAGTAACATTTCATAAGGCACTAGTTAAAATTAGCAGGCAAGACTAGTTTATAAAAGAAAAATGTTTAAAATCTAAAGAACTCCTAGCTCACGTTCTCTCCATTACCTGGTTTATGAGGTACAGAATCTTGGTGAGGATGTGAGCACATTTCCGAGGGTTTATGGGCGTCTCATTAAACACCCGAGCCTAGAAACAAACAAAAGCATGAATAAGAGCCCAGAAGACAGTCTCTGTGGTTTATCTAACACACTGTGTGAACTGAGCGACTGATGCAAGTTACAGACTGGATATTTTATTATTCTCTCAATGACTTCCGATCAGACTTTCTCAGTTTGGGACAAAAGAGATGCCCCCACCTTCCTAACAAGCATCCCTACTGACTCACCATGGGATCTGAAAGCCACACTGTGATGATAAAGGTTCTATAGGCCAAATTTCAATCTCAGCTACACTCATGCAACCCCATTTTAAGAGGAACAATTCTGGTGCCGATGCACAAACCAGAATAGAATCCAGCTCCCTCTCTCAGAGCGGAGCTGTTTCTGCAGGGCTAACAAGAGCAAACAGTACTAAAAATGTTATTTCTATCACTGAAGTGAATAGATATAACTCTGAATTGCAAGGAGCAGGTCTGCGGACAAAAAAAAGAGGCCTTTAACCAAAAAAAAGGTCATTTGTCAGAGCAGAACCACCCTTTAAAGGCAAAGACTGTCCAATAACCAACCACATCCTGTTTTTTAATTTCCCTATCCTATTAGAATTTTAGGGCACCCAAGGCAGATTCCCCCTTAGTAAGAAGGATTGGGAAAAACTGGGAAAATCTATTCTTCCTACGGACAAAAATACATCCATTTACAGTTTACTAACTCTTTTCATTGTTATACAAACGGGATCCAATTGTGTCCCCTCCAAAAAAAAAAAAAATCAATGGGAACTTCTGCTTTACTATTTATTTCAATGCCAGCAGGATTGGGACAAAAGTGTAGTTAATTTCTAAAGAGCTCTAACTTCCTACCCCAGAGAGGAGACTATACCACTGAGGATGTTCATAAAAGACATAGGATTTTTAGAATTTACCTCTTGCAACACTGCACTTTTCTCCAGGTGCTGGAATGGGTTGGAACCTCCACCTGTAAAATAAGGTAATTAACAACAGTGATCCCAGGAATTGTGCTATGTGAAAAGACACTAGAAAGCCTCCCTTCTGATCATACCTTTTACGCCTACAGCTTAAAATAGCTTAAACATGAACTCACTTTTCAGAGAATTTTCCTAAAACATGAAATGATTGTTGTTGTTGTTCTTCTTGGCATTACAAACTGGTCAACCTTATCCCCTCCTCAATGGGGGCTTCCTATAAGTTCTCCCCACCTTGCAGCAATTATCCATCAGTTAAGGAAAACTGTATGAGACTTTCTTCAGAGCTAATCAATGTTACTCCTAAATGGGCCAGAGGAGGTTGTTGAATATAAAGAGCTCCCACTTTCAGTCCCCAAGTCTCAGAGGACTGCCACCTATGGGAGCAAATGATCAGGCCCAGAAATTAAACCCAGTGTAGCAACTGCCATAGAAAACACTAAAACACCAGACTGTGCGAATCTGGAATACTTTATACTTTGCATTATAAAACAATCAGAGAATTCATCAGTAAACTATACTTTTGGCTATACAGCTAATTAAAAAACCCCAAGGCAGCGCACTGGAGAGCTTGGAAAAAGTGTATTTAATCATTCTGCTTAGTAGACTGCATGCTACTTTGATGAAAAACAGCAAAAAATGGGTCTGGAATGATCAGAAGGCAAGAACTACAATTATGATTAGTATCTAGTCCTCATTAAGTGTTTATTAGTGAGCTGCAGCCTTCCGTAAGCTGATAGCTATTGATAAGCAAATTTAATTAGTGCCTAACCTCAGTGTGGCCCACAGGCTGTATACAGCCCATGAAACTCCACACTGCAGCCTATGGCCAGGTCATGTTTAATACAGAGATGCTGCCTGGAAAGAGTAGAGGTCCTGGCATGCAATGATCTGGATTTGAAACATCACATGCTGAGCTCAGTAGTCTTTGTAAGAATCATCCCTAAAGACAAGGTTCCTGCGGTGTTTGCCTGCAGCAATGGCTCCAAAATGCTTAAAGTAACATAAAATGCATTAGTATAGGGATGATTCTTACAAAGACTACTGGTCCCAGTTTGTGAGTTTCAAGTTCAGATCATAATAGAGCATTGCATTCTGCTAATTCTTATGTAAATAAGATGCAGCAATTAGGCTCAGAATAAGTTACAAAGACAGTACCCTGTACCAAAGCTTGGACACTTACATGTTGGAGTGGGAAAAGAAGAATGAGAAGTGAGAAGGTTAGCAAAAAATTCCAGTGTGTACATGTGCACATGTTCCAAAGAGGGATTTGAAAAAGCACTCCTGGTAATTTTACTGGCAACTACATACAACTAATTCTGCATCCTGACAGCCACTCTGACCTCCTCTATTTGTGATTCTAAAATCTGCCATTAACAACATCACCATAGATTACTTCACCCTTCTCTAGCACCTTTCATCTACGCATCTCAAAGCACTTTACATATTTTGATCTAAACAATTATCCCTATTTTAGAGATGGCGAAAACTGAGGCACAGAGAAGTTAAGGGCTACACTTCCAAACATGGCCTCTGTTTTTGCATGACCAACTTGATATGCTCAGAAATATTACATGTCTAAAGTTGGGCACCCAAAATTAGAGTCCACTTTTGAAAATATGTCCTTAAGTCACTTGACCAAGACTACATAAGAAGTCTGTAGAACACATTGGGATAGAACCCAAACACCCTGACTCCCAGCCCCAGGCGTGAATCACAAGAACATCTTTTTTGTGATTTCAGGATTCCACATAAAATATTAATCTACCAGGTCAGTAAATCAAGGGATGAGCTACTGCACTTAAGATTGTTCTATCCTGTACTCTTGCCATTTTCAATGTGCTCAGTGGAGCATCACAACGATTAGCTTTTGGACTGTCACCTTGTGCACGTGTAGGTAACCTGGATGGAGGAAGAAGTGTGCAGGGACGCTAGAAATCTTCATTTAACACAGAAAAAGGGAAGGGGAAATGACCACAAAGAAGAACAGCAAAATAATTTAGAAGGCCTTCGAAACTGTCCAAGTAGTAAAGATGGTTGGGTAAACAAGGGCTTCTATTAATCAGTGGGAAGCAAGGTGAGGTGGTAGAGCCAAGGCGAGGAAATAAAGGACCACATCTTCGACTGACCTCAGCTGTGTTTGCAAAGTTTGCATGGACAACCAGATGCACTTATAAATGTTGTGGATGCAGTTAAGGTGACCTCCCTGAAAAGGTAGCCAAAAACAGATTCCCTCCTAAATGATCATACCTTACCAAGTACTGAGATGAAGAAAAGATGCAAAGGAAGCCTGGGATAAAGCCGAAACCTGAGCAAAGGGTTTAACATACATTAAAATAAAAAAATAAAGACATTCCTGGAAGCCACACATATGCAGAGATACATCCCTGAGACCAATCACTCAGATTATTTTAGAATTAAATTACTAAAATTACAAAAGGAGCAAGTTATATTACATGAATGGCCCAGAAGAAAAAGAGTTTCACATGAACTTGAAGAATATACCATGAGGTACAAGCGAAAACTCAAACACCCATCTGGACAGGCCTTCTGTCCAGCACTGTCATATCCAGCACTGATTCTATGTGGATCGTGCAGCAAATATGATACAGCCCTCTCCTTTTATCCAGACGCTGCTCCTCTGTTAAAGAGCAGCAGATGGAGAAGCAAGCAATGAATTTGATTTGGCAGAGCTGCTCCAAAATACCTAGAAGCTGCACCTGTGCTGCTCAGTAAAATGTTTTGAAAGGTCCTGCAACATAACTTTGAAGACAATATTTTAAAGTCACTTTGAGCATTTCAGAGTCACTGCTGTAGCAGTCATCTTGCTAAAAAGAGACAACATGCGTGACACAAACACTACTGGAGACACTATAAGCCAGTTTCTAGGCTGCTTTAATGCTTGGTTTGACAATCAGGAGAATTCTTCTCATATACATGTTTCTGACTGTGAGTCATGTATTAATGTGCAGAACAGCTCAGGTTGCTGTGTCAAGTGAAGGTGGTGCAGCTCCCTGGACTACTTCACCATCCTGCGCTGGCATGGACCAATGAGAGCCTAATAGAGATTTTCCATTTCCAGATGCTATGGTCCACTCTCCTATGCTGTGTGACACTCAAATACTATGTAAATGATATAGATCAAGTTTGCCCAATAATCATTTCCACAATGCTTACCCAACCCCACTGTTCTGTTTATATTGTGCTCATCTCCATGCCATCTGAGTTCCAACCCCAACTTTTGTAACAGTTCATCAATATTTTACTCTACAGCAATTATCAGGACATCAATATTTTACACTATGGCAAACACGGTCTCCTGAAAAAAAATCACCTGCTTTATATTTACATAAACCATCTTGAACAGCAATCTACACATACATAAAAGCAAATGTAGCTCTAGGCAAAGATGCTGCCACTAAAAGGACACAGAGGTTGCTTTATTAACTTGCAATTGGTACATCAGAATATCAGCCATACATTTTTAAAAGCTATCCACACAGAAGCCAGGCGGGCCAGTGACTGGTTTGGGCGACAAAGAGCCAGGAGACAGGCAAAGGAGGGAAGAGGAGGCAGAGCATGAGGGGACGGGGTAGTTAGGGTTTCTCTAGATGTCATTTCAGGGGCATCCTCCTTAATCACCTGCCCCTCACTGTGCAGCTGGCTTTGGGACATCACCGCAGAGCAATGGGTAAATCAGGACTCCTATAAATCCGTGGGGCGCAAGGTGAGGTGAGCAGGCCAGAAAATAAAGGCCCCCACAACTTCATCTGGCGTCCTTAACTGGGTGGGCAAAGTTCGCATGGGCAGCCAGAGCCCCCGGGGGGGGGGGGGGCGCTGCGGGCAGAGTTAAGGAGAACGCCTGGAAAGGTCACTAGCCGGGGACACCTCACAAGCCGAGACCCGGGGCAAAGGGCTGGGCGGACGCCGAAAAGCAGCGCCCACCCGTGGGGCCGCGAGGCCGGGCACGGAGACCAGCTCGGGACGCCAGCCGGCGGGGAACTGGCCCCGGGCAGCGCGGTAGGGTCAGGGGGCAGACAGAGGGTCCCACGTCGGCACAGCCCCCCGGGACGGGCCCGTCACACGCTCACCGGCCTCCTCATCCTTCTTGTCAAACTTCTTCAGCATCCTGCCCGGGGCTGGGGGCGCGCGGGGGTCTCCAGCCCAGCACCTCCACTTCCGGCCGCGGCGCCGCTTCCTGCCAGCCTGTCACTGGGACAGCTCCGCCGGGCAGCGCCGCGCACGCGCATGCCGGGCTGGAGGCTGCTCGGGCTGACGTGGCTGGTGGCGCTGGGCGCGGGGTGGGGGCGGGGCAGTGACTGCGGGGTCTAGAGCCAGGGAGGCGAGGCGGGGCGGGGCGGTGGCTGAGGGGGGCCCAGAGCCTGGGGGCGGTGACAGGGGGCGGGGCGGTGGCTGAGGGGGGCCCAGAGCCTGGGGGTAGTGACGGAGGGGGCGGGGCGGTGGCTGAGGGGGGCCCAGAGGCTGGGGGCAGTGACGGGGGGGGCGGGGCGGTGGCTGAGGGGGGCCCAGAGCCTGGGGGTGGGGACGGGGTGGTGGCTGAGGGGGGCCCAGAGCCTGGGGGCGGTGACAGGGGGCGGGGCGGTGGCTGAGGGGGGCCCAGAGCCTGGGGGCAGTGACGGGGCGGTGGCCAAGGGGGGCCCAGAGCCTGGGGGCAGTGACGGGGGGGGCGGGGCGGTGGCTGAGGGGGGCCCAGAGCCTGGGGGCAGTGATGGGGGGACAGGGCGGTGGCTGAGGGGGGCCCAGAGGCTGGGGGCAGTGACGGGGGGGGCAGGGTGGTGGCTGAGGGGGGCTCAGAGGCTGGGGGTGGGGACGGGGTGGTGGCTGAGGGGGGCCCAGAGCCTGGGGGCGGTGACAGGGGGCGGGGCGGTGGCTGAGGGGGGCCCAGAGGCTGGGGGCGGTGACGGGGGGACGGGGTGGTGGCTGAGGGGGGCCCAGAGCCTGGGAGCGGTGGCTGGGGGGGCCCCAGAGCCTGGGGGCGGTGATGGGGGGGGCGGGGCGGTGGCTGAGGGGGGCCCAGAGCCTGGGGGGAGTAGACTGAGGGGATCACAGAGCCTATGGGGCAATGACCTGGGTAGTTAAAAGTTTCTCTGGACCTAGGTTATTTCACATGCTGTATTTGTTAATCTCCTGCCCCTCTGTGCAGCGGGTTTGGGACACAGGAATACTATTTCCTGGGGAAGCTCAGTGCTAGTAGAGGGAGAGTAACTCCTGCCAACTGTGGGACCTGACAACATATAATTGATAGGGTTGTGCCAAGGCATCTCCTTTACCTACTGCATATTGGTCCTGCCCCACCAGTTTCCTGGGGCCTTTCATTGGCAACAGGGCTCAAAAGTGGGTGACATTTCCAGCCTATAGTGAAGGATGTGAGAGACCTTTAAGGTGTATATTGAACCTAAGGCTTTTGTGAAATGTTAAACCAAATCCTTTCTGCCCATATCTAGAGGGGTCTGTTGGAGGAGAGTATTAAAGATCACAGGATGTTCTTTGAGAATCTGATGGGGTTATTGAAAGGGTCTTGGCTCACGTTCCCTTCTGCAGTAATACACCTGCTGCCACATATGAGCTATCACTGAGGACAGAGAGGCTGCTGGAGTCATTTCTGCAGTCCCATTGTGGCCATTTCCTATTTTCTTTCTATATAGGCCATTGGGACAGCCTGAGTTTTCTTTACAATCATATGCGGTTCTATTATTCTAGGCTTAAAAGCCAGCTGCTGATTTCACATGGTTATTTTTAAAGGCATCATTTCAGGGGGTGCAGTTCCCCTCTGAGTAAAGCTTGCATTCCCACTCAAAGCTTAAAGGAGGAAAAATGAATGTTTCACACTGTTGATGTGTATTTTTTTTAAAATGAATCCCTTCCCTCATGTTGAAAGTTGTAGTCCAGTGCATGAGCCACACCAAAGCAGTAAAGCGTTCCTGTCGCACAGAGCTCACCATAACTGTCTGAGCATAATATAGAAAAATAGAATACTCAACTAAGACAGCTGGTGGTGCTCATAGTCGGAATATTTTAGCTAGACACTCCAAACTGGAAATAAAACACAAATTTTTAAAAGTGAGAGTAATTAACTATTGGAAGAATGTATCAGGGGATGTGGTGGATTCTCCATCATTTGAAATCTTTTAATCAGAACTGGATGTCTTTCTAAAAACCAGGCTCTAGTTCAACCCCAAGAGCTTTTCCATTCCTGCCTTGCCCAAGAAATACCACTACTGTTTCCTGGCATCATGAACCCATCTACGGCCCACCCCCAAAATAGCAGTAATGCATCCCACAGATGACTTTGCTCCTCTTATCGACCTCTTGAAGAGCTCTAACAGTCTTCTGGATTGTGTCAGGATTGTTGCAGGCAAGCAAGGAATAACTAGTAATACCTCACAGTTTGTTTATATTGCTCCTTTCCCCCAAAGCAGTTTACTAGGTTATGTACTGGGATTATCTCATCCACCACTAGGGTGCAACATGACAGCTGTTGAAGAGAGCACAGTAATACTAAACAATTTAGGAATATGAGAAAGCATACTATATCCTATGTAAACTACAGGGGAAATTAAGGAAAGCAGAATGGAATTAATCAAGTCGAATTTGGCCAAGACACTGGGGTTAGCAGACTGGCTCTTGTAAAAAAAACACCATGGGATTGTTAATGACCAAATGAAATCATGACTTAATTTTTACATCTCATTCTAACAGATGGCGCCAGCCATACAGCACAGCACCTCCTATCATCATGTTGGCACATTTGTTCAGTGCTGACTCAGAGAGAAGGGCATTCCTTACCGAACCACTGAAACTCTACACTACCTTTGCAGGTGAGCCATCAGGGACTAGTTCTGATCCAGCCCAGCCCTTCTTAACTTGTGAGATTCAAGATTTGACTGGGTCACAGCACCAGCTGATATGGCTGTAAGTCAGACAGTGCTGGGTGGGATCATTTAGTCCTTTAAACAAATGGGATGGTCAGCCACCCTGAGCTGTGGATTGCTTCATCATCTTCTGCAGTTATCCCAACTTGGATTCAAAGTGCTTTCAAAAAGAAGCCTGGTATGTTATGAATCTACCTACAGATCTTATTGTCAAAGTTAGTGGTGTTTTACCTGAAGTTGCCTCCCAATGGCATACTGTTTTGTTCACCTTCCTGATCCCCTAAATCAAGAAGTGCATAGGAAGTCTGTTCAAGGGCATGTAGCCTGACACCGTAGCTCTGCTTTAATGCCTGCTGAGAAAATATGTAATAAGAAATGTACTTACTGTAGAGTAAGTAGTCCTCAGAGAACATGGCAATGTCTGGGATAAACTCCAGCTAGTTTGAGGACGGTTTCTCTTTCTGGTCTGTCCTTTACTTGTTCTGTGTAAATGGCCTGTGTACTTTGTACCAGTGTGTCAGCCCCAGCTCTGTGCTGTTATCTCAAAACCTCATTGAAGAAGTTGGAGTCAGGGTCCAACAGGGAAACCTGACACTTCACAGTTACACACAATTGTATTCATCACTTGTAAAAGCCAGCAATTCTGCTAGGTCTCTTGCTGGTGTGGGGACCCAGACAAGACACCAGAGGCAGGGAGTCCGATCCATTGCTGATGTAAACTGGTGTAACTTCATTTCTTTCAATGGACCAGTGTTGAGTTGTCTCATTTTTTGAGATGATCCCTCTCTGTGAATTACCCTGCCTTTCATTTTTATTTCTGTACACTGACCCCTGAATTTGGTCAAGGAAGGCTGGGCACAGCTGCTTCTAAAGCTCATCAGTGCTGTACCTGGGTCAGCCAGAGAGCAGTGGTTCAAGGGCTTAGCACATTTTATCCATGTGGAACTAAAACAAACTCCATGGGGTACTGCGGTAACCTTAGCAACTCCTACCCCTCTTCCTCTCTCATCTCACCCCTGGTCCATCAGTAAAACACCAAGGCCCATTTCCCTCTCCAGATGGTTGACTTCAGGGGTGACCTTGGGACAACCTCATTTTCTTAGGGTTCTATACATGGTAAGGTGTTCTGTGTTTGTAAGATTTGACTTGCTTGTACTGAGTGACTATAGAAATGCATGACCCCTTAGGGTGTAAGGGTCTTCCGGCCTATTAAAGATGTAGGGAGATGTAGAGTGACAGGATAGTCCAAAGTGTTGTAAAGAAATCAGATCGGGTTTGAAAATGCCACTTTTTACTGTACATATCACACGTCTGTCTGTACATTCTCTGCAGAATTGTTCAGGGTGGTAAATAAAGCTTTATTTAAAGAAAAAAATGGTCTTTAACACAGACACAAATAGAGAGGGAGAGGGAAATATATTCAAGAAGTTTCATTTCAAATTTCTTGAAGATGTTATCTTTTAAAACTTATCAGCAGTTTGCTGTATTGTCTAGAAAAAGTTCAGCTGTAGTTGAGTCACATGAAACTACGCTACACCTGCAGCTTAAGGGTTCACTGTAAAGAGAAAAAAGCAATGGGCCTGTTTCTGATAGAACACTGATGTAAATCAGGAGTGACTCCTCTGAAGTTAATGGCGACACACCGATATAAAAACGAGAGAAAAATCAGGCCTCCTGTATTTAAAAACAAACAGTTTTCCCTCCATGGTCCTAACAACACCAAAGATTATTAAAATAAATAATTCCATTGTTTCTGTTTACTAACTTTTAGCCTTTCACTCAGATTGGCACAGTAAAACTCTCCCAGGCAGTTTCACTTTCTGATTCTTCACACTCCTGCACTAGTGTGGATGGCTTGAGTTTGTGTTTCCAAAACTACAGGGGAGAATGTTTAAATATAAAAATAACTTGTCCTCATTGAACTGAAGAGATCAGGAAATTTCTCTGTATACTAAGTTATGTGAAATTCATAATTTTTTTGGTAGGGGGACCAAACTACCTGCCAGTGATCTTTTTACACATGAAACTATGGTTATGTTGACTATAAGGAACATAGGGGTACTATGTATTTAATGTTACCTCTTTGCCTGTTCTGCATTGTCCAGTAACACTGATGCATCCCACATGTGTCATGTTCTGACAGAAGCCAAGATAATCACACAGAAGAAATACCTGCAGGAGGTATTGGATTTGAAAAATGCTCTGTAAAACACTAACAACTACTCCAGAGACCCAGTTCCTCACTTTTTTATTTCTAGCTTTTTCTTGGGGCTCCATCATTGTAGCGTCTGAACATATCAGATATTAATAATGTTATCCTCACAGCACCCTGTGAGGTAGGGAAATATTATTATTGAAATTGACACACAAAGAAAGGGACTAAGGGTCTTTTCCAAGGTTGCTATGGAGGGAGTCTGTAGAACAGCTGGGAATAGACACGGGTCTCCTGAATTCCAGTGCAGAGCCTCAATAACAAGACCATTCTTCCTCTGGATACACCTAACTTAGATGCCAACTCGGTCAGTTCAACAAAATGCCATCACTAAATTAATAACAAATAAGTCAAATTCTGAGTCCCTTACACAGTTTTTACTGGGTTTTCCTGAACAAGGACTGAATAAAAGCCTCAGTATTTTGCACATTAATAATACACAATTACAAACTGGGTTTCATCCATATATCAGCGCAGCATTTATAAAAGTGGGTCAGCAACTTTATCCCCGTATTACAGATGTGGAACTGAGGCAGAGAAGGGACATGACTTGACCAATGTCACACAGTGAGTTAATGACAATTGCTTGCATGGACAAGTAAAATTAGGAAAAGTATTTATGTATGTTTAAGAGTCCTGCTTGTGGCTTCAGTTCTTGAAAGTGACTCCCATTTCCTTGCATCTTCCTCCTCCTCCTCTATAGTAGTGGCTGCTAGTAGACGTAACTAAAAGCTGTGCAACAAAGAGCCTGGGCATCTGTAGAAGCGGCTGAAAAGAGGTGGTGCTGGCTCCATATGGATAGCCAGCTTTCTGTGGACCACAGACCACAATGGGAGAATCCATGCGCTAGACCACATCTGTGCTACAGAGATTTCCAAATTCAGCTGAATCTGACTGCGGTAGCTTTTCTGAATTGGAACGAGATTTATTTTCTGCGTCCAATTTGTGCCATGAGCTCTGCGTTGGCTGCTGCTTTGGCCCGCATCTGCTTAGCTTTGGCTAGGTCTATCAGGATTTTCAGGATATGGGTGGGGACATCAAGTGATAGGGAGAACTTGGTCCCAGGGCTGCTCTTTTTGACGATCATGGCTTTCTTGTGGCTGAGTGAAGGCAGCAAGGAAAGCGTCCTCTTGGCTGACTCCTCCAGTAATGCCCAACGTGTTTCCTTGTGGCTAGACCCAGCCTCGTCACCACTACTATGGCGACTTCCATTTGCTACTGAGAGGCCCTTAGCACCTAGCAGGTTCATGATCTTGCTGTTCTCCATGGTTTCTCTGCTCACCGGGTTGTCTCTCTTCTCAGGGCTGGTTTGGTGAAAGTTTGCTTCAGCATCATAGATATTCTGAAGCATCTCACGCCCCATTTTCTTAGAGGCTCTTGCTGGAGCCCAGGACAGAATCAGGATGCTCAGTAACACTAAGATTCTGTGGCAGGGCATCATCTAGGAAATCTGCAAATGAACATGCAGTGCACTTTCAGTAATGAGCAGGGGCCATTCCATGGAAAATCAACAGGCTGTGTACAGAAAGAAAGTGTCTTTACACATGTTCTAGCTGCAAATCCTTGTCCCGTATCAGCCATGTAACATTCTGCAAAAGGGGGATTTTCTTTTAACTGACATTAACTTGTGTTGCTGCCAGCTGCACCCAAAATGTTTAGCAGCGGAGCAGTCACATTCTATCTGCATGCAGCTGGCAGGTGCATACTGTCTGGTTGTGCCTCAACAGATGCCTACTTGTTAGTGGTGAGTGAAGTGATTTGTGTGTGTTTTGTATATCGCTTTGTAAAGTGCATTGGGACCTCAGGAATAAAGGCACTAGAGCAATGTAAAATACCATGCAGGTAAGAAAGATATAGAGAGCCAAGGATGTGGTCGAGACAAGGCCCCTGCACCATCTCTACATGTGCGGATTCCTCTCTGTTATGGGGGAAATCTTGGGGGAAGGTGCTCTTCAAAGCAGCTCTGTGGCTATTTTGTGCTGCTTCACCAGTGCAAAGCAGCTGGAGCCAAGGATCTGGCCCATTACCTACAACTTACATTGCTTCTCGTATAGTATGGAGAAAGGGGCGAAAAGCACCTTAGACAAATGGAGGGCCAGAAAATCATGTTTTGAGAATGACAAAGCCCAACATATTTAGGGCTGCAAATGAGCCCTTAGAGCTAGTGAGAAGTGCCGGGCACCCTGCGTCAATGGGTGCCAAATCCTCAGAGTTTGAGGGACACCTTCGGGTAAGTGGCTGGGGTTTTAAAAATATATTATTTCAAGTCTTTCTTCAAAATAAAGATTTGCCGTTTTTGTACCAAGATGTTTGATTGAGTTCATCTCTGCTGAAAGCTTGCCTATCATTTCAAGGGAGTTTGAGGGACACTGATGGGGCGGAGGCAAATCCCTTTCAGTTTGCTGCCATCTAGGAGGCAGGAATTAGCCTGTCTGTTTAATGTATGGTCACTGGGAACGCACTGATCTTCCTTTCCAGGTGGGAATGCTAGCAATGCCTAGGTCTGTCTGCATGGGAGTTGCTCACCACTGTTCTAGGTACATCCAGGCAAAATGCCCCTGCTTTGCTTCCAGACATGATAGGTGCGTCCCAGATAGAACACACATACTGTCCTGCCCAGTGTACCAGGAACATCCAAGTAAAACACTTCTGCTGTGCTGGCAAACTTACCAGGTATGCTCACATCTGGGATTTAGTCTGTTCATGGCCTAGGCCAAAAGTGACATAATCTGGGACTATCCCCTTAAACACAAATGGGGGACTAGTCCATCACCTCCCCCAGTTCCAAAGGACAAACATTTTGCCCATTTAACACTTATTTTACAACTTTTATTTTCACCACAATCTTTTTAAAGGTTATTGGCTTGTTAATGGAGGAGACAGTTCCCTATTGTTTTTGCATATGTTGTTTAGGCAGTTAGTTCCTTTGCCCATTACTGATGCTTCCTCTTCTGACAAACCCCAGAATGCAGAGAACACCCCCCACACACCCCCACCCCCAAACAGCCCTTTGGAAAATCTTTTTCCTAGGCAACCTCCGAGAATTTGCCAAAGTTATCTGCAATGATTTATTTCCAGGGGGAAAGGCAGAGAAATCGCTCCTCATTTCCAAACTGCCACCTCATTGTAAATGCTCTGTACCCGCCCCCACTTTCCCCCAGCCAGGGAACACCCTCTCCCCTTCCCCCACAGTTGACATTTTAATTTGTAGTTAGCGTACAAGGTGCTATTTAGTCCAGTCTGCCTCCAGCCCTTTGTGGCCTCCTCCCATCAGCAATTTCACAGAGACCCTCCTGGGAATTTCTAGCCAAAGAGGGTTCGAAGCTTGATTTTTTGGCAGCATTAGAGAGGGGAGAATTGGAAGGTTCGCTGGTGAGGTGTATGCCACAACTTTACCTTTGGGCCCTAAATGCTGAGGAATGTAGTTAAGCTGGGCAGGACTTCTGGGATGAACGGGTTTGGGAGGTAATGGACAGTAAGGTAACATTTCAATGGATTGGGACATTCCAGTTACCGTCTCTTTTCCTTGTGATGTTGTTAGCTGATCTTCATGGTACTTTTGCATTTTTTTTTCCTGATTAAAATGTTAATTTCCTCTTGGTTTCATGCCCTTTATCTATTCCATTACCCAAGGAAATAAGCTTGAAAAACCTTTTCAGATTGGATCATGTCAGTTTAGGGAATTTATCTCAGACTGGCAAAATAACAAGCGGAAGGGGCTATTTGATATTTCCTATGACTAAAAACTTATGATCTTTCCTTTGAACATTAAATTGGAAATTAAAAATGCAAATCTAAAGATTTTTTTAGGCTCCCTTACCCTCATGCAATCTATTCTTGATACCCATTTCCCTATGATGCAATCATCTATGTTTTCTGGGGCACAACCTAACAGACTGGTTAACTAAGGCAACAAGAGATTAAGTAATTTACGTAAAATCATAGAGTCAGTGGCAGGAATAGAACTCAAGTCCTGTCTTCTAGGCACCTGCTGTAACCACTGATCACAGTGTTTTGTATAGCCAAGTATAGAACCTGTCTCTTGATGTCCAGTCCCTTCTGTTCTAAACACCAGACCCCACTCCATACAAGTTAGTCACTTGTATCTCACAAGAAAGAGCTTAAATTGATCCTCCACAAACATAGCTACCCTCACCTTGAATTTCTCTAGTCATTGGTCCAGAACTACCCATGGCAGTTGCCACACATCCCCAAACTCATGTATCAGTCCCTCAAGTTTGAAAAAGAATTGAAGAGACCTTGTGCTATGGAAGCAGCCATGGCCACACATATCATTGTATAAGTGATGGGATCAGGAAATATTCCAAAAAGGTGATTGCCTTATAAGCACCACATTGGGGAAAGATCGCCTATCAGACTGACCTTCCCATCAAGACCTTTCCCTAATATCCAGGTTGCATTTGTTCTTCTTTTAACTCTAGTTCTTTATTCTTCATTTTAGCACCAGGGGCCAGTGGGGTTAAATCTCCCTTGTGCTAGATTGTAATCCTGCAGGCATTTTTATATCTTTAATTCTGTCACATTTTGCATAATTGGTTTTGCAGATTGAGTTCCCTCAATGTATCCTGTTCAGTCAGACACTCAAATCCCAGCACTGTTTTACTGAAGCTAGATGAATTGCTCGACTGTTAAGAATTCTTAGATCCCCAGGACAGGTTCGAACAAGTGGTTAGATGTCAGATTTCCATTTTCTGTATGGTCTCACGGGTACATTTGCCCAAGAAACAGGAGAAGGAGCTAAAAATCACATTTGCTGATTGTGTAAAACCAATTTCTCATAATCTCTCTCTCAATTCAATCTTAAGCATTTTAAATACATGGCAGGAGCCAGGTGCCAGAGACACAAATTAAAAGCATATATTCTCTCCCAGAGGATTATAATCTATCACTTAAATTAGACCCTTAATTTATTGTAAAGTTTGAAATCTCACCTTTCCCAGTAGAACCTTCTCCTGCCAGCTGTCTCCCCTTCAAATACAACTTTGTACAACTTCAACAAACTAGTCACACTCCACTGAAGTTAGCAGAGAGAATGGCTGAGTTAGGAGCCTCTTGCAACTGCTGCCTCTGCGTAAGGGCAGCACGCTCTCTTCATTCAGCTCCAGACTCCTGGGCTCTTATTGTCACCCCAGTGCTGTCTCCTCCTCCTCCTCCTGCCCTGAGGCTGGGTATGACATGGGGTGAAGAGGGTGTTAATGAGAATTTTGCCTCAGTACAGATGAGATCATCTCAGAAGGGCAAGGTGGGGGGGATGCTTGCCCCCTTCCCCAGCTCCCCAGCAGCACAATGAGAGTGTTTCAGGGTATTCTGGGAATGTGATGCAGCAGAGTATTAATTATTTCATGTTTGACTATCAAGATGATTTTTCCATTTAATTGAGCACTCCTGCTCCTGTCATCCTTGTTTAATCATGTGAGGAGGGGGAAAAAACACACATGCCAAAGCCTCAGGGAAGTATCAGTGACGCTTCTAGATAAGTGACATTCTCAGACATCAAATATATCATGCTGTAAAAGGTTTTCTGATTTTTAAATGTGCTGCTTTGGAGCCAGCAGCCTGGAGCCTCCTGGCTGCAGTGATGTTGCTGTGATATGCTGGCAAGTGGTGCATATCACATCTCTGGGTGCTTATCCCTTGTAAGTAACAGTACTTTGCATGGCTATAGCATCTCAAAGCACTTTACAAACAATCCATTTAACCACACAACATGCCCCACCCCCCTTACATGGGTCTCATCTTCATTTGTTGATGGGGAAACTGAGGCCCAGAGAGGTGACAGGGCTTGCTGAGTGGGGCATAAGGACTCAGGAGTCATAGTCCCCAATTCCCTGGTCTAATAATTATTAAGTCAAATTATTACTGCACTGGGCAGGAAATGGACTGGATAACCCAGCAGGACTTTTCTAGCTCTTCTCTGGTTATGTGCACATTTCTAAGACACCTATCACTGTAATATGTAGGCACCATTATGTACATTTAGAACAACAGGGCCTTCAGATTCCTGTTCCCTCTCCACAGATTGCACTTACTGGCTCCTGAGCCGTTCAGCTGGCATAGTTAATTGCAGCAGCAGTGTTGCTAGGGCCCTTCCACAGCTTATTTGTCGGGCTGAGGTCTTCTGAAAGAGATGAGTCTGTGAAGGTTGCAAGACTCATGCTTAGCTTGATTATTGGTGATGCAGAGTTTCACAGACAAGGGCCTCTACCAAAAACGCCAAGCTCTCATGAACTGAGACTTGCACTTGGTCAGCCACACATCATTCCCAGAGACCAATGCAATCACGGTTGGATATGTAGGGAGAGGTGGTCTGTGAGTCAAGATACAGCCCAGAAAGACATCAGAGAGAAGGGCTAGGAGCAGACACAAAATTGACTTGGAAGCCATCATAGAGCTTGGGTCTGATGTGCCCTCATCTAGTCCTTATGCCTAGTGGGGAGGAGTCTGCGTGCTGAAGCCCTGGCATTTCCTAGGCAGCCTTCTGGGTCAGCCCAAGTTCAAGGTGAGTTCGTTAGCCCCCTAAGCAATGCTCTCTTTATCAGCTTTAGTGAGGAGGAAGGCTCAGATCAGCCTCTTTCACTGCTGAACTATGGCTGGGGGGCGGGGGGGGGGCGGGAAACGGACAACTGGGATCCTCCCTGCCAGTTACTGTATGAGCTTTAGGAGGGCACTTTACAAACAATACCACCACAGTCTGGCAATGATAGAAAGCGGCTGGATGCCAGCCCCTGGCTTCTTATGTGAAATGAGTTGGTGGGTCTTCAGCCTAGTGTCGATTGGTGTTGCAGAACCACCACCACCACCAATTTGGCATTAACTGGCACCTCTGTTAGCAGGCTCAGCCACCATCTGACCCCCAAAGAGCCCGTGTGACTGAACTCCCCTCTCACCACTAGAGAGGGCCCTGTTGAGGTTCAGGCTGAGACACACAGTGGTGGGGATAGATGGGGGAAGTTTGCCTTGTTGCTGCCCAAGCAAGTAAGCTGTTCTTTTGATCCGTGGGAATGAGTCTCTATCGCCATCAAGCCAGCACCATCCACTCCACCAGCAGAAATTCACATCCCCCCTGGCCCCCACCTGTTTCAGCCTGCAGCCCTGCCTCCGCTAAGGTCAGCCAGTGAACACTGAGCACATCAGGAGCCCAGCAGAGGGTGAATCCAGCTCCAGGGCATCAATTATGGGTAGGGCCCTACCAAATTCACAGTCCATTTTGGCCAAATTCAGGGTCATAGGACTTTAAAAATCGTAAATTTCATGATTTCAGATATTTAAATCTGAGCATTCACGGTGTTGGAACTGGGGGGGGTCCTGACCCAACTCTGAAGGCAGCAGCGCATAAGGGTGGCATGGTATGGTATTGCTGTCTGACTAGAGGTGGGGCGCCGCCTTCAGAGCTGAGCACCTGGCCAGCGGCCACTGCTCTCCGGCCACCCAGCTCTGAAGGCAGTGCAGTAGGAAGGGTGGCAATACCGCGACCCCGCACAATAACCGTGCCACCCCGCCCCACCAATCTTTTTTTGGGTTGGGACCCTAGTTTGAGAAATGCTGGCCTCGCCCCTGAAATCAATATCGTAGAGGGTAAAAGCACACACAAGACCAGATCTCATGGGGAGACCAGATTTCACTGTCCAAGACGCATTTTTCAAGGCCATGAATTTGGTAGGGCCCTAATTATGGGATGAGGCTGCTGACAGCAATCAGTCACAGTCACACTCATGCACAGTGGGACAAAGCCAGTTGTGAATGAATGGATCTGCTTTGCCTGGCCAGTTACTCCTGCCACACGCACACTGGGGGTCTTTGTTTGATGCTATTAATAACCGTGTTCTGCGGCTTAGGCCTGGAAGGCTTCGGGCTGTGTTAGGGACCACTGAACGGCGCCCAGGGCTCCCCACTCAGAGGCTGACTGGAAGTTGAGTTGATGTGATTGCAATGACGCATGCATTGGGATACCCCTTGCTGAGCCAGCTCTCACCCAGGCCAGGCTGGAAGTGTGCCAGGCTCAGATTTCCAGCAGCCAGAGTCACGCCCTAGGCCACACTGGGCAGAGATGGGTTATTTTTAGACATTTTCGGTTTAGTTTGGGTTTTGTTGAGTGGGGGCTGTGCCCAGCACGGGAATGGAGTAGGGAGATGGTGGCTGCTAGAATGAGCCCGGTGCTGCTAGAATGAGTTGAGGCTGCATAGGACAGGCAGGTCCTTTGGTACAGTGGGTGCTAAAGCAGCAGGATCTGAGCCTCGGGTCCTGTGGAGTCTCCCTTTACTGGTAAACAAGTGCAAAGTGCTCTGACAGGACACGGAGCAAGAGACTCCTGCGTTATACTGCCATCTCTGATATTGCCCCCTTCTGTGGCTCTGGGCAAGTGACTTTCCCTTTCTATGCCTCGGTTTCCTCTTCTATAACAAGGGACAGCAGATACCTGTGGATGCCTTACAGTCGGGTGTTAGGGGCAATTTGTTCATGTCTGTAAAGTGCTCTGAAGATTACGTCTACTATAGACTCAACCATTTCATTGCAGAGTAAGCACTGCACAGAGGCCAAGGAATGGCTGGACTGGGGGAATTGTAGGGTAAGAGACCAGAACCTCACTCTGCTCCCATATGGGTTAAAGACTCTGCTGGAAGCACAGGGCAATGGGTGGATTCTTCCTTGGTGTGTCCAGGAACTGTTTGGGACCCTGTTTCATCCTTTGCTCAGAAGGAGCTGAGTATACAGGCTGCTTTCCAGCTCTCCTCCCATTCTCAGTGCTGAGCCCAACACAGAAACCTGCCTCGTTGATGCCTCTCACCTCTGCAGGTAATAGAGAATCTTGTGTTGTCGCTTACAGGGTCTGCCATGGTCCTATGGCTTTCATTGTTGGCCTTTAGCGAGGGCTGGATTCATTTATGTACCAACAGCCTGTCCTGCTTTACTAGCTGAAGCCACAAAGAGGGCAGGAGAAAGAGAATGGAGGGAACAGAGGCCTTCCTTATTGAGTGAAATCTTACTGCCAGCTCATCAGAGCAGCTGAAATTAGACTGAAGGCATGGATTCATATAAAGCATCGGAAACGTTATGCAGAACCACAATCGCAGTGACACAGCATGTGCTGGACACATTAGCATTGTAGCTCTCATGCCCTAGCCCTTGCTGATGACTAAGTTGCTGATGTGGGCAGAGTGTCACCCAGGAAGTCACACGCTTGGTCATGTGAGTGAGGTGCGCAGCACTGCTGAGTGGGGCCAGAGCGCAATACTAACCTTAGTGGGCTAGTTTCTGTAATTAGCTGGCTGCGACCATAAAGACACGCCAAAGAGGCAGAAATGACCATCATCCACTCGACAGTTTGCTGGGTGAATGTCAGTTGGCATGGCACCCGCTCTGGATTCCTCAGCAATAAACCC
Source organism: Natator depressus (assembly GCF_965152275.1). NCBI lineage: Eukaryota > Metazoa > Chordata > Testudines > Cheloniidae > Natator > Natator depressus. Next base: position 23,660,715 of record NC_134240.1, read on the forward strand.
CACATGACAAGGGTCATGTCCTCACAGCCTTGGGGCCAAAGTGTGTGCACCAGGGAGGAGGTTATCAAGTGCAGCCTTCTAGGAACTGCAGGGAAAGACCCTCCTTTTGCTCAGAAGATAAGACTGCACGAGGCTCACTACTGACTGCACCCTGGGCACCAGAAAATGAGAGGGGGGAGCTGACACATTTCTCGGTTATTGTAGGGTTGCTCCCAGATGCTAGACTACATTTACTGGTTAGTTATTGAAGGGAAAATTGCAAGAGTTGGATCATCTTAGTAGAGTTGCATGTGAGCACCAGGCACTCATGTTGGTTTGCTATCATCAGGTCACTTATGAGTCATGGCTTTTTATATAACAAGGAAAAAACAAATTTAAGTTTGTTTTTTTCAAAGAAATAAAAACAGAGCAACAAAGATTTAGATGGACTTTGTAAACAGACTCAAGAACAAAGATTAGGCGTATTTTGGGCCAACAAAACTTCAGTGGTTACCCTTTCAAAAATAATTTCAGCCTTGGTGAAAGGCCTTGAAAGAGAGCAGATCCTCTCCCATTTAGTTAACTTAAAATGGGGATGCTCACCAGCAAAATGGACAATTGGCATTTGATTCTGGTGCTGTAACGCCCACTCCCTGGCCTGGGCATACTCCATGGAACTCTGAGGGATGACAGGCTATGTCGATCATTTCACTGCAGCTGGCTGATGACAAGTGTATACTCCTGAACCCAGACAGATGGGTTTTGCTTCTTTTCAGCCAGTCGCAGTAGCAAGTTTAGGCTTGTGCATCAAACTGGGAACAATCCTCACATACTCTCTGTGGGGCTCTTTAAATGGCAGCTGTGAGTCTTGGCACCAACTTGCTCCTCTCTATTAGAGGCCAGAAAGCAAAAAGGGCTGGATAAAGTGATGGAGAGAGACACAAACATTCCTAAAGGCCCCAAAATTCCAGTAAGTGAAAAGTGCAGATACAGTGTGACATAGCGATGAGCAAGAGGTTCTGGGGTGGGTAGGGAGAGGCACAGCATTAACAGACAGACTGGTAAGACCAACAGAAATGAGGTATCACAAACTTTTATTTGCCAGATTTTGAGTTTTTGCACCATGTCACGAGAGGCACTTGACAGAAAAACAACCACCAAACATGACTTGCATCTAGATTCTGCAGGACCAGTTCAACATCAGGCTCAACGACAAGCCTTGTACAGTGTGTACCTGAGCAACTGGAGTGACACAATGTAACACGCTCTGGATGGTGCTGCGAGCTGCCTGCTTTGCTTACATCGCAAGCAGATTGAGCAGCTACAAAAGCAACAGAGGGTGGGAGGCTGGGATTGTAGTGACCCTTCTCTGAATCTATCCAGACAAATCTTCCTAAAGTCACTGCCAGGCAGGGTGGTATTTTTGCCTCTTTCACAGCTGTTGAGAGGTGACACGGAAGTGAAACTTACCACTGGATGCTGACAAACACGTCCCCAAAAAAGATGCAGGGAACATGCTGATAAGTTAAGTTTATCTTTAGTAATGATCTACAGCAAGGCCACACGGGCCCAAATGTAAGGAGGATGGTGGTTCTCCATTTCCAAGGGACCTTTATGGAAAAGCTGTAAGATTGTGCAAGAATGACAATGGAAACATCGCACAGTGCTGGATACCTGTGAAAGCACTGGGCACTGACCCAGGCATCCCACGGGAGTGAGCAATCCATGCAGGCTGGGAGAAGGTCTGTCCTCAACTGAGTCAGATGTTTTAGTGCCCATTACTGTAACAGGGGGCTTCTCACTCACACCCATGCTTTGAAGATCTAAGCCTGACAACTTCAGAGGAAGTTGCTGAAAGCGTCACAGCACAATTCCGGCCAGCTGGGCAGGTGACATGACACGTCAGCAACTCTAAGATATTGCTGATTACTTAGGACTGCGTCAGGAGCCAAGACCTCAGAACTGTGCTCTCTTATTAAAAGAATATCACAAATAATGCCCTCACCAAGCCAATTGGTATTAGCGTCACTAGGGTATATGGGCCATTACCAGAAAACACAATAGTAGTAGTCATCTTTAGTAAGGATCTGAACTGTAATCAAAATGGAGATCTACAGTCAATGCACTGAGATCACAACAGTGCTGCATACACATGTCTTCCCAGGCATAGTTCTTACTCTGTACTGTTCAACAGCAAGTCTCTCCCGCCACACGACGCCAGGCACTTGAACACCACACTTGAAACACCAGTCACATTTCCCTCAGCTACACCTGTTGCAAGCCACTCCACAGGAACATGACCTGATGACTACAGAAACAATCTTTTAGAGTCACAATGTGGCTCCCTAACTTCTGTCCAGCCAGTGAAATCTCTCTGTGCCTGTGTCTTAGCCCAGGATGTTCCCTCACTAGCGATCATTACAATAACTGCATCAGATTCAAATTACTGCAATTTTAAATGACACCTCCCTTGCATTCAGACACACAGACACATGTTGTATACACACACACACACACACACACACACACACACACACTGCAGCAATATATAGATATCATATATACACCCACCCATTGGCATGGTTTCAGATGTGACGGTTACCCTCGTTTCCCTTTTCAGAACAGCTGTGTAAAGATGGGAGGTTTGTATTGGCACTTTACATAACTGAAAGAGAGTGGGAGTATGTCCAACTGTGAGCACAGTGTTTTGGGTGGGGAAAAGGGCAATGGTATAAAACCGGGATTGCAAACAGTCTTTACAAAGCTTTTTAAAATGCCGTATGATGGCAGGAACTTACAATAGCATAGCACCATCCTCAGTGTTTCCCTGATTATTCTCATAACAAGGTTCAGCACCACTAGGTTAAAGAAAAGCATTGTTAAAATGGGTGTGGATCAATGTGCATCATACAGACAAATCCACACACACACGTAGACTTAAACACGCTCTGGCCTTTGTTTGGGTTTCTCCCAATGCTGTCACTCTTGCTTGAGAATATTGGTTACTGTTCAGGATTAAGGTGAAACTTCTTCAAATGAAATTTATTTTGGGCGGAGGTGGGGAAATATGTTTCCTTTAACAGATCTGTTGCTCTTTCACAGCTGCCTATGCCTCCCCCAGTGGCATAACAAGCACAGATGTTACAGCCTTTACAACTGTGAAGCCCCCACCTGGAACCTGAGAGGTTAATTCAATTAGTAATTAAATAAAAATCATGATTTTCCAAATCCCAAGTCCGTACATGATGTCAGCTTTGCAAATGGTCCTGACTAGAGTTTTTCTGGAATCCAAAATTAAATTTTTTCAACATCCTGATTTCTTTTCTTTAATCGGAGGTCTTGGATATTCCCAGGGACCTCTGTAAAAATCACCTTTGCCTGGGTACAAAATTGCACGGGCGGTCCAGGCCAGGCGTGAATTGCATTTCCCAGCTGTTTTATACCAACTGAATGTTTGCAGGCATCAAGCAGCACACAGTGCAGGGGAGCAGCGCACGGGAGATGTAGCTAACATCCAGGATTTGGTGGAGGCCAGCAGGAAAGTGCCTTTAACAAGCCCCACCCATCACCCTTAGTTACTATAAAATGGTTTGTTTTGATGATGGCGAATGGAGTGTGCAAACAGTCTGGTCCTACTGGAGCATGGAGGTCTGAGATACCAACCAGGTCCTTTCCTTTGGCAAATGCTGTTCTGGAGCAGAACAGATTTCTTGGGGATCCAGAGGGAAATGCATGGACCAGGAGAGAGAGGCTGATCTCCGCTGCCAAGCTGTAAACCACATTTTGCTATTTGCCACACGCTTGTCTGCGAGGGCTTCTGAGTATGGAGCTAAGAGAAGAGTTAGGCTGAGAATGGTGGAATTGCCTAGAGAGAAGGTCCCTTCTGGCTCAGGCTCTCGCTGGGGCTTGAGGAGAACTGACACCTGGCCAGTTTCTTCCAAGCCATGAGATCACATCTCTAAGATTCAAGGGCTGCCCAACTGGGTTGTGTTTCCTCCTCTCTGATACAGTCCAATTGCCTGGGATATGCGAGGAGAGGAGGGCAGCCCGTATGTTCTATTCCTTTGGCAGCCCCAAGGGCGGAATTGCCAACAGCCCAACGAGTCCCCCCAAAAGACAAACAGCAAGAGAAAAGAAAGCACAGCGTTACAAGCCATGAAGAAGCATTTCCAGTGCCTGGGGGATGGGAGGGGGCAGTTTCCAGGCAGAAACCAAGAAGATTTTATCCTTTGGAGAATTGACATCATGCAAACTTTGGCACTGAATCCAGGGGCTTTGTGCCTTTATGCTGCCATTCACAGCTGTGCTCACTGAGTGAGTGGGTTGCCAATTCCACAGGAGCAGTTTGGCTAGGAGACATTCAAGCTGGGTAGTCCATTTCACAAGCAGTGGCCCACAGGCCTGTGAACCCGAAATAAAGCAAGTGGCAATACGAACAGGTTTGGTCTGGCTAATGCATTCTGTGTGTTCTTAGTCAGCATCAAATAAGTTAAAAAGCTCTAATTCAGAACTGTTGGCTTTTTAAAGAGGTTACAGATATTTTTTTCCATTTGATAAAAATTTCACCTTAATTTAAAAATAATAAAAAAAAAGTAAAACCACGAGTAAAACAAATACTCATTATGAAATAGCACCACGTCTCTGCTCCGGCAAGCTGGCATGCGGGGCAACGCTGCAGGGAGCAGAGATGGCAACAAGGAGACCAAACACACCATGTGTGGCCAGGACCTGGGGCAGGCCCAGGGTAGGTTCCCCTGTAAGAGTCTTTCACTCAGAGGGCAGGTGGGGTCTTCTCTCCCTTTGGTCAGTTTACCCCCGGACGGGAAAACCCCACTAAAACAGGGCAGTTTATGCATTCCTCTTCCCATCAGATGTGTTGTCAGCAGCAATTTGGGCATCTGCAGAAAAAGAGGAAAAAGAGTGGTGAAAGCAGACGACTGGGAGTCAGGACCCCTACACCCCAGCATCTAGACACACTGGTGTTACAGCCTGCCCGTTTTCACCTACATTCTGGACTGAATCAGCACAAAGGGACATTTACTGTCCTAGATCTGTTGGCAATGGAGAGGAGCGGCACTGCTGGTCCCCTACCTGAATCTGCCTGGTGCCTGCATTGGAGATCACAGTCTTCCTTGGTGTAGAAACGGTTGAGGTTCCCCCTGCAGCCGCTGTAGATGAAAGGCCGGCACTCTGCCACTTTTTGGTTATAATACCACCTGAGTGTGAATCTGCTGCAGTCTCCCTCGTCCAGGGGCAAGCTGCATGGGTCAGCTGGGAGGGGAAAAAAGTGAACAGAGTTGCTGGTTAGGTTCCCTGGGGCTGAGAGAAAAAAAGAGATCAATGCTTAAAAATCTGCTCTGACATCATACCTAGCAAAACATCATCAGAAGACATTAGGATGCCTCTTGCCCTTCAGAACCCAAGGCGAACCCCCAGTAAGGTACCGCTAGAGAGAAATGGAAAGGAGCCAGATGGGATTGGCAGTTTTATATGTGAACGGAAGACACTTAAACATTTTGCATTGGTCAGACTTCTGTGGAAAGGAAAACGGAGGCATACCACCTCACTGATTTAATGGCTGAATGCCAAACTGATTTAACTCTGGAAAGCATTGGTATCTGCACTGTGTTCACACCCGCTGAAAGGGAAGACGTGTTGTCTGTGCTGCAAAACCACAATGTATTTTCTAACAAGCCACGAAAGACACCCTTGGCTGACTCAAAATCGTTACAGAAAGACCACAGCCACCTCCCAGCAGAGCTACAGGGCCACTGGCAAGGTGCAGGAACAAACTTGTACAGAAATACAAACCATGTTAGACCTGGGAGTAATTAAGGAGTCTGACAGCTTTTGGGCACCACCTGTGGTCTTGGTCCCTAAGAAAGATATCACTGTAAGGGCTTTGTGTTGATTACAGATAACTCAGGGTGGGCACAGTACTAGATGCTTATCCTATGTCTAGAATAGATGATATGCTAGATATCTTAAGCAAAGCTAAAAGATCTCAGCTTTTTTGATTTGGCAGAGATTATTGAAATATTCCCTTAGATGAGGCTGCACAGAAGAATGCCACTTTCATCACTGACATGGCTCTCTGAGTTCACAATGTTACCATTTGGGCTAATTAATGCAGGGGGCACCTTTCAGAGGCTATCAGCCAAGTGTTAAATGGTTCAGAGGTTTGCAAGGACCTATGTCAATGACATTGCAGTGTTTGGCAACATTTGTGCTGACCACAAAAAACACTTACAAATGGTGCTGCTGAAGCTCAAAAAGGGAGGTCTACCCATAAAAGCCTCTTAAGTGTCAAATTGGAGCAGCCAGAGTTCCTTATTTGGGACACTGGGTAGGGAGAGGTCAAATATCCCCTGAACCTTTGAAAATTGAAACCACAGTAAATTGGTCTGTACCCCAAACCAAAAAACAGGTTCAATCTTTCATAGGTCTGGTAAACTATTACAGAAGGTTTGTGTATCTGCAATCACAGGTCTACGTAAAAAGACAAAGCCTAATAAAGTTGTATGGACAAAGGCAGATAAGAGAATTTTGATAAGCTAAAGAAAGTCTTGTCTGAAAAAGCCTCTTCTTGCTAGTCCAGATTTTGATAAAATGTTTGAACTGTGCACAGAAGCATCAGACCCTGGGTTAAGGCCTATCCTGATGCAGACAGGGTAAACAACAAGAAACACCCCATTGCTTTCTTAAGCAAGAAATTATTCTGTCATAAAGAAAGTATGTTATGCAATTGTGTGGACCGTCAATTAGTTTAGGCCCTATCTTCTTAACAGGAAGTTCAGAGTTTTAAGGAATCATTATCTGTTGATCTGGTTAAACAAAATTAAGGCTCAAATTCCAAGCTTCTGCACTGTAGATTTATACTACAAGAACTTGATATGAAGATTGTGCATACCAAGGGACAAGAAAACATGGTGGCAGATGCCCTGTCCGGGAAAGAGGCCCCTGACCTGCTGCCTCCAGGTCAGCCAGTGGCTAACCCTACTGCAGCTTTGTAAGGATGGAGGTCTGATGAAATACACCCCGGTATTCACACCCTTGCACTACTGTAATAATCTTTGTATAAGGTATGCCTTGTAAGGTATCATTTCAAAACTCAATTTGCTGGTCAGTACTGTCCAGATAAAATATGTGTGGAAACACTGTATGTGAAGTTGTAAGTGTTACACTACACCCTATATTTGTCATAGCAATATTATGATGATATGGCATAATTATGATGCATTTTGTAAAAGATGGGTCGTGTAAGGTGTCATTGGAAAAGTTATAATTTGCTGGTTATGACAGGTTTCAGAGTAACAGCCGTGTTAGTCTGTATTCGCAAAAAGAAAAGGAGTACTTGTGGCACCTTAGAGACTAAGCAATTTATTTGAGCATAAGCTTTCGTGAGCTACAGCTCGCTTCATCGGATGCATACTGTGGAAAGTGTAGAAGATCTTTTTATATACACACAAAGCATCATGCATGATGCTTTGTGTGTATATAAAAAGATCTTCTACACTTTCCACTGAATGCATCCGATGAAGTGAGCTGTAGCTCACGAAAGCTTATGCTCAAATAAATTGCTTAGTCTCTAAGGTGCCACAAGTACTCCTTTTCTTTTTGCTGGTTATGATTATCCTATTTGTATGCATGTATCATTTTTGTATCTGAAGTGATGAATACTGATTATGGATCTGAATTTCAAATGGGCTTACTCTGGAAGACACCCACAGCCAGCCTTTCAGGTACAATAATGAAGAAAACTGACAGTTAATAGGTCATCAGCAAAGACAATGGGCTGTGGAATAGCTTAGCCTTCCTGTGGATGTTTCAGCCAACCTGTAAGTAATGGCTGCTATGACTCTGCAAGGGCATGTGACCAGAACACATTTCTCTAGACTCCATTTTGGGCACCTGTATTTTTCCACAAACTGGGCTGGGAACTGTTTTTGGCACTAAGGGTTCCTGCCATATGGAATAGCTATATAAGGCAGGGAGTGACATCATCTGTTGTTCTTCACTCCCCCACAACTCAATACCTGAGAGAAGCTCTGAAAGAAAAGGACTTGGAGCGGGGGTGGGGATCCCACGCTGCAAAGCAAGTGCAGCTTGTGCCTTGAGAATCTGTAAGCCTGCTTGTATCATCAGTCAAGGTGAGAAATTGTTAATTCAAATCCTATCCTTCTAGTATGTTAATCTTAGTTTGCTATAATTTATAAGCACTTTAAATCTATCTTTTTGTAGTTAATAAACTTGTCTTATATTTTAACCTAAACCAGTGTGCCTTTAAGTGTCTGGGGAAAAACCTCTGCTTAGTTACCACAAGTGTGCATACTCCTCTCCATACTGAGTGAGAGGCGAACTGAGTAATAAATTCATATTGGTCGGGATTTTGATCTGGGCAGGATGGTACAGCTCCTTGGTTCTAGACTGGGAGAAATCTTGGCTGTAGCCTTTCTATTGTTGGTTCATGCAATGGCTGGTCAAAGCCTGCATGTAACTGTGGCAGGGTGTGTCCCTGCCTGTGTAAATGCTGGTGGAAGTGTAAGACCCAGAGTTGTCTAGAGCTTGTCACAGCAGCACAGTGTGAGAGGGAGCCCAGGCTGGTCAGTCAGAGGGCTCAGTGGTACCCCAGTTCTAGGTGGCACTCCGGAGGGAACCCATCACAATAAGGTTCCCCTGTATCATGTTAAGAGTGCATGTTCAAGACCCACGTAGCACCAAACTGGTCAAACAGGCGTGTTGGGAACAAATAAGTGTATGTTTGCCTTAATTTGCATTTAAGCAGTAAACAGAGTCATTAAGCAGGAAGGGAAAACAAAGGAAGCTCAAACATATAGGAAAAACAGCAGGGAACATCCTGCCCCACAGACGCCGTCTCCTACTTCTCAGCTGGAAAATGTTTTTCAAGAGAGGGACAAACTATAAAAAGAAGGGGCAAACACCCCAGGACACCACCTCTTTCTCTCTCCCTCCGTCTGTCTCTAGCATTGCTCCTAAGATGACAAAAAAAACAGCTGTTGGACTCTGGGGGGTGGGGCATGTTAACATTGCTGGAAGCATGTGGTGAGAAATTTTGCTTGAATCTAATATAGTTTGTTAAGTTAGGCACTAGTAGGCGTTTTATCTTTATTTCTCTGGTAACCATTTCTGACTTTTATGACTCATTAGTTGTACTCACTTAAAATCTATCCCTTTGTAGTTTATAATCTTGATTTACTGTTTTATCTAATCCAGTGTGTTTAAATTGAAGTGTCTGGGTAACTCTATTTAAGATAATAAGCCAATATATTATTCCCTTAAAGGAATAACGGACTTAAAATATTTGTACAGTCCAGGAGAGGGCTGGGCAGTACAGGACATACATTTATGGGGGGAAATCCAGGACTGAGGGCACTTTGGGGTCACTCCGCAGTAGAAGCAAAGCTGATGAGAGCCAGGGTGTAACTGGCAAGGTGTGGCTTGCATGCTGTTTGTGAGCAGCCCAGGTGGGAGCTACTTCAGCAAGGTATTGTAAGGCACGCAAGGTTGCATGGCAAGGATGACGCAGGCCCTCACTGCTCTGAATCGTACCCTGATATGTCACAATACTGTCTCACCTAAACCTGAAGGTCAGTACCTGGATCCTATGGTGACTGGCACTATGTCAGCACTTTTGATAGCGTTCTCAATCCTGAACCCTGATACTAAGATTCGCATCTGCTGGATAAACCACCAGCTCTTGAAAGCCTGGTGTGATCCATCCCTATGCTTCAAACCTTGTACTGGATTGGTAGCCAAAGCATTGTCAGAGAACCAAATGCAACCGCTGATCACCCTCACCTTTACTGTGGCTCTAATACAGGGACAGGCAAACTTTTTGGCCCGAGGGCCACATCTGGATATGGAAATTGTACGGCGGACCATGAATGCTCACGAAATTGGGGCTTGGGGTACAGCAGGGGGTGCGGGCTCTGGAGTGGGGCCAGAAATGAGGAGTTCAGGATACGGGAGGGGGTTCCAGGCTGGGGCAGAGGGTTGGGATGCGGGTGGGGGGTGAGAGCTCCAGCTGGGGGTGTGGGCTCTGGGGTGGGGCTAGAAATGAGGAATTCAGGGTGCAGGAGGGGGCTCCGGGCAGGGGGTGAGGGCTCTGGCTGGGGGTGCAGGCTCTGGGGTGCAGGAGGATGGGACAAAGGGGTTTGGAGGGCGGGAGGGGGATCAGGGCTGGGGTGCTGGAGGGGGTCAGGTGTGCAGGCTCCGGGCAGCGTTTACCTCAAGCAGCTCCTGGAAGCAGTGGCATATCCCCACTCTGGCTCCTATGTGGCGGTGCGACCAGGTGGCTCTGCGCACTGCCCCATCTACAGGCGCTGCCCCTGCAGCTCCCATTGGCCGCGGTTGCCGGCCAATGGGAGCTGCGGGGGCGGTGCTTGGGGCAGGGTCAACATGCGGAGCCCCCTGGCTGCCCCTATACATAGGAGCCGGAGGGCGGACGTGCCGCTGCTTCCGGGAGCTGCGCAGAGCCATGGCACACGTGGAATGGGGCAAGCCATGAACCCCGCTCACTGGCAGGAACTCAAGGGCCAGAATAAAACATCTGAAGGGCCGGATGTGGCCCCTAGGCAGTAGTTTGCCCACATCTGCTCTAACCGATGCCACAATGCAGTGCTGTGATCTGGATATTTGAAGCATTACAGTTTGGGACCCGTAATCTCTCTCTGGGTGGCTGCTATCTGCTCCATTTCATGCAAATTAAAAGAAACATTGCTTTTAGTAACGTGCCAATATGATCTTTGCTGTACTGTACTGGATGCTTAGTATTTAGAGCATTGCTGTTTCTGGAAGGGGTGAGAATCCTCTATAGAATCCTCATTAACAACATGGCAGAGCACAGAGACTCTAAGAGGAGGATCTTTGTTTTCCACCCAAAGGTTTCCTTTTTCTTCCTTCCTTCTGCACAGTACAAAGAGTTTTATTTACTCAGCCATGATTGGACACTTAACAGTTGGGAGACCGGCACCACCTCCTCCCTGCAAAAAAAATGCCAGATCTCTACCACACTACTCAGGGGTCACTGTTAGCACAGACCACTGAACTTATTAGTCACTTTACTGGGAGGTGGGAGAAAAAAATCAGATCTAACAGTTTCAAAAGAGGGTGGAGGGGGAGAGTGGTGGCTCCCCCTTGTGATAGGAGAGTTATCAGGCAGGTCTGCTTCTTACCTGCCTCAGAGGTTTCTCTCCTCTGCTGGCCGTGCTCAGGAGCTGCCCTGGGGATGATCACTTTTACAAACAGGAAGTAAAGTACTTGTTTAGGAAGTCCCTGTTTGCTAGAGGAGAAGCCTCCTAAACCTGACTTCCCACATGTGGAGAAGAAGTGGAAAGGCTAATGGATGGACTGTGAGTTCAGGAAAACCTCTGGGTTTATTTCACAGAGGCAGTACAAGATAGGAGGATGAGTGGGTCATATTCCAGAGCTGGCTTGCCCACAAGTATCAGGAATGAAAGGCGGAAGATGCTGGCTCCCCTGAACTGTAACAAAGCCCTCTCCCTGGCCACACCATGCACAGGTCACCTGCCCTTTCACCTCAAGATCAGAAGTCACAAAAATGGGGTCCCAACTTGCATGGGGACAAATGGCAACACATAAGCAGCAGAGTTGCTTGAAAATCCTTCAGAACTTAACTATTGTACATCATTACTATGCTATCTCCTCTCTTGGTGGCAACCTTGTGGTCCTCCTTTTTGCTGGAGCTTTCTGTTGGAATCTACTTTTCATGAGACAGGGAAGTCCTGGAACCCTTGTGAAATACCTTCAGGGACCAAATTTCCAAACCCAAATAGCCTTAGAGAATATCAGCAGCTTCAGACCTTAGAGAGAAGTCTTTTTCTCCTGATTATCCAACACCATTCAGTGAGGTCTCCATAAATGGCAATTTCAGAGTCATCACGCTTCCCATCAGATGTGGCATCTACAGTCCATGCCAAAATTATGGCTAAGTCCTGGGCTCATCTACAAGAATCTAGGCAACTAGCTCTTAAATCATATTTCTAACGTGTCCCAAAGCAGGGCATAAAGGCTTCCTTTCTTCCTCTTTCAGGTTACAAGGACTTCTTTTCTGCCCCATTGATTTGGTTTTGTGGATGCTTGTCCACTAAGAACTGGACAGAGATCCACCCACTCCTTTCACATAGGGTGCCAAACAGCCTTCAGATGGTAACAACTTCCACTGGGCAGGCTAGGCACAGTGACTGAGAGGTGAAAGGCTCCGTATCCTGTTCCCACCTCACATGCCAGCCAGCCTCACTGCAGGAAGCAGTCACGCACATCGACTTTACCGACCCCTAATGACTAGGTTAGAAAGGCAGAGGACCACATAAAACCAAGTCTGCTTCTTTTTCTCTGCTCCCCCCCCACCCCCAGAGAGTGCTGGCGGGTCTCATTTTCCTCAGAGCTGTCGGAAGGTTAAGGAAACTCACCATCACTCAGCATGGTGCTCTCTGTCCCATCAGCTTCCAGGCTCTCTTCATAGTCCTCCATTGCGTAGACATGCTCGTACTCAGGGTCATTTGTGTTCACAACACGCACCTCGTGCCCTGGAAAATAACACCGGCCATATGAGAAGGGCCACAGGACAGGGAAGTGCAGGGTGGGAAGGGCAGGTGGATGAGGTCACTGGGCTTGTTGCCCGAGCCATGTGGGAATTCATCCCTCATCATTCCCAGGATGATGACAATTGGTCTGCAGCTTTGATCCTGGGAGCGGCTTTTAAAAATGGCAGATTCAGTAACAGGCCTGGTCAACATGCCACTGAGTTGCCTGGCTGGTGCACTGGCTTGTTTGCACAAAGGTAGCCGGAGGGAGAGGAGTTGGCTGCACTGCTCAGTAACTAACCGTGCCACAGGGGTCACTTGCCTGAAGGTGCAGTGTCACAGCACAGGGACCTGTGTGGCTACAGCTACACTAGAACACGTTGTGCTCATTTTACTGGGATGGACACAATGGCTGGAAAACAGATACAAAATGTTCTAGAGCAGACAAGGGGTGTGTGGGGGCAGGACACAGGGAAGCAAAGAGGCTGTCACCGAAAATGCTAACAATTAAATGGGGAATGAACACACTCTCTGGAGACTTATCTCTGCAAATCTCTCTGTGCCCTATCTCAATGGGACAACAGAGAAGCTGGAAAAGGAGCTAGAGGGAGGATTTGTGCCACCTTCACTTACTACTGGATGCAATTCAGGTTTAGATGTTTACCCACCAACCTATGCTGCTTTACCAGCCATGCTGTAGCATCCGGCCAATCAATCCTTCCAGTCATTCTACACATTTGCCTTCACATTCCCATCATTCTTCAGACATTCCCTCTTCCCATTCCTTTCACCCCCTCTACCTATGAGCCCATCCATTCATCTACTCTCCATCCATAGTCACTCATCCACGCACCAGTCATCCTGGACATTCACACATCCATTACATTCACATACCCTTCCATAAGCCATGTGACCATCCTGCAGTATCTATCCAAGCCATACACTTACTCCTCTACTCAGTCACTGTTTATCTTTCCATGAACCTACCCATTCATCCTGAGCACCTTGTGCACTCCAGCTGTTTGATAAACAACACTCCTTTCATTCTGCACATCACTCTCACTCGCCTGTCCCTCTGATCAGCTGATCCAAAGGTGGTTGGGGTTTGACGACATAGCAAAGACATCCCTATATGTTCTGTGTCATTGCGAGAATGCAGATGCCCTTCATTAAGTCATAATACAATGGCCCATATCTAGGTGCATCTTAGCATTAAGGTAATAAATAGCCAGAACTCTACTTTTAAATGGCCTGCAGCTGCCTTAGGTTCTCTGAGTTACTGTTACAGAAGGCGGGTATTGCAATCCCTTGGTACCCGCAAGTGAAGGACATTGTAATGGCAGAGCTTCCATGCAGGACTCACAAAGTCAGCCCTGGAGAATGATTATGATGACAGGGCACAAAGAGACAAGACTCACCCTCCTCTTCTTCAGCGTGTGACAACTTAAGCACAGGGACTAGATGAGCATTAACAGACAGGAATGGTTGGGTGGATGGATAGTTGGGGAGAAGACCTAAGAGAGGCAAGGACACAGCACAGACATCAAACAGGACATAAGAATGACTGACATGGCTCCCCTCCCCCCGACAAGTCACGGGCTAATGCTCAAGAGCAGCATCAGCACTGTCCACTTCCAAGACTGCTAACAGCCAGACAGACATGGTGCAAAACTAGCATTGCGTTGGAGACCTAAGGGAAGAAATAGGCATTACGGAGAGAAGCACCATAGACGGGCAGGTCTGGACCACCTCTTGCGGCCCGCCATTGGACACTGAACAACAGCACTTTGTCTGCATCAGCCCTGGCCTGTGGCATAATCTATGTAATTGTATCCTCCTGCCTCTGATGGGACAGGACCTCCTGGGACAGAGGCAAAACAGAAAAATTCACCCTACTGACTCCACTGCAAGGTGATGGCAATATAGATGCTGGAAATACCAGCAGAAAGAAAGAGACCTGTAGGCAGGATGCATGCACAAAGGGAGATATATTCTCTTCAGATTCCCTTCATCCTAATCCACCCAATCCCCTCAGTAGAACTGGGCTTCCTGGGGCGGGCAGACATGCTCTTGAACACAGCCCTTGGTGAGTTAGAGTTTGAACAATATACAAAAACAACGAGGCAGCTGTCAAACACCAGTGGAGGACAAGACAGGACACAGACGAGCACAGCAAAGGTCTTCCCAGATATGAGGCAGGCTCACTCATGGCTCTGGATGAGGCATGTGGTCACAGATTCTACACACAAATAGGAAGGTACTACAGGAATGCTGAGAAGCCTCTGAACACTGTGCCCTGTATGAATGACGCCTCCGATACTAAACTCAGCCTTTCCCCAGCTTGGTACAGCCTCCTGGGTCTGGCTGGAAACAGTGTGGAATTATCTACTAGAAGATAGTCTCTCTCACTCTCTCTTGCCATTCAAGGATGGAGTCTGCTTGGCTCTGCTCTGGACCGGTTTGGCATGGGTGGTTTAGAAAGATGCTCTGCTTTCTCAATCACCTGTTCTGCCGTGATCCTGATTTCCTCTGGTATTTCTTCTTCCTCTCCTGGAAGATTTATGTCTGTTCCTTGCATGTGTCCCCCATCCTCCTTTGAGAACAATCAGGCAAATAATTCATTTCATGTTTGCCCAAACATTACCTACCTCTGCGTCATAGCTCCTCCTTGCCAGGCTTACACTGCTGGCTGCCCTGCTGGCCTCCTCTTCCCTACAATCTTCAGCTGTTTTTTTACCATTTCTGGGAACCTGCTATGAAAGCCTCCTTTCTTCTTCCCCTTTGCTTTCCTCACCAGCCCTCTCTTCCCTTCCCTTCCCCCACTCACCTCTCTCTTCCTCCCCGATCCACACCAGGCTTAGCCCTTGTGTAGGAACAGATCTTACCCTGGATGAGTCTGTCAATGTCCTTGTGCCATCTTATTCTCCTTACTCTAGGGCAGGGGTCGGCAACCTTTCAGAAGTGATGTGCCGAGTCTTCATTTATTCACTTTCATTTAAGGTTTCACGTGCCGGTAATACATTTTAATGTTTTTTAGAAAGTCTCTCTCTCTGTAAGTCTATATATTATATAACTAAACTATTGCTGTATTGTAAAATAAACAAGGTTTTCAAAATGTTTAAGAAGCTTCATTTAAAATTAAATTAAAATGTTGACCTTACGCCGCCGGCCAGCTCAGCCCACTGATGGTCTGGGGTTCTGTTCACCTAGTCCGGCAGCGGGCTCAGTGGGGCCTGCGGCCGGGACCCCGGCTGGCAAGGGGCCGGCAGCCAGAACCCTAGACCGTCAGTGGGCTGAGTGGCTCAGCCCGCTGCCACTCAGGGGTTCCATCCGCTGGCTCCTGCCAGCCGGGATCCCGGCTGCTGGACCCGCTCAGCCCGCTGCCAGTCTGGGGTCCCGGCCCTGCCCATATACAGTGGGTGCCTACCTTCTCCCTGGTTCTGGCCATTCTCTTCCTCTCTCTCTGCACTGAGCTGAGGGTGGGAGTGCACTGAGCACAGGGCTGGGGGTGAAGGAGCAGGCTGGGGGTTGGGGTGTAGGGTCTGGCCAGGAGCTAGAATGAGGAAGGGGGCTCAGGGTTGGGGCAGGAGGTTTGGGTGTGGAGCACTTATGTGGACAGCTCCCATTTGGTGCGAGGGGTGCAGGTGGGAATGTGGGGGGTGGGGAAGGTGCAGGAGCTCCCATTTGGTGCTCAGGGTGGGAATGTGGGGGTGCAAGAGTCAGGATGTGGGGGGTGCATGTGGTGTGGGGGGGCTTGGTATGTGGGGGGGGTACAAGAATCAGGGCATGGGGTGTGGGGGGCTTGGGTATGTGTGGGGGTGCCAGAGTTAGGGCTGGGGTTGTGGGGGGTGGATGAAGGAGTCAAGCAGAGGGCTGGGAGGGAGGGCCGGAGAGGAGGAGGAGGAGGAGGGGCAGGAAGCCAGCACACTGCAGAAAGAGGCAGGGGAGCTGGCAGGACCAAGCTTCTGCCCCCTGCCCCCGTGGGATGTGGTGTGGAGCAGAGAAGAGCGGGCCAGGCAGGGCCGGGCCGAATTGGATTTTTAATGGCACGCGTGCCATAGGTTGCCGACCCCTGCTCTAGTGTATTTGCTATAGTGATTCCTCAGTCCTGGCTTGCACAATAATTGTTCTTTTACAAGCTTGTTACCATGTATTTGGTGCCTTGATATCACAAGTATTGGCTTCTCCAGGCACGACTACCCATAAGTTACTCTGCCCACTGGCAGTCTGTTCAAAGTGAGTCGGGGAGAGCCGCATTAGACCCTGGGTCCAGAGAAGGGATGGCTGCTGTTTGCTAATCTTGGCGTAGCATGTCAGATGCTGTCTCAGGTTGGGGACGCCCAGTGCAGCACTCTCCTTTTGCCGTCAGATGCTTGGCCAAGCATTCCTGTCTGGCCTCTGAAGCTCGGCTTTGAAACTGCCCTATTGGCAGTTCTAGGCTTGGAGTCTACTGAGTCCTCCTTGCCTATAGAGACTCGCTCCCTGGTGCTACCCCCTCAGAATCCCCAGTGCACTCACTGACACCCCGAGCGCTGCCAGACGTGAGACCTTGCTGAGGAATGTTTCAAACTGCAGCATGTCACTCATCACCTCTTCTGCCCTTGCTACCCCAGCTTCCATTATCTCCTGCTCCTGGCCTAGTCAGTCACCCTCAATGACAGCTTCCCTACCAACCCAGCCACTCTCGCCAAGTCTCCTAGGGCTCAATGCCAAACCAGCATCTCCACAGGGCTGCCTCTTCTGTTGGCAATCTGCCAATGTGGCTGGTGCTAGAGGGCTGAGCTAGCTGCATGTGACCTTCCAGGACGGGCCATGGCCCGTTCGTGAAACCTGCTACATATCTGGGAGAATGGACCTGCTCGTCAATGACAGGGCTGCTGCTCAGCACTGCAAACTGGGATTAAAGGATGCACAAAGGGGTTACAAGAAATCAGTGCTCACGTGGTTCAGAAGAGGAGAACTGTCCGCCGCAAGCTATGTGGAGAGAAAGAGAGAAAAAAGAGGAGGTTAATCCATGGGGAAAGCCTTCTCTAGCATCCTGGCACTTGGCACAGACCTGCCCCGCCACCAGGTATCAGGAAAGGGACAGACTAGATTGATAGGCCCCTAACACTCGCATGGGGCTGGCACATTGTACTCTGAACACCTCCAGATGTGGGAGTCATGGCATATGCAACTTAACCAAAAGAAGGAGAGAGGAAGGAACAAAGGGACAGAGGGCAGAGGAGGAGACAGTAAAGGAGACAATTTTGTTTACCAGTTTCTGCCCAAGGAGCCCTGGTAGTGATAAGAGATCAGAGCCGGGGTGCTGCTGAGAAGTCAGTCAGCCCCAAGTGGAAGGTGAAGCCTCACTTACCGCAGTGCTGACTCATTTCCTGCCTGACAAATGCACGGATCTCTTGTTCCTGCAGAGAAAACCAAGGGAATGAAGAGAGGGAAGAGATGCCTTCCGGCCCCCCCAGCCCACCATGAGCCTGCCTCAGCTGCTTTGGGGATCACAGGGAAAAGAGCAGTCTCCCCCCACTCCAACATTTGAGCCAGACCTGGAGGGAAACCGTAAAGGGGAAAAAGGCCTCGAGCCTGCCATGCAGGAAGGCAGAACTCAAGGGCCAGTCCCAGCCCCTGGGAGAGGGAAGTATCCCACTGCTCTGACTGACTGCGCAGTAGCACGGATGTGTTGTCATTGTGGGTCAGGGCTTTGCTCCAAGACCTCAGGGAGCTCTCTTCTCACCGTCATGCCAGGGTCCCCCTTCTCTCCTCTTGAGCCTTCGAGTCCTGGATTCCCCTGAAAACAAGCCAAATGGGAAATCAAGAGGCGTGCTACATGGTCAGCAACTCCCTGAGCCAGGAGACACCCACCCTCTGCAGAACCCTGTCAACCCCCTAGGAAGCTCTCGTCTTCGCCTGACGGGGGCAGAGTTCAAGGTACAGCGAATACATCCAGGCAGAGCCAAGCATTCAGCCAGGCAATGCACATCCAATGGGTCAGAAACATGCTTACACACCTGATCTCCTCTCTCTCCTGGAATCCCAGGGACACCTCGGGTCCCTACAGTCGACTCCCCTGGGGGGCCTCTTTCACCCTACAGCAGGAAAATACACACTGAAACACTGGCCGGCAAGGGGAGTTCTAGGATTGGGCCATCCAGAGAAGGGCAGTAACTACCATCCCCCACACGCCCCAGAGCTCCCTCTTGCAGGGAATGGGGCTGTTCCCTAGACGCGGCTCTAAACGAGCTGGTACACATGACAGTCTCACTTATTTCGAGAGAGATTTCTCAGCCGCTTCCAAAACATTAGACTCTTCTGCTTTCATCTCCCTATCCCCAGTGAGAAGTCCTCAAAGGCGGGTCCCCGTGCCCTTGTAGGTGAGAACTGTCCCCTAGGGGAGCAATCCAACCTGATCAAAGATGCAGCTCTGGGGAGAGACATCATGCATGGTGACCTCGGGCTGGGTTCAGGGCAGCCCTGAAGCTGATCTTGTGGGTGAATGGGAGGTCATGAAATAGCAGTGCTCCAGAATACAGCCAGAATGAACACACCACCTCCATGGGGCACTTCCAGCTCAGGGTCGGAGGCATGCTGCAAGCGTTCATTAATGAACCCCACCAGCCCTGGGAGACAAGGAAATCATCCCGGAGATACAGAGAGAGGTTACGAGACTGACCTGAGTCAACGCGTGAGCCAGTGACAGAGCTGGGAATAGACCTCAGGAGTCTGACTCCCAGCTCCCTGTTCTAACCAGTGAGTAACACTGCCGTCTAACCAGTGAGTAACACTGCCTGTCACTCTAACAGCCCCTGCACATCACTCGCGCGGCACCATTCATCAATTCAGAAGGTGGATGGAGCTGATCCTGCTTGAACAGAGTCTAACTACCACCTCCTTGCTGCCTGCTAACTGCAGACAGGTCCGGGGCCTGCTCACTGCCCTGGGATGGGGATATGACCAGGCAGAACTGAAACAGACGGGAGGGGAAGGGGAACTGCTTCCTCCACCCTGTGCCTGCCAAGGGACCCCTGCAAGCTCACTCTCGCCCTTCATGTGGTCTCTTGTTCCTGAATACTGCATGGAAAAGGGGCGGATGTTCCCTCTCAGACACTGGTGCCTTTGCTGCCAGGGCTGGGAGTGCACTGGGGTTTGTCGTCCAGTTTTGATTTCCTTGTGAAGTTCCGGAGACAGGAGCTCGCCACCTGCTGGCCATTCAAGGGCAACACTGTCCTGGTCTGGAGGGGTGGGTAGAAGCTGTAGGGAAATGGCCATGCACAGTGGGGAAGAGGTTCTTACCTTCTGCCCTTGAATCCCCTCAGGGCCCTTAGGGCCAATGCTACCTGGTGGGCCGGGTGGGCCAGGTGCTCCATCATTGCCCCTAGGGCCTGGGGAGCCAATAATGCCTCGAGCACCCTGAGAAAAGAGGCAGGGGTTAGGAACCCACACTGGGCAGTACAAACTGGGAGTGTGACAGACTGGCACCTTGGCCCACGCCGAGTCAATCTCCCGCAGCACTGACCTGCTCTGTACCCTTTGAGATAGGCGTCGTCTATTGACAGAGAAGTGTGGCCAACACTCACAACGTCATCACAAGACCCAGCATATCTGAGGGTTTTCTTAGAACCCCAGCTCCTGACATTCTGTAATTACGTGAGAATTTCAACTTGCTTTTTAAAAAGAGTGAGTGCCTCGCCCTCCTGGTTGCAGAGAGAAGCTAAAGAAGGTGTCCTGAGTGCGTCCTTAAGGCCCCCCAAACCAGAAGGTAAAGAACCCAACATTTAGTCATTTAAAAAAAAGTCAATTTTTCAGCCAATCTTGGGATTTTTTTAGGGCTTGACGCCTGATTTTTGAACCTTTGGGGATGGCCATACAGCATAGATGCTCTACCCCCACCCCCATCACCCCCGCCCCCCAAGCTGCAGGACAGCAGTGGATCTGTGGGGAGGCACCAGACGGTGCCAGTTGTCAGTGGGAGAATTGCAGCTATTCTCCATCAGGCCTGTGACTGCTCTCACCAGCTGGGAGTTCTAACAGTGAACTGACCTTGCTCCACTCCCACTTTTGCTACAGCCTGAAGCACCGGTTCTGCCGTGCCAGAATCCTCTGGAAGGGAGGATGTTGAGGAGTTTCAAGTCAGTGCTGGGACCCGTGTCTTGGTTAGAGAATCACGGTTCCCCAGTTGGCCGGGCATATCCTTACACCCTACTGGACACGTCAGTGTCCAGCTCTAGTTAATAGGCAACGAGCTACTGATGGTCAGCGTCTGAAAACTGTCCAGCAATTAGCAAGTCAGGGCACCAGAGCTTTGCCATCATGCTGGGGTTTGCCGCAGCAGCAGAGGGCTCCTGTGGGGAAGTTTCCAAACTCCCAAGCATTTAGGTATAAGCCCTGATCCCACCAACACAAGCTTCAAGGGCACTGGAGTTTGGCCCTTAGTAAAGCACAACTCACCCGGTCTCCTTTCTCTCCCTGGTCTCCTTTGGCTCCCTGCTGACCATCAAATCCCCTGTCACCCTGGGAAGGCAAAGAACAAGGTGTTTTTTCTAGTGAGATTTGGGGTAGGGACACTGGCAGATTACAGTTTTGTGGGGCCAGAGCAGGCCACCATTTCTGGGACACTGCCCTGGGGAGCAGGGTCAGGGCCCGGGGGCTTGCCCCACTCTGCCAGCCTGATGCTCCAGCCGGGGAGTGGGGTCAAGGCTCAGGGGCTTACCCCACTCCATCTGCCTGGCGCCCCAGCTAGGGAGTGCTGTCAGGGAACGGAGGCTTGCCCCACTCCGCAGGAGCGCTGGACGGGCGAAGCGGGTTGGGGCACAGGGTCGCTCATTTTCCAGGGCCCCCAGTTGGCTGGGGTCCCTGGGATCTGGGCCCAGTGGCTAACCCACAACTGGGTAGAGGTGCCATTGTCAGGTGATCTTGGGCCCCAAAAGTCAGGTTTGTACAGAGTCTAACAGCAGTTAGGTCAGAAACATTATGTCCCAGCATCTAATTACTTCCCAACGCTCACTGAGTGCACTGGAAAGGGCTGCAGGGTCATCTTAATGCAGAGCCTCTGGCCGCGTTGGAGCCTCTATTAGCAGCACTGGAGAAATCCCACTGTCTGCACAGAACACGGGCACACGCTGTGGTGCGCTATTAACCAACAGTCAGTGAGGCAGCTCTGGCCAAGGAAGGCCGTGATCTGAAGAGAGTGATCAGCAAGCCCCACAGCAGCCCCTCATCCACAGGCCTCACTCCACCCCCCAAACATTATTGCTCTTTAATCCCTACCTTGGGTCCCATGAGACCTTCTTTCCCGGGGATTCCTGGGGTTCCAGGCATGCCCAGCTCTCCCTAGGAAAACAAACCAGATGTTCATTCTGACCAGTCCAGATGTGCTCGCATCACATTGCCCTTGGAGGCAGCTGGGTGCACTTACCAGCTCACCCTTCCTTCCTGGAAGTCCCATTCGGCCTGGAATCCCCGGATCCCCCTAGAGCAGACAGAAGGAGACACAGGTCAGTGGGAGACAGCAGTGTAATGGAGAACCAGACTGGACAGCGCCCTAGCCCCTCCATACTGGGCTCATGTCTAGAGCACAGACTGCTTTACTGATGGAGTTATATCTAGCCCGTGGCTTCCCGGCCCTCCTCTACTCCAAAGGAAGCCAGTCCACTGAGCAGTGCTCTGGGCGATGCCACACAGCTCTGCCCGCCCATGGACTCACCCCTCCTGGGGTTCAGTTCCGGTTGGGGGTTGCTGCACCGTACAACCCCAGGGCTCCAAAGGGGTGGGGTTGAGGGTCCCCCCTGCCTTCCTCAATCTCCTCAGTAGCCTCCACAGCATCCCGGGGGCCCTCCAGTGCTGCAGGGCAGGGCTGATACTTGGGGCTTCTCAAAGGCCCCTCCCTCATCCGCTACACAGACCCCCGCTGGTGGCTCAGAAGGCCAGTGCTGGTTTAACAGAGCTCAGTTCCATAGCACCCCAGCCCCTCAGCCAAGTGACATGACCAGGCTGCCCTGGGGGTGAGACTGGGCCCAGAATTAGCTCCACTGGGTTCTACCAGATGGGGATTGAACTGTCACCACTTCCCATAAGCCTCTTGGCCCCCAGGGCAGCCTTTATTCCCTTGGAAGCCCTTAAGCATCAGTCATTTCCCCAGGGATCCATTCAGCTCCGCAGGGAGCACAGGGCTCTTGGCAGCTCCACTGGCACGTCCCAACGCACTGTCGTCCCACCTTCCATTAGCATGGTGGCTCTGCCGCCTCTGGAACCAAGTGTCCCCCCTCTGCTGTCTGGCTGGAGAAGGGGAGTCACCTGTGCAGACCCGTGAACACTCACCTTCCCCCCCTTATCTCCATCCTGGCCACAGGCGCCTTTCGGTCCCCGATCCCCCTGCAGTGAAGAGAGAAGTCACAACACCACTCCGCGACCCGCTTCGACACTAACCCCTGGGGCAGTGGGCTGGTTTTGCAGACAGGGTCTATGGTGGGTGTCAGGTATCGGGGGGAGAAATTCAGGCTACCAAGGCCATCAATGTCTTGCAGCTGATGCCACTGAACCCACTCTTGGGAGGCTACACTGCCCCCTTGGAAAGACCCCACTGCATCCGAGCCCATTCCCAGGGGCCAATTGGTGGCCTGGGGGTTCCCTGACATTGACCCTGAATGCACACGGGGGGTTCCTCTCTCCCCAAGGTGCTTGGTCCCAAGACACTGCCATGAGTGGGCTCAGCGTCCCTCTGGTCTGCCCTAGGGCTACGTCTGGCCCAGGCAGGCAGGCTCTCTCAGGGTCACAGGAGGACGGACAGACAGACAGACAAAGGAAATGCCCACCTTAGGGCCTCGCATTCCCAGTGGCCCTATGTCCCCTTTCTCCCCTCTTGCTCCTGGGATTCCATCCTTTCCTGGCAGGCCCTGGAGAAAGAGAAGAGAAAACACAGAGTGACTCTTGGGCTTTGCTCCTGGGCAATGGGCAAGAAACAGCAGCAAAGGACAGTTCCTCACCGACTCTCCGGGGTCTCCCGATTCACCAACTTCACCCTGGAAAGGCAAACACACCAGGTCAGGGATGGAGGGGCTGGGTGCCTGAGTGACGCCCGCATGTACATGCCAGGATGGGGACAGCAGATGTTCTGGCAGGCCTGTGTGCACACGCACTTGCAGGCACACCTACATCTGCGCACGAGTGGCACGTGCAGGGCTGTGCACACCTGTGGCTATTCTTACCTTCTGGCCCCCGGGGCCGCGTGCTCCTGGGAAGCCTGTAGAGCCCTTCTCCCCTTGCTCGCCTCTTCCTCCCTGCGGGTGAAAGCGCACATCAGTGCACAGCCTGAGGAAAGCTCCCCCTGCTCACAGCAGGCAGCTGGAGGGACAGAACCAGCCTCTGAAATTATATTAGGTTCTAAAAAAAGGTCCCCAAATGAGAGAAACAAAACGTCCCTGATTTGCTTCCCCCACCACAGTGACTCACTAGCCAACTCCCCTCCTGGTCAGACTGATGCACCTCTGGGAAAGCACCCCACCACTGCCAGTGGGATGGGGGGGCTGGCGCTGGCCAGTACAGGGTGCCCCTGAGTATAACGCAGGCTGGGACTGAGCCTGTTCCGTCACATCTCGGCCCGTTCCCCTGCAGTCTCCAGTGACACGCCCCTCTCTCGTCCTCCTCCTTGCCGGTCTCCATTCCATAACCAGGGCCTGCAGCTCCCACTGCCGCCAGCCCAAAGCCCCTTCTCTCTCAATGGCTGCGCTCACAGCAAGCAAAGGGCACAAAGCATCCAGCTCCTAGCTCCTGGGGCCGGCTGTGCTCCACAGTGCCCAGTCATCACAGCACCTGTTCTCAGTCCTGCCAAGCCTTCAGTGCTCTGTGGCTTCTCCCAAGCCTCTGGGACAGCTTTCAGACAGGCATGCTCCCATACCTGCCTGTCCTCCAGCTGCTCGCTCACGTACCTTCTCTCCTGGGAGGCCCGGGTCACCCTTGTCACCTTTCTCCCCTTCCATCCCCTTCAGGCCACGGTCTCCCTGGTCAGGGGAAAGAGCGGAGGGTGCAGGGAGTCAGCCCCCTGACAGCACAGGGAGGATGACCCATGGGTGGGATTCAGAGAAGAGCAAGGCACACATTGGGACTGGAGGGGAGATTCCTGGGGTGGAGTCTGGTCTGTCTGGCTAAAGGGACATGGAGACTTGGGGGAGGAGGTACACAGGGAGAGTGTCTGCTGAGATCTGGGGTGTGAACCCCAAGGCAGGTGCGGGTCACGTGCGGTGTGGACTGAACCCCAAGGCAAGAGAGGATCGTGGCGGGGGGATGCGAAGGGACGGACCTAGCAGCTACAGGTTCAATAGCAGGAAATACCTCCAGGCTGATGAATCTCAAAGCATCCTGGGAATAGCTCATAGGGAACAGCCCACTCTGGCCCCTGGGCAATGGGCTCCTTCAGCGGTTTTCAAACTTTCTGAGCCAACCCGCACTTGGAGTTATAATTTTTGGTTGCACCCCGCCAACCCAGACAAAAATAGTCCCAATGCATGCCCCTCCCCACGAGGGTTTTCAGGGTGGGGGAAGGCGCGTGTGATGGTCTCTGGGGGCAGAGCCAGCGCTGGGCACAGAGGCTGCTGGGAACAGAAATCAGCGCAGCCGTGGTGGATGTTGACACTGACCTGCAGGCTGGGTGGCTCGCTGAGGTGCATCAGGGGGTGGAGATGGTGTGGGGCTGGCTTGAGCCCCACTGTGCAGGGCTGGCCCAAGCCACCTGGCGTTGCTGCTCACCCCCCCAAAATGTTCCTCCACACCCCCCTAGGGGGTGCACCCCACAGTTTGAAAACCTCTGCTCTATGGGGTAGGGCTCTTACCGGCTCCCCCTTGCTCCCCCGGACTCCAGCCGGCCCCTCCACAATGACAGTATCACCCTGCACATGGGGAAAAACAAACAAACCACACGGCAGCCAATGAGAGGTCAAAATAAACCACAGACCCACTGACCCATGCTGCAGTTTGCAATCCCATGGGTTTAAACAGGCTCATGTGCCCAAGGGCCACCAGCTGCTGCCCTCAAGCCAGTCAAGAGTCCAGCTCACACCCTACACGCATCACTGCGGTGCATGGCAGACGGCTTCCCACGCCGCCGGAGACCAAGGACCTACACAGCCCAGCGGTGAGAAACCCAGGGTTACGGGAGCAGCCCCAGGGCTAAGGATTGTCCAGTCAGGGCAAAGCCAAAGCTGGCCACTAGCACTGGAAGGGTTCACGTGGGGTGGACCTGCTGTGGCGGCATTTGGGCAGGAGCGCCTGGTGGGCAGGCGGCAGATGGAAAAGCTCTGTGCGCTGCAGCTTTGCCAGCACAGAATTACTTTTTCACCTTCCTCTGGGTACTGGCTCAGACAGTCCCAGGTCTGAAGGCAAGTGGGCCTTTCTGGTGTGGCAGTTGGGGCTAGAGGTCAGCCAATGAGCCCCTAGCAGCATGTAAATGGGGAACTCACCTTGTCTCCTTTGGGCCCCATAGCTCCAATGTCTCCCTAGAAGGGAAGAGAGCGTGGGTGAGAAACATGCCTCGCACAGGGACATGTGGGTCTCACGACTGTCAGGCCACTACCAAACCCGAGGGCCTCCCTCAGAGCATCAAGGAGACCAGCCAGAACCCAGACACTCAGAGGGGAGGAGAGTGGTTGGAAGGAGCCCCAAACCTGGGGCCTTGGGGACCCCAAACCTAGGGAAGTTCATGGGGTCCTGAGAGGCATGAGTGGAGGGCTCAAGATCAGAGAGAAACGGGTTCATACCTGACTTTATTAGAACTAGGAACTGGGAGAAATGAGAGCAAGAGGGAGACAGGCCATGAGCTCCCCTGGAGAGGAGACAGCCCCTGGTCAGGCAGCAGCCCAAGCAGGCTGGGGGGTGAAATCCAGGAGCAGCTCTGGGCAATACCCTGCCTGACCCCATCCCATCAGCGTGGGATTGTACCCCATGGGCAGGTGCTTGTACTTCAATAGCAGCCTGATGGAGGGGGAGGTGGGAGAAGACTCCCCTCCCCCAGCCCCAACGCCCCCCACCAGGAGGTTGCTTACTTTGTCACCTCGCTCCCCTCGGTTTCCGGGAGGCCCCTAAAGGGAAAAGAGAAGGGGAATCACTGGCGAGCGGGAGCCAATCCCAGCCCCTGGTTAAAGGGCAAGGCAAAGGGAGGAGGAAGGTATTTACCGCAGGCCCACGATCTCCCTCCAGCCCTGGGCGCCCGTCTTCACCCTGCCGAGGAGGAAAAGAGCACAGTGAGACAGAGCACAGGGCCGGGAATGGGAGAGCTGGGCCCTGAGGGCACAGCGGGTCAATTCCATAGCCTGCTATCCTGATCCATGGTGAGGGGGGTGAGAGGCAAAGCCCCAGAGCAGTGACCTCGGCCTTGGGGAGGGTCCTGGGCACAGGATGCCTTCAGGGTACCCATTTGTGGGCTTTCCGCAGCCCCAGCCAGGGTGTGCCAAGGGGGCGCTCTCCTCAGGGAGATGGGCTCAAAAGTGTCTTCTCCATCTCTAACCTCCAAGTCTGCTCCACATACCCCTGGCCCATGAAGAGCCGTGTCTGTATCCCAAAGACACAAGGCCTGGTAGAGTCCCCAGTGCTGCAGGGGGGCACAGGCCGTGCTCACCACTGCTGTACTGCAGGCTGGAAAGTCTTTCTGGCCCCAGGGGATCGATGCGCTTGTCCCCTCACACACAGCAGTGCTGGGGAGAGGGGTGGGTTAGCAGGGTCTGCACTCACAGCTGGGGGAGGCTATAAGGGAGATACATACCCGTGGCCCTGGGTCTCCTCGCTCACCTCTAGGGCCCGGCTGTCCAGCCCCCACGTTCCCCTACAGGGCAGAGAGACAGAGCGTTAGTGATGCTGTAGCTAACAGCATTCTCTGAATGAGCCGAGGTAAGCGGCAATCCTGCACACCTTGCCCAAAAGGCCAAGTCAGGCACTACCCGGGCCCTGCTGGATCCAGCCACTGGCTGCCCCTTTCCACGCCCTCTGCCTGCTCACTTTGTCCCAGCTCTGGGAATCTCCAGCATTATGCTCCATAGGACACTGCCCTGCACTAGGGTTGCCAACCCTCCAGGATTGGCCAGGAGTCTCCAGGAATTAAAGATGAATCTTTTTAATTAAAGATTATGCCATGTGATGAAACCTCCAGGAATACATCCAACCAAAATTGGCCATCCTACCCTGCACATACATGAGATTGCATGTCTTGACAACCAGACATGTGGCGAAGCCGGAAAGCCATGGCCTCTCCTCGCTGCTCCCTTGATGCTCAGAGGTTTCCATGTGCGGGGCAGGATCCTCATGCCACCTGCACCCCTAGGGATGCTGCTGTCTGTTGGCTGCTTGAAGGGGATCTGGCTCTGCTTGCCCATGCCCTCAAACTGGGAAGTCAGGTCATGCAACAGGACAGGAGCTCACTTGCTCCTTGGTACCTGTACCGTAACAGCATTGCCAGCCCCAGGATCTACCGATGGGGCCTGGCTCCACAGTCACACCCCACAACAGGCTTCTTCAGAGACAAGCGACTGCACCAGAGGCCAGAGGAAGAGAGAAGAACAGCCTTTGCAAATGGGTCAGAGATACACTTGGCCCCAAGGACTCCCCCTGTAGGTAGCTCTGAGATGTCTTTGTACCTCTGTCTATCAACATCACGAGCCCCGAAGCCGCACTGGGGGAGAAAAGTCTGGATTCCTCCAGAGACCCATCCCCCAAAGGGGGACAGATGTTATTTGAAGGCAATAGGGAACATCCACCAAGCAAGAAAAAGAACACTCTAGCTGTGGCCCTTGGAGAATACATGCCCTTCTCCCGCACTCCAGGAGCCGCAGGAGGCTGGCGCAGTAAGGGTTAAAGCAGAGCCTACCTTGTCACCCTTCAGTCCTGGGATGCCTTGTGCCCCCTGAAACAAGAGAGACAGATCAGTGGACCAGGCCCAGCCTGGGGGCCTCTGAAGCAATCCCCGCGGGCTTGCTATATCACAGGATACAGAGATCAGTGCTGCCCTGGCCTAGGTGCCAACCACAATTACACCAAGGAGAGGGGTCAGACCTTGGCCATGTCACTTGTACGATTCACCTCACTTCCCTTTCATTTGTCTGGCCCTGGGTAACACTAGTGGCAACTGGAGGTTAACACAAGGGAACAAGCAGGTGGAGGGAGTTTTAGTTGAAGAAATGCAGATAGTCATCTCTCCATCCATCCCTCCCCAACCCCAACCCCAACCCCAACCCCAACCCCAACCCCAACCCACTCAAGGGAATAGTTCAATGATACTCATGTAAGCCTCTCACCCAGCTCTGAATCTGGATGCAAAGCTGCTCTGGCTCCAGTCCACAGGGAGACCCCTAAGGGCGTCTGCACTGGGGTAAGCAAGAAATTTTTCTGTCACCCAAAGGTGAATCCCATGCTTGGAGGCGGGGGCTGGAAGATCTCCCACAATCCTTGGGACTGTGTGTGCAAGTGATGAGCAAGAGTCACAGCTGTATGCATAAGCTGACATCGTGCCCACACTGTGGCAGTGGCCCAGGTGAATTAGACACCCAGCCTGCCTGCTTTTGGGCACTTGACCTTTTAAATCCCTCCCTTTGGAGCTGAGCAAACTGGCATTGGCTTGGGTTTCAGTGGCCTCTTTCCTGGCCCAGGGCAGCTGCCTGTCACCTCCTACACTGTTCATTTGCTCCCCGGAGAGCTTGGCAGTTTGACTTCTCCTGCCTGCTGCTCTGTCAGGGCAGCAGGCTCTTTCCAGCACCCTGCCCAGTTCTCCCTCCCTGAGGCTGTGCAGGGCACCTTCAGAGAGACACAGGGAGAGGCTTAGTTAGGGGGAGCAATAGCTGCACCTCCTGGAAACCATCTTCCTCCTCCTGGCTACACACCCAGCACTCTAGGCCCCAGGTGCCCAACACTCACCGCTGGCCCTGGGGGTCCTGGGGGCCCTGGTGATCCAGAGGTACCATCTCTTCCAGGGAAGCCAATCAAACCCTAGCAAGAAAAATACATCAGTCAAGAGAGGCCTTGGCCATGATGAGGCCCCACTTCACAGCGAGCGAAGGCCCGGGAGTGGCCTTGGCTGTAAAGGGAGCACAGTTAAGGCCTCTCCATGGCAAAGGTCAAGCCCCAGGGCATCTCTCTTCACCGAGCTCCCCCATGGCAGAGCTCACACTCAGGGCACCAGGCAACTGCAAGTGCTCTCGTGGGAGGGGAACTGTGCAGCTCAGGGTAAACTCCGAGGTCCTGCCAGGAAAGAGAGCCCAGTTCAGTGCAGGCAGGCACTGCCACACATGACCAGGGAGGAGTGAGTGGAGAAAGGACATTTAATCCTTCAAGGGGGGTGCTGCAGACTCTCTGCACGTCGCAGGAGGGAGCTGATGGAAGCTGCTTTGCTGGAGCATACTTCACATTGGGTCAGAGAAAGCGCTGCAGGGAAAAGTCTGTTGGGGGTAGCCAGGATGGTCCTACATGGGCTTTTCCCTTGCTTCTTTCATCGACCCCTTGCACTCCAGCAGCAGGAGGCCCTGCCTGCCGGCACCAAGGAGTCCAGACAGGAAGCCTCAGGGCTCTGGAACATCTCATGGACTCACCCAGTGGTCTCCCTTTGTAACCTGGCTCCCCTGCATGAACCTCCAGGGCCAGGCCCAGGGAAGAAGCTGAGGCAGCTGGACAGTCATGCTGCTGCACTGGCCCTTGGTGCTGAGCAGTATGTGCTGTTGGGGCGAGTGGTCCAAGTGGTTGTGCTTTAGCAGGGGTGAGACGGGCCAGAGCTCAGGGCCGGATGGTAACTGCACCTCTTACCCTCTCTCCTGGAGGTCCTGGTGGGCCTGGCTGTCCATTTTCTGCCCTCAGACCTGGCTGGCCGGGGGTCCCTGCGATGCCTGGCAAGCCCGGGGATCCTGGTGGGCCAGGTAAGCCAGTGTCGCCCTGGAGGGGAGACAGAAGGAGCCAGTGCTGCTGAGCCTGCTGCTGGGGAAGGACTCCCCTGATGCCAGACTGCTGAGAGAGGAGCAGTGGGATGGGGCCCACACTCCTCAGGGGACTTCAATTTCAGTCTGGAGGGAAATGCTGTACTCTAGCAGGGCAGAGCACTCAGCCCTGGGGGGAAGGAATGAAATGGAGGTGGGCTCAGCCAAACACCCACACGCTGAGGGTGGGCAGAAGCAGGGAAAAGGATCTCAGGCCTGTACAGGTAGGCAGCACAAAAGTGAGGGTGTCAGGCCTGTATATGGAGGATGGTTGGTGTTGGAGTGGAGACATACTGATCCCAGCACTTGCCCGCTCTGCGGTTACACTGGGGTAGCTGGCTTTCCCTGGGTGTGCATAGCGGAGGGAGAGGCAGGTAATTTTCATTGTTAACTGGGCGCTGAAGATCTCTGCTGGGGGATTGGTTTGGAACCAGGAGTAGAGTGTCCCAGCTCTTCAGGGTCTCCAGCAGGAGCTGTCCAGCACCCGTGGTGCTGATGCCAAATGAGCTCTGTAAGCACCCGTGTCTCTCAGCCCTGAAGCTGTGAGGGGCAAGGTAGGCAGGGGGAGGGGGGGGATCCAGCCCTTCCTGTCCTGCTTCTAGAGTGGCTCCTGCCACCTCTCCATCTAGAGCTGTCCTGTGACTCACTCAAAGGGCCTGGAGAATCTACCAAATAATCAATTTCCCATGAAGGGGGAGATTATGGGTGTCTTGCTCGTGTTGTAAAAATTCACAGTATTTCCTGGCTTGGCTGCGAGTCTGTGGGCTGGACAGGTCACACACAGCAGGAGACAGCAACGCTGAGCAGGGAGCGGTGCCAAGGCCAGCACGTGGCGTTTCACTCCATGTTTTAAGTTGATAACAATAATAATATGCACCTTCCAAGCAGGGCAAGTGGGCAAGTGTCATTAACCCCATTATACAAAAAGGGAGACAGGCACAGAGCCAGGGAAGAGGCTTGGCCCAAGTCACTCAGCAAGCCAGAAGCAGAAGCAGGAAGAGAACCCAGGAGTTCTGATTCCCAGACTCCCCGTATGACTAAGGAGAGATTCTCTGTGCTAACAAAGTCTTAGGAGATGTTACCTTCAAACCTTGAGGCCCATCTTGTCCAGGGGGTCCCTGCAGACCAATGCCAACTGAACCCTGAATGGTGCAGATGGAATAGAAATGGTAAGTCATGCCACATGGAGGGGCAGAGGGGTGGATACATAGGGACATACAGCTAATTATCCTCCAGTTAGCTATGCCCAAGCTGGTGACTAAGCACGGTTGCAATCTATGGCTGTTCACTGGGAGGCCTCAGTCAGTCCCTAGTGGGAAAGTGGCCACATCACAAGAACCTCACCAGCACGCCCTGTCAGTCACAGAACAGGGTGCGTTCAGCTTATGGTCCCTGGAGAATAAACTCCCCTCTCAGCCTTGGGGGGTCCCACCAGGACAGGAATGAGACACACACACTGTGACAGCCATTTCCACAGCCATGAACACTAGTCACTGTTAAAAAATGCAAGAAGGGCTCTGATTAGCCCATTTACATCAGCCTTTCACCCAGCCAAACACCAAACAGAGCAGGCCAGCTCATCCCAGTAATTCTGAACACACAGCTGGCGGCTGCTCCTGCTCCCAAGAGCTCTCTCCCTGTCTCGTGCTGACTCAGAGACCTTCCCTTCTCACTGCTGCCACAATCTTCCCTGCTCCTCAGCCACCAGCACATGACAATCAAACTGCAAGGGAGATACCTCAGGTATATGAACCCGAGTGCAATATGGAAGGTAACAAGTGACAGATGGGTGTTTGAGCCACCAAGTACTGCTAAACACATCCCGTTCTGGGACTGACAGGGCATGCCAGTGAGTTCTAGGCTCAGTACACTGGAGCCCAAGTACCGGGGCTGCTATTTACCTTTTCCCCTTTGACTCCAGGGGATCCTTTGACTCCCTGTTAAAATACAAGCACAAGAAACAATGAAGAAAAACCATGCTCTGCATACGTACACATTTGAGGGCATGCACACGCGCTGTATACCATTTTTCAGAACTAGATTACAATGCACCAAGGTAGCCTTTCCCTGGAGCCAGATCTCAGACACGCTGGAGCTGCTCAATGCTCAGAGGTTTACTATGGCAAAGGCCAGGGCTTCCCATTCAGGTGGGGCAATGAAACAAATCAAAACCGCTCATATACTCCAGTGCTGGGCCCAGGACAAGAACCTGAACAGTACCAAGGAGGGGTTGAGCAGGTGGGCAGGGGAAGAACCTCCCCCAGCCTCTAACACTGGGCCTGGACTCAGCATTCCTACAGTGGGGATCCCAGCCATTCCCAACACTCCATCTATGTGGTACTTACATCTTCCCCAGGGTCTCCAGGCTCCCCCTGTCTTCCAGGCTCCCCCTGGCAGGAAGAAAGAGAGTGAGACTCACCAATGGGGACTGAAATGGATCAGGTCACAAAGGCACCATGAGCCATCACAGGGAGGTGGCTAAGAGCAAAGAGTGGAAGCCCCTCCGTGCACTGGGGTGTGAGGAAGTTCCTCACCTTCTCTCCCCTGGGGCCCGGTAAGCCTCGCTCGCCCTTGGCACCCTGCAGGTAGAGAGAGGAGTTAGTGTTTGGCTTTGGGCACAGAGTCTGAGATATAACAGTGGGAAGGGACATGAAAGGCCAACTTACCGGTTCACCCAGCAGGTTCCCTTCAATCCCTCCGGGGGCGCCCTATACAGCAACACACAAAGGCTCAGCACGTCAGGCATCCCTCCTGTGCCCCCTGCATCCCAACCCCTTTCCCACCCTGAGCTGACATCTGGGCTCCCTTCTTCCACTGATCCTGGTCACCCCAAACCATCACTCCTGGTGCAGCCTGGGACCCCTGTGCTCCTGCTCAGATGCTGGAGTGGCTGAAGAGACACCAGGGAAGCTGGCACTGGACAAGCCAGAGCAGATGCAGCTCATGGTGCATGGGCAGCATGGCACTGAGAAAGCCCTGCACCAAAGGGCTGGTCACTCACTCCAGGCTGTTCCAGCCCCACCCTCTCCCTTTGTAGCTTTTACTGGGCTCTAACAACATTATTAGTAATGCAATTTCTGGGTCAGAGTTGGAAAAAGAACCCAGAAGTCCTGGCTCCTAGTCCCCACACTCCCCCTCTGAAGCTTTCTGTGCAGATTTCTCCTGAGCTAATCCCCAAGCCTCTTACCTTCTCGCCTTTCATCCCAGGAGGACCGACAATCGCCTAGAGACAGGGAAGGGGAAATATGGACATTTAACAAAAAAGAGTGACGTCAGGGACTGAGGGAAATTTCTCACTTCAAGGGCCAGGGTAGGAAGTGAGTGAATCACACAAAGGAGGACAGCAAGACAGCACAATGATAAGCATCGTTGCTTGGTCTATGGCTTAGGCAGGGGGATACAGACTCCCTACCCCCGTGTGAAAGGGCTGTCCAGCCCAGCTGAACCCTGGCTGCTGTCACCATTTCTTCACTGGGTAAGCTATAAAGTGATTAAAGGTCCCGACACCATCCCCGTATGGGACCTGCGTTCAGAATTCCGGCAGCAGGTGATGTTGGGGTGGTGGTGGGGGTGTGGGGGGCCTCTCCACAGCCCCGGAGAGGGGCCAGCTCAGCCCACCCCACCCAGCAGGGCTGGGCTTTGGATGAGTTACTCCCACCTTCAGAAGGAAAATCCACGGAAAGGAGCTAGTAACCTACCACAGCTGGCTCAGAAAATGAGCCAAGGGAGATAGGAGAACGTCTCTCACACACCTGTCCTGGGAGCCCGGCGTCCCCTGGCTCTCCTTTAGGTCCGGCAGGGCCTGCGGGTCCTGGCACACCCTGTCATGCAATCAACACAACTGTTAGGCTTGGCCTGAGATGGAAATGATGGGTGCTGCTCTGCCCCAACTCCATGCTCCCTTGGCTGCTCTGCCACCATCAGCTCCCTCAGGAGGTGGGGCCACCACAGAGGTAACCTGGCAGATCATACACGGCTGCTGACTTAGCTCTCTTGCATACCACACTCCCAGGGGTTGAATTCAATGTACTCTTCCACACATCATGCTGCCATGGAAAATCTAAACCATGCTGAATTCAAAGCCAAGCTTTCAGTGCCGATTAGAGGTGCCACATCCCCTGGAATTTGTGGTTTGATGAGACCTCCTGTGTCATCCAAACTGGGCTAGAGTCACTAGGGCATCCAGCTGCACAGACAGATGTAGAACAACTCCTGATCCACATGGTCTCCAGTGCCAGACACACAATGGGAGAGAAGGCCAGAGAGGCTTAGTGCAGCAGGATTGTGGCATTTCTAACTCCTCTGTCACCCAAGTATCTGGGGAATGCTGCCATTCCCCTTCCTGCTGGAGCTCACTGTAGCAGACACACATGCCCTGCCAGCACCTGTGTGGGACATACCATTTTCCCAGGCAGCCCTGGTTCTCCCTCCTTCCCTGGCACTCCATCTCTCCCCGGCACTCCAGGCTTTCCAGTCTCACCCTAGAAAACAGGAATGGAACAGCTGGAATTATCATGGGGAGAGAGAAGTAGACAGCACTGCTGACAATCCACTCCACAGCTAGCATCTCTATCGGACTCCTCCTGCCACTTCCAGGCCTTGGAGAAGGGCTACCTGGATCCTGCCCTCTCAGCCAAGGGAGGCCCAGCTCTGCCAAATGGATGTGTACACAAAGGCAAAGGTTGCCAAGAGAAGAGATGCCAGTGGCAGGACATTGGAAGGGCCATAGGCAAAGCCAGGCAGGTTGGGAAAGGCAATTCATACCCCCCATGGCAGCAAGGGAGCTATCGGGCACTGTGAACAAGCAATGCTCACCACTTGTCCTGGCAATCCTTGGGTGCCCTGCGGTCCCTGTTGGAAAACAAACACAATCAGGAATCAAAGGCAATGAATGAGGAATTGCAAATCTCCCACTCTGGGCAGCAGCACAGAGACCATTCAGACTCTGCTCCCTGATGGCACCCAAATGGGAGAGAACCACACCATGTACCTACCACAAGGCCAGGGGGGCCTGAGGGGCCTGGGAGGCCGATGCTTCCCTGTGGCCCAGGCAA
Source organism: Natator depressus (assembly GCF_965152275.1). Classification (NCBI taxonomy): domain Eukaryota; kingdom Metazoa; phylum Chordata; order Testudines; family Cheloniidae; genus Natator; species Natator depressus. The sequence goes on from NC_134240.1 coordinate 23,696,247, forward strand.
GCCCTGCAATGGAACAAAGAGGCATGTGTTAGAGAGCAGGGGAAGCCTCTCCCTAGAATAGTGGGTCCCCCACTGACAGCATCTCCCCCCAGGCAGTCACTCTGCGGGCTCCCAGGCCTTGGCCTGACACGGAATCAGGACACACCAGTTATCCCCTGAGGAAAGGGCCCAGCACTCCCTTTAGGGCAGGTGTGTACACACTGGGTAAGGTCCCAGAAGTGCCTAAGATCAGGCCAGAGCCAGCCTGACTGGGGACGGGGCACAGAGGGCAGGGCATGGCAGAGCTACTCACCCGAATGCTGGAGCCAGGCTCACCCACATCTCCCTGCAATAAGAGAGTCTGTTACAAACCCGCACTGGGCAGGTACAACAATCCGAGATTCAGCTGCAGGTGTCCATGAGGCCTCAAGCCAGCCTGCACGGGCGTGTGGTTAAGTGAGGCAGAGCAGGGTGGACGCCCACCCACAGACGGGGGCAGGTACCCCCCAGGGTGCTCTCTGCAAAGACACACTCAGTGTCTCCCAGCCCTGGGTTGCTGCTCTTTCCCTTCCATGGGCTTTGTCCTCGCCATTACTTTCCTACATTCAGCCCTGGGCTCACTGCGCTGGCTCCAGGGACATGTCCCAGGGTGAATTTGGTCCATTACTGTGACTCCCGCTCCCCTCACCTACTTGACTGGAGAAGTGGAGCCTCCCCTGCTGTCACCCCTTCCCCATGTCCCTTGTGCTATGGAGTGCCCAAAGGCTCCAGCCAGTCTCTCCTGCAAGCCTCCCCCTCACTCTTTCCATAATGTGGGACAACGCCATGTAGGCCTTCTAAACATACGGCACCCCTTTAAGGGGACAGCCTGCATCTCACACACACTGTGACCACAGTGGCCAGGGGACGGTGTAACCCACAGGTGTTCAGTACTTGACCTGGAATCAGACCCTTGCAATCCCGGGTCTAAGCGGGGCAGCAAAGCCCTCCAGCTAGCACAGCGTTCTGCATGCTCTGCAGCTCCACACTCTCTGGCTTGCTCAGGGATGTGCCTATCACCCAAGCCTCATGCGTGGCCCTCTCTGCATGGAACCTGGTGCTCCTGGCAGCTGGAGGCCTTCCCCAGTGGATGCACAAGCCATGCTTGCGGGTTTCGTATTGACTCATTGATCTGCAGTGCTTCCTCCAGCTAACTCAGCCTCCTGGAGTCCCGAAGCCCAGCAAAGGCAGCAGGACTCCAGCTTCCTCTGGCCAGAGGTTCCAGCCTCCAGCGGGTTGGAAGCTGCTGCTGTCTGGGATGTACCTTTATTCCAGGTGGGCCCTGAGCGCCTGGTGGTCCAACAAGCCCCTGCAAGGAAAGAGAAGATGGTTATCCCAGGTACAGCTAGAGCCCAGCAGTGCAAATGAGCCAGTTCTGGAGCGCAGCACAGACAGCACTGAGGTGTTTCCTGTTTGTTTCGCTGCCTTGTAATCTGCCGCACACACAAAAGCCCTGTTTAACATCCTGGGCTCAGGGCTCCGCATCTCCCTAGCCCTGTAATACCACAGAGGGCTGTGCCTCCGGCTCTGCAGGACATCATCTCTTGCAGGCCCCGTGGGGAGGGCTGGCAGGGAGGTGAATGCTGAAAGAAAATGCTTTGTGTGCCTCTGGCAGCTCCAATGGATGTCGCTGGGATTCTATTTTCTGTTCCCCTTTCCCAGTATAAGCTCTGTGCTGGGCTGACATCTCATGCCAGCAGGTTTCAGCCTCCAGGAACCATCTGGACGCTACTATGCATGTTGGGGTTGAGGCACTGGCAGATTCCCCCATGCCACCCGAGATGTGGGTCTGATACACACACTGCCATAGACAACAGAAGGTACAGCAGGCTGGTGTTACTTACAGCTGTGCCTGGTGGCCCTGGATCTCCCTGGTTGCCCTGCAGGACAGGAGAGAGATTGTTAGTGCTGGATGGGGGCTCTGATCACCTCTTGCCATTGCAGAGGCCAGAAGTCAGTTGGCCTAACTGAGTTTTGGTTGGATCAGTATTCTTTAAAAAGGGTTGAGCTCTGGACTGAGTTATCCTCATGTGAAATGTCCCTGCCACCATACCATAGCCCCCTCTCACGGCCCTGCCAAAGGAGGGAAGTTGCACTCAGCGAGCGACAGGGTTGTACCCACACTCTCCACACACTGTTGTGCATGTCACACCGTGTCTGGGACAATATGGGCAGCAGTGCAACCCCAGCCTGCTTTAGGTGATTTACAACAAGGGCCAGGCACAGACAGACAGGATTTTAATCCTCTCACTTTATCTGCTGTCGGCACTTTTTAACCAGCTGTGCGCTACACAGTCAGTCGTTCTGGGCCTTGCTCTAGCATCATTATCCAAGGATCGCTGAGCTCTTTACACCTGTGAGGAGCCTCAGAGTCACTAGCCCCATTTTACAGATGGGGCAACTGAGGGCCAAGAGAGAGTAAGTGACTTGCCCAAAGTTGTGAGTCAGAACCAGGACTAGAACCCATATCTCTGGAATCCCAGTCCCTGCTCTAACCTCCAGATGCACGATCTCTGCCTCCCTGTGAAAAGATTACAATGCAGACTGCTCCTGAAAGCAGAAACGCCCCAGACTCTGCAGGAGAAGGATGTATTTGCTACATGCAGAAGGGGCCCAAGACAAGAGGGGAAGGCAATCACCTACCGGTCGGCCTAGAACTCCGGGAAAGCCTGGCATACCCTGCAAAGAGGCAATTCAAAGCCGGAGAATTAGCGAAACCACAGCAGCCCCTGAAGCAGCCCCAGTTCGGGCCTGGCCTTCTACACAATATGATGCCAAGACAGAGCTGCTGCACAGGATAGACAGAGAGCTGGGAAAGCCAACCTCAGCCAGGGCCCAGAAACAGGCCTACCATGAAGGGTTACTTACAGCTGGGCCGGGAGGCCCTCTAAAGCCCTGCGGGCCCTGGATGGAAGGGAAGGACACAAAATGACAACACGTGAGCTGGCAGCAAAACGTCACAGTGGGGAATGCTGCTCACGGGGGTGCAAAGGGACTGGAACGGCGATGCTGGCACCTTGTGCAGGAGGGTTTGCTGCACAGCTAGTGTCTCCCGCTGGTTAATGCCGGCAGACGTGTCCCAAGAACAAACTGGGGGTTGTCCGGGGATCCCCCACCAGCTCGATCACAGTCAGCACCGGGTACCTGTTCCAAACCCTCCCGGCACCGAGAGCACCGAGATACAGCACGACAAACAGAACAAAGGCAGCTGGTTTGGGGGCCCTTAGACATGTGCTGAGCCCTAGTCTCTCCTCCCTGCCTGAATCACATCCTGTCTCCCTGTGCTGGCAAAGGGCACCTCACCCACCTGCACGTGGGCCAGCGATGGTCTCAGCCATGCCCGCTCAGTGTCCTGAATCCCTGCCGGCCCAGGGAATTGTCCCACAAACTTTCCAGAGAGCCCAGCTGTGGCACTGGGGAACTGGCAGTGTACTGGGGTGCTGGCATGTCTCGCGGGAGCTGCCCTGTGTCTGCAGCTGGGAATGACGACCTCCGCCTGCTAAACCCCCCGACGCAGGGACTCTGGCTCCTGAGAAAACCCCAAGTGATCAATTCACTCCTCTCCGAGCAGCCTCCCAGCCAGTCTGTCACACACTCCTCCGGCCTCCCCATTTCCATGCGCTCCCTCCCACACCCCGCACTCCCAGGCTGATGCTTCCTGCCTTTACTCACCGGTTTCCCTTCTGGCCCAGCAAGGCCTCTTTCTCCTGGGAGGCCCTAAAGCAAACAAGGCAAGGAACAGACAGACAGTAAAAAACAGGCACCAAGGGGTTAAAACTCTTTGAAGCACCGAGCCCCCAGCTCTGCTGAAGCACCTCACTCTAGCCCTGGCTGATCCAGCCTTAACCCCAGCCCTGCCAATGCACATTAACCCCCCCTGTGCTAGCCCAGCCTCGCCCCCCCCAACTCTGCCAACACACCCCAGCCCCCATCAGTGCAGTCTTGCCCCCCAGCTCTGCCAACATACCCCAGTCCCCTATGTCAGTGCAGCCTCCCCTCCCGCTGCTCTACCAATGCACCCCAGGGCCCCCGTGCTAGTCCAGCCTGGCCCCCCAGCCTGTCAGTGCAGCCTCGCCCCCCAGCTTTGCCAACGCACCCCAGCCCTCATCAGTGCAGCCTCGCCCCCCGAGCTCTGCCAATGAACCTCAGTCCCAACGTTGCTGCTGTTCCAGTGGTCTGGTCCCACTAGCCGTACTCACCGGGCTGCCATCCCTGCCTTTCTCGCCAGCTTCTCCTCTGTCCCCCTTCTGCCCAGGTTCACCCTGCAATTGGGACACGCAGCACGTCACAAAGACCAGCAGGAAATCACCATGACCCATCCCAACCCAAGATCCTCTCCGGTCCAGGGCAGGGGGAGGCTCACCCGCTGGAATATTGATCTGTTTGCTCCCTGAGGGGAGGCCAGAGTCCCCCCATCTCCCTAGTGCTGCCCAGCTCTTTGGGGAGGGGGACATCACATGGGAACATAAGGTCTCAGCACAGCCCGGCCTTGGGCATTTATTGGAAATCGGCAGGGGAACTAGCTCCTATGGCTGCACAGGGAGCAGGGCTCATGCCATAGTAAAGTGCAGGGTACAGAAGTGCTCATGCTGCTTTGTTTATATGTAGGGCCTACAGGATAATGTGGACTTTTCCTTCTTTTTTAAAGAATAAATCCAGCATGATTGTGTGTGGAAGCTGCTGGCTTGACAGCCCTGGGGCTGAAGTCCACTGTTTATATGCCGAACAGGCAGAGGCCAGGCCAGCTTCCCCCGCACACCGTCACCTGCTGACATGCTTCACACTTGCCCTGGAGGGCCCCCCTCGTGGGATGCAAGTTCTCTCTCCATGGACCACTCAGACTTAGCCTGAGGAGCTGCCATTGCCAGGAAAGAACCATTCCAATGGGATGACGAGCCACCAGTAATGCCTTGGCAGGGCACCGGAGCCTGGATTCCAACACAGAAGGGCCACCCCCAGAGACCTGGGCCTGCTGAGCAGTGGTGCAGCCAGATAGAAGGATAGCGAGAGAGAGGCTGAGGGATCAAAGACAGAGTCAAGTGCCCCAGGCAGAGGAGATCCCCCGATGTGAGCGAGACAGAGTCAGAGAGGAAGCTGGTGAAGTGCAGGTGCCAGAAGACTTACTATACTCAGACCTTATCTCCTTTGGGTCCTCTCTCGCCATCCACAGCGGGCTCTCCCTGCACAGGAGAGAAGTTAGTGTCAGAAAACCCTGGCTCAAACCACAGACAGACAGTCACCCAGCTCTAACCATTGGACACATGCCCTCACAGAGCAGGGAACAGAATCCTGGAGCCTTGGCTCCAGACCACTCTCTCCCTACATCTCTCCTGAGTGGCAGCTGCCACCTCCTTCCCCAATGCAGAAGTACATAGCATTGCTGCCTCTGCTCCAAGCCCCACCATTGTTCCCACTTCATGTTTCATTCACATTTTGTCCCATTTGCTAGTACATTGATGGTTGTGGCAACAATGATGTCACCAGGGTGGGCTGAGCTCACCGTACCACAGTGTCCGTTTCCAAACGGGGCTGAAGGGAGACCCTGGTTTGGGAAATAAGGAGCTTATGGGGTGATCCCTATAACATTATAAACAGGGATCATTTCACCCACCACTGAAATGCAGCCACCTCTGGGCCAGGGGGGCTGCTGAATATCACACAGCACATTCACAAGAGTCTATGAAGGAGAATCTCTTAGCCAACTGGAAGTACAGGAGGAATCTAGGCACACCCTGCTCCACACAGGAGTCTGGCCAGGACACAACGGTTAAACCCACGCTTGTGCGGTAAGCGCCATTAGCTCTCTGATGACCACAAAGGACCTCGAACATCCCACCTGAAATGCAGCAATGGCAGCAGCACAGCACCTCTTAGCACCATGCTGGGGCACTGGGCCAAATTCAGGGAGAGGGAAGAGTTACCAGCTCCACGTCCTGCAGCACCCTGGGAGATCTGGTGAGACAGGGGTACTGTGCGGTGCTGGGTGAAGTTGGTGATGGTGACAGACAGGGGGTCTCGTGGTTCCTTTGGGCCTTAAACTCTGACTGAGACATGGGTACAGACAGGGCTCCTCTCTCCTCCTTGGCACTAACCTTGGCTCCCTTGGGTCCTGTGGGTCCACGCTCCCCCGGAAGACCAGAGAGGCTCCCTTCCACCACATCTGCCTGGAGACACAAGAGCACAGTGAGAGGCAGCAGCCCAAGGCCAGCAACTCTGCTGCCAACAGCACTGGGAACCCTCCATGGGAATCTGGTTTCCTACAGGGCACCTGCCAACCCCTCTCCCCACATGCCCTGGGTAAGATTCCTGTTTGTCCTCTGGAGCCACAGAAACTGCCAAACCAGATCGGACTGATGGGTCCCTCTTGCCCAGGGGCTAATGGCCAGACCCAGCTGCTTCAGAGGAAGGTACAAGAAACCCCATAATGGGCAGCTCTGGAAGAACCTACCCAGCCTCTTCCAGCCCTGGGCATGGAGTGGCTGGCTGATGCTGTGAAGCAGCAGGGCTCGTACCTCCTCTATGTTCTGTACTAGATTAATAGACCTGGGTGCCCCTTAGACCCACTGGGTCTGGAACGTCCCTTTCGGGGCCACATCCAGAGTTCAGAGCTGACTGTCACTGGTGGCCTCCTCTGGGACCCATGCAGAGATGTGCTGATCCTGTTAGACGGGTCTGAGGGAGACCAATCCTGCCAGGTCTCAGGGGTCTTCCCATGGCACCTGCTAGCTAAAAGGACAGGTCCTGGGGCAATTTGCCCCAGCTGCTGTCTCCTAGTTCAACTGGGGCTGCACAATGGCGAGGCCCCTGCTAAACAGAGTGATGTGAGTCACCTGGTTGCTGCCTGCAGTGTCTTCCCGACACCTGTGTCTGAGCTGCCTGAAGAGCAGGACCCCATGGTAACATGGGACAGTAGGGACTCAAAGGCCCAAGGCCAGGGGAGGGTGGGGGTTGCATAGGAGCTGCCCTGTGTCACAATGGCTCTGTCTCAGTTCTGGCCAAAGAGCAAGGGACAAGGCTGTCTAGACTCAAGCATCTCCCAGGGGCAGGAGGCTGTGGGGCAGCATGGGGCACTCCCTTTCCCAACAGCTCAGCACATAGCCTTCACAGCTCTCCCGTCCCTGTCAGCCCAAGGAGCAGGGGAGTCAGGTCCTTTGCAGATGGCCCAGAGCCAAACAAGTCAAGAGTGTCATGTACCACAACCTCCACCCACCCAAACCCCTCTGGTTCCAGTGGGCAGACCTGGACAACACTGCCAGTTGGGGACTCACTCACCTTGGGTCCTGGGGGCCCTGGAGGACCCTGCACACCATCTCTGCCCTGAGACAAGACAAACAGGACATGGATCAAAGTCCCAGATGATCCCCCAGAGGGCAGAGCGGAAGCCATCCCCAGGGGGGAGACAGCCCCTCACCCACAGCTCCAGGAGAAGGCAGCCCCTGTACACTGACCCTGCAGCAACACCCCAAGGGGGAAGGGTTGGGAGGAGGTGAAGGACTGTCCTTTATGCACCTCTTGGCCCGTTCTCCCCACCCTAGTTTGGGTCCAAAGATCACAGGGACCTTCCATTCTGTGCCCCACAGTCAGTGCTGGGGCCTCCTCCCTTCAGGGCCGTGGGCACTGTCTCTGATCCCAGCCCTCCGAGGCTCCACCTGCTAGCCCAGAGCACAACACGGGTGGACGATGGTACTGCAGCACTGTCAAACACCTTCCCCTGCTGGTGCACGTGCCAACCACCTGGGGGCTTCTCTGTGTGCCCTGCGGATTCCTGCTGGATTTAGGGTGGGGCTACACGAGGAGCCACTGGACTTTGAATCATCAGTAACATGCGTGGGGGGGTACAGAAGACAGAACCCCTGCCCCATGTCTTTGGAATCTAGCCCCATGGCCACAGGCTACATGCAACCAATGGCCTCTGTACCCCAATGGAATAATCCTGAGCCCCCTAAATCAGAGGGTCAGTTTCCCCTACTGGCAATCTTGGATGTACGCGCAGGCATGGGCAGTAACAGCTGCCTCTGATCCCACAGAGATACAGATCATGGCATGTTTTCCAGCTGTGGAGAGTGCATGATATGGAAAGGTGCAGCAGGCTGCATGCCTGGTGGGTCCAGGCCTCACTCACCGGCTCTCCCCGATTGCCCTTCTCACCCCGATCGCCCTGCAAAGCAAAGGTGGGGCCAGGTCAGCAGTGCTGTCTCAGGAGTTCGGTTCTGCTCCCTCCTCCCCTCCCCAGCAAGGATCAGTAATTGCCACAGGAGGGCCCCAACTGACAGCTTTCAGAGCAGTCTCACCGGGAGCCTAAGACAGGACTAGGGACCCTCAAGCAGCTGAGGTCCTCGCCTGGAAACCAATAGCCTGGTCACTGTGTAGCAGAGTCCTCTCAAAAGGATCCTTTCCCCCTGCACAACCTCCTCAAAAAGGCTCCTAAATCCCTGGGCTGCTCCCACCCACAGAGGCACCAGTTGAGCCTGAGAGAACAGCCATGGCAGGCAGGTGTCACAACATCCTTGGGTTTCAGGGGAGAGCGGTAGGGAGGGAAGCCCCCTCCATCCCTGTTCCATCCCCTAGCAGCTTCACCCACTGGGCCAGCTGCATAACTGGCCACCACTGACCTTCCAATCCTTGTTCCCTCTTTCCCAGGTCTCACTCACCTTCTCGCCAGGCCTGCCAGCCTCTCCAAGCTCCCCGGCCCGGCCTGGCACCCCTGGGATTCCAGGCTTGCCAGGCTCCCCTGCCTGGCCAGGTGGCCCCTCTGGACCTCGCTCTCCGATGGCACGTCCCATGGGGCCTTGAGGGCCAGCAGGGCCTTGGTCTCCTTTGTCGCCCTTGGGCCCTCTCTCTCCAGGAAAGCCCATCACACCCTGAAAGAAACACACCACAACTCAGCTAGTCCCAGGACTGGCGCCAGCAGGTGAGATGAAATGATGGGGAAGCTCATGGTCTGGGAATGGATGGACAGCACTGGAGATGGAGTGCTGCTAGTGGATAGACAGGCTTCCTTCATGTGTTGCCCCATCAACGGGTTTCAGCCCTGGCTTGGAGGGAGCCCTTTGGGGCCAGCGGGGAGTTCAGTCTCTAGCCAGCAAGAGTCTAAGTCCGGGCTGGCTGCCAGTGGAGCACTGGGCACAGGAGGCAGGAAAGTCTCGCTCAGTCTTGGGCAGCACCAACAGGCTAGGGTTGCACTTTCTAATGGAGTGTGATGGCAGGACTGTGCATGAGGAGACAAGGGTTAACCAGCAGGGCCCAGAAGCAGCATGAAGCAGATCTATGAAGTGGCTGGAACTGGAAAGCCCCAGTGAGGGAGGCAGCTCCCCAGAGGAGATGCTGCTGAGATTCATTGTATCTCTGAGCTCTGAGGCAGAGAGAACCAGGGAGCCATCGGGATTTCCCGCCCCCCTCCCCCCAATCTTCCCCAGGGGACTCCAAAGCCATGTGTGCGAGAGTCCTGAGGAGAAGGGGCTAGGGACTCAACATGTCTCCTCTCCCGAGGAAAGAAGGAACCTGAGGAGCTGTTTGCTTGGCCCTATCCACTGAGGGACTCAGAGAGGCTTGATTTAACCCAGGCCTGAAGTGGGGCCCATTGGGACCAGGTACAGAGCAACCCCTAAGAAGGGCAGTGTTTTATTTCCCTGGGTGCTGGCTGAAGGATCCCTCGCCCACAAGGGGCAGCAGAGAGGCCCCAGAGGAACTCACCACCTCCCCTCTGTACCTGCCCCAACCCTCTGTTGGTGGCTCTACCTTACCTCTTTGCCTGGAGGTCCCCTCTCCCCTGAGTCTCCCCTGTCGCCTTTTTGGCCTCTCCGGCGGTCAGGGTAGGGCAGGAATGGATCGGTGCTCCCGTCATAGGCTCCAGTGATCTCTCTGAGCGAGGCAATCTGAGAGACAGAGCGTGGTAATCACAACAGAGGGCAAAGGAGTGAAGTCCCAGACCGTGGGTTGGGGGAGGGATAATCTATCCAGGCTCTGCGGCCCCTGACAGAGGGACAACCGGGAGAGTCCATACAGCCCTGAGCAAGTGCTTCTCGATCCCACCACTGCACAAGAACAGGGTCCCCGATGAATACAGACAAACATGCTGGGATCCCATGATTTGTTGGGGGAAGATCAGTGGCAGGGACAGAGAATGGTAGGTCTGACCTTCACACTTGGATAACTTCTCCCCTTGGCACACATGGGAACGATACCATCATAACACCCTGCAGCCATGGCCTACCACTGCCAAAAGCCTGCCACCAGCAGAACTGCTGGGATATGGCAGGCAGATGCCGGCCAGAGCCCCTGGCCTTCCCCACCACTACCCCATGGCCCAGTGGCTGGGGACCTTAGGCTTTCACTCCCTCACCCCTCCCCAGGTGCACCAGCCAGTATCCCAACCTTCCCCACACCACATGCTTGATGGCTCTGGCTTCTCTCTCGGTTGTGCACTCACCAGGCCCTGGTCTCCTCCACCCATGAGCCTATTGGCCAGGGCTCTGGCATCCCCCCTACATCTCAGTCTCCCCTTGTTCCTCACCCACCCTGACCAGGCTCAGGCCTCCCTCCTGCTGGTTTCCCAATGGCCAGGGACAGTGTCCCCACCCCAAGTCCCGTGTTTCCCCTCCTTCTTTACAGATGGCCTGTGAGCAGAGCTGGCTGTTGCTGTGCTTCCTACCTTAATCCCATAGGCTTCCAGAGCACGTTCAACGTTCTACGAACAGCAAGGGAAAGACAATGAGAACAAAAAGAGGGGCAGCCCCCAGACAGGGTTGCTGAGGCATAACCCCAACCCCCAACACTGCTAGCTGTGAGACCCCAGGGCCTTAACCCTCCCCACATCTGCCAGGGCTGAACTGGTTGCACCAGCAGATGCCCCAGGTTATTTTGCGGGTGTAAGTAGCTCCCCCACTCTGAGATGGAAGGGGCTGGCCCCACACAGTGACTTACCGAGACCGTCCCGGGCTCACCACGCTGTCCAGGATCCCCGGGTCTGCCCTAGTCACCATGAGAAGAAGCAGAATGACACCAGATTAGAACAGTTCTGCTCACTGCCCACCTGGCCATGTCACATAGAAACCCCTGGGAAGGAAGCAGCAGGAGTTGGGGGCCTGACCTAGTGAATGCGGGGGAGAGAGAATCCTCCCCATCTGGGAGGACAGGCCTGAGATCTCACCCATCAGTTAGTGCAATGACGCCATTCACAGGTCACTACTGCGCTCTCCCTGGGACTGCAGGTCTTACACAGGCCCCGATCAACTGCCTTTGTAAAATACCCAATCACTTGCATTAACTCTTCATACCTTGCATACCCTTCATACCTGCTGCAACCAGAGTCTGCTAATTCTGCAGCAGTGTCACACACACTACCCAGGGGACTGGATTAGCCCCTCAGCTAGAGGGAAGACGCAGTAGTGACTTCTACCCCAGGGACACATGGGAGCCCACAGCACGTTGGGTTAGCTATTTGGATATCAAAATCCATTTTACACTGCCCCCATTTTCACTGGGCTGCAGGCATTTGTATTAACGCAGAACCACCTAAGCGAAGCCGTCGGGGAAGTTGGAGGTTGGGACAGCTGAGGCGGTTAGCACCGTAGGAGGTGGTTTGGAATTGTGAAATAGCAAGAGCTTCAGACAGATTTTGCTGCTAAAATGATCAGCAGGGAAAGAGATACTATGTTGCTATTAAATTGACCTCATTAAGTTCCAGAGTTAAACACAGGATCGAGATGAGTGGGGCAGAGTTCTTTCAGGCTGGCATTGCTGCATCGGCTATGCTCGGGTCACACTCCCAAGCATTTCTTCTCCGGGGCTAGGAGAAGGCTCCCTTGGCAATGAGAATGAACATGCAGGGCACTGTTCTGCTGCAGGGGTGGACTCAGCAGGCCTATAATCACCCTGTTCTTCCTGCTCCCAAGTGGCAGTGACTGGCAAGGGTCTATTTATCTCAGCTGATGGAACTGCTCTAGAGTCCCAGAGCTGCATTCAGAGGGGATACAGAGGGGCTGACCAAGCTCTGGGTTCCCCCGCACACACCCCAAAGGGCATTGCATTGTGGGGAGGGGAGGACTCAGCACTGGTGGATCACCCCAGGCAGTGCTGGGTATTCACCTGTTCTCCTTTGGATCCAGCCTCTCCTCGGTCGCCCTGAAACAGAACAAGAGGAGTCAGGATCCCCTCCAGCCCTGCGATGGGACAGTAAAGCCCCAGAGGAAGAGTTCAGCCCCGCCTCCTCTGGAGGAGCCCCCTGCTTAGGCCTAGGCTGAAGTAATACAGCTTGGGGAGGGCCCTGGGGAGGAACAGTGCCAAGGTGCTGGGGGAAGGGCAGATACCCAAGTTCCCTCCCCAGACAGGTGGGTGAACACACGAACCAGTGCTCCACCCCCAGCTAGCCCTGCACATGGGCTCTGCAGCCTCAGAGAGCTTCCACCTGGAACCAAGTCTGGGCCAGACACGCTGGGAACCCCCACTGGCCTATTGCAAAGCCTATGGCACCCCAGAGAGTGTGGGCAGAGCTCCCTTACCATTCACACCTGGGCCCCACTGCTCTCCACGCAGGAGAGCACCTTAGTCCCTCCTAGCCCCCAGCTCCTCCAAAGAAGACAGCTCACAGGAGGACACTAAGCCACACCCACCAGCTGGACACAGTGGGAAAGGGGCTCAGGGAACTCACAGGATTAACCCTTGAGGGCCCAGAAGTCTGTGCTCTGGCACAGCAAGCCAGCCTCTCTCCAAGTGGGGTCTGCCAGGAGAGGCTGTTCTGCTCTGTTCGTTTTCCAGTGGCCTGATGGGGGCTGGGAAAACACTCACCTTTTGTCCGGCCACCCCAGCGAGGCCTGGAGCACCCTGGAAGGAATAGAAGAAATGTGAGCAGACCCTGGACCTGCAAGTAGCGGGAGAGAGCAGCTTCACTGCCAATGGGTGGGGTCCGCAGGCACTCCCAAGGCTGGGGAGAGGAGGTCATGCAGCTTGGGGTGTCTGTGAGCACTGAGACTGGGAGGAGGAGCCCACTCAAGCTGGGGTACTTTCCCTGCCCCGGGGTCTGCCCCCTGAGGCAGGAAGCAGGCTGTATGGTCAGCAGTCCAATCCCAAGTGGTCCTGCATGGCTGGAAGGAGCTTGTAGCTGCAGCTGGAGAGGAACAGGATTTCCCCAAGGAATCAGAGAGGGACCCAGGGTATCCATGCCATGGCACAATAAGCCATTACTCTGCTGTCCAGACCCTGGCAGCTCTGGACTTGGCCAGGTCTGTACTCCAAGCTCAGCCATGGGCATGTCATCTAGTGGCTAGAGCAGGGTCTGGGAGACAGGAGTCCTAGGCTCTGAGCTCAGTGTGATTTTGGGCCAGTCTCCTCTTCTCTCTCTGTCTCTCCACTCCCCCAGCTAGTGTAAACAGCACTAGTGCTCTCCCCACCCCCAGTTCCCATGCAGGCTATGGGGCTCCATTCCCAAATGACCATGGGCACAGCAAGCCATGTAAAGCAGCTGGTATTAGGAGTATTATTCTGGAGGTTACACACCTGGCCTGGGGGTCCAACCTGCCCAGGTACACCGGGGACACCAGGAGGTCCCAAGGGGCCTGGTGCCCCACGGTCTCCTCGCTCGCCCTTGGGGCCTTCTTGACCCTGCCAAAGAAGAACAGACGCATCACCATCTGGTGCTGTTCCCCCTTGCCATCACCCCACAATCCTCCTTACCCTCACCCCCTCCCAGCTGGGAGGGCTACAGAGAGGTACTACAGCCAGATGACTGCTGAAAAGCCTGTCACTGTCGAAGAGTGCCAGCAACCTGGGGTGACAGCAGAAGGCATGTACCTCCCCCTGGCACTATCATCACTTGCTGTGGGTGGGGGCACCAACTGGGAGCAGGCCAGCATCTTTTAGTGACGCTTTAATGGAGGTGCCAAAAAAGGAGCCCAAGAAACAACTAGGGCCTGTAAGCAATGGAGTCACTGAGGCCCCAGTCCCACCCTGATCCACTCCCACCCATCAGCATCTCATTAGCCAGAGCTGGAGCCCGCTCTGCCCTTTCCAGCTCAGCAGAGCCTGCCATCTAAACCCAAGCCTCTATAAGCCGGGAGCACAGGCCAGAAGGCGCAGCTCCCTTCATACAGTGTGTGGTGGGGGGAGGCCTGAGGACGCCACCTGCACTCCCCTCCCCTGCCTGTGGGTAAAGGTCCTGATGCACTGGATCACTACCGACCACCCCTGCCTGCCTATGGGCAGCAAGCTGGGGAGACCCATCAGAGTTGCCCCCAGGTTTGCTAGATGGGTTCTCTGCCAGACGGTGCAGTCCCCAGTGTGATGGATTATCGGAGCAGAGAGAAGGGCCTAACTGACTGTGTAGGCAGCACACAAAAAAGAGTCACATGTGGAGCCACCAAACACAGACAGACCCTGCGCCAAGCCCCTAGGCTGGGGGGCAATTTGTGACTGAGGTAAATCCAGGGCAGGTGGAGGAAAGGAGCCCGGGGAAAATCATAGCTACTTACGTCTCTGCCAGGGGCTCCAGCTTCTCCTTTGTCCCCCTAATCAGGAAAAGCCAAGAGAAAATGGCTACCTTACAGCCTCATTCCATTTCCAAATGAGACAGTCAAAGGGACTCAGGTAGGGCCCAGCCACTGCATCCGCCTGCCCTGCCCCCACTGGGGCAGGAACCCTCGCCCAGAGCCTGGGTCTGTCTTCCCAATGGCCCCTCTCCTGTAGCCAGCAAGATCTGAGACTGCTACTTAGTGGGGAGGAAGTAACATCAGGCCTGACCTCACCCACCCCTCCTGCTGGGTAAGCAAAGCTGGAGCAGCACGGAGCTGCATGTTGGCACCAGGAGGAAATGCATGGTGAGAGGTGCCTGGCAGAGACAATGGAGCAGCAGGAGAGTCTGTCACCCAGGGGAACCCCACCTGCTAGGCCGCTCGCAGGCCTGCCTAGCAAAGGGGGCTGGCTAGTCCAGGGGAGAGGGGCCCTTGAGCTCATTACCTTCCTCCCATCTTCTCCTGGAGTCCCATCTTCTCCCTAGGAGGATAGAAACCATTAGTCAAAGCCCTGTTCCACACAGGCCCTGCACACTAGGGGGCTGGGCCCTGGGCAGGTGTGGGGAGAGAGCCCAGATCAGACTGTCACCTCCACACTGGGGAGCACAATACATCCCCTTGGGTCCCCCAGCCCTCCTGACATCCGCCATACAGTCCTCAGATGAGCCAGGCTCCCTCAGGGCTAGTGGAGCTGAGGAATGGCGGGCAGCAGGGAGATGGCAGACTCTGGCCCTGGTGGTTACCCATTGCACACTGGGTGCCCCACATGGGACGGTTGGGGAGAACCCACACTCTGGGCTTGGGAAGCTCTTTGTTATGCCCCTTTGACAACCCATCAGTGGAAGGTCCTGGCAAGCTGAGGATCTGTTACAGGGGTTGCCAATATTTGGTCTGTCGGGGGCGGGGGGGCGCAGCGGCACCAGAGTCTGATAAGGAGCCCTCTGCCTGCGTTCAGTATGGTCTCAAGAATGCTATAGCTTTACAGGCAGCAGTCTCTTCCTCTGTCCCCACACCATTGCCAGCGCAGCTCCCTCTCGCCTGGGCAGGTCCTTGCCTGTCAGGCCTAGAGACCCTGCCCACCACAGCCAGGAGCTGCCCTTCTCCAGCAGAGGCTGGCTCCTTTACTCACGTTCTTCCCATTCAGACCGGGTTTGCCATCGTCTCCGGATTTGCCCTGGAAGGAAGCGCAGGCTGTTAGGAGAGTGAGGGGCCTTCCCCGTGCCTGAGACAGCAGCAGGCTCCTCTGCAGGCCCCCTCTGGGCTCACCCTGACCGGCAGTGTGGCTGGAGTCCAATGCTGTCATACCACAGGGCAGCAGCTCCTAGGGGAGGCTGGGTCAGGATACCTGCCCCCGCTGTGAACCCTGCCCAGAGAGTGATTAGCTGGGGCATGACAGCTGACTGGAGAGAGCCAGACCCAGGGTAATAGCATGGGCTGAGCTGGCAGAGCAACCAGCCAAACAGGGCTGCCGGGAGCTAAGGGCTGCCCTAAACCCTCCTGAGAGATCAAAGTTCTGGGCAAGCAGCCCCAGGCCCAAGCAGGCCTCACATCAGACTTGGGTCAGGCTGCTCAGGGCAAAATGGGCCAACGGGGCAGCATGAGTCCTGGGAACAGGCCTCCCAGAGCATGTGGGACATGGTGTGGGGCAGGGTCACACCCCTCAGGTCAGGCGCATAAGGGTGAGTGGAGACCATGGATGAGAGGCAGCTGGAGAGCAGGAGTGACCTCATAAGGAAGCCCCTGGTAGGGAGGCAAGGCAGGTGGTGGGTTATCTGGGGCCCTGCCAGTGCAGGGCGACACCAGAGAAGATGTAGGGAACAGCCGGCAGGGATGGCCCACAACAGTCAACCAAACTACTTACAGCCAAGCCTGGTGGTCCTGGGGGGCCGATGGCTCCTGGGGCACCTTGCTCCCCTCGTAGGCCTGGCAGCCCCTGCAACAATAAAAGATCAGGTGAGAGGCAGATCCCAGCTGGGTCACAGGCAGACACGAGGGGCAGCAGCTCAACAACAAAGGGAGAGGAGGACTCGTGATTGCAGGGGTAAGCAGTGCCCTCAGGCCAGGGACTCTGCAGGGTCTGATGGCCCCCGGGACAGCTCCACCATGCTCAGGATTTCAACACACAGCTCCAGGCCTTAGGCCCGCAGGGTAAAGCATCAGTTGCTGGTCAGAGGAAGGATACTGGAATGGATGGACCCCTGTGACAGGGAGGTGGGGCACAGAGCTAGCTGAACCAGTGCTTTGCTCTGGTGACTCCTGGGCCCATTGCTGCAGTGTTATTCAGATACTGGCCTCGTGCATGAGACTTCGGGGTGCCCCAGGGAAAGCGGGGAAGCCCCCTGCCTTGTGTGACCCACCACCCCTCAGAATCAGGAGCTCCATACTTACATCTCGGCCAGGATCACCCTGCTTGCCTGGGTCACCCTAGAAAAACAAGAGAACATGGCAATGATCATTGGGGCTGGGCTCAGGCCTGCCAGGGTACTGCCGGGGGGCTCCAGAGAGGCCTGGCTCATTTCACGGCATGAAAGCAGGAGAGGTCACCACCACACAGGCACCTCTGCTAATAGGGCCCCTAGACTCACTGGAAGGGAGCAGCAGCCACCCAGGGAAACCCAGCAGCACCCCTGAGCTAGCCCGGCAGCAGGCACTCAGGGGGCACAGACACAAATGAGCCCAGAGCACCACACGGCTCAGGGACACAGACCCTCCCTCTAGGCACCGACTCAAATCCAGCTCAGGCTCCATGGGCTCTGTGGCTGAAGTGAACGAGCTGATGGTCTCCATCCAGGTCCTCAAGGACAGGTACCTGCACTACTGAGCCACCATCACAGCTGGCACTAACTGGTGCTGTTATTGGCATCTCAGCAGAGAGGCCAAGGATTGGGTGGGTCACCCTAGAGACTGCACTTCCCTCCCACCCTGGGGGTGTTACTCCAGGGTGCGCTGGCACGGCTGGGGCAGCTGTCAGCCTGTATGCGGAGAGCCCCACATGGCCCTGCTAGGCAACGCCTTCTCCTGCCTTCCTACCACAACCCTCAATATTGAGGCAGCTCCTTCAGCTACAGCAGGGGTCCTGGAGCCTGGGCAAGGGGTCTCCTGCACAAGCTTCTGTCATGTGGCAACGCTATCAGGGGCAGGTCACGCTGACAGGGGCATGTTACATGGCTAGCGGGACCTGGCGATACACCAATACTCCGGTTAGTGGCTCTCCTTGCAGGGAGCAGAGCCTCTCCTAGGCCCCTCTGAGCGGCAGCCTCACTCAAGAAGGATGGGAGTCCCAGCCAGGCCACACTTACCCTTTGCCCCGCGGGGCCCATTTGCCCAGGTTTGCCATCCAACCCGTTCCGGCCATCCAGCCCCGGAGGGCCTCGGTCTCCCTGAAAGAGAACCAGGCAGTGACAGCTTCGCCCCGAGGCGCCCCCGTTCCGACCTCCCCCGAGAGTCCACCAGTGGGGCCGGGAGAACGGATGGTGCAGCACCGGATGCAGCGGAAGTAAGGACCTTCCAGCAACAGTGCTGCAGGCCAGCCCTTCGGCCCCCAAGCTGGATGCCCCCTCCCTGCCCCCTGCAGATGGGCATGCTGCACTCTGCACCCCTCACCCGGGACTGCGAGCACAGGCCAAGCAGCAGGGATGTATCCCTCCTCCCCCACGAACAAGGCAAAGAGGCCCTGCCGGCTGCGGGTTCTGGCGAGAGCTCCACTTATAGACATGGTACAGCCCAATGGGGCCCCTCCCACCCACCCCATGCTGGGCCCAGGCAGACCTGGCATGTCTCGTGGAAGTGAGGCTCTTACCTTGTCTCCTGATTGGCCTCGGTCTCCAGGGTCACCCTGAAGGGTACGAAACAGAAGAGAACACGGCTGGTCACAAGGTGAGGGGCAGAGCCAGTCAAAGCTCCCCAGCACCTGGGTGGGGAGCAGGAAGTGCTGCATCCCTCCAGAGCAGCAGAGAGGAAAGGGAACAGGGACTCACCCGAGCTCCGGGGGGGCCTCTGGGGCCTTCGATCCCCTGCAAGAGGAAGGAGATGGTTCTGCTCCAGGAGTGCCAGGAGGAGATGGCTGGGGCCCACTTTCCCCCATATATTCATCACCCTGCCCCTCACCACATGAATACCTGAGAGATGACCCAGTTCTCTGTGCAGGCTCTCCCCACATGCACACGCTCCCCAGAGGTACCAGCCCCCAGCATGCTCCCTTCTTATGTGCACCTATGCCCCAAACCCAGCGCTACAGACTCCCCAACCCCTGCAATACACCCCCCTCCCAATGCAGCCTCCCCATGCTCACTGCTCCCCTGGCAGGCATTCCCCCACCCCCCACATGGGCATCCCTTCCCAGCGAGACAGCCGCCCTTATTCTGTGCTCCCAGGAGCTACTCCCAGACCCTCAGCTCCCTCTGCTACACCCCCCCTCCCTCCCTTAGAGCTCGGCTTGCAGAGACTTTCAACCCAAGGGCATTTCAGTTCCAAGCGGCACCTCCTGAGACAGATACTCCCAGGCACTAGCACCTACCCTCTCTCCAGGCAGGCCAGGTACCCCGGCCTCGCCCTTCGCACCCTTCATCCCATCCTCTCCAGGGTCCCCTGGCTCCCCCTGAAATGGAAACAGCCAATCAGAACATTAGACACAGGACCACTGACGTTCAGTGTTTTCAGGCAGGTGGACCAGCTCTGTCGCTCCCCTGGAACCAGATTGTCCTGTATCCTCCTCCAGGTGCACCCCCAGAGCCTAAGCCCAAGTGAGCCATGCCCCTGCCAGGCAGGGAGGGAACAGTTCCACTCCAGGACAGTCTCTCTGCAGGGCAGGTGTGGTCCATACTGCAGAGTCCTGAGCGGTACCAGAACACACAGAGTGCTAGGCTACAGCCCAGCCTCAGGCCTGGGGCCCTCAGCTGGGCTGTCCCACTCCTGCAGAGAGAGGGCAGCTCCACCGCACTCATCCTACGGCAGCCCTCAGGAGATAGTAGCAGTGTTACCTTCTCGCCTCTCTCTCCAGTTCCTCCTACAGCTCCCGAATCGACCTGTGGGGAAGAGAGAGGGGTCACATGCTATGGGGCCCAGGGCACAAACCCAACACAACCAGGGCAGGGACAAAGAAATGCTGAGCTTACAATTCGTCCTGGGGGTCCAGGCAGCCCCTGCAGAGAAGAAGAGAGAGCCCAGCATTAATGGAGGCCTCCAGGACATCTTCACAGACAGCCCAAGACACAGCAGCACCCCGTGGGGGCAGGGGGAAAGCTCTGCAGGGCTCCAAACCACCTTAGACATACAAGAGCTAAATAAGAGCTTTGGGAGCCCCCATCCAGCATGGAGCCTGAAATGGAGCCCAAGCTCCACATCTTGCCCTGAATCAAGAAGCTGCACTGGGGGGTTCTCATGGCCAGGACCAGCTGCTAAGGGGTGGCAACTGGTGCAAGCTTCTCCACGCTGCCCCCTTGCCCTGACCTGGCCCATCTCTGGGGACCAGCTAGCCTTTGGGTATTCTGCTGAGACTGCCCATTAGAGACTGGGCGAGACATCAGGCTTAGCACATCAACTTAGCTGCCAGCACTGCTAGCCTGGGCTGGCTCCAAACCAGACACCTGGAAGGGAAAGATCATCAAACCCAGGTGCCATCGCCTGAGTTGGGATACTTGTGCAGGGTCTGGGCGAGCATGAGGGAGGACACGCGCAGGCCCGGGCAGCACCACACGGACCAGGGCAAATCAGTAAGTGTACAAGTAAGCCTGTGTCTTTGTGGGGTGAGCGTGCAAAAGGAGCAGGGGTGTGTGCACGGAGCATGCAATGGACACCCTGAGCCTGCAGTGGCTCCTCTCAGAGGATGGCAATCCCCCTACATGCCTGGATTTCCATTGTGTGTGGGTCATGGTGGTGCTGCTGTGCCCTGTTTGCAGCCCTCTAGGTGCGACACTGGGAGGCCTAGCTTCACCCTACTGCAGTGCCCCAAGGAGAAGGGTCTGTGTGGGCGTGGAGCACCCCCAGGCTGAGCACTAAACGCTTCATTCCAAGCGTGGCAGAAGGGGGTGCAGCTACTCACCGGTTCCCCGCGGTCGCCCTTGGCCCCTGGTACTCCAGGACTGCCCTGCAAGGAGAGAAGGGACACAGTGAGGGGAGGGGAGAGTCAGGCAGCCGGCTGCTGGGGAAGGAGGAGGTGGGCTGCAAGTTGGGAACTTACATTTCTGCCCTCATCGCCTGGGTCTCCCTGGTCACCCTTCTCGCCGGGGAGGCCACGGTTTCCTGGTAGGCCCTGGTGGAGAGAAAGCAGGTGAGGCAGCAGGTCCAGAGCACTATGGTGATCCCACACTGGAGTGAGAGACTGTGGAGCCCAGACCCAAGGAACAGGGCTGGGGAGGAGCAGGGGCACTCAGGTCTCAGCAGTTAAGAAGCAGGGGCCAGGCAGAGGTCCCTCCAAGAGGCCCATGGGACACACAGCAATGGTGCTGCTGCCCCTACAGAGGCTGGAATTCACCAGGCTCCCCAAGAGTGGAAGGTACCCAGCAGCCGGGGCGGGGACAAACTCCACTGTAACATCATTCCCCCAGGCTGTGCCTTCTGGAGTTCACCCCAGCCAGTATCTCGGCTGCTGTCTCACCCCCAGGCAGCACACAGGGCTCAGCTGGGCCCTTTCTGCAGCTCCCCACTCACATGAGCTCGGGGAGCATGAAAGCATGGAGTCCCATGGAGGGGCAGCATTTTGTCCATCCCCATATCCCCACTCGGTCCCAGCAACCCTGGCCCCCTGGGGAGCCCACATGCAGGCCTCCCATGATCTCTTCCTCCCTGCCACCCCACGGGATACACCCCTCACAGCCCCCTCACTTACCCGGGGGCCCCGGTCTCCAGGTTTGCCGGGCTGACCCGGCTCTCCCTGAGAGGGAAAGAGAGGGAAGTAAGCGAATGGTGGGAAAAGCCAAGTGTGGCCAAGCAGGGGAGGGGCATTGCCACAAAGTGACAGACTGATCACTTACCAGGGTCCCCTCATCACCCTTCTCACCACGTTCACCCTGCAGCACACACAAGAGAAGAAAGAGTTACCAGTAATCTTCCCTGACCAACAAAACAGAGTCACCCACTCAGTGCACCCTGTGTGCAAACCCAGCACCCTAAATACCTCCATATGCACAAGCCCCCGTCTCCCTGGAACATGCCTCCACTCCACACAGTCCCTGCCATCACCCTGAACACATCTCTACTCGCTACACCCCCAGGAACACGCCTCCCCTCGATACACCGCCAGGACCACTCCTCCACTCCACACAGCCCCACCATCTCTACTCGCTACACCCCCAGGAATACACCTCCACTCCGCACAGCCCCCACCATCACCCCAAACACTCCTCCACTCGGCACACTCCTCCACGCCACACAGCCTCCTCCCCAGGCATATGCCTCCACATAACCCCACCTGCACCAGCCCCTCAAACAAACCTCCATCGGATACACCTCCACTGCACACAGCCCCCTCAAATACCTCTTGGATCCCCTGTTAAAAATAGCCTGTTGATGTTGTCATGACAATCTGGCACAGGGTCTCCATGGAAACTCCACCATGTTGTATAATCACTGTGGCCAGAAACAGGCTCTCCACCAGCAGGAACTGTCTGAGGCAACAGTCAGAACTGTAGACCCAAGAGCCCCATCTGCCTGCTCATGGGCACCCTGGAATGCACCCAGGTCATGCCCTCCTCATCCAGAGCACCTCTACATTACCTCCTTCCCTCGCAGGCCCATCTGCCCTGGAGCTCCTGGTCTCCCCAGCTCCCCCTTCTCACCGGGTTCCCCTGGGTCACCCTGGACAAGAGAAAAATCACAGCAGAGAGAGGAGAGGCTGAGTCAATGTACAGCCAGTTAGTTACAACCCAGCACCCAGCTAAGAGAGCCCCAACCCACAGCACCCATGTGAACAGTGTAGAACAAGAGGAGCCCACCAACACACCCCACAGTAACCAGTGAGCCCCCCCGCCACATAAACAGTGAATGCCCAGAGGCACCTTCCCTCCCCCTCACACAACACAACACCCACACATGCAGGGCAGGGCAGGGCGAGCCCCCCCTGCAACACAGCATCCATGCAAATGGGACAAGAAGCAAGGAACCCCTCCTCCCATAGGACAGCACCTGCGGAGAGGAGCCCAGTGCACACACACAACGCAGCTCTCAGGGCAGCCAGGCAGAGGAGCCCTCCCCGCACCCCCCATCACCCCACAGAGCCATTACCTTTGGGCCACTCTTGCCAGTGAGGCCGACAATCCCCTGGTTGTCCGGAAAGAGAGAGGCTGTTATTGGTGACCTGGCTGCCTGCAGGGTCTGTGCAGCCCCCACTGGATGTGGTCTCAGGGGAGGCTGTGGGACACGGAGCAGAACTCGCGGGGCCTTGGGGACTGCTCCTGGGCCTTTCCATAGAGCCCTTCTTGCACATGGGTGGTGGGGGTGCGAGTCCCCAAATCCCTCCCCCACCCAGAGTGCAGGTGAGCCAGGGCCCCACACCTGTGCAGAGATGGGTTCCCACCTGTTCTTACAACAACCACTTTCATATTTACCAGTGGCTCTCTAGCCCTTTACCCACTACTTTGAGGGAGAGAGGGGCACAGCCCTGGGCTGATCGATGCCACCCCAGCAACCCTGGCCCGAAGGATAGAGACCAAGCAACTCCCTCCTCACAGAGAGCTCTGAGTCAGACATAATCCCAGGGACAGAGATGAGTGGGAGCATGGCCCCATGGCCCTGATAGCACCTGGCCCAGGATGCAGGGCACAGCCAGCTGTGGGATGCCAGCTACAAGGCAGGCAGGCAAGACTCACCCTGTCGCCCTGTTCTCCTTTGGGGCCAGGTGGGCCAGGGACACTGAATCCAGGGGGGCCCTGAAACAAAAAGAAAAGCAGGTCAGAGCAAGGCAGGCAGGACAAGCCCTTTCCAGGCTCCTCACCTGGCCAAGCTGTGGTTCTCTCTGCATCCCCCCAGCGATCTTACACCCAGAGAGGATGGTTTAGCCTGGCCTGCCCTCAGGGAGAGATGGATTCCAGCTCCCAGAGCACGGAGCTACACAGGCATGTTGGGGAGCCCCAAGCACAGGCCCAGATTTCAGACTCACCCCTGAAGAGCCTCTAAGCCACGGCGCACTGAGGGGCTACCTTGCGGGATGCAGCATTGGCGGCAGAAACCCTCTTTCCTACCCAGCTACGAGAGCTGTACCCCCCTGTCCCAGAGCCATCACCCTCTCCAGCGCCAAGAGCTACTCCGGTCTCCACTCCCAGCAGAGTCCCTGCCCCTCCTGAGCAGGCTGCTGGCTGCGGGACTTGGGCTTCTGCCCACTAAGTGGAGAACTGAGCCCCAGACTCACTTCAGCGAGTTGGCCCTGAGCCCGGGTCTCAGAGGGGACAGGAGAGATGGCTTTATCCCCTGGGCCCCCACTGAGCTGCCTGCCTCCGCCAGAGCTCCTGGCTGTGCTGACGGCCTAAATGATACTCACGCGGGCTCCTTTATCTCCTGCGTCTCCCCTGGGACCCGGGGCCCCCTCTGCTCCTGCAGGGCCTCTGTCACCCTGGAATAGAGGAAACAGCACCATCAGCCACACAGAGCTGATCCCCTCTGGACCCCAACACTGACCCTCCCCCCACCGGCGAGACAGAGCTGCTCATCTGCTTCCCAGGGCAACGGGGGCAGGCGGGGCTCAGGATAGGATGACACTAAAAGGAGCCGGCTGGACTGACCACAAGTACCTTGGAGCCGGGAGTGGTGGGGGGTGGAAGGAATGTGTCTGGGATATTGGAGAGAGCAGGGTCAAAGCTGCCTCTGTGCAGGTAAAGTTCCCAGACTGCCCCCAGAGAAGCCAAAGCCCCCTCTGCCCCTGAGCATGGGGGCTCCAGCCTGCCTGGCCTCAGCTTTCATTACAAGAAATAAGTTTCCCGCCCTCCCAGCTGCAGAGAGCCTTCCAGTCATGAGCTGAGCACAGCCACTGCAGCGACGGCTGCCCGCGTCTGCAGAGAGCCTGCTGCGATGACCCAGTGGGTGAGCGCCCCTGCCGATCCGACTGGAGCAGCAACTCTCAAGCCCAATGACCTCACGTGAGTGTCATCTCTAACTTTTTCACTGCTGATGATTTGAGCAGACAGAAGGGGATGGGAGTAGGAGTGACACCCTCAGGTCCTGAGAGTTGCTGCAGGAAAGGCAAGGCAGTGGGAAAAAGAGAGACATAGAACAGAGTGGGTGAAGAGGGGAACACAGGGCAGGAATATGGCAGCCTAAAGGAGGTGTGTTCTCTCACCCAAGGCTGACCCCAGTAACAAGGCACTGAGCTGATAACAGACCAACCCTAAGCTACTACACAGAGGCTGGCCTCTCCCCTCAACCTTTGGGAGCATCTCCTGGTCACTGTGGGAATGTGCCATCCTAACCAGAAACCCTGGCCCACCGAGCAGAATCAACACATAGTTGAGCTCGCCAGCCCTGCTGGGTAACTGCCCCCTTCCTGGGTCACATCAGCCACCACCATGCCACAGGCCCACGCCCCATGGCTACACTCTGCCCTGCCCTAACACACAGTGCCAGCTGGGAGTGCATCTTACACACTGTACATTTGCAAAAGAACTAAGAGAGGCCCCTCCCACGCCAGCGCCCCACTTCTGGGGACAGGATCATTTTCAGTTACCTTCTCTCCTTTGACCCCAGAGACGCTGGAAGCCTGGAGGAGAAACACAAGGAGAGAAACTGCTGAAACCTGTGCACCGCTCCCTGCTGGCAAGGACACACGGAGAGAGCCCTGCCTGCCCTTCATGGGAATTGCTACCTCTCACAGCCACCAGGGGGAGCACTTCCCCTTGGCCAGGTATCCACAGAAGCAGCCTTCTGCCCATTCCCTGGCTGAGGTCAGCACTCAGGAGAAGGGTGGTGGGGTACAGAGGAAGAACCTCAACTGCTGGGTGCAGTAGGACCCCGTAGGCAACACCCCACTCCCTGAAGTGAGTTATCTCTGCACCGACCCTCCCACAAGCACCAACGCTGGGGGCCATTGTCCCAGCAACGCGGTCCCATGGTGCCTCTCCTGCCCCTTTGAGGGTCAGTATCCACCCTACGTGCCGGGAGCCCAGTAACACCCTTGCTGGCCCTCGGGAATGCAGTTTCTGCCTGGCAGAGAGGAGGCCACTTACCGGCTTTCCAGGTTCCCCAGGAGCACCTTGATCCCCCTAAGGGAAAGAATGACAAAGGCCAGGGGTCAGCACCTTCCCGAGGGGCAGCAGCCCACTCTGCCCTGGGAGTGTGAGGAAGCCATCAGAGAGCCCCGCGTGCTGAGGGTCTCTCGGGATTAGTTGGATTTCCTTTGAGAACCATGGCCCTTCAGCTTATCTGCCAGCATGGCTCACTCACCAGCCCTCTGCACCTGGCTGAGCGCTGCAGGCCAAGGTCCCCATCGGACAGCCGGGGACCCAGCTGCCATTCCTTGGGCGTTACTTATTGACAAGGAGATTCCCGAGGAGCTTAGTGCCAGACTGGAGGGTTGCAGTATTGTTCTTCCTATTGCCCCACACCACAGACTTTAGACACTCAGATCCAAAGAGCGCAAGGATTCCCCTTCCCCTGCAGAGCTGGGAACCCAAGCCCAAGGGCACTGGGGCTAGTGCCAGAGACCCAGACAGTGACAACGGCCAGGAGAGTGCTGTTGCCCCAGCTGCGTGACAGAGCATCAGTGGTCCCATTCTCTGTGCCCAGTGAGCACAGATGGCACAAGTCACACAGGGAGGACATCTGCTTTCTGCCCTACCAGCTCCTCTGGCTGGAGGAGACAGGCTGGTATTGATGCGATAAGCCAAGCGGACTGCACGCAATGCCACCTCCCTCTGCAGGGCAATCCCAGCACAGGGGAGACACCTCCTCTCTAGAAAGAGCCATCTGGGGAATATTATTTCTTCTAAGAGCTTCTCCAAGATCCAACAGCCCTGTCCACCAGTCTTGCCTATCAAGGGGGATTCCCAGCACTTCTCTCCCCCAAGACCTAGAGCCCTTCCCTTCCTACCTGGACTCCTCCTCCACTCCTCATTTACCTCCAGGCACCCACCAAACGTCAGTGATGAATGCAAAGGGGCAGCAGTGTGGCAGCTGACCCCTTGTCTGTTGCATTAAGGACACTCTGAGTATTTTCTGCACTTAGACCCAGGGTTCCTGGCCCCTGAGGCCCAGATCTGTGGGAGGGACATTGACGAAGGCAACACTCGAGACGTGCAGGCCCAGAGAAGACACGCAGAGGAAGAGAACTCTCCACATTAGGAGCAATGTTGGGGGCATGGGGGGAAAAAATCAGTGCAGCTCAGGGGCGGGCACTGTCATCTCTCACTTCATGGATGCCCCACAAATGCTCTGCTCACCCCAAGAGCTGGCTAAGGGGCCCCGCAAGCAGGCAGGACACAGGCCATGTCAAAGGGTCCCTACCTTTTCCCCTCGCGGGCCGGACGGTCCTGGCAATCCCTGTTCCAGAGATTAGAGAGACAAGAGAAGCCTGTGAGAGAACTGGCAGTACCCTCGTCTATCCATGCAGGGAATGCCAGCCGCCCCAGAGACTCATGCCCCAGGCCAGAGCCAGACTGACCAAGAACCATGGATGGGACTCCAGCCCAATTTGTGCTGGGGCCCATTGCTTAGGAGCTGGAGGGAGGATCCCTGACCGCCGAACTCTCCCACTGACTCAGTGTACTAAGCCAAGGCCTCGGCAGGGCAGTTACAGGAGGTTCCAATAGTCATTTCTGCTCCTTCTCTGTCCCCTCCATCCATCCCCTGGGCCTGTCAAGCTCAGCGGAGGGGTAGGGGAGAAAAAACACAGTGCCAGATCAGCAGGGGGCGCTGCAGCAGACATCTCAGCACAGGCGCATTCCTGCCCAGGCTCTGCAACAGTGTGGGGCTGGCACTGCCACGTTCCACCTGGGCTAGGCGGGGTCTCCCACACTCACCTCTCTGCCTGCTGGGCCCAGGCGGCCTGGGGCTCCCGGCTCCCCCTGAAACAGGATAGAAGGTGTGAGTGGAAGCAGGACCGGCTCTGTGCACACTTGGCATTTAGAAGTGAGGAAGGGCCATCACACCCCCACAGCCCAGCAGGAGCCAACCTGCACCCAGAGCACACCCCTTGCTCAGCCTCCCCACCTCACCCAGTTCTCTGCTCCTCCCCCAACCATTCCCCGGCTGGGATCACACAGCACTGCTTGATCTAAGCCTCTGGCCAGTGCTCCTGCTCTCCTGAGCTGCAGGACGTGGGTGGGTTTGGGGGAAGGGGACCCTTTTGGTTGTGCAGAAGCTTCCGGCATCCTGACAGAAGCACAGAGAGCAAGCTCACTGACCCGCTGCATTGGCACAATAGAAGAGCCACTCTCCCCAGCCAACTGCTGTCCCTCATGTGCTGATCAGAGGGGGCCACAAAGCTGAACAGAATGAGCCAGGGCCATGGACGGGGCTGACCCAGCTTCTCTGGCAAAAGCTGTCCTGCCTACTACCCACCCCCAGCGATCGCAGGCCCTTGGCTGTGAAAGGTTAACCCAGAGCAAACCTACCTTTGTCCCTTCCGGCCCAGGGAGTCCGCGATCGCCCTGCAGAGAAAATGGAAAGAGAAAGGACATTTCAGCCGGGTGCATACTCGCTGGGGCCCCTCGGATAACCCTGCCCCCTGCAGCAGCACCCTAGCAGCCAACGGGCACCCTCTTTGGAGACCTGGTCGAAACAGACTAGGGCAGAGCATCCATCTTCTAGAGAGTCTTCTGCAGGGGTTTCGAGCTACATGGCCATAGCACAGAGCACAGTCCTGCCCATCCCAGGGCCCAGCAATCCACATCCAGTTTGTCCACGTCTCTAGCGCACCTGCAGACTGTGAGCCAGTCTGTCACTGGGGAGGCTGTTGGCAGACAGGGATGGTCCCAGGGAAATCCCAGCCTCTCCCGTTCAGGGCTCCGGTTTTCTCCATCACTTCTGGGGCAGAGCTTTGGCTTGGAGCAGCAGTAACAGGCAGGGGGCCAGAAAGTCCCAGGGGTGTAAACTGCAGACCCCTGTTCCCTGTGCAAAGGGAGCACTCTTGGGAGGTGGGAGCAGCAGCCAGCAGCACTCAGCCTCAGCTCAGGAGCCCTGAGTGTGGTGCCTGCTCCAGTAGGTCACCTGCTTGGTCCCAAACTCTCCTCTTGATTGGACGGGATGTCGTGACTCAACAGCACTGTCCCAAGGGCACAGGTGAGGCGCTGCCCGATACCCCTGATCCCCACAGCGTAACCCTGTGCTCCAGCAAACTCTCACCTTCTCCCCTGCTTCTCCGAGCTCTCCCGGCTGCCCACGGTCTCCCTGTCACAGAAGAGATAAGTGCATCAGTGTTGGAGGGCACAAGGACCACGCCCGGCGAGGGGACCTAGCTGGGAGGAGCCCCAGGGGCAGCAGAGGAGGCCTTCGGCCTATTTCATCCTGCAGAGTTTCCAAGAGGCAGGCACCACTGGGCGAGCAGCCAGCAGATGCCTCCTGGGGGGACCCCATGAGCAGAGTGGACTGTAGCAACTCCCCACCTGCATGGCCCTGCCTTCACTCCCCGGCACAGGAACACACAAGAGGCTCGTGGCCTCAGCAGCTTGTTGGCTCCTGCTGACTTTCCCCACTTGAGGCTGCAGTGCTCTGTCTCAGACTGTCCCTGGGCCATCACAGGCAGAGGGTTTCTGGCCAGGAGCCCATGCACCAAAGGCCTCGGAGCGGTGCCCCATCACATCCAGCTTCCCCAGAGAGTTCAGGGGGAAAGGCTCAGACAGGCGTCCTTGTTACAGGGCAGTGACCATGTACAGCGGGCAGGCCACTGCGTAATAACAATTCACACTCAGCACCTCCTTCTGGGATCTCCAGGCATGTTATCCCCATGGCCCCAGGGACACAGACAGCATCCCCCCCCGTTTAGAGGGGGAAACAGGTGCAGAAGGGAGGAGAAGGGGCCGTCCCAAGGTCGCAGAGCACAGGACTGGCAGAACTGGATACACCACCCATGAATCCCAACTCCCCGTCTCCACCTGAACCAGCCTTCCAGCAGGGAGGTCTCCCAGGACCCACCTTGCTTCCTTGTTCACCTGGAGGTCCTCTCGGGCCCTAGAAAAGCGAAGCAAGAATGTTACATCTCTCCACCAGGGAGTCCCTGGCAAAACCTGCTGAGGTGTGTTTTCAGGGGCACCTGGACCTATCTCCCTGCTTGATCGGAGCGAGGCGTGAGCTGGGTTGTCTAGGGGGCAGCCCGGTGGGTCAGTGGCTGAGGAGGTTGGAATCCAGGACCCACTCCCCCACTCCTGCAGGCTTAGCCTCCGACTTCCTCAGGATACCTGTGCACATGACTATTTCCTGCCCCTGTTCAGGCCCCATTGCCGGTGGTCTGAGCCAGGGCGTAAGCAGCCCCCCCAGCACTGCACCTGCTCTGTGCACACCCCAGCTGGAAGGCTGCTTTACCAGAGCTGAGAATGGGGAGGCTCCTGGCTGAGGTGGCTTTTAGGACTGCCATCCGACTGGTGTAAGAGCAGCCAGCCGAGTACGTGAGCTCCTCCACCCCTGGGGCAGGGCTTGCCAAGCTGCCATCCAGCTGAGGAGAGGCAGGGCTGGCTCTAGGGAGACAGCCAGCGGAGCGCTGGCCCAGTGGGCCTCATGCAGTCTCCGATTTAGAGGCTCTCTCCTGCCCTGCTTGGGGCATGGACTCACGGGTCTAATAGGCCTTTCCCAGCTCTGACCACATAGCCCTAGAGCGGTTCGCTGTTCCCCACTCAGGGGGCCTGCTATTCGAGGCTCCACAGGTGCTCCATGCCAGCTGGGTTCATTCCACTAGGGCATGGCTTACCTCCTCTTAGGGGACTCACCCGATCTCCTGGGTCCCCTGGGCGACCCGGCGGCCCTGGAAAGCCTTCTTCCCCATCACCCTGGGGACAAAGAGCAAAGGAAGTGTCCAGAAAAGACAAAGGCATCGTATCTCAGGGAACTTGAGGGGACAGGAGCCAGCGAGGATGGCTCCCTTGCTCCTCCAGGTTAGCAGGGTGGGATCCAGGGAAACGAGGTCACTACAAGCCACAGCAGTCTCTACCATGTGTGCATCGCCCTGGTCATGGCATCAAGTGCCTTTGTGCAGAAGGGAGACCAGAGCACAATCCCACAGCGGATTAGGGGGTGGGGGACGGCAGCAGATCCTGCACTAGCACAGCCTGGGCTTTCCTGCGACCGCTGCCTCTCACCACAGCCACTCCTCTTACCTTGTCTCCTTTCTGTCCTGGGGGCCCAGGAGGTCCCCGTGGCCCAGGATCGCCAGGCAAGCCCTGAGGCACGAGAGAGAAAGAAAGAGCTGAGACCAACCTGAGCAGCGTGGAGACCAGCCCTGAGTGACATGGCGTTCATGGGAAGCCAGCCTCAGTGCAAGGTTAACACTGCCCACATCTAGCAAGGGGGATTTCCCTTTCTATGGAGCCTTATTCTGTGTCTTCCCTAACTCATATCCCCCCCTAGTCCTCCTTACCCCACTTCCCCCGCACCGCACACCACCAACAGAGTCACCCTCACCCCATCCCCACCCACCTTGCTCACCCATGCATCTCCACTCCCAGCCCTGGCATGGCATGGGGAGGTACTCACCGGGGTGCCTGGCTCTCCTCCGGGAGGTACCCCATCAATCAGCCCTGGGGGGCCCTAGAGAGAGAATCAAAGGGAGCTCAGATATCATGTCACACTCCTACTACCCCTCTCACCCGGCTATGCCCTGACGGCCCCATGAGCTGGCTCTGCACCCAAACACAGCCCCTCCACCCAGGGGAGCGTGTCTTGGCTCAGCCCTGTGGCTAACTGGCTGCAGCTCCCACAGGCCAGCTCTCCACAGGCCAGCTCCACAATGCAGAGAGCAGAGCCCGCTGCTGCCCTGTCACAGCATTGTGGGACCCCACCAGCTGGCATGAAGGGGCAAGTGCTGCTGAGTGTCACAGCCTGTCAGCCTCCCCCAGGCCAGAGCGCAGCACGCAGGGGAAGAGCCAGGGAAGGAGGAAGGTCACTTACCCGCTCCCCTCGCTCGCCTTTCGCCCCCTGCAAGAGGAAATACACAGGGTTAAAGGGAGGGATTCCTGCACCTGGCAACCTAGTGCCCCCTGGGTGGCCCTGGGAACGCAATGTTCAGTGGGCTTGGTGCATTCATAGCCCATGGCACCTGGCAGGGAAACCACAAGCAAAGATAAGCTCAGCATGATACCCACTCATCAGGAGCAGCGTCAGAATATCTGGCTTGTGTGTACACACCTGGCCAGGGGCCACGGTGGAGCCACGTGTGCACGGGTGAGAGATCCACAGGGACACACAGTGTGCACACGTGGGGGGATGACGATGCACATACAGCAGGAGGCAGCAGAATCAGGGTGGCAATGGGGGCTAATTTTCATTGTGGGGGCGGATGTGTTTCCACCCCTGTAGCCAGGGAGGGTGTGAGATGGAGCATCCTGGGGAGATGGAATGCCTGGAGGCAGGGGCTGGAGCCGAGCTGGGCGGGGAAAGGACAGCTGGGCAGAGCCACATCATTGAGGGGACAGAGAAGGGTTGTTTCCCTTCCAGGACAGGACCCACTAGCTGTTGCATAAGAGCAGCAGCCAGGAAGGGGAAGAAGCAGCCAGGCAGGTGGCTGCTCTGGGTGCCCGGGGTAGGGGTGCAGGGATTCCGTGCCACCGCAACTGCCCTAACCGTACCGCTTCCTCAGCATGCCATGTGCCTCCGATGCGAAGGTGAGTGCCTGCCCCACCACCTTTCCCCAGCCCCGCTGCTGCCCAAGCCCCAGGCACTGCCGGAGCTTCTTCTGCAGTTCAGGCTTCTTGGTGCACACCCCAACCTGAAACCTCAGCCCACCCCAGGCCAGGCGAGCTTACCACAGGCAGGGCATGGCTGTGTGGAAGGTGCTGGGGCAGGCTGCTGTATGCATGGGGTGGGGTGGGAGCTGCATGCCCGGGGAGGCAGGACATGGCAGGGCCTGCGTGCATGGAAGGAGCTGTAGAGGGGTTGCATGGGGGCTGCCGTGCGGGCGCATGGTGTTGTGGAAGAGGCTGTGTGTGCATGCACAGGGGAGGGGGCACGATGTGCCTCAATCTAGCTGCCCGGGGCAGGGCCTCTGAACAGCTCCTCCCAAGCGGGAGAGGGAAACACACCTTGACAAACTCTCCGGCAGGTCCGGATGGCCCTGGAGGTCCACTGGGCCCAGGAGGTCCTGGATCACCGACTGCTCCTCTAGGCCCAGGGTTCCCAGGCAGGCCAGGATTTCCCTAGAGAATCAGAGAGGCTCCATCAGTGTTCTGTGCTGGGGAGAAAGCGCACCATGGACCACCCACCCTCCCAAACGACACCCATATTGAGGAGGCCTGAGAGGGCAGGATCCATAGAATAAGAGCTGAGCACAGATCTATTCAGAGCAGAAGTGCCCTGGGAGCACCAATCCTCGTGCAATCGGAGATTCATTGGAACGCTCTCGGTGCCACTGAACGGATTCCAGAGGCTTACACCACGGGGCGGAGAGATGCAAAGCCCCCCCTGGAGTCCCACTGTGGGTGCCAGAGCCCTGGGCTACAGGACCTCTCCTTTCGTTCCTGTACCCCAATGACCACACAGTCCAAACCTGCTTTCTATTACGTACCGGACTCCCAGGCTCCCCTTTCCGGCCAGGCAGCCTCCCTCCTCCGTTCACAATCACCCCTGGATCTCCCTACACAAAACAGAATGCCAAACATCAGTGCACCAGCCCAGCCCCATATACAAGCCTCAGCTTCTCTGGGAGAACACATGGCAGCTGTACCAGCGAGACTGCACCACGGTTCAGGACAGGCAGCGAAGAAGAAATCAGGGAAGGCTGCACAGAGTCACCAGAGCTGGACTCTGGCCAGGACGTGGAGGTGAGCACCAGACTCTTGGGCAATGGGCCAGGGGACCGTTAGTGATCACAAGTGGCCAAGAACTCAGTTTTATGACTTATCCAGCAGCACAGTGCCCTCGGCACCAAGATCAAAGGAGAGCAATCCCTATTGAGTTGTTCATTGGCTCTGGAGTGCTGTGGAGTCTCCGCTCCAAGCATTGAGCTGGATCCACCCTGCTCAGCTTGGGAGCACTGCTGTGACCCCAGTATGACATGTGTGTAATTTACAGGGAGATGTCTAACTGGATCTAAGGTGGAAGGCCTCCCTCTTGCCAAGGCCAGAACCTGCTCACGGCAGCAAGGTCTGGTAGGGCTGCAGGACACAGAGCTTGGAGGGATCAGGGGTTACATAAAGTTGGGGGGAGGGGGAGGCTGTGGACCACCCCACATGGCTAGGCACCGGCAGAGGCTGCTGCAGACAGAGCTCGCTCTCTCTCTCTCTCTCTTTCCAAGCGGAGCCTTTGGGATTGCCCTGCTTGGTGGGGAATCCAAGATGGTGGCCACATTAGGCAGCACTGGACGGGATGTACCTCTACCTACCGGCTCGCCTTTCTCTCCCCGCAGCCCGGGAGGCCCCACTGGGCCCTGGTCCCCCTGGAAGGCAAAAGCAACAGTGAGCAGGGGTGCTCCAGAGCAGGGAGCAAGGCTAACGGGGAAGCAGGAGCTCTACGTACCGGGGACCCTCTGAGACCAGGAATGCCTTGTCTACCCTGAAAAAAAAAAAAAGAAAAACCAACAACAACAAGATGAGGAGCATCCTCCAGCCAAGGGAGCAGGAGACTGAAGCCGAGAGAGGAGGTACACACGTGGTCTGCACGCCATGCATGGAGGAAGATGCAGACACAGGAACAATGGAGCAGGGTAACCGCTACAGTCCATGGCACTGAAGTTAGCCACCACAGGCAGGAGACAGCACCTGGAAGGGGATTGACACAGGGGACAACAGGGGCAATGTGGGTCTCAGAGACCCATTTAATTTGGACTTCTGCAACCCTTGTTACATGGGATGAAGTCAAGTAATAGCTCAGTGCTGCAAAGCATCATGGGAAGGGGGATGTAAATCACTCGGCAGGCAAAGAACAATGGTAAATATGGCCCAAGAGGAGGAACTAGGAGGAATTACTTACCGGCTGGCCAGGGGAGCCAGAGTTGCCAGGGCGACCAGGGCTTCCTGGGATCCCATCCACTCCTGGGAATCCCTGGGAACAGAGAGGAGAATAAACCAGCAGGTCCTGGCTCTGCTCTGGCCTCACCATTCCCAGCCTGGTTCACTCCCCAGAGTGAAACCCATTTATGTCCAAAGTCACCCCAGAGTGCTGAGCCGTGCCAGGGCAGCCACGGGGGCTGAATTTCAGACAGGGCATCTCGGCTTAGAGGGTCCCCTCAGCTGGCATTTGGCCAAAGCTCTCACTACAGAGCCCCATTTGGACTTGCTTTTAGCTCCCCAAGGGATTCCATGGGGATAGGATCCCTCCTGGGTCCTAGTGCCAAAGAAACCCCAGAAGAAAGGGGGTTGTGAAAGATAGTTGCATCCCCAGCACCGCCAATGGCCCTAGTACCTCTGACCCAGCCTGTCCATGCCCCTGGCACCCAGCACCGCCAATGGCCCCAGTACCTCTGACCCAGCGCTGTCCGTGCCCCTGGCACCCAGCACCGCCAATGGCCCCGGTACCTCTGACCCAGCACTGTCCGTGCCCCTGGCACCCAGCACCGCCAATGGCACTGGTACCTCTGACCCAGCACTGTCCGTGCCCCTGACACCCAACTCCACCAAAGAGCCTGGTGCTCAGTGCCTTGTGCCCAGCATTGTTGGTGCTACTGGCACCCAGCACCGTCAATGGGCCTAGTGCCTTGTACCCAGTGCTGTCCATGCCCCTCGTGCCCAGCACTGCCAATGGGCTTCAAGCATCCACAAATAAGGACACCAAGGGGCTCCATAGTGGACATGGGCATGGAGGATGCACCCAGAGGGACCCTCAGGGCACCGGCTCTGAAGGAGATCAGAGTTGAACAAAGTGGATGTTCTGCCCCTACAATGCAGCCATCCAGTGCCCTGGCCCCTCCCCCCGGCGCGGGGCGTGAAGAGCACTCACTCACTCTGTCCCCCTTCTCGCCGGGCCGCTCGATGATCTCGCCTGGGGCACCCTGGGGCCCCATTGGTCCTGGGGGGCCCGGAAGCCCATTGAGGCCCTAGAAAGAACAGAGGAGAGAAAACAGCCAAGGAGAAATAACATGGGGTTATTACGTGGAGATGCATCCCCCGTGATAAGGGCAGGCTCGGGGCCTTGGGAGGCCCCTCTGTGCCCATCACCCTGCAGTGCCTCCATCTCCTGCTCTCTGCGCCTATCCAAAGAAGAAGCAGGACGATTGGCTGCCACAAGAAGCTTTCCCAGGGCAGGCCAATGACGGCCCCTAAGAAGCTCAGCGCAGCAGGAGGCCCAGGGAGGGGTCCCTAGATCTCCTCCTCCCTGCTTACTGGGGTGACACAGGGGCTTTGTAATAAGGCCCCCGTGCTACTCCTCACACGAGCCCGCACTGCACAGAGGCCCTGGGACTGCCGGCGGCAGCACCCCTTAGCTGAGCTCCCCAGTCCCAGTCTATTTCCAGGCATGCCCTGTGCCTTGGAAAGGTCCCGACTCTAACACGGGGTCTGCACCCACACTGAGTGCAGGGAGAGCTCAGCACCACAGTCCCCCCAGCCCAGGGGCCCACACACAGAGAGGGGTATTACCGGGTGTCCAGGGGGGCCAGGCTGCCCCACACGTCCTTTCTGCCCCTGCACAGAGAGACAAAGACAGGAATGAATGGCCATTCCCACTCCCAGGACGCAGGCTGATCAGCAGTCAGAGCTTCTAAGTCCATCAGCTAAGCCACTAAACCAAAGTGGCCTCGCAGCCCCTGGGAGGGGAGCAGACCCTCCCCCACCCTGCACCCCAGCACCCCTCCAGCAAATCCTGCAATACTCACAATCTGGCCGGGCTCCCCCTTCTCACCCTGCAGCAAAAACAGCAAAGAGGCCAGTTAGGGGGCAGTGCAGCAACAGGCAGAAGAGCCGCCCGCGAGCATCTCCACCTCCTGCACCTCGGCCCAGCCCTTCCCCAGGGCAGCACAGACAGTGATGGAACTGGCCAGGCTGCTCCAGGAGTCAGCGCAGAGCTGGCAGGGAAAAGCCATCACCCAGCCCACCTCTCCCCACCTTCCTGGCCAGGGACCTGGCACTCTCACCTCCACCCCTGTGGCCCAAGGCTCTGGGCTGGAAGCAGCCCACTCCCTCTGCAGATACACCTGGGGGTGGAGTGCCCTCCCCCCCAGGTGTTTGCTCACCTCCCAAGGGCACCTCAATGTCCCCTGACTCCCCATTTTACCAGAGCCTGGAGTCCTCTTTGCAGCCCCCTCTCCAGTACGCTCCCCTGCCCCAAACAGGCCTTTCACACAGCCTGATTCTTCCACGCTGCCTCCCCTCCCACTGCTCACTGCACTGATCCCCCACAATAACTCCATGCCGGCCCATCCCCCCAGCTCCAGGAGGGCTCCCATCCCTTCCCTCCCCCAGCTCCAGGAGGGGTCCAGCTATCTGCAGTCACTCTCCTGCAGCCCCCTCTTCGTGGGAGGAAGCTGCAGAGGTGCTGACTGGTGTGGTACTCACCTTGGGACACTGCACCGTGCAGGGCTCCAGCTGAGGGGGAAAAGTTCTGCATTAGAGAGGGCCTTGGGCAGCCATGTCAGCTCCACCCCATGCCAAGCCCCTGGGGCAGGGAGTAGCACCCCCCACCTGCAGGGGGACATTATACACATGGGCCACGGAGATGCTGAATGTGCAGGGGGAGGGGAGAGCTGCCCCCAGCCCCATGGCTTCAGTCACCTGCAGCTCCCTATGCCCCACCCGACAGCAGCTCCAACCTGGCTCTGGGATAGCTCCGGGCCTGCAGCTGGGGGCAGCCCTGGGGCTAGGGTTGCCAACTGTCTAATCACACAAACCCAAAAACACTCTTGCCCCACCCCTTCTCTGAAGCCATGTCCCGCTCATTCCATCCCCCATCCCTTGCTCTCCCCGACCTTCACTCACTTTCCCCAGGCTGGGGCAGGGGGCTGGAGTGCGGGCTGCAGGCTCTGGGAGGAGACTCGGAGCTGGGGCAGGGGATTGGGGTATGGGAGGGGGTGAGGGATACAGGCTCTGGGAGGGAATTTGGATGCGGGAGGGGACTCAGGGCTGGGGCAGGGGGTTGGGGTGCAGGAGGGGGTGGCGCTTACCTCAGGCAGCTCCCAGTTGGAGGCGCAGCGGGGCTAAGGCAGGCTCTCTGCCTGCCCTGGCTCCGCGCTGCTCCTGGAAGCGGCCAGCATGTCCCTGCGTCCCCTGTGGGGGTGGCAGGGAGCTCCGTGTGCAGCCCCTGCCTGCAGGTACCGCCCCTGCAGCTCCCACTGGCCACAGTTCCCAGTCAATGCTGGGGCAGGGGCAGCACATGGAGAACCCTCCCCCCCAGGGGCTGCAGGGACATGCCGGCTGCTTCCGGGAGCAGCACGGAGCCAGGGCAGCCTTAGCCCTGCTGCGCCACTGGACATTTAGCAGCCTAAAAATCTCCCAGTTTGGCTTCAGTAGCCTCCAGGAGATAGAGATCGATTCTGGGAGACTCCCAGCAAAACCGGGAGGGTTGGCAACCCTACCTGGG
This sequence comes from Natator depressus, assembly GCF_965152275.1. Classification (NCBI taxonomy): domain Eukaryota; kingdom Metazoa; phylum Chordata; order Testudines; family Cheloniidae; genus Natator; species Natator depressus. The sequence goes on from NC_134240.1 coordinate 23,734,343, forward strand.
GCAAGAAGGCAGCGTCCCCCGTGCAGGCCGCTCTCCCCTCTTACCCTGTCCGTGACAGTCACCCTGCAGAGGGTGCTGGCGAGCCTGTCCTCCAGCTCCGACAGGCCGGCCCTCGAATCCTTGACATAGAAAACATGGTGCGGGTCTTCACTGGTGACAATGCGGCGCAGCTGCTCGTGATCCGCCCCGTCCATGCCCACCGCCAGCACCTGGATCCCTACACAAAGCAGAAAGGAGTCTCAGGGGGCCAGCCTGGCACTAACCCCCCTGGACTCACCACTCAGGGGGGTGAAGGGAAAGGGGTTAAAGGCTCCGGCACTCCGACAAACTGCCCTGAGCAGGGGTTTTGACCAACCCAGCAGTAAAGAGGAGAGGGAGAGGGAGAGGGAGAGGGTTCCCACACAATCCCCTCCCTTCCTGTCACTCCCCACCCTTCCCCACACACACCCCTCCCTTCCCACCATTGTAAACTCCTTCCCTACCAGCCTGCCCTCTCCCTTCTTCCCCACACCTTCCCCTGCCCCCCAGCTATTGCCCGATGTGACAAAGTGGGAACATTTTCTAATACTTTTATGAGTCTGGCTGGTGCCTCGGTTTCCCCTATATGCTGAATTGTTATCTAGTGGGTAGAAAAGGACTGTTTGCTCTCGGGGCAGGCTAAGACATAGATGTGAATGGCACCTAGCTGTCTGGAACTTATGCCCTATATCAATGGAGCATCTGAGAAGACAATGGCAAATCCAATTGCTCAGACACTGGCACTTAGCACCCAATGACCCAGAGGGAGATGGATTTTCCTGCCTCTTTTTAGGGAGGCTGAACAGCATCTCCCTAGGGCGAGAACAAAGAACTGGGAAGGAGTGAGGTGGGGGATCAGAGCTGGCTGCTGGAAGGAGTCTAGGCTCTCACCTGGGGTCTGATGGAGATCAGATGGAGGGAGACAGACACAGCTTGAACCAAGGGGTCACTACAGCTTGGCTGGGCTCTCGACTAACCAGAACGGTCTGTGCTTTAACCTTCAGTTCTCTAGACTACCCTAAGGCCTTCCTACGCTGTGCTCCAGTTAGCGAATTAACCTGACTGTGGAAGTATCACTGCAAACACTTGGCGAAGTGCATTGATCCCCCCAAGAGCGCACAAGTCTCCCACGGGGTCTGTCTCAGTTGGACTTGAACAATGTGAAACAGGAGAGCTGCAGGCACTGAGGACCAGTCAAAGGAGGCGGTGAAGCCGAGTGTCTTACCCTGGAGAAAGGGCGAGACCCACAGGGGGACCGGCATGCTGAAGGGGTTCCAAAGCTGGGGTGTAGCACCGATCATGTGGGTCTGCGACACCCATCCCACCCTCTCCGCCTGGCTCAAACGCCACATCCCAGCTCCAGGGATTCAGTTCTCACCTGTCGCCTTGATCTCCCTGGCCGGCCCAATGGCATCGTCACTGGAGGGACTGTCTGCCAGCACCACCAGCACCCCTGGCACACCAGGCCGGCGCCCTGCACTGGGGCTCAGCATGTAGGTCCTGGCAAAGTTGATGGCAGCTCCTGCAGAGAGAAAGGGTATCACTACCAAGCAGGTGTGATGCCACCTCTATCTCACCCCCCATAGGGCCCCGCCACCTCCATCCCCTTCCCCATCACCACTCACGCCCACCCAAGGTTAACTCCAGAGCGGGACCCCAGCCAACTGGGAAGGTGTTCCCATGGCCTGGGGTTGCAGAGTCCAACCCACCACTGCATAGGGCTCTCGGAGTACAGGGCCCCCTCCCTTCCTGCCCCTCCCCCAGACAGTGTTCTGTCCTCATCCCCTGGCACTGTGGCATCGAAGAAGCACGACATCCAAAGCTGGCATCACCCCCATCCCACAGCAGGCACCATGGGGGAGCCCAGGCTGCAGGCAAGGGGCCCCTTACCCAGGGCGTTGCCGCTGGGCTCCTCGTAGCGCATGGTGCGGATCCGCTCCAGCACAGCGCCCAGGTCACTGGAGCGATTCAGCAGGACCCACGGGACGCTGCGGTAGCTGTAGATCACCAGGCCCACCTGGGGAAGAAAGCAAGAGGTCAGCCAGGCCACTGAGATCACAGCCATAATGTGGTCCCAGGACGGGGTGGGACCAGCCCCAGGGCAGGGGAAGGGGAGACACAGAATGGCCCAAGGCAGCCCCCAGGGCAGGTGGAGGAACAAGGGGTATGTGTGCAGGGTGCACGTTCCACCCCTCCACATCAGTGGGGAGAACCAGAGCTCTGCTCCCAGGCCAGCCCTGCCCCCCAGTACCTGGGCGGCATCAGGGCCCAGCCGGCCCAGCGCTGAGACGGTGTTGGAGAGCAGGGCACGGACGGCCTCGGCGCTGTAGGCACTGTCCCGGGTGCCATGCACTAGGAAGATGATGTCACCACGAGCATCCCTGCAAACTGCACAAGAGAAGGAGATGAGGGAGCCCCTGAGAGGCAGTGGGACAGGAAAAGCCCAGGGCAGCTCAGCTCCTGTGGGTGGGTTTGACGGAGGAGCTGCTCCCCGCACCTCTGCTCTGGAGGGCCACTCCCCTGTTTGCAGGGCAGGCTCCTGCCTGCTGCCCCACTGCTCAGGATCAGGGGCAGTGAGTGCTGAGGAAGCCTCCACAGCCACCAAAAAGACCCAAGTGGTAGCAGTCTCCAGTTGAGGCCTCATTGCCGTGCGGAGATGCCAGCTGGCTAGTGAGAGCCCCTGTCCCAGCAGCGACCAGGCTGAGCCCCAAACCGCTAAGTGCCCCAATGGAGCCAGGCCCCACAGCCCAGTCCCTACCCCTCCCACAGCCGGACTGGTCCTGGGAGCCAGCCAGGCTGTCCTTTACCTGTGCGGTCGGTGAGGGTAGACTCCGCGCCCTTGGCGCTCCCAAACAGCGGCCGGATGGTGAAGAGGTATCTGTGCCCCAGCCGCAGCCCCGACACCTGGTGGGAAGTTGCTGACCCGGGCAGTGTCCTCTGTGTCTCGCCTCCCTCTAACCCGAACAGGGACAAGGGACCTCAGCATAGACAGGGTCCGAGGGAGATGGCCCTAGTGTGGGCCCTGCTACCCATCCCCTCTGCCTCCCACCCCTCTGCTCAGTGCTGTCTCTCTTTGAAGGGGTATTTGAACTGGGGATGGTCAAGGATCCCACAGCAATGGAAACAGAGACCCTCTTTCCAGACTGGGCTCAGGCCAGAGAGCTCCACTCCATCCACCTGCCGCAGAGCGACCCCCCAGCAGGTCCCCATTCCCAGCAGTGACCTAGCCTGTCTGGAGCAGGCTGCCAGCTGCTGGAGTTGGGCTCCTGCCCACTAAGGGGGGGGCTGAGCCCCAATCTCACTTCAGTTCGCTGGCCTTGAGCCTGGGTTTCCTCTAGGGCTTTGCACAGCCTTAGCCAGGACTTCTGCAGACCTTGTTTTGGGCAAGCAAGGGAGTCCCAGAGGTGGGGGCTAGCTGTGGCCCAGCACGGAAGGGGTGTTCCTATCTCTTCAGGCAGCCATGGGCCACAGCTCCATGCAGGCTCTAGGGGTCCCTGCTGTAGCTCTGCAGTCCCAGAGGCAGCCATGCTGGAAATCTGTTCATTACCTCGGGGCAGCTTCCAGGTGAGGAGGTAGCCAGTGGCCCCAGGAGCCGGAGTCCAGGCCAAGGTCACAGAATCATCTCGGGTCTCCGTCACCCGGAAACTGGTGACTCGGCCCAGAGGTGCTGGAAGGGCAGGAAAGAATAGGGTGTAGAGTGTGCCTCCCACTCCAGCCCAAGGGACTGGTGTCACCCCGACCCCCACCAACAGTTGGTGAGGGCGTGGGGAGCAAACCCAACCCATCAGGCAAGGGAGGAGGGCTAGGGAAGCACAGTTCTGCATTTCACCACAGGGTGGCCCCCTGGCTCCAGACACGGCTCAGCCAGACAGGGTCTCCAGGGGGCAGAACTGGGCTCCCCTTAAGAGAGACGGCTTCTAAGCCTGCAAGGTAGTCTCAGACTCCAGAGAGGGCAAAACCCCCCGATGACATGCCAGTGAACAGCCGTGGTCGGAGGTTCCCTTCCAGGCCCTCAGACCCTGGGCTGGGTGAGACGGGGCTGGCCTGTGGGAGAGTTGCCCATACCAGTGTTGGCAGTGATGCCCACAGTCTCGCTCTCCCGGCTGCCCACCAGGCTGGTGATCCGGATCTCATAGCGCTCTCCCGCCTCCAGGCCTTCGATGTCGTAGGAGTTGACGTTGGGGGCGAGCAGCTGGCTCCTCTCCGGCCCTCCTGTCCCAGGGGAGAGACGGGGTTAAACGGGGCAGGGCGTGCCAGGAGAGCTGCGGGGAAGGTGGGGAAGGAGCTCACCATCTGCTGGCCTCCAGCTCAGGCGGTACCCGGTGCTGCCCGGCGCTGGGCTCCAGGTGAGGCGAATGCGCTGCTCCGAGGAGTCAATCACCCGCAGGTTCCCCACAGGCTGGGCTGGGGCCACCTCTGCCGCTGTGGGGCAGCAACACAGAGGGACAGGGTCAGGGGCGTAGTGCTCTTGTGCAGCTGTCAAACCAGGTGCACAGAGAGGCTCCCCACTGGGATCTGGGTGTCCTGGCTCACATGGGCAGGATGGGGCGCACTGGGCGGGGTTCCTCAGCTCTCGGTCAGGGATCGGAGAGGTTCTGGCAGGGCTGGAGCTGTGTCACAGGGCCTGGGAAGAGCTCTCTGGGCTGCATGGGCAACTCTTGCCGGGGCAGACTTGCTGCTAATTCTCTGGCACAGGCATCACCACCTCCAGCTCCCACAGGCACTGCCCACCAGCTCAGGCCACAGATCTTAGAGCAAGGAGCAGATGGGAGTTCCAGTTCCCTGCCCACACCCCGCTGGGAGGGCACTGCCCAGGGTCAGGGGACCCTGGACAATGGAAGTCACCAACTCCATCCACAGCCCAGTCTAAGCCCAGCAGGGATCCAAGACTCCCATGGCCAGGCATCAGCACCTACGTGTGGTGACGACGATGGAGACAGGGTCACCCTCGCGGTTGCCAATCAGTGCTGTGACCTTCACGGTGTAGCTGACCCCACCCTCCAGGTTGAGAATGTCAAAGGAGCTGGTGTCACCAGAAACCACCTCACTCGACTCGGAGCCCCCTGCAAAGGAACAGAGGGTTAACATAGCACCCAGAAGGGGCAGAGCCAGCAAAGATGCCAGCCTCACTCCAGGTGCCTAGAGGGGGGGCAGAGCCAGGCTCTCCACTAGCTGATGATGGTGAGTGATCCCATCTCGTCAGGGGAGGGAGAGATTCATCTCATGATGCCCAACTCCAAGGTTTGTGCCAGTCAGATAATGGCAGAGAGAAGAGACTCCAGGGCTGGAGGCAAAGGCCCTCTGTCCTTAGAGCGCAAGAGGAGTGGCGGGATGGGATCTGCAGGCCAGGGCAACCAGGGGACTCCCGGAGCTCCCAGCACAGCCAGGACAGAGCTGGGCAGAGGTCTGGGGATGTGGGCACCACAGGCAGTGTGTTGACCTGGCTGGGTACATTACCATCTCGACGGCTCCACACCACCTTGTAGGCTGTCGCCCCAGGCACTCCAACCCAGGTGACCCGGACAACGTTGCTCCTGGACGAGAGGATCTTGAGGCTGGAGACCATCCCCACCTGCTCCGGAGCTGTGACAGAGGGCACACAGGAGGCCTGGGTTACTAAGAGATCAGTATCGCACAGAGTCACAAGGGGCAGGGAGGAGATGCACCCTGAGGCCAGGCGAGGCCTCACCTGTTCTAGCCGCAATGGTGACAGGGCTGCCTTCCCTGCTGCCAACCAGGGCCGAGACCCCAATGACATAGACGGCCCCAGCCTGCAGCTCCTCGATGCTGAAGGAGGTCCTGTCGGCTGGCAGGACCCGGGAGATCTCCTGGCCTGTGGGAGAGAAACAAGCTGCAGGGGCTGGATTTCATAGGCAGGGCAGGTCTGGGAGGGCAGAGCGGGCTAAGATGCTGCGGGAGGGACACCCCAGGCCAAGATGCTGCGACAACCAGGGAGGACCACGGCCAGCATTTCATGACCGCACCCAATCCAGTGGGGAGGGAATGGCAACAGCAGCTGCCATTTGGAGGTGAGCCACCAATCTGGAAGCAGCAGGGGCCAGGATTCCAGTCTGTGCTCTCCCCAGGGAGCAGCAGGATGGGGTCTCCTCAAACAGTGAATGGTGGGTTAGCCAAGCACAGGCCATTGAGCATGGAATGGCCAAACCGAGCCCCACCCTGCCTGCAGCAGGCACTGGCCTGCAAACCTCCGGCAGCAGGATCTGCTCTGTGAGGCTGTAGCTTATTCCCACCTATGGCACAGCTAGTCCCGCTGGCCCTAGAACAGGTTGGGGCAGCAACATACCCCAGGCCAAAGGCACTTCAAGCTCTGGGCTGCCAGTGAGCAAGGGGGTCCTGTCACCAGCTCTAAGCAAGAAGCCAGGCACAGACATCAGTCCCCTGCTCCAACCACTAGATCATGATGCAGTTTGGTGCCTCCTAGCAGACGGGTAACGGGGGCATCTCCCAAGGCAAGGAGCCAGTCTGGATAGTCTCACCTCAATGGCCCACCTGAGCCCACATGCATTCAGTACACCTACCATCACTCGCCCGCCATGTCAACTTGTAGCCACTCGCCCCAGGAAGCCCACTCCATGCGACCCTCAGCTGGTTGGGTCTGATCTCAGCCACCCGCAGGTTGGTGACGCTGCCCACAGACGGGGGATCTGCAGGGCCGGAGACAGTGTCAGCCTGGACCCCAGAGACTTGTCTGTCATGCCCGGTCCCCGCAATCAGCCCAGCCAGAGGGCAGGAACAAATGCAGGTGCTAACTAAGGGCTGCATACCCAGAGCCTTCACTGGGAGAGCCGGATGCCCCGCAGTGGTGACACTCAGCCTCGCAGGCTTGCTGGGAGAGCTGGACCATTCAGCCCAAGCGCTGAGCTAGCTTGGTGCCCCCCCAGGTGCTAGCCATGCCCCTGCACAGGTCCTCATGCAGACGTACCCAGCTGGACAGTGATAGTGGCAGGGTCACTCTCCTGGCTGCCCACCAGGGTTGTCACCTGCACCAGGTATGTGACTCCTTCCTTCAAATCCTGCAGCTCAAAGAAATTCCGGTTGCCGGGGATGCGCCTGGTCTCCTCTGAGCCATCTGCAGCAAGGGAGAGCACTGGGGAGTCGGCCTCTGCGCCCCAGCAGGGAGCGAGGCTCCCACGGCACGGCTACTGCGGCACGGGGAAGGGCTCTCAGACACCCTGACGCTCCCAGGGGAGATGGCCCTAATGTACTGGTGCATGCCAGGCTTGCCCAGTACAAAAACCCCCGTCACAGCCACCCGCAGCCATGTCCTGCTCCCCCTCATAACTCCCAACCCCTCCGCCCTGCCCAGTCACAGCTGCCTACAGGCCCTTCCCCTCTGCCCTGCTCAGTCACAGCCCCCCGTTCTGCCCACCTTTTATCCGTGTTCCACTGACGTCCCTCCAGGTGCCTCAGCAGACACCTGCGCAGCAGAGCTCTGCCAGGCAGAGAAGTGGGTACCAGCAGGTATGGCCCCCATACCACAGCCTATCCAACACCCATGCCCACACTCTGCAGGCCAGCTCTTACCCTGCCTGTTGGTGATCACCAGCTTGTACTCAGTGGCCCTGGGCATGGCACTCCACAGAAGCCGCACACGGCCCACACCCACAGGCACCACTTGCAGGTTGGACACGCTGCTCACTGACGGCTCTGCCATAAACACACAAGGGAACCCCCCAGTCAGAGCAAGCCCAAGGGGCCTGGACCAAAGCCTGCTGGGGGAGCAGGCATGACTGCCCCTGGGCAAAGGGAGCGTTCCCAGCCCCTGGGCAAAGGGAGCGTTCCCAGCCCCTGGGCAAAGGGAGATGCAGCGACCAGGCCCCCGGAGTGGGGGTAATATCGGACATAGCACACACGGCTCGTAGAGTGGGGCTGGGTGCAGCGTCCAGGGCTCATGAGCACCCCTGGGTGTCTGTTCTAGAGAGACACTGCCGGCTGTGCTGAATGCCAGCTGATGACTGCTGAGCCTGCTGCTGTGGGAGGGGGCATGGGAAAGGAGCTAGGGAAAGAGGGACCGACCCCTGTGTGAAGGGACAAGAGCCCATCTCCCACCCATGCCCCAGGCAGAGCCCCCAGGGTTGCTAGTAAGAAATCCCATCTGACTGCCTGGGGCCAGAACACTTACTCCAGCCTATCCTCCCTGGGGCCTCAGGTCCCACCCACCCACCCACCGGGGCTAGCTGGCACTCACCGATCCGGACACTGATGGGGACGGCGCTGCCTTCGCGCCTGCCAATCAGGGCTGACACACGCACTACATAGGTGACCTCCTCTCTCAGGTCCTCGAGCTCCAGCATGGTCTGGGTGCCTGGGATCTGCCTGGTCCTGTCAGTGCCATCTGCAGGGGTGACAGGAATGGGGAGGCTTAGGGCTCCCTCCAGCTCTGATGTCACATCAGCTATGACAGAGTCCCTCTGTGACATCCCTGCTACCCTCAGACCCAGGTACAAAGCACTGCACCCCCACCCACAGGCCAAGCCACGCTGACCCTAGGTGCCTCCTCAGCCTTTGGGCACAGATCTCCTGGCTGGGGAGCTGACTGGGCTGGAGAGCAGAGTGGGAGCAGGTAGCACTCCTTCCCCATCACATGCACACGTCTCGTCCGATGGGCAGGGTGAGCGCACTTCCCTCAGAGCCCACTTGCACGGCCTGGAATCACACATGCCATTCCATATCACCCAGCAGAGGGTGGCCACACTAGTAGGTGCCCGGCCAATGGTGCTCCGGAGGAATGCCAGGCCAGGGGTAGAGCAGCTGGGGCTAGTGGAGTGGGGACTGGTAACTCCCCCCCACTACTGAGCATGAGTTTGTGAACACATGCTCCCAGTTCGCGGCATCAGCTCTGTGTCACACAATTCAGCTGTGGCCTGACAAGTGCAAGGCAAACCTTCAAACTGTGACCCCAGGGTAGCAGACAGCAATGCCTGCCTGAGTCTGCCAGCAGCCTGAAACAATAGCTCAGGAGCGGGAACTGCTCTATTCACATGAGCATGTACTGTTGACACTGGAACCTAACGATAACATTGTACATGATAACTCTTAACCATTTCAGTGTTGCTTGTTTTGGCAAAAGCATCCCGCTAATGGGTTTGTGCCACTAATCCAAGCTGCCTCCTTCAATTCCCCAAGGGACAAAAGTCCCAGCTGGCCCCTACCCAGCTCCCCCATCACAGCTTCAGTGCAGCCTCAACACAAGCCCGTGCAGCACACAGAGAATTGAATGGAGGGACAGCGCAGAATGCACTGCAGTGAATAGCCAAATCACAGCACCAAGGAGAAAGGGGGAAGCCAGGGGGCACTGCACTGTGGGCTTTAGTCACTCACAGACTTAATGCCATCAAAACCTGCCGTCTCAGATTTAGCATCTACCTCAGAATCTCAGCCAGCTGCTCCCAAGCACTCAGCACAGGGCTAGTGCCAGCCAACTGAACAGTCAGGGCCGGCTCTAGGATTTTTGCCGCCTCAAGCAAAAACATTTTTGGCCGTCCCCGCTTTTTTTTCCCCCATGTCCCCCTACCCCCGGCTCCGCCCCTTCCCAACCCCTTCCCCAAATCCCCAGCCCCACCTCCTCCCCCGGGCGTGCCGCATTGCCCCCCCCATTGCTTCCTGCGGCTCCCCCCTGCAACCGCCCGCCCTAGCTCACCTCCGCCCGCCCCCCGCCCCCACTCCCCTGAACACGCCGCTGCTCCACTTCTCCCTGCTCCCTCCCCAGGCGAGGGAGAGGCAGCATGTTCAGGGGAGCAGGCGGAGTGGAGGTGGGGGGGGGGGAGGGAGCGCAGGAAGTAACGGGGGGGGGGGGTAGAGGAACTGCTCCCCACCCCAGCTCACCTCCCCTCCGCCACCCCCAAGCGCCGCCGCTTGGCTTCTCCTCCCTCCCTCCCAGGCTTGCCGGGCGAAAGAGCTGTTTGGCGTGCGGCAAGCCTGGGAGGGAGGGGGGAGAAACGGAGCGACAGCGGCGCGCTCAGGGGAGCGGGTGGAGGCGAGCTGGGGCGCAGGGGCACATTTGAACAGATGGCCAGGATCCCCTGGGGGACTAACATGAAGGGGAAGGGAGTCCAGGAGAGCTGGCTGTATTTCAAGGAATCCCTGTTGAGGTTACAGGGACAAACCATCCCGATGAGTCGAAAGAATAGTAAATATGGCAGGCGACCAGCTTGGCTTAATGGTGAAATCCTAGCGGATCTTAAACATAAAAAAGAAGCTTACAAGAAGTGGAAGGTTGGACATATGACCAGGGAAGAGTATAAAAATATTGCTCGGGCATGTAGGAAAGATATCAGGAGGGCCAAATCGCACCTGGAGCTGCAGCTAGCAAGAGATGTCAAGAGTAACAAGAAGGGTTTCTTCAGGTATGTTGGCAACAAGAAGAAAGCCAAGGAAAGTGTGGGCCCCTTACTGAATGAGGGAGGCAACCTAGTGACAGAGGATGTGGAAAAAGCTAATGTACTCAATGCTTTTTTTGCCTCTGTTTTCACGAACAAGGTCAGCTCCCAGACTGCTGCGCTGGGCATCACAGAATGGGGAAGAGATGGCCAGCCCTCTGTGGAGATAGAGGTGGTTAGGGACTATTTAGAAAAGCTGGACGTGCACAAGTCCATGGGGCCGGACGAGTTACATCCGAGAGTGCTGAAGGAATTGGCGGCTGTGATTGCAGAGCCCTTGGCCATTATCTTTGAAAACTCGTGGCGAACGGGGGAAGTCCCGGATGACTGGAAAAAGGCTAATGTAGTGCCAATCTTTAAAAAAGGGAAGAAGGAGGATCCTGGGAACTACAGGCCAGTCAGCCTCACCTCAGTCCCTGGAAAAATCATGGAGCAGGTCCTCAAAGAATCAATCCTGAAGCACTTACATGAGAGGAAAGTGATCAGGAACAGTCAGCATGGATTCACCAAGGGAAGGTCATGCCTGACTAATCTAATCGCCTTTTATGATGAGATTACTGGTTCTGTGGATGAAGGGAAAGCAGTGGATGTATTGTTTCTTGACTTTAGCAAAGCTTTTGACACTGTCTCCCACAGTATTCTTGTCAGCAAGTTAAGGAAGTATGGGCTGGATGAATGCACTATAAGGTGGATAGAAAGCTGGCTAGATTGTCGGGCTCAACGGGTAGTGATCAATGGCTCCATGTCTAGTTGGCAGCCGGTGTCAAGTGGAGTGCCCCAGGGGTCGGTCCTGGGGCCGGTTTTGTTCAATATCTTCATAAATGATCTGGAGGATGGTGTGGATTGCACTCTCAGCAAATTTGCAGATGATACTAAACTGGGAGGAGTGGTAGATACGCTGGAGGGGAGGGATAGGATACAGAAGGACCTAGACAAATTGGAGGATTGGGCCACAAGAAATCTGATGAGGTTCAATAAGGATAAGTGCAGGGTCCTGCACTTAGGATGGAAGAATCCAATGCACCGCTACAGACTAGGGACCGAATGGCTAGGCAGCAGTTCTGCGGAAAAGGACCTAGGGGTGACAGTGGACGAGAAGCTGGATATGAGTCAGCCGTGTGCCCTTGTTGCCAAGAAGGCCAATGGCATTTTGGGATGTATAAGTAGGGGCATAGCGAGCAGATCGAGGGACGTGATCGTTCCCCTCTATTCGACACTGGTGAGGCCTCATCTGGAGTACTGTGTCCAGTTTTGGGCCCCACACTACAAGAAGGATGTGGATAAATTGGAGAGAGTCCAGCGAAGGGCAACAAAAATGATTAGGGGTCTAGAGCACATGACTTATGAAGAGAGGCTGAGGGAGCTGGGATTGTTTAGTCTGCAGAAGAGAAGAATGAGGGGGGATTTGATAGCTGCTTTCAACTACCTGAAAGGGGGTTCCAAAGAGGATGGCTCTAGACTGTTCTCAATGGTAGCAGATGACAGAACGAGGAGTAATGGTCTCAAGTTGCAATGGGGGAGGTTTAGATTGGATATTAGGAAAAACTTTTTCACTAAGAGGGTGGTGAAACACTGGAATGCGTTACCTAGGGAGGTGGTAGAATCTCCTTCCTTAGAGGTTTTTAAGGTCAGGCTTGACAAAGCCCTGGCTGGGATGATTTAACTGGGAATTGGTCCTGCTTCGAGCAGGGGGTTGGACTAGATGACCTTCTGGGGTCCCTTCCAACCCTGATATTCTATGATTCTATGATTTCTAGGGGCGGCATGGCTGACGCCGGAATGCCACGCCTAGAAATGGGCCGCCCCAAGCACCTGCTTGTTTTGCTGGTGCCTAGAGCCGGCCCTGTAAACAGTGAACAAGCCCCCACCCGTCCTCCCAGCAGGATTGGGAGATAGAGGACTGAAGGGCTGCTTCGCAGAAGCACTGGGGTGGGGTGGATCTCTAACTGTGTGTGCAGGGGTCATTCGCACAACTGCAGTTAGCCTCCACTGGGTATCTAGACACCACGGTGTGTTCTCCAGGGCTCTGGCCTGTCCCACTCCCCCCACCACTGGGCCTCAGATGCCAGTCAGGAGGCAGGTGGCACTCCAGAGAGTCAGCTCTGGATGGGTCTGGAGCTCCAGCCTGCAGCCACAACTCCCCTGTGGCCCCCCCAAGCACTAGCTCCCAGCTGGAGACTCACCCTGGGAGCTGCGCAGCACAATCTTGTACTCAGTGGCACCCGGGACCCCAGTCCAGGCCAGCCGGATCCTCTTCCCCACGGTATCAATGACCCGCAGGTCAGAAATGCTGCCCACTGGGGGCTCCGCTCCTGCAAGACAAGACAGCGCTACGGCCATGGCTCACAGCTGGGCAGGCACAGCCTGGGGACACCAAGGAGCACTGGAAGGAGGGGCGGGGCACCACAGACCTATGGAACAGTCAGAGCAGGCCTGGCAGGGCCAGGAGATCCTGCCCTCGTTCAGTCCATGGGGTTCCTGGCACCCCCGTTGCTGCATGGACGGAGGCTCCAGTGTAGGGGAAAGGGCAGGGCAGGGATCTGTTTGATCACTGTTTGCCCAGCACCCAAGTCGCTTCCTTTGAAAACCTACAGTCAAAGAGCCTCCAGGGAAGGGGGCGGGTCTTTCAGCCCCACACAGTCTGGGCCTGGCAGGGGGCCCAGCATTCAGCAATGACCCCACCCATGCTGCCATGCCACAGCCCAGCGGGGTGAGCCGGGAGAAGAGCAGGGGCCCTTTGCTGGGGATGTCACTCACTCGGAGGGCTACCCACCCCAAAAAACGCTGGTAGGATGTCACAGAGCCACTTGCATGGTGCACTGGGCACCTCTAGGCTCTGGGATCCCTCCTCTGCCCACTCCACCCAGGTGGGCCCATGGGCGTTCACTCACCTGTCTGGGAGATGGTTACGGGTGTGGCCACCTCCCTCCCATCGTACAGGGTGTAGAGGGTGATGCGATAGTCCGTGGCTGGCTGCAGGCCGGTGAGCTGGTAGCTGTTGATGTTGGTGGGCAGGGACACAGTCTGTGGGGGCTCAGCACCTGAGAACCAGAATGGGATGGGGGGGGGGCGGAAATGAGACAGTCACTTGCTGCTTCCCAGCCCTGAATCTCAGCACCTCTCCTCCCCTTCGTCCTCCCAGGGACTCCTGCACCAGCAGCTGGATCCCCCTGAACCTGGCCGGCCTGTGAGCCAGACCTGGAGCCCAGCTGAGCCTGTGGAGATCAGGGATGGGGATCTATCACCCTACCCCCACGCAGACGCAGGGCATTTCAGCCTCTCCAGTAGCCTTCCCCACCCCCTGCCCTGGGGACCTGGCCAGCCTACCTGTTGCTCTTCTCCACTCCAGCCGGTAACCACGGGCATCGCGGATGATATTCCAGGCCACCTGGATGGAAGTTGGGCCCAGAATGACAGTCCTCAGGGACTGGACTATGCCTGTTTCTAGAGGAAGGAGAGACAGACGGCCAGGCTGAGCTCAGCAGCATGAAGGCTCTCGACAGAGCCTGGCGCCCACCGAAGGGAAACAATTAGGCTTCCAAATCCATCTCTCAAGCTGAGCCTAAAGCTGGGCACCCCACCAGAGTAGCCCTTGGGAAGTGAGGTGGTGGGCCTCAGTCCAGTGCCCACCACCACAGCTGTCGCTAATTACTCCCCAGCTGGGCTGCATACCCTCCCCCAAGGGAGGGTCCTTCCCTGGCAGCTCATGGGGGAAGCCAGCTCTGGCACTGCCTCGGCGGGGCCTGCTCTGGGTAGGGATTCAGTCTGCAGGACTGGCAAGCCAGGGGGCTGCACTGGCAAGAGAGCCACTATGCCAAGAGAGTGGATGAGGAGCCAGGCCTGGAACAACTGATGCTCCCAGCCAGAAAAAGACACAGGGAAAAATAACTCCCCATCTCCCTCTGCTTTAGAATGTGTCCAGAAATATCTGTGCCATGGGGCACTCCCAGGGCTGAGCCCCCCCTTACAATAGGGGCCTCCCTCCCCAGAGACCTGTGGGAAAGGAAAGGCTACTGAGCCCTGGCCTGGAGAATGGCATTAACCCCCTGGAGACCTGGCCAAGGGCACCAGGGATGGTACTGCTGGGGGCAACCAGTAGGGGTACTGTCAGGACTGTTTCTGCAGGAGCAGCCCCAGTCCCAGCCTCCTCCCCACTCGACTGTAGGTGCCACCTCATCCCGCTTTCTGGACATTACAAAGCGCTCTCTCAGCCGGGATCCCTTCAGTACCATAACAATCCACCCCCAGCCACACCGGGATGCAGAGCTGCTGTCTCCCCCTTTGCATCGCTCTCCCATGAGAGGGACACCAGCCAGGCCTGGGGCCATGTGCATTGCTAGTACTTTGTGCTGCCCCAGCTGCTTGTCCTGTCAGCCCTCTGGACATTCTCAGAGCATAAGCTCTTGGGGCCTTGACCTCTCTCTTCATTGCATGTCCATGGGTGTTTATCTGTGTGACACAAGAATCTCTTCTTGCCAACTAGCAAGGAGCACAGAGGGGGTGCACAGGGCTTATGGGGATCTCCTGGATCTGGTACATAACTTCTAGTTCACCAAAGAGTGCCGTGCTTGGTCACAAACAAAAGCCAGTGTCGCACTCATCATCAATATCGGGAAACGTATGTACAGAGGTTTTGTAAGAAGTTATGTACATACACTGAAAATTATGTTCTCTAGGTCAAGTCAAGGGGACTGGTCATCCGCAAAGATGAAAAAACAGGTTTTCCGTCAGTCAAGAAATGTTTCTGTTTAGCTGCTTACATGGATATTAAGTATTGTCTGCTTCACTTTGGGTCTCCCCTCAGCCGGCTGAACGGAATGCAGACAAAGGGTTGCAAAGGCTTCAGCGAGGAAAAAGCAATAGGAAGAAGCAAACAGTGGGCAGGGAGAACAATCTCTTGAAGTGCACATGTGACGTTATGGACTTGAACTGGGACCATATAGATCATTGTTGCAACCAAGGTCCTGCAATGGCACCAAATCTTATATAAAGGGGGTCAAATAATAAATTTCTAAATAAGAAATAAGAAGCAATGGAATGGGTAAGACAGAGTCCGTCTGGGCAAAAATTACATTGGGGAAGAAAACTATTAGAGCCTCCCCTGGGATAGTGCTTGGGGTGTGCTATAGACTGCCGGGATCTCATTTGGATATGGATAGAGCCCTTTTTAATGTTTTTAATAAAGTAAATACTAATGGAAACTGCGTGATCATGGGAGACTTTAACTTCCCAGATATAGACTGGAGGACGAGTGCTAGTAATAATAATAGGGCTCAGATTTTCCTAGATGCGATAGCTGATGGATTCCTTCATCAAGTAGTTGCTGAACTGACTAGAGGGGATGCCATTTTAGATTTGGTTTTGGTGAGTAGTGAGGACCTCATAGAAGAAATGGTTGTAGGGGACAACCTTGGTTCAAGTGATCATGAGCTAATTCAGTTCAAACTGAATGGAAGGATTAACAAAAATAAATCTGCAACCAGGGTTTTTGATTTCGAAAGGGCTGACTTTCAAAAATTAAGAAAATTAGTTAGGGAAGTGGATTGGACTGAAGAATTTATGGATCTAAAGGCAGAGGAGGCCTGGGATTATTTTAAATCAAAGCTGCAGAAGCTATCGGAAGCCTGCATCCCAAGAAAGGGGAAAAAATTCATAGGCAGGAGTTGTAGACCAAGCTGGATGAGCAAGCATCTCAGAGAGGTGATTAAGAAAAAGCAGAAAGCATACAGGGAGTGGAAGATGGGAGGGATCAGCAAGGAAAGCTACTGTATTGAGGTCAGAACATGTTGGGATAAAGTGAGACAGGCTAAAAGTCAAGTAGAGTTGGGCCTTGCAAAGGGAATTAAAACCAATAGTAAAAGGTTCTATGGCCATATAAATAAGAAGAAAACCAAGAAAGAAGTGGGACTGCTAAACACTGAGGATGGAGTGGAAGTCAAGGATAATCTAGGCATGGCCCAATATCTAAACAAATACTTTGCCTCAGTCTTTAATAAGAGGATCTTGGGGATAATGGTAGCATGACAAATGGGAATGAGGCTATGGAGGTAGATATTACCATACCTGAGGTAGAAGTGAAACTCGAACAGCTTAATGGGACTAAATCGGGGGGCCCAGATAATCTTCATCCAAGAATATTAAAGGAATTGGCACACGAAATTGCAAGCCCATTAGCAAGAATTTTTAATGAATCTGTAAACTCGGGGGTTGTACCGTATGATTGGAGAATTGCTAACATAGTTCCTATTTTTAAGAAAGGGAAAAAAGTGATCCGGGTAACTATAGGCCTGTTAGTTTGACATCTGTAGTATGCAAGGTCTTGGAAAAAATTTTGAAGGAGAAGGTAGTTAAGGACATTGTCCCATTTACCATTGACTTCAAAATACAACATGGTTTTACAAAAGGTAGATCGTGCCAAACCAACCTGATCTCCTTCTTTGAGAAAGTAACAGAATTTTTTAGACAAAGGAAACGCAGTGGATCTAATTTACCTAGATTTCAGTAAGGCATTTGATACTGTGCCACATGGGGAATTATTAGTTAAATTGGAAAAGATGGGGATCAATATGAAAATTGAAAGGTGGATAAGGAATTGGTTAAAGGGGAGACTACAACGGGTCCTACTGAAAGGTGAACTATCAGGCTGGAGGGAGGTTACCAGTGGAGTTCCTCAGGGATCGGTTTTGGGACCAATCTTTTTATTACTGACCTTGGCACAAAAAGTGGGAGTGTGCTAATAAAGTTTATGGATGATACAAAGCTGGAAGGTATTGCCAATTTAGAGAAGGACTGGGATATCATACAGGAGGATCTGGATGACCTTGTAAACTGGAGTAATAGTAATAGGATGAAATTTAATAGTGAGAAGTGTAAGGTCATGCATTTAGGGATTAATAACAAGAATTTTAGTTATAAGCTGGGGACGCATCAATTAGAAGTAACGGAGGAGAAGGACCTTGGAGTATTTGGCAGCTCATAGTCATCCTATGAGCAACCAATGTGATATGGCTGTGAAAAAAGCTAATGCAGTCTTAGGATGCATCAGGAGGGGTATTTCCAGTAGGGATAAGGAGGTTTTAGTACCATTATACAAGGCACTGGTGAGACCTCACCTGGAATACTGTGTGCAGTTCTGGTCTCCCATGTTTAAGAAGGATGAATTCAAACTGGAACAAGTACAGAGAAGGGCTACTAGTCTGATCCGAGGAATGGAAAACTTGTCTTATGAAAGGAGACTCAAGGAGCTTGGCTTGTTTAGCCTAACTAAAAGAAGGTTGAGGGGAGATATGATTGCTCTCTATAAATATATCAGAGGGATAAATACGGGAGAGGGAGAGGAATTATTTAAGCTCAGTACCAATGTGGACACAAGAACAAATGGATATAAACTGGCCACCAGGAAGTTTAGACTTGAAATTAGATGAAGGTTTCTAACCATCAGAGGAGTGAAGTTTTGGAATAGCCTTCCAAGGGAAGCAGTGGGGGCAAAAGATCTATCTGGCTTTAAGATTAAACTCGATAAGTTTATGGAGGAGATGGTATGATGGGATAACATCATTTTGGTAATTAAATATTCATGGTAAATAGGCCCAATAGCCTGTGATGGGATATTACATGGGGTGGGATCTGAGTTACCCAGGAAAGAATTTTCTGTAGTATCTGGCTGGTGAATCTTGCCCATATGCTCAGGGTTTAGTTGATCGCCATATTTGGGGTCAGGAAGGAATTTTCCTCCAGGGCAGATTGGAAGAGGCCCTGGAGGTTTTTCACCTTCCTCTGTAGCATGGGGCACGGGTCACTTGCTGGAGGATTCTCTGCTCCTTGAAGTCTTTAAACCACGATTTGAGGACTTCAATAGCTCAGACATAGGTGAGAGGTTTTTTGCAGGCGCGGGTGGGTGAAATTCTGTGGGCTGCATTGTGCAGGAGGTCAGACTAGATGATCATAATGGTCCCTTCTGACCTTAGTATCTATGAGTCGAGGTGTCCCAGACAAGGTTATGGTTTGCTGGTTATGATTACGCGATCTGTATGTGTGTATCATTTTTATAGTTGACGTTATGAATATTGGCACTATACTGTCTGTATTTCAAACTTATGCTTCTGTGTGACATCCCAGACAAGTTGGTGTCAGCTCTGCCTAGCCTGCTTGATGGCCCGTTAAGGACCATCAGCTGCACAACTGACCCATTGAGAGAAGGCAGACACGCCTTGTGACTCAGCAAGGTGTGCAGGGACATGCCTATGGACAGAATGCTGAGGTTTTTCCAGGCCATGTAAGGGACAGCTTGTCTTTGGAACAAAGAAAGCAGAGACCACGTGGCAAGAGAATATAAAAAGCTGCTGCAGCTCCTCCATCTTGTCTCCAGTCCTGCTTCATACCTCTGGAGGGACTTTGCTACACTGAAGCTTTAAACCAAGGACTGAAAGACCCATCCCAGCTGTGGATGTCCTCCAGAGAGACTTGATTTGAACCTGCAGTTTATTCTACATTGCTGCAAGCCTGAACCAAGAACTTTGCCATTACTGTGTGTAATTGATTCCATTTAACCAATTCTAGCTCTCATCCATCTCTTTTTCCTTTTATGAATAAACCTTTAGATTTTAGATTCTAAAGGATTGGCAACAGCATGATTTGTGGGTAAGATCTAACTTGTATATTGACCGGGGTCTGGGACTTGGTGCTTTGGGATCGAGAGAACCTTTTTTCTTTTACTGGGGTACTGGTTTTCATAACCATCTGTCCCCATAACGAGTGGCACTGGTGGTGATACTGGGAAACTGGAGTGTCTAAGGGAATTGCTTGTGTGACTTGTGGTTAACCAGTGGGGTAAAACCAAAGTCTTCTCTGTCTGGCTGGTTTGGTTTGCCTTGGTGTGCATAGAAACCCCAGCCTTCGGCTGTAACTGCCCTGCTTTAAGCAATTTGTCCTGAATTGGCACTCTCAGTTGGGTCCCGGCAGAACCAGCATCATTACAGCACATCAAAGATTTGCTCTAATAAAGACACCCTGGCATCCTTCACCTAGGAAGCTGACTGTGAGTTTACTTCATGAAAGAGGGGTCTCCATCAGGCTTGGCTGACAACACTGGAAAGCATGTTGGGCAAGATCTGCTTCTTCAGACAGGAGGAGAAGTTGTTAATGTAGTTACCTAGAAAGCTGGTGATGATTTTGTTTTGTATGTAACCATTTATTTCTGATACCCTTACTCACTATCACAGGAATCTCTGTTCTAGTTTTCACTATCAATATATCTCAGTGCTGTGTGTTAAGCAAAGTGCTGCTCCTGAGCTGACAAGCTGGTGCATACGATTCCTTTGGGAACAGCAGGCCTGGTCATTCTAGGAGTGGCCGGTGAATCAGGGGCTGGATGGTGCACTGCACGCTCTGAGGACTCAGGCATTGGTGTGTGCCGATTGCTACCTGTACAGAGAGCAAGGCCTGCGGGAATCTGGAAGGCAGTGCTTGGGCTGCCAGTGGCTGCCGGGAGCTGATCCACAGCACGCACAGACATGACCTCCTCATGCTAAAGACAGGTGATGGTGAGGTGCCTCGCTCCTGGGGAGTGTCACAATCGAAACAGGGCTTGGCACAATAGAGCCCTGGCTGGGGCTTCTGGGTGCTACTATAGTACAAATACTACAGTTATCCCAAAGAGCCACCAGCTTCCTGGCACAGACCCTGCCTCCCGCCCCTCAGCAGTGGGAAGCCTCTCCCATGGCCATGCACACACCTGTTCTTCTCCTAATAGAGGCTGGGGGCCCCTCCACTTGCCCGTAGAGTGAAATGACCATCAGCAGGTAATCTGTGTCTGGCTGCAGCCCTGTCAGCAGGTAGGAATTCTTGCTGGCATCCACATCAAATTTCCGAATGTCCTGGCCTGAGATAATCCAGAGCAAAAGGGTTTAAGGCACAATTCCAGGTCGTCCATTCAACTGAGAGCCCCATGCAACACCAGGGACTCCACATCAGACCAGACCAACAGCCCTTCCAGCCCGCTATCCCATTTCTTGATTGCACGGGGCCAGAGCCGCGCTGCTAATCCAGTATCCTTGTGTCCACGACACAGCAGATGAAGTCTAGTCTGGCATCCAGCCTCCCCCCCATACACCAGGCCATACCCGAGGCCCATCTCATCAGGTTTTGGATTCTGGGCTGCCAAAGGCCAGCAAATATCCTGACACTACTCCCACACCCAGCCGTAAGTGGCTTTGTCAGTAAAAACTGTTCGTGTTAATAGAGAACATGGGGGATGATTGAACAAGAAAGCTCCCCGCACTCCACCCCACCTCAGACACAGGTGACGAACATACAGGGCCTGATCCTACCCATCTTCCACAAGCAGGACTCCCAGAGTTCTATGCCAAGAGGTTTGCAGACCTGGGCCCTGCACCTGTGACCCAGATGTGTGGGCCTTCCTGGAGGGATTCAGCAATGGGCTCTGTACAGACAACGTGGCTGACCTGGCCAAGAAGCTGCGCAAACCCCAAAGCTCGTGGTGAGGTCATTTCCAGGAACACATGGACACCTTTCAGTCTGGTGCGATTTGGCCTGGTTCTCCATGTGTCTCAGGGGCAAAAGGAGAGATCCCCAATACTCCAAGAGCAGGGCCGCGCAGAGTCTCCCAGAGAACGGACAGAGAGCCTGGAGCATGGCCCCTCCCCACCATTCCCCCAGGCTGTTATACCCCTAGGACTGGCACAAGGCCCAGCAGGAGAGCAGGTATGGATCTGAATTGTCTTCAGTGTGATAAAGATTCTCTTGACAGAAGTTCATCACCCCGGCCCCCTTTGCTCATTCCACCACCCCGCCCCCAAACTTTCTTCCCCTCACCCCCAACTTCTCAAGCAGCTCTTCCACCTGCCCTCCTCTTCTCCCCCTGTATGTGCTTGCCTGTCACTTGGTCCCCTTCTGTCTTGGGCATCCTGCCCAGCCCCCGGTCCCTTTCTCCCCTCAGCATGCTGCCTCACTCGCCTCTCCTCCAGCCACTCTGGACTCTCCAGTCTCTCCACACTTCAGCAGCAGGTGCTCCAGAGAACACAGTTTGGGACCCTCTGCCCCATAATGCACCTGACTACAGAAGAGTCCTGTCCCATGGGAGGGGTGTATCTGCTCTGCTGGAAGAAAGGCGTGCCAGCCCCCCACCCACACCCACCCACTCCTTAGAGTCTGCACCACAGCTCAGCACACTGGGGCTCCCCACCATCCAGCCAGAAGGTCTAGAGAACTGTGTCCACCGTTCAGTCTACAGCACCCTGCCACTGGTTTTTGGGATGGGGAGAGAGCTCTAGTTAGTCAGGTAGACTTACCTGAGGGGAGCCCCCAGGAGACCCGGTATCCAGTAGCTCCACTCACACCCCTCCAGGTCACCAGCATGCTCTGCTGGGAGATGTTCTGAACCGACAGCTGCTGCACCCCTTCCAAACGCACTGGAGGGAGAGGGAATCAAACAAAACACAACCATGGCACAAATGTGAGACCCAGAGAGCTCAGCCTCCATGCAACCTGCAAGGCAGCCAAATATACTGCAGAGTCCAGCCCAGCCCAGCCCAGCCACCCTTCTGCATTGCCAGCTCACATAAGAGACACAATAACCTTAACTCTGCCCCTAAATAAGCACAGTTCCCTTCATCGGTAATCTCAAAATATAAATACCCCACAAAACTCTTCAGAAAAATACACCCAGGAATGATGCATGTGCACTTCATGGACATGCACCAATCAGCTTCAAATGCAAGTCCACACACATGCATTATTTTAAAAGTGGATTACGTCACATAAACCAGATATCCAATACTAGTCTCAAAATACATCAGAGATACTTTACCAAAAAATTCTATGCTCAGGTGATTAGAGAGAAATCAAAATCACTTCTTCATTTAAAAATCCCCGGGTCAAAGTGAAGGGTGTTATGCTGCATCTGAGATATGCACGTTTTGTACTTGACCTGAGTTAGACATGGTTGAAAAAACACGAGCTAACAATTTCACAACATGTGGGAGTGGTGTTTATTTCACCGGATTCGAAGTGGGCCCATTTTCCAGTTTGCCTGACACTTTTCACACAGCTGGATTGACATTTTTATCAAAAGCGTTTTAGAAATGTTTTGCCTATTGAAAACCATGGTTCCTTCCTGGAAACCAGGATTTTGGCAAAGAGAAAATGTTGATGATGATTTTGAGAACTATGTTGATAGAGGTTTTATAAAAATATGGAGAACAGTCCTATGAAAAACTGACATTTCAATAATCGGACAATTATTTTGCAAAAAAAAAAAAAAAAAAAAAAAAAAGAAAGTTCCTTTTTAAAAAAAAAGAAATAAAAAGTCATTTCTGGCAGAAAGAAAACCCAGTCAGATGCCCTCTGGCAGCCCCAGGCTCTGGCTGTCTGAGCAGATGGTACTTACAGGTTCGGCCGGTTAGCTGGGCCGGCGCGGCCGTCTGCCGCTGGGAGATAGGCTGAAGTGTGACCACGTAGTCAGTGTTGGGGCGCAGATTGCTGAGTGTGACAGACACAGCGTTGGCCCCCAGGCTCATCTCCTCCGCTTGAGCCTCACCTGGGATGGGCACAGACAGCGATGCATGAGTGGGGCCCAGCACGAGGGGGGACTATCCATTGGAAGGCAGGGGGCTCTGGCGCTGCCGGACACCACCCCAGCCTTGGGCAGGCTGCAGAACACAAGCTATGTGGGGCTTCAGACAGGCCTTTCCTTCATGCAGTAGGTCAGGACTGGAACACTCTGGTGCCCAGGTGGGTTGGCGAGGGGGAGCACACGCAGGCACATGCAGCACAGAACACACTTGGCCTCCCACACGTGTGCAAGCACATGGCTAGCAGCATGAGCAGACACGCTCTGTGTGCTCAGTACGTTCAGCCCAGCTCTGTGCCCCCATTCCCAGCAGCAGGGCTCAGCCAGTGCAAAAAGCTAAACAAAGATCAGGGGCTCAACCCAACCAGGCAGGGCTGGGAAAAGGGAGCAAGGGCCCTGCTTGCACTCCCTGGCAGGGAGCTGTAGGCAAATCCTGGCACTCCCTTGCAGATGCCATGAAAGGAGGGGAAGATGGCAGGGAAATCTCCACACACAGTTCTAAGCTGGCCCCCTCAGCCAGGCACTGGGTCTGGGCAGGGCACGCGGGTGGTTCAGATGAGCTCAGCAGTGGTTTTGTGCCCTCAGGGCTAGCATTCTCTGCTGGGGAGATGCACTGCCATGGCAGCCGGGTGTGGCAGCATGCAGGGCGAGGCGCACTGGGAGTGCTGCCAGGGCCACATGCACTGGGATGGCTGCAGGCTGGGGAAGGGCAACTCCAGGTGCAGCTTCCTACAGAAAATAGCACTGGGGTGGGGGGCTTGAAACCATCTATACCCCTGCCCAAACCCCAGCATTCTCAGAGAGCCCCTGTATACACACACACACCCCCACCCCCTCTTTGGAGCACACACACTACCCCATGTACATACCTCCACATGTACACCCCCAGCACATGTACTGATCTCCTCCCGTACACACAAACCAGTCCTGTACACCCACACCCCAGGACACACACCCAACCCCTTTCAACCCCCTCCCTCCGCCACACACACACACGATATACAGAAGCACCTGGGCCCATCCCCCCCAACAAATACAGCTGCAGTGAGAGGAGAGCTGGGGCTGGAACCCACTCTCACCTATGAGGTGCCTGGGCTTCACTCGGCCACGTGAACGCCACACACCATATCACAGAGATCCTGGCAGCACCACCCACCCCCTTTGGGCACAGTGGATGCCCTGCACTGATCCCGGCACAGCACGGCCTCCCATGGGAGCAAGAGGCCACTCAACTGGCTCTGTGTCTGCCTGCCTCGGAGGAAGTTCATACGTCACATCTGTCTGCTCCTTGGGGTTTGTGGCTAACAAAGTTGCTGGACAGACAGGGTGTGGGGAGGAGGTGGTGCAGCCAAAGAGCGAAGGGAGCAGAGATCCGTCCTCACTGATTCTCGTCCAACCCTCCCACTCAGCCAAGTCCTAGGGCAGTGGAGAAAGGCCTGCCCAGGCTTGGATTCCCCTGCCCTCCTGGAATGGATCCAGGCTCCACACCCTACACATGAGGGACAAGGGTCTGTAGCCGGGCTGGCTGGCAGTTCTCCTGTGGCAGAGAACACAGCCCAGGGGGATGTTCCCACATTGCAGAGCCACAGGAGAGGCAGCGCCTCCCCGGCCCAATCGCCCACACTCCGCCCTCACCTCGGGCCATGTAGGTGATCCGGTAGCCCTGCAAGTTCTCCAAGGCAGCTCCCCAGGCCAGTCTGAGGAAGGACGGCCCAGCCTCCACCACTCGGAAATTCGACACTCCAGACAGGGCCCCTGAAAGAGAATGGGGGCAAGGCCATCACCTTCACACACTCCTGCCCCAGAGAGCCGCCAGCCCTTCGAGCGGGGTCAAGAGGCGCCTTGGTGCCAGGAGAAAAGCAAGCTGCCCTGGGGCGATGCAGGAGGGGACAGGGCGGTCATTAGCCAGTCTGGGGCCAAATCCCAGCATGTGGCGGAGCAGCCCTAAAACTGTCACACTCCACTGGGCAGCGTCCTCGGGATTCTAAACACTGACTCGAAGACTCCCCATATACAGTTCATCTCTCCGCTGCCAAGCCCACCGACGCCCCAGAGCTAACGTTATTGTGGGACCCACCAAAAACCATCAGCTCGAGAGCCCAGTGCCCGGCTCGGCAGCGGCACTCACACCCTATCAATCCCATCCCAGCACGGTCATCCAGCCACAGAATCCAAGATGGTGGCAATGATGGAGTGAGCACATGGTGAGGCCAGAGGGAGTCACCCATTCCCATGGGAAGCCTGCCAGGGTCACAGGCATGAGGAGTCCCACTCACCCCAAACTGAGCTGGAAGCAGGTCCAGCAGCCCTGTCCCATCCTTGGGTGGGCTCAGCCAGGCCCTATCCCTGTAATGGGGCCCATCCTCAGACAATGGTGCATGGACATGGTAGCCGACCTTTCTAGCCCCAGGCTGGACTCCAAGCTCACCAGGCTCTTCCATCAGGAATCCCCCTGGCTCAGAGGGCACCAGGGAGCCTGGGAGTGCAGGCTGGCTCCTGCTCTGGGCAGGTGGACGAGGTGTGGGGGTGCGGAGAGTGTCAAACATGCTGCTTGGATGGGGAGCAGGGCAGGTTACTCACCAGTGCGTCCTTTGCCAGAGACCGACTCGCCAATGCTGTTGGCATACTGGGCGATGACAGTGACCAGATAATCCGTCCCTCCTATCAGCTGGCTCAGCACGGCACTCGTCTCCCTGGGGCTCAGGTTGACCTGTTCAAAGGTACCCAAAGGCATTCCCTTCTTCAGTCAGAGAGATCGAACATCCTGCCTGCTCACCAGCCTCCTCCTGCTGTCCAGATGGCATGGCCCACTGAGCCAGGCCCCACGGAGCAGGTGGGCTCCATATGAGATTTTGCACCATTCACTTCCCTAAGGGGTTTGGTGCTGGAGCAGGGGTCAGAGCCGCCGCCACGAGAAGCCAACAGGCTCTATTCACCCAGAGGGCAGGCTGCAGGCACACCCTTTCCAATGTGCCTCAGCCAGAGAAACCCCCTTTCCCAGCAAGAGGGGGCAGCTCAGTCCCACTGGCCTCTCTGCCGAGCCTGCCCAGCAGGCGGATTTCCGGCCATAGCTGGGAAGGGAAGCTCTCACCTCTTGCATCTCTGCTGTAACTTGCTGCCCCAAGCCCGTGAGCGGCACATACTGGACTTTGTAGCCTGTGACCGGGCCACCCGCCGCAGTCCAGCGGATCCTCAGCATGTCGACCGCCTGCTCCACGAAGACCAGATTGGACGGGCCGCTGTACACCCGCGGACCTTAGGGGAAGGGAAGCAGCAGTCAGGCTCCCTGCTGGCACCACACCTTCCCCAGGGCTGACACGCACAGAGCCACGGCGCAGACGCTAAGTCCCAGCTGCCCAACGCAGGCAGCCCGCTCGGGGACGGATGGCCTCTGCCACAGCAAAGAACGTCATCAGAAGAGAATCATGAAAACGTTCTCACTCAAACTTTCTGGGTGGGGGGGAATCAACTGGGCAGGGCAGCACCCGTGGGGCCAAAGCGAACCGACACAAGGCCCCAGTCAGCGCCCCGTCACCACAAAACAATGCCGCAGCGTGACACTAGCACTGAGCCCTAGACACCGAGATGTACTTCCAGGATGGGGCTCATCTCCAGAAACACAGGGGAAGGTGGAATTTAACCCTTCCATTGCAGCATCAGAAACAGCTGCGACAGCCAGTGCCTGAGACTCAGAAAGAAGTATCTTGCCAAGCAGAGCCAAGTGCAGACAGGGCCCAAACCGCCCCAGTGGGGAGACTGCCAAAATCCCTCAGGCTGTAGTGGTCTCGTGGGTTAGAAGGGCACAGCAGACAGGAGAGATGTGATCAAACACGGCGTTCCAAAGCACGTCCAGGGCTGAGCCATCGCAGGGGGAGGCCGAGAGCACTAGCTGCAACACGCCCCTTACCCGTCTGCAGGACCCCTCCGGTGCTGGCACACACCCTCTGAGACACCAGCGGCAGCAGGGTGCCCAGGATCTTAAAGTCATTGACGTAGAAGAAGTAGTCCTCTGTGGGAGTGGAGGCCACACGTGTGAGCTCCGCGCTGTCTGCGTTCTTGATCCCTGTAGGGGGTGGAGAGCCAGTGAGTGGGTGAGTCTCTCTCCTAGGAATAATCCCCAACTATGCCCTGAGCCATGTCCCCCTCCACCCACCGGCTGGCACAGTGGCACCCCCCCATGCTTACTCGCCCTAGCTGGCTGCTGCAGTGTCAGACATTCACAGCGAGCTGCAGCACATTATAGGTGTGCTGGGTTCCCGGGGCCCTTGTCCCATCGCCTCGGACTCTCCCACCTCCCACCCCCCCTTGCAGTGCCCTGTAATGTCCTGCAGTGGCCAGCAAGCCAGAGCTCCCTAGCCTCACACCCCTGTACCATGCACTCCCCCTGCCCTCCCACGCTAGAGGATCAGGCTCATTCCAGGCCTGGCCAGATGCTTCCACTCTCATCCAGCAGCTGCACTGGCCAAGATCAGAGGACGGATGCATGGCTCTGCCTTCCTCCTAGAGCTCCCCTGCACCAAAGGGACACTTTGGCCAGCGGTGGGAGTCCTGAGCAGCCTGATGAAGGCAGACACACCCCTGGGCTCCTGGAGTCACTTACCCACAGCAAAGACCTTAGTGCCCTGAGCCTTCAGCTTCACGGACGGCTGCTCAGTGTCATCTTGAGACTTGCCATCTGTGATGAGGATGCAGACCTGCCAGGAAGGGGCAAGGGCAAGTCAGGCGGGGGCTGGCCAACTCCACACCAGCTGCCAGGCTCAACACGAGCCGTGGGGCCCACCCAGGGAGGAGGGGCCCCAAGGCCAGTGCCCCCATCTGGCTCAGCCAAAGCACAGCAGATGTGAGACTGGGACCCCCAGAAGCTGAGTTTGGAGGGGCCCACACTGGGAAGAAGGGGAGCAGCAGTCAGACAGTCCCACTGGGCTGGAGCATGTTGCCTCCCCGTGGTCTCCCCTGTTATGGAGAAAGACTTGGAACTGGATAGATGTTACACAGGAGTTCGAAGGAGAGAGGATGTAGCAACCCACCCGCTCCTGCCAAGTGCCCAGCTCTGCTCCCCTCCAGCACAGAGGGAGCCGAGTGACCGGCCTAGCCATCAGCATTCTCTGGCCCCACTGGAGGAGAACCGACAGGCCAGCGTTTTGCTCTCACATTCCCTGGCCATGGCATAAGCAGGGTCTCTCTAGAGGTACCTTTGGGACTCCGGCCCGGATCTGAGTGGGCCCAAAGAAGTTGTCAGCGATGTACCGGAGGCCGGCACCTGTGCGTGTGTTCCCACCCTTGTAGCTCAGCTGCTGGATGGCCCTCTTCACCTCCGTCCCGTTGGGATGCTGGGAGAACGTGAACTCGACCCTGGGGACAAACGCAATCCCAGGGGGATGGGGGAAAACCACAACACAGCCAACTCCCGCTCTGAGCAGGATCCCTACACAGTAACTGCATGGCCCACATGCTTCCTCAGGGGAAGCTACCAGGGCACCCACAGGGTTTCTGTAGGGGATGGGTCATTTCCCATGTATCCCTAGGGTGCGGCTCCATGGAAGCGAGGCAATGACACTACAGAGGTGGTCAGTGGGTTATCTCTAATGGGACTCCTCAGAAAGTGTGCTAGGGGCTGCAGGGGCAATGGGGGTAATTAGATATTTTATTCTCACCCCCCCCCCCCGCCCAGCCTGGGAAAATGAAGGAGTTTCACCGAGCACAGTGCCCATGAGCAGAGGCTGGGCCTCCTCTGTCAGTAGCAGGTGTGAGGCACTCGCAGCGCTCCCTCCCCCAGCAGATAGCTCTGGGGCCACTCCAAGCATCCCGAGCTCCCTTGGCAACTGGAACCCCAAGAGACACCCCCAGGAGCACAGAGAGGCGCCCCCACCAGAGACAGGGCTGCAGGAGCCTCCCGCATCCCATGTGCCTGGCAGGGGGGAAACAGGACCATTGGGACTCACCTGGGGTCGTCGCTGTACTGCACTGCCCCGAATCGCACCGCGCTCTCACCGACCACATGGACAAAGGGCCTGACCAGGTCCTCCATGAAGGCTCGGATCATGCGGAAGTTGGCCCTCCCGATGCTGGAGGATCCATCCACCAGGAACACGATGTCGGCCGCATAGACATTGATGCATGTCCCTGCAAAGCAACCATCAGCAGCTCAGGGCTGACTCCCTTTCTCCCAGCATGCGAGGGCCAGAGGGAACTGTCCCAGCCCTGCCATGGAAGCTCCCTCTGCTGATTTAGCCCTTCCAGCCTCTTACCCCAGGAGCCCTCACTCCTCCCACAGAGAGCTCCAAGACTGCCAGAGTCCATGAGTCAGGGCAAGGAAGCCCAGACCTCAGGGCCACATTCTCTAGCAAGGAGACAGGTTCAGTGCCAGAGGCCATGACAGCCTATCCCTCTATAGGAGTTTCAGGGCCAAGCGGGTGTGGAGCAGACAGGGCCACCCAGACAGGGGTGGAGATATCCCATGAATACGCAAGGGATGAGCACTGCCAGCAGCCAGTGCTTGTGGGCTGACAGCTCCCCAAGGGCCCACTGACTAGGGGCCCCCTTAGCAGAGAACACAATGGATTTTCTCAGACTAGTATCCCATTCCTCCCTGCCAACCAGAGGCCTTGCAAAGGGGCCAGGGACTCACCAGAGAGGCAGCAGCTGCCCCTCCCCTGGGAATCACTCCAGCCTCTCACACATCCCACATTCCTTCAGGGATAAGTCCCTGCCAAGAGGCAGCTGGGACTCCAGGTCCTACATGGGCTGACAGAGGCAGCTCCATCACCCAGGACCATGCATCCTTCCTCCTCCTCCTCCCCTCATGCCACAAGCATAGGTGCTGGAGCTCGGGGTGCACCGCACCCCCTGGCTTGAAGTGGTTTCCATGGGTTTACAGTTTGGTTCAATAGCTCTCAGCACCCCCACTGTACAAATTGTTCCAGCGCCCCTGGCCACAAACCTCCTCTGAATGTCAGCACAGGGCACCTCCCAGCCTCCCCCAGGATAAAAGCCCTGGGCCCCTCCATGCCCCAGCTCAGGGGAGGGGGCAGTCATCAAGCCTATGGGGGAAGGGAGAGACACCAGCTCCCAGGCTGAGCAACAGGGAAGCGCAGTCTACACCCTGGAGCAGAACAAACCCGCAAGGAGCCCTCTGGCCTATCCCAGGAGCACAGGGGCAGCAGCAAGTCAGCAAGGGAGATGCTGCACTCCCCCCACTCGCAGTTCTGAGGGTTGACAGCTGCCTAATAATCACACAAACCCAAACACCCTTGCCCTACCCCTGCCCCAAGGCTGCCCCACCCCTTCTCCGAGGCCCCGCCCCCACTCACTCCATCCCCCCTCCCTCGCTCTCCCCCACCATCACCAGGCTGGGACAGGGGGTTGGAGTGCAGGAGTGGGTGCGGGCTCTGGACTGAGGGGTTGGGCCGGGAGATTCAGAGTGTGGGAAGGGGCTCTGGGCTGAGCCTGGGGCAGAGGGTTGGGGTGCAGGAGGGGGTGTGGGCTCTGGGAGGGAGTTTGGGTGTAGGAGGGGGTTCAGGGCTGGGGCAGGTGGTTGAGATGCATGCAGGAGGGGGTGCAGGGTGTAGGCTCCGGCTGGGCAGTGCTTACCTTGGGCAGCTGCCAGGAAGCAGATGGCATGTCCAGCTCCTAGGCTCAGGGGTGGCCAGGCGACTCTGTGCACTGCCCCCACACTCCCATTGGCCACTGTTCCTGGCCAATGAGAGCTGCAGAGTCAGCACTCAGAGTGGGGGCAGCGTGCAGAGAGCCCCTGGATGCCCCTGTGCCTAGGAGCTGGACAGGCTGTTCACTCTGGGAGCTGCGCAGAGCCAGGGCAGGCAGGGAGCCTGCCTTAGCCCCGCTGTACCACCGGACTTTTAGCGGCCTAAAATCTCCCAGATTGTCTTCAATAGCCTCCAAGAGATCGAGGGTTGGCAACCCTAGCAGTCCTCGTTTTAGGGACTGGGGCTCTCAGTCTGGGGATCTAGCCCTTATCCCCTCCAAGGACAGGACCTCCCAGGTGGTGCTGAGAGTGGGATTCCAACCTGACCTTCTGGAGGGAGCAAGCAAGATCCTGACAGCTCACAGGTGGGGCCAGGAGCTGAGCAAACTGGACAAGCCCCACTTCACCTTGCACATCAGCAAGCATGGTGGGATGGGGTGGGGGGTGGGGGGGCCAATAGGGATACCAGAGAGGCATGATCCGGAGAACTGCAGAGAGCAGCAGATTTGTGACACCTAACTATGCAACAGCATGCCATGCTCCAGGCAGACATCCCAACCACAGACACAGAGGCCAGCCTCGAGGCAGCAGGGGCGCAGAGATCCCCTACTCTGGATCATTTCTCTGCCCCGTCCAGTCCTGTGTCCGGCATGTGGGGACTTGGGGAACCATGAACCACTCAACAAAGTCTGTGTCCCATCCTCTCCCCCACATACACCCCACCCTCCAGACCCAGTACAATTCAGCATGGTGACGGCTCAGATCTGCCTGGGCAGCCTGCCAGCGAATCTGTGCTGGGAGGAGACACCAGGTATCAGACTACAGGACACAGGCTGGTTTGAGGGGTGGAGCTGGGACCAGCCTGAATTCACCCTCCCAGCTGACTATGTGGGCCAAATGCCCCCATCTTCCCTCCCGCAGCTTCTCTGGGGCTACGCATTGTTTCCAGCAAACCCAGTGATGGTGCCACGAGTGGGCCCAGCCCCCAGCCCTTGCCTCACGTACCCCCACCCTCCCCACCCCCTTGGAGAACTCAGACAGCACCAACCTTGGTTTCTTTTTTGTGCCGTAACTGGTGCTGGAGCTAGGAGCAGAGCGAGGAGCAGGATCCACCCTCTCATCGTGGGAGCCTGCAAGACATAACAAGTGGGAGGAGCGGATGCCCACCAGGGAACAGGAAAACCAATGGGGGGCTCATGTCTCAGCAAAGCAATGGGATGGGGGCAGAGACACAGCTGAGTTTCATGGAAAAAGCCCACCGGACCCTCCCAGGCACCTCACCCCACAGCAGGGGTTGCCACATTAGGCCAGTGGCCTGTCTCCGATCAGTGGCCAGATACAAGAAACCCCCTAGTGGACACTTATGAAAACCTCCCCCAAGGGAAGTGCCTACTAACCCCAGGTGGTTGGTTCAGGGCCTGAAGCAGGCATTTTTATGCTGAGTAACCGTGGACACTCTTATTGTCTATATAAAGGTCTAATCTGGGTTTGAATTGTGCTGAGGTCTGGGCCACAATGACCCCTCCTGGCAGCAGGTTCTCCAGGTTCACTGGGTTGAAAAGTGTTTCCTTTGGTAAGTTCTAAACGAGCTGGCGTTCAGTTTCCCTTGGCCGGCCCCATGTTCTTGTGCCAGGAGGCAGGGTGTATAGGCGACCCAATCTGCCATCTCTAAACCAGTCACTATTTTGCATACGTCTAGAGCAGTGTTTTTCCAACCCATGGAAGCAGGAGTGTCACACAGCGCTGCCAATTTCATTACATTCTGAAGCTCCCCCATGCCTGGCACATCCAGACCCTTCATGGTCAAGTTTTCTCTGGCAGCCTCTGACCACATGCACACACTGAGGCAGCTCAGCATTGCTACCTTTGATACTCTGACTTCTGTAGCCAATCTAAGTGATGGAAGGGGATCACCAACAGTTGTTATTTCGGGTATGGGGTCACCACCTCAGAAGGCTGCGAAACACCAGGGGAGAGCGTCCCTGTTCTCTGAAATACAATGTCCCCATCATGTCACCTCTCCGTGGGCAGCCTCTCCCCATTGCTGGATCCTTTCTGAGGTTGCCAGAACCGAAAACACATTCCAGCTGACATGTTAGTACTCATTTACACGGAGGCATCCTAGTCCTTGCAGCATTATTATTATTCAATATTGTCTCCTAGCCCACTCCTTCTGCACCTTGCCATTCAGTTTGCTTTTTCTGATAGTCAGATATCTCAGAGCTGTCCACAGTGCCATACATGACTTTTCCCTGAGCTGTCACAGTTGATTTAGAACCCAGCAACAGGTGTGATTCATTCAAATGATTCCCTCCAGTGTGCATTAATTTACTCAAGCTGAAAGGCAACAAATTTAACTGCTAAAAAAAGACACTGTTAATCTGTGGGACTTGCTGATGCAGGATATTACAGAGGAAAGTAGTTTAGGAAGATTCCACTAAGGGTTAGACATTTATCTGAAGAAGAACAGCATCTGCAGTGACACCAGCTGGGACAAAGACTACCCCAAGGGCCATTGATCCTGATGCTTCAGGAAACAGAGTTATCACCAGCTTGAGTAGGTGAGTGAAGAAATCTCTACCCCAGGATAATGCTGTGCACTTATGCACAGGCCTGGGTGTGGGAGGGACAATTTCTTTTCTATCAAAAGCACCATCCCCCATTGGCCTCTAGAGAAGAGCAGGTAATGGTCTAGATAGACCCTCCATCCCTCCTGCAGTCAGACACCAGACATGACAGGCTGTTGGGCCCAGTCCAGTATAACATTCCCCATACTGCTCTGGCACCATAGGAAAGAGCTAGACTACCACAGAATTGGCTTGTTTTTATGTCCCTTTCACTTATTTCTCTCTGTTTGAGCTCTTCCGTGTCCCAGCCCGGACCCCAGCAACCCGGCAACAGAGCAGAGGGATTGGCAGCAGCGCAGAGACTGGGGGAACTCACGGAGGGGCGAGAAAGGATGACACCTGGCACCAAGGGCTCCCTGGAACTTTGGTGGCAGTTTGTAAGAGCTCCCATTTCCCCGAGCACTGCACCCCAAGATGGAGAATAGAGAGAGGCTGCAGTAACCATCATTAAAGGCAGAGGGTAACTGCAAGCTAAACCCATCCCCCACCATGTACCAATCCTCTCCCCTACCCCACCTCGGGCTTCAGGCATCCACTAGTGCCCATAAAGGGGATACTGAGGCTTACTTTGGACATAGCGTTGCACTGGTTTGATTAATGTGGGATGTTGCACTGGTTTAGATAAACTGGTGCAGCCCCATGTGGACACACTCCCATTGGAGTGGTCCGCTATTAACTGATGTGAGCCAGATTTAAACACAGACAGATTGAAAGCCACATCCAAAGCTTCCCCAGTTTAAATCGTCCCACGGCTGGTGAAACAGGTAGGAGTTCAGCCTGAGGACGAGCCCGCGGAAGGCAGCAAGAGCCCAGCCCATCTGGGGAGGAAACTCCCCCCCGCACTTAGCTTCTCTCATTTGCCTTGAGTTCAGAGCTGGCAAACGGCCTGACTGACAGCCTGGCTGATACTTGGGCCTCACACTGCACTTTTCCACTGCTAGCTCTCAAAGGGGAGGGTCAGCAGCGTTCTTATCTCCATTGTGCAGAGGGGAAGGACACACAGCGAGTCAGCGTCAGTGCTGGGAATGGAACCCAGGTCTTCCCACTGCCCTGTGCTCTACCCATGGGACCGTGTTGCCTCCCCGCAGAGCAGCCAGCAGCAGTGCAAGCTTTACCCAACACTCCCTTCCCCCTGCCCCCACCCCCACCCCGAGCCGGTGAGCCTTAGCCATGTCATACAGGGATATGCTCGAGGGGGCAGAGGGGCGTTTGTTCTCCGCATCGCAGCCCTGGGCTCTGGGATCCTTCCCTCTAGAGCAGCTGGGGCTGTTCTGCACAGAGCTGTAAAAGGGAGATGCCTTGGCAGGGCCCAGGGAATGAGTCAGATGGACCTGGGCTGCGTTATTGCATGTTGCAGTGATTTGGTGAGGAGCCTGGAGTGCCCACATATGGTGCCATCCAGAACAGGGAGGACAGGTATTGGCAGAGCCAGCCGAAGAGGAGGGGAAACTCCTCTCAGACCAGGGGGCTCCCTTCCAACATGGGCTGAACACCTGCCTGGAATCCAGGCCCATCAAAACTCTGCAGCTGGCAGAGGCTCACATGAATTAACGATGGGGGGCACTGCTTCTCTTGCCCCCACAGCTGATGAACACCAGATCGTACCCCAAGGTCCACAGCTGGGGCAGAAGAGCTGTCAGTGCTGCAGGCCAGGAGTGATGGGAACTTCTCTACAAATCTGCACTGGCAGAAGCCTGGGAATCGAGGGCTCTCATGCAATGCGAATGGGGCTCTTGCTCCTCCCTCTAACATGTAGCTGGAGTAGTGCAGCCCTGAGACAGCTAAGGAGGGTCACTGCACCCTCAGCAATGCAGAGTCCAGCTTTCCAATGGGGACAGAGGCATAGCCAGGGCTGAGGGCCCACACGTGCTAGCCATCACTTTCCACCTCTTGCTTCAGCTGCACAGGAGCCCCACACCCCTTCTGCTCCTAGGCAAAACCAAGCAGGCGCATTCCCCCATGAGCAGCTCCAAGCAGGGTCTAGAGACTAACAAAGTAGATCAAACCAGAGACACCTGAAAGTAAGAGCTTCTGGGGCACCGACAAACCCTGCCCAGCACAGCCAGGCCAGATCTGATGCCCCCTCCTCACTGAGCTGAGACAATCCCAATGAATCCAAACAGGAGAGAGTCCAGGCTCACTTACACATCTGTGATCTGTCTCCCCAGGATTCCCACTGACACCAACAGGAGCTGGGGGGTGGAGGGGGGAGGAATGCATGAGAAGAGGGCAGAGAAAGTGAGGGGCAAAGGACAGGAGGCAGGGGTAGAGGCACAGGTCCCCTGTTAGAGCTTTTAATCAGCAAAGCCAGCACCCCTGATTCCAGCCCCAATGAGGAGGGGCCACCTCTCCAGCATGGCACAACTTCTGTCCCCCTGGGAAGGAGAGAAGCCAAGTTTCAGCAGGACATGGGTGCCCCAGCGCCCGGGAGAGGGGAATGGGCAGGGCAGGTTCCCCCGGCAGAAGTGTCACTGCACACGCTCACACCAAGGCAGAGAGCTAACCTCAGGCCTTCCTGCTTCCCAGCGGCAATTCCCAGATCTCTCTAACCAGGCTGTGTACACCCAGGAGTGCAAGTGTGCAGCTGTGAGTGTGCGACAGCATGAGCGTGCGCTGTTCTGACCCTCAGAGGATGAGTGGATGGCTGTGGCTGCAATGCAAGTATGTGATTGTGCATAGCTGAGAGCGCAAGCACGCACAGCGGTGTGAGCGTGCAGTAGTGTGCACTGCTATGAGTGTGAATACTTGGGCAGGATCCCTTCGGATCTTACCTCTCCCGTTTCCTCCCTGTAACTGTTTGTTAACGGTTGCCTGGCTGACGTCCCTCTCCCCTCGCATGTTCCGGGCCCCCGTGAAAGTCAAGACAAACCCAGAGCCTGAGAGAGATGCTCCAAGGAGCTCTGTAACCTGCCCTTTCCCCAAACCCCTGCCAGCTCCAGAGTGGAGAGTCAGCTCAGCGCCTCCAGGATGCATTGCCCCTTCCTGTCTCCCCATCCCCATCTTTTGGCCCCTGTCCCTCACCAGTCCCAGGTAAGCAGTTCCCCTGACATACCCTGGGACAAGCTTTATACAGGGAGCTCCAACAGGATGGGGACCACACCACCGGTGCACACTGGCTAAGCCTCCCACTCAGGGCAGCTCCCCTCATCTCCCCACGGAACTGGTCTCCTGCCCGGGAGGCCCTGTCGGGGGGACTCTGTTCGGACCCAAGACCTCCCTTCTGCTGGGTGCCTGCAAAGCCACGGTGCATCCAGAGAGCTCCCAGACCGCGCGGGGCGGGGAAACGGGCAGCAGGCTGCAGGGGCAGCGCGTGGGAGGGGAACTGGAGCGAAGGGGAAGCCGCAGCGGATGGAACGGACCAGACCAGGGGTTTCCCCTGGAAAGCTCCCAGCGCTGGTGAAGAGGGAACCTTGTGTCCAGGGCGCTCTGGGGCTAGGGAGGCTCCTGCTGGGGCCGTTCCCCGCCCCGGAGAGGGGCAGAGGGGGACACGGGCAGGGGCGCACGAGAGACAAGCCCGGCTGCACAGAGAGGCCCTGGGATTCCCCGGAGGCGCCCAGCCACCTGGTTCCCATCGCAGCCCTGCAGCTGCTGCCCCTGCCCGGCCCCCGGTGCGCGCGGGCCCGCCCGGGCTCCCCCAGGGAGCGGCGCGGCGTTACCTGCTGCCCGCCAGCATACTCCGCAAATCCCGGCTCTCACGCCCCTGGGAGCCGGGCTGGGACCCGGCGGGCGCTCGGCTCCGGCCCCTCAGCGAGATCGCCGCGCTCCTTCCCCGCCGCGCATCGGGGAGGAAGCTCCCGAGGCTCCCCGAGCAGTGGAGACGGAGGCTGGAGAGAGTCCCGGAGAAGCTGCTGCCAGGGGGGGCCGGTCCCTGCCTCCTTCCGGCTCCTGCCTCTCTCCTCCGTGCCCCCAGAGCCCCTCCACCAGTAAGCCGGGGCCCCAGCTTTTGGGCAAAGCGCTGCAGGCTGCACCCCCGGCCCAGCCCCTGCTCCCGCGGCAGCCAATGGCCACCCGGCCCTCCCAGGTGCAAGGGGCTGCTCCCCTGCTCGCGTGTCAGGGCGCTGGGAGTGGAGCTCAGCCGGCCACACCCGGGACGGGAGCCTCCAGCTCCAAGCGGGACACCGGGCCTTCCCTGCCGAGGAAAACGGGACATCCCCGGGGTGGCAGCAGCTCCAGCCTGTGCCTTTGAGGGACAGCGATGGCCTTTGATCTGGCAGAGCAACTGAGCCGGGGCGGTGAATGGGGCAGATGGTAGCCACTGGAGGCTGGGTCTTGGCCCACTCTGGTGGAGACTGAAGGGGCCGTAAGAAGCAAGGATGGGTCTCAGCTCAGATCCTTCTTTGGCCAGATCAGGAAAGCCAGCTCACAGCCCCTTGTGGGTCAGGGGGCTGAGGAGACTGCACCCACCTCGGGACCCCAACAGGCAGGGCTGGTCCACATAGACTCAGCACCCCCCCCCACGCACCCCCGCCCCCGGAAAGGCTGGTTGACAAAATGAACATTTCCCAGAGAACTTTCCCTTGACTGGAAATGTTTCGGATTCCTTAATGAAAAATCAGCACCCAGCTTTTGTAGTCAAACTATCTAGGTTCTGTTAACACTTGGGGGGTTGGGTTTTTCACCGCTCAGCATCTCTCCCCAGAAAGGTTTTTGACAACTGAAAAAATGTAGGCATTTGGGTTCTGTTTTTGTTGAAAAACTAGAAAAATTCACTAGAAATTTGGGGGGGGGGGGATGATTTATTTTTGGTTCAAATTTCCCATGAAATATTGGCATTTGGGGCCAGCTTTAACTAGAGGGTCCCCCAGGTCAGGGCAAAGGTGCACTGGTCGTTTCCCCCCACACTAATCTGGACAGGGTGAGAATCATAGAACTGGAGAGGTCACCTAGTCCAGTCCTCTGCATTCATGGCAGGACTAAGTATTATCTAGACCATTCCTGACAGGTGTTTGTCTAACCTGCTCTTAAAAATCCCCAACCTCCGTAGGCAATTTATTCCAGTGTTTAAGCAGTGCTGGCCCCTCCTCCCTATCCCAGAGCAAGGACCTAGGATAGTCAGTTGGGAGAGTTCTTTGGGCTTTCAAATCCCACTTCACAGTGCCGGGTTTGCAATGGTGCCAGTGGCTCCATGGAGCCAGGCCATGCTCAGAAGGGGCCCAGGCCTGCTCTGCTTGCACTGTGCCCTGAGATCCCGCCAGCCTGCTGGCTCCCCTGCACACACATAATTGGTCCTCTCAGGAGGGTTCCTCTCCACCCCCGGCCCTATCTGCTGGCTTCTCGCTGCCCCCTGGCTGGACCCCAGTGCACCTTCAGCTCCGGGCAGTCTCTGCTTCCCAACACCTGTGGTGCCCCACCTGTCTCCCTAGAGCTGAACCGCCTGGAGACTGGTGTAGAAGCCTGGCCAGTCGGGGCAGGGGGACAGTGTTGGGGGCTTGGCTGGGCCCCTTCAGGCAAGTGGGTCCTGAGGGAGCCTGGCTGGGGCAGGCCCTGGCCTGGCTGATCACACCACTCAGAAGGGGCCGGAGTGATTCCCCACCCCGGGACCAGCCCTGGCTGCACCGCTGGCTCAGCCCAGCAGACACAGTCACCTCCCAGCAGGGGTGGTGAGTGTGGCCGGGAGGCAGGACATGGGGGAGTGGGTCTCTGGAGGGCCAAGTGTGTGTGTGTGTGCTGGGCTGTGAGGGGGGCGGGGAAGATCTCTGTGTGTTGCGGCACTAAGGAGTGGGGGTTCTGTGGGGGAGGCTGTGGGTGGGGGGCCCTGGGCAGGGGTGATGAGCAGGGTGCTGTGCAATTGTGGCACAGTCCTTGGGGGGCCCTGAGCATAGCAGGTCTGGCCATAGGAAATTGGGGCAGGGTTCCGGTGTTGGGTGGGAGGGCTGTGTGGCATGGCATGGCATGGGCCCACCCCTGCCATATAACCTCACGAAGGATAATTGGGTAGTTCTGTCTGTCCAGAGGAGCCAGCCCATTTGGCCACACAAACGGAGTCGACACTGGCCACATTTGAAACAAGAGACTGAGAAACCAGAGGCCACTGACTCCATCAGCTCTGTGCCCTGCCTGGAAGAAGCCAGTAGCTGATGTTCTTGAGGAATGTGTAACCTGCCCATTATGCAGCTGGCTCATTGTGTAATACTGTACATGATGTGTATGTGTGGGGAGGGGGGTCTTCCTGACCCTTGCTGTGAGCAGTTTATATATTAGAGCATGAAGATTGATTCTCCTCTCATTTTAGTTACGAATCTTACGGATCGGCGTAACATTATCCAGCTGCATTTTCAATCCAGGCACTGGAAAGTCGCTCAGCGAGACACAGCCAGCAACTTTTCTAAGCCAAATCCCAGCAAGAGAGACTGGATCCGTTCTGCTTCTGGTGTAAATCCCTGGCTCTCGTGAGCTAACCCAGCCTGGGGCCTCTTGGCCTAATGCTAAAATAAAATGTAATCAAGTTACCCCACCAGAACAATCCTGTCTCCCCTTCCCTCCCTTACCCAGTCAGAACAACAGTCCGTCCAGAGCAGGGTCTACTTCACTAGGTATTTCCACGGTGCTCCCACCCCTGCAGTACTTAAGCACTTCAGGGACTCACAGCTCGGAGCGTCAAGTGTTCTGTAGCCCTGGTCATGGTAGATCAGACTGATTAGCCCATCTAGGCCAGTTTCCTGTCTCCAGCAAAAGCCAGTACCAGATGCTTCAGAGGAAGGTGCAAGAATCCATACAACGCCACTGTATGTACTATCCTTTCCTACAGGAAGACGGGACAGTGTGGTCAGCTAATGCTCTGAGTCAGGCAGGGGACTCAGAGCTGTCTGGGGAATGTGCATTATCTGCTTTTAAATCCAATTCACCGTGCACCCCTGCTGATTTTGCATTGGGTTGTCTGTCCATTACAGTTCCACATGACCAGTCCTATAAGGAAAACGGCACCTTTCAAAACTATTGCTGTAGGGCATGATTCAACCTCAGTCCCTGCGATAAAGCAATGCTAGCTCCCCCCACCCTTGGCTCTCTAGGGCAGCAGGCTCACTCCAGGCACTTTGCCCTTTGACTCCAGCACTCCCAGCTTCTGCCTGGTGAACTAAAGGGAAGCTCAGCTGGAAGAGAGGGGACAGACAGGCAGGTTTGAGGCAGGCTAACCAGCAGAGGGCGGTGGGGCCAACACCTCACTGCAGCATGAGGTGATCAGGTATCATCCTGCTCTCCTCACAAGCAGAGAATTACCAGTCATCTGCCTCTGGGCCCCCAAGTCAGTTAGCACTCCGCCTCCCCACCCACC
Organism: Natator depressus; assembly: GCF_965152275.1. Classification (NCBI taxonomy): domain Eukaryota; kingdom Metazoa; phylum Chordata; order Testudines; family Cheloniidae; genus Natator; species Natator depressus. The sequence goes on from NC_134240.1 coordinate 23,774,952, forward strand.
AGACACCACCTAACATGGAGAATTAGACCCCCCAGCACACGGCTCCATGCCCACACCACTGGGCTGCCATTCATTATGTAGAAGCACCTAGAGGCTCCGGCCAAGACTAGGAGCCCATTATGCTACAAGGAACCTTGAGGAGAGGCCATTCCCTGCCCCGCAGGGGCTCTGTGTCCAATTCATGAGAAGGCTAGAAAGACCCCACTTGGTTTCAAAGCAATTCCCAGGGTCCCTTTTAAAGCACCTCTGCCTTGGGAGTTTCCACAAAGGCGATTAAAGGGCCCAGGACCCCACCAGACAGGACAGGCTACTTCGATCACTCCAGCAGCATGGAAAGTTAATTCTCCATTGAACTTTCATTGGACCATTTGACCAACACCTGACTGCTCCCATTCTGAGGGCACCAGCGTACTGCATGGCTAAAAGCCCTCTCCTGAGCCTGGCATACTCCAGAGGGCAGTCTGGACAGGGCTGAACCAGGCTGCAAGGGGGAATGGAGCCACAGAAGGGCTGGACTGGGTAAGTCCCATCCTCCTGATCTGGTCCTAGCCATGACTTTGCGAGCCTGGTAAAGTTCAGCAGGAGCTAGAGACATCAGCCATCCTGGGCTGCGTGGCATTGGCCCAAGTGGCTTTGCTGTTCCCATCCCGTCAAGGGAGTCTGGGGAGTTCCGGGAGCCTCGGCTGCAGCCCCGCTCACATGCTCAGATCGGTTCAGCCACCAGAGAGAGTCACCAGAGAAATGTCTTCAACAAACAAACAGCCGGCGGGACGGCTCCAGCATTTAATTAGATTATCCAGAATGACCACCGGAAAGAAAACAAACAGGAGATGCTGGGGCTCCCAGGCTGCTCAGTTCCCAGCAGCATGCACACTGGCCAGGAAGCCAGGGGCCCCTCTTCCCCACATCCCTCAACACTGGGACAAAGGGTCACACACCTAATCAAAGGAACAACTTCTTATGTAACTTGCAGTTAACCCATGGAACTCACTGCTGCAGGATATTACAGAACACCACAGAGTACATTTCAAAACAGAATTAAACACTATCAGAGACAGGCTGCCCTTGGTTCTGTATGGCAGGATGGAGAAAGCTAGACTAGATGGTTCCCAGGTGGCGACTCCTATGGAGAATGGTGCTGGGTTACTCTGCAACCAGCCCTAGACATGCGAGTCCTGGAATCTTAGCTTTCGGAAAGGCCAGGTGCAGAGGGAGACCAATGATCAAGATTAGTCCATGATGAGGGGCATTGTGGAGCTGTTATGGGGAACATCACTGACCTTAGGACCCCAGAGGGCATGCTCAGTTTTCCAGGCTGTTGAGCTTGTGTTAAGTCTCAGAGGGAGCCAAATTGAGAGGAGATGGGCTATGGAATTCCCTACTGGGCTGGACTAGTGATCCAGCGAGCAGGTATCCCGCCTCCTACAGTGCCAGCACTGTCTGCTCCAGAAATAGTGCAAAAACCCTACAGCAGGCAGCTCTGGGATGCCCTGCCCACAGGGAAGGCTCTTCCCAACACCAGGCAGTTAGTGGCTGGGCTGTGCCCTGGGGCAGGAGGGCTTGGATCTCTTCTCTAGCATAATTGGGAACATTCTCATCACCTGACAAACATCAGCTCCTTTTGGGGATCCTCTGCCCTTCCCACCCCAAAGGGTATCCCTCTAGTCAATCCCCCTCCCCTCACAGTGCATTTAAGGGCACCCCCAAATGTTGCGTCATGTTTCCAGTCCTGTTACCACCCCATGGCTTCTCTCTGGCTTAGCGGCTTGTCTCCTCTATCGTGGGTCCTACCCCAGCAGGGCAAGAACCCAGTGGCTTCTCCCCACACTACAGCAGCTCAGGGCAGGCTGCACCTCAGAAACAGCTGCATTGGTGCCACACCTTCCCAGCACGTACCAAGCCACCTCCCTCCTCCTCCAGGCCTTTGGTATACCTGTGTCCTTGCCTCCTCTCTTGGAGACACAGATCCTGCAGGCTCAGGAACTCCCCCTTCCACTCCTTCAAGGGTGATAAGCAGGTCCACGTGCATCTTCCAGCAGGGGGTGGAGGCCCATTACCCTGAGTAGCACCATGGAACCCCACAGCCAATGCACCTTCAAAGCTGTGTCAATGGATCAGTGCTACGCACTTGGGGCCTTCTGCCCTCGCAGAGATGCAGCCTGCCCTGGGCTCCTGAAGCACTTTTCCAGACACACAGTTTCAAAGGCCGGGGAGGGGCTGCCATCTCCCAGCTCCCTCTTAAAGGCACAGCACCAAGAGCATCCCATGCCACCTCATTAGCACTTCTTTGCATATAGACCTGTGTTCAGTCCCCTCCCCTACATGGTCAGTAGCTCCAGGGCTGGTGGCCTTTAGCTTCCCTTGTTGACTAAGCTCTGGGTGGGCCTGGCTCTGGGTGTTGAGGTGGCTAACTGCACATACACACACACTGCACCATGCTCTGTAATCAGGGTGATCCCTGTGCCCTCCTTCCATCTGCCATCCAAATGGAAGCAGCCTCCTTCTCAGCAGCCTGTCCAATGAAGGCAGGGGAGCCTGTCCCAATTAGAAGGGGGGCTTCATTAAACAAGGAGCAGAGGCAGCTGCCAAGAGCTCTGTAGCTGGCCCCAGGCCCAGAGCAGGAGTGGTAGATTCTTTGAGAGGGGGATTGCCTAGATGCGATGGCTGAAACAGCTCAGAATTTGACACACCCCCCATCACTGATGTTCATGGGGCAGCCACAGTAAAGAGTTCGGTGCCTGGCAGCAGTGCGCATCTCCACAGCATGGCGTTTACCCGTGTCCTCACGGCCCTGCTTGTAGACACAGATCCTCCAGGCTCAGAAGAAGCACTGCTGGGAATTGTGGCGTCGTGGTGGGGGGAAGGTGTGTGCCAAGAGATGGGCCTCATGCTCTTCTCAGAAGCTGCCAGGAGCCAAGGGCATCCCAGCTCCCAGTGGAAGGGAGTCCTGGCTGAGGGCCTGCTGCTGTGAAAGCGCTGCTCCTGCTTGCTCTGAGAGTCACCCCGGGCTCTGCCAGCCACCATGGGCTCCAAGAAACCAGCTGGCATGGCAAGGCTTGGCCAGGTGCCCACGCACAGCAGGGGCTTCGTAGAGAGGGAAGAGGCCTCGCAGCATCTGGATGGCATCCCTGCAGAGCGCAGCACAAGCCACACAGCCTACAAGAGAAGGGGCACGGGCCTGCACAGGTGCTGCATCACGACTTACTCAGACCCCATGCAGAGTGGATGGAGGCCCCCAGCCCAGGCCACATCTTCCAGAGCAGCCCTGCTGTGCCAGTGGCGTGCCAGTGGCATCCCAGTTTCAGTGTGGGAGCAGCCCAGCAGCCCTTCTAGGCCAGTGTCCTGCAGTGCGAGGACAGACTGGGGAGCCATCTCCCCTAGCAGCAGTGGCTAGCGACAGAAAGTCAGAAGGGGGACAGCAGTTGCTCTGAGCTGTAAGGATCCCAGGGCAAACCCCAGAGAGCTGAGTGCCCCCGCCCCATCAGGGCCACAGGAGATGGGGGGGCTGCAGCAGGCAGCCCGTACTGCTTTCCTAGTCACCAGATCAGATGCTTCATGACCCCCACCACAGCGGTGCCAGGAAAGGAATCCTGCATGTGGCCTCCAGGCCCAATGGCTCCCTTCTGCAGAGGGAGAGCACCAGGTGTGAATGACTCACCACGCTCCTCCTTCCCCTGCCCCCTCCCATGCCTAGCGTTCCTCCAACTGCCAAAGCCACGAAGGGAAAGGTATGCGTCGTCATCAACCTGCCCCATCTCTCCCCTTAAACCCCCCCCACCATCCTGCCTCCTGCCAGGCATGTCAGTCGAGGCGCAGTCGCTCTGGGGCCGGATACCTCACCGGGACAGGAACTCGAGGAATCTGCCTGCAGGCAGCTTGCACGCCTCCCTGCTCCACAGGCACTCAGCAATGGGCCCGTGGAGTGAGAGCCACACACTCGGAACAGGGCGACTACTGGGCAGGTGGTGCTGGCATCAGACCCTCCCTTCATCAGCCTTTGGAGCTCCCTTGGGGGGGGTGGGGGCTGACCTAACCTAACCCATTCTAGCCCTGGGACCCCACACAGCTCTGCCAGTGCCCCTCTGTTCACACCTCCAGAACCCCCCCCCCCCAGCTATTCTAGCTCTGGGACTCCTCACAGCTCTGCCAGTGCCCTTCCATTCACACCCACAGTCGTCCCCCACACAGCGCTGCTAGTGCCCCTCTGTTCATACCCCCAGCCCCCCCCCAGCTATTCTAGCCCTGGGACCCCACACAGCTCTGCCAGTGCCCCTCCATCCACACCCACAGCATGCCCCCTGGCTATCCCAGCCCCAATCTTGCCATGCAGCTCCGTTGATTCGGACCCTCCTATCCCATGCACGTGGGGCTGGACAGGGCCTGGAGCATGCTCAGGGAATGCTGGTCAAAGTTCTACTGGATGGGGGGCAGGAGGGCGAGCTGGACTCCAGGTGCTGTGCCCCAAGGAGCTGAGCATGGCAAGTGCTCTCTCCCCCTCCCCCTTGGCGTGTCACTGAGCAGAGCAGGGAAGGGGATGAGCCAGCTGGGCAGTGGCTGAGATGGGAGCTCTGAGCTGGGAGGGACCTGAGGCCATTTGTCCTGTACCTCCCACTAGCCCAGGGGTACTGCCTGCAGCACAGGTGTCGCCAGACTGGGGCTGAGGAGGGACTCATCGTGCCCTTTTCCCTGCTAATATCGAGTGGAAGGAAAAGCCCCTGATGCTCCCTGCTTAGGCCTCACCTCCATGGAACAACTTCCCCCGGGCTCCAGTCTTCGTTCCCCACAACTGAGCTGGGAAAGGCCTCAGGGGCAGGCGGGGCAGCCATGCAGAGCTCCCAGAGACACACAGCTAGCGCACTCACTGCGCCATCTATTATCCAGAGAACCCCCATTACAAAGCAGGGGCTCCTGTCTGGCTCAGCTGCTACCCATAGCCCTCATGAAGAGCCAGGGGTAAGCCCTGGCTGCAGGACTCTCACACAGGGAGCCGGGGGGCTAAGGCATTCCATGCGGCTGGCTGAGATCGGGGAGGGAGAGGGGGCTGTGACTCATGCTCGGTGTAGTCAGAAAAGGGCCCTTCTCTGTCAGTCTGCATCCACCCGCTCACTTCACCAACCCCAGCAGCTTCCCTTCAACACCTTGTTTCCTTCTGTTCACCAGGTGGTTCCCCCTCGCAGTTCTTCTGTCTATGCTCCTGCACAGGGGAACAGAGCAAACCCAGGACTGTGCCCGCTGGGCCACCACCGATGACTGGGGCCAGGCAGTCCCACATAACAGCAGGGCTGCAGCCGCTGTCCTTCCCTCCATGCCTACAGTTAGCTCCTCCCCACTGCAATCCCTCGAGTCCCCCAACCACCAGTGGACTAGCAGACAGAATCGAGCCATGCAGGTGCCTATGCCAGGGCAGCACCTGGCACGCCCTGGGCACTGCAAATGTGGGGCTTGGCCTAAGGCCGTACACTCAGACCCTTGGTTACTGCAGTAGTGGGCGTGAGGTAAGGGCGGGGATACTGGGCTGGCCACGCTCACTGAGTGGACTGGACTGGTTTCCATGCTGTGCCTGTGGGCTCAGAGCCTTGGGGAAGGGAGGTTTCAGACAGCACCTTGTAGGCCAGGGTTAAGGCTTCCTGGCTGGGAGTGGGCTCAGCTGAGCCACGTTGCGCCCTCCAAGCAAGGCTGTGCAGGCTGCAGTTGCTCTGGGCTAAGCTGGGAACTATGCGGGAGCAGCTCGGGGCAGGGACACTAATTCTCTCACACAAGCAATGACAGGAAGGCGCTACACTGCCAGAGTGGGACACAGGGAGGAGGAGGGTGCACAGAATATGCCGGGTGGAAAGGGGCCCACAGCTCAGCTTACATTGGTGCCAGAAAGCTTCTGCAGTGGTAATTACTGCAGAGCAAGGAGCAAGGTGAGAAAATTAAAGGGAGCAGAGACACCACCTCCCTTTCTGTAGGGGCTGCGCACCTAATTGCACCCCTGCTTAGAATCCACAGGCCTCACCCTCAATCACCCCCAGCTCGTCTGGTTCCAACCTGCCCCAGTTTGCAGCGCAGCAGCAGGCAGGGACCCCTACCATATTCAGGCTGCTGATGGGATCTCTCCCTCCTGCCGCAGAGAAGAGGGTAGGCAGTGGTGGCTCAGCAGGACCAGTAAGGCTGGGGGTCCTGCCAACCCTGTTGTGAATTAGACACATTACCAGCTTTACCCACAGCTGCGAACAGGCTGTGCGTGTCAATTTCAGCTACTCCCCTTCTCTGTTAACAGTCTCCCCAGCCGGACAGGAGCCAAAGCTAAGTAGGAAAATCCAGCAGCAACCAAACAGGTACTAAAAAATAACTACCTACCAGTTACTTTCTGCCTGGCAGGTCTGCTGCCTTCCCACCTGTCTGTAACACAGTCATTAAGTCTCAATGATGGTCTGTGTATCTGCTCCACAGAACTGGTGGTAACGGGCCAGATTGTCAAATGTCTGCCCCCAATGTGCATGAGCAATTACCATAACTGCACATGCAGATCATGCCCTTGCACTTACAGCTGGTTAATTAGGCCCATTTGTACACACAGTTATCTTTTTGGGGCACATTATTGCACACCTGGTTTTGGAAATCGGGCCTACAGCCCTAGTAATTGCATCTATAAATGGCCATTGAGACATAACTAGTTATAATTTCTGACACTGTGTGTGCAATGACATCAATCACATGTGTCCATCAGGCACATGCACACTGATAAGACAAATCAGGCGCAATTCCTGCACGTCTCTCCACCAGTGCTCTTGAAGGTCAGGGGACTGCTCCCTGCCCTGGGGACACTGGAGAGGACAGCACGGAAGAGGACAGAGGGAAAAGCTCCACTTTCCCCCACCTCTCCATAAGGGTAGAGGACTCCTGGTTGAAATGCCGGGGAGGATAATTCCAGGACAAACACGTCCCCACACTGCCCTTAGTGTGCTTACAAATGCACAGAACAAAGCCTACGGGGTTAACTCCATGCAATTTCACTAACACTGGCCTTTACAAACAGCACCAGAGGTCGTGTGCAGTCATGCCCAAGCTTTCCAGCACATTCTTCCTGCAGTAGCAGCAGCCAACCTTCCCACCCACTCACCCTTCAGAGAAAAGACCCTCCCCCTCCCACCAAGGATTGAGCAAAATCAGGCAAGAGGCCCAATTTTCTACAGGGAAGGTGGCTAGTGACCTTCAGCGGAATGGTTCCCAGCGGGGAAGTGGAGCTTGCTTAGAGCTATAGTGGGGACAATAGCAGGACATGGGTTTGGTCTGGCCTCAGAAACAGGGTCCTTTGTTCCTTCCTCATATCCAGCCTGCAGCAAAACTTTGCCCTTATTTCAGACAGGCAGATAACAGTCAGCTCAGATCCCCTCACCCCCAAAGCATAGAGCTGACCACATTCCCACTACAGGTCACACAGGGCCCTGCCTCTCTCAGGAGACTAAACAACCCACCTAGAGAAGAGGAGCCATGAAGGAGAGTCCTTATGGCCTGTACCAGAGGGCTCCCTTGTGAGGAGGGGGGACTTTCTAAAGCGCACAGCACTGGCTGATCTCTGCCCTCACTGAAACCAGTCGAAGTTTTCCCTCTGCGCCCAGAGCACGAGAGAGAGAGTGCCTGTCACACGTTTCTGCATCTCAGGCCTAGCTGTCCGTGGGGGAGAGGAGGGAGCCTCTTGGGGCTGGCTGGTGGGACTCGGAGGTGCAGACTGGCAGGATGCAAAGATGCTGGCCCTACAGCAACAAGCGGCAATAATGGCATCTGTGCAGTGAGAGGGAAGGGACAGCAGCAATGCTGGGCCCCGGCCTCCTGCTCGCCCCAGCCATGCCTGAGCTGAGCTGTGATCTTCACAGTGAGAACATCTGTCTCCAGGTGGGGGAGCGCAGTGGGTAGATTGGTCACCTTCCACCTCCCCGGCCAGAGGGCTGTCCAGGCGAGGTGCCCTGTGTGTACAGCACCCAGAACAATGGCGGCCCAGGCCTAGCTGGGGGCAGTTGGGGCCAGGGCTAGGCTGGTGGAGATGAATCCTTGCCAGTGAATGTAACGGCATCCTTGGTCCTTGCCCTCCTACTGCTGGCTCAGAGGAGGGGAGGCAGGGTCACCTCAGGAGACACTGGCTTAGTGCGAGCTGAGCTGGTGAGTGGTATTAATACTTTGGGCTCTCACCTGCAGCCCAGAGTCCCCTGTGCTCTTCATTTCCCTTTCCCTGGCCCTGGCCTGGGCACTAGCACTACAGACACACTTACTGTCCAGCCCCCCAGGGCTCCTCTTTGCCTCACCACCATGGAGCTCTCCCCCAGCCCCAGCCCCCAGCTGCCTGTAGTCCAGCCCCCCCCGCCCCCGCCCTGCAGCTTGGCACAGCCAGCAGCTGCACGCCAAGCCTGCGCCGGGCAGGAAGGCAGCTAGCCCCTTGCCAGGCAGCCGTCCCCCTCGGGGCTTGCACTGATTCCAGGAGACTCACCAAGGCTGGTATGAGGGAGGCCCAGAGCAGACAGTGACTCACGCCAGGCAATGGAGATCATGTACGGACGCTGCGCCAGGGCAGCCCTCGGCTTGGGATCCCCACTGCTGGGCAAATGCAGACACAGCTGCCGAGCCCCAGGCGGGGAACGGCCTCGTTAACCCCCAGCAAGGCTCCAAGCCTTGCCAATGGCTGACACTGCGTATGGGAGGACCCAAGAGCAGCCACAGAAATAGCTCTGGGCTCCTCAGCACCTGGGAAACTATGGCCTGAATGGTACGGGCTGAATGGGAAACAAGCCCCTGGAAGCTCTGAGCCAGTGCCCAGCCCCATGCTGCAGCTCTGTTATGATACCCAGAGAGCCCTTACTCAACCCCCAGTGCCACGTGCTCTATTACCTTGAGATCCCTTCCCCCAGCTGGCCAGCTGCAGTGAGGATAGAGACCAGCTGTCACAGCTGTGGGGAGTGTGAGTACAGGGGGAGGTGCCTCCTTTCCCCTCCCATCACTAGGGTGCCCCTGATGGCAGTAATGCTGTGGGATAGAACAAAGCAGGGAGCCCCCATGGTGCTCTCCCTGCCTGCCCGCCCTTCAGGCTGTCCCCAACACACTGTGAGGCCGCACACCTGAGACAAAGGGGCCTGGAGCTGCCCTGCATGCCAGATTTGCAGGTGTGGGGGCAGTGCCAGCGATCCAGGAACCCCAGCCCTAGCACAGGAGGGTCCTGGACTCCTTGAGCTCCTGGGTGGGGCAGCTCCAGCATTGCCTGGTACAGGGCAGGGCATTTCCCAGCACTGCAGCTTCTTCAGAGCAGGGGATGGGCAGCCCCTAAACCTTATCTCATCTGCCTGTTCCAGAAGGATGGTGACCATAACGGGGAGGCTGTGGAGAAAAGGGGAAGTGTTTCAGTGCTCCGGCAGGGACATTAGAGACCCTGGGGCAGGTGGGCAAATCCAGTAGGGAGGCTATTCCCTGCTCTCTCTGATGCTCTGAAGCAGATGGTATTGGCTCCGGCGGGAGACCGGGCTGATGGGCCAGTGACCTGCTCTGACACGGCATCTCACATCTTCCTGGCTGGGGCTTAGATGCAACTTGGCTGCAGAGTCTATTAGAGGGGAAACAAAGTGACCGCGTCTAAGGTCAGTGAGCAGAGGAAGTGGGGCGAGCCGCAGGGCCAGGACAGAGATGGCCAGAGAAGGGAGCTGCGGAATCTCTGCTTTGCCTCAGGGGCTCGTTGGGACATGCTCCAGGAATGTCTCCAGAGCACTTCCCAGCCCCTGGAGCTCCCCCAGCAGGGCTACCTCACCCGCTTGCTCTGCTGAGAGCAGGCCCGGCAGGAGAGTCACTCTCCCAGAATGCTATGCATCCGATGAAGTGAGCTGTAGCTCACGAAAGCTCATGCTCAAATAAACTGGTTAGTCTCTAAGGTGCCACAAGTACTCCTTTTCTTTTTTCTTTTTACGAATACAGACTAACACGGCTGTTACTCTGAAATCTCCCAGAATGAAGGATTCACTCCAGCTGGAGCCAGCTTAGAATGGGGGGAGCCACTCCAGAAAAGAGCCTGGCTTCACAAACTGGCTGCTCCCCAAGGCAGCCTGCAGTACATTCGGGGAGAGCAAAAGAACGCAGTCATGCGTCCAGGGCCTGGCAGTGAGGGTACAGGCTGTGGGCGCAAGGGCTCGGAGCTCTGCCCAGTGGGAAGGGGAGAATCTCCTAGACATCCCTAAGGGTCTCTCCTTGCACTTGGCTGTGGGACAAAGCAAAGGGCCTGCAACTAGCCTCAGGGTCATAGCTCTTCCCTGCCCCACTGTTAAAGCTCCCATGCTAAGAACTGCCAGCTGAGCCAAGTGTTCTGCATGCAGAACTCTCTCCTACCCCTGAAGCATGGTGGGGAGACCGCATGGCTGCTGTGTGTCACTCCCCAGCAGCGTGCCTCAGCCCAGCTGGAGCACAGGTAATCTCCTCTCCGGCCATGAGTGCTTCTAAGCCAAGGAAAGAGATATCCCACAACACAATAGAGGCTACTGCCAGGAAGCAGCCACAGAGGGTGCATTCTAGCACATGGCACGCCGCTCATTGGAAGTGACACACCTGGCACTGTCAGCAGCCTGTTGCCAAGCATCTGGAGGTCTGAACTGGCATTTTCCCACTCACCTTCTCCCAAGAAGCCTGTCTGGTCTATTACAGCTACTAACCAAGTCAATGCAACATGCTAGGAGCCGCTCTCTCCCTCTGAGAATCAAGGCTGGTGCTCTGCTGATGCATTTCTGTGTCTGGGGCCCGTGCGGGGTAAGAGGGCTCAGTGCACCATTCCGGGCTGGGGGAGTTTTAAGCCCACTCGGCCATTTCCTGGCAGGCCCAGCCCCCCAGGGGCCCTTGGACAAGCCCTCACCAGCCCACACTTCCCAGGGGCCCAGAAGCTGTGGCAAAGCAGCTTTTCTTCTCATAAACTCTTGAGTCTGGAGTTCCAGAGGCAGCCAAACTGACATCCCAGACAGGCAAAACATTGACCTGTGGCTCCAGACCAGCTTCTCCCTGGCCACCTAAAGAACCTCCTACAGGCCTCACTGCCCAGGCTCCTCCTCCCCCCCAGAAGATGTTTACTGTGCTCAGCACTGAGAGCTATCAAACAAGGCTGAGGAGCCTAGCCCAACCTCAGTCAGACAAGCCAGCTCAAGTTCAATGTGGGCCTGGTTTGGCCAAAGATGCAGGGCCCCAGCCCTGCTGTCTGGGGAGGAAAGAGTAGCAGGAGGGACAGTACTGATGGCAATATTTAGAGGGCTGCTTCTGTGCATCGGAGGGTACTTCAGGCCTGGATCCATCACTGCCTGTCATTATGGAAATGGGAGCCATGACCTGGAATCGTGGGCCTGGTTCCACTGCTGTGCAGCCGCGGGAGTCGTTCCCAGCTGTGCAGAGTGAAGGCTGGATGCTGCCACGCTGATCTGGCCATGTTTTACACCCACTCTGCCTAAACCGGGTGCCAGGCGGGGCAATCCTCTGGGCTGCACTAACAGTGAGGGTGGATAGCTACAGGTCAGATGGAGAAGCAAAGTGAAAACCAAGCTCTTTGGGAGCCGACATTTCCCAGGGCACATGAACTGCTGTTTGAGGTCAGCAAACCTGGGGCTGCCAGGAGCACCGGCCCATTTCAGCATTAGCTACTAGGTTCCCGCTGCAAGCGCTTACACTGTGGCGGGCACTAGAAAGGAACAATAATATTAGGAATGCTGCTGCAGGAGCCGTCCGAGCCCTACCCGCTGCCAGGAATCAGCATGCAGGGCACGAACTCAGGTGACAGCACCGTACGGGTGCTGCAAGCTGCGGCCAGCGTGCCCCTGGGAAATTCTGACCCTTTGCCAGCTGGGTGGGCAGACACAATCCATCACTGACTGCAGCTGCTGAATCATGGGAGACAGAGAGGGGGCATGCAAATGAGGGTTCCCCTCCCCCCAAGCAGAGCACACATCCTCCCCCTGCCAGGTGACAGATCTTGAGTGAGTCAGTATCGAGGACCTGGCAAGTGCTTGAGGCTGGGGTCCCAGCTCAGAACAGCTGGGCTGCTCTCTGCCGTTGTTCAGATCTCTCAGAAGCTCTGCCAGCCAGCAAGGGGGAGAGGAGCCAGTGCTTGGCAAAGGCCTGGCAGAGCAAGAATAGAAACAGGGATTGTTTGGGCAGGCGCTTCCCAAAACTCCATTCCAAAGGATCCAACAGTGAAACCCCACTAACTGCCCCTGCAAGGCAGGGTTTGTGTCTGGCTCTGGGCACGTCCCATTTAGCAGGCTCCAGCAGCCAGTACCCTCTCCTGCCCCGGCTGTGAACCTCACCCCAGGCCTGTGGCCAGAGCTTGCCAGCCCCTCAGAGCATGCGGGGGGAGGGAACGGAGAGTGGACTCACGTACGTACGTGTGCTGGGTGCTGCCAGGCCTCCCTCTCCCTTGTCGGGAGCCTCCCTTCTCCCTCCCTTGAGCCTGGAAATGCTCCTTCCTCCGTCCTGGTCTGACTGCAGCCAGCACAGCACGGGGAGCTGGGGGCTGTTCTCAGGCAGATATTTGGGTCTCCTAGGTAACGAGCCATCTTCACTGGAAACATCCAGGCCTGGCACCGCTCTGTTTCTGCCAAGCAGGCTGCGCCCTTCCACTGCAACAGCGGGGTCTGGCGACTGGCCCCTCCTCAGCCCGGATTCAGAGCACAGCTGGGTTGGAGCGCGCACGTGGGGCAGTGCTCTTCTGTGCACATGCACGTGACTTTGGTTCTTGTACTTGTTTGTGGACGTGCGCATGGGTCCGTGCGCAACGCCCCCTCCCCCGTGGGGGGGTTAGTACGTGGGGCAGTGCACATGCACTGAACAGTGTGTGAGTGTGCACGTGTGACTGTGCGGACGAGGCAGGTTGGTGTGGAGGGGCCTGTTTGCTGCTCAGGGCCAATTCCATGCAGGAGAGCTCCCCAGGAGAGCTCTGCCTTTCTACCCTCTGCTGAGTGCAAGCATAGCACAGACCCTGCTCTGGTAACCTAATGGGCCAGATTCAGGGCAGAGGAGCGAGGTGCAGGCATCTCAGGAGTCAGCTGGAGAGGCCAGGGCTTTCACTCAAGGAGCCAGGCCAAGCAGACGTCACTGGTGCTGCTGTAACCAGTTTGGGTTCATACTCTGGGCTCCCTGCCAGGAACTGCCCGACACACCAGCCCCTGAGGAGAGGAGAGGCTCCCTGGGCAACCAGCTCCCTCGCTCCCCAGGCCTGAGAGGAGGGACCAGCTTGCAGTGCAGCACAGCGTGAGAATGCAGGCAGCGAGGGAAGGCGGGTTCGGGGGGTCCTGCAGCAGGAAGCGAGGAAAGGCAGCCCAAGAGCCAGGGACATGGGTAGTGCCAGTGCCGGCTGTAACTCCCCTGGGGACAGTGGGCCATGCTGCAGTCGTGCCAGGCCTCCCCTCAGTCCGTCTTCCAACTAGACGGGGAGGGACCACCCACGCAGTTGAGCAGCGTGAGGCTCATCCCAGAGGAATCTGCCATATCAACAAAGTGTTCAGGAAAACTCTCCTCCCCCAGCCCGCGCCCCTGCCCCTGCGCCACCTCGGCAGGACGAGCACCCCGGTGCACACGCTGTTTTGTTTTCAGCAGCTGTTCCTGTGGAAAGCGTCTGACTCAACAAAGCAGCTAGAGAAAGGCTGGTGGCAGGAGAAGGGAGAGCAGAGTGGGGGGATAACCGCAGGGCTTGGCTACCCCTCTGATACGCACAGTGTAACAAGCACAGCCTTTGTCTGCTTTCCGCCAGGCTAAGGACCCCAAAGCACAGCACTCCCTGAGTGGGGCTGGGGGGCAGCAGTGCTGTGAAAGACAGCACTGCAGCCGCCGTAGCCTCAGAACAGATCCAGCAGCACGGCAGGCTCCACTCCATGCTGCGCCACGCCAATATGGGCTCAGCCCTGTCCTGGAGAGGCCCCCCAGGGGAAGCAGCAGTCATCTCCATGCCTCTTTCAATCCTTTGTCACTCAGCTGAGGGTGCCTACAAGGGGGCCCACTGGTGCCAGCGCTGGGATATGGACACCTGCCCAATGCCCATTCTGGACTGATCCACCCACTCCTTTCACATGAGCTGCCAGACAGCCTCACTGATGGGCCACTGCAGACGGGGAACAGAAACACGAGGGGATTCCTCTGAGCCATTCAGCTCCTTCAACAAGGTAGCTGGACAAAGTGGCCACGCGGAGGTCATGCAGCACCTCCCGCCACTACCCTAAGACAGATTAGAAAAGTGTCCCCCACCCTAGGGAGCGGGGGGAGGGGGGTTGCTGTGCACTGAGAGGGATCCATGCCCCAGGACTGGAAGGGCCAGCGTTTCACTGGGGTGTTCAGGCCTTCGGCAGCAATGCTAACACCCCATCTGCAAGAGCAGGGAGTAAGGGTACGTTGACAGAGGTTGTTTGAACAGCTGCCCAGGCTATCGAGCATCCACTGAAAATCCTGCCTCACAAGCCCTTGGGCAGAAGAGCCTAGGTACCTAACTAGCCTCTGTTGCTGCTGGATCTGCACACTCAGGCCCTGTCCAGAGACGCACAGGTTAGAAACTGCACAGCTCCGCCTCTAATTACTGATGTGCTGCAAGAGGGATACGTTCTGTACCAGACGGGGCAGCTCACCAGGTGGGTCAGACCCACGGCAGCTCTGCAGGGAAGGTGCAGCGGGCTCGGCTGGCCCAGATAAATATGACTAACAGTACTTATCAGACCATAAAAGGGAAACTCTTGCCTCTAAAAGGCAGCTTAATTAGCAGCCTTGAGGGCACTTTGGCACTGCTTGAATTAAAGCTGAACAGACAAACCCTGTCTCTCGAGGCAAGCATGCTCCGTGGACCTGTTTTATAGGCAGCATAAGGTGCCAAGTCGCTGGCTCCGGTCCCAGGGCACAGGCATGTTTAGTGCAGGATGAACGGCTCTGTGCTAGTCCTTGTACCTCACTTGCTGCCATGCAGGGAAATGAGGTGCAGGAAACCAAGAGATTGGGAACTGACTGTGAGTGGGGTGAGCAAGGAGGGACAGGCGTCTTGGCCAGTATGGCCATTAAGTCAGCTGAGCTGCTGTGGTGGGTTGTTTGGGATCTTATGGGGCAGCAAGGGGGTTAAGTTTTTGGGCAAATGTTAGTGCTTATAAAAATGAGGGAGTGACAGAGCTAGCTGGAGTCAGGCACAGCACACAGCTCTGCTGGCGCCCCTTGCTCCTGGCCTGTTGCACCACCACTATTCTAGGTCCCCCATACCTCGGTCAATGCCCCTCGGTCCTGCTGCTGTTCCACTCCCAGAGCTCCCCTTGTGCAGAGACCTGCAATGCTCTGCAATTGAGCCGGGCTTTACGGATGCAAACAAACAGCCCCAAGAGTTAGGCTGAGCCCCCGCACCCCAAACTCATTGCGCAGAAGGCCAAATGCAGACTGGAAATAAGATTTCTGGCCTTTGTGGGTGCAGCCTTTTACATATGGGACATGGCTTGTAAGCACCCATCTCAGCTGGCGGCAGCTGTGATCAGGATTAACCCACTAGCCCCTCAGCAACAGCTGTGTATCTGGTGTGTCATCTCGTTCCAAGACTAGACCTGTGTGGCTCTCACGCAAGAGCTCTCCCAACAAGGACAGCACAGAGGGGTTGCAAGGAAACAGGCAGCAGGAGCATAAGGGAGAAGAGTTCTCTGCGGTCCCTGCAGCCAGGAAAACATGAATGAATCCAGCTGCAACCGCTCATTCATTCAGACTTGTGTAGGCTGCAGCTTTGTATCTGCAGAGCGTGACTCAACACGCGTCCTGGCTGAGGCAGGGGCCGGTGTCCAATTCAGCAGCTGGGCCAGGGAGCCGGCTCTGACAATGCCGTCCCAAGAGCTGCATTCCTTCTAGACCTGTGTAGCCTGATAGCCACTCCCACTGTACAACCCAGCCCACTGGTAGCAAACCTCAGGACACAGCCACCTAGCGCACCCCTGCAGGACCCTGAGCCATGAGCATGGGGGTGTGAGTGAGACACGCTGCCCCTTCCCAGGCCAGAGCTCAGCTGTAGGCAGGAATAAGGGCAGCTGTTTAGGCCAATAGCCAGAAGAAGGCCTGCTACCTCCTGGCTAGCCCAGGCAGGGCCCCTCAGAGAAGTGATGACAACCACCACCTTACCTTCCACTAGTGCAGGGGTAGGCAAGCTATGGCATGCATGCCAAAGGTGGCACACGAGCTGATTTTCAGTGGCACTCACACTGCCCGGGTCCTGGCCACCGGTCCGGGGGGGCTCTGCATTTTAAATTTAATTTTAAATGAAGCTTCTTAAACATTTTTAAAACCTTATTTACTTTACAGACAACAATAGTTTAGTTATGTATTATAGACTTATAGAAAGAGACCTTCTAAAAATGTTAAAATGTATCACTGGCAAGTGAAACCTTAAATTAGAGTGAATAAATGAACACTCAGCACACCACTTCTGAAAGATTGCCGACCCCTGCACTAGTGTCTTATGTCTCAAAGTAACCCAGAGCCGTTCCAGGTTGCTCCCATCACCACACACACATACACGAGGGAGATAGAGCCTGGATCAGTGCCCCAGGAATCCATTTCTGTCACACAGGCTCAGGTGGGTCTTAGGCCTGAGGGCAGTGGGTTATGGCCCCCTCTGGAGCCTGGGAGTACAGAGGGGTGATGCCAGCTTGCCCTTTCTCTGGGGTTGACTGTACTCATCCCAAAATGATGGCCGCAGGGGGAGAGGCGGGGTAAGGAAAGCCCTCGAGAGTCAATAACGGACTTTGCAGTGAGGCCGGGGTTGGTGCATCGGGTCCCATCCCATCTCATCCCCAGAGACGCAGTGCAGCCCAGAGGAGCGAGGTGGCTGGTGCTGCTGTCACCTGGTACAGCAGTTCAGAGTTACACAGGAGTGTCAAGGTCCGGCCTCAGCACTGCATGGCGAGGCTGGGTTGCCGATGGAGGTACGGTGCAGGATGGGATGGCCCTCAGGCACTCAAGCCCTTCCCTTTGTGTGTGCAACAGGATGTGACCAGACACCCCTTCAGATGACTCACTGTGTGCGCATCGCTGCAGTTCCACCTTGCCCCAGGCTTTCAGTGGCATCCACAGGCAACAGCTCTAGCAAACCAAAAGAAAGATTGCCCCCAGCCGAGCTGGAAGCTGAGCTCAGCCCAGCCGCATGGTGTTGTAGGCAGGTCTTACACCCACCAGTTGCAGGAAGAGGGCTCTGACATTCAAAGCACGGAAATATAGTTGATTGAGAAAGCAGGCAGCCCATGGGAGCTGGGGAGGAGGAGCTCTTCCCCTTGGTACTGAGGGTCTGGCCCAGGAGATTGATGGCCTCAGTGCTTGGCAGTGGAGCTGTGAGGATCTTTGAACATGTGTGCATGGGGGAGGAGAGGACTCCGCATCTGGGTTAACTCCAGTGCCAGATCTGGATTTCCCTGCCTTTGAAAGCTGTAAGCGGCAGGTCAGCTCCTTGCTTGGTTTACGTGGCCTAAGCCAAGTCTAAGGAGCAACATCTGCCTCCCACTACCTCCAGGATGCAGCACAGGGCCCTGGCCCAGCTGGTTATCCTCTGAGTGAGATTGCAGGAATTGCACGCCCCTGCCTTGAAGGCTGCTCTGGCTAGGTTTAAGATTCCTGCCTGCCCACGCAGCCCTGCAGCGCCTCACGCTGCTCACAGGCCCAAGGAATCACCACAGCTCCAGATCATCGGGGCTTGGGCATGACTTAGGGGGTTGGAGAAACTCCTATTAGGGCAGTTCTGAGGCAGGTCCCATGGGTGTCACATTGGGCCCTTTGCCAATACCCTAGCTGTTGGGTAAAAACCAAAGTGGCCTTTAGAAGCAGCTGGCACCCGTGGAAAAGCAAAGGGGCTCCTCCCTAGGCAGCTCTCACTGTGCCCCACTGAACAGGCTGGAAGGAGCTGTTCCCCATTCTGCTTCCCAATTCACTCTCCACCCTGCTCTGGAGCCAGGAGTTGCCATGGACCACGGGGTGGTGAGCGTTGGTGTGCTTTGAATAGACCTGCAACAAGCAGAGCTCTCCCTAAACCCTGCTGTTATGGGCCCTGCTGGCAGGCATGGGGGGAGGGGAAGATGCTCCAGGACTCCTGCTCCAGCCCCTGGATCTTGGGGGAAGAGTAACACCGCAATGGTGAACGCAAGAGGGAAATTAAAGGAAGTGAGGGAGCGGTGGAGAGGTGCTAATGAATGGATGGAATTGAATGAAGGGGGAAGCTGTCCTCCTAGGTTTAAACTGGAGCTCAGCAGCCATTCGTTCTGCACCCAGAAGGAAAGGAGAGCAAAGTGCTGAGCCTGGGAATCTGGAGCTGTGCCCCGTGTGCGGCGAGTGGCTGTGCTTTACTAGCTGCTTGGCTTCCGGGGGCGGTACTGAGTTCGACTGAGATTTATGATGATCTTATTCAGGAGCTGGGTATTTTTCCCCAGGACCATGGCACTGGGCAGCTTTCCAGATGCCAGAACACAGGGCTGGTGCATTCCCATGTTGGAAGGGAAGGCTAGTTACTACGAATCGTATTTAGAGCTTGCAGGAGCCAGTGCAGCCTCTGCTGCTCCTGCACTAACTCCATACTTGCCAAGATACAGAGGTGGTGGCACCGGGTGCTCAGTGCCAGCCTCCTCTGGCAGCAGAATGCCAGGGGCTGGGAAGGGGAGCAGTCCCATGACCTCATTTCTATAGCACCTGCCCTTTGGAGACGTTTACAGCATTTCATGAGGGATTGAAATAAAGTTCCCCGTAATTTATAAACAAACCCTTCCAACCTTTCTGGTGCAGAGCTTGGAGCCCAGCAGCCAGAGCAGCCCTGTACTCCCACACAAACAGGAAGAGAGGGGGAAGGGGTAAATGGAGGCAGGCCTGCTCCCCTACATAAATTCTCTGGCTAGGTGCCCCAAGGTGGGAAGGGTCATGCCCTCGCTAGCATCCAGCGGGCAACATCGCGGATTTCTTCACACATGCCCCTGGCAGGCCCAGTGTTAGAGGGGAGAGCTACCTTCTTTTGTTTGGCCTCCAAGGGAATTCTGGGTAACCCAGACTGTGAGACCAGAGGCACTGGTGCCTCCTGCTAGTCTACAAACCCCCATCCAGTAACAGCTTTCCAGAGGAGTTGACAGATCCATATGACACAGGAAAAATTCACACAATTCACACACTTCAACGTCCACAGACACCACCTCCACTATTAGCCCCCACTCTCCAATTGCCTCAGTCCTGACCTCTGGGGACTGGGAAGGGCATTCATTCGCCACAACCCATCCAAGTCTTCTGCACAGTCTGCCAAGATGATGGCCAGTTACTACCAGCAGTGTTGGCTTTGTGACGAGGAAGCCTCCGAACCACCAACTTATCTCACAGGCTAGCAAAACGGCCATGAGATGGTTCTGGCTTTGGACCACTATCATCTTAGGCTGGATTAGAACTGGCCTACTAGGGTAAAAGGTTGCATATCTCATTCCAAGATCAGCCACTCCCCCCTTTTATTACTGACTTACAGATCTCTGTTGAACAGTTCAGTGTTATCACATTGTAACTGCTCAGTGGTGTACTGCTTCTCCTGCAAACATATTTCAGGATTCACATTGTGGATCCAATAATTCAATAAAATCACCTCAGGACCCACTGCAGTTTATGGTGAAAGGCCCATTTTTAACAAAGGTGAAGAAGTGGGACTGTTCTTAATGTTTCCTCTGAATAATGTGGGGGTGCCTCAGTTTCTCCTATGCAGTTCTTAAGTATCTAGGTGGTGGGGTAAGGGTGTATAATCATTGCAGAGCCCTACAGGGCAGGTGTGTGCAGGGGTCTGGACACAGAATGGCCGACACCCTGTTTCCTGGCAACTGATGGCCTGGGCCCTTTCCCCCCTGCAAGGTGAGAGCTAAAGGGTTGGAGAACAAAGGAATCAGGTGACCTCCTGGCCCAGGAAAGGGACAAAGCCCAGAGGAGGAAGGGCTGGAGAGAGTTTCAGTTTTGGGGCTGGCTGGGACATGGAGTGAAGTGCAGATGTGGTTGTCCGGCTCACTGCCCCCCAAAATGGACCCAGCTGAGGGGTCCCGTTCTCTGCACCTGTAAGCTCTGTTTTAGACCATGTTCCTGTCATCTAATAAACCTCTGTTTTACTGGCTGGCTGAGAGTCACGTCTGTCTGCAAAGTTGGGGTGCAGGACCGTCTGGCTTCCCCAGGAGCCCTGCCTGAGCGGACTCGCTGTGGGAAGCGCACGGAGGGGCAGAGGATGCTGAATGCTCCGAGGTCAGACCCAGGAAGGTGGAAGCTGTGTGTCCTGAAGACAGGCTGCTCACAGAAAGGAGACTTCCCCAGAGTCCTGACTGGCTTCACAGGGAGCATTTCCACAGCATCGCCTGGGGACTCCGTGACACCTAGTTTGACCCCAAAAGCTTAGAAGGTGTTCTTCAGCACTAGACACCTGTTGGTACAGAGAACTAAGTGGCCCCAGGTACCTATGTCATTACAAGTCATAATTTATGTAAGTTAACCAGCGAGGATGGTGACAGGCACTTTAGAAAGCAGCTTAATAGTGAGCATGCACTCACATGGATCTGAACAGGATAGCCATTGCACCACATTGTAACAATAGGACACTTGACCCGAGATAGGCAGGGACACAGCCAATGTTAGCATACACGCCTAGAATGCAACGTATCCTATAGGAAGCTTCAGGGAAGAGGGTATTTTTAAAAAGTCCCATAGAGAGGATGACTAGCAAACTGGTCAGAGATCAAACCCAGGAGAAGGATGCTCTGATAGTAGAACAATGAGGTCTCTGCCAGAGATTTGCTGCAGCCATTTCATAGATAGGGCAGAGCAGGCACATAGATGGTGCATGCTTCTTTGCAGCAAGGCTGCTTTTCCAGCCAAAAATAGAGTTCTGCATTTTCACACCACTAACTTGCCTATTAACACATGGTATTGGGAAATAGGAGGATCCCCACCCATGAATCCAGCTGTTTTTTGTTACAGCAGTAGTCATTTCACACATCAGCAGCTTATATAACCCCTCATCGGAGCCTAAGATAAAGTTTTTATGGTCATTAGGCAATCAAAGCAGCTGAAGTACTGGGCTAAGGTGGCAGAGAGAGAAGCAACCCCTCAGGTTTCCCAGGAAAGTCTGGGTCTCTTGCTCCCACCCAATGAGACAAGAATATACAGCAGCAAGCACAGCCGCCCATAGTACTGTAGTGAAGGGACCCAGGTGGTGTTTAAGGAGATTTATGAAGTTGGCATGACAAGGCACGTCCCAAGTGTTCTGCCTTTGGAGCCTGGTTCTTCTGTTCATCCTTCAGCTTTTTGGAGGGGTGCCCATGCAAGAAGAAAGGACAAAACAAACACCACCTTGCCCCACCAGGATGAATGTCTGTCACCATAGGAACCCCTCCCATGCACAGCCCCATCCAAGATGGCCTCATACTGCCACAAAACAGACAGACCGCATCACCCTGCTCAGCTGTTTTGCCAGCAGCATATTTGATTGCCTGGCTGGGGTGTGGGGCTTTGGAGAGTTTTTCTTCTGCCCTTAGGAAGTGGCTGGCAAATGCAGCACCATGGCATCCACTTTGGCTGACAATTTTTTGTCCCTGCTTACTTCCCCTCATTGGAGGAACTTGAGTGAGTCCTTCACTCTAACAGCCATCAGCCGGCTGGAACAGTATGGGGTGCTAGACCACATCCAAGGACCATGCAGTCAGACCAGCCCAACACCTTGGCTGGAAGGTAATGCTGAACAGTGATTACATGGCTTGCAACTCAAATTCACACCCAGACAGGATTTCTGTGCTGGTGCATGAACTTGGGTCTCTTTCAATGTCCTAACTAACAGAGGAGACGAACAGCTTCTCCTGCATGTCTGAACCTCTTGATGCAGGATCCAAGATCTCCATCATTCCCCAAAGCAGCAGACAAAACCCTGCCTTCAGAAAACAAGGGCCACTGACTAACTCACATGAGACTTCTCCCGACCTGAGCTAGAGTTGCTTTGCTGAGGCCGTGTCACTGAAAGTCAGGCAGTGTAAATGCTGTTTGTCGGCACTTTTGTCAATCAAATACTTCCATGCCCTCTGAGCGGGGTTCCTGATGTCGACAGGAGAGCGCTCCTGCCGACAACGAGCTGTTTACACTGCCACTTGCTGCGGCAAAACTTTTGGCTTTCAGGGGGAAGGGGAGCGGGGGGGTTAAGCATCTCTGAAGGACAAAAATTGTCATCGTTCAATTGGCAGTGTAGACAAAGCCTAACTCATCAGCAAATCCTGCCCCTTCGGACGCCTGGAAACCCAGGTGCCAGCTTCAGACATGAGGTCTCTAGTAGAGAAATCCATGGCTCACGCTCCTGGCCCTTTAAGCAGCTGCATGCACCAGACTGCACTGGGAGATGTTTATATTACAATGTCACAACAGCCCTGCCAAGTTCCGCACATCTGGAGTCTAAGTACACAAAGCCGGGAAGAGCAGGTCTGGGAGTCACAGCATCCCAAGGAGCGTCTTCTGCTCTGCAGTCCCCAGGGTTAGGTGTATTAGTACTAGTGCCACGTGGATCCCAGAGAGTTGGGTTATGCATCAAAAGAGGCAGATACTTAGGCAGAGCTTAGCAGATGCTTTGGTCTTAGTCTCTCGAGAACCAGCACGCTGGAGATTGCTGACCCTTCTTGGATTTGTCTAGGCTGCACATCTCTGGGGAGAAGCTGCTTCTGTGGACCTTGTGTCACTTCTACTCCCAGTTGAAGGCAGGCAAGGCAGAGGCACCAGCACCCCTGCAAACACTAACTGACCCAGCTTCCGTGCACCTAAGGAAGGCTGGGTTTTATTTCCTATAACCTTGCTCCCTTCCCACTTTAACTGCTGCAGGAGCTTCCCCTTTGCCAGAATTCACTCAACAATCCAATACCTCACTTATCTATGCATCAATAGCATCCCAAATCTGTGTTTTGTGAGTGGACCATGCCTCCTGACCCCCCTTCTGACCTTTGCTGAAAAACGATCTTGATTGTGGCTGCCTGGCAAGGAACCAGACAAAAATCCTTCAGGGATTTGAAGCAAAATCTTCCATAAGCAGCAACATCATGCTCACACTGCAACTAGAGCTGCTTATTGTCCTATTACATCCTTGACAGAGGAAAAGGATGCTGCTTCTTGTAGCAGTTGAGCTACCAGGCTGCAACTGCTGAGGTTAAGGAGTGAAGTGTGTTAAACCACTAGCCTAGCCAAGCCAAGCAGAACAGTAGCCACTCTTCCCGTTGGGCAGCACCCCACCCTGCACTGTCTGAACAGAGCCTTTGGGGGTACTGCTAGCTGCCCAGGTGAAGACACTCACTTTGAAATCTTCCCTGTAATGCCTGTCCCGCTCAGGCCAGGATCTATAGCAATGGCTCATCCCCTGTTCTGGACTACCATCTCCAACCTAGAACCTCTTACTCCCTGTAGTGCCTCAGGCAGTGAGTGGCTAGCTGTGTCACTCTACCTGCAGGATGGGAAGAAAGCCTTCCCATTAGTGCAGCTCACACAGCATGTCTGTTTGCTCCTGGACCACCCAAAGGAATCCAGTACTAATCCAGCCAAGTTTTGTGGGACACCTGAGACTGGGATTGCAGCTGTCACTTTTGACATGAAGGAAGTGAACAACGTCACTTGAGAACATAAGGCTGCCACCTAAGAGAACCTCCCCTTCCAAGGGCCAGCCTTCTACACCAGCATGAGAGCAGGAATTACCAAACAGCCCCTTGGCCCTGGCCAGCATGCTGAGCCCCTGGGAAGGTGTCAATCCCACAGTCCCCCCTCTGGCTAAACTACAAATAGCTTTGATAGACCTCAAAGCAGAAGGTCCCCATCCAGGCATCCTCAGCTGAGAGAAAGATCTTAATGCTAGGCCTAGGGGGACAGCGGGGAGATAAGCTTAAGCAGAGAGGAAGAGAAATGAGGAACCTCTGTAGAGAGCAGCTGAAGAGAGAAGAGCAGAATTCTTAAGTCCCAGTATTACTCCCTTCCCCAGCCAATAGTAAGTATTGAGGAAAGGCAGAGACTGAAACCAAATCTTGCCCTTGAGCTGCACGTTGCACCATCCCAAATCAACTACACAAGGACAGTGGGTGGGGCTAGGACATAGCTGGTGGTCAGGCTCGAGAAGACCCGTTCTCTACCTCTCTCTCTCCTCCAAACTACCAGACACTCTACATCAGCATCTCTTTTTTCCCCAAGAAGGATCATTTCTGCTCCAAGCAAGTCTAGGATACTGAAACTATCCCTAACGGACCAGAGCTCAGAAGCTGGGGACATTCCCAAGACTAGCTCCAGCACTGATTTCTTGCCAGTTTTTGTAGTGTGTGGGAGAAGCGAGATTTAGTGACTCTGCATCAGGAGTTAGCAGAGCCTGCAGGTTCCTAGGAGTTAATGGGTCATATAGCACATTGCTAGGGGGGCATATCTTTGAGGACTTCACAGCTCAGATCATCATCCAAGTGCTCATTCACTGTGGTGCAGCCAAATGCAAGCCGCAGTAACACATCTACTATAGAAAGCCCTAATGCGAGGAGCTAGTTCATTCACTCCAACAGAACAAGTGGAAGCAGGCCAGACCTACAGCTCCATCTAGGTACTTAGATGGCTTCATCACCAGACTGCCTCAGTCAATGCATTTGTAACTTCAACACCCCGGAGTGGTAGCAATGTATAATCCCCATTGCACAGATGGGAATGGAATCACAAGGTGCTTTAAGTAATTTGGCTAAGGTCACACAGGAAGTCTGGCTGAGCCAGGAAGTGAATCTAGTCTCCCATCCACTAGCCCATCTTCCTCCCCACCCAGCTCACAGGACAGCAGCATGTGACTGCAAAGGGGTTGACACTTCGCAGGTGCATTTTTGACCTCAGCCATATTAAGAGAGTAGCTTCAATAAAGGTTAATCGAACAATAAGCCAGGTACTTTTGAGTGGTAGCAACATGGGCTTCCCAGCCATACTGTTTCATGAGATCTCTCTCCCACTTGATTAGCTTTCCTCTTCGCTCCATTACTGGCCATGGCCAGGCCCTCATCCAATCAAAAGCTGCTGGCTGTATGCCATGGCACCTTAGACTAGCCACACAAGGCTCCAGAAGCCTGGCGGACAGAGGGAGGGAGAGCACACAAGGAGAAGCTGTTCCTTAAGCCCGTCCACATTGCTGTTAAGGCTGCTAATTCAGTTACAGTACTGTCCATGCTGGGATCAGGAGTTGTTCACCGAGCATAAGCTTGACAGAACTGCTCTAAAGACCCTTCCTAGCAGAGTCTGAACATGTTTGAGCTTGCAAAGCATAGATGAACTGTGCTCCCATTTTAATCCCTGTTCGTATCTGAACAGATTGGAACTGTGCTAAACACTGGCCCCCTGCAGGCCTGATTCTCCTCACCCACCGCAAGCATCAGGAGTGGCTCTCCATCAGCAGCAGCAGAGGGAAGCTGGTAGAAAATAGAGAACCAGGCTCAGAGGATTAAGGCTCTTCTTCCAAAAGCTCTCCAGAATACAAGGGAGCCAAGAACAAAGGCAGCTCTCTGCAGCTCCAGGGTTCTCTAAGGACAAGCACAGCTGCACATCTATGATTAGTGTCAACAGTAATTTCCAAGGGGGGATAATTGAGTTCAGGTAAGGTAATTACAGACAATTGGCTGCTATGGACCATCCCTTGGCAAGAGATGGGTATTCCAAAAAGTCAGCTCTCACATATCAAAGAAGCTGCTTGTTCCAAAGGCAGATCCACCCTGCACATCTGAGGGTCTGGTTTCCTGGTCCCCAGTGTTCACATGCTGTTCTATACACCCCTGGGCAGGAATCATAGGCAGAGAATACTGTACGCTATCCTGGATACCTCTGAATTCTCTCATTTCCTAGCGAAGCACAGCAATGAAGGAACTATTTAAAGCATTGGTTCTCAGACTCATTTAATCAGGCCCCCCTTCTTTGTGTCTGTAGTCAGTCATTTACGCCTGCCCACTCCAAGTACATATACCACCACCCAGCTCTGCAGGCAGAACAGAGAGCAGCGGCTATTGGCCGGGTGCCCAGCTCTGAAGGCAGCACTGCCTCCAGCAGCAGCACATAAGGGAGGGAGGCAATGTGAAAAGTGATATTTGTTAATATCACTTTCCACAACAAACTTAGTGCCCCACTGCCATCCTTCTGTGCTGCTGTTGCCACTCCAGGGCTGACAACCCCCAGGTGAGGGCAGCCTGAGTGGCAGGGCTCCAGCTGTCCCCTTTATTCCCCACTTCCTGGGTGTGCATGGCCTTTCTGCACAGCCCCAGCCACCCAGGGCTGACAGCCAGAGCATGTTTTTTTTTTTAAATTATTATTTAAAAAAAGAGGGCAGCAGCTCCCTTGACACATTCCCATGCCTCCCCTGGGAGGCCTATCCCATAGTTTGAGAATGGCTTAGAGGTATTGTTCAGCTAAATCACCATCAAGGGGCATAGGGGAGAGAAGGCAACTGTGCACGACTATGCAAAGGGCATAAGCATCAAAAAGGGAGCACTGTTTAGAGTGGAGGAAGGGGCTGTAACTAGGAGTAATGGGAGAAAATGAAGCAGGGAAAAGTTTAGAGAGAGTATTAGAACAACATTAGCAGCATGGTCCAATAGACTGCAGAATAATCTTCCAAGGCAAGTAGCTAAAAATCATTTAACTCATTGAAAACGAGACTGGTCAAAGCCCTGCAGAACAATCCTGCATTGTCTGGGGGATGGAAGACTGATTTATTATGTCATCCAGGCCCTCTCTAATTTATCTGAAATTGCCCTGTTCCACAGAGTGTTCCCGCTCCTTCCTCTACTTGCTGCCACTGTCCCACACTAGTCCTTGGAACTTGGGAGGTGGGGGGAAGGAGAGAGATGAGCCTCTCTCACACTTTCAAGATACACTGGTTATGCAAGACGTTTCCAAATGTGGATTTTCTCAGATCGAGGCTGCCCTGATGGGGCAGCACAGAGCAGTATTAGTAACAGAGACCCTGCCAACCACTTCAGAGTTGACACAGAAGAGTCCAGATGTCAAGTATATTGGGACTGGATTATTCAGCAACTCATTCTCAAGCCTCTTGTAAGAGTCTGAGCAAAAATCCATTGCAAGCCAGTAAGCAGAGGATTGAATTCCCATCACTATAGGCTCCCAGTAGCAACCATCCCTATGTTCTCTACCAGGCTGCTTCTGTCTAAAGGCTGCACACAAAGGAAAAAGGTTAGTTGTGCAGTGAATAAATCTCTTTATTTTCTTTACAGCTGGTGGGCTGCTCAAGACACCATCAGCATTTCTAAAAGCCCTGATCGCCAAAGCATGCAGACACACTGGGGAACCTATAGACAAATACTGTTTCAACAATCCTCAGCCAAACCAGCAGCAAGAAGATTTCCCCATACTGCCTTGTAGCTAACAGGTAGTTCTTTCCAAAGAAGATAGTTTCTCTTCACTAGAGCTATCTGCTCAGGAATTGTCATGTGAAGGGTTACATAAATGGATTCCCATTTGCCCACCTTACAGCTGTCCTCTTCTACCTCCCACCAACTACAAAGCTTGCTGGCAGTATTAGACTCAACCAGCTCACCTAGCCCAGCTACAGGGCAGATGCAGCTAGGGAAGGCAACAAAGAGGGTTAGGGTCTAATTGCAGTCATAAACAGAGGTGGAATTGTTTACTGGTCCTACAAGGTTTCAGGCAAAAGGGAGCATGTTATTAAGTGTTCTGGGATTTAGATGTGTGTCTAACAAGCTAGAACTTGCAATGCTAGTTTCAGTTCAAACTGCATCAAGAATATTTAACAGTTTCAAACATGCCTAATACATGCAATGAGTTCGGAAACACCAATTCTCATTAAGAATCCAGATTTGGCACAAGTGGCTTAGCTCACTGGATTAGTCTTGAATTCGATGACTAACTCTTGGAAGATTTTACATTTTAAAATCCACTTGTCAGGGCAATGTCTAGAAATTAAGTGAGAATTCAATGAATATGTATATCCACAGAACAAAACTTTAAATAAAAAAACATGTTGCAATTTAAGAACAGAGAAATTGTGAGCTAGCGCCACCTCGTGGGAAGTATCTGCGTTACCACTGCAAAGCTTTTCAGCAAAAAGTGCTATTTGGGTCAGTGAACATTTCACACTGGTGTCGATGCTGATGTTTTTCAATTCACCAAATATTCTGAAGAGTTTCAGTTTCTATTTGATCTGAAACTCCTAGCAAACTAAAACAAACAGTTATTGGCACAGTTCTAATTTGCACCTCCATATTGGACATTTTGGGTCTGACCATACAGTCAGCTTTCCACAGATATCCCGTGAATTTCATGCCTGTGAAAGATGCTGGACTGACAACACAGGAGCTGTGTGGCTAGTGGAGACCAACCAGGTATAGCAAAAAGCAGGATAAGTTTCCTCCACTCTGCCCTGAATGCCCACCTCAACCCAACACAGACTCCAGGGATAAGACAGTTCAGTCTCCATGGTGCAGTCAGTTCTTGGCCTCTCAAACACTGTTAAAGATAGGACTGATTATTAGTGGTTTGTCTGATGGGGACACTTGTCTATTTAGTTTCTGTTTAGGTCCTAATCATTTCACACAGAACAAGGACATCAACCAGTAACAAGTTTTGATCAATACTGACTTAGCCCACATTTAACCATCAGCCTCAAGATGAAGGGTCCTGAACCCCATTCCCAAGCCTCTGTGCCATTAGACACCCATTTTCCTCTCCTTTACCAGTAGGACTAGTGCACAGGGGCCCCAGTCAGATCAGTGCCCCTGGTGCCAAACACTGTGCACAAACAGTAAAACCATAGTGCCTCAAAAAGAGTTGTACCATGCTACTGTTGAACCACAGCAGTGTGTACATCATGTGCCCAGTGGCATCCTGACAGCCTTTCTCCAGAAGAACAAACTACTTGTACCTGGACTAGAAATGAGAGCTCTGAGCTAAAGTGGAGGTGGTACGTGTGCACACATTGGTAGGCTACCGCAGTTCAGAGGCTCTCTCTGAAAAGAATCTGAATGGACAGGAATGCTGGTGCACTCTTGGAAATAAGGAGGTGGGAACTGAGCTGAGAACGTAGATCCAAAATCACTCATTCTAGAGAAACAAGCCACAGTTTCGACCTCTCGCCTAGGCCAGGCTGTCTGCTCAAGTGATGCTGTTCATAGCTTAGGACTCACGTGTAGGGAAGCTTAGTGTGTTTGACACACAGGAAAGAGCAAAAGAAACTTGAATCAATACAGTTAAGTTTCATCGCACAGCACAAGGCTACCACTCTCCTTACATGTACTGCCCAACTGGATAGCAGCTCCATCACTTTCGCTCCTGATCTTTGTGGCTGTTTAAATGCTGATGCTTGCTGGGTAGCAGCAGAGCAGATGAACCTGTTTCTGAAAGCAAAATTTTAGTCCAAGGTTGCCCCTTTACTCAGGGCACAGAGAAATAAAATCCTAAGCAACCCCTTGGGTGAAGCCAGCTAATCTGTGCCCATCAAAAAGGTGCCGGTGAGTAACAGTTCTGTTTGTAGGCACTGTAAAGAGGCGCAAGGAGGAGCTGTATTGAAGGAAGAGTGAAGATTAGAGACATTCATCCTTCTGTTCTAGCCTGGTGCCACAGAACGAGACACCAGTGTCAAAGGTGTCTCTGCAGGCTATGGGCAGTGACTGAACAGCAAACACAGAGTGCAATCCCACAGCGAAGGGAAGCAAAACAGTTTTTTCCCCATTTTCCTTCAAGGGAAGAAGGAACTTTGGAGCATTTATAGAAACTGACAAGAGGCCCAAATATCAGAAGGCTTTGCAAGATTCCTTCTACATGGCCCTCCCTCAATGCACCCCAATCCAGACCAACAGCATCCCTGTTGGTCTTCGGCCACCTGCATGTTATACTGGTCTGCAAAGGTGAAAGGCAAGAGCAATGACTCCAGGCATCACTTAACTCAGCATACCCTAGCACAGCCCAGCTACTATAGCTGCATTTTTGCCAGTGCTAATGCTGGTCCAGTGTGTCACCAACTTGGAGAGGTTCATGAAAGAACTTCCACCCCACACCTAGCCAACAGTGGCACTTTGCCATAAACACCCATGAGAGCCAACTCCATTTAAATTATATTTATTTGGCTCGGTTAGTTTTAACAGTTGAGAAGACAAGTGTTTGTACAGCGCTTACAGCAAGATCCGTCTTGCCACTGCCACACAGAAGATTCAGACACAGATCCACCCCTTGGGAGCACCATCCCAGCCCAAGACATCTCCATTTCCATTCTGCAGTGGGCACAGCCTAGAAACGGAGCCAGTACATGGCGCTGCGGATCCGGTTGTAGTCTGGGAGCTGTTCGATGGGACCTGAGTAAGCAGAGGAGAATTAGTCACTTAGAATAAAGTGAAGAGATCCACCGTCAGCTTCTCAATTCTACTGCTCTTTGATCCAATGATGCCACCACACAGACTCAAATCCTTACATTAAAACCTCAGTCCAACAGTAGGAAGAAACAAATCTATAAAGACAGTTTAACTGGACAGTGGTTTTTAACACTATTTCCCATTTGTCTTGAAAACCCTTTTTCTTATAGCTCCCCCTTGAAGATTCAAACTCAATCTTGGAGATCACTGTGCGGAGGAGGGGAATCCACCAGGCACTTAAGGGAGGGAAGATGCTTGGGCAAGTTTTCCAAGGGGAACATCTCCTTGGCCGACAGACAGACATGGCAGAGTAGCACTGCAAGGAGTCCAGCCCATTGATTCTTACATTAACTGATGTCACCAGAGTAAGGAGATGACATTTGGCGGGCACTATTGTGGATCCCACTCAGAATGAAACTCCATTGTTAATCATATCTCTGTAGCCTGTAACAGAGTGGGAGGCTAGCCAGCAGCCCAAAGCCATTGTCTTAGCAGCTGTACCTAACTAGATTTTCAGAACATACTCTCTGGTGAACATGCTTCAGCATATCGATGCACAAAGGCAGGGGAGACAGTAGTGAAGTTACCAGAAGGGTAAATTAGAGGGAGAAAAGCCAGAACTACAAATTACTTTATACAGAAAACTGCCAGAGATCCACCAAGCAAACACCTTGCTCTCCATTATAAACAAAGACTCAACCATGTTGGTTGCTTTTCAACCTGTGCATATAACCAGGTCACTTACCTACTGCTGCAACTGCTGGGCATTTGTCATAGATGTATTTGCTGCAGACCTCCTGTACCATCCTGGCATCCACAGCCTAACAGGAAATGACAAGAACAGGCAACAAATCATGTTTCTGATAGACACACATTTACACAAACTAAAAGCCACTCAACTACCACACAATCAGACTGCCAAAGACCAAGAGATTTGACCCTTTCTGCTTATCTGTTCAATATGATGCTGCTTTGAAGTTATTTGACTACTTGTCTGCCAGGACAGCTTACAGTCTCCATGAGAAATTCCTCTTGGCATGATATGGACAACCTGTTCCAGTCTATATAACTAAAGTCCCCCAAGTTATGTATCAGATGTAGTGCTCCACAAGTGCCAGAGATTGCACACACAGAGGGCCAGACAACGAAGCCCCTTGTTATATGGATCTTGCAAGACTGCACCCACTATGTATCTGACAGAGGGAGCTTGGGGATAAGTATTAAAAATGAGGGAGTCTGACAAATGAACTTAGAAGTGAAGATTAAGAGTTCAACACGAGCCATACTTGACCAGAAGGAAGAGTCAGCACAAGGGGAGCCTTTGGGGAAGATCCCCTGAAATACCTGTTAAAGAACACTTCTCTCTCAATATTACTCTAATGCCGCAATAGCAAAGCCAAATGGATAAGCAAAGGAGAACTTTATGAACCAGCTTTCTGCTCATGAGGACAATATTCTGGGTGGAATCTTTCAAGCCATTTCTAGTTCAGGCTTCTGGTTAGAGAAGGTTTAACTGGCATATACTCACTGAAACCTTTCCGGCTGAAACTGTATCCTGGCCATCTCCTCAGAGGTGGATTCACTCAAATGAGCCCGCATCACTAATGCTATAGGCACCCAAGTCACTTAACATGGTTATATGTTGTACTACTAATCTACAAGGGACGAACCAGCATCTAGACCTAGGGTGCAGGAAGGTGGTCTGACAACACAGAACACAAGTATAGTCTTATTTTGGCAATTCCACGATACATATATTTCAGTTGTTTAACACTGACCCTGCCTCTGACTTGCCAGGATAAACAGTCTAGTTAAACAGGTAAGTGCCTTAGATGCCCAGTTTCTCAGCAGCAGGTTTTATGCCCAGTAACAAACACCTGGAGTAAGGTTAATTGGGCTCCCGTAACAACTGATACGTACAGCAATTCTGGCATCCCATTCAGCTAAAGATATACGGCGTCCATAATTCAAGAGATGACTCCCAATATTTTCACATAAAGGTGTGGTACCTGGGAAAGATGTAGAGATTCGTTAGGAAAGACCTCACGTTTTGAGCAAGACAAAGGCCTTCCAGCACGTCACAGCTAAGGTTATGTTTATGTCCCGGAAGTCATGGAATCTGTGACTTCCAGAGACCTCTGACACATTCTCTGCTTCAGCCCCAGCGCTGCAGGACTCTGGAGCTGGCAGCCAGCGGGGCCCTGGCCAGGATTCTGGCGACAGCAGCAACAGGGGGGCCCCCTGCAAGGTTGCAGTGACAGACTCCTGAGGAGGCCCTTTCTCAGGGTTCCAATGACAGGTAACAGCCTCGCACGGGGGATGCCTTGGGCGAGTGGCTGGGGGTGCCCCATTTTCTCTTTGGGAAATATGGTCACCCTGTAGCTCCCAGCTGCCATGGGTGGAGGGAGGCCCCCTCCCCCCGCAGTTTCCAGAAGCTGCCAGCAGCATGGGGAACCCCACAGCTGAGAGCCACCACGGTGGCAGGGGAAACCATGGAGCCACAGCAGCAAAAGTCAGACAGGTCACGGCTTCTGTGAATTTTTGTTTATTGCCCATGACCTGTCCATGACTTTTACTAAGAGTAACCATGACAAAATCCTAGCCTTAGTCATAGCATGACCACCAGTTTGGAAAAAAGTATGCAAGCAGCTCATACCATTAGCCAGCTTCCAATAACCCAGCACCCACGTGCTCCTTTAGTAGGCCATCCCAGGCAGCTCCAGTGGGGAACAGAGAAATGCATTATGACTTCCACCTCTGGAGACCATGGTTCACACCTAACTTGGGCCATAACTGAAACCAGCTTGATGGTCTCAACCTTGCCCTTGGTCAGCATCACAAGGGTGGTGCCTAATTTGTTTTGGCACTGCCACCTTTGCTCAGGAGAGACCCATGGATTCAGGATAGCATGGAGTGTTACAGACTAGGATTCAGAATTAACAAAGCTGGGGTGGTAACCTAGGACAGAAACAGAGGATACGCCAGGTCAGGGCTGAGGAGCAACCTTGCATACTGCTTGCCAGTAGCACCTTGCTTCTAGCCAGAGCTCCTCCTTTCCAGGAAGGCCAGAACTTGGAGCTGTTAAAAAATGCAAAGCAGCTGTTCCTTAGATTAGAACATACCATCCAGCTGAGCCACCAAGGCATTCCGTAGGATGTTCTTGGCTCTCTTCACCTCCCCATCTGTTGCACTGGTGCACAGACGCATCCTGAACAGGAATCAGAAGGAATAAGGGGCTCTCAAAGACATTCCACTAGTACAAGATGAGAAGTGATTACCTCCACCCACATTTATTTTGAACACTGCCCCTCGATTTTCAACCTCTTATACAAACTGAATACTCGGTCTTCAACCCTCTTGCTACTAATACACCAAGAACTAACCTTCCCCATGTATTGTTCAGAGTGGCTACGAACTCAACAACGAGTAGCACAGAAAACTGACAGCTGACCGAAGCAAGCTCAATGCAAGTCTAGTCAGAGCACACATGGGGGGAAAGGACAAATACCTTACCCGAGCAGTCACAATTGGGAGCACCTCAATGGCAGGTGTGTCACTCCAACTTGGCAGCAACAAGCAAGCAAGCAAGCAAAGGGACCAGGGCATGCTGCCAGCTGTTAGTCCTGTTATAAACTTCAATCACTCACAATCTCTGCTGCTAGGGTTGTTAAGGGTCGCAAAATGGGAATCAGTCACTGACCACTGTCAAGGGATTCCAATTCCTGAGGGTTCTGTGCAGTTTGGTAGGTTTCCTACAAGTCTTACATCCCTTTCTCCCACCCAGTGTATTTAGATAGCAACCTCCCAGGGGCAAGGACTGTTTCCTGCTCTATGTGTACAGTTCCTAGCACAGGGGGCTCCCCCAATTCTGGTTGTAGCCTCTAGGCACTGCTGGAACACACATCATAAACTCTAAGAAAGGCTAAACAATGTGAAGTGCCTTTAATCCTGGCAATGAATGGTCTCCAGCACCAAGGCATTTACCAGTCAGTCAACAGGACCGAGACTGTGCATGATGTATCACCAGGTCACCTTTCCTAAGTGTAACATGATGGACAGACTGTGGCTTTCACATGCTCTGGGAAAGGCAACCTTGTTTGGGGATAAGAGGCCCCAACACTAGAACAACCTCTAATGCACCAAAACAAACAGGGACCACAGCCATCATTCAGGGAGGTCAGGGGGATAAAACTAGAACAATGGGGTGAGATTAAGACAAAGGAAGATTCAGGCGGGATATGAGGAGTCATTTCTCTTACAGCCTGAAGAGTTTCTTCTCAAGGTAAGTTGTGGAAGCCGCACAGGAAAGGATTAACATGAGATAAGACTCTAGAAAGCACAGGACTCTTCTTGACAGTACGTGGGCTTGAACTTTGTAGGATACAATAAGTTCTCTGCTAGATCTAGTGTCCATAATAGGGACTGATTACATGCAGCAAATCACACTCACCACTCTCCCTGAGCAAAATGCAGTGCATCTTCTATGTTCAGAGCATCAGAAACAAAATGGAGTCCAAAGAGGCCTGTGTCAGAGTAGCAAGTGTTGAAGGTCTGGAAACTTTGACAGACTTTATTCTCTACTGCAATTGTAGCCAGCCTGCTGGATTGATTCTGCACGTAAGTAAACACCTTCAGTGATTCAAATGCTCACCTTTCCTTTGACAGTTCAAATGCCTCCCCCTGAGTGGTTATAGGGTCAGAAGAGCAAACAAGGTAGAGAGCTCAGGGGGGCACTCCAGGCTCTACCCCACAGAGATGACAAGCTTTCATGGTAGAAAGTAGAGTGTACAGCCTGCTGAAGGCTTTTACATCTCACTAAACTTCTCTCCTTTCCCAGCACTGCACTCTGAAGGTGGTACTTGGTACCATTCCAGAAGGGTACCACAAGGAAAGTGGGGGGATACAGGGAGTAGGTGGCCTGAAATTAGAGTGGACTATACTACAGGCATGCCCTGCCAGAGGGAGTCTCTATACAGAGATAGGAGAGGTGTACATTGGGTTTTAAACAGGTCCTCACCACACTGCAGTTGTAAGATGTGCCTGTGTCTTAGGGATACACATTACCCTCCCCTGCTTAAATACTATCACCACTAAATGAACTTTTCATTGTTGCATCACAGGACAAGTTTAGGGAAGGGATACTCAGGGGTGTGAGCACCTTGCTGGGAATCGTCCTACTCAGTCCTATTCCATAGCTGCTGAGGATCTGCAGTGCAGCAATCCTCTCCGAGAAAGCTGCATATAGCTCTCCAGAGACAGCTAGCAGGACCTCCTTGCCACACCCCATCCAGCCCAAGAGGTGTCCCAGATCAGCCCTGGTCAGCATTTCTATCCTGCCTTCTGGATTCACAAACTCCATTTCATGGGAACATTTCAGAATTCAATATTATACACAACAGCTTCCCGCTCAAGGAGATCATAATGTTAAGTCACTACAGCTGACTCAACACCATGCTCCCAAGTTTCTTACCTTACCACCACCAAAGGTGCGGTCATAGCGCCCTATGATCAAGTTAGCTACAAGAAGGGGAATATTGTCTGGATTGGACCATCCTGGGCCCTCCACTGCAATAGCAACATGAGCCAAGGGTAAGGCGTCATCTCTGACACGGATCTGAAAAACATCAAGGGGCATGGCAAGAGCAGAGTGAGCATTGTGGCCTTCTCTCCAGGGTCTTATACAAAGCATGGGTTGATAAATTAGGGGATTTGGTGCGGTCATGGGCAAAATCAGCTAGCCTTTCACCTTTAAGTTCTTGTATGTAATGTGCCATTCACATCACCAGATGCATCTGGTTTCTAGACTCCATTAGGTCATAGATGAAAGTACTAGCCTCAATAAATTCCTAGGGGATTTTGATCACATCTACAACCAAAACATTTCTGCAAGACTGGCAGAGCTGTGTAGGGGTCTCAAGACTAGAACAGTGGGGCCTGCTGTTGGTCAGGACTGAGGTGCCATCTACTCACAAAGAAAACATACACGTTTACACAGAGATTTCATCCCCTAAGTGACCAGGGGATAATGTCACAAAGGTATGCTTTGTACTCAAAGCAATCTGCTGTTGCTGAGAAGAATTTACCTCACTCCCAGTGAAACGGCAGGGTGGGGGGATGGGCACCGCATCCTCCTTATATTCAAAGGGAACTCCACTCAAGTGCTGCCTAGCAAGGTCTACCAATTCTGTGTGGGAAACACCTGGAAAGGGGAACAGAAGGAACAAGAAATCAGTACAGCTGCTTGAGCCTCTGAAATGCAAGGAAGAAAAAAAATATGTTCCATATGACAGACAAGAGCCTGAGAGAGACCGCTTTGGAGTCTAAACATCAGTTTTAAAATATCAAGACTTCCTAGAGCATTGTTTCTCAAACACGGCCACCATGGCTGCCTTTTCTTGTGGCCACAGCCTCCTTGGTGGTGATGGGGGGCGGGGGAGGTGAAACCGCAGCCCCTCCCCTGGGGCTGCCAGCAGTGGTTGGGCCCTGCCCAACTCTGAAACCAGAAATGCCAGAGGAACAGGCAGCTGGTGTGAGTTCCCCACATATCCTGGGAGTGGTGGGGCTCAGGCTTCAGCCCTGGGGTGGCGGGCTCTGGTCATGGGCTCTACCCACCTGGCAGTGGGCTCTATTCCCAGGCTCACCACTCCCCCCTGTTGCCCTGGTCCCCACTGCCTCCTCCAGCCCTGGGCTTCGGCTGCATGGCAGCGGGCTCCATCCCCCAGGCTCTGGCCAAATGGCTCCGGGATCTGGCCCCAGCTGGGCGGTGGGTGCTGGCCTCCGGATCACTACCCCGTGCCCGTTGCCCTGGGCCCCGCTGCCTTCTCCATCCACAGGCTCCAGCAGCAGGCTCATCCTATCTCCATCATCCCTGGCCTCCATTGCATCCTCCAACCCCGGACTTCAGCTGCACAGCAGCAGTCTCTGGTCCTCGGCCCCAGGTGCTAGCCCGCCGCTGCTTCCTTACCTACCTCCCCAGAGAGCGCTTAATTTAAGTAAGCTGGGAGCTGAATAAATCTGCCATGAAAAGTGATATTTGTATGTTAGTTAATATCACTTTTCACTGCCTGCCACCCAGCTAACAAATCTTTAAAAAAACCAACGGAAGACAAGAACATGCAAAGCACCTTATTTTTGTTTCTCTTCTGTTTAGGTCCAGTAAAGAACAGAGACAACGGTACGTTACTTTTATTATTGAGTTTGAAAATAAGCCCTACACAAATCACAATGCTTTGGACGTGTATATGTGCACATTTGTTTGTTTTTCCTATAGTTAAGTATTTTAGGAAAAATTGTCAGAGCAGCCACCAACAAGAGTTGGTGGCTGCACTCTGAGGCCACCAAAAATTTTGTTGAGAGAACCCCACTCCTAGAGTCCCAGAAAACTAGCACTTACCTCCAGCAGCTGCGAGGACCATGCGAGGGGCCTTGTAGTGAGTGTCAATGTAGGCGGCTAGATCTGCACGAGTCAGATGCCTAAAGAGTATACACAACATTTTAATATCCCAACAAACCAGGTATGGAGGAGATAGGTTGAGCTGTGAGGGCTGGGTGTCAGGGAAGGCAGGTACTCAATACAACGGAAGAGACAACACTCCCTTGGTTATAGTAAGAACATCTCCTGGGAATCGGTCATCTAGCCCTCCCCTGTGCTGTACCCTGGAGACCACAATGCTTAGGGAATTGGGACTAGGATACTGAACCTTTCACTTCTAGGTCTCCAGTTCAAATCCAGCCTATATCACTTGTGACCAGAAGTCATTACTTTCCGATGGTTGTTTAGTAGCCTATGTGAAGTGAGGTGATCTCTACCTACTTGCTAATGGGTAAGTGTCCATGGTCAAGGCCACCACCATAAAGGCACTCCTGGCTGGTGATCTCAGAGACACCACATACTAGATACAGGAGAGGGCTGCGCTCTTGGCCTAAACAGTCAATCCCCCCTAGTTAGCGCTGAGGCACAATGGTGGGGAATATGTGAGAGACGCTTGTGTAGCACTGCTCACCCTAGGATCAGGCCTAGTACAACAGGACTTCAAACTCCAAAATTGATAATACAGCATCCATCACCAGCAGTGGGAAGCACAGAGTCAAGGCAAAAATTGTAAGTCTATGGTGAACAGATCAGCCACATGTATAGCACTACCTGCTGCGTGCAAATGGGTAGGGTTCCTTGTGCAAATACTTTTGTTGCTGATGTGCTTTACTAGCAAAGACCTTTCCACCCTCACTGCACACAGCTGCACGTAGTTGTGATTATGCAGCTCCCTTTTTATCAAGTTCAGTGATCCATAACAGGAACTGTGTGCTCCCAAGCATTGTGTGTTAGCGGAAGGAGGACTGTCCTTGGGTGTGTATCATACTCCAGACCTAAAAGAGTGGATTTGCTGCTCACTTGATGTTCTCAGTGGTTCCCTCGACAGTGCGGCTCAGGGCAGTGCCTTGGAAAGCAGTCGCATGAAGATAGTCAAAGACTACATCTGTCAAGTTGCTGTCAATTTCCTGCAGCTCCTGAAGGATGGTGCTCCGTTCCTTCTCTATCTGAGAATCCTCTAGGCTGCAGTTCTGCACAATGTCAGCCAGAATCTCGACAGCTACAATACACACACACAATTTCAGCAATTTCTTTACCTGGCCACTACAGACTGCAGCAAGAAACTGAAGACAGGTCATAATCTGGAGAAGGAATGGGTATGGACTGAAATAAACACTCTACCAAGACTCAGCAAAAAAGGGGGAATGTAGGAGACCATGATGGGACAGGGTATGTGGGGCAAAATGGGCTAACATACTAGCTGTTCACCTAGGTTCAAGTCTCCATCGGGTCACAAAACAGATAAAATTGAATGGTTTCAATATGTAGAAATCTCAACATTAAAAATCATTTCTCATCTTGGCATAACATTTTGCTTTTCAGAGGCATTATAAGACTGGTACAGGAATTACATAGCAGTTCAGGGGTTCCGTACGCTGGCAATGCAGTGTGGGTGCCCAAAACTGGAAGAGATGAGGCTGCAGGATGTCAGGAGTCAAATGTATAGGACACTTGCAGAAAACTTGCTATGTCTATGGTTTGTCATAGCTAGTCCTGTAGGTCCTTGCTCTCGTGGGAAAATGCTACTTCCCAAAAGACACATGAAATCTGCATATGGCAGCAAGGAGCTGCACTGAAAACAGAACCCACAGGAGCTCCATTGAGCATTTCTGACCGTTAACTACTGAGTTAACGCTACCCATCTTCCCAAACCTCATAGTATGGCAAAGGATGATCAAAGTCACTCTGTCACCCAGCAACATTATTAAAGGCTATATACAGAACAGTAGTATAGTAGGCCGCAAAGGCTTATTTTAGAAGAATATGAAGCTGAAGGCTTGAGCACCATTCCATGACTATATGCTCATCAATTAACTATTCAGGACCTGCAAATGCTCAGATTCCCTGGGTACTAAGTGAATCATAGCCTTGGAGTCCCTGCTTTATCCCACTGGTGCATGATAACAAGAGACATTAAAAACAAACCAAAACTAATATTTCTCTGCCCTCAAGCTCTTGATCAGAGACTTAATAGACCAATGGTCACACTACCTCTGGGCAGGTCTTTGGACAGGGCTTTCATGAAGTAGGCAGTCTGCTCCCGGGAGGTATAACTGTTGAGGTGAGCACCCATACTCTCCACTTCCTTTTCAAAAGTGGCACAAGGACGTTTCTTTGTGCCCTAAAAGAAAGAAATGTAGCTAGAAGTTGGTTAGGTTTTTCCCTGACAACTAAAGAACTAAATTAATGACACAGATCTTCACAGAACTCAGGGGGCCATTTTAGAAGTAGCTATGTTTCATTCCCATCAGATGCCAATAGGTACTTACTAATGAGGACAAATGTAATTTTCAGAATGCCCTAAAATGCTTGTCACCATGAAGTGAGGCTGATCTCCCAGTGAAAGCTACCATAGTATGGATACTATTCAGCAGGAAGGCCTGCTTGCACTAAAGTGCTGCTCAGCCGGTGGCTGCATTATTAAAAGGCTAGAGACGCTCAGCCATAAGGAAAGTTGTTATTTACAGCATTGTTTATTTAATGTGGGCTAAATACTAATACAAGTTTTCTACACAGGTTTCTCCAGTAAATGAGTTACCCCAATATTAGCAGGTTTCAGAGTAACAGCCGTGTTAGTCTGTATTCGCAAAAAGAAAAGGAGTACTTGTGGCACCTTAGAGACTAAGCAATTTATTTGAGCATAAGCTTTCGTGAGCTACAAAATCCGATGAAGTGAGCTGTTGAGCATAAGCTTTTGTGAGCTACAGCTCACTTCACTGGATTTTGTAGCTTATGCTCAAATAAATTGCTTAGTCTCTAAGGTGCCGCAAGTACTCCTTTTCTTTTCACCAATATTAGCAGTAAGTCTCCAACTTGTCATATTCAAATTATGAGAAATTACTTCCTTTGCCACAAACTACACGAGTAGCAAAGCAAGAGTGCTTCATTTTTAGTAATTTTACTATTTACACTTTTATATTTACACACACAATTCTATATAAATAAAAATAAAATTACTGATGTTAAGTTTAAATAAATTAGGGTTCTGTTTTTTTTTTTTTTAAAAAGTGGGCTAAATTTGCATTGTTTAAAATACTTAACTGCATAGAAAAATTGTTCTGGAAGTTCAGGAGTTAGTCACAAGGACCTCTGCACACCCTTCTTGTATGCAGCGCACTGCCATTGATTTTCATGCCATTGACTGGCAAATTCGCTGTTCAGAGCCAGTTAATACTATCCCATGACTAGCATGGGAAACACTAGAGAGAGTTAGGCACGTAAATCCCCTGGGCAGTGGCAAGAGTAGAGTCACCTGAACACTGACTATGGGAGTCAGTACAAAGATTCAGTGCACATTCACAGATAAAATGCCTTTTTAACAGAGAGGGCAGCTTGAACTTTTATTTTGCCCTCATAGGTACCTAAAAAAGCCCCTTATCATTTGTATTACAGTGGAATCCAGAGGTCCAGATCAGGATTGGGATCCCATTCTGCTAAGCAATATGACAAACAAGGACACTTCCTGCCCTGAAGAACTTAAGCTCATTTTCCTTCTAACTTACACAAAGAGGTGTGTTCGTGCTTTGGTGCCCACACATCTTAAGCAGTGGCAAGTGGAAGAAGTCCAATTTTCTAACATGTATTTGACCGACAGGAATCAGAACCACATATAAATTAAAGTCAGAAAGAAAAGCTCAGAGCCCAGAGTGATAGTTCAATCGTAAGTAGTTGCATAGGGTCAATTCCCATAAAAAGTACCAGACCTAGCACATCATCTCACCTTGAATGCCAGATGTTCCACAAAGTATCCTGCTCCATTGTTCTTCTCACTTTCATAACGACTACCTACCCCAATCCACACACCCACCTAACAGAAGATAGATGAGGTGAATAAATACAATTAGGAAATACAACTAGCAAAATATGCAAGTTTCCTGTCACTAAGCCTAACACCTGGAGTTTAAGACAACCCCACTGCTAGTACCAGGACATGCCCTTCAATGCTGGTGGCAGTGTATTTTTTTTTTTTTAAATAATCTAGTCTATTTATACCATTTACCTTGCCACATAAGAGAATAATTTTCAGAATTTTATCAAAGATGTATTAAGCAATGAATGGCTGTCATAGTTAAGCGTAAGTAAGTCTGAAAGCTACTTCCATGCAAACGCAGGTGGGAGATCTGGGCAGAGCATGAGAGCATCAATGGACTTTTGAGACATTTGTCGACTCATTCCAAAGCAAGTTGTGCCTTTTATTTAAGCTCCAGTTTGCCTAGAGCCACAGACAGGTAAACACAAATGGCTGAATCTCTGCTGCTAACCTTGGTTCCAACAAGGGCTTTGAAAGACTAGTACATTACCTGAACTAAGTTAACAGTGATCATGGGATGATTCCAAACCCGTCTTAAACTTACTGTGCACGTAGGCTGGCCGGATTCCTCAGAAGCCACACGGAGGCCACTATCCAGAGAGGTAACTTGCGTCTCTGGAATGTTATGGAGTGCCTGGGCATAGGTAGCTGCACCTCGATTTCTCCCCAAACTCATCAAGGCTGGCTAAAGAGAAAGCCACCATCAAACAGCAACTCACACTATAATACAGAGCTACCAACATATAGATTGCCAAGAGTCACATGACGGTGCAGACGTAATAAACTAATCCAGCAGAACACAGATTCACTTGCTAAAGCTTTCCCACAGTAGGTCCCTAACCATTAATATATATATTTTAAATTATAAGATCTGCCAGATTCTGAGATCTCTGGATACATGAGCATAGGGGTGGGGGGGGGGGGGAGATCTTCACAGGTTGAAGGGAAAAGGATGAGAGCAATCAAGTGGGCTCAAGGCAAACCCCAGAAGCAGGAGTTTGGAAGTGGTCCCATTGTTAGGCATTCTTAACGTAAATTGAGATCTTTTGCAGGGCTTTAACCTCATCCCAGAATGGTAATCTACACCATGGGTCTCCAGAGACTGATATCTGTACCTCTCTACTTTTCTTTCCTATGCTAAGATTGGGGACAGATAAGCAATGAGAGTTTATGTTGTCCTTCAGGTTTGTATATTGCCATTTATCAAACACTCATCTCACAAAGTATATATCTTGGTAGATCTGTACCAAGTGTACAGTGTACATACATCCTCTCCATTGTAGGGATAACACAATGGAAGTGATACATAGATACTGATTCTTTACAGTGGCTGCTTATAATGTATGTATTTACAATATATGTAGCAGATTAAAATCAACTATGTCACTTCAGATTCAAAGCCCTTAGCAGTGCAAGGGCTATCTGCATTTGAGACCGTTCTTTCAGCTTCAGCATAGAGCAAC
The DNA here is from genome assembly GCF_965152275.1 of Natator depressus. NCBI lineage: Eukaryota > Metazoa > Chordata > Testudines > Cheloniidae > Natator > Natator depressus. The sequence goes on from NC_134240.1 coordinate 23,818,200, forward strand.
ACCACTTACTATTGAGGTTAAGATTTTGTCTCAGTTATTTTTAGTAAAAGTCAAGGACAGGTCACAGGCAACAAATAAAAATTCACAGACTCCCATGACCTGTCCCTGACTTTTATTAAAGATAATGGAGACAAAATGGGGCTGATGGCAGGGGGAGGACCGAAGTGTGTATGGCGAGGGTAAGAGGAGATGAGATCCCAAGCACCACTGTGGAAGATGGGGGGTGTCCCCCAGCACAGCTTAAGGCTCAGGTCCACTTCCCCGCCCCCAGTTCTAACTGGCCATGTATCAGTAAGATAAACAAATTAAGACAAGCAACAACAAACATGGTAGAAATGGGTCTTCAGGAAGCTTTTGAATGTAGAAAGGGAAAAGGCCTTGCAGACCAGCTCATTTTTAGAGATGAGCATGGAAAAAGGCATGCAGATACTCATAGGAGAATCAGACAAAAAGAGAGCTGAGGGTGGTATCACCAGCAGAAGAGGCAATAGATGGGCAACACAAAATATGGGCCAATAAGAAGGGAAGGGTGAAGAATTATGCAGAGATCTGAAAACAAAGACAAGAAGTCTGAACTTGATATGGAGGAGGAGAAAGATTCAAAGGGTGAGAATTATTTTCTCTAATTTTTTTACATTTAATTTGTGTGACAAAGTGGAAATTTTATGTAATAGTTTTGTGAATCCTGTGTACCTCCGTTTCCCCTATATTTTGTATGGCTATGGGGTGGGAGAGGATGGACGACCATTTGGTCTCAGGGCAAGCTAGGGCCAGAAATACATTAGGAAATTACATCAGTTAACTACATTCTTCAGGGTTGTGGAAAATCCACACCCCTAAGTGACGCAGTTAAACCAACCTAACCCCCCAGCGTAGACAGCGCTAATTCGACAGAATTCTCACGTTTACAAAGCTCCTGCCTCTCAGGGAGGTGGATTAACTAATCTGACTGGAGAAGCCCTCCCTGTCAGCATAGGTAGTGTCTTCACTGAAGTACTATAGCAGCACAGCTGGGCTGTCAGAGACATAAGAGAATGTTGCCAAGTGTCTGAGCTTGAAGGGGTCATTTAAAAGACTGACATGGCCAACCCCATATCAATGGCAAATCCAATCACCAGAACACTGACACCCAGCAACCAAGGACCCACAGGAAGATGGCTTTCCCCACTTCTCAGCAGGAAAGCAAAGCAAAATCCCACAGGTCGAGAACAAAGGACCGTGGGTGGGTTAAGAGTTGGCTGCTGGAAGGAGCAAGGGCTCTCACCTGAAAATGACCAGGGAGGTTAGATGGCTAAAGAGACACACAGCCTGAACATGAGGGTTCACAACAGCTTGGCTGGGCTCTGGACTAACCAGAATGGACTTGAACTATGCTTTAAACTTCAGTTCTCTATGCTAATTTAAGGACTTCCAGTGCTGTGCTCCAGTTCAGCAATAAACCTGAGTGTTTTGATGGTACTGTTTGAGCATCCCTGTAAATACCTGGGCAAGTGCATTAATTCCTGAAAAGCATAAAAGTCTCTACCAGGGGTTTCCCTCAGGTGGACTTGGTGAACAGAGCTCACTGTATGAAGTAGGAGTGCTGAAGCCACAGAGGTTCAGTCTAAAGAGGTGGCATAGCCTCCTCTGAAGGAAGAGCAAGACCTTTACATGGTCTACCACACTGAACAGGTTCCTCCTGGAGATTGCTCCAAAGCCGGGGGCATAGCAGCACTGCTGTGGATCTGTGACAGTTTGTTCTGTGCATTTTGACAGTATTTTCCATTGTGTGCTACACTGTTTTGCCTAGATAACTAGCTCTTACCCATGTGGATTCTGCACTCAGCAAAAGGGGAAAATTTTCAAAATAGGAAAACATAACTGCAAAACTAAAGAGTTCGGCAGGGGGACTCAGGGCAGGTGTAGCACCTGAAGCTACTTTTAACTGATTAACATTATGCTGACATTGTCATGGTTGAATGATCGGACCTTTGCTGTGGTGGGCTCCAGGGGGTGGAACTTGCTCCCTGCTGAAATTCCCCTTTTTAAAATAATCATAATACCATCAGAATAAAGAGCTGTTACTTTAACTATCCCTGCTACATCTGTATTACTATTTTCCTCTTTCATCCATTTTCCCTCTCTCAACTACAATTTGTTAAGCTTTTAGGGGCTTGTCTTAACAGTTTTAAAATCATTTTATTCAATAGAACCCCAAATTGGATAGCAGGATTTCCTTGGATTATGAACCTCAAACAGAAGGTGCAGTACTCTGCTCCCCCACAGCATCAGAAACAGCACCCAGTTTTGACATACACTAAATGACTTTAGTCAGGAAACAAATGTCTATTTATAGATGCCAACTAGTTGTCTGGTTAAGACTAGCGTCTCAGCCAGAGACCTCTTACTACACAGGAGCAAAGACCTCTTACTATACAGCATCCCAGCACAAACATGGGAACTGGGTACGTTTCAACAAGCGGCTATAGGAGCTTTTAAACTTCTTTGATGCTACCTGGATGCATAGGTGCTGGAAGTAGGGGTGCTGCCGCACCCTCCAGCCTGAAGAGGTTTCCATCATGCACAGGGTTTACAAGTTTGGTTCAATGCCTCTCAGCACCTGCACTGTACAAGCTGTTCCAGGGCCGCGGGCTGTATCCCTGCCGGGTGGGCAGGGGCCGCGTAGGATTCAGCCGCCCGCAGGTGCGGCGTTGGCGCTCTGGGTAAGACTGATCGAACAGCAAGAAGCAACGGGAGCAGCCGCGCTCCTTAGCCAACTCCGAAGCGAAGCCCGCAGGCTGGCTGGGTCCCGCCGCGGGTGTACCGGGGCTCTCGGCACTAGGGGAGGCGGGATCCGACCGGGCGCAGTCTGGAGCAGTGCCCGAAGGAAGGGCCCGCTTGCCTCGGACCAGCCAGCGCGGCAACGCGGCCCCCCCCCGACAGCAGCGCCCTGTCCCTCCCCCAACGGGCACGGCTCCTCCGGCCAGCCCCGCGCACCCCGCTCCGGGGGAAGGTCACTGCGAACCGGGACCCTGCCGAGGAACGGCCCCCGCACCGCATTCCCCATCCCTTAGCCCAGCCGCAGCGGGGGGGGGGCGGCGGCGGGTGGCAGACAGAGCCGGCCTGGGCCACTGCCGGTCCCCAGGGCCTCGCCGTCCTTGTGACCTTCCCGGCGGCCGAGGCGGCTGGGCCTGCCCCGGCCCCATGCGCATCCCCTCCCCCAGGCCCCGGCGGGGCAGAGGCGCGCGGCCACTCACCGAGGAGCGGGGGCCCCGCAGAAGGGTTCGGCCCGCGGCACAGCCGGCCCGACACACCGAGGAGGCCGCCATCTTATCCCCTCACCCCTACCGAGGCCGAACTGACCCCGAGCGGAGCGAAAAAGACGCATGCGCAGGAAGACGAGCCCTAAAAGCACAGGAGCGCACGCGCAAGTAGGCAAATTGCCGGGTGATACGCATGCGCAGGGAGAGACGCTCGCATGGGCGGAGACAGGGACAGCTGTCTAAAGCAGAAAGGCGCATGCGCAGCAATGGGTCTAGCAAGGCTGAGACCGTGTTGCGCCCTCTGTTGGTTGGAGGCCGATGCCGATGAGAAACTGTTCTCAGCCGGCGGGGCGGGTCCTTCCTTACACGGGCAAATAAGGGCGCAGGGAGGGACCGCACTGGGCACGCGGCCCAGCCCCCTCGGGGCATCGGCATGCTGCAGCCCATGAGCCCCTGCCTGGTTGGACGAGCCCCACCCTCCCAAGGGGGGTGGATACCTGCAGCCTGGGGCAGATAAGCCCTTGCCCTTGCTCATGCACCCCCGTAGGAACTGGGCAGGGGCAAGGCTAGTCTCCTGCTAAGCCTTGGGCTCCCCTGGCCAGGCTTCCAGCAGGCCCCTGCCAGTGACGGGCCATAGGAGGGAAGCACCTGCTGCTTCTTGCTGGCCTTGCTCCGCATGGCCCAGTCTGCAGGCAGGAAACTCATCAACCCGGAGCCAGGGCCGGATTAACCTTTTGTGGGCCTCTATGGGGGCAAAGGGGCATGGTGCGAGGGGGCAGGGGCATTGGTCCCAGAGCGAGGGGCCGGCCAGGAACGATGGGGCCCAGCCCAGGGTGGAGGCGTTCTGCCCAGTTCAGCGCAAGGGCAATGTTTACAAACCAGCAGCTGCCAGATGCACACTGGCCTGCCTGGCCTTTTTCTGCACCATACACCCCTCCACTACCCAGTCCCCCCAACCCCTTATGCCCAGCACTTATGCAAAGCCCTCCAACTCCCAACAACTGCACAGCACCCCATAGAGACCCCCCACTGCCCCAACACACACAACCCCCCCATTGCCCAGTGTCCCCTTCCCCAGATCTCTGGAGACCCACTCTCCTGCACCCTGCCCCCCAGCTGCATTCACTGGCCTCGCTGGGAGATGATTGTGTCTGCTGGGCTGAGCTGACAGTGCAGCTGGGGCAAATCAGGGATCACTGTGGCCTCTCAGGAGTGGCATGATCAGTCAGGCTGGAGCGGCAGCATGTCCGGCCTGGGCTGGGCTCCCTCAGGGCTCAGTCCTGAGCCCCCTGAACTCCCTTCTCTTCCCCCAGTGGCTGAGACCAGCTCAGCCTCTGCACCGGTCCCAAGTGGCTCAGCCCTGGGAAGATGGGAAGGGCCACACAGATGGCAGGCAGCAGAGACTGTTCGGAGCTAGAGCCACGCTGGGGAGTGGGGCAGACCCCTAGGATGCAATCCCCAAGAGCCCACCCAGCCTGACTGCGCCCACTGGCCCTGTGGCCAGCAGCCCTGCTCAGCCCGCATAGTGAAGCCTAGCTGCTGGGTGGCGAGCCCCCTACAGGTGAGCGGGACCCGCTGGCTGGGAGCCACTCACACAGCAAGGCCTGGGCCCTGGACTTCCCTGGGCGAGGTGCCAGACCCAGCCATGTGGATGGATTAGACAGGTCCATAATAGGCCCTTTCTCAGTGTGGGCTTGGCACTATTGTAAACCCGGTTCTGCTCAGAGCTCAGCTGCTCCCTCTCCCCCACCTCCTACCAGTCAGCACTGAGTCAGGCCCCAAGGCATTACCTCCATCAGTTTATCTCCTGCTGACAAAATACTCAGTCGTGTATAAAGCTGCAGTAGAATGAGGCAAGCTTTCCAAACTGTTGGAGCCAAGCAGGGTGTGAGTCAAGCCCCAGCAGTTTAGGTCAGGTTGAGCTGTTTTTTGAGCACATTAATTTTGTATTTAATCTGGTCACTCATACCCTGTTGCTGTCTGTGCTTCTTAGTGGCTGTTCCAAAGCCGGAGTGGCCGTGGCGCCAGCTAGCATTAGCCTTCTTAAAACAAAGTCAAGCAATTGCAAAAAGTATTCAGAGGGCCTGGCAGAATAAGGCCACGATTATAAATAAGGTAGGCCAAAAGGACATAGTATTTAAGAGTGGCTATAACGATGTAATCTGATGAAATGGTCAGCACTGACATGGATTTGAGGCTAGCCCTGACAAATGTCACATTAATAAATGACAAAAATAGCTGCTTTGTGTAACAACACAATTTATTGAGAAATATTCATAGGTGATTGGGCTTTAAGTCAGATCATGTTTTCAAATTAAGTCTTAGAAGTGGAACATGAATCAGGCTAGATACCAGTTAATTATCAGAACTAATTCCTGCTTTCTGTCAACTCCTTTACAGGTCTAATAGTCTATTCACTGACTAAACACATTTTTCAGGTCCTGTATTTACTAGATGCATTAAGCTGCAGAGTTCTTCAAAGGAAGTGAAAAGGAGGACTTGTGGCACCTTAGAGACTAACCAATTTATTTGAGCATGAGTTTTCGTGAGCTACAGCTCACTTCATCGGATGCATACTGTGGAAATTGCAGAAGACATTATATACACAGAGACCATGAAACAATACCTCCTCCCACCCCACTCTCCTGCTGGTAATAGCTTATCTAAAGTGATCATCAAGTTGGGCCATTTCCAGCACAAATCCAGGTTTTCTCACCCTTCGCCCCCCCACAGACAAACTCACTCTCTTAATGGTAATAGCCCATCCAAAGTGACCACTCTCTTCACAATGTGTATGATAATCAAGGTGGGCCATTTCCTGCAGAAATCCAGGTTCTCTCACCCCCTCACCCCCCTCCAAAAACCACACACACAAACTCACTCTCCTGCTGGTAATAGCCCATCCAAAGTGACCACTCTCTTCACAATGTGTATGATAATCAAGGTGGGCCATTTCCTGCAGAAATCCAGGTTCTCTCACCCCCTCACCCCCCTCCAAAAACCACACACACAAACTCACTCTCCTGCTGGTAATAGCTCATCCAAAGTGACCACTCTCCCTACAATGTGCATGATAATCAAGGTGGGCCATTTCCAGCACAAATCCAGGTTTTCTCACCCCCCCCCCCCACATACACACAAACTCACTCTCCTGCTGGCAATAGCTCATCCAAACTGACCACTCTCCCCACAATGTGCATGACAATCAAGGTGGGCCACTTCCAGCATAAATCCAAGTTTAACCAGAACGTCTGGGGGGGGTAGGAAAAAACAAGGGGAAATAGGCTACCTTGCATAATGACTTAGCCACTCCCAGCAACTACAATACCCACCTGCGGAAGTGAAGAAACAGATTGATAGAGCCAGAAGAGTTCCCAGAAGTCACCTACTACAGGACAGGCCTAACAAAGAAAATAACAGAACGCCACTAGCCGTCACCTTCAGCCCCCAACTAAAACCCCTCCAACGCATTATTAAGGATCTACAACCTATCCTGAAGGATGACCCAACACTCTCACAAATCTTGGGAGACGGCCAGTCCTTGCCTACAGACAACCCCCCCAGCCTGAAGCGAATACTCACCAACAACCACATACCACACAACAGAACCACTAACCCAGGAACCTATCCTTGCAACAAAGCCCGTTGCCAACTGTGCCCACATATCTATTCAGGGGACACCATCACAGGGCCTAATAACATCAGCCACACTATCAGAGGCTCGTTCACCTGCACATCCACCAGTGTGATATATGCCATCATGTGCCAGCAATGCCCCTCTGCCATGTACATTGGTCAAACTGGACAGTCTCTACGTAAAAGAATAAATGGACACAAATCAGATGTCAAGAATTATAACATTCATAAACCAGTCGGAGAACACTTCAATCTCTCTGGTCACGCAATCAGAGACATGAAGGTCGCTATCTTACAACAATAAAACTTCAAATCCAGAGTCCAGCGAGAAACTGCTGAATTGGAATTCATTTGCAAATTGGATACTATTAATTTAGGCTTAAATAGAGACTGGGAGTGGCTAAGTCATTATGCAAGGTAGCCTATTTCCCCTTGTTTTTTCCTACCCCCCCCCCCAACATTTTGGTTAAACTTGAATTTATGCTGGAAATGGCCCACCTTGATTGTCATGCACATTGTGGGGAGAGTGGTCAGTTTGGATGAGCTATTGCCAGCAGGAGAGTGAGTTTGTGTGTATGTGTGGCGGGGGGGGGTGAGAAAACCTGGATTTGTGCTGGAAATGGCCCGCCTTGATTTTCATACACATTGTAGGGAGAGTGGTCACTTTGGATAAGCTATTACCAGCAGGAGAGTGAGTTTGTGTGTGTATGGGGGTGGGGGAGTGAGAAAACCTGTATTTGTGCTGGAAATGGCCCACCTTGATTTTCATGCAGGTTGTAAGGAGAGTGGTCACTTTGGATAGGCTATTACCAGCAGGAGAGTGAGTTTGTAGGTGTGGTTTTTGGAGGGGGGTGAGGGGGTGAGAGAACCTGGATTTCTGCAGGAAGTGGCCCACCTTGATTATCATACACATTGTGAAGAGAGTGGTCACTTTGGATGGGCTATTACCAGCAAGAGAGTGAGTTTGTCTGTGGGGGGGCGAAGGGTGAGAAAACCTGGATTTGTGCTGGAAATGGCCCAACTTGATGATCACTTTAGATAAGCTATTACCAGCAGGAGAGCGGGGTGGGAGGAGGTATTGTTTCATGGTGTCTGTGTATATAATGTCTTCTGCAATTTCCACAGTATGCATCCGATGAAGTGAGCTGTAGCTCACGAAAGCTCATGCTCAAATAAATTGGTTAGTCTCTAAGGTGCCACAAGTCCTCCTTTTCTTTTTGCGAATACAGACTAACACGGCTGTTACTCTGAAACCTGTCAAAGGAAGTGGTGGGGCTTGGACACTTGAAAATATTCTGTAGGAACAATCCTGTCCTGGGCAGCTAATGGACTGGATAATCTAACAGGTCTTTTCCTTTTCTGGCATCTATGATTTTCTAAAGCACTACAAAATGTACGGTATTGATAATAAATAGTAAGCAATACCTCTATGTCACTGAATGAGCCCCTGTATTCACACCCTACACAACTGTAATAATCTTTTTACAAAATATGCCTCGTGAGGTATCATTTGAAAACTAATAACTTGATCAATAATGTCATGGTGAAGTGCATGTAGTAACATTATATGGAAAGTTATGAATATAAGCTGAAGTTATGACTGAAATGTGTTTATCAGACAAGTCTGAGGAGCAGGTAAACCAGTTTCTCAAAGGCAAAGGACAAACTGACACCTCTAGCCAGGGGCAGGGCTGGCTCCAGGCACCAGCTTTCCAAGCAAGTGCTTGGGGCGGCAATTAGAATGGGGCGGCAGTCCATGTCCCGCGGCGGCAATTCGGTGGCAGCTCCGCCGCTTTTCGTGCCGCGGGAGCTTTTGGGCGGCAATTCGACCGCGACTGCTTGGGGCGGCAAAATTGTTAGACCCACCCCTGGCCAGGGGTCATTAAAGTTGATTGGCAGTCACTGGTCAAGTGGCCATTCTTTGGCAGTGAAGGGGGGCAGTAACAGACCGATTTACACTTTAACCAACACCACAGAACCTCTTTCACAGCTCCATCCTCATAGCTGGAAGGAATTTCATATAGGGGTAACTCTCAGGAAAATGCATTTCAAAGGGCAACCAGCCTATAAAAGGGAGGGGGGGGGGGAAACACCCCAGATACATTCACTCTCTCTCACTCGCTTTTTCAGCTGAGAAGATAAAGGAACCAGCCTTTGAACTCTGAGAAAGGCTCTACTTGAAAATTTAGTCAGCCCTGGTGCTGGGAACATTTGGTAAGAATTTACCTTAAACCAAGTCTAGTTTGTTTAAGTTTAGTTACTAGAAAGTGATTTATCTTTATTTCTGTTGTAACCATTTCTGACTTTAATACCTTTAACTTGTACTCACTGAAAATCTCCCTCTTTGTAACTAAATAAACTTGTTTTATTCTTTATTCTAATCTAATCCAGTATTGTGTTTAAACTGAACTGTTTGGTAACTCCAGTTAAAGTAAAAAGAAAAGGAGTACTTGTGGCACCTTAGCGACTAACCAATTTATTTGAGCATAAGCTTTCGTGAGCTACAGCTCACTTCATCGGATGCATACTGTGGAAACTGCAGAAGACATTATATACACAGAGACCATGAAACAATACCTCCTCCCACCCCACTCTCCTGCTGGTAATAGCTTATCTAAAGTGATCACTCTCCTTACAATGTGTATGATAATCAAGTTGGGCCATTTCCAGCACAAATCCAGGTTTTCTCACCCACTCCCCCCCCCAAAACACACACACACAAACTCACTCTCCTGCTGGTAATAGCTTATCCAAAGTGACCACTCTCCCTACAATGTGCATGATAATCAAGGTGGGCCATTTCCAGCACAAATCCAGGTTTTCTCACTCCCCCACCCCCATACACACACAAACTCACTCTCCTGCTGGTAACAGCTCATCCAAACTGACCACTCTCCTTACAATGTGTATGACAATCAAGGTGGGCCATTTCCAGCATAAATCCAAGTTTAACCAGAACGTCTTGGGGGGGGGGGTAGGAAAAAACAAGGGGAAATAGGCTACCTTGCATAATGACTTAGCCACTCCCAGTCTCTATTTAAGCCTAAATTAATAGTATCCAATTTGCAAATGAATTCCAATTCAGCAGTTTCTCGCTGGACTCTGGATTTGAAGTTTTATTGTTGTAAGATAGCGACCTTCATGTCTCTGATTGCGTGACCAGAGAGATTGAAGTGTTCTCCGACTGGTTTATGAATGTTATAATTCTTGACATCTGATTTGTGTCCATTTATTCTTTTACGTAGAGACTGTCCAGTTTGACCAATGTACATGGCAGAGGGGCATTGCTGGCACATGATGGCATATATCACATTGGTGGATGTGCAGGTGAACGAGCCTCTGATAGTGTGGCTGATGTTATTAGGCCCTGTGATGGTGTCCCCTGAATAGATATGTGGGCACAGTTGGCAACGGGCTTTGTTGCAAGGATAGGTTCCTGGGTTAGTGGTTCTGTTGTGTGGTATGTGGTTGTTGGTGAGTATTTGCTTCAGGTTGGGGGGCTGTCTGTAGGCAAGGACTGGCCTGTCTCCCAAGATTTGTGAGAGTGTTGGGTCATCCTTCAGGATAGGTTGTAGATCCTTAATAATGCGTTGGAGGGGTTTTAGTTGGGGGCTGAAGGTGACGGCTAGTGGCGTTCTGTTATTTTCTTTGTTAGGCCTGTCCTGTAGTAGGTGACTTCTGGGAACTCTTCTGGCTCTATCAATCTGTTTCTTCACTTCCGCAGGTGGGTACTGTAGTTGTAAGAATGCTTGATAGCGATCTTGTAGGTGTTTGTCTCTGTCTGAGGGGTTGGAGCAAATGCGGTTGTATCGCAGAGCTTGGCTGTAGACGATGGATCGTGTGGTGTGGTCAGGGTGAAAGCTGGAGGCATGTAGGTAGGAATAGCGGTCAGTAGGTTTCCGGTATAGGGTGGTGTTTATCTGACCATTGTATATTAGCACTGTAGTGTCCAGGAAGTGGATCTCTTGTGTGGACTGGACCAGGCTAAGGTTGATGGTGGGATGGAAATTGTTGAAATCATGGTGGAATTCCTCAAGGGCTTCTTTTCCATGGGTCCAGATGATGAAGATGTCATCAATATAGCGCAAGTAGAGTAGGGGCGTTAGGGGACGAGAGCTGAGGAAGCGTTGTTCTAAATCAGCCATAAAAATGTTGGCATACTGTGGGGCCATGCGGGTACCCATAACAGTGCCGCTGATCTGAAGGTATACATTGTCCCCAAATGTAAAATAGTTATGGGTAAGGACAAAGTTCAGCCACCAGGTTAGCCGTGACATTATCGGGGATAGTGTTCTTGACGGCTTGTAGTCCATCTTCGTGTGGAATGTTGGTGTAGAGGGCTTCTACATCCATAGTGGCCAGGATGGTGTTATCAGGAAGATCACCGATGGATTGTAGTTTCCTCAGGAAGTCAGTGGTGTCTCGAAGGTAGCTGGGAGTGCTGGTAGCGTAGGGCCTGAGGAGGGAGTCTACATAGCCAGACAATCCTGCTGTCAGGGTGCCAATGCCTGAGATGATGGGGCGCCCAGGATTTCCAGGTTTATGGATCTTGGGTAGTAGATAGAATATCCCAGGTCGGGGTTCCAGGGGTGTGTCTGTGCAGATTTGATCTTGTGCTTTTTCAGGAAGTTTCTTGAGCAAATGCTGTAGTTGCTTTTGGTAACTCTCAGTGGGATCATAGGGTAATGGCTTGTAGAAAGCGGTGTTGGAGAGCTGTCGAGCAGCCTCTTGTTCATATTCCGACCTATTCATGATGACAACAGCACCTCCTTTGTCAGCCTTTTTGATTATGATGTCAGAGTTGTTTCTGAGGCTGTGGATGGCATTGTGTTCTGCACGGCTGAGGTTATGGGGCAAGTGATGCTGCTTTTCCACAATTTCAGCCCATGCACGTCGGCGGAAGCACTCTATGTAGAGGTCCAGTCTGCTGTTTCGACCCGTTGCCAACTGTGCCCACATATCTATTCAGGGGACACCATCACAGGGCCTAATAACATCAGCCACACTATCAGAGGCTCGTTCACCTGCACATCCACCAATGTGATATATGCCATCATGTGCCAGCAATGCCCCTCTGCCATGTACATTGGTCAAACTGGACAGTCTCTACGTAAAAGAATAAATGGACACAAATCAGACATCAAGAATTATAACATTCATAAACCAGTCGGAGAACACTTCAATCTCTCTGGTCACGCAATCAGAGACATGAAGGTCGCTATCTTACAACAATAAAACTTCAAATCCAGAGTCCAGCGAGAAACTGCTGAATTGGAATTCATTTGCAAATTGGATACTATTAATTTAGGCTTAAATAGAGACTGGGAGTGGCTAAGTCATTATGCAAGGTAGCCTATTTCCCCTTGTTTTTTCCTACCCCCCCCCCCCAACATTTTGGTTAAACTTGAATTTATGCTGGAAATGGCCCACCTTGATTGTCATGCACATTGTGGGGAGAGTGGTCAGTTTGGATGAGCTATTGCCAGCAGGAGAGTGAGTTTGTGTGTGTGTTGGGGGTGGGGGGGGGGTGAGAAAACCTGGATTTGTGCTGGAAATGGCCCACCTTGATTTTCATACACATTGTAGGGAGAGTGGTCACTTTGGATAAGCTATTACCAGCAGGAGAGTGAGTTTGTGTGTGTGTGTTTTGGGGGGGGGTGAGGGGGTGAGAGAACCTGGATTTGTGCTGGAAATGGCCCACCTTGATTATCATACACATTGTAAAGAGAGTGGTCACTTTGGATGGGCTATTACCAGCAGGAGAGCGAGTTTGTGTGGCGGGGGGGCGGAGGGTCAGAAAACCTGGATTTGTGCTGGAAATGGCCCAACTTGATTATCATACACATTGTAAGGAGAGTGATCACTTTAGATAAGCTATTACCAGCAGGAGAGTGGGGTGGGAGGAGGTATTGTTTCATGGTCTCTGTGTATATAATGTCTTCTGCAGTTTCCACAGTATGCATCCGATGAAGTGAGCTGTAGCTCACGAAAGCTCATGCTCAAATAAATTGGTTAGTCTCTAAGGTGCCACAAGTACTCCTTTTCTTTTTGCGAATACAGACTAACACGGCTGTTACTCTGAATCCAGTTAAAGTAGCAACTGTTGTACATTTACCTCGTACAGGGACAACAGACTAATATCTGGACTGTCCAGGAAACGGCTGTATGGTGCCGAACACACATTCTTTGGGGAAAATCCAGGACTGGGAGTGAGTTGGAATCACCCTGCAAGTGGTAACCAATTCTGGTGGAAGCCAGGGTGTGGCTAGAGCGTGCTGGCAGGCTGCAGCTATACACAGACACTCAGGCTGTGACCTGCGTGCTGTTTGTGAGGGGCCCAGATTGGGAGTTTCAGCAAAGCATTGTGAGGCACCCAAGGTTGCAGGGCAGGTGATGACAGCCCCTTACTGGTCTGGATTGCACGACAGAGAGTGATACTCTGATTTTACTGTTCTCTCTCTATAATAAAATCTGTGCATAGTCACAGCTTGCCCCATGTGGCAAGGTCGGATTTTGCTCTTGGTTATTTTACCCACAAAGTTGGAAATGGGATGCAGGGAGGGGACAAAATCTTAGATAGCCTCCAGATTGCGGGCTGGTTCAGTATTGCTCTTTGCAGGAAGTTTTGCACTGTCAATAGAACTGTTTGTCTGTTTCTATTGAAAAGCATCATCTAATTAAACAGTCAAGTGGAAAACTCTCAAGTGCAGCTTCTCTCCAGTGATATTTCATAAGAATGGCCACACTGGGTCAGACCAAAGGTCCATCTAGCCCAGTATCCTGTCTTCTGCGAGTGGCCAATGCCATGTGCCTCAGAGGGAATGAACAGAACAGGTAATCACCAAGTGATCCATCCCGTCAGTCATTCCCAGCTTCTGGCAAACAGAGACTAGGGACACCATCACTCAAGGGAAAGAGCCGCACACGCACACAGACACAATCAGAGGTGGTTCCTGGGTCTGAGGGGATTCACAGGGGCAGAAAATCTTGTGTGTGAAGTGGATTCATAAGCCCATGAGATCCCAGATCTCCTGTGTCTGGAGAAGATTCCCAGCAGAAGGAGATTTCATCTTTGAGATAGATTCCCAGTTTGTCCAGTAGCTAAGTGGGGTCCCAAGGGCAGATGATCTCAGGTCTCCAGTGCCTTAGCAGATCCTTAGCAGTAGGAGATCTTGTGTCTGCTAGATTCCCAGTGGCAGGGAATCCCATGTCACCTGCCCTTGTAAAAATCAGCCAGCTCAAAGAGTCCTCTGGAAAGGTGCCTTGGTAGCTCCCTCTCACCTGTTCAGCTCCTGGGGACAGTAGATGCTGTTTCTGGTGGCTACAGTTTAGTGCTGGAATAAGTCTAAAAAGTCAAATAATAAGAAGAGATTGGTTTGGTTTCCCCAACTCCCTGGAATAACTCCACATTCCCGTGGCTTCCCCACCACCACCCGAAGGCTCTGCATTGTGATGAAAGTGGGGTACAGCTCATTAACATTGTTCTGTTCATCAGCCAGCAGGAGGGGACCAAGACCAATATGATGTGCTCCCAGCTCTGACTGGCCTGAAGAATGGGTCTCTCTCTCCCGCAGGAGCTGGGTTTTTTCCCTCGGCAGGTCTCCTAGTCCCTGCTGACTCAAGGGTTTCGGGGCATGCACTTGGTTTCCTTACGTGGCTGCATGTGCAGTAGCCCAGAAGGCCACCTGAATGGGGTAGTGTTAATGAAGGAGTCTGCTCAGAGGTCTGCATAACTGAGAAGCAATTGAGAAAAAGGACAGCAGATATAGTGGTGGTGGTGGAGAGAGAGCACATTGGGTAGGCAAGGGTGGGTAGAGGAGGCACACACGCTGGCACGGCTGGTGGAGAGAAGCATGCCAGCCAGCAACTGGCAACAAATGCTGCTTTCACATCTGTAAACCTGGTGGACTACAAGGGAGACTGTTTTTCCCTAAGGGAAGCAGAAAGACTGTGCTTACTGTGACCGGCTGTGGCATGTTCTGTCCCTTCCCCCTGGTGACATAGGTAATAGCATCGTGCACGGAGGCAAAGAGGTGGTGCTTGGTGATGGTTTGGCTGAAGAAGTTGCCCTTTTCCAGCTGGTCAATGACAGAAGCTGAGGGGGAAAGAAGGTGGCACAATAACACCAGGACATCCTAGAGTGAAAGCATGAGGACTGGCTGACGTGCCAGCCTTGACCCCCACCCTCCACACACAGAACCACCTCTCTTTTTCTTCGCTCTTTACTGTTTGCCTTGGGGATTCTTCGCTTTGGGAAGTGCTGGCAAAATCAACCAAGCTGGAATTCAGGGAAACAGGAATGCTCCCCTGGATGTGGTCTCTGTTCTGGGGTATAAACAGACTCTGGCATTGCACCTTGGGAATTATGCCTACATGTAAGGGTTTGGGCTGATCTCCTAAATGGGGCTTCGGAAAGATTCCCCATGCACACACGCCGGCTCAAATTCAGCTATGGCAGAAGCTGATGTGACTCGTGTTGACCTCAGAGGGATTTACACCAGGGTTGAATTTGGTCCCTGACATGGGATCTGAACTATTAGTCACACTGGGTTTGAAACCAGTTCTGTGAGCAGTTTCCAGCTGGGTAACATCTGAGGCTGGTATGGTGTGGAGAGGAGAGGCGACAAGGGAAGGTGAAACCAGAAGCAAGAACCTGAATCTGCCCCAAGGGAGGGCAGATGGGGATTTCAGTGCAACAAGATACATCCTCCTGAAGGGAGGACTTGCTATCAAATGGAGGGTCTACGGCTTTGCTGCACCCGAGCTTTGAGGCCTCCTTACCATGGCAGCCAACAAGAAACACATCCACTTCTATCTCCCGGAAATCTCTGAATATCTGCAATGGACACAAGCACAAAGAGATGAGTCGAGTCCCTCCACAGACTCCTGTCCCTGGGGGCCGTGCCCCATGCCCAGCAGCAGCAGCACACGCAGAATGGAATGGGGTACGAGGTTACTAGCCAGCTGCCCCAAAGCAGCCCCAGATGTCCCCTTGGCCCCCTTTGTGCCTGCTGCTCGTTGATACCACTGACCTGGAGCCAATCTCCTGTGGGCTAGCGGGCTGCCTGGAAGACAAGTTAGGGATGTGAAACATACTCTACATCTTGTTGCCCAATTTACAGTTGACAGGCCTGGGCAAACAAGGTGACGCAGAAGATGTTAAAATGCCAACGTGAGGGAGTGGGTGTGTATGTTGGAGAGAACAGCTCCTCTGTCACACACAGCAATGGCTCAGAGGTAGGGGTGGTGGATGACGGGATCAGGGAGAGGATGGGGACAGGTTGGAGCCAGTGTCTGGTGAGATTTCACCTTAGCTGGTAGCAGAAGAACAGCGCTGAGGCACTCAAGTTCCCAGCACTGGGTGTCTGAATGCTCCCACTTTGCAGAGCTCTGTAGGAGAGTCCCCGGGGCAGCTGTGCCTGGGACATTTTCCCTGCCTTTCCCCTTACGTTCTTTAGGATCTTTATGCAGACAGTATCCACAAAGTTGACGGGGGTGAAGTCCAGTATGAGGGAGTGGAGGTCGGGCTTTTTGAGACCTAAAGACTCCAGGGTGGGTTCATTGAAGGCTTTTTGGGTGCTGCTGGCTTGGAGCTCCAACTCTATCTCGCTTCCATTGGAGTCAACCACTGCAGGACCAGATCCATTGCAGTGACTCCCCAGCTCCTGTGGGGAAGAAAACAGTCCCCCCCCCGCATCAAATGAGATGATGGCATTCCTCAGGGAGCACCTCAGCCAATAGCAGATGAGCGTCAGCTGACTGACTGCACCGTATCAGCGCAGGTGGCAGCGAGAAAGAGGTCTGGAAAATATCTATTTCCACTGTTGAAAAACAAGGCTTTGAAATGAGACATTAAACGGAGGCCCTGACCCCTACTGACACCAATCACCCCAGCACATGTCAGAGCAGAGTGGGAGATGGCCCAAGCCCTAGATTAGTGACATATCTTATTCCCCAGGTGTCTGGGGAGGAGGAAGGGCTGAGGGCTGGGAGGGTTTTGTTGCTTGCTAATGGAGGGTTTGTGTTAATTGTAGAGAAGACCATTGTGGTTGAGATTTTACCATGACATTCAACTATGTCAGGCACTGTGGGTATGGGTTGAGTGAGGACTTGGGTTTTTAAAGATCAACATAGATAAATACCTGCGTATTGGTCTCCATGTCAATATCTACAAAGCCAAAGTCATTGCTGCTGGGGTCAGATGCCTCTGAGAGCTTGAGGGTAGTTTTCTGTTACCAAAACCAGATGGGGACAGAGAACGTTAAAGAGGGGTTGGTGTAGCTGCACAGCCCACATCACCCCACAGGAGGCTTGTCAACCCCAGCGAGGAGGTTAGGAACAATATAGGTTACAACATAAAAGCAGAACCTGGTTTAGTCCAGTGAGCCACCTAGTCCAGTCTCTGACCATGGGCAGGTCAACAGAAGGTACAAAGCTGCCAGAGTGGACATTTCTGGAATAACTTGCCCATGGGGGAGGTTTCTTCCCTAGCCCAATGTGACGAAGTGGGACTGTTCTTAATGTTTCCTCTGAATAGTGTGGGGGTGCCTCAGTTTCCCCTGTGCAGTTCTTAAGTATCTAGGTGGTGGGGTAAGGGTGTATGATCATTGCAGAGTCCTAGAGGGCAGGTGTGTTCAAGGGTCTGGACACAGAGAATGGCCGACACCCTGTTTCCTGGCAACTGATGGCCTGGGCCCTTCCCCCCCTGCAAGGTGAGAGCTAAAGGGTTGGAGAACAAAGGAATCAGGTGACCTCCTGGCCCGGGAAAGGGACAAAGCCCAGAGGAGGAGGGGCTGGAGGGAGTTTCAGTTTGGGGCTGGCTGGGACATGGAGTGAAGTGCAGATGTGGTTGTCTGGCTCACTGCCCCCCCAAAATGGACCCAGCTGAGGGGTCCTGGTCTCTGCACCTACAAGCTCTGTTTTAGACCATGTTCCTGTCATCTAATAAACCTTCTGTTTTACTGGCTGGCTGAGAGTCACGTCTGACTGCGAAGTTGGGGTGCAGGACCCTCTGGCTTCCCCAGGAGCCCCGCCTGAGCGGACTCGCTGTGGGAAGCGCACGGAGGGGCAGAGGATGCTGAATGCTCCGAGGTCAGACCCAGGAAGGTGGAAGCTGTGTGAGCTTTGTGTCCTGAAGACAGGCTGCTCACAGGAAGGCGACTGCCCCAGAGTCCTGACTGGCTTGATGGGGAGCAGTTTCAGAGCATCGCCCAGGGACTCTGTGACAACTGGTGGCAGCGGCGGGATCTACTGCACCCCGTGGATGGCGCTTCCTGCAGTAAGTGACTGGGGAGCAGTAAAACGAAGGGGGATTGACGGGGACCAGGCGTGCTGAAGATTCAGAGAGAGACGGTTTCAGGGGGCGGTTAACCCCTGGGAGTGTGTGACCAGAGAAAAGGACTTTTGCAGTAACAGGGTTCCCCTGGGGATTGCAGCGAGTGGCCCCAGGGGCGGAGGAGTCTGCAGCTCGACCCTGGCAAAGAGGTGGTGACCTCGAGAAGGGCTGGCACACTAGGGGTTCTCCCTGGAAACCGTGGGGAGCTGAGAGCACACAGGCCTGTGAGTCCACAACAACTTGGGAAGAGCCGAGTGATGGCCTGTCACCGTCTCCTTAAGAAGGACATTGTAACCCTGTGCAGAAAGAGAGGGTTGAGCATTGGAAAGTTTACCAAAGCAGAGTTAATCGAGCAGCTGGAGTAGTAGCCAGGCATCCCCAAGACTCCTGTCCCCAACCAGACGAGGGTCTTCACGATCGGGTTCCCCATCGGGGGATCTGAGATGCATGGGATTTGAGCTAAGTCCAAGAGAGCAAGAGGACTGTGAGAGGCAGCGAGAGCCCGAGAAAGAGCTGCAGAAGCAGCAGCAGCATGAACTGGCGGTGGTGGAGCGGAGAGGCATAGGGGACCTCCCAGGGGTGACTGGGGATAGACCCGGGGGGGGCCAGTTCCGCAGGGAACCTTGAGACTAAATTGCTGCCCCTGGTTAAGGGGGGGTGGGGGGGGATGTGGATGCCCACCTCACTGCCTTTGAGCAGGCTGGAGATTTGAACCAGGGGGACCCTGCGGAAAAGCCCCGGTGTCTAGCTCCCTTGCTGGGTCCCAAGGCCATAGACTCCGTCAGCCAGATGGGTGGGGTGGTGGACAGGCTCCCACTCCTGATCCCAACCTGTATGTCTGTGTGGAGTTTCCTGGGGTCAGGCCCCTCGGACCCCCAGGGGGATCGGAAGGTGATGGTCAATGGGGAGACATTCCTGGGGTGGCGAGATCCTGGGACAGAGAGAACTGTTGTCAGGCCCTGGGTGTTGCAGCCTCAGATGCTGAGAGGCTGTGTGAGCTGCGTGAGGGTCCCGGGGCGAAGCCCCTCGCCCTGCCTATGGCCCAGATCCCTGTGCAGACACAGGAGGGGTCGGGTTGGCTGGTTGTTGGGGTTCTCCAGGACACCAGCTGCGAGACCCTGTTGTGGGATGACTGTGTCTCTTTGGGACAGGATCCAGGCCTTGCTCCTGTAATTCCCAAGGGTTTGAATTTGAATCCAGGGAACCAATTGGTGGAGAGGGGAATGGTCAGTGAAAATGCAGATGACCTGGCTGGCAGCAGGGAGCAGCCGCTAGGCTCAGGCTACCTGCCTGCCTGTAACCAGACCCCTGGGGCTCCCCGCCCCCTTGCACACCGGAGAGGGGGCTCACGCTGGCTCTGATGCAGTGAGGAAAGCAGTGAGCTCGCTGCCTACCCCCACTGGGACAGCAAGGGCAGCGCTGAGCACAGTGGGAGCTGAGACCCCAGTTGAGTGGGGGGAGACACAGGCAGGGCAGGGTATCTGTTGGGAGTGGCAAGGTGCTTGGTAAGGAAAGTTTGGATGAGCCTAGGCAGCCTTGTGAGCTGATGGCTTTGTCTAGTCAGCAGGGTGGGAAGGCAAGGAGAGTGGAAGATGAGTGTCCCTGGACCTTACCTGTTAGCTGGGTGGAGAATTGTGACAGTGAAGGAAACGTGCCTGTGTCTGTCAGGGGTATTGACTTGCCTATGGAGGGAGCTACCCTGATCTCCAAGCAGTTGTCTGTGACCAGCCTTGTGTGCTGGGACAAGGGGAATGAGATCCCAAGCTGTGTGTCTGGGAAAGGAGAAAGTGTGTCCAGCTCTTCTTTGTCTGTGGAGCAGACAGAAGGGGCCTTTCAGCCTGTGATGGTTGAGGGTAGTGCAGTTGTCTCAAGTTTGTACTGGATTCAACTAAAGCCCAGGAAGGGAATGGCCCTAAGTTTGTGTCTGCTCGGGAGAATGGCCCTGTAACTAGGTCGCATCCAGTTAGTGTCTATGTAAAATCCCAGAGACCAGACAATTCTGGTGCTTGTATTTTGCCTCTTGCTAGTGTGTGGCTGGGAAAGGGTGTAGCAACTCTGTCTGATCAGGGTGAGATCCTTGCCAGGGCACAAGGAGAGCATGAAGGTGATGAGATTGTGTTACCTACTGAGGGTCTGGAAACCTGTAGCAAGAAGGAAAAGATTCCTGAACTTGTGTGTGGCAAAGGGAAGGAGAATGCTTCTGACCTTTTATCTAGGACGTCTGTAAGTTTGCCTGAAAGGGGATTGTGTAGGAATCCGCTGGATGGGCCGGAGGTAATTCTGGATGTAAGGGAGACCCAGAAAGCATCTGCTGTTGCTCAGGAAAGTGTTCCTCTAGAGCAAGCCCTAGGTGAAGAGGGTAAGAGCAGAATTTCTGCGAGGGGTGAATTGTTGCATAGAAAAGCCCTAGGGAAAGGAATCCTCATGGAGTCTTTGCAAGCAGTTTACTGCAACTGAAGCGTGTGAAAGTGATTTAATCAAGAAAGTTTCAGTTCCTAACAGCCAGAAATTTTCTGTTGTGAATGGATCCACTGACTTTCCTGTTGAAAGATCCAGTGTGGATAGCTCTGAGAAGGTCTCAGATGAAGTGAAAGCTGTTAAGAAAGTTAAACAGTCCGAAAACCAAGTGGCTGTGTTTGGCCAGCTTGTTGGGGAGAAGACCCAATCCCAGTTTGACCCCCTGGGGTTTTGGGGTGGCCAAAGGGCACGGGCCGCATAAACCTTCCCACATGTGGCCTGCGAGTGCTATCGACCACCCCCGACCTAAGGTAGGGCATGAAACTGGAAGGGCCTGGTGTAACTGCTACCAAGGAATAGGAGAGATGCTGGGGCATCCATGGGAACGTTGGTGGCTTCGAACTTCCCCAGGTCACCGGCTAAAGTGACCCTGCTCAGTTCGATCTCGAAGTGGGGAGAGATGTGACGAAGTGGGACTGTTCTTAATGTTTCCTCTGAATAGTGTGGAGGTGCCTCAGTTTCCCCTGTGCAGTTCTTAAGTATCTAGGTGGTGGGGTAAGGGTGTATGATCATTGCAGAGCCCTAGAGGGCAGGTGTGTTCAGGGGTCTGGACACAGAGAATGGCTGACACCCTGTTTCCTGGCAACTGATGGCCTGGGCCCTTCCCCCCTGCAAGGTGAGAGCTAAAGGGTTGGAGAACAAAGGAATCAGGTGACCTCCTGGCCCGGGAAAGGGACAAAGCCCAGAGGAGGAGGGGCTGGAGGGAGTTTCAGTTTGGGGCTGGCTGGGACATGGAGTGAAGTGCAGATGTGGTTGTCTGGCTCACTGCCCCCCAAAATGGACCCAGCTGAGGGGTCCCGTTCTCTGCACCTGCAAGCTCTGTTTTAGACCATGTTCCTGTCATCTAATACACCTCTGTTTTACTGACTGGCTGAGAGTCACGTCTGACTGCGAAGTTGGGGTGCAGGACCCTCTGGCTTCCCCAGGAGCCCCGCCTGAGCGGACTCGCTGTGGGAAGCGCACGGAGGGGCAGAGGATGCTGAATGCTCCGAGGTCAGACCCAGGAAGGTGGAAGCTGTGTGAGCTTTGTGTCCTGAAGACAGGCTGCTCACAGGAAGGCGACTGCCCCAGAGTTCTGACTGGCTTGATGGGGAGCAGTTTCAGAGCATCGCCCGGGGACTCCGTGACACCCAGTATACAGTGGTTGGCTTTATCCATCCTAAGATTTCGTTTGCTGTTAGAACTGCCCTTGTGCAATGAGAGGAGGTTTTCGCTGAGCTGTCTGCAATGGCAGCTAGCTGCCTACACCCACCCCACATTCTCTCCCCTTACGAATATTACCATTAGTAAATATATTCTACACCAGGCCTAGAGTGGAAGCTTCTGGGGCACCCCACTGCTAACATTTGCAACATGGAAAATTGACCATTTATTCAGGAGAAGCGGTGGAGAGAGGACTGGACCTGGGTTCTATTCCTGGTTCTGCCACTTGCCTGCTGGGTGACCTGAGGCAAGTCACAGCTATGTGCCTCAGTTTCCCCATGCATAAAATGGGAGTAACGATCTGACCTCTTCTGTGAAGTGCTTTGAGATCTTCAGCTAGTTTTGATCAATGACAGAACTTTAGCTCACCCTATGACAGCTTAGGGTCCCTAATGGCCTCTTCTGAGAGAATTTGCCTTTTGAAAGTCCAAATAACTTTTGCCAACTGAGTCTCCTTTATTTGCTCTTTACTTGACACACTCAAAGGATTCTAGTAAATTAGAGAGGCATGGTTTTCTCTACAGATGGTGTGCTGGTCTGTTCCCATCATATCATGTCCATGTAGGGGGCGTATAAGTCCCTCTTTAATTATTTGTCCTGGCACTGAGTTAGGTTCATTAGTTTGGAATTCTCAAGATCACACCTTGCGCTTGTTTCTAATAGCCGACCACTCACCAAATGTGAGTGAATCAGTGAATCACTGGCTCCTTAATTATTAACACCAGCAGTCTCCTCCCCAACCTTGGTCACAACTCCAGTGTCAGGTGGTTCCCTAGGGTTTCTCTTCCATGCCTGATGGCTCCAATCAGAGTACAAATGCTTGTCAGGCTCAGGAACATTCCCCAGGGGCCAAGGCCTACCCTTGGGTTCCCCAGTAGGGAAAGATGAGCCATTTCCAGTGTGGGTCCATCTTTGATTCTGAAGAGTAGGGACAGCCAGTTATCGAGAGAGGGATTAGGGAAAGAGAGGGAGAAGTGGGGGCAGGGAGGAATGGAGACCTCGGAAGAGGGAGTGAGAAGAGAGAAAGAGGAAGGAGGAGACCAAGAGAGAGATGTACAGAGAGAGGAGGATGAGGATATGGTTGAAGGGAAGGAGAAAGAGACAGACTGGAGGGAACCCCAGAAGGAAGCATTTGGCAGAGATGAACCTTTTTCTTCTTTGCCTCTTCCTTCTTGTCCTTCTCCTGCTGCTTCTTCTGTTTCTTGAGGGCTTTCTTCTTCTTCCCAATGAGGTAATCGACATTAATGCCACTCTGCAAAAGATACAGCTCCCTGGGATATGGAAGCCACTGACCTGCTCTCTCCCAACCCACTTCACAGTGCATGGTGCAGGGAGTCCCTGCAGCTGTTCCTGCACAGAATGGAGCTCTCTCCTTCCACAGTCTTTTCTTGGCTTCTGGGAACAGGAGAGCTTGGAGCACTGATTAACTGCGGGAGCAGAGCCCAGGAGCAGGAGAGGAAGGGTTGGCTTGCAGTCTATGCAATGGACTGGGACTCAGGAGAGCGGGGTTCAATTCCTCCCTTGGGCCTGTGCCTCAGTTCCCCGCCTACCTCAGAGGGGTGCTGTGAGGAGAACATTGCTGGTGTGTGAGATGTTCCAACACTATGAGGATAGAGGCCATATTAGCCCCTCGCTAGATCCACTACATACTGGGGAAGGGAGAACCCGTGCACTGTAGCATGAGAGCAGAGAGAATCAGGACTGTGCAGCTGTGCTGCTCTCCCAGCTAGACTGGAGAATGGCACCCCAGGCCTGAGATGGCCTCCTGGCCAAGGTACTGGAGACCAGGCTGTAGAGAGGTCAGGCCTTGCCCCAGAGTGTGCTACGTGAGCCCATCTCTGCCCCTGCCTCACCTTCTCCTTCAGGGCCTCTGCATACAGCTCAGCATTGGCAAAATACACTGTGGCAGAAGAACGGAAAATCTTCACACCTGGAATTTCCTCAGTCTGGAAACAAAGGCATGGAGGAAGTTGTGGGAGGGACACTGCCTCAAAGAGGTGGGGGCTGTTCTGGGTCATGGGGGTTGGGGGGGGATCAGTAATAGGGAGAGCTTGAGACATCACAGAAAAGCAAAGCCATGCCCCACAGTATCTCTGTGCTCCCCTCCTCCTCAGCTCCCTCCTGAGGGCTCCCCGTTCTGCTGCTGCTCCGCCTCAGGTACTTGGAACTGCTTCCCTCACAGCAACCCTTAGAGCAGTGATTCTCAACCAGGGGTACGCATAGCACTGGGGGTATACAGAGGTCTTCCAAGGAGTATATCAACTCATCTAGATATTTGCCTCGTTTTACAACAGGCTACATAAAAAGCACTAGTGAAGTCAGTACTAACTAAAATTTCATACAATGACTTGTTTATACTGCTCTATATATTATACACTGAAAATGTAAGTACAATATTTATATTCCAATCACTTTATTTTATAATTATATGATAAAAATGAGAAAGTAAGCCATTTTTCAGTGATAGTGTGCTGTGACATTTTTGTATTTTTATGTTTGATTTTGTAAGTAGTTTTTAAGGGAGGTAAAACTTGGGGCAGGCAAGACAAATCAGATTTCCGAAAGGGGTACAGTAGTCTCGAAAGGTTGAGAACCACTGCTTTAGAGCCCCCAAAGTCCCTACAGGGTCCCACCACTAGCAATGCCTGCAGCTTACACAGCTGAACTGGAAGGGGACCTGGCTTTCTAGGGGTTTGTAAAGTGCCAGGCACACTGGCAGTGCTCTGGAAAGGAGGAGCTCCCCCTCCCCAGCGGGAAGGGAAAGTGGCATCCAGTCCCTGAAGGCCAGTACTCACAGGCACAGATAGACAGGGAATCCCCAGCTCCTTCTGGGAAGGACAATGCCTGACAAGGACTTTAACCCTTTTACTACTGGATGTGCCCCATCTCAGCTCCCCTGGCTGCTCATGGCAGATTTGGCCCCAGTATCCTGATTTGCCTAATACATTCAGCAGCAGCAGCAAAGGAGCTGGTTTGTCTTCCTTCATGGATCCCCTCTGGCCACTCCCTCAACTATCTCACCACCTGCTTGTACCTTTCAGAGTAACAGCCGTGTTAGAAGCGAGCTGTAGCTCACGAAAGCTTATGCTCAAATAAATTGGTTAGTCTCTAAGGTGCCACAAGTCCTCCTTTTCTTTTTGCTTGTACCTTGTTATATTCCACCATGTCTCTGTAGATGTCTGTGTGGGAAACCTGCCCCAGGATGGAGTAGCGGGGCCTGAGGGGAGACAGAGAAAGAGAGCAGGGTTAGCAAAGGTACTGTCTATCCCTCGGGGAGTGATGCTGTGCCTTACACTCAAAGTATCGCCCCAGGGACCTGGTGGTGATATAAGACTGACAGAGCCATGCTGTGAGAGGGCATAGTAGTGCTAAACCAGGCTAAAGCCTTGTGTGTGCCCATGAGCTGCAATTAGTTATGGCTTTGATTCATCCCTGGGTGGTGAAGGTGGGCAGGGGTACAGAATTAACAGCAACTTTTCAGCAAATGGGCTTCTCAGACTGTGCTGATGTCATCAGTGGTTCATATGTGCCCATTAGCAGCCCCCTGTGGTGTACACACGAGTATACAGACAGGGCTGGGTACTACCAGTCGCTCAGTAGCACTTACTGGAGCACAGAGGGAGGTGCATGGTATATGGGGACAGTGCTACTCACAGCTGGGTCCGAAAGATGACTGTGAGCAGGGCAAACGCCACAGAGACCCCCAGCCCCATGTCTAGGTTCAGCAGGAGGGTGGCCACGAAGGTCACGAGCCAGATGAGCTGTAGCAGACAAAGGCAGGGTAAGTGCTGGGGAAGAGGAACAGGTTTGTGGTAGACACTGGCTATTTCGGTGTGACGTTCACTAGTGCACTGGCCATCACTGCCAATGCTGATGCTGCCATGCAGTCCCAGGGAGAGCTGTACTGTGGGAGGGACCTTCCTTCCGAGGAGATGTTAAAACAAGGCCCTGCCGGCCTGTCTCTAGTGGGAATCCAGGGTGGAAGTTAGAGATCCCAGGACGCCCTATGAAAAGGGTTATGGAGGGGAACGCCAGAGTCCTGGCTGACGTCCCCGTCTTGTTTGATGTACAAAGAGGGATAAGCTCATGCTGAGTGCAGATTGGCAATTGCATTTGCCTGCAGAGTCTCTGTGCTGCTGGGATCCAGTTCCCTGCTCTGAATCCCGTGGGGATCCGAAGCCCCCAGGGATGCAGCAAGGCGAGAGCAGAGATGGGCTTGAGCCATGGAGGTTAGATTTGGATCCAGAGAGCATGAGTTCTAGTTCAGGCCCATTGCAGAAAGAGGCCTGCACTGTGAGGTCCAGAATCTGGTCCCTGTGGTTTGGGGTTCAGAGTCAGAGTCCTGGTTCTGACAAATTTCTATGGCCCAAATTCTATACTCAGTTAGTTCAAGCCTGGCAAGTTTCCTGGGGGAACTGCCACCTCCCTTAGTAAGGGGCTGCCAGGAGCCAGATCAGGGCAGCACTGAGGACTTGCCCTTTTTGTGCCCTCCAAAGGCAGAGCCCTATGGGGCTTGTGTCAGGGGAATCAGGCCCCATGGTCCAAGGCCCATGAAGGCCAGTTGTGTTCCTTACCAGATCTATGCGATTGGACCTCCATAGCATGCGGAGGTCTGTGAACTGCTTGAACATGCCCTTCAGGTTCACAATGACGATGGCAGCTAAGATGGCCTGGAAGAGAAATCCCCAAAGCTGTAAGGACTCAGTGGGCACCGCGGGGCCATCCCAGGACCCCACAGCCTGATGACTCCAGGGGCCTGCGTTTCCCACAAGCACCTGCCTGAACAGAAAAGGGTAGCCCTTCCCCACTATTACTCTGTCCCTCCACATGGGACCTGACCTGACGGGGGCAGAGCAAACACTGAGTGAGGAAGCTCAGGCTTTGACCCCCAGTTCAGTGATTCAGCTAAAGTGAGGGAGGGATGGAAGGGAAATGCTGCCAAGGAAACAATGACCTGCCAGCGGAAGGTGAGACCTAGGGCACTCCCTTTTGCAGAGACCATTGAGTCAAACAACACAGCTGGATTTTTAAAGGCAGAAATGGAGCGATGGTAATTAACAACCCCCCCTGTAATTAAGGGAGCTGTGGTAATGCAAAGGGGACTCTAGCCTCATGCAGCAGAGTACTTGTCAAAACCATAAGGGTAGCCTAAAATTCCTCCTTACCTGTAAGGGGTTAAGAAGCTCAAATAACCTAGTTGGCACCTGACCAAAGGAACCAATGGGGACAAAAGATACTTTCAAATCTGGGTGGGGGAGAGAGGGTTTGTTTTGGGTTCTTTATTTCTGTGGCCGTTCTCTCTTGGGACTGAGAGAGGCCAGACACAAATCCATCTTCTCCAACCCATCCTAATCCAAGTCTCCAATATTGCAACCAGTATAGGTAAGCCAGGCAGGGCAGATTAGTTTATCTTTTGTTTTGCTTGTGAATTTTCCCTGTGCTAAGAGGGAGGTTTATTCCTGTTTTCTGTACCTTGAATTTTCCCTGTGCTAAGAGGGAGGTTTATTCCTGTTTTCTGTAACTTTAAGGTTTTGCCCAGAGGGGAATCCTCTGTGTTTTGAATCTGAATACCCTGTAAAGTATTTTCCATCCTGATTTTACAGAGATGATTTTTACCTTTCTTTTTTTTCTTTTTAATAAAATCTTTCCTTTAAGAACCTGACTGATTTTTCCATTGTTCCAAGACCCAGGGGTTTGGGTCTTTGATCACTGTGTAACCAATTGGTTAAGATATTATTCTCAAGCCTCCCTAGGAAAGGGGGTGTAAAGGCTTGGGGGGATTGCTGGGGGAAGAGGAACTCCAAGTGGTCCTTTTCCCTGGTTCTTTGTTAAATCACTTGGTGGTGGCAGCATACCTCAGACGAAGGACAAATAGAGATTTGTGCCTTGGGGAAGTTTTTAACCTAAGCTGGTAGAAATAAGCTTAGGGGGTCTTTCATGTGGGTCCCCACGTCTGTACCCTAGAGTTCAGAGTGGGGAGGGAACCGTGACAGTGCTAGCTGGACTCCTGCATTTCTCTGTGTGTCACTGCATCACACAACTGGATAGAAGGGTTATGGATGATTTATCTGTCATCCTGTGATGCCTCAAATGCCGGATAGTGCTAGAGGAGGGACACTGTAATAGATGTACCAATGATCTGATCCAGTGCGGCGGAGGAGGATACTAGAGAGGATGCATGGACCAATGATCTGATCCAGTGTGGCAGAGGAGGATACTTGGGAGGATGGACCAACTATGGGAACTCACTTGTCCCTATATTTTTATAGGACTTGTGGCCCATTTTTGTCCTTCATGGGCTGATCTATGAATGGTGCCAGTAGCTGTAATGGGCCTGGAGACTCAGGGTAACTGTACAGACGGGCGAAGAGGCAGGAAGGCAGGCAGAGGCAGGCAGGGCTAGGACAATACATACTTTGGGTAAGTCTTGGAAGAGCTGCCCAATCTTCAAAATGGTCACCAAGATGAGAAGTGAGGCGATAACCCCGGCCACCTGGAGAAGAGAGAGGAGAGATCAGTGAGAGAAGGGACAGGTGTGCATGGACATTTCCAGCTCCCATGCAGAGACACCACCTGTATGTTGTGTCTGAGGTAATGGGCACCATGCTGGCCCCGGAGAGAGCATGCTGGGCGAAAAGGGGATGCAGGCAAGCTCATGTAGGAAGGTGTCTGGCCGGTGATCCAGCATGTCCCCCTTAGGCCCTCTCTCATGTTCCCATCTGCGAGTGCCAGAGCAAATGACAGGCAGCCCTTGCCCTGTGGATGGGAGTTATTTATGAGAATTGCCCCACTGGCCCCAGCTCTCTGCTCCCAGTGGAGCATCAAAAACAATTAACCCTTTAACTACTCATTTGGTCTGGCAGATGATCCAGCCCATGAATGGTGGGTAATTACCGCCCATCCACCGCCCACTGTCACCATTGGTTAACACCCTACCTGGTTTTCCACAGCACCTTCCTGGGGTTTTCCCAGTCAGGCCAGAGATGATAGGGGAAGCTTCCTTGCCTCATGCTGGAATCCTCCAGGACTCCTCAGGGCTGAAATTAACGGGAATACCAGCCTTATGGGACTTACCTGACTGTTTCCTCCAGTGGCCTCCTGCACCAGGGTCCGGGACATGGAGCAGCTGATGCTGAAGCACTGGAAAAAGCCGCCCACAAAATTACAAATCCCCAAGGCGAACAGCTCCTGCAAGGGGCAAAGCAGTGCGAGGGGTCAGGAACTGCAAGGAGGCTCCAGCCGTTGCTGGGCAAAGCGGAGCAGGCCCCCGCCTGGTGTCATGAGAGACCCCGAAGAGAGGGATGGGCACTGCTCAGACTCAGATTCCTGGGGAGTGCAGGTGTCGATGACAAAAACAAAGAATAAAAAAAAAAAAGGGAAGAGAGGCTGGAAGGGAGAGCCCAGAGCGTAGTGGGGTCCTCACCTGGTTACTGTTCACCTTGTAGCCGTGTTTCAGGGCAAAGATCTTGCCCATGGAGATGGAGATGGCATAGCCCACCACGGCGATGGCAAAGGCATTGCCCGCCACCTGCCCAAAGTAGCTGACATTGGGAGCCACTGGTGGTTTCATCCTGCAGCCAAGAAAAGGAAACCTGGCTGGAAAAGGGCATTCCCTCAGGGATGACAGCCTGCTCCCCCAGCACAGCCCCGCCGTGCCATCCCCATGTCACAGAGGCTGTAGCAGAAAAACGTGCCATTCTCTGCCCATAATGAAGTGCCTGCTAAAGAGCCCAGGCTGCACCCACACTCACCCACTGGGGATGTTGCCCACAACAGCAATCCCAAACTTGGTCTTCAGGCCGGCTCCATAGGAGATCCCCGTGGAGACGACGATCTGAAAAGAAGGCACTGTGTGAGGCAGTGTGTCCCTGCTTTGCAACCCCCATGAGCCTGATAGAGAACAGCAGATGTGTGCAGGGGTCTGTGCAGGGCCCTCCTTGGAGGGGGTCAATGAAAGGGGCCAGCCTAGCTGAAAACCCCAGACTGGTGGGTAGATCCCACCAGCAGCTAAGTGCATCCCCCCAACCAAGGGAAGAGCCCCAGGTCCAAGAATCAGACAAAAAAGAAACAAACCAGACCCGGAGCACTTTGAAATGAACCAGACCAGGTGAAGGGTTTCAGGAGGGGATGGGATGGGGACAGTGAGCAGAGAACCCCAGACAGTGCCCACGGCCCCATGGAGTAGCCAAGGGCAGCTGAGTCTCCATGACCCATTTCACCCAGAGACAAGCAGGGGCCACTCAGGCCTGGTTGTGGGTTTGGGCTGGGGAGGGGCTGGCTGTCCAATAGGAACTGAACTCATTATGCACTGCCAACAGGCACAGCTAGCCTGGGCCGGATTTAACCCGGGGACCTGCAGATGGAAGGCGATAGGGCTGCCCTTCTGGGCTATGAATGCAATTGTCACCCCTGGGGCCAGTGGATTTTCTGGCTGAGAGACCTGGCTCTGGGTGCTCCCAGCTGCGCCTCTCCTGGCAGCTGATGTAAGAGGAGCCCATCAGCAGCCCTGACCCTGGCACAGCCCCTGCTAGCGAAAACTGCTCTCCTTGGACCAGTGGTTTTCAAACTTTTTGTATTGTGACCCCTTTCACACAGCAAGCCTCTGAGTGTGACCCCCCCCTTATACGTTGAAAACAGAGGGGAGAGGGATTCATTTAATTTAATGGAGGCTCGGGGCTGTCAGCCCCATAGAGCTGACAGCTCGCAATCCCCACGTCACCACCTTGCAACCTCAAGGGCTCATGACCCCCAGTTTGAGAACCCATGCCTTAGACAATCCCAGGGAAATCTCAGCCAGAGACAGCCCACGCCCTGGCCGGCCCCAGCACACACCCGCTGGGGGAAGCATTCTAGGAAAACCGGGGCTTGCATCTGAAACACCAGCAGTGAAACTAAGCCAAAACCTAGCCATCTTCGGGCCACGCTGCCTAACCTACCCAAGTGCCAAAGCCTCCCGGCCTCACCAGAGGAGATGAAACACTAGCACGAGGGAGGAAGGGGCAGCCACTAAACAACAACCAGTACAGGCACCCAGCAGAGAGCCGAGACCCTGTTCTGTGGGGTGACAGCCTGCCCTGTGCGGAGCCCCATGGGGCTGGGGGCTCTGGATGCCATGCAGTTCGTGACACGCCCCTCCTTACCATGATGAATTCTATGGGGATGGGCATGGGGAGCTTGGAGGCGAACTTGGCACTGAGCATCTTGACAGGGAGGATGGTGACCATGGCGATCAGGTTAGTGACCAGGGCGCCCATGTTGGTCTGTGGCAGCTTGGTGCAGATCTCAATGAAGGCCTACAGGGAGAGGAGGAGGGGAGACCATGACACCGAATCCGTTCAGGAGACAGAGCCCCGGTGCAGAGGGGCCACCCACTGGCTACGTCCTGTGGAACCAGAGAACGTCAGTACGTGCCCATGTTCACATCTCAGCACTGGCTGTGCTATCCCCCGGGCAGGGGTCCTGTTATCCCCTGTGTACATTTGGCAGCTCGCACAGAGTGGGCCTGTGGCGGCTGGGGTCGCCAAGCACTAGTGCGATACAGTAAGTAATACAGACTGCATACCCATAGGGTGCTGCACTGGCCACATCCCAAGGAAAACCAGCCCGAGAAAGCCCAGTCACTGCCTGACCCCAGTGAACACCCAGGGAGCACTACTCGCCTGGGAGTTCTAGGGGAATCCCAGCTGCTGAAGAGACCCCCCATCCCATATAGCCCCAATGCAGACCCCATCAGCCCTGGTCTGGCCCCAGCACAGGTCCCTGTTATCAAACACTGCTCCCCTTGGAAATCCCAGCCCAGTCTGACCCCAGCAAACCCCATTAGCAAACGTTGCTCCTCTGGGAAAGTGGCAGGACTGGATTCTTCCATGGTTAAGAGATTTATCAGAAAACGTTAGTGGCAGCATCCAAAATCCTGGGGGCAGCAGATCCCCTGCTGGTGTATGTGGTCATAGCTCCACTGAAGCCAATGGACCCCACTGAAGTCCAGGCAGCTATGACCATTGACATCAGCTGAGGAACTGGTTATATAAAATATGAGGAGCTTGGTCCCTTTCCATGTGACTAAGATCTGGCACATGACACCTATTTACCAATCAGCTGCCAGCTTTCATAGAATCATAGAGTTGAAAGGGACCTCAGGAGATCATCTTGTCCAACCCCCTGCTCAAAGCAGGACCAATCCTCAATTTTTGCCCCAGATCCGTAAATGGCCCCCTCAAGGATTGAACTCACACCCCTGGGTTTAGCAGGCCAATGCTCAAACCACTGAGCTATCCCTCCAGTAAATACAAAATTTTGTCCCTATCAGATGTTCCTTCATTTTATGGATGGAACAAGTGGACCATATCCTGAGCTCCTGATTCAGGCAAATTCCCATGAAAGTCAACAAGAGTAAAACTGAGGGAGGGAGGGGATGAGGGTTTGGCCCTTAAGAATGTCTGCACTCATCAGTCTGTTTTGTCACTGGGGATCCCCAGGGGTTCTCCAAACTGTGTGCAGCCCCAGAGAATGTGTTTGTGCACCCACACCTCTTGTCTGAAAGTGTTCTGTAACAGGAGATGTAGGATCAGCGCTGGGGAACTGTTAAATCCCCCCATCCCCACCTGCCACCTGCCCTAGCTGGGCTCTACTTACAGCGAACATGGAAAATGGCCCTGACTGCTCAGCCACCTCCACCCCAAAGACGTACTTCAGCTGGGAGACCAGCACATGGACGGCAGCGGCTGTGGTGTAGCCCCGCACCAAGGGCTCGGACAAGTAGGTGACCACAAATCCGAACTGCAGCATCCCCAGGGCTATCTGGAAAGAGACCCAGCAATCGTCGGCAACCAACTTCCTCTCGTAGGGTTCCCACCCTGACGCCAGCCTCGTCTGGGAATGGTGGGGCATAGCTAAACATAAGGGTCGCCTTGGGCAGAGCTACAAGGCTTGGGGGACAGAACAACAACTACAAGGCTGCCACCTCTTTCAGTTTTCCTGAGGAACAAATAGAACACTTGTATTTTTGCCCCAACAGCCCTGGGCTGGGATGCCCAGCACCTCCTCTGCTTGCCCTGCAAGCTCAGTGGGACAGAACTTGGAAGGGTCTGTGCTGGGAGGGCCAGCCCAGGGGGCACCCAAGCTGCACAACCGTGGTTTGTGCTCAGGGCAGTCTATGCAGCAGAGTACACAGGGAGGCTCAATGACATCTCTAGCACTTGACCAGGTGGCTGTTTGGGGTAGCAACCTTTGGAAAGGATGGGGGACAACACAGAAGTCTGGTGTGCTGGGCAGAACCTGGGACCCCTGGTTCCCAGGCTGGTGGGACTGAGAGTGGGGATCTCACTTCACACACCATGCTGATTGGCCTAGCCACAAGCGAAGCAGGAATCAGCCTCAGGGAGGGACAGTGTCCCCAATCCTGCACTGGGAGGGGCTCACAAACATCACCAGGGGGCTGCAGTGAGCCCAGCCTCTGGACTGGTGCCAGGATGGACCCTTCAGGAATCAGCTGCGTGGCTTCTCCCCGAGGACCAGCTTGAGGTCTCCAAGGGTAAGTGCAGCTTGTGCCCTTCCAGTAGGGCCCAGCCACTGAGAGACGTGATGTGAGCAGCAGGGCTGGTCTTGGTGCTGGGGGGTGGAGGAGGAATGCCCCCTGCCCACGCTGTTCACCTGCCCTGGGGGGGAAATGGGAGCAGCTGAGGCCCAAAGGAGGAAAACAGAGCAGGGAGCATGAGCCCAGCAGCACAGAGAGGTCAGGCCTGGTCAGGGAGTTGGACAGCATGGCCCTCTCTGACTTGGATTTGTCAATGTCCCAGGGTGTACTGACCACCTCCACCCCTTGAACACTGGCTTTGCCCATCCACCAGCCTTCGGAAACAACCCAGCCGGGATCCTGGCCCAGTCTCCTGCCTCCCCCGGAGCACCCTGCTCACCTGGAAGATACCCACCAGCATGGTGAGTGTAGCCACTAGTTCCACCCTGGCGCTGTCTCTCCTTGCCTCGTTGAGGACTGTCTCATTCGTGCCATTGACCGGATCCATGAAGTTGCTGTTGGGCATTAGCGAGCCTGTCACGCTGCCGATCATGACGGAGATGACAGCGAAGGGACCTGCGTGGAGGCACATGGTGAGGTCATGGGAGTCGCCAACTCAGGCCTGTGCCCTGGCAGATGATGCATAGCCGAGACCTGCCCACCCTGCATCCTCTTGGGAGCGGGGTCACACCCAGGGTGTCTCTGCTTAACACCAGTGGAGGGGCTCCCTCGTGTAGCCAGCACAGCTACCCAGCTGCTCACTCATCTGGATCTGGCTCACGGCGTCACTCTGAGCGCTCAGCTAGGGATGTGCAAGAATCGCCCACAGGGGGGCGCATGGCTGCTGGCACAGCAACTGCTGAATGATTTTTGTGTGGGCAGAGAGAGGGCTGTGCGCACACTCCTCCAGTCCTGGGGGGGGAGGGGGGGACGCGAACCTGGCCAGTTCCCTGGCAGTGGTGAATGTGTGGGCCTGAGTCTGAGCTGTGAGCATAGGCCAGGGGAAGGTTCCTGCTTTTCATGCTCTACGCTCCTGGCTCTGGCCACTTTTGTTTCCTTGCCGATGCAGGAGTGCAAGGTTCCCACAGGCCCCTGCCCTGGGCACCCCCAGCTCACCCACAAGCCCCCCATCCTGGGCATCTCTAGTTCACCCACGAGCCCCGCCATCCTAGGCACCCCCGGCTCACCCACAGCCCCCTGCTCCCCCTCACCCACAGACCCCCATCCTGGGCACCCCCGGTTCATCCACAGCCCCCTGCCCCCCCTCACCCACAGACCCCCATCCTGGGCACCCTGGCTCACCCCAATTGCCCAACTGCCTGCTCACCCACTGAAATGTGCCTAGATGTCCCAAACAGGAAGTACAGGACGACAGGATATAAGGATGTATAGAGGCCGGTGACGGGAGGCACCCCTGCCAGGAGTGCATAGGCCAAACCTAGACACAGAAATGCAGGCAGGAGAGTTACTAGAGGCTCCCCACATCCCCTACACCCCCACCCCAGCTCCTCACCCTCCCCCATCCCATGCACAGCCCACTCCAGCTCCCCACCCTCCCCGTCCCATGCACACCCCACCCCAGCTCCCTGCCCTCCCCATCCTGCCCCACCCCTTACACACCCTGCCTTCCCCCATGCCATCCCACCCTTCCCCCGTCCCATACACACCCCACCCCAACTCCCTGCCCCTCTCCACACACACTAACACCAGACCCACCGCACTCTTCACCCACCCCTGCGCCCGCCCATACACATGAACCCCTAAAGATATACTCCTCCCCCATGCCTACAGCATGTACCGCAGGGCTACAGCCTTTGGCCCACAGGCGAAAGGGATGAGAGACGCCTGGCTGCGCCCCAGAGCGATCACCCCCAGAGGAATGTGTTTGCAGGCACTCCCATGGCAGGGGTGGGGGCTGTGGTACTTACCCTGGGGGAGGTGCATGATTCCCACACTGAACCCCGAGGCAATATCACCGAGGACCCAGTCCCTGACTGGGTACCGGGGCAGCCAGCTCAGGACCGGCAGGAACCGGAAGAGAAGGGACTTGGCAGCGCCACATGAGCACCTGGGGGAGGGTGGGGAAGCCACGACTGAGGAGAAAGCTCTAGGCTGCACTAGGGCCCTACAGAGTCAGGCAGGCTGGAGCAAGGGGATCCGTGCCCTGGCAGAGTCCTCCCCTGCCTGGGCTGGGGTCTAGCCCCGCAGTAAATGCATTGAGAGCACTCTGATATCCGCTAAAGTCCATCCCAAACACCCCCTGTGGGACTCCTGGACTCCCTCCCAATGCCTCCCTCTGAGGGGCCCCTTCAGCAGGGACTGGAGAACCAAACTGCAGCTTTAGAAACACCTTGCCAAGTCCGCGTGCAGTGGTGGCAAAGGCATGCAGAATACTGGCCCAGGGCCTCCCTGGCCTTCCTGCCCCTTCGGCCCTGGGACTGGCCAGGGGCCCAGCATGCGCTGGGGGGATGCCTGGCGCACAGCACTCTCCACCTGGCTGGCACTCGGCTGTGTGTGGAGTCAAGGAATAACAGCTCCCGCGCACCAGAGGGCATGGGCCAAAGGGCAAGCATGGCATAGGTGCATCCCAGGCCCAGGGGCTGGTGCCTTTACACCCCTTCCCCCTTCTCTGGCTCCAGCTTTGGGGCCTGGTGCTGGGCAGTCCCAAACACAGTGCTCTCTCCTGGGGACAAGAGCCATTTCGGCCCTGGGCCCCTGCATATGGATGGGGCAGGAGACAGTGGGAGCCTGGCTAGGCAAAGGCAAAGCACCCTGCCAGGGTCGTAAAACCCCTATCAGCGACCCACTTGTGCCACTTCCCCCTGTCCAGTGACTGGGAAGGCGTGTGAAGCGCCCCCTACCTTATGTCCCAGACCCTGCTGCAGAGAGAGGGCCGCGGAGCCTGGGTTCTCGGTGCCATCTCCTCGAGCTCAGCCTCGCTCAGAACCTCGCGGTCCGCCTGGGACGCCCAGGGGCGGCACCGCAGCTCGCTCTGCTCCATCGCCACAGCACCAACCCCAACTGCACTCCTGCGCGACCTTCAGGCTGAGACGAGAAGGGGAGATGGGCTGAGTGCTGGCAGTGCTACTGTCCCATGGGGGACGCCTGTCCCTGCCCATGCTCTGCTGCCACTGCTTGGAGGCCAGCTCAGCCCTGTGTGCGGGAGAGTCCCTCTGGCACAGCACCCAGGCCACTGGTGCCCCTCAGGGAGCTGTTTCCCCTCAGGCTGAGGAACTGTGCCGTCTCCACCGCCCCATCGCCAGCTAAAGCCAGAGTCTAAAGCTGCTGAGGGATCCAGTGGGTTGGTGTGACCTGGCACACACCCACAGTTAGACTCTGACCCCAGGAGCCAAGGAGAGGCCCAGCCTTTGGGAGCTCCCAGAAGCCATGGGGGGCCAGGAGAAAGCCAGGGTTCAGTGGGGGTGCAGGGAGCTCAGCAGTGCTGGGGGCAGCGCAGCATGGAGCCCGCTGTCTGGGGAGGACACCGGTAGGCACGCTCACTTTGGGGGCACTGGGGCAGGGCATTCAGGAGCAGAACTACTCCCTTGGAGCAGCCCTAGGCCACTAGCAGTGTAGATGGATCTAGGCCCTGCCCCTTCAGGCTGCTGGTGCTGTGACTCCCCTGCACCTTATGATTAGGGGGCACAAGGCACCAGGATTTGGCAGGGGGAGCTCCCTGCCTCTCTCCCACTCCTGTTCCTGCACCAGAATCTGGGCCCAAATCTCACCCCCTGGAACACTTCAGCCCAGGCGCCACGTCACTGCAGGGCTCCAGGATGGAGTCGGTGCCAAGCCCAGCCTGCTCCCTCAGTCTGATCCTGCAAGGAAGTTGCAGCCGGATGCTCATTACCTCACAGCTGGCTGCTTTGGAAATGATTCTGCTGTCCCAGGTCCTGGTGGCTGAGGAGGAGCAGCAGCTGGGCTGAGAGGAGTGCGAGGGGTGGTCCTTGGGCAAATCCAGAGTGATTCTGGGCTGCATCCTGGCTACAGTGTGGGCCCTACACTCACTGCCCTCTTTGCAGTCCCTGGCATATGGGCAGGCCCAGGGGCTGGAGGGTGCATGGTCAGTGTGCTATGTATTCCAGCTATTCTGGACTAGGGGATGGTCCGTTGGGGATCACTGCATCCCGAGTGCAAGTGCAAACACCCAAGTGGGTGGCTGCTCTGTCTAGCGTATGCCAGCAGTCACTGTTTGTCCTTAAGAGGCCAGGAACAGGCTCCCTGCAGCCAGTCCAGCTCCACAGGACAGTCCCGTGCTAAGC
Source organism: Natator depressus (assembly GCF_965152275.1). Lineage (NCBI taxonomy): Eukaryota > Metazoa > Chordata > Testudines > Cheloniidae > Natator > Natator depressus. Next base: position 23,855,910 of record NC_134240.1, read on the forward strand.
CTGCACCTTCAGACTTTGCACTTTTCACATGACGGGTTTTTGTTCTCAGCAAAAGTAACTGACTTTCTCAGCAGCCATTGGTGGGTTACCCATCCCCTCCCCTCAGACACACACGTACAGCTGTGTACCTATACCCTCCATCCCCTCCCCTCAGACACATACAGCTGTGTACCTATAGCCTCTACCCCCTATCCTCAGACACACATGTACAGCTGTGTTCCCATACCCTCCATCCCCATCCCCCAGACACACATGTATAGCTGTGTACCTATTCCCTCATCTGCCCCCCCATATACACACATGTACAGCTGTGTACCTACACCCTCTGCCACCACCAGCCATACACAGGTACAGCTGTTATACCTCCACACCTGCCTCTCAGACACATACATGTACAGCTGTGTATCCATATCCACTGCTTCCCTTCCCTCAGATGCATACAGATACAGCTGTGATCCTATACCCTCCACCCTTGGCTCTAAGTCTCACAGATGCACAGCTGCATACTTATACCCACCCTCAACATATACATACAGCTGTGTACCTATATCCACACCCCCCAGACACTCACATGTCCAGCTGTGTACCTATACCCTCCCCCCTGCCTCCCCCCGGGCATGTTCAGATATACAAGTGGACGCACATATGCATGCACACACCCCTCTCCAGTCAGAATTAGCAAGGATTTTAGTTGCCAGGTGAGTTCAGTGCTGGTGAAAGGGGCCAGAGCAGCAACCCTGGAGTCTCCATTTCTGCAGACAGAGCCTGGCTTCCCTGGAGGAGTCATGGGAGGAACAGGCACAGCCAGCCGTTGGCATCTGTTGCCATTGTTAAGCCCTGGCTGCAGGGTGGTGGGAGGTGCAGCAGGCCCTGCTCCCAAGAGCGACTGTTTGTCTCTTGGCCCTGGGCTCAGTCCGCTGCTCCATTTCACACAGGCCAGACCTCGGGTAGGTGGGAGCCGCCCAGCCAGAGGGCAGGGCTCAGGTACATAGTGCACAGTGGCAGGCCCCAGAGGAATGAGGCAGAGCCCATTTGGTTGTGGGAGTGGCAAGGCCTGGCCAATCTCCTCTCCTTGCTCTGAGCCCCTCATGAGACCCCCTGCCCACACACACACAGCAGCAAACGAGCTCAGCCCTTCGCCCAAGGCGTGATCCCTGCTCGAGGTTTAGAGCTACAGCCACCAAGGAGAGCTTGGCCTGCACAGCTCCCCAGGGGCCTCGCAGGGCTACAATAGCAGTGCAGCCATTCCTGCTCAGGCTGGTGCCTGGGCTCTGAAACCCAGCCAGCATGGGGAGGGGAGATGGAAGGGTTCTCAGAGCCTGAGTGGGAACAGCTATGCTATTTTTAGCACAATTGTGCGAGCCCAGGGTAACCACCCATCCTTTATGTAAGGGGCATCCCTGCACAGCAAGCACAGCGCAGGTTGGGGTTAGGGTCCACAGCTGCCTGTGGGGCACAGCACAGCCCCAAATAGCTGGGCATGATGTACTGTGTCTGCCCGCAGGCAGCCCCCCAGCGTGCCCTCCGCTGGGGACCTGGAGGAGGGCAGTGTCGCCAGCTTGGACGTTCCCCAGGGACCCCCTTCGTACAGCAGTCAGGCCCCTTGCTTTCACACCAGCATCCCAGTGAAGGCAGTCGCAGCAGGGCACGGTGGGGATACTTCCCTGTGGTGCCCCAGCTCCTCGCAGCAACAGGGCTGATCAAGGAAGTGGGCTATTTCCTTCCCAGCCAGCCTAGCTCAGGGAGAACCTAACCCATCCGTCCCGTGGGGCTGGGCAGAGCCAGCTCTCCGTGCTCAGGGTCTGATAGCACATCTACACTGCACACACACCCCCATCCTGGCGGCGAGACGCAGAGGCCAGGTCTATGGACTGGGACTCCTGGGGCTTTGTGTGTGTGTGTGTGTGTGGGGGGGGGGGATAGAAATAAAGGGAAACCACATGAGGGACAAGGGTTTATTTTATGGGCGGTTTTAGGGAAACACCATTTCCCTCAGCACATTGTGTATTTTTTCCTCGTGTACATTCCTACTGCCCTCCACTACACCATACAAGTGTCACAAGCTTCAATTTAATGTTAAAATGGTGCAGGAGGTCCCTTAAAATAAAGGATGGATGGTTACCCTAGGCTCGCACTACGGTGCTAAAAATAGCAGCGTAGCTGTCCCCACTCGGGCTCGGAGAGCCTTTCCTGGCCGGATTTCAGAGCCCAGGCACCAGCCCAAGGGGGAATGGCAGCACGGCTACTTTAGGCTGGGGTCTCCTGCCTAGGAGCCTTGCTCCAGTGGGCCGTGTGCCAAACGTCACTACTGCCTGATTGCTCTGGCAGAGGCCAGGGGCCAAAGTGGGACACGGCACAACAGCTGCATGACAACCCCCTGACAACCCCTCCGCACACAAATCCACCATCTGCATCTAGGGCTCTCATACCCCATGGAGACGGGAGCATAGCCCCCATGACTGCTAACGGGGTGTCCCACCTCCCATGATTTGGGGCACAGCCCTAGGGACAGGTAATGGAGGTGCTCTGTGCACCCTCAGCTCAGATACAGTGAAGCTGAGACCCGGATGAGCTGCTCCTGGTGCTATGCTGAGATGGCTGGAGCAATTCTCCTGCTGGGTGAGGTGCCCCTCTGCCCGGTGGCTAGTTGCAGCTCTCCCCCTCACTGGAAGAAGACTCTCTCCCACGATTGCTGGTGCTTACCTGATGTGGGGTGCGAGCTGCTGTGCCTGACAGCCCTCCAGTGAAGTGTACACTCTCCTTCCCACTATTAATACTTGACTGTGATCTTTGAGACACCACTCCCCCCACCACCCTCCTTTGCCTGCCAAGAGGGCACCATAGCCTCATGTGTCAATAGGTTTAAAGGGGCAAACCCTGAAAGTGCAGTTGCCAGGCTGGGGGCCCCTAGGTGGGCAATCAGGCCTCAAGGAGACTAGCACAGAGGTCTGTGGGTCATCTACAGGGGGATGCCTCCCTGAAATCCCTTCCCTCACTGCACACCCTCCCATGCCTCTGTCATGGCCTCACAGCACAGCTGCCTCAGGAGAGCTGGGTGGAGAACCTTGAAGCCTACCAATGTGGCACCTCAATCAGCCACCGGGTGGCGCTGCCGAGCACAGCCCTGTGCTTCCATGATAGGGTAACCAGACGTTTGGATATTAGGGGCTTTGTCTTATCTGTGTGTAAAGGGGACTGTTGCCCCTTACTAACATTCAGTGGGGGTGTTTTAGTTGCTAGCTCCCACTACTAAAAGGGGGAAGGGTCGATGGGGAATCAGGACCCTGAGACTGACAGTGCCTCCGAACAATGGGGAGAGGCCAATGCTCCAGGTTAGCCTGAATGACAGGACGGGCAGGCGAATCAGGAGGCCCCGTCCTCTGTGTGAGCTGGAACTGGAGAGGAGCCCAGGGAGCTGGAGCCCAGGGGGCTGGAGGCAGAGCAGCAGCTGGGGCTGAGGCAGTCCACAGCCAGGTGTCGTGAGCAGCTGGGGAGAGCCAGGGGGGACCCTGGGCAGCAGGCCCAACACAGGGAGACGCCTCAGCCAGGAGGCTCTGCAGGCCAGACTCGAAGGAGGATTGGTAACGCCGACAGGGCAGGGGCAACGCTGGGAAGAAGGGCCCTGCCACCTAGAGCCTGTGGCCACCACCAGAGCAAGTGTGCAACCCACAGTATCCCCGCAGCACAGCCAGGGCCTGAGAAGGCCTGGGACACACAAGGAACAGACTGTGAACTGCCCGGACATTCCAGAGACACTGTTTGTGATGTTCCCTGCCACAGAGCGGGTTGATGTGTTTCCTTAACCTTTCCCATTTTCCCTTATTCTTTTTAAAATAAATTGTTGATTAAATAACTTGCATTTGCTTCAAATTGTATGTAATGATCAGTAGGTCAGAGAAGTGCCCAGTGCAGAGAGAGTACCCCAGAGTGGGGACACCCTAGCCCCTGTCCTAGGTGACTACAGCAGGGTTGGGGGTCGAGCCCCCCAGGAATCCTGGGCTCAGCCTTGTTGGGGTTACGAGGACTCTGCCAGACAGGAGAGTGGAAGGGGAGTCCTCAAGGGCAGGGAGGCCACTGAGTAAAGGAAGTGGGAGCAAGGACTCAGATCCTTTCTCTAGCCCACTTCACCAGGGTAGTGCAGAAGCCAGGAAAGTTCCCCACAATAGCGGGACTATTCCCCCACTTACATATGTAACTGTATCCCCTCCCCCCGAAAAAAAGTGTTTTGATTTTTTCACAATTGCTAGCTGGTCACCCTACCCCAGGCTGGCTGGGCGAGACCTCAGGGTGAAATGTTCCTTCCAGCCTGTCCAACTCTTCAGTCCTTGCCAGTCGCTGACCCTGGGGATGGCCCTCTACCCCTTCCAGAGACCCTGGCTGAGAACCCTTCCCCCGGAGTGTGAGGTGGGCACTATTCATCCACACTGGGAGGACCAGAGGCTAGTAGCAGCTCCAGGAGCTGCCTGCAGAGGGCGCCCTCAGGGGCAACTTGTATGTTTTCTACCCAGGTGCAAGTAGCCTCAGTCTAGGGCTGTTCCCCACTCAGAGCCATGGGAAACTTGCTCCCAGTGGGTGGGAGCCTTGGGCATTGTCAGACCATGCTGGGGCATGTGTTGGAGTCTAGGGTCTCTCACAAAGAGAGCCCAGCACCAGGCCTTCCCATCCCTCAGGCTGCCAGATCCCAAACCATACAGGGCTTTGTAGGTCACAGCCAACACCCATAACCAGAGGGGGATGCTGCTCCACTCTGTACCAGCAACAGTTTGGCTTCAAACTGCCCCCTGACCTTGCAGGCCTTGGCCCTGCTGCCAGACAGCTCATCCTGCATGCCCCAAACTTCCCTCCTCTCACATTCCCCACTCTGCCAGCTCCACTCCCTATCACATCCCCAAGCAGCTGTGCACCTTTTCCCATGCTACCCCCAGGTGTAGATCCTTCCTGGAACCTCCAGCCATGCCCCTCCCTCTGCTCCTTCAAACCCTGCCCCAGATCTACTCCTCACAGGCAGCCCTGTCCCATTACCAAGGTGCCAATCCAGCCTTTTCCTGGGCACTGCCCCCGAACGCACCACCAAGAAACACCTCTCAGGCTCTTTCACTGCCAGACCCCTTGATCTCCCAGCACTCCCTCATGTCTCATCCAGAGTGCCAGATCCTCAGTGCCACAGACATCTCTGGCTCAGCAGGAGTAACCTTGGATGGTCCTATAATGCCCTTGCCTACAGCCTTGGTGCTCCCATAGGCCACTGAGTTCCTAGGGCAATGCCCACTGGCAAAGGTGGGTGCTTACCAGGGTGTTCTACAAGGACAGCTGTACCCAGTGGCCTATTCTATGTGCACTCACTGGGTACATGAGCTCATAGCAAGGAGTTCCCTTATCTCATTCCAAAGTTTCCTGTGAGGCTCCCTGAGTTCAACTCAGCCTTTCACATCTTCCAGCTCCCTGGGGTGGGAAGGGATTGGATAAGGTTTCAGTCTAGCATTGCCGAGTCATAGCTGGCCCTCCACCTGCGTTACTCACCCAGCATTACTAGAGTGCTTTTTGAGCTCCCATTAGGCGCTGGGCCACTCACAGACACAGGTCCCCAGACCGTCTCTGCCCCCAAGGGCATGCAGCCTACCCGTGACTGGACGCAGCAAGTGAATCGACATGCGACACTGACCGAAAGTACCCCAGTGCTCATGGATGGGGCTCAGAGCTGCCTGGTCTCAGCAGGAACCCATCATCAGGTGAAACGACCTGTGATTAGAAAACCAGTGCAACCAGTTCCCATGGTGCAGACACTTGCATGGTTATCCTGCTTTCTTCCTCTCACCATTTCTGCTAGAGGGCAGCATGACCACGTATCCACCCAAGCTAGGGTGGGTTCTAGATCCTGCAGCATCTCAGGCCAAAAAAAAACACCTCACCTCCAATCCAGAGCATGTGCACTCCTCATACCTTCTCTGGTGGCATAGCAGCTGCTGGAGACCATCTCCTTCTGCCAAGAGAGATGCTCATGGTCGCAAGACCCAATCTTTCTCCATGCACTATCAGAAGTGGCACACTGCACGGGGTAGCTCTGCCTCTGTTTGGCCTCTACACCTAGGTGCTGAATGGCAGCAAGGCTTTAGCTTTCGTCTTCGTGCTTCAGCCCATTTCTCTAAAGAACAGGCACCTCCTCACTCAGTGTCCACTGACTGTTTTCTCCAGCTGGCCCAAACCTCTCCTACCAGAATGTTTATTGTCTGACACCCAGGGCTACCTACAGCTTCTTCTCCAACCCGTTCCCTCTTAGAGCAGCATTTGGGATACTTGTCTTTCAAATATCAGCCACAGGATCAGGTTAGTGCATTTTCTGAGCTGGCTGTCAGCGATCAGCTGATGCATCCCTTAGCACCAGGAGCCTAGGAATACCACCCGCCTAGCAATGCTAGCGCCCACAGCATCTCTGACTGCACTGTGCCCATCAGCGTGGTGTTTGGGTAGAGCCGGGTCAACGTTTCTAACAGCTATCCAAGAGCATTTGATCAAATCAAGCCAGCAAGCTCCCTTGCTGGTATCTCAGCCCTTCCAGTCACTCTCAGGTGAACACTTGCCCCAGCAAGAGTTGATTTGCAAGGATGTTCACAGGAGGTAAGAGTGCCACAGATGCTTGTGCACTTCCTGGGTGTGTGCACAGAGGAAGTGTCAGGCACACACAGGGTGTGTTTTCTCTAGGGAGTTTTAATGCTTACTTGGCAGTGGGGGCTAAGAGACAGACCTTTGTACAGCACCCAGCACAATGGGGCCCATTCTCTCCATGGGCTTTGTGCAGCACCATCATAACAATGTTTACTGCTAACTCATACCAGCATGTTTGTGAGTACTCCCCATGCACGAGGTACCCAGTCCCATGGGCAGCCCAGGGCAGTCGCAGCAATGGGCAATGCTTTGCCAGGAAGATGAAGCTGAAACATTTGCACACAACACCCAGTAGGAATTCTGCTGGGGAAGCAAGGTGTAAAGCCCAGGTCCATCAGTGGCTGGTCTATGGGGTGGGGCTGACGGGGCAGTGTGTTCCAGCATCCTGCGCTCTGCGGAGTCCACCCCTCTCTGTCCGGGGCCCACGGGCCTCTCTCAAACATGCATGTCCCAAAGACCATGCAACTCCTTGTCTTCCAGAGGCCCCATCAGCTGGTGCAGACTGTCCCAACCAACCAGGTGCTCACTGCTATAGACTTGCCCTCCACCAGCCTCTATACCAGGTGGATGTGTCCCTGGGGCAGCTGGTCTCTGGAAGCACCTTCCCCAGAAGGGTTCCACCTGGCTGTCTGGACATGCTGGGATGGCCCCTATGCCCTATTGCTGAAGCTCCTCCCACTGAGCAGCACTGCACATTCCTTCCCTTATCAGGGACTGTGTGTACCTGAGCTGTTCCAGCCCCCATAAAGCTATAAGAGCACTGCTACAGGTAGCAGCTCAGGGCCCTTTACAGCCTTTTTATTGCCCTTTCCTGTCTCACTTTCCTCATTGTGTCTCATAGCCCCACTAGTACCCCCTCCTTCATCACTATCCCCATCTCTCCCCTGTCTCCGATCACTGAACTTCCAGCCAGCTGGGCTCCCACCTTCCTCCCCACAAGTGGCTTACAGTTACACTGGGCCTGGATCCACTGGTAAGAGGAGTTTCCCTCAACACTGTGCCCCCAACTCTTCCTCCCTGCAGTCCTTCCACACCCTCTTGTGGAGAGCTCTTCCTCCCTGCCCCCACTGCCACATGGACACTGGCGGGGCCTTTGCCTGCCAGCTTCCAGGATGGTCACTTGGTTTCTCATGCCTCCATCCTAGCTCCAGAGAAGGAAGAACATGCTCCTCACACTGCATCGGTCTTTGTCCCCTGCATCCCTGGGAGCCACACTCAGCATCCAGGAGCAAGCAACCTGGACCCCACACTCACAGCCCAGGATTGACCTACAGTAGAAAAGCCACCTGTTGATGCATCCCAGTGGGAGACAGTGCTGGAGGCAGCACAAGGCTCCCCTTGGGAGGAAGATGCTCAGAGGGAGAAGTTCCCTGATTCTTCACAGACCAGGTTTTCAGGAGAAGGGAAGCAAAGGACTGCAGTAGGGCAGGGCTGCAGGCCAAGATGGAGGCACACCAGCAGAGCTTTGAGGGCAGGGTAGGAGAGGGAGTTTAGGCCTGGCTTAGCAGGGGGCTGCAGGCCAGGATTGAGGGGCAATGGCAGAGCTGTGCGTAGGGGCCCAGGACTGAAGCAGCAGCGGCCGCAGCTCACGCTGCAGGTACACTAGTAAAGCTGGGTGTAGGTGTCTGAACAATTCCCTCCTGGCCCTTCTGGGCCCTCTTACAGCTGAGCACCCTCATGCAGCTGTTACCACCCCACTTCTTTGGGGCCCCTAAGGATGCCATGCCAGGCTCCCTTGCCTCACAAATCCCCCTCCTCAGGGTCAGTGTATTACTAACCCTAGTGCAAATCTCCCATTCAGGAGTAGGGTGGCCAACTTTTTACTCACACAAAACCAAACACCCTTGCCCTGCCTGTCCTCCAAGGCCCTGCCCCCATTCACACCATCCCCCCTCCCTCTGTTGCTCACTCTCCCCACCCTCACTCACTTTCCCTGGAGATGTGGGCTCTGGGGTGGGACCAGAAATGAAGAGTTCAGAGTGCAGGAGGGGGCTCCAGGCTGAGGCAGTGGGTTGGGATGCAAGAGGGGGTGAGGGATCTGGGGTGGGGCCAGGGATGAGGGATTTGGGGTACAGGAGGGGGCAATGGGCTGGGACCAAGGGGCTTGGAGCATGGGAGGGGGCTCTGGGCTGAGACTGCGGGGTTTGGACAGCGGGGGGGGGGGGAGATCAGGGCTGGGGGGGAGTGACAGCTCTGGCTGGGGGTGCAGGCTCTGGGGTAAGGAACCTTTTTTCTGTCACATGCCACTGACCCACAGAAAAACAAAAAAACAAACAAAAAAATCATTCATGGGCCACTCACCCACCCAGGGCAGGGAATGGAGGCTCACGGCTTCCCCCCGCAGCAGGACAAGCTGGCACTTGCAGCTCCAGCTCTGCAGGATTGGGGGGGGGGGGGGCAGAGACTCAGGACTTCCCCCTGCAATGGGGTGAGTTGGCACTTGTGGCTCCAGGGGGGCCACAAGACTCAGGGTTTCTGCTCCCTGCAACAGGGGCGCTCATGGCTCCAGCCCCATGGAGGGGCAGGGGGCACTACAGGCCAGATAAAATTAACCTGGGGGCCAGATCTGGTCCACAGGCCATAGATTCCCCACCCCATCCTAGCTGTAGGAGAGCAGGGGGGGGCAGGGGAAGGGGGGAAACAAACATACCGGCTGCTTCCCGGGATCCACGCAGAGCGGAGGCTAGCAAAGAGCCTGCCAGCCCCACTGCACGGCGCTGCCAGCCAGACTGTCGACTGCCTGTTCAGCAGTGCTGACCGGAGCCACTGGCATCCCTTTGTGGCCGGGTGTTCTGGACACCTGGTTACCCTGTCCAGGAGTTACAGGACATAGTCCAGGTCTCACCCCCAGGGTATACAGCCCTTAAGAGGCCCCTGTCAGCGAGCAAAACATGGACCACGTTCAGGCACTTCCACCACATCTGGGCTGCTCTTCTGTCCTCTCCTGCTTGGACAGGACAGCCACCCCAGCCCTTCCAGCTGGGAGTTCATCCTCACCAGGGGAGCATCCAGCACTGCCCATGTTCCATTAACCTCCCACCACAGGCAGGCTAGAAACTAGGCCTGGCCTGGCTCTGCCCTCAGCAGGCTGCTAGCTCACCACAGAAACCCCCTTCCTCCCCCTCTGCTACTCCCATCTTTAGCTCTGGCTCAGCAGACCCTGTACTGCCTTCAGCCCTCTCTCGTCCTGGCTCTCCAGCTTGGGGAGATCACAGCCAACCCCTCTACTCATCACCTGCCTTCAGCCTTCCCCCAGGAACTACCTCACTTGCTGAGCCTCCCTAACCCTTGATAGGCCCAGGTGCTGCTCTGCCATCTTTATTGGCCCAACTGGGAGCACCTGTTCTGACAGAGGAGAGCTGGGCCTGCCTCTTTTAAAGGGGACAGCCACCCTTGCCAGGGCCTAACCAGGGGGCTGCAGGGCTGGATTGAAATACATGAGGAGGCATTGGGGGAGGGGAGCTCAAAACCCGGGTAACTTAGTAAGGAATTTAGAGATCACAGCTCTTAGAAATTGTTTAAACTGACCCAGTGGGCCTAATTCTTCTCCCCACTACACAGATTGTACCTGGAGTAACTCTGCTGGCTTCACCGGGGTTACTCCGGACGCTGCAACGCAGCATGGAGAGGAGACTCAAACCCCAGCTAGCCAAACCTGGCAAAGGGTGCTCTGGGAAAGGCCCTTTTTTCGGTAATAAAGGAGAGGCAGGTGTCTAATCTAGTGGTGGTTTACAGTACCCTTTGCACTCGATTTCATGGCTTTTTCCTGGCCCCACTCTTACTCCTGTTCCTTGGAGAACAGGATCTTGTGTAGGAGTGCTGGCAGGAGAGGGAGGGGCTGTTGGTCAGACAGGGCTCAGGCATGATCTCTAGCTTGTAAACACTTATTGATCTCCTGCTGTCAGTGGACTGTGGCTTAGTAACGGTGCTGCTCCCCTGGCACAGAGCTGACCCCTTGGTTCTTGAGAAGCTGCCGCTTTGAACCATCTGATATTATTTGTACCCACTTGTCACTACAAATGTGTTCAACTCCTGAGGCTCCCTCGGGCTGATTGCTGCTGGAGTTGCTCACATCCGGGCCCCGTGAGTGCAAAATGCTGCCCGCTCAGAAAAGCATTTTACACCCCTTGGCTCTGGGGGATGCGGTGGCACAAAGAGCCAGGTGGGGGAATTGGCCCACAATCACACACTGAGCCTCCCTTACTGGTATGGGCCCCTCAGCCCAGAGCAGACCCTCGCAGTGCCAGGAGGCTCTGGGCTGCAGGTCAGACTAAAGGGGCCTGGGCAGGGCTGCGTGGAGGGCCCAGGACTGGAGTAGCAGAGGGCTGCAGGTGAGGCGCCTGGGGCAGTGGCTGAGCTGGATGGGGGTGGGGGAAGCACAGTAGGGCTGAGGTGCCGTGCAGAGCCTGCCCAGGCTGTCGTGGCCTGGCCAGTGCTCTCGGCCCTCACTTTCACATGCACTAGAACAGGGGTCCCCAACGCGGTGCCCACGGGCGCAATGGCGCCTGCCGGGGCAGTTGTGTGCGCCCGCAGGACAAATGCCGCCACTGAGCACGGCCGCCAAAGAGCCGCCCGCCGAAAAGCGTTGCTGCATTTCGGCGGCAGGGTGTCTGGTGCCCGCCACAGTCTTCTGGGACTAGGAATATGCTATTCCCACAGAAAGGTTGGGGACCACTGCCCTAGAACAACAAATGAGGAGACCTAGAAAAGAGAAACCTGAAGGGAGGCTCCTCTGGGTCTCTGTGGCCACCTGTCTTTGTGCAGGGAGAAGCTATTCTCCAACTACAGGCTGGCGGTGCAGGAATCACAGAGCTCCGACATGGCTGTGCGGGGCTGGTCGTTACAAGGAGCCTGCGCTTGCCGGAGGGATAAAAGCATATTGTCCCACATCTCATGCACCCACCCAGCTCGAATGCCCCTTGAAAAGGGGGAAATTGACCCTCAGCTTTCTGGGAACACGTCCTGCCTGCAGGATCCCTGCTCAGCCAAGGACAGTTCTGCTGACTTAAGGCTTCCAGGTCGTGATTCATGGGCTGTGCCCCTTGGCACAAGGGAGCTGAGTGGGGGAGTTTTGTGGAGTGCCTGCCCTGCTCCTGCAGTTGAATTCATCTCACAAGGGAGCTGGGCTGCCTACCAACTTTAGCTTGGGCATGGAGTCTGTCCTCTGCTGCGGTGCTGGGGTGTTTGGCTGTGGGGTCTGGATGGGCCCAGCTGGACTGTAGGTGTTTATATGGCCCTAGCACTGCAGGAGGCTGCAGTGTCAGCTTTCTAATTAACTGCTGGGCTCTTAGCTATTACTCCAAACATCTCCTACTCCCAGTGCCCCCCATTTTTCCCTTCTCACACCCCAGTGCCTGCACATCCCCCATCTGTGTCATCCCCTCCCACTCACAGGCAGACTCAGAAGCTCTCTCGCTTCCATCCACCCACCCTTCTTTTGCATAGTGCCCTTTTAAGTGGGGCAGCTGAAGTGGTGGGAGGGCCCAGACTCTGTGCCAGCTGATCAGAGTGGCAGCTCAGCCCTCCTGGCTAACCCAGGGAGATTAACTGATGTCCATGCACTGTATGGTACATGGGTCTTTTGGGTCAGACTTTCAACCCCATGTGCCCGTCTCCTCTGCACAGTTATTAAAGATCCTGGGGTATTTCTCCAGAATTGGGCTTTCCCACCTGCATCCTTGCTTAAATTTTCCCCTTCCCCCACTCCAGTGTGCAGCATGCTGTGTTCCTGCTGGTCTCTTCCCTCCATGCCCGATGTGGCTGGTCACAGCGGTGCTGTTTGCGGACAGGCTGTGGAGTGCGCTGGGCTCCTGTGCTGTAGATGGTTATAGCGACGGAACGAACTGAACTCCGGAGCAGAGAGAGACGCAGGAGGGAGCCCAGGACTGATTTATAGAATTTTATTTTCAAATCTGGGGCTTTCATGGTACAATTTTACACAGCCAGGGACAGAGCCCATGGGCCTCTCCGCTCCCTGCCAACAAACCGGGCAAAGGCGAGGAGACAAGCAACCCACCAGAGGATGCACTCCACAGCCGAACAATCTGCAGAGTCACTAGCTAAGCACAGCTTCCAAAGATGGGGGGGGGGTCTCCCCTCCCCAGAACATTCTGAGCTGCAAGGCAGCAGGTTGGAGTGGCACAGGAAAGGCCAGCAAGGCCTGGCACAAGGCTAACATCGTTGCTGCTCTCTCTTTTTTGGCACATGTCACTAGCTCACCATTAGGCAGTTGTGTGAATTCCTGTCATCTACAAAGAGTCAGAGGGAGGCACCTGCGGGCCTGAGCAGGATCCTGCCCTTCTCCCCAAAGTCGCAAGCTGGCTAGTGTTGGACAGGGCTGAAGAGGGGGGCTGTGTTCACTCAGCAGTGCAGCCAGCGTGGAAAGCTCTGAATGGATGTTTCCTGGGGAGCTTTCGGAGGTGCCGATATAGCCCTCCACCAGCGTTCACCTGGGTGGCAGGCTGGAAAGCAGCAGCGTTCTAAGGGTTAATGGCTATGGTCTCAGAATCAACCTGCCCTGCCCATGTCAGCTAGCTTCAGCCCAGAGCTATATTGGCACCTGCCTCTCCTGAACACAGGGTTGTGATCTCCCACAGCCATCCCTCACTGAACTAATGCCCCTGGAGTGTAAACAAATCATTCATCCAACCAACCCCTCCAGAAAAACAATTCCACAGAAAATCGGTTCCATTCAAAACCCAGTTCCAAGCCAACCCACCCAGCTTTTTGGTGATAACAAGTGGCACAGATCCCCATGGACTCACAACAGGATGGACGGTACAAACAGCATTTGAAGAAAGATGCAGTTGTAGAAATCAGTGTAACAAACAGAGCTCTAGGTCCTGGTTATATACAGCCTGAAGAAACAGTGTAAACAAGATCTTTCCTGAAAGGAACATGGCACTGAGAAGGCGCCAGAGGGTGACCAGCACAGATGGGGAGTCTGCATTCCCCAGTGTTGTCAGAACCTGCTATTTCAAGACAGAAGGCCAATATCGTGGCCTGAGCTTTCTGCTCCACTGCACGTTAGAGCTTCCTTTCTGTAAACAAGTAGGTGTGTGTAGCCCTCTTGCCCATCTGCCCATCTTGGGGGGCAGGGGTGCAGCATGCTGCCCTAGTCTCCACAGCCAGTCGAGGAGAGTGAATGTGTGAGCTGCAATGCTGCGGTGGGCAATGCAACCAGGGCAGGTGCAGGGAGTTTCCTCCACTCCTAAAGGGCCTTGCTCACGTCAGACGTGGGCCATGAGGCAGCTCTGACCAATCGCTTCCAAGGCAGAGGTTCTCCTCCTTCTGCGCACACTTTGCTCAGGCCGCAGGCTGGAAGGTCACCAGGCCCTTTGCACCAGCTGCCAACTGTGGAGTGTATTTGCGAATACAGTTTTCAATCACCATTAACATTTCCAAGGCTCCTGCTGGTGGTGGCATCGGCAGCACCAGGGTGGCCAGGTCTCAGAGGATGCAAACCACCTTCCATCCTGTTTGCTCAATCAATGGAAAAACTCTCCTTGTGTAAACATTACATAATTTGAGTCAACATTACGCTACAGTGTTCTATGGTAATAAGGCAGTAAATAGGGTGTCATTACTCTCTAAGTGGGTGATAACCAGAGCAAGACACTCGAGGCCACTGAGGGCTGCAGCCTGGAGAGAGACAGATAGCACCCCATGCTCACTTTAGTAAACACATTGCTTTTGACAATCAAAATGGACGGCATTGGTGGTTGAGAGAGTACAGCCAGGCACAGACTGTTGCCCACAGCAGGGGGAGGTAATGCCTGTGCCTCTGGGGAACCCAGCAGCAATACACCAGTCAAAGAGGGCTGGGGGGGCTGGGGGGGGCATTGGCAAGCTTTCTTTTACTTCCATTTTCATGTCGGGTTCAATTAGCACAAATCCAGCATATAAAATAGCAGGGAGCACGAGGGAGTCCTTGGGATAATCGAAGGCCTCATCCCCTTTGGTGTGGGGAGGAAGGATAAGCCGTCAGGGTAGCTTAAATGTCAAACTACAGTGTGTTGAAAACAGCTGCCCTCTCCCTCTCAACATTCAGGCCATTCTGAGCTGTGGGCCTTTGCAGCAGACGGGGCAGCTACCACTGCTGCCAGGGGAGCATTGGGACGGCGGGGAGGGGTGCACATGCGTGGACATGCACATGGAGCCGCCGGGGGATAGGCTTACTATGAGCCTATTACGGGAATCTGTGCCCGACAAAAGTGCAGCCTGCAGTACAGGCCAAGGGAGACGCTGGCTCCTGTGTGCTAGGGACTGGAGTATAAAATGGAGATAAGAGGCTGCTCCTCTATTGCAATAATGCTGCCCTGGCCAGCGCCCTCCAGCCATGCTCCCTGGCTGGCTGGGCCCATCTCCAATCTCCTCCCCTGTGGGCCACTTGGTGCTAACCTGGGGCTTGGGGAATTGCCCACTCTGGGAGACTGCACAGGGGAAATTTCCCCACTATTCTGCAGTAGCTCCCATGGAGAGTGGTGTCCATCCTCTCCCTGTGAGCCAGTCTGTAACGCAGAGGCTCCTGGGGATGTGAGGATGGAAGGGGTTTGCTCCAGTCAATATTAGGAAAAAAGAGGACACTGCACATGTGATGGTGGCTAACAGAAATCAGTGTTCTCCCCCATCCTCCCTGCTGAGAGGGGCCTGCTGGGGCCTTGGGCCTTTGGAGATGGACACTCGGGGAGAGGCGCAGAGTGGAGGCTCCTTTGGAAGGCTTCTCAGAGGCTTGTTTCATTCGGCAGGAGCTCTCACAGATCGACTTTGCCTTCCTGCATTCTAACCCTATGAACTCAGCAGGCGTTCCCACTCTGCCCCTGTTTCGAGCAATGGCTGTGTGACACAACACAGCTCTAACACAAACATGGGCTTCTACCCAGCACAAAACTCAGTCCAGCTGGACGCAACTGGTAGCCTCTCCTCAGCACTCAGACAGTAGGAGACTTCTCCTGAGAGCTGAAATGCATTGATGAGCTACAGTATATGCAGGACTAGAAAATCCAGGATGCTGGGAGAGAGTGGGACTGGCCCTGGGAGCAGCATGACAGGGGTGTTGGCAGGAAGAGCAGGGAGTACTGCAGGTCAGGATGTGTAGTGCTCACCCAGGGCTACCCCTTCTGTCCCATATGTCTGCTAGTGTGATCACTAGTGTGAGCCAGACATGGGATGGGAGGGGACAGGACACAACACAAAGGAAAGCCTGGAGAAAGCCGCTCACTGGGATCTGGGCTTCCACACGCACAGCCCCACTGTGGAAAGCCCAGCAGCAGCCCCTCTAGTCACAGCTGGGAGTCGCTGTCAAGACAAACACTGTCAGCATCACAGCAACAGGAACAGAACATTCCGTAAAAATAACCATAGAAATTCTCTTCTCTCTGATTACAAAGATACAAAATGTATAAAACCCTCCCCTGCCCCATCTTCTGTGGCCAACCCCACCCCGCCCTCTCTCTCTCTCTCTCTCCCTTTCTCTCTCTCTCTTTCTCTTACACACACACACACAGAGTGTAGAAATGGTTCAGAAAGGAAGATTTCTGTCTGTTTGCTTTTGATATGTAACCAGCGGCACCAGCCTGGGTTTGCTCATGGTGTTGTACTTCTCCCCGCCTCTGGGAGTGCCCTGTTGAGCAGGCGATAGGTCAGTGCAGCTCCATTCTGGTGCAGAGGTACCTGAGACCGCTTCCTCCCAGAGATGGTTTGCCTGACTCTCCCCCCACGAGTTCTCCAGAACCGATGGGTGGGAAGGGCGGGGTGAATTTGGGCCTCTGACCACCATCATCAGTTCTTTCCTTGTAGGTGCCTGGCACCCAGAGACTCCAAACCTCTGCTGAAAGTGTCTGGCCAGGCAATCATCCCTGCTTCTTCCTTCGCTCTCGCAGCAGCTCGGGCCCCTCAGGAATGACCTTCACTTCTTGTTATTCTTCTCGGGGAAAAGGAAACAAAATTAACAAATGTAGCCTCTGGTACCTTACTCCCCAGGCCCAAGTGACACTCCCTGTGCTCTCCCTGCTTGGCCAGGGGCTTGGGAAAGCATCATGCTCACCTCCTGGTGCAATAAATAGCGCTAAGGAGGAGGGCAGGGTCTGGCTGTGGCTCCCAGAACAATGACCAGGCCAGGCACATATAAGAAACAGAATACAGATCTTTTCCCTTGGCCATACCCATTCACCCAAGTGCCTGTGCCATGTACAGCTGAAGGCAACAGACAGATCTGTACCCTGCCATGCATTCTAAAACGCATAGCTCAGAGCCACTTCCCCTCTCTCAGTACCCAGAAGGTGTGCCAGGATGGATGCTAAGCCCCAGCATCTTCAGGTGCCAGAGGAGCATAGGGGCGCCCCATGGGACAGCTGCCCCTTTAGAGACGTTAGCACTTCCACCCATTGAAACGGTGCGACGGGTCCTACAGAGCATCACAACCAGTAGGTACTTTTAGGACCTAGTTTCATCCTACGGGGGTTGATCCCGTTTCACCAGGAAGCTTTGTGCTTTCAGATCAGGTGGTAATACTCAGTTACCACACAAACCAGGGGCGAAAGAGCAACCAAGTGGTTAGAAGATACAAACTATCCTCTGGCTAACTCACAGCATGGACTGGACTGACCCAAAAGCTGCCCTGGAGAAGTGGAAATACTTACTCTGAATCTGGCGACAGCTCAGAGATACTGTGGGATGTAGCAGAGAGAGGTGGTGACAGGCACAGCACAGAAGGCGTTGAGGAAGTCTGCACAGCAGAAGGAGTTGCTGTGGTCTGTGGGCCAGAGGGAGTACTGGAGGATTGCACAGAGGACAGGACAGAAGAATTAAAAGAAGCAAGGATGGAAGAAAGGATATCTAATTGCTCAGTGGAAGGATGTCGGCTAGGGATTGCTTCCAGATTTTCCCTAGAAGGCTGTCTCCTAGACAGAGGTTCTAGATTTTCTCTAGAAGGAAGCCTTCTAGAAAGTGGTTCTAGATTTTCTCTGGATGGCTGTCTTCTAGAAAAAAACGCCAGATTTTCCCGTGATGGATGCCTACTAGGCACTGTATCCAGATGCTCTCTGGAATTAGATCTTCTGGATAAAAAGTCCAACTGCTCTCTTGAAGTTTGTCTAGCTAACGCTAGCTGGTCCCTTGAAGGCTGTCTTCCTGAAAGCAGATCTAATTGTTCTCGAGAAATGTCTCGACTTAGTAAAGTGTCCATTCGATCTCTAGATACTTGCCTGTTAGGCAAAGTGTTGAGCCACTCTCTAGAGACCTCTCTTACTGGCCCACAGTCTAGTAGTTCTCTTGAGCCAAATTGACTGGCTAAAGTATCTAGATGGTCTCTAGAACCCTGCTTCCTAGGTAGTGTATTCCCATGATCTTTCTGATCAGGCCTGGAAGCTAATGTATCTAAGTCTTCTCTAGACCCATGCCTGCTGGGTATATTTTCCAGATGTTCTCTAGACCCATGCCTACTAGGGATAGTGTCCAGTTGCTCCCTTGATCCAGGCCTGTTGAGAATGATGTCTAGTTCCTCCCTGGACCCATGCCTGCTGCGTACAGCTTCCAAGTATTCCCCAGCGTCATTCCTGCTCAGCTGTTCTCTGGACATCTGCCTTCTCATCAGCAGGTCGAGTTGCTCCCGGGAAGAGTACCGGCTAGCTGGCTGAGAGAGGCTGCCTGCACCAGAGTAGATTCTGCCATAAGAGGCAGCAGGAACAGCCCTGTGACCCAGAGTGGATGTTTTGTACCATGAAAGCTCGTTGGTCATTCTGCCAACGGATGGTAAGCCTTGCAGAGCTGGAGGGTACTGGAGGCGATTCTTCAAAATCCCTGTACAGAAACAAAGCAGAAAGTGAAGAGAATCTCTGTGACAGTGCAAACAACCCTCCTCACTATCTGCAAGAAAGCAAGGACAAAGAACTCGGCTTGGCAGCCTCGGCGGCCCTGCTGCTCCCCGAGATCACCCCAGGATGGAGGAAACTGCCACCTGTGTTTGCATGTTGCAAAGCTTTCAAGATCACAACACCATGTGGCCCAGCACCACCTCACCTCCACAATGGACGCATGTCCCGGTCTACTAGACATGAGGAGAAGCCACTCCTGTGTGTGGCTTGCCTCTAAGAGTGCGGCACTCTTGGCTTAAAACAGCAGAGGAGACATTACCAAGACTACCTCCCATTCTGTCCCTTGGCAACACGTAGGGGAAGTTATAGCTCCAGTTCAGCCAAGGGAAATTTCCCCCTTGTCTCCATTCCTTACACGTTCGCTCTCTCTGAGCCTCTCAGGCCCTCTCCCCTCTTTCTGACTACGGGTGGATGGCCAGCCCAGCACTGGTCTGCACCTCTGCTGCCTGCAGCCTGTTGTTTCTCAGTGCAGTCACTTATGGCCTTGGCCCAAAGGGCAGCTATTCTTCAGCTGTCGATTGACTGCCAAGCCCACCGTTACATTCCCTCTTTGCTTTGGGAACTGTCCCAGCCACTGGGGCTAGAGCTTGTAGCTGAAGAAAAGATTTAGAAGAGAAGAACCAAGCGTCTCCATAATAGCTCCTGTGTTACCTCTGCTGAGAGCCGCAGGAGCCTGCTGTTCCCTGTGGGCAATGAACAGACTGTCCGGGACAAGGACAGGACAGTTCTAATGCGGCCTGCCAACCTGTCAGCAACAGTCACCTGGATGCCGTCTCCCATGACATCCGAGTGCTCGGGGGAGCGACGTGGCTCTAAAGCGTCAGGCAAAGGATTCACTGCCTGCTCTGCTCAACACCATGAGTCTGCCGAGCCCAGCACTGCCAGGCAGATGCTGGGCGTGCCAGGTAGGGGCCATGGGGAGACTCTGGGAGTGCAGCCAGTGGGACACTGGGCTGGCTGGCAGCTGGATATGTGCCCACCCAGGGAGCACTAGGCTGACTGCTCTGAGTCTAGTTACCTTTTCTCTGGCGCTGGGTCTGGGTGAGGGAGTTCTCATCCCCACTGGTCAGGGCCAGGTCTGGCTGGTTGTTGTTGGCAGCATCCTTGTTGATGTCAAAGCCCAGCTTCCGCTCAGACCCCCATTTCTGCAGAGAGCAGGGGTGAACCTCACATTCACCCAGCGCTGGCCAATAGGACATCAGGTCATTGCCATCCACATCTGGAGAAGAACAGTGCAACATACCGGGGGGGGGGGGGCATCAGAGTTATCCCGAGTTGTAAACAGAGCAGGGCCTGCTACGATACTCACTGGGATACAGTCCCAAGGGCTGCTTAACCACCAGTAACGTGCTGTGCGGCTTGCAGGAGCAGAACCAGCAGATGGGAGGGATGAGGCGATTTCCCTGCCTCTGCTGGAGTCACCGCATCTCCAGGTGGTACTAACCCCTCCCTGCCAATGGGGACTGCTCCCAGGACCCCACAAGCAGTGCTTTGCCTTTGGGAGACCTTGCATCGCATCAGACAGCAGCTACATTGGAAACACGCTCTGTGGGAGACCTTCAGCTTGGTCCCCCCATGCTCCCTCCCTCCCTCCCAAGCTGCTTAGACCCAGGTGGCCATGGTGGCTCCCAGGCGGGCCCCTAGTCCGTGGCAGGGCTCTTGCATGGTCCTTGCCTTTGGGAGTGGTGCTGGTGGGGTTGGTGAGGAGCCGCTCGCTGTGTGCTGCCCGTTTGAACTGGCGCTGGAACCGGCCCCGGAGGCGCACGTTCTCCTCGCTCTCCGACGATGGGATGGAAAGGCTGCGCTCCTCATCCAGGGAAAGGTCACTGTCTGAGTCGGAGTCTTGGTCTGCCGGGGCACATGCAGGATGGAAGCAGTGGGGATGGGGGCAATCGGATGGCTTTTGAGCAGGGCAGGGAAGGAAGGAAGCTTGGTTTTGGGGTTTTGCCTGCTGGTGTCCCGGGGTTATATCCCCCCAATCTAGCACTCCACTGGCACAAAACACAGACCCTGTGTTTGGACATTGCCTAGCTGAAGCCAGGGCCCCAGCATCCTGGGAGGCCTGTGCTGTTGTTTTCACCCTCGGAAACTAATTGGCCCAAGGGGGGCTCTGTTCAGTGACCCTGGACACTCCCTCCTCCCCACAGGCTGAGCGTACTCAGGAGTTGGAGTGAAGCTGCTGGGAGTGGCAGGTGCTCAGTGTGCAAAGGCTGCTCACTAATGTGGGAAATGCCACTTGCTAGGGCAGCTTCTGGGCAGCAGGGAGCCTTCTCACATGCACAGGCAGGTCCCAGGGGCGAGCCGGCTGGGTCTCAGCCTTACCTCCCCCTGCATCACGGTGAAACATGGCCACATCGAGGTCCGTGGGGCCGGTGTGACCAAGCAGGCTATGATCCAAGGCTGAGCCCTGACGCGCCATCACATTCTCTCTGAAACACACATGGCAAAAACGCTCAGACCCCAATTCCTCACCTGGCAGCACCTGTCCCTGTCCTGGGGTAAAGGAGTGCTCTCCTCTCATCTCCCATACTCATATCTGTGCCTGGCAGAGAGGTCAACAGCCCTGAAGGGGGGAGGGGGTTTGAGGGACTGGAACAGCAAGGAATGCTGCAGGGCAGGAGTGGGGGGCACTGGCAGAGCTGTGGAGAGCTCAGGACTGGAGTAACTGGGGTCTGTAGTGGGTCAGGAGTGATGTAAGTCAGCAGAGCTGTGTGGGGAGTCTCAGGATTGAAGGTCATAGCAGAGGAGGCATCGGTAGCAATGGTCCAGAAGGGCCAGGAGGTGACACCTGCATTTCCAGAAGACGGCAATGCCCTCTCCATTCCATGGTGGGCCCCACTCCCATCCCCCTCCATGTCTGTAGGTTCTCAGCTGTGGCTGTGAGCCAGTGGCCAGCCAGATGCCTCTTCCTCTGACTGCTTCCTACCTGAGGTAGCCCCTCTGGCTGGAATGGGTGCGGGCTGAGCGCACGCTGCTGACTGAGGAGATGGTGGAGGCCCCCAGGGTGATGCGAATGAGGCCGCTCTCCTCAAACAGGGCAGTGTTATTATAGGCATTGGGGCCCTGGCAAGGAAGAGACATGGAGAATTTGTTAGGAAGACTGCAGCAGCTGGGTCTCGAGATTCTCTCCCTGCCCAGCACTGCAAAGGGTGGGGGTGGCCTGTGTCCGTCCAGGAGTCTCCAGTCTCAGGCACCGTGAAGGGGTTCTCTTCCTTCATTGGCGAGGGTCCCACCAGCCTCTTCGGGAGGCACAGGGCTCCCAGGGACATGACAGTACATGAATTCAGACATGGACTGAGGGGCAGGACCTGGCTATGGGGTGGCTGTCTGGCTGAGGTCTTTCCCACTGACCTCCTGGAGCAGGCAATTACAGACCGGTAAGTCTAACGTCAGTACCGGGCAAATTAGCTGAAACAATAGTAAAGAATAAAATTGTCAGACACAGAGAACATCATAAATTGTTGGGCAAAAGACAACATGGTTTCTGTAAAGGGAAATCATATCTTACTAATCTATTAGAGTTCTCTGAAGGGGTCAACAAACATGTGGACAAGGGGATCCAGTAGACATAATGTACATAGATTTCCAGAAAGCCTTTGACAAGGTCCCTCACCAAAGGCTCCTATGTAAATTAAGTTGTCATGGGATAGGGAAGATCCTTTAATGGATTGACAACTGGTTAAAAGACAGGGAACAAAGGGTAGGAAAAATGGTAAATTTTCAGAATGGAGAGGGGTAACCAGTGATGTTCCGCAAGGGTCAGTCCTAGGACCAATCCTATTCAAGTTATTCATAAATGATCTGGAGAAAGGGGTAAACAGAGAGATGGCAAAGTTTGCAGACGATACTAAACTGCTCAAGATAGTTAAGACCAAAGCAGACTGTGAAGAACTTCAAAAAGATCTCACAAAACTAAGTGATTGGGCAACAAAATGGCAAATGAAATTTAATGTGGATAAATGTAAAGTAATGCACATTGGAAAAATTAACCCCAACTATACGTACAATATGATGGGGGCTAATTTAGCTACAACTAATCAGGAGAAAGATCTTGGAGTCATCGTGGATAGTTCTCTGAAGATGTCCATGCAGTGTGCAGTGGCAGTCAAAAAAGCAAACAGCGTGTTAGGAATCATTAAAAAAGAGATAGAGACTAAGACGGAGAATATCTTATTGCCCTTATATAAATCCATGGTACGCCCACATCTTGAATGCTGCACACAGATGTGGTCCCCTCATCTCAAAAAAGATGTATTGGCATAAGAAAAGGTTCAGAAAAGGGCAACTAAAATGATTAGGGGTTTGGAACGGGTCCCATATGAGGAGAGATTAAAGAGGCTAGGACTTTTCAGCTTGGAAAAGAGGAGACGAAGGGGGGATATGATAGAGGTATATAAAATCATGAGTGATGTGGAGAAAGTGAATAAGGAAAAGTTTATTTATTTGTTCCCATAATATAAGAACTAGGGGCCACCAAATGAAATTAATGGGCTGCAGGTTTAAAACAAATAAAAGGAAGTTCTTCTTCACACAGCGCACAGTCAACCTGTGGAACTCCTTGCCTGAGGAGGTTGTGAAGGCGAGGACTATAACAGGGTTTAAAAGAGAACTGGATAAATTCATGGAGGTAAAGTCCATTAATGGCTGTTAGCCATGATGGGTAAGGAAAGGTGTCCCTAGCCTCTGTTTGTCAGAGGGTGGAGATAGATGGCAGGAGAGAGATCACTTGATCATTACCTGTTAAGTTCACTCCCTCTGGGGCACCTGGCATTGGCCACTGTTGGTAGACAGGATACTGGGCTGGATGGACCTTTGGTCTGACCCAGTATGGCCATTCTTATGTTCTTAGGATAGAAAGGACTAGTTAACCTGCATGCTTGGTGGGGAGGGTTGCCACAGGGAGGGATTCCCTCTCAGGCAGAGTGCAGGCTCAGGTGCGGAGAAGGCCCTTGCCTTTGGGCTCGCTTGCTGAGGCAGTGCTCTTCTACACCCACCTGCACAGATCTAGCTGCCTCCTCGCCCTGACTCTTCTTGCCAAGGCAGGCCAGTTTCCAGGCCTCCTGCACCTCTTCATTCAGGACACAGAACAGAACCAACACGGCCAGGCCCTGTGAGGGAGGGGAAGAGAGGCTGTGAGCCTGAGTGAGGAAGGAAGGGAAGCACTCAGCACAGCCGGGAGCCCACACTTCCACTCTTCCTTGCAATGGGGCAGTGCTGAAGGCTGACTTTGGCCATTCGGGAGTGTGCTAACAGAGTCAGTCAGCTCTCCTCGATCGCACTGCCTGACACTGCATCCAGCTATTTGTGTTTCAGTCAGTCACGTCTACACTGCACCCAGGCCTCCAGCATAGTGCAGAGTGCTGCATCTAGACCCCTGATAGGGCAACAGGGCCACAGAGTGGAGGCATTTCTGTGCTGACCAGACTCATGACTCATTAGCCTGTAACAGAGGAAGGGACAAGCGGCTCCCCCTTGGAGAGTGCTTCCTGCTGGCCAAATTCACTGTGGGTCTCTGGGGGAGGGGAACAGGTGCCTGCCATGCTATCCCACCTGCTGCATGAGGCCCAGCAGTGGTTGAACCAGTTTCTTCCCCCAGGAACCAGCGTGTCTGCTCTGGGGTAGAATTGCTAGCGACTGACAGAGCTGTGGGCTACAGACATGAATACGCTCCAGCCAGCACAATGACTCAGTGCTAGGAGCTTGGTCTCACAAGGTTGACCTAGCTGCTTTCTGGGCCACCAGAGTCTTACAAGAAGGGCCTGCTTGCTGCAAGCTCCTGGGCCCAGTGGCATGGATGGGGAGAGAGGAGAGTGGCTGCCAAGGGTGATGGGGTAAGTGGAAGAGGAAAACTGAAACTGGGGTTGGCTAGGCAGCTCTGATTCTGTGCTGTGTGTGCAGTGACTAGGGAGCAGTCTGAGGGCACACAGCAGAGGTTCCAGGCCCACTGCTGCTAGCAGGGGGTCACAGTGCCAGCAAGGAGCCTTAGCAGGCCTTGGCTTTGGAGGTGATGGGGGATAATTGGCTATACAGAGAAAGCTCGGGATGGTAGCTCAAACAGTGGGTGCTGGTGGCTGTTAGCTCTCCCCTGCATGCAGTTCCCAGCAGCCCTTGTGCATCCACTTCAAATATAGGCCCAACTCTTTGCTGATCCATTTTATGAAAACTCCTCTGAAGATGGTCATTATTGTCCCATTATGTTGCAGAGCAGGGCTGGCTCGGAAGGGGCATCATTAAATCATAAGGACCAACTCATTTGGGCTTACAACTGAAGTCTCTTCTTGGTGCAGCAGGTCTCTGCTCCTCTACAGCAGCGGTTTTAGCCTATGTCTAAGGGGTCCACAAAAGGTTACCATAGAACATAGAAAGGTTACCATAGAACAGTGGTTTTCAACCTGTGGTCTGCAGACCCCTGGGGGTTCTGAGATTTCCAAAGGGGTCCTCACCTTCATTCAAAATTTTGTAGGGGTCCACAAATAAAAAAAGGTTGAAAACAGCTGAGCTAGGCTACAGAATGAGAAGGTGAACATGGACAATGACCACTAGAGGGGGCAGTCAGTTCATGAGTGAGCGGAGCAGCAGGAGGGTCCCTGAAATCAGGAGCTCCAGGGCAGCACAGGCCTTTAGCTAAAGGAAGCCAGAATGTCCCGTGGATTAGTGAGCAGAGAAGGAGAGTGATGACAGAACAGAGGGGCACAGTCACTGCTGGAGGGCAGCTGCTCTAAGGGAACCCCTCTGTCTGTGTAATGCTCCTAATGAAGGGGGATGGCTCTTGAGGGCCAAACCCACAGGGTGACTGGCCGGGGGAAGCTCGAGGCGCTGCGGGGTTAATGTCTGCAATGTGTCTGAAGTGTGCACCAACCTCAGCTTGTCTCTGTGACATGCATACCAGAGAGGCATGACCAGCCATTGGGTGTGCATGCACATGACAGAAAGCAAGCCCAACAGCAGGTATGTCAGTGTTTGCGTGCGTGCATGCACATGTGTGTGAATGGCAGAGTCTATCAGCAGGTGTAGTCAGTGTGTGCGTGTGCACATGCGTGTGAGTGACAGAGCCCATCAGCAGGTGGGGATTTGAGATGTTTGGAAGAATCTGTTTTGTGTTGCTTTCCTAAAATAAACCTTCTTGCTGAGTAAAAGCTCAGTGTACAGCAGTGCTTGAAGTAGAAAGAATAAAACATGGGAGCTGCTGTAATACTGCAAGGCAGGTCTGAGCTGGGGAGGAGCTGGAGAGCAGGGGAGCTCCAGGGAGGCTCCAGGGCCGGGCTGGGCCATGGAGCAGAGCACAGGGGAGCTGGAGAGCAGGGGAGCTCCAGGAAGGCTCCAGGGTCAGGCTGGGCCATAGAGCCGAGCAAAGGGGAGCTGGAGAGCAGGAGAGCTCCAGGAAGGCTCCAGGGCCGGACTGGGCCATAGAGCCGAGCACAGGGGAGCTGGAGAGCAGGGGAGCTCCAGGGCCAGGCTGGGCAATGGAGCAGAGCACAGGGGAGCTCCAGGAAGGTTCCAGGGCTGGTCTGGGCCATGGAGTTGAGCACAGGGGAGCTGGAGAGCAGGGGAGCTCCAGGACTGGGCTGGGCCATGGAGCCGAGCACAGGGGAGCTCCAGGAAGGCTGCAGGGCCAGGCTGGGGACGGTAGCATAGAAAAGCTGGAGGAAGCTCAGGTGAACTCTGCAGAGTGGGTGCCATCAGACTCCAGCTTACTGCTTTCCATCTTTCCTCTTGTCTGTTTGGTTTCCCTTTAACCTGCCTTTCCGTTGTTTAAATTTTCCCATCACTGTTCCTTGTCCAAAGGCACCAGTGAGAGATGCTCCCCTGAGGGGAGGGGCAGAGCTGCTGCTTGGCCTCCGGGGCAGGCTGGATGGAGAGTTACCTGGAGACTGCAGAGGACAGTGTGGAGGTAGTGGAAAGCCAGGACACTGTTGTTGACAGCCAAGAGGCCAAAGAGCCAGGTAGTGCTAATAACTAGAAGCAGAACAAAGGAGCTTCGCAGCGTCATGCTGGAGAGAGAGAGAGAGAGAGAGACAGGCAGACAGATACACACAGACAGACAGAGACAGGGACGCAAAGGTTAGAATCTCTTGTTAATCTACAGTCTATCACTCAGAGACAGAGACAAAGGGGAAGTACACTCCTGTCCTGAGCCACCAGCTCCCCACACCACGCGCCAGCACCACAGCGGGACAATACACTCCCTGCAGTACGTCTCCACCTTGTGGACCCACACCCAGTCGGGACAGATCACTACTAGCTGAGCACTGACAAAGCACGTAGGAAGACACGGCCCTGGCTCCAAGGAGCTTCTCTTCTGGATGAGACAGACAGGACAGTTCAGACCCCAGGGTGACCATTTGGGCTCAGGGGAGGCTTAAGGGGTGGCTTGGAAGAACGCAGTGAAGGCACGCATGGAGAAGATGCAGAAGGGGTATTTAGGAGGGCTGGGAAGAGTGTAGGCAGCAAGAGGGGGAGAACGAGAGACAAGCACTGAGATGGAGGCTGGATCGGAGCCCTGGATACAAGGACAGGAAGCGGAAATGGCAGGTGATGGGGAATCAGTGATAGGGTTTGAGCAGGGGACTTACATGGACAGAGCAGTGGGAGAGGAATCACCTTTCAGCAGAGGGCAGATAGACAGACTGGAGAGGAATAACGTGAGATGTGGGAGCCTGTCAGGAAGGGGCTGTGGGAGCAGGGATAAGAGGAAAGGACGGATGTTAGAGAAGCGACTGATATTGGCAACAGAAGCAGTAATGGAAGGCGACTTCTAGGCTGAATCCGGGTAACAGGGAGGCCAGGCAGATTTTGACAGTGATGAAGCAGGGGATGGCTTGTGGGGAAGGGAGAGAAGTTCAGATATTTGTGCGAGGGATCAGAGCAGCAGACCCTCCACTGAGATCCTGGCCAATCAATACTCACAGAACTGATTTCTTCTTGGTCTCCTTCTGGCCTGGGGAACATGACATCTTGGCCACTAGCAGGAACATCACCCCGTTCATCTGAAAGCACAGAGAGTGTTAGATGCTGCTCTGCTGCTCCTACACTGAGGCTTTCACTCTCTCCAGTCCTGGTGTTTCGATCATGAGCCTCCACAAGCTCCTGTACCTGGGAAGCTGAACTCTGTGCAGACCTGGGCTCATCCACCTCCTCCTCTGCCTGCTCTACACAAGCCCCACTTCTCTGGGCTACATACTGCTGCCTGGGCTTGGGGATGTGTGAAAAGAAAGGAAGCCCCGTGGGAAGAAGAGAGCACAGGAGAAAGGAACAAAGCTTCAGGGATAGAGGAAATATAAATAGAGGAGGGACAGCAATGAGAAGAGGAAGAGGCAGCAGAGACCAGGGGAAGGTAAGCGGAAGGCAAGGCAGCAGACACATGGAGTGCAAAGAAGGGGAGGACATGTGGGGTGGGCCGGGACACGGTATAAACACGGGAGGAGTTTACCACAATGACGACAGTAATGGGGCCTGCAAAGCTCCAGACCAGCTTATCGTGGATAGAAATCCAGCAGAAATCTGGGTTCCCATAGCCCTCTGGGTCCAAGCCAACGGCCAGTCCTGGGGGGGGAGAAAAGGGAAAGGTCAATTCCATGATACAGCCACCTAGGAGACATTGGGATCACTTTGCACTTCCACTATGGCCTCTTCCACCAGAGGATCTCAAAGCAGAGACCAAACATTGGTCAATGCAGCCTCAAAACGCTCCTTGGAGAGCAGTATCATTGTTCTCATTTACAGATGGGGAAGACTGCAGTACAGAGGAGAAATGACTTGCCCAAGGCCACAACAGAGAGCTGGGGCAGAACCAGGGACAGAACCCATGTCTCCTTACTCCCCGTCTAGTGCTCCTCCTTCCCCTCGGTTCCTGCCAGTGCCTCTGGCCAAGTTGCCATAGCAATAGAAATATCTAGCAATGGCTAAGCTGTCTCTCCTGCTTTGTGAGGTCTGTGGACTATGCCTCACTGTCTCAAGATGTCCACCTCAGCAGAGCCCCACAACAGGGCATTTACTGCCAGGAACACATGACCCCAGTGGTGATGAACCTTGGGAAATGGATCGAGATGATTAGCCAAAGAACATTTGCATCTCATGCTGTGAATCCTAGAAGGGCAGGAGCTTCATGGCCATCAGGCCAGAAAGGATGAGAAGCCTTGTAGGTTCTTCTGAAGGAGTGAGACCCCGGCTTCTAAACCCCATGGACATTTCACACCAGAAAACTACAGCGCACCCTCTGCTGTAGCACCTACCACGTCAAACACTAGGAGTGGTATAAATGCATAGTGTCTTCATCGCTGCCTTGACCCAGATAACTCCTGTACATATTGTAGCTCACTGACTGTATCTCCATGGTCTAGAATCTGTCTGCAGTGTTGCTCCTGGCTAGACCCATACAGCACAAACACACACACAGTGGCAAATATGGATGCCCACAGACATGCACATACATCCCCTCCACACACGTTCCCCCACCAGACACTCAGGCTGGCCAGTGCCCACGGAATCAGAAAGGAGACAAGTTCTTAGGCCCATGCCCATGCCTATGCCTGAGGCCCATGCCTCTTTGACCAAATGGGGTTTCTGAGGCCAATGCCTTTGGCATCGCCCAAGGCCAAGGAGTTTCCATGCTGTAGCAAGCTTTATCCATTTCCTCCCCCCATCCCTCAGAGAGGGAACCTGTCTTCCCAAGCATCTTTGCCCAGCGTGCGGTACCTACCGGTGATGATGGCAGGCACCCCCCAGCCAATGGCATAATAGAACCTCATGGCTCCGAAGTTGATGTTGCGGGCTTCGGTCTGCATGCGGTAGATGTGGAGGCCCTGCACGAAGAGCCAGGCGAAGGTGGAGAGGAAGAAGTAGTGCAGCAGGATGGCAATCACAGTGCAGAGGAACTGAAAGGAGCAAATCACCACTCAAAGAGTGGACAGCCCATCCAGCTGGGGAAGGGGAAAGGCCCTCCCTTGCCTGGCAATCTCCCTTACTGCAGCAGAGTCACCCCCAGAGCATTTCTGACATCCCCATTCTGCTCTACACCCAGCAGGGAGCTGGCTTGTGGGACTCCTGTATCTCTGTTGCATGCCCCTGACCTAAGCTGCTGATTCCCAACCTCCTAGAAAGGGGCTAGATCCACAGTCTGGATCCACAGTCAGTAACAAACCCTGGAACAACCCACCCCAAAGAGCCCACATCCAAACCAAGCAGCCTCATAACCCTGCTCGTGTCCCTCTCCGACACACATGTTGATATCCACTGGGTAGGTGGTTTGAGTGATGCCTTCTGTTCTTCAGGGATGTGGGGAACACTCTGTCACTTCTGGGGCTTGAACCAAAGACCTAGCTCAGATCCAGGAGCTCCTCCATTGGTGCTACAGGAGAATCTCCTGTAGTCACCTCACTTCTGAGCTGGGTGCACTACAGCCTCCAGGAGAGAGAGCTCATCATCCCGTCAGATATGGGCCTCTTTTGATTAGCAACAGCCTGTCCTAAGTTGCAACCAACTGCCCTGTGCCTGAGAGTTGGCACCACGACCCAACGCTATGGCTGGTGCCAGGGCCCTAAAAGGGGCTGGGATTCCATGGTGAGGAGTGTGGTATGAAACCTAGAAAGAAAAGATTGGATTACATCGAAAAGAGGATTTAGGGGGAAGACTCCTCCCTGGGGGAATCTCCCACTCTTCCCCCAGGCATCCCAATGAACCCAGGAGGGTGCATCCTGCAGGATGATTCCAGCGCTCAGGTTGATTTAGGCAAGACTCCCAGGGGCACCATTCAAACTAGGTCAAAATATGAAACACTGGAGACTGAACTAGCAAAGCATTTATACTCCTGCTGCATTCACCCAACAGTTCTGTTCTCCCAGGCCTCCTTCCTACCCTCTAGGTCTCCCCGGTCTGACGACGCCATCCCACCCAGCTGCACTCAGGACTGTTTCCTCCTCCCCTTACCTGATTTTGAGTGCGGTTGATACCCAAGAGGAAGAGCAGCTCGGAGAAAAAGAGGGTGACAGATATGTTGGAGTGGATGCCCCTGGTGTTGGACTTGAGGCCTTTCAGACATGTCAGGAAGGAAAAGGTCAGCAGCAAGGCCACAAGAGAAAGAGACACCAAGGAATAGGTGACAATGGCCAGGGTCTCCAGGTCACCCTCCAGCTGCTGCAGATGGAAGCCAAAAGACAGAGTCAGGCAAGAAAGCATGAGCATGTGTCGGCTTCAACGGTCTCTCCCTCCGGCTGGGAATTGGATGGGAGAAGCAGCCTGGGATTTTCTGCTACATTTCTGCAGTGGGCACTGTCTAACACTGTGTAACCCAGAGTTCTACCCTGAATGTTCTGGTGCGTTTAGATCGTGGTCCCCACCGCATTAGGGCCTGCTCCATTCTGCTCCTTGTCCATGGTGTGTCCAGCACAACCTCATGGAAATACATCCTCTTGTTCTGGTTTTCACCACTGCGTATTCCCCGCCACCCACCCCCAGCCTTCCCACTCCTTCCTCCCCTCCCTCCCGCCTCTGCAGAGGTCGCGTTACCTCCCGGTGGGAGCTATCCATCAGCACCCCAAAGGTGCCAAACTGGGAACACTGGCAGCGCACATGCGTGGTGTTTCTGAACACGAGATCACAGTCCCTTGCTGTCCAGAAGCCGGAAGGGTCAGTCCTGCAGCCGCAAGAGAACACAGAGAAATCTCAAAGGAACAGGTCTTCAAAATCACATCTCCTGTCAGGCCCTGGGGGGTCTGGGGGTGCATAGGTGAGGAGCAGCCTGCAGAGCATCAGCCTGCTCAGAGGTTCTTTGGCTGCCTGGACAGGTTCTCTACTCTTCCTAAGGTGGCAGGATGTAACAGGATGTTTCCATGTTTGGATGTTGAAGCATCTACTCAATGCTGCCTGAAGTTGGTGACCTCTGCCCTCAGCAGTAGGGACAGTGCAATGTGCCAGAAGGCAGCACCTTGGTGGGCCAGTTCCACCGCCCTGGTGATCCCCCACTTCTGTCCTAGCAAGGGGGCTATGTGACAGAGCTCTGCCCCAGCACACAGAAGCAAGGATGGTTCAGGAGAGTCAGGGAACTAGTTAACTTCTCCAGTTTCTTTTACTAAACCTCTCGAAAGCTGCAGCAGTGAATGGCCCCGGGGCTAGTGAGAATCTTGGCCTGAAGCATGACGCAAACAGGCTGGGCACTTACTGGCTGGAATGATTCCACTGGACACAGAGGGGCTTGCTCCGGTTGGCCGTCTCCAGCAGGCGGAACTCCAGCACCAGGGGCGTGTCCAAAGTGCCCTGGACGAAGGTGTGGTTGCTGAACACGGACACGCTCACTATGGGGGAGTTCATGACGGGGTTCTTGGGCAGTCTGCAAGAGACGACAAGGGCCTCGTCACTGAGCCCATCGGCCCATCAGCCGCCCAGACCTGCCTGGCATTTCAGAGAATGCCAGGGGGCTGACAAGGGCTGGACTGACAGCCTGAAACCCATCCGCCGCTACAGGACAGGCTGCATGCTGCCCACCCAGCCTCAGCCCTGCCTTAGGCTGTGGGGAGAGGGCAGTTCATCCTCTGTGGCCCATCCAGTCCTTGTCCTCTTTTAGAAGGCTGCCAACACGGGGGGCCAAGCAGGACCAGTTGTGCTAGTGGTTTCAGTGTTGCAGACACCAGCTCTGGACAGAGCCCCCAGCCTCCAGACAGGCCACTGCGCACAGTCAGATGAGCCAGGCTGGAACCCTGAAAAGTCCCGCACCCCAGACCTGCATAACTGGCAGTACCCAGTTGCTTGCTGCCTTCTCTGTAGAGAGTGCATGTCCTGGCAGGGTGACAAAGTACCTGAGACTGCGGCGATCCACCTGATAGCGGGCTGGCAGCAGCCCCCCCAAGGTGCGGTAGATAATGAGGATGATGATGGTGACGGCAGGCTCGGGCTCCGGGAGGGTCAGCTTTGGGGAAGAGCTCTCCACTGTGTCGTTCACTTCCCTGCTCATGGGCATGGCGGCTGCTGTGGGCAGAGCTTGGGTCAGAAAAGGCACCTGTAACAACGGTCTGAGGCAGAGTGTAGGGCCAAGGGGAAGGAAATGCCTGGTGCCACTGGCCATCTCCGTGGCCATGGCTCATGAGCCACGTACCAGGGCTGGGCACTACATAAGGGACGCAGCGGTGTCTCTTGGGAAGGAAGTTGTACAAAGCCCCATCCATCTTTGCCGGGGCTGCAGCGAGGAGTCCAGAGAAGTCCATGGCCATAGCAGTTCTCCCATTGTGGGAGGCATCTAAGACATGGATACCATCTGCAGGGTCCCTGCATCATGGCAACCTCCCCACCGAGGCCAGAGAGGGTCTCCCGAGGCCAGCACTCGGTGCTATTCCCAGAGATCGCCAGGAAGCAATTCTAGACACTCCCTGCAAGGGCGCAGCAGGCTCCCAGCTTCTGCGGGCCCGGAGGCCAGAGCACCAATGGGATGCTACCTCCCAGCCCAGGAAGTGAGGAGCTCTCTCCTCTAGGCCAGGAAAAGGTGCCAGCAGCCTTTGGGGTAAGTCATACAGGTGGTCTCTGACAGACCCAGGAGACAGCCCAGGCTGGGGATCTGGCAGTTGCATGTCCCCCCACCAGCTACCCTGCATGCAGTGCTTGTCCCTTGGGCAGACGGTACTGAATACAGTGTAGGGCATGAAGAGAGGCCCAACAGAGCCTGCTGGGGAGGCAGCCAGTACACCAGGGCCATTCCCTGGGGCTCAGGGCGGCCATTCACTTACCTTCCACTTTGGGGGGTGTAAGCACTGAGAGCGGGAGCACCACGTGGGTGTGTGGGTCCCACATGGCCTGCCCCCGGAAAAGGCTGCTGTGGTAGCGGGGGTAGCGTCGCCGGACGTGGGTGTGGTTCTCCATGCGGTCAATGCTGAGCACTGTGTGGGGAAGAGACAGAGGAATCAGGGGCCTGGGAGAGCTCAGGGAGCCAGGGTCGTTACTCTGGCTGGACAGCGTTGCAATGGGATGGGCTCAGCGTGCCAGGATTAACACGTTTGCGTCTATCTTTGGAGTAACCAATTCAAATGCGGCTGAGGTCACAAGTGCAGTGTGATGGGCTCAGACCAGTCACTTGTGGATCCCCAGTCATGTCTGTACTTGCAAAGCGGAGGGAGGGAGCAGTGCTGTGGGGAGCGAGAAGGATGTCCAGCTCCCATCTGCACTCGCTAGCTCTATCTGTGCTCGCTTTCAGGAGCAACGCACTCACTGAGTTTGCTGGGCCTGGACGTGGGGACTATAAAAGGCACATGTGCCCTCCCGTACATACAGTCCCTAATGGGACCACGTGAGAGACCCAGCTCCATGTGAGACAACCACCTATGGATGCACATCCCAAATCCACATGTGAGTTTGGGGAGAGTGGAACCAGTCAGCCTTCTAGTCATCAGAACCCCATGGCAAACCCTCAGCAAGCTAACAGCAGGTAGCCAAGGGTATGCTGGCCCCTTCTGCGGGGGTATGCACTTAGGAGGAGTTGTAGAAGGTTGTGGTCAGTGGATCCTTTCCTAAAGGATTTATGGAAGACTGGGAATAACACAGAGGCAGCAGCTTTACCATGGTAGAATCACCATCCCAAACCCAGCTCTGGCTTGCAGCTCTCTTGGGGAAGTGTTCAGGGCAGCAAGGAATAACTTCTTTAGCTGATACTGCTGGGGGAATAAACTGGAATGGAATTGCTACCACTGCGATTTGGCCAGGACAGAGGGGGTAACACCGCGACTCTCACAAAGAGCAACGGGAGCTTTCATGACCCAAGGGGTGGGGGCCATGAGTTTAGCTTTAGATCTCCTCCAGCAGCACAGCACCCCAAGTCTCTGCTGACTCAGAGGAAAGACCACCACTTTCTGCAGCACTTCAGGCTTTCCTGGGGGCCTCCCATTCAACAGCTGACCAGCTGCACCCTCCTCAGCTGACAGTCACAGCTGGAGCGTGGCCTCAGATTGGCATTTGTGCCCGTTTTAACTCTTTGAAGTGTGGTGTCAGAGCTGCATGCCTTGCACCACTGCCCTCCTGGCAATGCTTCCAGCCTGCTGCCTACTCACTGATGTTGGGGGTCACCACGCCAAGGGGGTTCAGGTAGGTGAGTTTCATGTTGCTGGCGAGTGTGCCCGTGTACTCTCTCAGCTGCTCCATCAGCCCCATGCTCCCATGGTCGCTCTGCAGCAGCACGTCCCAGTGCTCCTGGTTCTCCAGGGCCAGCACCGCACTGCCTGCCCTCAGCAGGTTCTGCAAACAGAGGGAGAGTCTTCAGCAGGCTTGAAGGGAAAAGACCTTTCTTTGAAATCTTCTACGCCTCCTCTCTCCGTCACCTCCCCTGCCTGCTGCAGGCGAGCCAGAAAAGAAGGGGGATGGGGTGTGCTCGGAGCTGAGCGTCGCACCACTGGGAGACGATCCCAGGCTCTCACCCTTTGCAGGAATGGGAAGGGTTTCCTCACTCAATTCACACTGGCCCTTGCTCGGTTGCACCCCCTTGGCTCTCCCCTGCCCCCCATGGGCTTCACACCCTTTAGCTACTCAGAGTAACGAAGGGACGGAGCAATGAGATGGGGCAGGCACCACCCCTGATGGCTCACAAGCTGGGACAAAGGCTGCAGCCATCCTACCTGGAGGTAAGGGTCCCTGCTCCGCAGGGCTCAGAGCCACAGTCCCAGGCTGGTGGGGCTGATGAGGCTGAGAAGGCAGCACCCTTAAGTCCCAGAGAAGCTGTGCTGTGGCTGACCAAGGGGCAGCGCCGATGAGCTCTGCCTTGCTCAGCAGGGAAGGGTAAGGAGGAGGGCTCCTCCCAACCGGAAGGGCGCTCACCTCGTTGAAGTGGGCATCCTGGGTGGCGGTCAGGCCGAAGCCATGCTGCCTGCTCTCAAACTCCATCAGGCGGGACAGCAGGCGGTAGGTGATGTGAACGTCGTTGCCGAAGTAGCGCTCCATCTGGTCCGTCACTGCGCGCAGCCGGTGCGCCAGCTTCTTCGCCTCAATGGTGTTCAGCTCCGTCTCGTTCCTCTCCAGGCCCTCCAGCTGCCAACAGAGAGAATGGAGACGGGATGAAACAGTGCGATGTGGAGCTAAAATCTGGTCCCTCCCTCCCCAGCTTTAAGCCAGGGGTAACAGGGAGAAATGCTGATGCACTACAGACCCAGTGGCTGGGTTTCGGGATCAGATTGCCCTTGGACTGTGCTGGCCATCTCTGCAAGCCTGTCAATGGAAGGATTATCTCTAGGGACAGTCACAAGGCCAACAGCAGGTGCTGGGACCAAACAGTCGCTCGAGTGGGCAGCAAACTGTGCCTCAGGAATCTGCTCCCCTGGGGGAGAAGAAACCCCTGAGGATAGGTGTGTGTCATTTAACTCCATGAAAACAGGTCTGATAGTTATAGAGACCCCCCTTCAGCCTGAAATCTAGTCAACTTCAAAAAGACATTTCAAAGTGGTTTCAGGTTCCACATCTGCACAGGTGCCCAGCCGACATTTGTTGTGGTGTTACCATCACATTTTCCTGTTTTAAAATAGACACTCTTTTCTTCTCCGCTGTTGTGTGAAAATCCACACAAACCACCGGGTGAAACTGACTATACTAGGGAAAGCGCTGTGCACAAAACGAACAAACTGCGGGAAAAGAGCAGCTAATACAATGTTTTCTCTCCCATCTCATTTAATTACAAGAATCTTCAGTGTTAGTCATAACTGAGGTGGACTAAACAATATTCAGAGAGAATTTTGATTCTGACAGTTGAGAGCTTCCCTTTAACTCTCCCCTGCTGCATCTACAGGCTGCTTAGACTTTGAGCAGCGGAGCTCGGTATTATTGAACCCCAGGCAAACAGCAGCTACTGATATGTTGTTATCCATTTGTGTGACAGAACAGTGAATTAAAACAAAAAAGTAACTTCAGAGGAAGGTCCCCAGCAGGACGAAGGAATTTCAAAGACAGGCTAAGAGTTGAAATTAGCAATCCAGCAGTAATGACTTGTCCCAATGCCTGGAAACTCAATTGTTAGAGGAACCTAAAGATTTATCATTTAATCTTACTGATCAGCCAATAACTAAGGCGATGTCTACACTAGACAGCTTACAGCAGTGCAGTTGTATTGATGCAGCTTTGCTGCTGGAAGCTCTCCCCTGTAGTCACCCTATGCGGACGGGAGAGAGCTCTCCCGTTGACATCATTAATTCACCTCCAACGAGTGAGCGATGGTAGCTCTGCTGGCAGGGGAAGCTCTCCCACCGACGTAGCACTGTCCACGTCGGCACTTCTGTCAGTGTAACTTATGTCGCTCAGGGGTGGCTTTTTCACACCCCGAGGGATGTAAGTAGTCGTGTAGATGTGGCTTAAAAATGAACACGCTAAGGGTGGTGAGAGAGCGGCTGCATGACCATTTATTGCTGTCGAAACGGAGGATGCTGAATCATCTGATCCTGTGGCCCTCTTGGGATTATTGATGCTTTCTCTTCGAATACTGGGCTGGGATTAATGCACTTATCCATCAGGGGCAGTTTGTGCTTGTGATAGTCTGACAAATTAGGCTAAAATTAAATCCCTATTTCAAGGAAGGGCAGGTCTGGAGGATCCAAGTATTGAGAGGGGCTCCTGATGGAAACAGGGTCATGTTCTGGTCCCCTCTAGGGCTGGATTTTCAAGAGCTCAGCACCCATAATTGGGACCAGATTTTCAAAAGAGCTCTGATGTTGGGTGCATGGTGGGTGCTGAGCATTGTGGAAAGCCCAGCCACGAGTCTCACCAGGGTAGCTGCTGAGCACTATGGAAAGTCCAGCCCTTATTTAGGGGCCTAAATGGGAACTGAGCTCTTTTGAAAATCTAACCATGAGCTCTTTTGAAAATGTAGCTTCCAAGAGCTACCTCCTCCCAGTGAGCTGCAGCCTGGGGAAGGAGTAAAGAGGGCAGTTACCAGTGTCGAGAGCTCCTTGAAGGCAGGCGATGTGCAGTTGAAGAGATCGGGTTCCAGCCAACCCCTCTCTCCATCGCAGTGGCGAACTGCTGCACCTGAAAGAAGAGGCGTTGCCGATTCAAAACTCAGAGATGCAGGACACAGTTTCCCAGCTGGTTAGGACAGTGCCATTCCCAAAGCTAACCCACCATGCTGTCAGTATCACTCAGAACAGCACCGGGAAGTAACATCAAAGCCCTGGATTGCTAAGGGGACCAGCTGAACTACCCATTCTGAATTCAACTCGCATTCATCCGGGAGCTGTCACTGGCAAGTCTCTCTGTGAACAGTTCCAGTTTCCATAACAATTCACCCAATAACTGGGAAAAATCATGATCAGACTTTGGGTTGTTTAGAAGCCGCTCCCTTCAGTTATTTCCTATTTGTGGCATGTGATTGGTTACCCCTGTTTCACAGTGTAGCTGACTGGATGAGACTTTTAGAGAGGGGAATAATGAATAGCAAACAACAAGCAATGTAATTCACGAGGTTATCGGGGCTCCATTCTATGCACCTTTGCACATTGACAGACAAGTATGTACCTCCCCCAGTGCTCACCGGACCCCCACAGCTGACGAAAGACATGACTGACAAATCCCAGTCCACCTGGCCTGGTGCTTGCATTCACTGAAATCCCTGCTGGGACGTTGCATCTCTCTCTCACAGCCTTTGTCTGCTTAGAACTTTGAGACACGAGGAAGTTTACTGGCATAACTACACTGGTGTAATTATACGGTTTTAGTTAGACCAGTATATCTCCCCGGGTGGCCACACACATTCTGGAATGAGTGTCCACACAGGGAGTTACACCTGTATAGCTAAAGCAGTATAATTATGCCAGTGTAGTTATGCTGGTAGCTTTCTCTGTGTAGAAAGTCCTTAAATGATAAGCTCTTTGGGCAGCCACCATCTCTCACTCTGTGTCTGGACAGTGCCTAGCACAGTAGGGCCCTGATCCTGGCTGAAGCCTCGGCGCTCCTAGAATATAAATAATAATATATGTGCTATCAACCAGTTCTGTTTAAAAACCACCCACACAATCAATATCCTCATTAACAGCCCCCCAGCAGGGTCCACGTTATCCATCCCAAAAGCAGCACAATGATCATCAGCAGCAGCAAGTGCATCATTAATGCCAGTGAGTAACACACCCCATTGACCTAGCTGTCATATGAAGCTCACCATGCACAATTGCCATGAGTGGCTCCAGTACTGCCCACGTCAATGTCTCGAACGGGGGCAGCGCCAGCAGAATAACAACTCAGCACTTAGGGGGCTAGACACACAGTGACTAATGCGCCTCCCACCCTCAGCAGGGTCAATGGCATTATCTCACTTTTACTGATGGGGAAACTGAGGCTCAGAGCGAGGAAGCAACTTGCCCAAGGTCAGATGAGTTGGTGGGGAAGCCAGGATGAGAGGTCAGGAGTTCCTGGCCCAATGGAGCTCCCATGTTCAGCCTTCCAGCCCTTTCATCATCATCATCATCCCTATCTTCCCCTACAGGCTTCTCCTCCTCCTCCTCTTCCATATTATCAACCCAGCCAACCAGGCCAGAGACAGAAGGGGCTCAGTGGTGGAAGCAACCAGCAAAGGGGGACCCATTCTCCCTGTTCTCTGCTTCTTGCCCTCCCTTCAGCAGAAGAATGAGCCTCAATCCCCGTAACAATCCCAGTGGCCTCACTGAGTTGCCATATTTTGGGTAGGATCCTGCAGAACATTCTTGGTCATTGGGCTCCTTTATCATGGCTCCCTCTACGATGGGCTAACTAGAGAATGGCCCTTCCCACCCAGAAGGGTGAACTGACGACATGGCATGTGAGATAGGTAGGGTTGCCAACTTTCTAATGGCACAAAACCAAACACCCCTGCCCCGGCTCTTCCCCAAGTCTCTGCCCCTGCCGTGCCCCTTCTCTGAGGCCCCTCCTCTTCTTGCTCCATCCCCCCTCCCTCCGTCGCTCACTCTCCCCCACCCTCTCTCACTTTCACCGGGCTGGGGCAGGGGGTTGGGGTATGGGAAAGTGAGGAATCTGGCTGGGAGTGTGGGCTCTGGGGTGGGGCGGGGGATGAGGGGTTTGGGGTGAAGGAGGGGGATCCAGGCTGGGGCAGAAGGTTGGGGTGTGTGTGTGGGGGTGAGGGCTCCAGCTGGGGTGGGTGTGGGCTCCAGCCTGGGGCAGGAGGGGGCAATGCAAGGTGCGGACTCCGGCAGAGAGTTTGGGTGTGGGAGGGGACTCCGGACTGGGGCAGGGGGTTGGGGCGCGGGAGAGGGTTCAGGGTCCTGGCGGCGCTTACCATGGCTCCCAGGAAGCGGCCGCCTGGTCCCTCCTGCCTCTGGGCGCATGGGTGGCCAGGGAGGCTCCGTGCGCTGCCCTCGTGCCCACAGGCGTCGCCCCACAGCTCCCATTGGTTGCGGTTCTCAGGCAATGGGAGCTACAGAGCCGGCACTTGGGGCAGGGGCAGCGCGTGGAGCCTCCCTGGTCACCCAGGTGTGAAGAGGCCACAAGGACCTGGCAGCCGCTTCCTGGGCCTGCGCGGAGCTAGGGCCAGTAGGGAGCCTGCCTTCGTCCCGCTGCGCCACCAACCAGACTTTTAACGGCCCCGTCAGCGGTGCCAACTGGAGCGGCCAGTGTCCCTTTTCAGCCAGGCATTCCGATCGAAAACCAGACAACTGGCAACCCTAGAGGTAGGGTTGGGGCCACTCTACTTCAAGAACATGGGCCATGAAGAAGCTAGGTCATGGGTTGCAGTGATTCCCAGTTGCTCTGGCCCCAGGCCCATAAGCCAGCCTGCTAGGCACAGAGAGCTCCTCTGTGACAGCTGTGCCTTTGTTTCTGCTCTTTATGTACCCCAAAAGATCCTCTGCCTCGGCCACATGTGGCCCCACCTTGATCAGGCCAAATGTCCTCCTACTGCCACTTCTTTCCATGGACTCTCTAATGGCCCTTCATCTGCCTTCCCCGATAGATGGCAGCTCCTTTCCTCTGGTCTGAAGGGAAGTGCCCATTAGCCTTTGATGCCCGTAGTACCCTGCGAACCAACCAGCAGCAGGTGCTAGCAGAGCAGACAGCACTTACTCTCCTCTTCCTCCAGTT
This sequence comes from Natator depressus, assembly GCF_965152275.1. Taxonomy (NCBI): domain Eukaryota; kingdom Metazoa; phylum Chordata; order Testudines; family Cheloniidae; genus Natator; species Natator depressus. The sequence goes on from NC_134240.1 coordinate 23,896,460, forward strand.
ACTAGCCCTTCCCCCTCAAAGCCTAAACAAGTGAGCTCCTCAGTAGCCCACGGCCGAGGCTGACTGCAAACTGGCACACATCTCACAGGGACAGGAGCACTGCGAGATCCCCGCACCGCAGCCTATTGGGCCACCCAGAGCAAACGATACACTGTAAAGGCAGCAAGACATAAAGGGGTGGGAGAGAGAGGGGAGCAGTGTCTGGCTGCAGTCGAATCTCTGCAAGTTAGTTTGCTCGGGGATAGGAAAGGCAATCGAGGGCGGACATGGGTATAAGGAAGCCAATGCGAGGTGCAGCGTTAGTAACACAGTCAGCAGCCCTGGAAGCATGGGGTCTGCGGGTGTCTCAGGCAGTGAGAGGGGAAGGGAAAGCCACGCAGAGCAGACCTTGCAACACATAGTGAGGGAAACGGGACAACACCGGCTCCTTACCTGAACCCCGCAAACCTGATCAGGAGGGAGTGAAAACGGGGAAGAGAAGCGACATGGTTAGGAGCTGAAACCCGGAGTAGGAGAAGAACGCACGTCCCTGGGGAAATGTCTGGAGGAGGGGAGGGGCTGAACTGCCCTGGATTCCCAGAAGCCAGTGATTCCCATCTCCCACCGGCCTGGAGGTCGCTGTCCTTCCTTTCTGATGTGGCACTCTCCAAAGTCAGCCATGGCTGAATCGCTACAACGCGCTCTAGCTGGGGCTGCCTTTGAAGCCCGCTCGGGGACAGGGCCACATCAGATCCCCACTCTGCACTGACTCATCTTTGCTTCAAGGTGCTGAATGTCATCTCAATGGCCTGGGCTGCTGCTCTCTTCCTCCGCCCCACGGTGGCAGTTACAACTGACTGGGACTCTGGCTCTCTGCACTAGGGTTGAACTCGAGGAGGAGGAGTGAGCAGCAGGGCATTGTGGGTGCAGAACCTTCCTCTGCGTCCCAGGGTGCCGTGCCAGCAGCATCTGCTCAGTCAGCAGTGGATGCCATGATAGGTGGGGCCGGAGGGAAGGGATGTTCCTGGGTTTTTTGTATGAGTGATGTTTCTGGGCCTACATCTAGGCTGCTCACAGAAGCGCCCCTACACTCCTGGCTGTGTTGAGAAGACCTACAGAGAAGCTCTGGTCGGGGAGCTTGGATCTCATTGTGAGGTTGCAGCCCCACCTCTCTGTCTGGACCAGGGTCTGTGAAGATCTCCTCTGCTCTCACAGCTCCTCCTGCTCTCTGTTTTCCAGTCCATTTCCCCTCAGACAACAATTCTCCGCCCCTCAAAGCCCTGAGACACAGGCCTCCACGGCTCCACTGACAATCACAGCAGCTCCTCCTGACTGCCCGGGGCAGGGCTAGCAGCAGGAGCTGGCCATCGGGGGTTTAGAACCTTGTTGTGGGCTGAGGGGGGTTCCATCTTTCTGAGGCTGAGGGACGTGGCAGGATGTTCCCTCTAGGGGTCCAGCCACATGTCCCTCTCTGCAGCCTTCTCATGAGGATCACTTACCCAAGGAGCCTTTGGGACAAGGCACTGCAGCTGGGAGCCCAAACTTGGTCTGAGGCCACCAGACACCAGCTCTCAGGGTTTTAGGGCAGCCGTCATAGAGCACTGCAAATGGAAATGAAGGAGCCGGAGTTAAGCGGGAGCAGAGGGGAGGGGTTCTGTCCCAGGAGAGTGTCCCGCAGGAGGGGATCAAGGGCAGTGCCCCAGGAGACTGTCCAGGGAGTTTTGGCTGGCACCGTCCCTAAGCTTCTAGTGCCTGAGCTCAGAGTCAGGCCATGCCGCTCTGGCCGCAGGTTGCTGTCCCATGCAGAACATACATGTCTCCCCAAACTCACCCTCACAGCCACTTGGCGTCACCTCTGCAAAAGGGCTGTCACAGCTGTTGCACTGTCGACCTATCACTCCGGGCCTGCAGAGGCACTGGCCCATTTCCTGGTCACATGAGCGCGAGGAGGAGCCAATGGGGTAGCAGTCGCAGGGCAGACAGGTGTCACTCCCTTTGGGACGGTAATGGAATTCCTGGCGGAGAGGGGCAGGGAAGGTGGTGAGACAGATGAATCATGGGAAGTGGAGCAGCAGGGTGGCCAGAGGAAGGGCTCGAGGGGAAGAGTGAGGGGCCTGGTAAGACAGGGGAAGGACACAGTGGGGAGGGGAGGGGGACCAGCCAGACAGCAAGAGAGACAGGCACCTAAATGTCAGCTTCTTAGCACTGCGCTGGCTGGCACAGTCCCAGCTTGGGGATCAGGGCCAGCCCCAGGTCGGTGTGACAGCATCCTATGCAAAGCAGCACATGCTGGGACTCTTCCAGCTTCCTCCCAACTTACAGACAGGTCCCCCAAGTTCTGTGCGCACGTACGCCCCACTTCCCACCTGCCTGCCGCTTCCCTCTCCCCTCCGCTCCTTGTGAGGCTCCCCAGCAGCAGGGGGACTGAAACACAGCTTTCCATGGGAGAGCAAGGACGGCCCTCCGGGAGTTCACACTCTGTCCCAGCTGGCCGGTCACGGAGTCGTGCAGGGCCAGGGCCAGCGGACTACGAATGGTGCTGGCAGGTTGGACGTGTGCAAGGGGTGCGGGCCATCGAAGAACAGGGGAGATAGTGGTTGCCTAGAGTACTACAGGACGGAGGAGGCCACTGACAAAGGCAGACGGGAAGAGGGCCACAGCTCAGGTGCTCGAGGGTGGGTGAGATGAGGGGTATGTCTGCACAGCTGCCCCCTCACCTTACAGTGGCACAGCCCGTTGGTTTTATTACAGTCTGGGTCAAAGCCCTTGTTCACGTCGCAGTTACAGGGCCCACAGGTCGGGTTCCCCCACCAGCCCTTCGGACATTGCTGATCCACCCTGAGGAAAGAAACCCACAGTCACCTGACAGCCTTCTCTCACACACCGTGCCCTGACACCCCTTCCAGGAGCATGGCCACCTTGTGAGTGCTCATGAGCTCCTGGGAGCAGAGTTTGGCTCCCAGGCTTGGCCCCCGGCCCTGGCAGGCAGCAGGCTTCCCCGCTGGGGTTGGAAGGAAGGACTTGCATTGGATTTGAGCAGCCCCACTTGGACAATATTCAGAGCAGCACTGATGGGTGCCAATGAGAGATGGATTCAAACTTCCCTCAGCCACAGAGAAAGAAAAAGCCACATGGGGTCTCTGAAGAGGAGCAGAGTGGGGTACAGGGAGGGGAGATCCCAGAGGAGCCCCCATCTCTCCTTTAAAGCCAGCCCGTCTGTCATTGCACTTGCACCAATGAGTGCACTCTCGTGACTGGCCAGAGGGGGAGCGCCGCCTCCCAGGAGAGCCGGGGAGGGAACACACAGAACAGGACCAATCGCCGAGTGCTAGAGCACATCTGCTGCAGCAGCCTATTCTTCACCCAGCGTCACCACCCTCCTTCACGGCTGCTTCCCCACTAGCCATCGGTAATGCTACAAAGGAAGGAGTCTGACCTCAGCAGGGCAGTAACAAGCAGTGGCCGATCCCAAACCCTGACTTAAACACCAACATCCTCCGAGCACCAGGATCCCTGCGAGGGGCCTGGAGACTGTTGCTGGGAAGAGAGCCATGTCCTGCCGAGGCAGAGCTGCCCTTGGGCTCACCTGTGCTCGCAGTACTGCCCAAAGTGGTTTCCTCCACACTCACACACGTAGCCAAGGGGAGAGCCTGGCTTCCGTCGACACACTGACTTATTCTTGCAGGGGTTCAGGTGGCACACGTCCACGCAGTCCCCACCGTAGTATCCTGAGGGGGCAGACACAGACCTTCAAAACAGGGAGCGAACCCCCATGGCTTCCTAAGAAAACACTGTGAAAATCCAGTCGTGCTGGGGTAGAGGCCAAAGGGGGATGGCGTTTATTCAGGTGGATCCCAGGGCATTTTGCTCTCTACTGAGCCAGACCAACCAAACTTCTGCCTGCCGCTTTCTAAAGGGATTTCCAGCCTCTGGCCAGGACTGGGTTTTAGCCTCACAAAGGTGAGCAAGCTACTGCGTGAGCCATTGCTCGTAGTGCTATGGCCCAAGGGAGCATTGCTGTGTGTAGAAATAGCCCTGAAGAGTGGTGGCAGAAGAAGAGAGAAGAGACAAGCCAGGCAAAGGGGAGAAGTAACGAATGGAAGAGAAACAGAATGGAGAGAGAACAGAAAAGGGGAACAGGGAGTGAAAGGAAGACAGAGCTGCCTGCCGCTCTGTTGGATGGGCCCTACCTGGCTGGCACACGCAGGAGTAGCTCTGCCACTCATCCCTGCAGATACCGTTGGCAGGGCAAGGGCTGGAGTCACAGGGGTTGGGCATGCTGCATCCTGCCTCCATGTTCAAAGCTCTGTTGGGCTTGGGTAATGCCATCCCAAAGGGCGTGTCACCTAGGCGCACCCCCTGAAAACCAAGTCAGAAATACATGGTAAAGCCAGGTTCATTCGGGAATGGGGCTCAGGGCTTCAGTGACAGGAGCCTGGCCAGGGTGACCCAGCTCGGCTCTAAGGGAGGGACCCTGCTCCACCCTTATGGCTGCAGGAGGCTGACTCCTGCAGATCTGAGAGGTGCTGCCTTAGAACCGAGCTCCCCAAGGGCTCTGAAGAGTCACCCAGCAAACATTGCCAGGCTATTCCCATCAATTCTCCTTCCCTCCTGCTCACATCCTGCTGCTCTGCCCAGTGGTCACCTTCTGTTCTTCCAGGGCCCCCCATGCAGAGTGCTCAAGTCTGAAGCATGTCCACAGGGCCTCTGGGTGCAGCCCCTGGGAGCAGAGGGCCCTGGACTGGATTTCTGTGCGCATCTGGAACGGGCTCTGGGAGTAGCCTCTGCAGCTAGGTCTGGGGACTCTAATTTCCCATCTCTGAACACTGCCCAGTGTGGGAGGCTGCTGGAGCTGAGCACTCACCTGTATGCAGCCCTTCAGACCACTCTGCACCTCGCCAGACCCTGGGATCCCCCCAATGTGAAGATGCTTCATCTTCAGCCCATGCAGTTCATTTCCAACAACCACTGTGTCCTGCAAAAGAGGCCAAGAAACAGGATCTTCACACGCCATTCCCAGACCCCAAACCTGGGTCTGCAGGTCACCAGACTCCCTTCCTGCTCCACACAACCCTACTGTGCAGAGATCTAGTCAGATACATGGAGATGTACATGCCCAGCTACCCCCGAGGCCAGTGAGAAGCATAGTAGCAGCACCTAGACAGATAGATGGAGTCAGAGATTACAGATCTCACAGCCAGGACACCAGCCCTCATACTCTGCTCCCCAGCCCCCCTGAGTGATCCCCATGGCTGGGGGTGTGAGGCTACAGACCTGGTAGAGCCCAAAGTCCAGGCTGACAGTGATGATATAGCGCACGTCGCGCCCACTGCGAACATCCCGCAGCTCCAGCTGGAGGTCGTGCCACTTCCCATCGCTCAGGTGCATCTGGTCCAGGAGGAGCTTGATGGTATGCCCAGAGCCTCTACTCACCGTGAAGGAGAGCATGCCAGAGTCCAGCTGAGGAGAAGGGGAGCCAGCAACAGAAGTGATGATCAAGGCCCAAGCCAGCTCAGGTTACTCCCCTTCCTCCCCATTACTCCTCACATGTGCTTTGTACATGGGGATGGGTCCCCAGCTCAGCCAGGAGCCCGCCTGAAAGACTTCCCAGCTCTGCACCAGCCAGGAATCTGCTGTGACACATAACGTGTCAGCCCTACTGCTGCAACCCTGACAAACCCAAGCTGCAGTAGCTGCTTCTGGCCCCATGCATGGAGCTACCAAGTGTCAGGCTCCCTCTGTATTCAGTGAGCAGGCTTTCCTTGCAGAGCCAGGAGGAGAGCATGGGAGGCCCTGCTGTCCATGCTGTGTTTGTGGCTGCAGTGGCAGTACCTGGCAGAGGATGGTGGTGTACTGGCCGGCATGAGCTTGAAGCAGTGCCCCGTCCAGCTGGCGTGTCCGGAACGCCAGCCCCACGTACCATGGTATGGAGATCTTCACCTCATTCCTGAAGTCCCAGGAAAGGATGCTGTTGCCATGGAAATAGTGAGCATGGTGCATGGCTGGAAGGGAAAGCAGGAGCATGAGGCCTGTGGAGGTTTGGAGCAATGTGAGGAGCACTGATTCCTGCCCAGGGCCTTCACTCACACTTCATTTGGCAAGGGAGACTAGATGGCTCAGTCTTTGCAGGGCCCGAGCAGGCCAGAGCCCAGCTGTGCCTCTTGCCAAAGAGGGGCAGGAAGCTCCATGTACTGCCGTTCCCGGGAGGCGCCAGCCTCTCAGTGGAGTTATGTATTTATTTCTCCAATCTCTACTGCACCTGTTGCCAGGGCAACTGGCCACTTCCCTTCTGGGAAATAAAGCACGAATGCTGGTGACACCACACACTGCAGGGCCCCGGTGGGGAACCCCTGTGGAAGGGAATCCCACTGATGCATGGACAAGTCCATGCAGGGCCTTCAGCCCCCCCGGCTCCTTCTCACCAGAATGTTCAGGGCCAGTTTCAGGCCAACATGTCGATGGTGTGCCCCCAGCCTGCCTCTCTGCAGGGCTCACTCACCATGCCTGCAGTCCTTGCCCCCGAAGCCCACGGGACACTCGCAGGAGAAGGTTCCCCAGCCCACTGAGCAGGTGCCACCGTTCTTGCAGGGGTTGGACTCGCAGAAGGTGTGCTTGGCGTGGCATCCTGGGGACATGGCAGACACGCGGCCAAGGCAGAGACAGAGGAGGGGACTGTTACTTGCAATGGCTCAGCCCTGACCTTCCCCTCCCAGCACCTTGAACACTGAGATGGGGGCGAAATCTCAGCAGCTCCTCAGAGCGACCAAAGGTGGACGCAGCGGCTGAGTTCTCTAAGCCCGTCAGTACACAGCCACCGTACTCTGCCCTCCTGTCCAGGAACAAGGGCCCCTTATTGTGTGAAAAGGCAGCTCAGAGCTAGAGTGACTTTTGCCAGGGAATCACCCAGGCCCCCGAGGGACAGGCTGACTTTGCAGTCCCCACATGTGCTACCAGATGTAAAGCTCCTGAATGGTGCAGCATGGCAAAGCACTATTTGGGGTGAGAACAGGAGCTATTCGTGAGATCAGGAGTCTTTCACCGCTAGGATCCTGGCTGGAATCTGGCCCAGGTCTGGACTATCCAATGAGGTGCGAAATAAGCTCCTGTCTGTTCAGGTCCTTGTGCAGAGCAGAGGCATCTACTTCACAAAGAACATCAGCACAACTGCATGGGGTCTGGAGACCCAGTTTCTCTCTTTTTCCTGGAAAGGGTCGGGGTCCTGTAGGGAAGCTGGTGCTATCTGCTACCTGTGCTGTTGTTATGAGAGCCTGGGCAGCCCTGTCTATGGACAGAGGATTCTGTGTCCTGGGCTGCCAGCCTTGGTACAGAGCAGAGGCACCACACACTCGTCTGTTACCTGCAGAGGTCCCATTGTTTGCAATGTAGGTAGCCAGGTCGATCCGTTTGTTGTCGATGTACAGGTCTCTCATGCACCCCACAAAGTCCCTGTGGGCCACTGGGAAGTTCTCAGGCAGATTGGGGACCCCTCCGAGGAGCAGGGGCCCTGTGAGGTCGAGGGACCTGTGAGAAGAGGCCTGTAAGAGGCATTTGTGCAGAGATCCAGGCCCCACACAGCACTACACTGGTCAGTTCCCCTCAGTGCAGCAGCAGGCTGTTATAACCTGCTGGGGATAGGAACAATAATTGAGGCCCCATCCTGGGTCCCATAGCCAGGGGAAAGAGGTGGAAGCTCCATGCTCAGGCTCTGTGGCAATGTCATCATGCATTAATGCCAGACCTTTGACACTGTCCTGCCAGCCAGGCATGCAGGATGTGGGACAAACCAGAGACAACCAGGGCTGTAGGGGACTTCTGGCTCCATGGCAGCCCAGCTTTCCCAGGTCAAGTGGAGTATACACTGAGTGGGAGCAGTGTAGGCTCTTTCCTGCCAGGACTTGGGGAGCACAGAGCTCCCTTTTAGTCTGGTTATCTCTGTTCCTGAGTCCCTCACCCCCCCGCCGTGAGCAGCAGGCCCTCAGGACACTCACTTCTTGGAGCTGGACTGCGTGCCCTCTGCTGCGCAGGAGTAGTTGCCAATCTCACTGCCGAACTGCAGCGCCACTGATGCATCGCATTCATCCACGATCAGGATGGCCACCTTGTCTTTGGAAGGCCCCTGCACCACCCCCAGGGAGCCAATCTTGGGCTGAAACCAAAAAACCAAGGAGTTAGTAGGGGGGTTCCCTCAGCGCCAGCTCCTTCAGCACAAGGGGACACACCATGTGCATGGCACAAACATGCCTCAGATCTGCAGGTCTCTCTGGGTGGCCCCCTTGCCTGCATTCCTTCTACTTTCACAAAGATAGAAAAATTAGACCCAACTCCCATCGGCGACGAGGCCTATCAGTAGGACAAAGAAGGCGAGAAGACAGGTCTCCTGGCTAGGAGAATCTCAGAACCGGAAAGCTGAATCAAGGCTTGGAAGGCAGGACAGCAGGGACCTCCCTAACGAACTGAGGGCCTCCTGTCCCGAACATCCAGCCTGGACATCCCCAGCCCCTCAGCACTGCTCAACTCCCCCACAATGTGCCTGCTGGGGAAGCCTGGTCAGTGTTTGCAGCTCACCAATTCCAGACTTGCAGCCAGTGGGACAAACAGGATAATCCCAGGGAGAGAAAACAAGAGGGGGCACGTACCTTGTTGTAGTAGCGGAGCTGCACTGTATGCCATTGCCCATCACTCACACCCCCCGGCAGGTACGGGGTCACCAGGGTGCTCGACTCACCTGCAAAGCACGACACTGTTACATACTGTAAAACAGACGCGGTCAGGCAGGAGGGAGCAGTGCAGCGACGAGGGTGTGAGTTATGCATCCACAGGGCCACATTCATTCCCTGCAAACAGTCCCCCATGCACCCAAACACCCCCCTCACACACCATGTCATTTTCACACACACGCACACACCCCAGTGTAAACACCCACCCGGACCTCTAGGAACAACAGAGAATCATAGATTTTCAGGCCAGAAGGGACCCATCTAATCTGATCTCCTGCATGCCATAGGCCACAGGACTTCCATGAATTAATTCCTGCTTCATGTCCAATAGCTGTGGTTGAACTAGAAAAGATCTTCCAGAAAAACATCCCATCTTGATTTAAACATTTCCAGTGATGGGGAATCCACCTCAACCCTTAGTAAGTTGTTCCAATGATTCATTCCCCTCACTGTTAAAAACTTTGCCTTATTTCTAGTCTGAACTTGTCTAGCTTCAGGTTCCAGCCATTGGAGTTTGTTATACCTTGTCTGCTCGATCAAAGAGCCCACTGTTATCACATTTCTGTTCGCCACATAGGTACTGTTAGACTGTGATCAAGTCACCCTTTAACCTTCTCTTTGTTTAGCGAAATAGATGAATCTCCTCGAGTCTATCACTATAAGGCAGGTTTTCAATCCTTTAATCATTCTCATGGCTCTTCCCTGAACCTTCGCCAATTGGTCAACAAAAGAGGTTACGTTCACTAACCCCAAGTTGTTGGCTAAATGTTTTCAACGTCTCCTCCTAGAAGATGGATTAGAGACACAAATGTCACCCTGCATGTATCAGTACATAACAGGCTGGGTCACTGCCTCCCTGGTCACAGTGTTGAGTGTTGCTCTTTGATTCACCTGAATTGCAAATGTGTTTGCTTTGGTATTTCTCTGGCAGGAGCCCGAGCAAAGAAACCAGCCTTCACATTAATGTTCTTCCCAACTTTCTCACTGTTGGCCTTCTTCCCACTAAGCGGCCGTCAGGAAAAGAGCTGATGCACAGACAGGTCACTCGGAGGCAGTGACATTACGATGAACTCTCTGTTATTTTTAAGAGAGGAAGGAAGCCCCTGCTACCTAACGGTGTGAGCTACAGTGAGAGGCTGGCTGGATACCGAAATGAGGAAGGAATGAGCTTGCTCTGCACTCTCAGGCAGCTAAGCCACAGAGCTAAGGACTCGGCCATTTCGGGAGAGCACTAGTGAGCAGATGAACAGCATCAGGGGAGCTGTGCCTGAGAGGATAGATAATGACACCGCAGGAAGGGGCTGGTGATGCCTGCCCAGACCCCCGCAGGATGCAAGCAGGTAGAAAAGATATGTCTGAACAGACCTGAAGCACAGTCACCCAGAGCAGAGGCAAAAGAGGAGCCTAGCAGCCCAGCTGACCTCCCATCCCCTGTTCGTACAGACCCGTCTGCACACGACTGACACTCGCAGCCCATCATACATCTAACCCCATCAAGCTTCTCTGGCATTTTTCTACCACTAAGACCTAAGCAGCACTAGAGCTGCTGCACTTGCATTTCCACTGGGAGAGCGGCCTGCCTGCAGCTGAGGTCACCATCCGGAGACTATTACAGCCACACAGGTGAGAGCTGTTTCCTTTGGTAATTGTACATTAGCTGACTTGCAGCTGATTGGCTTTGCTGAGCTTGAATTGCTTGTGAAGTGTTTTACTGCCCCTGCTGAAACCCATGAAAGGGAATGTGGTTGGGTATCTTGGCATGCAGGGTGCTGAGCTGGCTTTAAACCACTGCTCAGAAATTAGGGCTTCTGGGCCGTATGTTATTTTGTCTATGTTAGGCATCAATTTTAATGTAGAGCACGTTTTCCTTCTCATGGAGCTGAGCCCTTTATCCGGAGAGCACAGCAGCAAAAATGGGCTTTCACGGGCCTTCAGGTTTCATCTGATTGGAACGTAAGTGATCTTTAGCTCTCTAAACATTTATGTGTGCACACACGCACAAACACCCCCCTCCACTGTCTTCAATGGCGATAACACACACACACACCCACTCCTATGCAGGCATACACATTCACATCCCCAATGTATGCTCCTACACACACACAATCCTACGCAAACACACACACCTCTGCGCTCACACCTCTGATGGATGCCACACAGACACACAAACGGGTGTGTGCTCCCACTCTCATAGCCAGACCCCTGTGCACACACCCCCTCTCTTCCACGCTCACACACACACACTGAGAGGCTCTTGTGCACACGCACCTGTGGAGTATTTCAGCTGGACCTGCCCATCAATGATTTCCATGGCCAGGAAGTCGTGCTTCTCATTCAGGCGCCCATTGTAGAGCAAGAGGCCGCTGCGCTCCAGGGTGGCGAACCTGACATGGAGAGCAGAGCACAGATCCTGGGTGTTGGCTCACGGGAGTGCGGAGGGAACAGTGCCCCTTAGAGAGTCACAAGGAATTAACTGATCCAGCCGTTCCACCCCCTTTCAGCGGGAACCAGGGACAATACTTTCCAGAGTGTATTTACCCACAGCAATGTGCATTTACTCCGCAGCGGTCAGTGATTTGCAGGAAGACCTGGACACCAGTACAAAAGCACATTCTGGCCGGTGGTTCCAAGTGGTGAATGAACTCCCTGCTAGAAGAGCTCTATACTCACACCAGAACACACACCTGAGGAGGAGGTGTAAGCACAGCATCTTTTCCCTGGGGCACCCTCCAGAGGAAGAGCAGGCTGGGGACAACAGTAGACGGTATTCCAGGGGGAAATGCCCCCTCGAGCAGAATGGGAAATCACAGCAACAGCTGGCACATCTGTTACTCCAGTTAAACTCCTTGATGAAGAGCACTGAGAGGCCCTCTGGTGAGAGAGAGCCTGCCAGGGCCCCATGCAGCTCTACCAGCAGGGCTCCAAAGAGGAGCGGGCGTGTGTGTGTGGGGGGGTGCTGAGTGCAATATCTGGAGAGAACGTTTCCCTGCAAATCCCAGGAGTGAAGGGTTTACAGAGGGCAATGGAAGTATTTCATAGGCCCCGCGGCTGGGCAGGACCAAGGCATTTCAGTGGGGAGGGCTCTGGGCACTTCAGCAATTCACTGGACAGGTGGGCCCAGGGGCCAGCCCATAGTTGGTGGGCCCTAGGCACTTCACAGGGGCCTCTGGATAAATTGACACCCACCCCACCCCGGGGCCCGGTGCTTCGGCAGGGCCCTGCGCTGGAGGGGTCCCAGGTGCTTTGGCAGAGCCCTGGGCACCCATGCCAACCCTCTTGAGGGGAAGTACACTCACGTAGAAGGAAGAGCAGGACTTACGAGAGGGAGAGGGTGAGATGGAACCTCTGGCGCAACCCCCGGAACATGACGAAGGACTTGGGGGGGAAGGAGCGTGTGGAGACTTCACAGTAGGGCTTCTCAAAGCCCCCGGAGGGGCACTGGCATTGGAAGCCGCCATCCGCAGAGTTGGTGCAGGTGCCGCCGTTCCTGCACACGCCAGGGAGGCAGCGCCCCGAGCGGCTGTCCACCTCGCAGTTGTCACCTGTTGGGGAAGAGAATGGAACAAGGGGCTCAGGACACAACCTGGAGCAGAGCTGGGGGGGCTCCCAGCATTGCCCATCCAGACTGTGGCTCCCAGCAGTACGGGATGGAAGTCACTGCCCCCAAGTTGTCTGGACAGGAACCAGCCAGGCTGGAGGCCAGCTGAACAGGTCTCCCTTCCCCATAGCTGCACAAGCATGTGACAGCAGCCCATTGCCACCCCAGTTCCATTCCCCAAGCACCAGGCCCCAGGGTGGGCCTGGGCTGGGGCAGTTTGCCCTTCCCAGGTCCTGTAAAGAATCCCCCTAGCATGAGAGCTGGCCAAATATCCTCCCTGACTGTGAGTCACACGACATTGGGCCCAACAGCCTTGGTGCCAGTTCCCTGCTCCCCAGTGTTGGCCAGTCCTGCCCTGACGCACTGAGAGACCGTGTGTGTGAGACACGCTGCCTGTGGCTCCAGGACAGACATGGCCCAAGGACGGCCAGGGCACTCTGGGTGGGCAGGATTTACCTACCCCTTAGGGTTGTAACTCTGCCCCCTGCGGGAATATGACGGACTTGCAGCTCTGTCTGTTCTCGCTCCTTAGTGGAGGGGCATAATTCACATACCAGGGCGAAACCTAAAGGTCGCCACATGTCCAGGAGGCACCATCTCAGTGGTACCCAGCTCCATCACCTTGAGGCTAAGTGTTTCCCATTGCTAGGCCTGAGGCAGCTGGGCACAGCTGTGGGTGCAAGGTGCACAGACGGAGCTCTGCAGGAGGATTCCCGCCGAGCTAAGAGAGCTCCCTCCAGATCTCAGCAGAGGCACAAGGCAGGTCTTTGCTCCTCACCCTGGCCTCAGAGCTCAGCTGTCACCCAAAGCCTCGTCCCTAAGGAAGAGATGTTTCCCAGCCCTGCCTGCTGCCTCCAGTCCCCGGAGGGGCTTTCCTGCCCCAGATCCAGCAGGCAGCTGCTCCCCAGTTGCACAAGGCTGTCCCTCACCCTTCCTAATCGCCACAGGGGTGAGCCTCTCACTTCCCACAGCTCTGGAATTTGGAGCACTGGCTCTCCAGCCCAATGGGATCACGGAGGTTGCAGGGGGGCCGCTTTGGGGTTTCAGTCCTTCCACCCCTGAGCTGAAATACATCTGCCTTCTGGGCTGCCAATACTGCTGCCAGTGCTAGTTGTAACCCCATAGGCTAGGAGAGGGGAACAGCCTGGAGTGGGATGTGTACTGCTCACCAACAACCCACCTCCCAGCAGCCCTGACAGATGAATCTCCAGACAGTGCCTCCCAGCTCCTGCTTGCATCTGGCCCCCTCGCCCTCAACTGCAGAGGGCCTCTCATAAATCCTCCCTTCTTCCTCTTGTGGGACGGACCTGGTGCCTGGCTGAGACAGGTCAGAGGGTTCCTCCTATGATGAGCCCAGACCCAAGTCATAACCCCCTAACGCAGAGAGTCTCAGGGACTGACACAGCGAACTGGGCCCCATACGTGCCTCACTCCACAGAGTTCATTCAGTGCAAGCACTTCCCTTTGGAGCACGAGTGCAGGGAGTTGACCCGATCCCTGCAGGCACCTGACCCCACTGCACACCTGGCCAGGCTTCGCTGGTGGTTGGACCCAGCAGATCTGATCTTACCCCCTAGTTGGAAGCCACTAGAGATCCTCTCTGCTCCAGGTGAGATGGGCACTTACGGCCTGGAGATTCCCAAAGCTTTCCCCACATCAAAGCCCCTGCTACCACAGGGTCCTACATCCTGGCACTAAGCACTAACAGGTTAGTCTATTGCATAGCAAAGAGGTCCAAGCAGATGGAAATGCTTTGTAAAAGCCAGTAAAACACTGCAAAGGCCTTTCACTCTGCTGCAGCACTCCTCCAGAGCCCAGAGCTCACAGCTATAAGTGAAATGAGTGTGCTGTCCTCAGCCTAGTCCTTAAAGGAGGTTTGTCCACAACCCAGAAGCTACCAGGGGTCTCTGCTCGGAGAGGAGTGGGCCTGGATAAAAGGGAGGTTGCAGGTCAGAAGTGAGGGACATCGGCAGGGCTAGGTCGAGTCCCAAGAATGTAATGAGGGGGAGGCTGCAGGTCTGGGCTGCGATACATGAGTAGAGCTTTGCTGGGACCAGAATTAGAGTATCAGGGATGTCGCAGGTGTGGACTGAGCTTCACTGGCTGCACAGTGTGCGGGCCCACAACTGGAGCAGAAGGGGGTAGTTCAGGCCAGAACTGAGGCGTTGCGAGGAAAGACAGGAATAGCAGGGAAACAAATTGACACAGTCAGATTTTGCTGGCACTGACTGAAGCCATCCCATTTCCTTATTTCAATCTGTTGCTTTGACTGTGGTGTGAGGAGTAAAGGGCACACATTACTGCTCCCATGAAGGGACTAGCAAGGAGATGAAATGGGGTTAGGGCCCCGGAGTAACAGAACCTGGGTTATCCACAGGGAACCCAATCCACAGCCAGGAAACCAGGTAACAGGACCTGGCTTTAGTCCATTAGCCTAATGGACTGGGGTATTCATTATAAGCCACCAATGTAAATGCCATCAGACTAACTTTTTGACAGCAGGCCCAGTAGAAAGGCCAGGGACTGCATACACTCTGGAGAGTGAACTCCTCTCTGTCTTTAGAGGGAACCTCCTTTGGCTTGGAACACTGGATTGGGGCAGCAATCCTGCACTGGTTGGGGAGAAAGGTTGCATGACCTAAAGGGTCTTTTCCCCTGCTTCCTGTGCTGTATGTCGAGGTCTGTCATGCATACGCTGTTAGAGAAGCAAGGTGGGTAAGGTAATGTATTTTATTGGACCAACTTGTGTTGCTGAGAGAGACAAGCTTTTGCACTTACACAAAGCTCGAGAGCTTGTCTCTCTCACCAACAGAAGTCAGACCAATAAAAGATATTACCTCACCTACCTTATCTCCAATATCCACAGGTACAACAGCGAATGCACTGTCGTCATTTGCCTGCATGGCCACAGGGTGGCGCTGCCTGCCACTCAAGGCCATGGCTGGCACTTTAGCAGGGCCCTAAGGTCATACTTGCACCATCATTCAGCAAGCTGAACTCTTTGCCAGGGTCACTGAGGCAGGAAATGTCAGTTCCACTAGGGTTTCTCTCTGTTACCCGTGGCTGCGGAGAGGGAATGGAGAACCATAGGATTCCAGGGTTAGAAGGGACGAGTCCCTCTCTATTTCAATACTCATTAGCTACCGGAGCATACGGGCTTTATGGCATGGCTGAGAACACCTTCAAACTCGTAATTACTGAGGCTCTTACTGCACATGTAGCCCTGTAGACCGGAGTTCACAAGCTTGCTCAGGTCACCAATGCAAAGAGTCCTGCTCTCTCAGCCTCACTGCATACGAAAACCAGCTCACAATTCTGACAGAACTGGAAGTCTCTGCCCAAGGGAGGCTGGAAGGGGCCCCTGCTGCATGAGGGGGCTGGATCTGTGGGTCAGTACTGTGAGGCATCAGCAGAGCCATATGGGGAGAGCCAAGGGCTGGACTAGTAGGGGATGAGGTGCATCAGCCGAGCAGTAGTGGGATGCTTCAGTAGCTCCTGCCCACCCTTTCCTGACAGTACTCAGCGCTCCAGTCCCTCGGTTTCACATGCATTCATTTCATCAGTTCCACTAAGAAGAAACCCTCATGGCTGTGCCCTGCAGCATTGCTAGTGGAGCATCTCACCGGCACGCACGCAGTATAACATAGCTAATGGAGGAAGCTGGGTCTCCTTTCTTCAACAGGAAACTTCTTTCATAGAATATCAGGATTGGAAGGGACCTCAGGAGGTCATCTAGTCCAACCCCCTGCTCAAAGCAGGACCAATCCCCAATTTTTGCCCCAAATGGCCCCCTCAAGGATTGAACTCACAACCCTGGGTTTAGCAGGCCAATGCTCAAACCACTGAGCTATCGCTCCGGACCCTGGGATGGTGAAGGTTGACAGGCTCCCTTTGTCCATAGGGAAAACACCCTGTAATCCCCAGAGTGCTGCCCTAGGACAGCTCCAGCGAAGGTCTCTGAATACGTTGGCCCACACCTCCAAAGATATTTAGGCTCTTCACTTCCACTGACGTCAGTGGGAGTTCGGACCCTAACCGCGTGGGAGGAGCTGTGCCTGTGACCCTACTGGTGCAGGGTGCCAGGTTGGAGAGCACCAGCTTTATCTACCCACCGAGTGGGCATAGGCCAGGCAGTGGTAGGGCAGGCTTCCCTCCCATGCTGCCCTGCCTGTGTGCCTCAGCCCTGCCCTGGAGGGACTCTGTCCCCAAGAGGTGAGGAGTTTACTCTCCATGGCCTCTCTGGTATGAGCTTCCCCACAGGGGGTGATTAGCACTGACCTGTGTGATCCTGTAGGAACCAGACTGGCACCGCACACTCAATTCACATAGGCCGTGGCCACAATTACAGCTACGGCTGGCCTGGAACCTGATGGAGCTGGTAGCCTGCAGGTGAAGGGCCCTGTCTCTTTCCTCCAGCCCCTGGAACAGCCAGGCCCAAAGACCTGAGCCCCCCCTTGGAAGGGGAGCACTGGACGCGGAAGGTGCTATGTCTAGTTCCCCGCCCCCAAGCCAGCCACCGCCCCTTTCAGCCGGGTTATATTTGTAATGACGCCACACCACACGGTATCTGGAAACGTCTGTCCCTGCACTGTGCCTCTGCTCAGGACGAACCTCCCAGCCTTTCCAGAGGGGTGGAGCCAGACACCACATGCCCCTTGGGAATCCCCACATCCTGGTATCTGCAGTCTAAGCCCCCACAGCTGCAAACTGCAAACCGGGTCGGAGCCCTCTTCGCCACCCTGCTGCGAGGACGGGGGATTCCCACACACACCTGCCCTGCCTGCTATAGGTTTGCAGCATCAGCCCCCTGTTCTCTCTTCCCCCGCCCTGTGTTTCCCTTTTACCACAGATCAAGGCTGATCCATGCAGCTATCAAAGGGGGAGTTCCTGTCACTTTAAATCTGGGAACAGGCAGCCATGCACCCAAGGGAACCAGAGACATTTTTCATTGTCTCTGAAATGAAAGCACCCTCCCTCCCTTTGATGGGATCAGTAATGTATTCCTCTGAGCCGGCACTGTGGGAGGAGGGGGGTTGGAAGGAAGGAAGCAGCAGCAGCCATGTTTTATTCATCCCAACTGGAGGGCTGGGAACTCCTCACCCTCCTCCCCTCTTCCTCAAGTGGTCACAGGCTCCAGAGCTCCTCAGAGCCCAGGGCTTGCAGTCCTGGACTCTCTACTCTCCCCTCTTGGTCTGTCTCTCCTCTGTGGTATCTACTACACTGGCCCTTCCCCCACACAACAGCAAGTGTCCCCCACACCCACCCAGGGCTGCCTCTGGAGTACCGCCCCATACCTGTCTCATCTCCAGGGAACTCAGGTGCAACAGCGATTCACTTCCCTCCCAACACTAGCCCACCCTCTTTGTGCTGAAGGAGCACAACCAGGGCCATCCCCAGAATGCGTTTCTGGGTGCTGACGTTCAGCCTAGGATTAGCCTGGGCCCATCGCACAGGCCTCCCCTGGTGACACATATTGGCACAAATCAAACAGCCCTCGAATGGGATAGGGCTACATCATATTGGCGACATGCTGTGGGGCAAGCAGCCTGATTCTAGTGAGCACAGAAACCCAGGGCCACCCCAGCATCCTTCCCAGTGCACAGCGATCCAGGAGAGTCCCCAACTCATTACTCCGAGGGAATCAGCATGCAGGGAGCCCTCAGCCCGCCAGGCCCCAGTGTCTCCACACAGCCCAGCTCTAGGTAAGGCCTGGCCTGGACTCTGTGCTGTTACCCCACGACGCGTTAGAGGCTGCTGTTGCTAGGTCATTGGGGCCATTAAAGCTCACAGGGTCAGGACAAAAGCAAACCAATGTGGGGAGCACAGAACCCAGTGGAAGGCCGAGGTCCTGGAAAGACCTGGAGGGACTCCTATCCAGATGGGTGTGTAACCAGGCTGGAGACACGCTCCTGGGAAGGAAAGGGAGAGAGCAATGGGCCACGGACAGCCCATGAGAACCCTGTGCATGAGGGAGAAGGAACAGAGCTAGGAGTAGGAGAGGGCGAGTCCTGGGCACTGGCCTGGCCCTGCTCACATCCAAAGGCCCAATCTGCAACAGTTTCTGGCTGCTGCACACACCCTGGCAGGGCAATGCACCCTGTGTGCACACAGGTGCTGGCTGGCCCAGGCTACCGGCCAGGCCCTCCCAGCAGGCTGACACTCCCTCTCCCTACTCGCCGGCTGAGCTATGCTTGCCCATGGCGATCAGCCCTGACAAGGCTTTGACCAGCCCAGGGGATGATGCTCAGAGCTGGGCTCAGGAGACAGAGCAGGCGATAGGGGTTGGGAAATGAGGTGATGAGGGCCATGGAAGCACTTAGACAAGCAGACGGACAGAGAGAACCTGGGACGGGGGTGAGGGGGAAGCTGCCTCTTCCCATTTTGTCTCCTTGGGGCTTCCGGAGCCAAGCAGGGAACCACCCGGCACTAGGTCCTGTTACCTGCCCGGCTGCTTGTGGGGGATGGGGAGATGGCGGGAAGTGACAGAGAAACGAGCTCATTAACCCCTCTGCTAATGTCTGTTCACACTTTAAATGCTGGGGGTTAATTACTATTGACTTTGCTTATCTCACCAGTAACCACAATGCAGGAGCTGCTCACAACCCTGCCATCTGCTACCCCCCATCCCCCACAGCAATTCTTCCCAGCTGAGGGGAGCCACAGGCCTGGGAGCCAGCCAATGAGATCCTCACTCCACCAGCAGCCACAGGCTCCCTTTCCACTTCTCCATGCAGCAAGCACAGGGCTAGTTTAGGAGGCCAACACCTCTGCTAGTCCAGTCCTTGCACCTCTTCCCATGTCCCTCAGTCCTGACCAAGAGCACCCCTGTCTACTGCAGTCCTAGTATCCCCATACAGCTCTGCAAGGCCCCTCACTCCTGACCTGCAGCACCTCGACTCTTCCAGACCTGGCCCAGCTCACCACAGCTCTGCCAGTGCTCCCCAGTCCCGGTCACACTCCTGCAGTGCGAACTGTTCCTCATGCTCCTGGGGGCTGGCACTGGGGTACAGATTCACATTTCAGCCCAGCAGCCTCTACACCCTTATTAGAATCTCCTTCCCTGATGGACAGCACGACTCAACCTCTCCATTCCTTCCCAAGCAGCTGGGGTGCTGGCAATTCTGGAGTGATGCTCGGTCTCCACATTTCCCCCTGTGGAATATGCCATGAACCAGCCAGCCTTACTTCCCCTCCTAAGAATGACTCCCTCCCTGCCCTCCCACCTGCTGGGGGAAGGGACCTAAATGCACTGAGTGGCTCTGCCAGATGCCGATAAACTGACTGGCTGGGGGGGATGCGCCGGAAGCTGAGCGATAGATCTGGGCATCTCTGCCAGCAGCACTGTGTGACCATCACAGGCTGGAGCCCCCATCACAAGTGTCCCGACTGCTGTCTCAGTGCACCCTGCAGCAATGGCTCAGAGGAGCAGGCTCCTTATCAGTTTGATTTCCGCAAGTGAAATGAAACTTTCTGACTTGTCAGGGACAAGAGGCTGCTGAGGAAGGAAAGCTCCAGCCACTGCAGAGCTGAGGGTGGATTCCACGTGTGGGAGGCACCTGAGTGTCATGTCTGCCAGCCTGGAACATCTGTGGCATTGCAGCCATGAGCAACTGGGAGGATGAGCAGAAACAGCTGCCTCTTTCCTCCCTATCCCATGGACATTCCCCAGCCCCTGGGAAAGCGATTGAGAGAAGAGGAGAGAGTCCCCTCTCCGTGGGGTAACCCTGAAATCCCCACTTCCCGACATACCAGGCTAGGACAAGGCATTTTGCTTTAGTCAAAGGGTTTCAGCCTTGTTACAAACAGCTCCATAGAGCTGGGAGCTCCCTTGGCATTGATTCCCTTGTCAGGGCTGGTGCCTGGCATAGGGCCACGGCATTTTGTACCTGGTGCCTCCCGTCCTGGTTAAACCAGCAAAACACAAGCCAGGAGACATTTACAGACTCAAAGCAGCAGAATCCACTAAGTCTGCAGCACTAGCCGCTGATTGCTCAGGAGCGAGGGGGATGGGAAGGACCCAGGAGACTGCTTTACAGAGCGAAGAACCAGGATTACTGCTGCTGGAAAGGTGTGTGGCAAAGACAGGTAAGAAAGCAGGTCTCTTTATCCTGGGATAGCAGAGACCCTCTTCCCCACTGATGGCCAGGCCTGGCAGAGCCGTGCCCACAACACAGCGTGCCCCTCCCCCTCAGCAGGGATCAGGCACTTACCTGTGAAGTGCTGGTGGCAGATGCAGGTGTAGCCACCCTCCCTGCGGGTGCAGATGCCCCCATTATGGCAGGGGTTGGAGTAGCACAGGTTGATCTCGGTTTCACAGTAGTCCCCAGTGAAGCCCTGGGGGCAGCGGCAGCGCAAGCCTGTGATGGGGTGGATGGGCCGGAAGAGGGTGGATGGGGAGGCGATGAAGGGGGCCGAGCTGTCGAACTTGAGCACGGAGATGCACTTCATGTAGTTCTGGCATGGCTCCCGCAGGCAGACGTTGTCATCGAAGGGCAGCACCTCCAGCATGGAGACAGAGGTCAGAGTCATGCGCTTCATGTACAACTGCTCCTGAAGCTCCTCTGAGCTGAAGAAGTGGCCGCCCCGGGGAGCCAGCGCTGAGAAGCTGACGTTCAGCACCGAGCCACCCACATCCGTGTCGTTCTGGATGTTGAAGATGAAGACATCCTCCTTGGGTGTGGCCAACACAGTGGCCACGCCCTCCAGGAAGCTGGTGAGCAGCGGCGAGAGGAAGCGTTCCTGCCACATGTTCTCCAGCCGCACTGTGATGCTGTTGGCCAGCATGTCCTCTGTGATGACGATGACACGCAGGACGCACTGGGCTGTCACGCTGTGGATCCCATCTGCAGAAGAGACGAGGGAAACATTAGAGCACGGCAGCAGTTTGACTGGGAGATGAGGGCATGAGTGGGATAGAGCTCTGAGTAGGGTCCTACCAAATTCATAGTCATGAAAAACATGTCATGGACTGTGAAATCTGGACTCCCCCATGAAATCTGGTCTTTTGTGTGCTTTTACCCTATACTATACAGATTTCATAGGGGGAGACCAGTGTTTCTCAAATTGGGGGTCCTGACCTAAAAGGGAGTCGCAGGGGGATCACAAAGTTATTTTAGGGGGGTTGCAGTATTGCTACCCTTACTTCTGCACTGCCCTCAGAGCTGGGCAGCCAGAGGGCGGCAACTGTTGGCCGGGTGCACAGCTCTGAAGGCAGCAGCGCAGAAGTAAGGGTGGCAATACCATACCACAAAAGTGGCAAAGAGTCTTGTGGCACCTTATAGACTAACAGATGTTTTGGTGCATAAGCTTTCGTGAGTGAATGCCCACTTCATCGGATGACATGCATCCGACAAAGTGGGCATTCACCCATGAAAGCTTATGCTCCAATACATCTGTTAGTCTATAAGGTGCCACAGGACTCTTTGCCGCTTTTACAGATCCAGACTAACACAGCTACCCCTCTGACACTAAATACCATACCATGTCACCCTTACTTCTGCACTGCTGCTGGTGGTGGCTCTGTCTTCAGAGCTGGGCTCCCGGCCAGCAGCTGCCGTTCTCCAGCTGCCCAGCTCTCAAGGCAGAGCCACCAGCAGCAGCAGCAGCAGCGCAGAAGTAAGGATAGCAGGACTGCAACCCCCCTCCCACCCCCAGCTCCTTTTTGGGTCAGGACCCCTACAATTATAACACCGTGAAATTTCAGATTTAAGTAGCTGAAATCATGAAATTTGTGATTTTTAAAATCCTATGACCGTGACATTGACCGAAATGGACCAAGAATTTGGTAGGGCCCTATCCATGAGTACCCGGAGCTCCACAGATCCCACTCCAAGCTTGGCCTAAACCCCATGGCCAGGCCTAATTTCTGTGGCTACTCCAGCACCCAGAGAGAAGTCTCTGCAACAACTTTTGATACATTGAATAGTGGAGGGTGTCACTGTGTTCAGTGTGAACAACCCACTTAGCACAGCCCTTCCCACACTGGTATTTAACTGGATATTGATTATCCTGTTTGTTACACTACCTCTGCATGTACAATTCTCAGTGTGCCACCGACCGGTGTATTAACAACACACCACAACCACCACAGAAGCTGTCAGAGGGAAGCTGAGTCTCTGGCAGTTGAGTAGGGCAGCGTGGGTTGCGGCCTCAGGATGTTACTTTTGAAATGATTGACAGTAAAATAGTCAGCAATGGTGCCATTTAAACTGTCATCATTAAGTTTGAGAATTAACTCTCCACTGAGAGTCAGAGGGCACTTCCACTACAGAGTTACTGTTTCAGGCACTCTGCAGACTCAGGCAGACATTCCTGCACTGATTACGTTCAGGTCACATTTGGAAAGCTTCCCTTGCTACCATGAGGCTAGATTTTTTTCTTTTTTAAATGATAGCTGAGATTCTGGAGCATGATTCTGTGCCACCACTTAATACATGGAATCAAAGAATACATGAGGCCCATATATATATGTCACAGAGTCCCTGGGCGATGCTGTGGAACTGCTCCCCATGAAGCCAGTCAGGACTCTGGGGCAGTCTCCTTTCTGTGAGCAGCCTATCTTCAGGACACACAGCTCACACAGCTTCCACCTTCCTGGGTCTGACTTCGGAGCATTCAGCATCCTCTGCCCCTCCGTGTGCTTCCCACAGCGAGTGCACCCAGGCGGGCTCCTGGGGAAGCCAGAGGGTCCTGCACCCCAACTTCGCAGTCAGACGTGACTCTCAGCCAGCAGTAAAACAGAAGTTTATTAGACGACAGGAACATGGTCTAAAACAGAGCTTGCAGGTGCAGAGAACAGGACCCCTCAGCTGGGTCCATTTTGGGGAGCAGTGAGCCAGACAACCACATCTGCACTTCACTCCATGTCCCAGCCAGCCTCAAACTGAAAACTCCCTC
Source organism: Natator depressus (assembly GCF_965152275.1). Classification (NCBI taxonomy): domain Eukaryota; kingdom Metazoa; phylum Chordata; order Testudines; family Cheloniidae; genus Natator; species Natator depressus. The sequence goes on from NC_134240.1 coordinate 23,919,650, forward strand.
CAGCCCCTCCTCCCCTGGGCTTTGTTCCTTTCCCGGGCCAGGAGGTCACCTGATTCCTTTGTTCTCCAGCCCTTTAGCTCTCACCTTGCAGGGGGGAAGGGCCCAGGCCATCAGTTGCCAGGAAGCAGGGTGTCGGCCATTCTCTGTGTCCAGACTCCTGCACACACCTTCCCTCTAGGGCTCTGCAGTGATCATACACCCTTACCCCACCACCTAGATACTTAAGAACTGCCTAGGGGAAACTGAGGCACCCCCACACTATTCAGAGGAAACATTAAGAACAGTCCCGCTTCGTCACAATATAAACAACGTATGCACCAGAGGCAACCTGAATGCATGCCTGCTGTGCTCAGCACACACTGGACCTGGGCAGAGTCTGCCACTAAGCTTCTGTTTGATTTGGATGTTTGCACACTTGGGAGCAAATTGGGTGCTCAGAAAAGTGAGCAAGCAATAGTGCTGGCTAGCCATGGGCACAGCTGGGGGAGGGTCTGAGGAGTAAGCAAGCACTGGGGTGGCAGGAGCTAAGAGCAGATAACAGGGTTTCAATGTGTTTTGGCTACTAGTATTCTGACAATTAATTCTGTCTGCTTTTCCCTCCCCCCTTCCCTCCCCATCCCCTTCCTCTCTTCTGGGTCTCAAAGGCTCTATGCCTGTCTCACTGCTTCCTTCCTCCTCCTCCTCTGCTCCCCATCTCACTCTGCTCTTCCTTCCTTCCCCAACTTGAATTGTTTTATTCTCTTTTATCTTTATCTTTCTTGCAAACAAACTCCAGCCCCTGGGATCCTGTTCCATGCACAGTTCTGTGCACATCCATGGAGCATGCTGAGCTGGCTGCCCCTTCCCCCTGGGGTCCAGGCTACTAGCAGCTAACACTCAGCATCCCCATGACTTCAGATTCAGAGCCATCAGCTCACCAAATGCTCAGGGGCTAGCCTGCCTCCTCTGGAATGACAGTAGAGAGGGACCCTTCCTCTAAGCCGCAGATCTCAGTGAGCTACATGCAATCAAGGCAATGGGCTGCGTGGGACTCCCTTCAAAGGCCAGCAGGGATGGCGCGGAGTCTCCCTGGCAGTGAGAGACTGTCCCCCTCTACCCCCAGGGCCTACCTGCATGGCAATGCAGACAGGAGAACATAAGGCCACAAGGCAGGCTCTTACTGTTACTACTAATACTGTTCCTACTCCATTGTTATTAACTGGTTTCTACAGGGCATTTCAAAGCTTCAACTATTTCACAGAATTCAATTCATGTGGGGATCACTTTCCACACAGTGTGCATTCTGAGCTGGCTGCCTCTTCCCCCTGGTGCCCAGGCTGCTGCTGGCAGCCGACACAGAGCTTCCCTCGACTTTAGACTCGGCATCACTCCACTTTCCCTACCACTAAAACGCATCTAGCTTTGGGTGGAATGCAGCAGCACTTCCCAGCAACACCACACAAGAGTTTAGCACAGGAAGGGCTTAGAACTTAGGTACTATGGTGATGAGCAGGAAGGTAGGTAGATAGGGCCAAGTTAGGGTTTAGCCATAGAATGGAAGAATATAATTACCCAGTTGGGGTTTTGTCAGGACAATGAGACTAACACCCTGAATCTTGCAAAAATGCCATGGGTTCTTTATTCATCAGGAGCGCCCTGGGCTATAGTTTTCCATCCTGCTAACTACCCTACCCTGTATTAAGCCTGCTGGTCCCTGGTATGGCTGTTTTTAACCTTTCCTGATCTAACTAGGGAAAAGTAGGTTTCTGTTATGTCTACACTAGCACTTTTGTCAGTACAATTGCTATTGCTCAGGGGTGTGAAAAAACACCCCTCTGAGTGACATAAGTGCCACCAACAGAAATGCTCTCCCCTCCGACATAGCTACCGCCGCTCGTTGGGGGTGGTTTAATGATGTCGATTAGTGGCTTTGTCAGGAAATATTCCAATGCCCCATTTGATCACAAGTCCAGCCCACTCACACCCCACACCCACCGAGGGGCCCATCCCTTTCCTCCTTCAAATCTTTTCCTGGAAGATGCTTCTTCCCACAACCCCTGCTCCCTTCAGGCCCCGCTCATTAGTGATGTCAGCTGAGTTACACTGTGGATGAATCTGACCCTTCTTCTCTTCATGAGTAACCCCCACATCTTCCTGCCCCTTGTGCATTTTTCTCTTCTTGAGCCCAGAAGCTCTTCAGGCAGGGCATGTGCTCTGCTGATGCTCAGCGAGGCAGTGAGGAAATTTACAATGCTATAGGAATGTTTTATAATAATCATAGGAAAACTTGCAATTCACCATCTCATGGAACAATCCGTCTTCAGACTTACTAGACAGCGGCGCTGGTGCCATTTGGCACTTACGCTACACACGTACAAGGTGCTATTCCTCACTTGCCTCCTCCCTGGGCGGCTGTGGTTTGACCTTCTCCTCTGGGCAGCGACAAGCTGCATGCGGGTATCAGATTCAGCACCATATGCAACACAGATTCTGGGAAACTCCGGATTTAAAAACAAACCTTCTTCAGCAACAAGACTGGCCCATGTGAGCCAATATTCACACCAGCGTCAGTGTTTAGAACGGCTGCAGCAACTCATGCCAAAGCAGCACCTCGCTGGACCAGGGGAGGTGACTTGCACCTGAAACCAAGCTCAGCCACCCTGCCTCCGACCCCAATATCCCTTAAAAGTGCTAACACATGAAGGGGGCTGGGAAACGGATGGAGCTGGTCCCCTGTAGCCACACAAAAGGCCTGAAGGCTTCAGAACCAGTGTCCTTCCCTCTGATCTCCTCCCTTTCCGCTTCCTGAGCCAGTGTGATCATCTCTGCAAAGCACCACTTGAAAGAGCCTTGATCAGTTTCCTGAAAGGGGCATTACTCTTCCCCTGTCTGCTGCAGAAAGATTGGGCCTGGCGTCTGACAGGAAAATGGATCCCCCAGGAATGGCCTCGCACATTCCCTTTCACAGGAACACAGGGCATCTTTAATCCACACTATTGTTAACATTTTTGTGCCAAGTTCAAGGAATATCTTGAGGCTCGGGACTCAGCACACACAAGGGAGGGGAGCTCTGATTTATGACATAGCTTAGGGTTCAAAGGGAACATTTATCTCAGCAGGAAAAGGGAAGACATGCGAGTGGATTTATGGGGGCTGTGCCACTGTGACTAGGACAACTTACATGGTCTGGGAGGGAACCCCACCTTCTGCAACTGCTTCCCCTCCTCCCACTCACCCTTCTGTGGACCACCAGGAAGCTCTTGCAGCACTGGGGAGCCCCACGCACTGTCAGACCCTTTTCTTAACCTTCCTTCCATGCCCTGGAGAGCCCCTACAGCAACTGGGGGAGCACGTTCTGATAGTGCCTTTGGACCTTTCAGAGGAGCTAAATCAGCAATGGGCACCTGCAGGCCAATATCCTAAACTCGAGAAGCTGCAGGTCCCTCAGGACACTCCTCTGAAGGTCCCTCTTCCAAGAGTTACCATTTGTGGAGGGTGTTAGTATATCAGTGCCTAGCAAATGCTAGAGCCCAGATAGAGGGGGACACAGAACCATCCCAGAACTGATGCAAACGGACTCAGGGCTCTGGGAGGTCTCTGGGTGGTCCTGCTGGAATGCACCCCCCCCCAAGCAATGACATCCTTATCAATCCCCCAGCTGTGCTAAGAAGTCATGGACTATGCATCAGTGACTGACCTCTCCTTGGAGGTTTCAGTGTTGCTGGCACGATGATCTGTCTGAGCTCACACAAACAGCAGCCTCCTAGACCTGCCCATCAACCCAATTCTGCCAGGCCTCACGGCCCTGTCTTCTACAGTGCACTGATGCATTCAAGCTGAACTCACAGCAGCCTGTTCCCCAGACTGGTGCAGCCACCCGCCCTGCTTTTTCCCAGATACTCCCGATTCCCAGGGGATGCTACTGTTTGCAGCATCATTAGTTTGTGCCCCCAAAGGATTGTGGCCCAGCCCAACAACCTCAGCTCCCCTCACCACACACAATCACACAGCTGAGATGCAGGGACTTTCTCCTGCATAGCCAACCTGCTAGAGACACAGGACTCAGTTTCTCTGCACACAGCTTCCTGCTGTGTCACTACCCCTAGAGCTGTGGCAGGGCCTGGAGGAGAGGGGAGCTCTACCTTTTCCCTGAGGGCTCCTTCCTAGCCTTTCCCTCTTCTGTGTCCCATGCACAATAGTAGGGCCTGTGATAGCAGCAGTCCCAGGACAACGTGATTGTGATGGAATGGTTCTCTCCAGCAAAAGAGCTTCCGGAGAATAAGAAGTCAAGTCATTACGCTCTGGCCCATACATCTCCGCCCTCTTTGTGCTTTTATTTATACACCTTTCATATTTTATCCTGCAGCTGAAAACTGAAAGATGAGTTCGCAGCTACTCTGCCTATCTATAACCCATGCTGCCTGCTCCTCTCGGCTATAACAGAGCACCTCTGGATCCTCAGCCAGTGTAACTGCTCCATTTGCAGGACACCACACCAAAGGCGAGATGTGGCCCGCATGCAACAGTCAGAATGGCTCCTACCATTTCCAAGGGGGGAACTGCCTTAATTACTAGTGTAAGTGCACAGAGCTTTTTAACTCACATTAATAATCTCTTTTCCACCCTCCAAATGCTCCTGCTCAGCGAAGCATCATTGTGTTCTCAGTGGAAGGTTTGGGGGGGACCCAAAAGGCCTTCTGGTCTCCCCCACATTGTTCATGTCATGGCCTTGTGAAAGGGAGAGCCAGGGTCACGGGCAGTTCTTGGTGCAGACAGAGCCATTGTATCCTAGGGACAGCACAGCAGGAAGATATTATCAGCACCTCGCTCCGTGTCTGTGCTGCCAGCCCTGGCGAATGGGAGATAATTGCATTTGCTATCTCCTGCAGCACTGACATAACCTGGGCTTCCATGCATTACATACAACCAATGGGCATTGTTGCTGGGATGCGCAAGAGGGCTGACACTCCATTAGACAGCTGCAGTCAGATCTTACTGCACTCACAAGTGAAATGAGTTTGGGGGACTCAGTCCAATCCCTGTTAAAGGCTCCAAATCACAGAGCCCAGCACAATCTGTCACAAACGGCCACATCGGAGGTTGTGATTGTAGGTTTGTCGGCAGCACTGGGAGCTGCAAACCCTCCTGAGCTCTAACTGGAAGCTCAGTCTCAGGAGATGAAGGGCCAACGTATCTAAGTACCAAGCTCCCCATTTCACTGCAACACTCCTCCAGCCCCCTCCAGGCCCACTCTGCCTCTGAGCTGCCTGTGCAACTTGTCTGTATTGTTTCGCTCTCTCCAGGGCTGCTGCGCCGAGACGCCAGCTCTTTGATTTCCTCAGCCCCGTTTGAAGTTCAGCGCTTGGGAGGATTTAAAGATTGAAATTTCTCCCTTTTCTCTCTCTCACTCTCAAAGGTGACTGCTTTTCTGCAACCCTGAAAATTCCGGTGGAAGCCTCCCTCACAGACTGGAGCTCTGGAGATAAGATTCAAACAGGGCTGAGAAAGACGGGGGGTAATGGGGTGGTGGTGGGGGGAGAAGCACCATAGCAATCACCTAGGAGCTAATCTCCTGGTGCATGGCTTGGGGGCTTGCTTTTCATTTTAAATCCAACTCGTTACATTTCATGTGGAATTGAGGCAGAAAATCTCCCCTGAGTTCTCCTTGTGAAGCCCCCACTGCTGACTCCATCTGACACAGAGGAGGTGGCGGTGGGGATAATGGAGGGAACCATCGCCATCTGCCCAGTATGAATAGAGGTTAACACAGGCTGGCATAGGCCAGAAAACAACTCGGGCTCCAACCACTACCAATAGGATGCTTTTTACCTGCTTAGGTCTCAGGGAGAGAGGCAACGTGATCTAACCAAGAGCCCTCCATTTGGGTGTCCTGAATGTGTGCTCTCCTCCTGCTTGTTGGGTGGACTTGGAATCCCAGACAAGAATGCGCTGACAAGAAGTTGTCAGAATTGGATGACTGTTTGGTGGCCCCTGGGTGAAATGGATTTGGGGACTGGTGGACAGGTATCTGAGTCACAAAGGCCACATCTGTCAGAGAAATCAAAGACTGGCTAGGCCTTGGAGCATAAACTCTGCTTTGATCATTACAGGGCGTCTTTCTGTTGGCAGAAGGTGGTGGGTGGGAAGCCTCCCCCACCGCTGCTTTGCTCTGTAGGAGAGAGGCCTTCAGTCCACAGGACCATCAGTCTAGCTTGGAAATCTAGACCTCAGAAGTTAGAGGAATGGTCAAGGGCTGTGAAACACCCAAATGCCAGCTCTTCCTCTCCTTTGGGGTAAACTGAGCACCACCCACTCTACAGTGAGTGAGTCTTTTCATACCAGACCCTAAAAGCTGAGCTCCCCTTTGTCCTGTACGGACAAGACAGATCCCTGGGAACTTTTAGAAGAACTGAAATTTGCCCCATATCTCTTCCCTGCAGGTGCTGGATGTTGACTGCTTCCTCCCCACCCCAAACGTGGTGGTTGTGCCATTTCAGGGGTACTTAGGGTAGTGAGGTGGTGAGGCACTCTAGCAGGCTGCCTTCTCTACCCTTTGGACCACCACAAACAGGCTGCATGCTTTTGAGTTTATAGACACCAGTGCTTTTCATTAGGTCCCCTCCACCAGTACAGCCCTGTGCAACAACATACAATTAGAAGTACACGTCCTCTCAGTCCACCCTGGGGAGAGGGAGGGCAAGATCATACCCTGCTGTATTTCCTTACCCATCCTTCCTGTGCTTTAACTGTTCCCAGCTGACAGGCTGATTGCTCTCATTAGCTCATCAGCCTGCTGCCTAATTAAGTCATTGAGCACCCAGCCTCCCCAATTAAATCCATTCCCTGAGGGAAGTAGCTAGTATGTTGGCTTAGGGGACATCTACGCTGAAAAAAAATACCGTGCAGCCGTGAGTCTCAGAGCCCGGGGCAACTAACTCAGGCTCCTAGGGCTCATGGTCTAGCAGGGTAGGCATTCATGCTCATGCTGGAGCCTGGGCTCTGGAACCTGGCGAGGGGGAGGGTCTCAGAGCCTGGGTTCCAGCCTGAGTGGGAATGTCTACGCTGCTGCTTTTAGCCCTGTAGCACGAGCCCAAGTCAGTTGACCTGGGCTCCGAGACTTGCTGCTGCAGGGTTATTTTGCAGTGTAGCCATACCCTGGGTTCTAGGCTCCTAGCACTCTGTCACAGGCACGTGGGGATGCATGGTGCCAGGCAGAGGGGAAATGTTAAATGGGATTTTTTACAAGCCCTAGATATGAAGGTCTCCAAATAAACAGCAGCCCTTTGGCCCTTTCTGCTCAGCTTCGTCAATGAGCTTTTCAGGGAGGTTGCTGCTCTAGCACTGATTTTGAAATCCCCTATAGTACCCTTATCAGAATCAGGAGGGGCTGGGGTCCCAGCATGGCAGCCTCTTTGTCCACGTGAGAGGGAGGTTGTTAGGACCTTGCATTGCAGCCCACTGTCTGGAGGAAGGGAGGGGATTTGAGACTGTGCACTGCAGGCCCGTTGCCTCCTCTTTCCTTGTCCATTTTCTTTTCCAGTAATTGCAAGTACAATGTGTGTGTTTGGTTGGTTCCGTCCCAGTTGGCTCCCACCCATAGACAGAGGAGCACCCTTCACTATGCTCACACGGTGTTCGGTGCCAATCAATAGGCAGGGGGCGTGTACCTGATTTATAGCTGTTAGAGCTTAGCTGACGTGGGTCTGAGTTCTGGGTCAGACAGGAGAATGACTGGCAGCAGAACCTCTGAGCAGTGAGAAGGTGACATGCTGGACTGGAGGCAGGGGGCTGGGTGTCTTGGCTTTGGCCTTGGCCTTGTCTGCCCTGAGGCTGGGAAGCACAATTAGCACCTGTCTAGAGAAGCCTTTGGATGAAGGAAACAAGCTCTCCATCCCCATTCAGATGCTGCTGGCTAGACTTGGGATATGCCCCTCATCCCCACTGCCCTGTATTTGAGCCCTGAACTGCTGCCTTCAGGCTATGGTGAGTAGGAGGCAGAGAGACATGGGAAGGGAGAGGCAACAAAAGTCACTGTAGCTGCATCAGCACTCCCAGGCAGAAAGAGCCTAAGGAGGGAGAAACAAGGGGCTTCTGCCCACCCCCCAAGTATGCTGCTTGGGCCCCCTTCCATCACTCTACACCTGATGCCCACAGATCTCTGCACCCCCCTCAAGCCTTCACTGCCTCTTAAATAATGCTCATGTGCTCAGGGAGCAGTGAGCTCTCTCCCAGTGGCTCTCCCAGTGGCTGATGTGTGCCTGGGGAGAAAGGGATGACGCGTCTATCCAGCATTAGACAGCAGGACTGTCAACACCTCAGATTGATCGACCCAGTGGGTCCCAGAAGCTGTGATGAAACAGGGAATTCCCCACGTGGTGCAGCGGCTGCCCAGCAGCTGCTCCTATGTTTCTGCTTAGCATATCTGACCTGGTGTGAAGTGCCCTGCATGTGTCCCGTGCTACAGAAATGATAACTGAGCTAGTGGGGCAGCCAGCGTTGGACTCATCTCAGGACTTCCCTCGTCTCTGGAGACCTGGGAGATGAAAAAGCAGCCCTGATGTCTCCTGAGGGGAACTCAGACGCAATGAAAGGGGATCCCGGTAATGTGACAGTTTGGACTGTGTAGAATCAGCCCTTCTCACCCAAGTGCTGAGATGGTCATTCCGAGGGGCACTTCCCCACAAATGGAATGTGCCTGAGACCAGATTTCTGGAGGATCCCCTATTTCCCCCTGTCCTCACAGAATGGCCTTGTGCCATATTAGTGCAGCAGACTAGGGATGACACTGAGACTGGCAAACTCATTTCACGTCTGACGACAAGCGATACCAGAATCCAGACCATAGATGGTGCTTCTGAAGCACAAAGCTGTGATAGAGACTCCACCAGGCCTTGACAATGCATTCCCGGCTTGCGCCAGCCTGAAGATCTGTTCATTGTAACATACCACCCAGCCCCTGCTTTACACAAGGGGGCGGGGGGGCTAGTCCAAGTGACCCCATGTGGGCTGTTCAGTATTCACTGTCTGCAAAACACAACGCATCCCACTGACAGTGCTGCCTGTGGTGGAGCTCAGGCCTTTGCCTGGCCTCCCTGTCCCTGCCACATTAAGGGGACGCAGATGGCTCAGGGAATGACCCTCCAAAAAAACAAAGAAACCCCAAAGCTGACTGGAGGCACTAACACCCCTGGGAACCATTTAATCACAGACTCCTCAGCCATTCTGATTAACTCCGGCCCTGGTGAATGGATGGAGAGCCAGATATTGGCGGCTATTCATGTCCTACAAAGAGGTGTGTCCTGGAAACTTGCCCACAGGGAAGGTAGCAAGGAGAGGCGGGAAAGAGAGTTTCCAGCCTCAGGGCACACCCAGGTTCAGCAGCAGGGAGGAGGGATTGCTACTTTTGCATTGAATTGAGGTTTACAATAACCACGTACAAAGCTGGAGAGGTATAGAGCTATAGAGACTGAGGGAGCAGATCAAAGTGCTCCACCCCCTCAGGATAAGCCCAACTATCCTGAGAGAACAGGGGCCCTGGATAGGCCTGCATGCCTGAATGTCCCAGGTGTTTGCAGTTTTGTTGTAGATGGGTTGGTCCCAGGATATTAGAGAGACGAGGCGGGGTGAGGTAATATTTTTCATTGGAACAACTTCTGTTGGTGAAAGAGACAAGCTTTCCAAGAGGAGCTCCGTGTAGCTTGAACACGTGTCTCTCTCACCAACAGAAGTTGGTCCAATAAAAGATATTACCTCACCCTCCTTGTCTCTCTCACTTACCCAAGGGAGAGCCAGCTATACAGCTGGAAAGCTGCTCAGCCACCCACTCCACCCACCTACTCCCAGAGGAGATATCTATCTATATGGCCTGAGAGGAATCAGTTGTCAGCTCCTCACTTCCCATTCTTCTTCCAAGCTGCACCACCTCCTATCCCTGTCCCACACCTACACCGCTCTTTCTCCTTTCAGACAGGTTGAGATGATTAGATCTCATTTGATGGGGGTCAGGGAGGGTTCTTCTCCATTCATTTACCAGCCTGGCCTTGTTTCAGTCCATGAGGTACTCAGTGCTGCATTATGATGGACCATCCCAGGCTAACTTTGCAAGTGAAGAGAGGCTGTGAGGTCTCAGAGGCTGCTCTTGAGTTAATGGCCTGAGAACGGAAGATAAAATTGCAGTCACATTCTGTAAAACACCCTCTGAAGAGGAGAGGGAAGAAAGGAGCAGAGCAGCATGGCCAGACTTGCTAAAGCAGCCTAGCATCTTTATCTCCTCTTCAGTCACACTGGGGCCTCTTCATTTCTCAAAGCCTTGGGGCTCCCTCGGTTTCTCCCCCCCCCCACATATACACACTTTGCTGTGTCATTCAGCACCCTGGAGCAGAGAGCATTAGTGTGTGAGAGCTGTGCAGAGGCTTTGTGTCCCTCTCCGCCAGAGAACACCTCCATAACAGTAGGTTTGGGTCCATCCATGGTGGAAGCTGTAGGCACTATACTGTTAAAGATACTGGGTAAGTGAAAGCCAGCGGACCTAGCAGAAAGCCAACCACCAATCACATTCAAACCTCTGACCCCAGAGTGAACATCAGTAGATGCTACATTATGACACAATTACATCTGCTCATGACAAATGCTGCCTGACGAAGCAGCCATCAGAGACTAGTGCTGCACACTTGAAGCCCATCTCCAAAGTACAGGGAACAAGTTCAATTCAGGATATCCCAGTTTATGGTTAATACTCAAGCCTGAATGTCTCAGTAGTCCCTTTCCCCCAATGATAGCTTAATGTCTCTTTTTCTGGTGCCCAATGCCACGCCAAGCAGAAACAGCGAGGGATGCAGAATATACAATCTTACTGTTGTTTTTCCTAACACTTCAATCACCAGGCCCCATAAACCAAAGATACAGAGGAATCAATGCCTCATAGAAAACATTTTATTCAGAAACAATTCTCCCTGAACACCAGCTTTTCTGTATGTCCTCTGGGACCTTTGTCTTTTAGGAGCTCAGCAGCCTCTGATGTTTCTTTCCCCATCTCATGTCATAATCCTGTTTGTAGCCTCACAATCAGTTGCCTAAGAGATGATGATGCCATCACAAATAAAGATTCACAACATTCACATTTGGGAATAAGGAGCAAGAGAGATGCCTGTGTTGGAAAGATCTTGGTGTTTTTTATGAAAATGTCTTTAGGAGTAAGGCATGAAAGGAAAGATAAACTAAGAGAGAATTTTTTCTGAGGTAAATGTTCCTCTCTGTTTTCCAGGAGGCATCAGCAGCTCTTTCAAGTTCATGATATATATAATTTGGGGGAATTGTGAGATCTTGTGAATCTGGTCAAATTTAACTTGCAGAGTGTATTATCACTAAATTAATTACAGGGCCTCTTGCCTTGGCAGCTTTAAATATGGAGATTAAAACATAACATCCAAGGACACCGCCAAACTGTTACTTAACACCTAACCTAAATAAGTGTGTGTTGCGCCATGCCCTAAAGGTTACTAATAATGGACCTGCAAGGGGAGCAAGTTCCAAAAGTAGGGCCTCTCCAGAGAAAAACTTGGCAACAAACAATGGAGGGCAAATTCAGCCCTATGGTAACTTCATTGACTTCAATAGAGGGATTTGACTCAGTGTTTAAACTAAGGATCTGACAACAAATGCACCCCATTTGATCTTAAATGCCATGGTGAAGTATAAGGTAAGAGGCACCTTAGATAATTGGTTCCCAGACCTTTCCGAGCTTTAAAGAGCATCACCACCACCTTGAATGGCACCGAGAAGCAAACAGGAGTCTAATTCAGAGATGTGAACGAACAATGTTATGTACTCATTGTGAGCCACCCAGGCCCTGCATACTGAACCAGCTAGCATTTCAGGGTGGACTTCAGAGGTAGCCCTAAATAGAGCATATTACAATTGTGCAGTCTGGAGTAACAGAGGCACGGATGACAGCTGCAAGTTCTCAGGCTCCTGGCCACTTGGTAAAGACTAGTCACCAGAGCTGTCTGGGAGGGGCAACAACTGCTACAGTCGGACTCCAAAGTGCAACCCATTTTGGTTTGAGTTGGGCATGCACTCTCACCACCTGCCAGGATGTGGAAGGTTTTGTGCATTGATACCCACTGTGAAAGATTTCAAGCACTGATGAGACAAAGTTTCATGCAAAAAGCTAGCTGCCATGAACTAGTTAGCTATTGTGCATGGTGGGTTTGATCTTGTCACTTCTGAGGAAAAGGCTCACGCAGTGATGCCTGCCATAGGACTTGCCATACCAGGTCAGACCAATGGCTCATCTAATCCAGTATCCTGGCTCAACAGTGGCAGATGCTTAAAATGAAGATGCAATAACCCCAAAGTGGGTTTTATGCACAGAGGACACTAATGATGATTGGCTCCATTGGGAGCTGCATCCAGCCTTCTTTGGACAGAGTGTAGGTCTGACATTGGTTCTTTCAGAGGGATTATAGGGGGATCCATCCAATCACCCTCAGGAAACTCCTGTACGTTTCCCTTTGAGACCTGCCACTCCAACTCAAACACTTTATGCCTCTGAGCCAAAGAAGTCTATTGTTTTTGCTGCCTATCAGTGGTTTTGTTATTTCAGTCCCTGTGGAATAATATTGTTTTAGTACTATCACAGTCTTCCCTTCCTCCTCACGCCATATTAACCCTACCAATGACATGATCCTAGTAGATAACAAATACAGCTGGCAGCCAAACAGAGATGGAGACTGAACAGGCACTTGGTATATTCTGTTTCATATATTCATATATTCAGTGTAGTGGTAATCTATTCTTTAGTGTAGTGCTACATTCGAGCCTTCCTTCCAGGCTGTAGCCCTCTAGCATTTTACGAAAGAGACCAAAAACCCACGCAGAGCAATGAAAGCTTCTCCCACACTGGGAATGTTCTTGGTCTGTTATATGATAATAGCTCTGGGTATCTTACCAATGTGCTTTTATTGCTGTGGATCTTCAGAAATGAATGCACTTGGGTTACAGAAGGAAGTTCATTTTGATACAGTAGCTTTAAGACTGCACTGTATAGAAATGAACAGTGTAATCAAATCTTAATTTAAGTTCATTTTAATCTGCAAAATGCCCCTAGCCCTTTCTTTAGATGTCACTATAATTTTGTGTTGATTCTGACTGTGAGCTTTGGGCCTTCCATCACTATATGTTTATAAAGTGTATGGATGGTGCTCAGTAAATAACAAAATAATAAAAAATGCCAGGGCTACAGGAAGGTGATATTCTTACAAGCAGGGTCCAAACCTAAACACCCCTAGTGCCCACCGAAACCAACAAAAGGCACATTTTCCATTCTGCTCCCCTCCTGCATGACTGGGCTTCCTTTCTTATCCTTCTCGCCACTGTGAGCTTAGCTTTTTCTAGCCTCACTTCCACTGGAAAATAATTACATGGTAATTTCAAAAGCCTTGTTGTTCTAAGGTAGTTTAGTGCAAGGCCTTGAAATGTGATTTCCCCCTGCCTTTGTGCAGGGTTAAGTGTGTTAGGAGGCAGAGCCTGCATAAACATACTCTGGCAGAAGCAAGAAAGGTCAGCATGGCTCCCCCCATCTCTAGTAATCAGCCTGTGCATGTGTGTGTCTGAATATGATATTACCCTGCCCTGCAGTTACAATTAACCCCTAAAGAACCTCAATCTAGTGAGGCGCTGGAGCTGAGTACGCTGGGCTGGACTGAACATATCACCATTTAAAGCCCATACTCCATCTTTTGAAAGGAACAAGGGCCTTATTTTCCAAGCTCACTCACTAAATGAGCTGGTAGGGTGGGGGAAGGAGGAGGAAGGGTTAGATGGAAGGTGAGGATCTGTGGAAAGTCATGAATAATGTAAGCCTCCCTAGACACAGCTACATAACTTAGCCTGTGTCACTGATACCCTCCAAATGGACACCTCCCCCACCTCCTTCTACAAGTCACACGTAGGTTATTTGGTATTTCAAGAAACAGCCTCTACAAGGCAGGAAGGATGGTCTTGTGGTAAAGGCAAAGGACTGGGACTCACAAGATCTACATTCAAATTTGGTTCTGCCATCAGTTTCCTGTGTGACCTCGGGCAAGTCACTTAATCCATCTGTGCCTCTGATCCACATCTGTAAAGTGGGGATAACAGTAACTCTCTATGTCACAGGGGAGGTGAGTATGGATACACACATTAATATAGGGGATACACATCACACAAGGGCCTACACTGACAATTTAGGGGATACATTTTAAACCTCTCTTCTAAAACTGTGTGTGCGATCTTTTACACCCAATTTCTGTGCAAGCAATAACTTGGACTCCAAAAAATGAATTCAAAATTGTAGAAGCTGCTTTTGAAACGTAGCCCTAAATATTTGTAGTATTAATATTCCCAAACCAGAATTTTGAAACATGAACTATTTTTGGAAGGGTGGGGAGAACAAAAAGGGAGTTGAAGACAAAAAGGGGAATGGTAACAGCAAACATTTGAAAAAGATTTTTTAAGGGGCTGAGTTTGAGACCCAAGCTTGGTCCCTCACTCCCTGAATCAGCAAAGGCTGAGAGCACAGTGGCAAGAGCATGCTCAGGCCCTGAAGGATGGGAATGGCTCACTCTCTGAGTTAGGAGGGGCTCAAAGCAAAACAGAGATGGCACATTCAGCCCCTGGGTCAGCAGCCTCTAGGAACCAGCAGGAGCAGTCTGTTCAGGCACCAGGAAAAGCAGTGTGCTTCCCAAGCCAGCATCCTATGCAGTGTATCACAAATACCAGCATTTACTAGAGAGAGCACCTCATGCTTAAAGCTATAACGAACTGATCTTCTAGCTAAATAACAACACTTTGCTGTTATACAGCATTGTCATCCTAACATTTCAAACGCTTTTCAGGATGCTCCAGTAGTATGGATACTATCATACCCACATTGATTTTATTTGATTTTTTCAGATTTTAAGTAAAATAATGGCCCAAATGCTGAAAACTCAGCACCACAAGATACATGTTGGAGTCTCCAGCCTGGAACCACCTGAACATCTCTAGGAAATGTTTACACTATCACAGTCATCCAAAGAGTTTAAATATCTTACCTGTGACCGTCACCAGCATGGAGGCCACCAGGGGACGATTGTTGTCCAGCTTACGGCTCAGCCTCAGCTCACCACTTGACTGATTTACAATCAACAAGTGCAGCTCATTGCCCCGTTCAAAAGTGTAGAAGAGCCTGTCGGACACATCTGGGTCATAAGCCGGGATCTTCCCTATGACCCCCGAAGGGAAGGTGTTGGACCTGTTGGAAATGTAGTTGTTGAAGAGGATCTGGAAGTTCCTGAGGACAGGGCTATTGTCATTCTGGTCAATGAGTTTGATGTGGACTGTGGCTCTGCTGACCAGGGGGGCAGACGTTGCCTGGACCACAATTACATACTCAGGCTTTGTCTCATAATCCAGGTCAATCAAGGCAGTGAGCTCCCCAGAAAATATGTCCATCTGGAAGATCTCAGGGATGTTGCCTTCCACAATCTGATACATGATCTGGGCATTAGGTCCCTCATCTGGGTCAATGGCTGTGATCTGGGCCACCACAGAGCCCACAATGCTGTTCTCCTTCACCAAAACCTCAAACTCTTCAGCTGGGAAAACAGGGGCATTGTCATTCACATCTTGAACAGTGACTTGAATGTTGACTGGGGTTCTTTGCGCGGGGACCCCCCTGTCCACAGCATAGGCAGTCAGCTCATAGACTGGGACACTCTCTCGGTCCAGCCTGCGGACAGTACGGATAATCCCAGAGGTGGGCTCTATGGTGAAATCCCCATCCCCATCCTCCCCATTCTGGAAGGTGTATTGTACCCGCCCATTGGTGTGGGCATCGCGGTCGGTGGCAGAGATCTGGAGCACACTGGTGAATGGAGGGGCATCCTCCGATATAATGCCTTGATAGTGAGCACTGACAAACTGAGGGGCGTTGTCATTTACATCATTCACCATGATTTCTACATAGGTGGTGTCGGCTTTCTGAGGGATCCCATTATCTTTGGCAGTGATGGCCAAGGTGTAGGTGACCTGGTCTTCATAGTCCAGCTCCGCCTGCAATG